>NC_141496.1:61353462-62553462 GCF_009769465.1 Tauraco erythrolophus
GAAAGAAAGAGAAGAAAAGAGAGGAGGAAAAGGCAAGAAGAAAGAGAGGGAGGGAGGTGGAAGAGGAGGGGGGAAAGCAAGCAAACAAGAGAGAGATCCAGGAGGCAGACAGATGGAGGAGAAGATGGTAGTGATAGAGGAGGAGGTGTTGAAGATGAAGGAGATTAAGAGGAGGAAGGTGGTAACAAAAAGTTAAGGTCTGGGACACTGAATCACTCACAGGCCAGGGAGGAGTAGAAGAAGGGGGAAAGATCTGAAGAGGTTCCCCTTCCAAGCTGTTGCCTTCACAAAGCTTCCTGTGCAGGAGTGCTCAGCCGCTCCTGCGATGCTGGGGGAGCTGCTCGGATGGAGCGCTCTGCTAGGTCATAGCTCTCTTCCAGCCATGACAAAAACCGGTTTCTGCATGCAGATCTGCCCCTGAGGTGATCCCTCAGACACATCCATCTAGAGGCTAATCTTCGCTGAGCAGAGTAAAGAACATAAATGGAGCTGGAGGTTGCAAAGTATAAAACCAGATCTACCACGTGGTTGGTTTTTAATCCCCCTTCCAGCTTGCATTTGATGTGGAGAAAGGAGACTCGAATTGTCCATTTCTGGCACGTATTTTGAAGTCTACTCCCGGAAATAAAGACAGTCTTCTCCAGGTTTTTTGTTTCTCACAAGCATTTAGGAGAAAAGAGAGCTTGTACTACCGAGCACCAAAATCAGTTCCTACATTGGTGGAACGTTTTTGTCTGCAAAATAAAATAAATAATTCTACTTAAAATAACTTTTATGCCTTCCAACACCTAGTTGTCTGCTCCTTTGTGAGTGACTATTTAAAACCGTGGAAACTAACGATCAGGGCTCACAAAGAAAGGTATCTTGGTGATGAAGGCAAGCAAGCAAAGACAAAGCGGCTGTAGCCTGCGTTTTTATTTGGTCTCGTTTCTATTAAGCATTGTGCTGAGCTACTTCTTTTGCTTGACATTCCCCACACCACCCCCCCCCCCCCCCCTCCAGTCTTCCTACAGCACCAGGTCAGATTCTTTCTAGGGTTATGTCTAGCACTGGGGCGGGGGGGGGGGGGGGGGAGGGGGAGGCGGGGGGGGGGCGCGGGGGGCTGGACGGGGACGACGGGATTAGGGGTTATGTGCAGACTCAGAAAATCAATACAAGGGAGTGAGGCAAAATCAATTTGAGCACAAGGGCATGACTGGTATTGGAACATCACTGGGATTTCTCGAGCCCTCAAGCGCTGCAATTTGCATGGGTGGAAGAGACACTAGAACCACAAAGCTCCGGTTCGGGTTAAGGGGGAGATCCCTCCCCTGCTCTGAGGAAGTTTTATGTGAGTGTTGAAGCTGAGATGATCTTCTTAAAAGAGTCCAGATTTTACTGGCTCTGGGAGAGGTCAGGCATGTTAGAACTTCATTGTCTGAACTCTCCCAGCTGAAGACCAAATGCAGAAATACTAACGATAGCAATAAAATAAAATAACAAAAATGGGTCGCCCAGGTACTGGTCAAATATTAAACCCATGCACTCTGCGATCTTCCCATCCGCAAGACTGCCGTGAGTACAGAGCACACAAGCAGGATCTCTCCCATTAAATCTTCTCTTTCTTTGAGCCGTGCAAGTTAATCACTAAACAGGAGAAAGATCTTCTCCCTCCTCCTCTCCCCTCTTTCCGCTCCCCCCCTCCTCGCCCCAAACAAGTGCTGTGAGAAATAGGAGGAAGGATAATATCTGGGCAGAAGGAGCACTGTTGGATTTAGAGAATCCTTCTTAAGGAAAAGGGGAAAAAACATCAAAACTGGGGATTCCTACTAAGACTGCTGGTTTCATGCAGACAAATGAAGCAGACACCTCCTAAGAAGCTGATAAAAGAACATTAAGGAAAAGGGAGGGACTGTCTTTACGGCTGCCAGAATGTGCATGTGTTCTGCCTGCAATTTTCTATAAATCATCCTCTTCGCAGGAAGAGAGCGCCTGGGCTTTGCAATCTTTGACGTACCATCAACGCCGAGGCAGATAATTTACCTCTTTGTCTCTCAGCATTACGTTTTAAATTAAAGAAAAAAAAATAGGAGAATAGAGCAACCCCACAACCACATACCCCAAAACACCTGACTTCTGACCAACCACCCTCCGGGGAAACAACAATCCCATTTCAAAATGAAGGCTTTTGGGAGGAGCGGGCATCAAACCTCGGGGGGAGGGGGCAGTGGTGGCGGGGAAAAAAAAAAAAAAAAGTATCTTCATGGAGGATGGAGGATGGAGGTAGCCTGGAAATGTTTTCCCGCCCTATCCCCCCCATGCTTTGTGGGGGGAGTGGGGGGGGTGGTTCCTCCTGCGCCGGTCTCGTGGAGGACCCTCTCGGAGCGCGGGTGTCTGGGCACCCGCCCGGAGTCTCGGGAAGGAGGTCGGGGCGGCCAGAGGAACCCCGGAACTGGAGGGCAATGCCGGGGGACACGGGGCGGGAGGCTTCTCCCTAGGGGTCGGCTGGTCCATAACTTCCTCCCGCGGGCTTTCTTCCATCCTCACCGTGCTCCGAGCGCCGCCGGGGAAAGCCAGCGGCGAGGTGAACCCGCTGGGCTGGAAAAGCCCTACCAAGAAGCAGCCACCATGGAAAAGAGAGGAGAAAGCCTCTCCGGAGCGCGCACACACACACACACACACACGCGTCTACGGACCGCTAGTTTCACGCAGGAACTGCGACTTCTGGCTGCTGAGTCCAGTGGAGGCGAGGGGGGCGAGTCCGGGGGTGCAAGACCCTCCGCGGGTGGTGGGCTGGCGGGGGAGGGCTTTAGCTGCAGGGCAGACCCCCAGGCTAGCCCCGGTGCCGTGCCCAGCAATGAAGAGGTTAACCGTGCTGACAGCCCTCTGGTCCTAATTACCCCGGAGGGTTAACAGCCCCATTAAGGGGAATAAGATAGTTTGCACCTCTCTCGGTGCTGGCATTTGGGTCGCCGGGGACGCCAGAGGACGTCGGGGTGTAGACAAAGGCTCCGATGTTTCCTCTGCCAGGCAGCCCGGCTGCGGGACGGCAGTGGGGAAGGCCGGGACGGAGCCCACGGTGGGTCTCAGCACTCCCACTCTCCACCTGGGGTTGGGGGTGGAGAGGGGATTTCAGCTTTTGTCCGTCTTCCCAGCAGGGGTTGTGTCCCACCGCCGTGTTGGCTGAAGCCACAGTGAAGGGATATTCTTGGTTTTAAAGAAAAAATTAAAACACCCTCCGCTTCCATCAACCTGGGGTAGATGGATGATGTTCCACCATGTGGCTGGGTGAAGGAGGGCCTGCAGTTGGGGTGAAAGCATTTTCCAGCCTCTCCGACTGCCTACATCTTCCCTCACGCAGAAAATCTGTCCAATCTGGACCGGAGCTCTTTGTCCCCAGGGCATGTCTTTGCTGGTGTGCGATGATTCAGGTTTGTATGGCCCTGCCTGACACCTGCATCCGGCTCCTGCAGCCACTAGAAGCCCGTGCGGGCTGCACAGTGAGCCCCACGGCGGCAAGGCCATAGCAGAGGAGTAAGCAGACCACAGGAAGCTCAAGATGGTGCTATTCTGCCTTCCCATTTTTTAAGTTTATCTTTTCAGCCAAATCCATTGCTCCATGGGCTCCAGATAGCTCTTCAGGATGGGAAACACTGGTACATTCAGCATGGACAGTGAACACAGCCTTAGTGAGCAGGAGACACTAGGAAGGCAATGTGGAAAATAAGGCAGTGAAACCACACTTCTTTATAGGTAATCAGTGGCGAGGCAATGTTGTTAATATCCCTTCACAGAACTGACAGTGGCTTCTTTTTTCTCTCCCCGGATTTGGGAGTTTCTTCTTTTTCCTGCAACAAGTTTGATTGAACTTCCTATTTATTCTCCGTATGTTCATGGCTATTTTACCCTACTAGAGCAAAGTTTCACAGTCCTTGTGCAAGAGGTAAGCATTGTATCGGCTCACTGGAGAACGGAATATCACTCTCTCTTTTGAATATTATGTTCTGCAGCTATTGAGAGAATTTCACTTTCCTATCTAAGAAGATTAGAAATGTGCTGTTCTGACCTTTACCCTGGCAACTCACTTATTTCTTTAACCTCTAAGGGTTTTCTTATTGTGAAAGACTTTGAGGAGAAACTGGTCGGTTGGAAGCAGAGAAATCCTACTCCAATCTATGAAAGACAAGGGATATCTAATCAGTAAAATTTTCTTCCAGCAAATACTCTTACAGAGGACAGTGGGTTCAAGAGAGTTTACGTGTAAATAATCCAAACCTAGGCTCTTAAGAACCCTTCAGAAAATTCTTCTATTAAAACCTAAAACTTTCAGCCTGCTAATAAAATTTGGAATATTTTATTTCTGGCAGAGCTCAGACTGAAATCTCCAAGAGCAAACTCTTCACGATAAGATCACTTCACTATATGCAAGGACACCTCAGAATGTAGTGTACATGTTGCAGACCCATAGAAAGATACATTTTTATGTTCCTGAGAATGCTTAAGAGGAGTATACTGGTGAGGAACAGGTTCGATATTGGAAGTCACTTCCTTATTTGACAGATCTATAGGTTGCAACTGTTAGAAATAAAGTTTTTGCTCCTTTGAGAAAACTTCAGCAGTGAGATGTTCGGGTAAACTCATGGTTATGTTTTATACCTGTCCCCAAGCTTCCTTAGAAACTCTACACTAGGACCAGGAGCCAAGAAGTCACTTTACAGAAAGAACGAGTCCTGCTCCAAAACCTTTTGATTTGGGCATGAGTCAAGATTAATGGGTATATGGTGTTGGAAGGCTATAGTAGACTTCATGGTGGATTTGGTGCGTACCACAGGTCATCACTTCTCCAACCTAAGAACATGTCTTAAACATGCAGGCAGCAGAAAACCTTGTGTTTAGAGCCCAGTCAAACTTCCAGTAGAGTTAATGAAAAAAATTCCTTCAGTGTTAAAATTAACTGGGTTAATTTGGGAACTGAACAAAATACGTCCTTAGCAACTGAAACATAAGTCACAAATGGCGCTAGATCTTTAATAAGTAATTCACCAGTCTATAGCCTCTTTTCAGTGATCAATTTTATTTGATAAAAGAATAAAATGCAATCTAGTTGAAAGCCTGTTTTATCCATCACCAGAAGACAGGCAACAAACTGATTTTGGGGAAATCCGTAATTACCACGACAAGGGTTTGCTAAGCAGCTAAAGGCACGTCCTGGCTTCACTTCTTACTGTTAAAAAACAGTGATCATGAAGCTTAATTAAATTCACTTCGCACTTTCAAAATCTTTAGAAGCAAAATATTCTTTGCTATAAGTGCAAATTAAGTTTTATGAAATTCAGTCCTTCCAAAGACACAGCTGGATTTCATTTAACTTCTGCATGACTCGTGGAGTCAACGAGATTGAAGCTGCAGTCACTTTACAACATCTGACCTTCTGGATGATGGCAACTGTTTGCTGGTTAGTATAGGAACATTGTATCCCAACATTATATTACACTCGCTACTAAGAAGACTTCAAGAGAGAAACAGTTTGATTTCGTCTTCAGAAGAGATAGGTACTGAGCGATTTGTGAAATGGTTTTGAATTTATTGGAGAGATACAAATGGCCTCTGGCTATATTTACTGGTCATTTTTCAGTCTCCCTACCTTGTATATTTTACTAGATTTATGCAATTCAGTACAAATCTATTCTTACTTGCATACCCTTGAAAAATGCATTTTCCCCCTTTTCTTTTTTTTTTAAGATCTAAATGCAACACTTGCATCCTTTGATCCGTCTCACTAGCACTCCAGTATTTTTAAAGCTTAAGCTCTCAAATGTCGTTCAAATAATTTTTATTCTGTGTGTCCTATTCAACCTGTATAATATACAGCCTCTGATGGATTTGAGTTCCGCTTCCTAGCCAGTATTTCTGATATCTAATTTTTCTAGACCCACCATAAAATTGAACAAGGCCATCTCTGACTTTGTAGGGAAGTGCCTGGTACTGCTGAATAATCTGTCTGGTATATGCTATTTGATGACATTTTTATTGATACATTACAAATTTAGCCCAAGTTTCATTTTTTGAAGCAACTGTAGTAGGTATTTTCATTTCCCGTGGAAGCATTTCAGGCATAGTTGATTTCCCATCTTGCATGTCTTTGAAGATATAAAAAGGAAACAATGCATTTTATCTCCTACTTCTGAACTACTTCAGCTTACAGTTTATTTCCTAATGAAGTTGTTTCTTCTTCAGCTTTTCATGAAGTCCCAATTGTACATATGGGTCAATTCCAGTTCATTTTCCCTGTGAGCATAGGGATGCACACTGCAGAAAGTTGAACACTGCTGAAGTGCATGCCAAAACTCTGTTCTTCTAGTAACATCATTTGTTTCTGGCACACCTTTCCTATCTGAGAGCTTGTCGCTGCTACTGCTAACCTGGAGATGTTTTGACAAGTCATAGAATCATAGAATGGTTAGGGTTGGAAGGGACCTCAAAGATCATCTAGTTTCAAACCCCCTGCCATGGGCAGGGAAACCCTCCCCTACACCAGGTTGCCGAAAGCCTCATCCAACCTGACCTTGAACACTTCCAGGGATGGGGCATCTACAACTTCTCTGGACAACCTGTTCCAGTGCCTCACCACCCTCTGAGTGAAAAATTTCTTCCTTATATCCAATGTAAATCTCCCCTCTTTCAGTTTAAATCCATTGCCCCTTGTCCTATCACTACACGTCCTCATAAAAAGTCCCTCTCCAGCTTTCCTGTAGGCCCCCTTTAAGTACTGGAAGGCTGCTATAAGATCACCCTGGAGCCTTCTCTTCTCCAGGCTGAACAGCCCCAACTCTCTCAGTCTGTCTTCATAGCAGAGGTGTTCCAGCCCTCGGAGTCTTCATGTCTTTGAAGATTTTTCTCATGATCTTACATTTGTGACGAACACAAAATGAAGGTTTTCTTCATCCATCTGCTGTCCATTTACCTCTGTTAGAAGATTAATTTTTTTCTACTCCCATGTATTTATGGCACTTTTTTTTTTTTTTTTTTCCATTCCATATCTCCACATGAGCAGCCAAATCCTCAACTGATGTAATTTGGCTGGCTTCACTGACTTCAGTGGATATACTCTTAATTTAAACCTTCTACCTGGCTCATTCTTGCATCTAATTGGGTTAATAATCTTTACCAATTACTTTCAGTAGTTTAGATATTTCTCTTTTTACTTGTAGGTGTTACATTTTGAAATTACATGGTTTTCTCCATTGATGTTTTCACTATGATTCATTGATATCTCATAAAATGTTATTCTGTTTTTAAAATTTACATTTCTTTTCTGCTACCCTTTCTGGTCTCTCCAGAGTTGTTCAGTTTCCTAATGCCCACCTTGACTTCCTACATTTTAAACTGTAGCATTTTGCTGTTTCTCTCTGCGTTCATTTATTTCAATATGCTATATTTCAAAGGAGCCTTTCTTCTGTAATATCTTATCTAAACTAGTGTTGTGCCATTTAACAAGAAGACATTTCCAGTTTTTATTTTTATAGCTAGCTGTTGTGTTCTCTAGAATTGAAGAGACACCATTTGTAATGTGAATTCATATTTACAATGCCCATCAAATATTGATCTAGTCAGAGGTGGGCAGTCATACTGTCATTAAAGATAACTGCATATGTAAGAACGGAGGTGCTATAGTGTGATTTCAAAATATATTTCTTAACCTATGTCCATTCTTATCTGTCTTGAGCTTGCTCATAATAAAGTTTCTACACTAACACGTGGAAATGGTTTGATGCATTTTGCTTCCTTTTTGGCAGCAACATTTCAGTATCAGAATTTTCAAGCTCTTTTATGGAACTCCAGGCTACATTTCAGCCTTCAAGGTGACTGGGTGGATCCAATTAATAGAGAGAATGTAGGACAAAAGAAAGACGCAAAGAACACAAAAGGAAGTCCATGAATAGTACTAGTACACTTGGAAAAAAATCCTCACCTATAATTACAAAAACATTTCAGCATCTCATTCTGTCTTCAGAAAGGTAACAATTATTTATACATATCAGTCTCTATGTAAATGCCACCTGTCCAATCAATATATTAATATTTGAATTAATTTCAAAAGAAGATGGCAGAAAAAAAGCCATCATTTCCTCAGTAATGAACTAATTTATCTGAAAATCTGACAACTGCAAGTGGGTGGTACTCTTTTCTGTGTAGTCTTACAAAAGATATTGCTGCAATCAAGCTGGTACTTACTATTCTAATAGTAAAACATGCCGAGCATCAAAACTTGACATGGAATGTAATGAGAAGTGATATGATTGAGCAGAGATTTAGCAGATATGTTAGTTATATTGTGTTAGCATGGATTCTGCTCTGTGTCGTGAAATCTTTATGCACACACACTCTTGATGAGTGACACAATTTCTTCTGGAAAGTGTACTTTAAGGAAAGGCTTGGAAGAGAAAATAAAGGAAATATGGCCAATATAGGGAAAACGCTCCAATTTTAAATAGCTAAATAGAAGAGATTGTTACGATACATGTACAGTGCCTAATTCAACAGGATTCAGTTCCACATTCCTGGTCCTTCTGGTAATGTACTGCAAGCAATAGGGAGGAGTTCAGCCATGTCTAGCCCTTAAAAATAAGGGAGGGATAGGGGGAAAAGTCATATAAGTGCCAAAGAAAAGCAAGCTGCTGTTGGAAAAGCAAGGTGCTGTTGGAAGGGGAAGGGGAAGGGGAAGGGAAGGGAAGGGAAGGGAAGGGAAGGGAAGGGAAGGGAAGGGAAGGGAAGGGAAGGGAAGGGAAGGGAAGGGAAGGGAAGGGAAGGGAAGGGAAGGGAAGGGAAGGGAAGGGAAGGGAAGGGAAGGGAAGGGAAGGGAAGGGAAGGGAAGGGAAGGGAAGGGAAGGGAAGGGAAGGGAAGGGAAGGGAAGGGAAGGGAAGGGAAGGGAAGGGAAGGGAAGGGAAGGGAAGGGAAGGGAAGGGAAGGGAAGGGAAGGGAAGGGAAGGGAAGGGAAGGGAAGGGAAGGGAAGGGAAGGGAAGGGAAAAACAAAAGGGAAAAACAAAAGGGAAAATTAAGAAAGAAAAAAAGAAAAAGAAGAAAAATTCAAATTTGACAGGATTGTAAGTAGTAACCAGAGAATAGAATTTAGGAGAGCCCTGAGATGTAGCTGGAATGACAGGCTGATATTTGGCAGAAGTATTTGGGACAGATTGAAGGGGACATAGCAGGTATCGGGAAATCCAGCAGAACAGTGACTGTAGCAAAGGTAATCAAGCCAAAGGTTTGCAGAACAGTCACAAATAAATTAATAGCTTCAGGGAAAACAGTGAGGATTCATGATTTGGATACAAAAGTTGAGAGCAAGAGTAAGTTTGCAGCTCTTCAGGAAGAAAAGTAGGTGGATTACATATGCAGGGGATATAATCAGGTCTATGCTGCTGCCGGTTAGACTCAGTTCAGTCGAATTTGCACTGAAGATTGCTCCCTGACTCTAGACTGGATTATCACAGTTGCCACTGATTGCCTGTTCTGTTCTCAGGTGGTGATTTTTACTGCAAGTGCTGTTGCCTGCGGAAGCTTCTTCCCAATGCCCAGTTGTTCTCCAAGGTCCAAGTATGCATGTTGTGTAGTAAGTTTCTAGTAATTGTGACTGTAAAGGAAATTCTGATAATTGTACCTCAAACACCAGCTGATGCAGGTACTTCTTCTGAGTCTGCAAAGAGCCTGAAGCAATATCTCCAAGAGATTTGAACCCTCTCATTCATCTCAATATGTTCTTAAATTGTCATTCTTCACCTTTTAACTTAATCATCATCTTTAGAGCTGGCCCCACGTTTTTAACTGCTTCTCTTTTGATCATTTCACAGAAGCCCTCTGAAGTTTTCATTCCCTAATTTCAAAGTGTTTCTTGTGCCCTCCAGGTGATAAAGTCCAGATCCGCAATATCTATTTTCCCTCTTGACAACTTTCAAGCTGCAGATGGGAATTACCAGTGCAAGAACCCATGGCATACTAGAAAAAACATAGGAACTCCAATAAATTAATTGATTTGCCTACCTACATAATTGTCCCTGGGATTAATGTACTGAATGATTAATTGCCTTCATAGCTAGTTAATCACAGATTTCAATATCTTCAGTGTAAAATCAAGCCGCCATGTAATTTCACAGCAACAAGAGTCCTTTGGCATACCAACTCAGGTGTGGTTTGCTTGTGAGGAAGCTTGGAGCTCTTAATGTCTTTCTCACTCTTGATCTCACACTCCCTGGGTTAGAGGGCTGGTGTTAACCAGTTTTGTTCCATCAAACACTACATAATTGCACTGACCAAACATCAATTCACAACACTTTAGTATTCTACAAGTTTATTCAAGCATCCATCCTCCTCTTCCTTTAAGTTAAACAATTGTTCTTCATGCTTGGGTATGAGGATTGAAGAACACAAGCAGAGGAAGTATGAGTCATAGGAGATGGACACTGTTATTCCAGTGAAATGTACATCTCTTGTCTCAGTGTTCACAAGCCAGAAGGACTCCCATTTCCTAGCCAGCATGTCCATCTGTCAGAAGTTGTTCTTCTTGGTCTTCCCCAACAAGCAGGGCTGAAAGCCATCTTTGGACTGACCAGCTCTGAGATAGCCACAGTTTAGTCTGATGGATAAACCCAGCCAACCTTGTGTCTTTCCTCTCTCATGAAGATTTCTTTGCCTTGCTAAGGACTTGTTTATGCTGGGAAACTGACCAACCAGGCTATAGCAGTATCATTATTTCAATATAAATAGTCCATTTCCTGTATAGACAAGCCTTTAGACTAATCTTCTTGCCTGACTGACAGCCCCAGTTGCAGAAACCTTGGAACATGTTTTGGAGTCTTATTCCACTCCTAGATTATGAAGTCTGCCAAACCTTTTCATTTTTTTGTTCAAGGCTTCCTGCCATTTCCACACTGGAACCCATCTGATTCCAGATCTTTTGCCCATCAGCCAAGGCTCTTCAGCCAAGCCACATACATCCTTCCACCAGGATGCTTCTGTTTCTGCCAAGCTAAAAATCCTTCTCTGTTCTTCTGTCCGTGGATATCTAACCTTGTTCAAATGTGAACAAAGTGAGCAATGGACAGCTTGAGGCCAGAATGCAAGTTTGAAGTTGAATGGGTCTATTCTGTTTCCTCATTGCTAACTTTCACATGGAAGAATGTAGAGGTCCCTGCTCCTGAGAGAGTTGTGTGACATAAAGGCACTAATACACTTCACTGTCTCTAAAGTTACCTGATAAAATCAAGAAATTCCATCGTTCCTCTTCAATCCTTTTCATAATTTAGGCACCAGACATTGATTTCATCCACTCATCTCTGTGAAAACAGCAGGCAAATATTACATTCTTTCTTCTACAAGCTTTATTTCATGGTTTTCTACATGTCACTGTTTTTGCTTTAGGTTAATTTACACATTATATCATTAAATTATATGAAGAAAACACCAAAATACCTAACAGATTTGCAGTCATGCAAATAGATGTGCCTTATGAAGACACTTAAATGCCAGTACATACCACAAGGTGGATGGATTTTTTTTTTAATTGATTTAGTGTAATTCTCAGTTTTAATTAGCCTTACACTGTATCTCTAATTTTTCTTTTATTAGATTGCCAGCTAGAACAGTAAGAGCAATCTTAACGGAGATTTTAGCATCGTGGACATGCGTTATAAAAAGAAGACTGCAATAGACACACGAGTTTCACTGCATAGCAGTAGTTATTCTTCTTGCTGTGTAAAATTCAACAGTACAAAAGAAACCCAATGCGCAGACACTCTGAGGTATTAAGTGTGGCAGCTACTGTAGCCTGCCAGGTTGTCCCTTTGCTGGAGAAAAAAAAAGTGTCACCACATCAAGGTCACAGTCCAGGCTATCTTCCTTGTAATTTCAACCTTGTTTCTACCAAGTAATGCAACACTGTAGTATTGTCAGGGCCTTCCATTGCATCCCCGATGTCTGTTAAAGCTCCACCACTGATGGCCGCCAGGCTTAAGCCTGCCATCCAGATCTTTCCTCTTTCATTTGCATCCAGTCTTTGGGGACCACACCAACAAGCAGCCTTCACTTTTCCTTCATAAGGATCTGCTTTCAAGCAGGGCAGGCTAGTTCTACAGCCTAAGAGGGACCCACTTACTCTCCATCTGAAGTCAAGGAAGGGATGTCTCCCTGCTTCTGACCACGTCTTTCATCCTGCCCTACCAACCATTCTTTGGCAGCTCATTTTTCACTGAGTACTCAGCAAAGTTGAAATCAAGGCTTGGGAGGACCTTGAAGACCAAAGAACTGACCTGGAATTGTGTTGGAACCAAATGCATTAAAGATGAGGAACCGTGTGTCTAGAAGTCAATTTAACCTTTTCCGATCTCAAAGAAGTGTACATGAAAGATAAAAAAAAAAAAAAAAAGCTATAAGACTTTTAGACTTGAATACTGTTATTTTCTTTGGTTTATTAAGATGCATTCTTGCAGGTGAGGACAGAAATCCAGTTAATCCCATTCCCTGTCATTGGCAGAATGACTGTCTTCTCTGTGGTCTTGGGAATGCAAACCATTCTCTATTCTCTCCTTTCCTCAGAAATATAAGAGAACAAGATGCAATGGTTTTCAATTGATCTTCTGGAGAGCAGCAGGTATATTAGGTCACTTCAGCCACACTTTGAAACCAAATTAAACCTATTATAAAGATTTAAAAAACACACCACAAAAGGCCACCAATGAATTTTGGCACTTCTTATTTTAGGTTTCCTTTCATAAGTGGGTATGGTGTGTTTAATAAACATTAAATGAAATTGGCTGGAAAACACACTTTTGATTTCATGAGAGCTTTGATATTTTGAAATTGTTTTTTGGTTTTATTCGAAAGAGGAAGTCAAAAATTCTTCTGAAGATTTCAACACGTTTCATTTTAATAATTCATTTTCTGATTAAAAATAACCAAAATCATAACACAGCATTTTGGTAAAACTGTATTTTCTAAAGAAAGCTTTAAACTCAAAAGTCATTTTAATAATTATTGTATACCTCTATGCTTGTGTCTAACAGTAAGTGATAAGCTGATACCAGCTTATCCAACTTTTTAAATAATTTATTGGCAACATATAAATGGAATCCCAATAATTTGCTGATAGACACGTAGGTTTAAAAAAAAATTAATTGCCCTTCTCCAACAGAAGTTTGAATGGAAGAATAGTTGTACTAAAATATGTTCAGTTTTTGTAACATTTTTGTGAATGTAGAGGTGACAATTCAAAGAGTTTTAAAACATGGATTGAATATTTTCACACTACTTTTATGACAATACTTTAGAAGTTATTAACATCTCAGTTTATTAAACAAATTCATCCCCTAGTATATGAACTTGAGAAACTTATAACCACAGTAATTGAGATTTACAGAACAATGTAAGTGGAATTTACATTTCATTGATCATGGCAAATTTGATAGAAGTATTTGTATTACAGTTATAAAAACAATTTCAGTATAAAATTGAAGTAAACATCTTAAAAAAAGTTGGGTAGGCATGGCAGATATCAAAGACTAATACTCATTGAACTAAAGTTTCTCAGGCAAGCGTTGCCAAGACGAGGTTGCTTACCAGTATATTCAAAATAATGAGAGAAGAGGAGTAAAACAGGAAGGTGAACAAACCAAAGTTTGAATGACCACAGCTAAGTAGAGCTGTAGTAAGAGTGAAACAACACGAAAGCTAAGCTGAATCTTTCAATATCAGTGTTGCCCGAGGAAACATGCAGTTAGCAGGAAAAGGGTGTCTGTACTCAAGGCATAGGTGGATTTGGCTGAGCAAGTGAATAAAGAAGGAAGGGAATAATCACTAATTATTCTAACTCTGGCAGCTGTAAGCACTTCACTTTTACTACAGGTAGCAAGGAGCAGCACAAACCACCCTTGATATTTGTACTGCTAATGCAGTTGCATTGCTTTCTGTACAAGCTTGCAAAGCATCCGTGTCTGTTGCTACCTCTGACACATCAACCGTCCTGATGAGTCCCACACACAGAAGTACCTACAAGTCCTGTCCTTTAGCAATTTGTTGGATTGGGTGCAGGATGCTTGCTGGATGTTGGATTGCCTCATATAAGAAACAATTTGTGGAAAAATGAATCCTAGCCCTATTTGATCAGTCTGGAAGTGAGGAGAGCAATGTTTCATAAATAAAGAAGAGTCCTGACCTGCTCTCCTGTGCTCCTTCCACCCAGCAGTTTTCAGCCTTGCCATTTTGTCACTCACATTTAGTTGCAGAAGTGGAGTCAGCATAATAGAAACTATGGCTTGCAGGTGACATATCTGCTGGGTTGTGTGTGTACCTCATGTAGCTGAAGGTGCAAAGCAAGAGTTTTCTTGAAGATAAAAGACTTCCTGTAGTGTGATCTGTATCTAAAAAACACTTCATACACATCATGAGCCTGCACGTTTCTGATTCATTCCTGTCTTAGGGAACTGCTCAATCACTACCATCTAAACAATATATGTCATGAATCATAAATTTATTCCACTCAAATGAATAGAAAGCTTTCCATCAACCACAACTGAGTTTGACTCAAACCTTTAGTGCCTGATGCATCTCCTCTTTCTTGCACTGAAGCAGTGCTTTGCTTTGGAAGTAGTCCTACTGTCCTTGCTAGCAGCCTCTGCCACCTCTTCTTCAGCTTAGTCACTGGCTTGTTTCTTTTTCAGCCAGATGGGCTGAAAGCACAGCCTGCTTCAGGAGTGGTGTGGGGAGGGAGGAGCATCCTTGCTGCTTTTCAGTATGGCCCCCTTTGGCCTTCACCTTACAAGCAGGGACAGGATGCTTCCCCTCTCTCCTCCTCCATGATCCTGTTTCTTGTCTCACCTGCCAAGGCAAGCCATCGAATGTTTCAGCACACAAAGCAGCAGGATGAGCAAAGCTTATGAGCTGCCTGTTGCACTCATTTGTTAGGATCTTGTGTGCATTTTCAGATGACTCTTTCCAAAAGATCAGCTCCTTCCTGCCACATCTCTAAACCAATTGAGAAAAAAATGTATTTCCTTCCAGGAACACTTGAATTTTGCTCTTTTATAGAAAAATCCATCAATCTCTTAGTTCAGAAAGGATTTGAATCTAGGGGACAATGTCCCATGGGGTCCCAATCAGCTTTTTCTCTGTTTCCCAAGGTAACAAGGGCCCTTCATTCCTGTAGCAGAGTGGATCCCCACACTGCAAATGCAACACTTGCTGAACAGAACAGAGCACCTTGTCAATTGTTAAGCCCATGCTAAGAAGTGGCCAATTGCAAACTGCACCACTGTTTAAAAAGGAAACTATTTATTTGAAATTGCTTTGTCTCATGCAGATGTATAGCCACAAGCATATGTATATGTGAAGGCTATATGCATGCAAACACATATATCTGTGTACCTTCTAGCCCAAACAACCTGTTGAAAGAGGTAGGCAACAGACATGCAATGGACCTCAACTGGTTTGCTTAACACCCTACTGGAAATACTCAGAATCCCAAGAGATGCACGTGCCATGTGAACCCTAAGCAGAAAAGAACAGAAAGCTCTTCAACCAGTCAAAGTAAGTTGATTTTGGCTGGACTACTAAAGAACATTTGATAAAATCAAAGATTGGCAAGCTCCAGGCTCCTCAATCCAAGCTCAATATAGTGTGGATTGTTCTACAGAAATGAAGAAATAGCCTGTTCTGTTTTGGTCAAATAGTTCACAGGATTGAGTATTAGTAACACTTGGGTTTAAGAGTGACTGTCTTCCTCATGGTGCTAACTCCTCCAGAGCCCTCTGAGTTTAGGTCTTTCACTGCTCATTGAGTAGTCTGATCCCATATGGGTTTTGCTTCTGTTGTTTAGCTGTGTGTTTTATCTCATTCCCAATTAAATCTGTTTTGACTGGGGTTTGGGGGAAGTGGTGGTGTTCAAGCTTCCTGAGGTAAATATAACCAGTTTGGCCAGAGATGAAAATTTGAGCAATGTTCGGATAAAGGTGAATGACTTGATAAGGTGCTGTTCTCCAATACCATATTAAAAGACTTCAGTTTTAAAGCTTTGTTCTGGAGTGCAGCAGGTCAGATTTTTTTTTTGTCAGATATACTGTCCTGTAAGCTAGCTGTTGTTCAAAGTGTGAGGCTGGAGTAAGTTGACTGGAAGCCCCTTCTAGCCAATTGTGTATGACAGTAAGTATATGGACACATGCAAATACACAACTTAATTCTCACAGCATGTAGTAATACATTCAGGTTTGTAGAGGCTTATCTTGAGGTATTTTTTACAGAATCTGGAAGACTTTACCAGGGAAAGATGTCTCTGTATCTGTTCTAGCCTCATATTCCTTCCTCAAGAATCTGCTATTGGTAGTTGTCAAAGAAGATCAATCTGACCTAACATAACAAACCTTGCATACCTTAGGTAATTGCATATTTTCTTCTTTTCACTTGACAATTCTGATGAACGGTCAAGCAAGATGAAGTCTTGATCTTACCTGGTGCTGTTAAATAATATCATTAAAGAAAAAGGGAACAAGTTAAACTCCAGTGTCTTGGTGCTACATCTCTACAGCAAGACTTTCTGAATTAGGAACACAACTGACATACAAAACTGATCTATGTGTTAAGCTAAGCCAAGGTAGGCTTCAACTTTTCCACAAAAGTTACACAGGCTTTCCGATGCCTTGCTATGTATTCAATCAGGAGTGCTTATGTTTCAGATTAAATTCCATGTTCTTAAACTCTTTGAAATTGAAGAAAATGTACTTTTGTACCTCTAGGTAAGGCTGAGATATAGGTTAGCAAAAGGAGCCTTATGTTTTTATTTTGCCAGGCAGCTGACAAGCCAGGCATCCTTTCAGAGGAGGAATTTGAGGCATCCTTGTGATGGAAACACGAGCCACCTATGTTTGTTGTGGGCACACTGGCAGTGCTGTGAGGAATGAGGGTGTGCAGATCTGCATGCGTGTTCCCACATCCTTGGCCAGTATGCAGCAGTGTGGCGATCGACACTGTCTTCAGTGGAGCTGGGTTAATTGCAGTGGTTACTGGAGTGCCCAATCCACTGCAGGAATCCAAATGCACGAACGCAGTCATGCCATCATCATACGACAATTTGTAATGCCAGAAATCGCCGTGCAATGAACGCTGTATTTGCACGCCTTCCCTATCAGTTAGGCATGAAGCTCTAGATATTAAGGACTGAAGAAGGTCTAACTACTTTGCTCCTCTCACAGAAGCCCTGTGCTGAACTCCCATTTTTTTAGAGACCCTTCTTCAGTTTTTGATAAATTTATGGTGTCAGATATTAACTACTAGAACATCATTTTCCCTCATGACTTTTTAATAAAAAAATTGGAAATTCTACAAGATGAAATGCTTCTCATGAAGCAACCACTTAAATCTAAACTTGTCAGTCTTTGTTAGTTAAATTCCAAACTTTCTCTATTTTTAACGAAAAGTTAACATTTTTCAAAACAAGTGAATATATTGTCTGTGATTGCTTTTTTCATGAGTGAAAGAAAGAAAATTATGAACAGTTATACTAAAAACATGTTTAAGTTTTGGAATGTAAACATTCAGAAAAAAAAAGGTTTCATCTTTTAATTAGCATGAATATTAGAGAGCTAAATAAGATTATCTCTGTACTTCCCACTTGATTTAACCTCCTATTACCTAATTTGATAGCAGAGTGTAAAAATTTGAAGCATATATTTTGCATACCATGTGTAAACAAAGGAGTCTCATGAATCGTAGAGAAGTTCTGTACCTCTTTAAAAGAACCAGTCTTGGGGTGAGGTGGCTTGGTGAGAGGCAGAATAGAAAGACCAAAAAACGAATTGCAAGTGCTCTGAGAAATAGTTGGATGGAATGGTAAAAGGATATAAGAGCTGAAGTCTGAACCAGAGGAAAAGGATTTTAAAGCTCTCTTGTGCCCTCAAGATACTTCCCTTAATGAAGAAAAAAGTCCTCCATGAGTGGCAGAAATAATGAATTTTGGTTTTCAACATCTCTTTCCTGTGTGTTTTTCCCATCTCTAATAAAGGGTGAAGTTATTAGTCACTCTCAGGGAGAGAGGAGGGAAACATCATATACTCAATTATATGAATGCCTTCTCAGTGGAAAAAAGGGCTGAAGCTATTGTAAAGCCTGTGGAAGCAGAGCAGAGTCAAAGCTAAGAACACTTGGGAACCAAATAAAACATCCCAGGTAAAATTATGGCCTGCTGATGTGAATGGCAAAGATTTCATTGACTTTATAATGCTGAGCTTTCATCCCTATTTTTAATTGTCTGCTTAAGGTAACAGCTCTTTCTCTTTTCCGTGAGGGTAAGATATGAAATGTTTAATGGCCTTTTGGTTCTTGATTAGTCAAGATTTCCTAGCTATCTGGGGATGAGTTAAAATAATCTAAAATTAAAAAGTGCCCTAGCTATGAGGCTGGGCAAACACACTAGCTTTATCTCAGGGTGAAATATCAGAAGGCTGCAATGCTGGAGGAGAGGCTTAGCACATCGACTTTTCTGTAAAAAAAAAAAGTACTTCTGATGATGCAGTGATAAAGCTAACATGGTTATGAAGGCAAGTGACTACAGACTTTCGAAGCTTAAGGATTAAGGTTTTAGGTTAAGCAGTCCTTCTGGACAGAAAGGGGGAAGGATTAAAAATCAGAAGGAAGATCAACTGTCTCTGTTCATAATATGGACGATAGGTAAATTGGAAAAAGCACTGTTTAAATATTTTGCAGTTGGAACACCAGGGTGAATGGACATGCAGGACCACCCGGCAAAGGGTGAGTCCTCATACGATAAATCTGAGCTGTGTGATAAGGAGTTTTCACATGACATGGGGCTAATCTGTTTACAGCAGTGATGCAGATGATCTCATGGCTTGTTTGTTTTTGCTTTTGTTTTGTTTTTCTTTGGGGTAATAGATTGGCATAATCCATAGATCTGAATCTGCAGAACAAAAATTAAAAATCTCCTTCTGCTTCTCAATCCTACAGGCATATTCAGAGTCCTCTCTGAGCTCTCAGCAAGAAAGGAATGTTCCTTCAGAAGAGAAAGTAAAGGAAACCTGCCTCATTATTTATGCCTCCAAATTTTTCAATGGCTGAGAAGTGGACAATATAAGAATCTTTGTGGTGTGGGTGATTAGCCATTCTTCTTTGCTCTGCTGCTGACACAAACTCAACTTCCACCGTTTTCCTCTTCAACTTGTTTTGCAGAAACTTGACATTTTTACAGAAATTGATTTTATTTTTTGGTGTAACTTTAAAAGTACCTGAAGTATTTTTGTATTTCACATGCCTTCCTGGTGCACAAAAGGTGTTACAGAATTTGTTGGGGTGGGGGGTAGGGAATGATGTGGGAAATCTTTCCTGTAATCTCAAATATTTACAGGGCTAGAAAAATCAATATTGATTTGCATAGTGTTATAAAAAAAAAAAAACCCACAACACGTGCATTTAAATTTCCCTTAGAAGACACCGTGAATAAACTATGACTTTTGGGGAAAAATAGAATGCTACAAAGGCTGAGTTATAATCAGCTCAGCAGAGGTCATACCAGGTTGATCCAACAGCCATCCTCATTGAGGTCCTAGTTCCACACAGCATTTAAATGCATGCTTAATTTTAATCACATACATAAGTCCTGCATGACCTTAATGTTAAGCATGCGCTTGAGCGCATTGCTGAAGTGTGGATGGAGAACTGGTTTCATGAGTGCTAGAAGCAAGAAGAGGAAAGAGCCCTTCACTGAAGATCTCACATACAAGACTCACTACAGGATCAAAGGCTGCAGTATTAGTTCTGAAGCAGGAAATGTCCACATAATGCTTTGAGGCAGAGAACAAGGGTAAATAATTTGTAAGAGAAGGTGTACCAGGAACTGCAAAACATGCCCTACATGTTGACAATGCAGTTTTTCTCTGTGGACTGTGTTCAATTCTGTGGCCCTCATTCCACAAGGACTCTAGCAAATGCTTATGGTCAATAGATGATGAATTCAATGGGAAAGCTAATCATGGCTCAAAATTCAACCCGTGCTCTGCTTTTGCAGAATAAAAGTTTACAGACACTGCTATTGATACAGGATTGAATTTTACCATCTGCTTCCTTTTCTTCAGACTTTGCTGTCATTCTTTTGATTTTAAGTAAGTTTTCCTTCCGATACAAGTGAAAAAGCCCATCCCTCTAATTCAGGATAAAAAAATGAGTGTTCCTGCTAAGATCCTCAGACTGGTAGTCAGGATTCTCAATCATATTCATTTGCCAGTAATCTTAATCTGCTAAAAGTGTCTTGATATTTACACCAGAATTTTGGCTGCTCTGCTGCTTTTGAGCAAAGCTGTGTTCTAGAATGGGAATGGTCACTTCCCCTTATTTACTTGCATCATTCTGACAATTAAACTAAACTCTGGGCAGACAAGAAAACGTGTTAGATGGAGTCCCAACATCAATATTGTATTAATCGGGCCAAATTTCCTTCTATTTGTATCACTACCTTGTCGGTGAGACTTCGATATTGAGTTTACTGGTTTAAATGGGAAAACAACTGGATCAAACAGCCGGAAGAATGAAAACACAGTGTAGGAGAACCACCTTAAGCAAAGACGTGGGCTCTCCTAGTGCAGTGCCCAAATAGGCAACCAAGCCAGTTTTCCCTCTCTGAAATTCATGAGTCTCCTGCACAAACAGCTTTGCTTTGCCCCTCATGCCAGGGAAAAAAAAAAAAAAGACCCTCCTTGCCTTTCTTGTAAAAGCCAGCATGGTAAGGACTACAATGAGCCCCATAAAACTAATTTTTATCTAATGATTTGTTGCAGATGAAGGAGGAGCTAGCGCGGTTCATCATTCACCACCATTTTGCTGTGACTCTGGACAATGGGGCTGGCAGCACATGGACTTCTTCAGCAATCCTGCTGTTTGGCCTCAGCCAGAAAGTGTGTTCATGACTTGAGCAGATGTTTCTGCTTTTAGGAATCAGTCGTTTCCTCTTTTCCAGAAGCACATGCCAGCACAGTCAATATCTGGAAACCTGCTGCTTCACAGTAGGTCCAGAGTCTAAACTGGTACTTTACTAGAAAATGGTAATAAAGCAGTTTGAATTGCTTTTCATCCTTCGTGCTCTTAATGGCTTTCAGGTTCATATGAGACCAATCAATTAATCCTGCTTCAGACCTAGAGGAATGGGATGTTTCTTACCCTCTGAACAGGAAAGAAGCCCATAACAGAGATTACCAATCTACTTATTAAGACTTATGTCAGCAGTGTAGTCTAACAGAGCCTCCAGCTGGGGTTGAGACTACAGATTTGCAATCTTGTATAAACCTAATGTTCACTAGTCATATGCTAATTAATTGCTAAATCACAAAAGGCAAATCATAGTTATTGTTTCAGGTTAGCAATTTTCCCTGACTTGATTGCATGCTTGCTGTTCTGAAGAATTAGGGAATGAGGCTTCTTTAGGAACATTTACCTGTATAACCTATGTTTCTGGTTCTGTTTGTTCTTGTTTTCCGGTGCTGAAAAAATCTCTTCGATTTGAACAACTCTTGGACAGATTCTGCTACCCTTCATCATTCTGGGAGATCAATCAAGAAGTAGGATAGTAGCAATAAGAGTAAGAGCACATAGAGTTGAGCCGATTATGGCTCTGGTCCTGAAAAGATTGTCAGTGGACTGAGTATATCACGCTGTGGCCAGCCACACTCAGCTAAATCTGTGCAGACCAGGGTACATGCTGTTTCCCATTTCAGGGCTTCTTTCTGGAGGCAACTGGGCCATTTGTACAGTAAACTCCTGTTTTCCTATCATCTCTATTTGCCCGATGTAGTGCTAGCACTTGGTAAAAAGTTTCTGCTGTAATTGTAATTGGTGGACAGAAGCACAGAAATTATTAAATGCTTTTCCAAAAAGCCCATTGAGATCAGAGGCAAAGCTCCTATTGATCTTAGGCATACAAACTTTCATTTAATAATTGGTAATGGCATATTGGAAAACTACAGATCAAAGAAAGCTTCCTTAGTTCTTTTGTCACCTGGTCTTGTGCACCCAGAGCTTCCCATGAGGTCAATGGGACATCTGAAAGCCTTCTGGCTCTCAGTCAGACATATTCACAAATTAGGGCTAGCTGACATGTGACTGAAGTCACGAGGATGCAGAGGACACTGCTCTGGCTCGGAAAGCTCTTACTCAGCTTGCTATCTAAAACTGTCCCAACCCATCAAGCCTAACATGTTTAGATCCCTTCCAATTGTTATCTGTTATCAGTGTGGTGAGAAGGTTGACTTGGCAGCTTTGAAATGACAGTCTAGAAACTGGATTAATTTTCTTGCTAAGATTAATGTACTTCTGGCAATCCTGAGAGCAACTATGCAGGAGAGATGACTCTGCTGCATAAATTCCTGGTCTGAGGTTATCTCACCAACAAACAGACATTGCTCTGCCCACTGTTACTAGGCAAAGTCATCTCTGAAAGATTTTGATGTCTGCACTGAGCCTTCCAGTTCTCAGGACTGTTGCTCCCTGCTGTTCTGTGTTTTCTGGTTTTAAACCAGGGCTGCAGAGGAACAAGCCTTGGCAAAGGACAGCTGCATGGCTTCTTAGAGGTAAAAAGAAAACCAAGAGAAAAAGAAGGCTGCAGCTCCTGGGCAGTAGATGACTCAGGAACGCTGAGGGAATTTTCTAGCAAGAGAGAAGCTGCTGCAGACCAAGAGGCATTTGCGTTTGGTTCCCTCCAGCCTGCTGTAACTCTAGCCAGCCAGTGAATCAACACAGCAGACATTCAGTGGTACTGGCCCCAGCCCAGGTCTCCGTGCCAGACTCCCAGCACACCTGTTAAACAGATTCCTTTCACCCAGCTTTCAGCTAACGTTTCAGCTGTAGCTGGCAATATACTCGGCCTGCTGCCGTCCTATGGCTGCTAGCTACAGTCATCGCCCATCATACTTCACCGCTCACCATGGCACTGGGATGTTAAAACCACGCAAAGAGCACTATCGCCCTGAACCGTACAGGGCAATCCACCTGACTGGTATAACGTTAAGTGCACAGGGAACGCGTAGTTGTGTTGGTTTTGGCCAGCGCTAAGGAAGGGTGATGCCAAACTCCCCAGCGTGCTGAAATACAACCTCTTTACAGGTCCTGCCTTCTGTCTTTGGCACTCTGTCCATCCAGGAGCATGCCCTGACAGCTCTCTGCCCAAGCACCTTGCCGTGCTGTGCCATGCCACCTGAGGATGGAGAGAGCTTCATGGCCTGGGTAAGCGCTGCAGAGAGGGATGCTGGCTGGTGTCCAGATGCTCAGCAGGGCCATTGTGAAGTCTACTCTTCTAAAGGACTACTGGCAACATTAGAGGATCATCTCCCAGAAGGTGCAGAGCTGTGAAAATGGGGAAGCAGAGTGTGAGGGGCAAGGCTTGAAAGGGAAAGTGCAGCTTACCTGCCCTCCCTCACTGCTGAGCTGAGTGACTTTGAAGGATAAGTTTAGAGTCTGGAAATAGGAGTTGGTTTAAGCTTATCATGAATTTCCTAAGAAAAGAGGACGGGAAAGGAGATATAGGGAGAACAGGAGAAGGAGTAGCAGATGCTTGAAAGGACAACATGGGTTTCAGCTGCCTTTTGAGCAAGCTGTGATGTTTTATATGGCACATCTTCTGCCGTATAATGCACATAGGGATTAAGGGGAGTAGGCAACGATATGGCACTCCTCCTCCCCTCTTTTAGCTTGTCTCTTTCCTGTGTTCATAAACACATATGGAAGGTTTGCACCTTACTTTTTGATAAGGAAGTTCCAGACTTGCCCTAATTAGTTTTGGTCCAATGTTGTGATACCAAGAGGATTAAAATGGTTTCTCAGATAGTCACTGGATGGTGTCTGTCTGCTGCTGGAAAGTCCATTGGGGAGTTCCGGTAGAAAGTTCTCACAGATACAGCAATGAATGCTTTCACCTGAACTTCTGGCTTAGAATCAGGATTTTTGGAAACCCCAAGGAGAAAGAAAAGGGGCACACAGGATGACGCCACACACAAAGGTAGGATGATTTATTCCATCTCAATACATAGCTATACATGTCAGTGTTTGTAGGTAATTTTTTCAAGTACTGCTGCTGAAGCCAAAGTTGGTCTTGTTTTTCACAAACCTAGAAATAAAGCCATAATACTTGCAATATAAGACGATTCACACATAGTGATGGGTAAGATTCACAGCTACATCATTTTAGGCCTCCCCATCTGACAACACACTGGGGGCAGTGGGAGTTAGGGAGGTTCAGTTTCTCCCCAAGAAGCTACAGAGAAGGCGTTATCCAGAGTAATTACGAAGGAGCCTTAGACTTCTCTCCTGATCTTGATCCACCTGAGTTCTTGATCCTGCTCCAAGTTAACAGGGCTGGAACTTGGTCTAAAATGTTTGGTTTGAATGTACCTTTCTCGCATCATGACCTTTTCTCTCTCTGTGGTTGCTTAGCACAGTGGCTGTTCTCTCACATGGAGCATGCACTGCTTGTGCAGGCTTCACTGTGGTGAAATGGAGGTCTTACTCTTTTAGTTAGCAAAGCCGTGTGTGAGATGTTCACTCTTAGCAGTGCTCAAGGACAGTGCTAATTTATTTTGTAACGGTCTTTTTTAGACGGAGAAGTTGGTGACAGCCATAATTTATTCATGGTGCTATGCAGCTTTGCATAGCATGTCATACTGGCCTGCAGCAACTGGAAGTAGTTATTTTCTTCGGAGAGTGTGGAGACCAAGACTGATAACACAGAGTAGCATACAGGAATCTGTTTATGTTTGGAGAAGATAAAGCACATCAGCAATGGGAACTACAGATGGCTAAGAGTTCTTGTTTTCCTCATGGTTTGTCCTCTTTCACAGCTGTCCTGATGTGGGTGTATTTGATTTCATAAGAAGATGTTTACAGCGAGTAGAAATTATTTGCATACATTCATAATGTTGTTCACAGTTAATACAATCACAGAGAGTTGTGTTTAAGAGCTTTCTCCATGATTCCTAAGAAAATACCTGACCATATAACCAGGTCTGCTCTTTAAGGATGAAAGCTCAAAGTCACATCTGCTCTCATTAGGTTCAAATTTGGCTATGCTGAACACATGCCATCATCACTTTCATTTCCATGGTAACACATTGCAATATTATACTATTCAAGTCATGTGACAGAAGGTCAGGCTGAAAAGAAACCTGGGCTGGGAGAAATGAAGCACTTGTGTCTTGCCAGGTATTAACAAACAAAACAGCTACCAGCAAAGTAAATTGGCTTTTGTATAAATATTCCTTCCTCAAGCCTGCCTGAACGAAAAAACTGTTCTCCAGGGATCTGTCTATCAGTTTGGTCTGGCTCAGGCTATAGGCTGCTTATTCTTCTCCTGTGATCTCTCTATGGCTGGAGTGCTGGGTTCTCACAGAGTTGTTGGGGGGGATCTAGTTTCATTTTGCATGATTTCTGTCAAATCAAAAAAGAAGATATCTTGGGAAACCAGGTAGTCAGCTTCATGCAATTCATGACAGTTAACCTCTCTGTTCAGCTCATGAAATGCCATAAATTATGTGCTTTATTTTTTGATAGGTAAAGTTGTCTATTCTATTCAAAGAGAGGGGAAAACCCAAAGCTTTGGGACTGAAGGAACACAGGTATAGATTAAGTTCATATTATGTTTTAAGAACACCTGGATTAAAAGAAAATTAAGCAGAAAGATAAGAAATTAAAAATTAAGATTGTTGTTCTTGTTCATGCAGCTCTGAGGTCAGTTTATGTCCTTCCTCTGATTTCAATGGGCTTTATCAAGACCTCCAACAACAGTAATGTCCTGGTTCTTCCTCATTAGAGACAAGAAGAGCCACATGTATATCACCATTTGTTACATCCAAACAATTTCTCAGTATAAGCAAGCTGAGGGTTTATTATGCCACAATTTACAAAAAGAAAACTTACCTAGCAACATTATCATATTAGTTTCACCGTGAAAGTCCAAGAATATAATTTAGTGTTTTGTCATTTTAAACACAGGGAGAATCACTTTCAAAGGCAATGCTGGCTACGTTTCTATTTCAAGAATTAAAGCAAAAGTTAATTAATTAGCATATTTTGTATCTTTGAAGTACAGATTATACTAAAATTAACCAGAGAAAGCAAAATCTGCAAAGGCATAAAGGAGAAGTTAAGATAGCAAACACATGTTTTGGGTCTTTAAAATCTTGCCCCTCCCCATCTTTTCAAGGGCAATCTTTCTCATCTACTACCATTTCCCGGTGAAAGAAGGGTGCATGGAAAAAGCATTAATTTACTATGGCCATTTCTGCTCTGTATGCCCTCTTTTTAAAAGCCAAGCAAAAAACCCCGAAGATGCTCAACAGCCATTGAGAAATGACATCCAACAAGATTTGATTTGCAAACCACAGATATTAAAAAAAAGGGTTCCTTTTGATGTTAATGTTTGGACTGGTGTCATAGTGTACCGTTGTGAAATACGATGCCAATCAAGATAAAAAGACTTAACGCTTCTGCATTTCTAATTGGAAAAAATGAAACCCCAGATCTTTCTTAAGTATGTTGGTGGAAAAGCAACACTTACTCTTAACAGACTGCATTTTTAATAAAATGGAATTAACATCACTCTGCCTTAGAGAAAATTTCATTAACACTAAGATAGGAGAAAAAGCTGTTTATTTATTCATTTGTGCAGTCTATTGTCAAATTTTCAATATCACTAAGTTCTATAGAACCCTAACAGCCTAAATATGTAAGATAGTAACTAGACATAGAATTATAGAATAATTTGAGTTGGAAGAGACCTCTGGAGGTCATCTAGTGGTTCAACATCCTACTCAGACCTCTAATATGACCAGTTAGAACAGTTTGCTCCAGGTCTTACCAGTTGAATTTTTAGCGTCAAGGGTGGAGGTCTTACACTCAACTTTTGTCCTCTGTTCCAGTGATTGACTATGCACACCAGGATTATTTTTTTGTCTTAATATGCAATCAGAACTTAGCTTGCTGCAGTTTGCATCCATTGCCTCTCGTCTTATTGCTATGCAACCCCAAGAAAAGTCTGGCTCTTTCCTCCCTGTACCTCTCCCTGAAAGGCTGAAGACTGCAATAAGGTCTCTTCTTAGCCCTCTCTTCCTAAGCCAAACATAAGACTGAGCAAAATAACTCACAGGAGAATTCTGGAAGGAAAAGTTTATGCAAAAGATACCTGATATGGCATCTACTCAGCATTATTTGCATGGGAGAAGAGCTTAAAACACCAGTTAGGAACAGAGTGTCTCTGTGCTGGGCACTGAGGAGGAACTATAGCTGCCTGCAGATGAATGATTTGCAGCAACGGACAGACAATAAACAGCCAGGAGGGGAAATAAAGTACAAGGGAGTGAAGCTGAGACCCCATTAACCCATTGTGAATTCTCTGAGAGAAGCAAGATGGTGGCCAAAGATCTTACAAGTCATTAGAGTTTTCCTCGGAAATAGTGAATCAGGTTGCCAGGGCTAAAAGTACTACATCCAAAGAAAAAACAGAAGGATCCTATACACGTGCAGATATTGGCTGACCCTCCTATCAAAGTGCCAAATGGATTACTTATATAATACATCACTCATATGTCTTGCTGAAGCATCATTAAACATGAAGCTGTTGGAGTGGGTTCAGAGGAGGGCCACAAAAATGATTCAAGGGGTGGAGCATCTCTCCTATGAAGACTGGCTGAGAGAGTTGGGGTTGTTCAGCCTGGAGAATAGAAGGCTCTGGGGAGACCTTCTGGCAGCCTTCCAGTACCTAACGGGGGCCTACAAGAAAGCTGGTGAGGGACTTTTGACAAGGGCATATAGTGATAGGATAAGGGGTAATGCCTTTAAACTGAAAGAGGGTATATTTGGATTAGATATAAGGAAGAAATTTTTTACAATGAGGGTGGTGAAACATTGGAACAGGTTGCCTAGAGAAGTTGTGGATACCCCATCCCTGGAAGTGTTGAAGGCCAGGTTGGATGAGGCTTTGAGCAACCTGGTCTAATGGAAGGTGTCCCAGCCTGTATCAGGGGGTTTGAAACTAGATGATATTAGAGGCCCCTTCCAACCCAAACCATCGTATGATTCTATGATCTCTGAGAGCTCTCCATTCTCAGAGCACTTGTAAGCAAATCTGGGTAGATTCCTATTTGAGTTGGGCTGTCCACAGTAAGGAGTCTGGTAATAAACTGATAGTGTAACTGAAATTATTAAAACTGTTAGGTTTGTTTGGTTTTTTTAAACCTTTCACATTAGGAAGAATCAAAGAGAACTAGTGTCTTGTATCCACAATCAGACACATCAGACAATTAAACCCACATAGAAGATGGAGGAAAATGCCTTGAACTGAGACAATGACGGTAGAGCCTGTGCCAGACCTTGGGTCCTATTTGCTCTAGCAGCCTTTGTCACAATTCAAGAAACATCTCCAGTCAGCAACATTCAGGAGAAGAGCTGCTGCCCGTGTAACCCACAGTATTATACGTTCGGTAGGTATGTGCCTCACTGCTAGCTACAGAGATAACTGAGTTCTTAGTGCCGAGTAAAAGTTCTCCATTTGAATTGCAGTTTCTCCCTGTGTGCAAATTCTTTTTGGAGCTGAGTCCAAACAGGTGATGAAAATATATGCATCTGAGACTAACAAACAAAATCTTCTTAGCTGAAGAGCAGCCAGGAGATGAGAAGTTCTTTTTCCTCTGGGTATGTTTGCACATGACTATCTTTTGCAGCATTAAATGCTAAGAGGGGTTGCCTTGAGGAGAAGTGCTGAGTCTAAATTCTCATCTTCATGAAATTAAGGAAAGGAAAAGTGTAAAATTAGATCTTGTTCTCCTGCCTTCCTTCAGCCCCACCTAAAAAGTTTTTCCTTCTTCAGCTCAAGGATTCTTCTTTTAGGTCAACGTTTTCTGGAGAAACTTTTTTCAATTTATACTTGCTTCCACTTTTTTTTTTGGTTTTTTTTGAGCACATGTTTATTGTAGTG
Source organism: Tauraco erythrolophus (assembly GCF_009769465.1). NCBI lineage: Eukaryota > Metazoa > Chordata > Aves > Musophagiformes > Musophagidae > Tauraco > Tauraco erythrolophus. The sequence goes on from NC_141496.1 coordinate 61,382,446, forward strand.
GACGCAGCATTTTCCTGTGCATTGAGCTTGCTTCTGCCTACTGCGAAGAAGAGAAGTTTCCACATACACTGAAAGTAGATCATTTCCTGCTTTGGTCCTATTTCCAAACACTACTAGAACCTGAAACCCAATCTGCTAAAACAGCTAGGGCCATAGTCCACTGAGGCAATGGACTTGAAAAATTGAGTGCAATATCTTTTGGATACAGCGTATGAAGGGACACATAAAGGAAGACACTGTATGAGCCTCCAAAATGTTCATTTGGATGCTAATCACAACAGATACAGGGAAAGTACTTAACTGAATACATGCAGGAGAGTTGATTTCGATATTAGAGATCAAGTTAACTTTCTGATCATTGAAGACACCGATCAATGAAGCCCAGTTGGACTTTCCAGAACTGGATACTTCATTGAGTGCTTGCCTATAGCTCATGGAATTGCTGGATTTTTGCTCTCATAAAATTCCAGTGGTCAGCTACAACATCCTCCTTTGGCCCTTTTGCTTGGCACAACACTGAGGGTCTCAATATGTCATCTCTCCATAAAAATGGGAGACATGATCCAGCCAGCCTAGAGCCCTGGAGCAATACTGATCGTTCTGACTTCCCAGCATGTGGTATTGTTTAGAACTAGAGATAACTGAAGGTAATGAGATACACCTCCTTTCTGGGAGTTACATGCCACTGTTCCAGCACTTGATCTCATAGAAGGAAAATACAGCTTAAGACCAAATCAAACACTGTTCTGCCTGGTTACCTCACCTTTCTTGTTCCTTTTTAGGCCCTAGGCATCCATTAAGGAGTTCAGGATGTTCCTTCCTCCACACAAGTTCTCCTCTGAATCATGCAACAGCTTCTCTGCAGCCCAGCCAGTTTGCTTCTCCCTTGGCTGATCCTGCAAGTAAACAAAAAATACCTGCCAAGTAAGTACATCCTGCTCAGGGGTCCTCATCTTGGAGCTTCCTCTCCAGCTTGTCATCCCTTATGTTTTTTTAGAAGGCTACATTGACACCTGGCTCCTTTGTTCTGGCTCCAGGAAAATGCCACTGTCTGGAGCCTGCCCTCAGCAAGGACTCATGGCCTCAGCCTTCCCATTGCATTAGGAATGCTTTCACATAAATGGAAGATGTTTAAGTTAATGATCTCCTATTGTTAACCATGTGTCACCCCCCTGTGCAATTTCAGTTCAAAATGGTGGTAAAAACATGGCCAGGAGGGATAAGTGCCTACTTTCAAAGCAGAGTTTCCAGTCTGCCAAAGAACATCCTGCATTATCAAGCAGAATTAAAAAGAAGTTCAAGCTACTTCCAAACATACAATTGTGCCAGGAGACTCTGGTTCACATTTGATTGCAGAGAAGGTTTTCTGAATTGACCGAAGGCCACATAATTAAATTAATAGCTAATAATATATATATATGTAGTTTAAAAGAGGTTTTAAACAAATACGCAGGTGAAGCTGATAAAGCATCTTGAAGAAAGTTTATTAGGTCTCTGTCTTCAAAGATGATTTTTTTCAAGATACTGGCATACCATATCTGGAAAGCATCTTAGAAACCCCTTCATATCTTCCATAGTTAAAAAAATAAATACTAGAGCTTTCAAGGCTATTTGAAGACTGAGATAACCAAGCTTCATTTGGAGACCACCTTGGAATTTATTTATTAAATTTCATCAAATTCTCTTCTCTCCGCTGTGCTGGATTCCTCCCTTCACCTTTCTTTTTTTTTTTCTTTTTTCTTTTTTTTTCCCCTAAATTAATCTTTTGGGTAAACCTTTAGGTCATAAATTTAAGAGCAAATAATTCACAATCCCAACCATGAGCTTTTCAAAATTGCATGGCACTGGCCAAATGATGCTCTCATTGAAATCAGCAGTAAAACGTCCAGCAACTTCAAAAGAACCAAAGTTAAGCCAACATAGAGTCCTTTTTAAAACTCCACCTTTATTATTTTAAAAAGAAGGGGAAGTTTAAAAGGACTAACTAAGGAAATTCAATGCCCAAATCTCATTGTAATTCAATGGGAATGGGGCGCCAAATTCCCTCAAGCTGCTTTGCAAATTCTCTCTCACAATGGGTGCCAAACTGGTTCCCATAATGAGCCAGTCATTCTGTAATGTCAGAGGGTCAAGGTGATTGCTGGGTGGTGATACCTGGCCATAGCTGAAATAATGTCATACTGTGGAAGCATTGTGCTTCCATCCCTGTGGGTCTGTGAAACAAAATCATCTGGATGAGGTTAGAATGGATTAGGAATGACCCAGCTGGAGGCAGGAGATGATGGGGCTGGTTGTTGAGCTTTAAGAGGGCTATTAAGTATCTCCAGGATGCTCCACCTCCACCTCTGGGGCCCTCTGAGCCCTAGAGAGAGAAATGGGGCAAGGAACTTAGAGGCAAGATCACAAAGGCTTGAAGCATTTGTTGGAGAAATCCCCCAAAAGATCAAATGGCGGGTTTTATGGTTCTCTCTCCAGATCAAGCAAAGGCAAAGCTGCAGCTGCTTCCTCAGCACACGGGCCAGGAGATGTCAAATCTTCTCCACTTGCCATCAGGCTGGAAAAAGCCTTCTCCCACTGCAGCAGAGATTTGGAAAGCTACATCTAGGAACAGCAGAGCCTCTAGCCCATGATGAGACCTTCCACATCACCACCAGCCCTGCTCTTGGTCCTGCAGTGTTTGCAGCAGAAACAAGGACCAGTGACGTCTGATGTGCCAGCTCCCTCTAATGCTCTGTCTGCACGTAAGAATATTCACCTAGAATAGCAGAGAGGTATAAAGCTATTTTTGGGGAAAAAAGTTCACCTGACTTCATATACAAAGTTTTAATTTCTCCAAAGGAAAAGGCCCACAACGATTCTCACAATAGTATCAGTCAAGAAGTCATTTATACTGAAGTTTATTCATGCCTTCTTCCACTTCAAAAGAAGAGCCCTCTCCCAAAAATTAAAATAAAACAACCCTTCCCCTTTCCCTCCTGCTATTAAGATTGGTCAGCTTGATGGGCTGAACTGAGCATTTTATATGGTTTCTTTCATTTGGTTTGATTAACTCCACATGGGCTTAGATTCTCAAAGATTTTTTAATATATAAGGCGAAAGGAGTACATTGTTTTGATAACTCAACATTTTAAACAGTTGGATCAATTTTTGCATTAGATGAACTAACCTACCAGAATCTATGAGAGACCAGGGGAAAAAACCCAACAGTGCCTTGAGAGATCATTTGTTTCAAGTGGACTCATCAGGAGTCCCTTCAGAGCTGTATTCTTCATGCTCAAATTATATCTCATGGTGTTGTTTTTAGCAGGAAAATTCTTAGATTGGGCGTGATTTGGGTTTGTTCATGGAGTTAAACAGTCTGCAGACACTGTTTCATTAGCAATTCCCAGTGACAGAGATTTCCAGTTTGTTGGTATTATTTGCAGCAGAGTAGGTTAATATCACACATTAGAAGCACAGCATCACTTATCACAGGCATATGGTTTCTCTTAGCAATGAGGTGTTGTTCAGAGCAGGTCCAGAAGCCCATGAAAGTCTACAGAAACACTCCAGATGACTTGACTGGACAAAGAACACTTATTCTAACATCAAGGAAAAGCTCATAGAGCTAACAATCCCCTGTCCTGACTGCAGAATTATTATTTACATTTTTTCAATTAATTTCATTTCAGGTATCCTGAAAGTAAATATGAGAATTCAAGCTGTTAAGATGCAACAATTACCTCCTTTCCTTATAGATAAGGAAGTCAATCATGCTGTCCTGCCTGCACTAGGTTTTATGGGAGACTGTATCTGAAGTTTTACTCATGCTTACTCATGAAGTTATTGATGTGTGAAAGAAAGGGCAGATGGAGCTGGCTAGAGAGTTAGCTTGGAGGTTCCTGCTGGGGATAGAATTTCATTCTGACTGCAGCTAACTGTATATTTTTACGTGGGCACATCATGGTTTGAAGCAAGACTTCATATTTGAAGTAATCTAGTGTTACACAGAAGGACAACCATGGACAGCCATATTACTTTTCTGTAAAAAGCTGCTTGCAAATATTTGAGGTTCGTTCTTCCTCAAGATGGTGAGGGCTAGCAGGTAGGAGGTGAACAGTAAGTCAGGATACCTCAATTCTTTGATTTTGCTGCTGAAGGAATAGGTTTTTTGAGTGAAGTGGTTTTCCAGTGGTTGTTTTCCATTTTGTCCTCAGGCTATTAAGAGCTTCTGTGCACACAACTATTCCAAATCAGCTTCATGCAGGAATGTTTTTATTCAGAATAAGCACTTGTTTTCATACTCTACTTTAATCCACCTTGAGAGCAGCAAGGTATTGCTAATAGTGAAAGCAAAGAAATCAGCACGTATGTGTTTCATCTTGCTCCACAAAGCGTGAGAGGTGAATCCCTATCCTCTGCTTTCTGAGTGGGGAGAGTGAACAGTCACTGCCACTGGGCTACTGTACTTTTAGAGACTCCTCCTTTCCACAGCCTCACAACACCGTAAACCTCAGGTGGCCATTAAAAAAATATCGGCCAAGAGACTAGTCTAATACTTTGGTCTTTGTGCATAAGGACCTTGTCAAATTACACCAGATAACTTTTTCCCCTTCAGGTTGTTGGTGTGAATACATTCATCTCATGGAGAGCAGCTAGAAGTGGGCACAAGGCAAAAAGACCTCACAGATAGGGTGGTTCTCCCACAGTTTACATGTAAGCTTCCCTGAAAAATCTGTGATCATGCAAAAAGAGTCTAATAGGCAGCTATTTAATTTATGAACCACCAGAAAAAAAAAAATATTCTGTGTGGACAAGCCTCGCAGCTGGTCTGTCCTTCTATCTATATATGTTCTTCCGGCTCTTCCAGACACTATGGACATCTTATATTAATTCCTCCAGAGTTACTGTAGTCAGTGAACCACAGAGCCTCACTCATATGACCACGTAACTAATAATTAATTATAACTATATGCCATTTTATCAGTAATTTCAGATTTTCCATTACAGTGCCAACTGTACACATATACTTTTATATTATGTTTTGTATTTATGTTATCCACCAGAAATGCCAAAGAGAATATAAAAATATGCTTCAAGTAATTCAAAACTGAAACTAGGGCTCTCAATTCATCTCTCTATGTCATTTGAGGACAATCAAACAAACTTCTAGATGAGAGTGAAATGTACACTTGTCAACATATTTTTGTGGGGAGAAATGTGGTTCTTCACAAATGACTCCCTGATGATGCACAAGTGCAGCTTCTTTTCTTTGTTTTTGCATTTGATACTGTGTAGATGCTTAAAACATTATCCTGGTAATGTTGCATTCTGGGCAAGGACCACTAAAATTTCCTATCAGCAGTATCACCAGACATTTCCTATCAGCAGTATCACCAAGGTTATTTAAATTGTCATATGTTTTAAAATATAACTCACCCACACTGGCCTTGCCTAGTTCTGTTTTCTGGTATCAGTAATCTTCTCTGAAGGTCTTTCATGCCATTATGGCGTATCTTAAGTAGATATATCCAGTAATTCTCATCTGGACAGACTGAGTAACTCACCTTTCATGAGTCCCCCCCAGAATGCTTGCTTGTCCTCCTCCATCCTCCCCAGTCACTCGAACATCAAAAAAAACCCGAAAAACTTGCTTTCTGAGGGTTTGGCAATACACCTCACTTCAGTGTAACTGAGAGGGAGGAACTGCAATGCATATGGGATCGCGGAGATCCCAGTATCTTGGGCATAAGCTTGCCTGGAACTTTCCACTGCTATTATCAAGCGTAAGCAGGTAATCAGAGCTTTAAGTGAAAGCATTGGCAAAACTGAAAGATTTTCTTAATCTTTTTTTGTTCCTGGCAATTTGATTATTTGTGCTTCTCATGGGTGCTACAGCACACAAGAAGAAGAACAGTCACTTATTTTGTTTCTTTCTCCTAAGGTGATCCAAGGATTCTATCCCAATAATTTCTCCATTAAATCCATAACCTGAGTTGTAGCTTACCTTTTTGGAAAGAAGAAACCAGTGACTTCCTAAAGCAGTAGTTCTACTGCTGTCCTTCCTCATATTTCTCCTCCAACTTTGTCAAGTTTCATTTCCCACTCACTCAGTGTTGCTTTTTGCCTTCTCTGCCACAAGAACGAAGGCATCAGAACGTGGTGGATGGTGACAGACTTGCAGGCTTGCCTACCTGCTTTAGCACATGGCTGAAACTGTCATGATGCTGCCTTTCTTCTGAGTATCTGTGCCTGCGTACACCTATTCTTCTCAATACATTTATTTTGCTGCTTGTGGCAAATTTCTGACTTTCTTGGTACAGGGAAGAGGGGAAGGAATCCCAGAGTTTTTTCCTCTCCTTTCTCAGAAATAGACCATTTTGTTCAAGTGCCTGCTTTGCTGGTTTGCTGCTTAAAGGCTTAAATGCACCTCTTTTCTTTCTCCTACTCACCAGCTTGCAAAGCCCTTCTATCTCTTTTTGTGCCCATACGCAGCAAGCTATTTGTAGAAAGCTGAACAGCTTCAACAAATCAAAAAATTCAAGGCTGTAATTTGATGAACACTCCCTTCCACCAAAAAGGACAACTTGTTCATAGTTTGTCCTTTACCTCTCGCTCCTGCCCACTCAGTTGTACCAGCTCAAGTTTGTTGCAGCTGAACAGAGAGAGAAAAAATATCTCAGTAAAAACACCTCCTCTTTTTTTTTCATCCTTCACCCCACAAGCAATTGTAATAGCACAACTGGGGAAGCAGGTAGGAGGGAGAGGAGGGCAGCAGCAAAGTGGGTGTGAGTTAAGCCAGCATTACCATTGAAAGAAAAGTCCATTGAACTGTGGTGTCAGAGAGCTCCTCCTTAAACACTCTAGCTCTGTGCATAGACCACTCTCCCAGAGATTTACAGGAGAGAGTAAAGGCACTAATTCTTTCATTTGGTCTCCTGGGTCTAAGCACCTCACTAGAGGAAAAAAAAACAAGCCCTGAAGTGAAAACAAACAAGCAACCTTTTCCTGGTTTAGAAAATGTGACAGAAACCCTGAAATTTCAGGTAACATGTTTTGGATTGAACGAAATGTTTTATTCAACTTGGAGAGGTATTTTTGTGTGTGTGGTTTTTTTTTTTTTTCTCTTGAGTTACTGAAAGGCAGCTATGTTATCAAACAGATATGCTACTCTGTGCTCAGCAAGCCTGCCTGCCCTGAACTTCTCTAGGTCCCATCAAATGGAGTGCAGGCACAGAGTGAAAATTATTGGCTCAGTGAACATCACTCAGGTCAGATCTGACACCCACCTGTGTCAGAGAAGTCTAATGTGAGAAAGCTGAAGCGGAATCCTGGCAGTCTGTGGCTTTGAATTAACCAAAATGCATCTGGAATGACCAGCATGCAGCGCTAACACACAAACATAGCAAAAATTTTTGGCTTCCAAAGGAACTCTCCTGTGATTAGAAAGAAATGTCATTCTATCAGTTAGCCACCTACATTAATGGGCATTCCCTCCGTTGTTTCCAAAAGCAGGAGCATCCCTTTAGCAGGTTCGATGCTTTGTAATTTTGTCCTGAAAGCAGCCAGACAGGAGACAAACTTTGTCTTTTCTTTCAATGTAGAAAAAGGCATTTGATCGTGTTGGGTGAGTTCTTACTTCTTGTAAAGTTGTTTAGATCAGAGGTGGGTTTGGGTTTGTGGTTGGGTTTTGGGTGGGTTTTTTTTTGCAACCAGAGAGAGGAGCCTTGGCAGTCAAGCACCCTCTTTTTTTCTCTATAAACAAAACTAAACCACATACTCTAAACACCACTGTCTTACAGGCTTTCCAAGGACTTTGCAAACACCTTCACTGCGGAAGGGTTTGGCACTATCCCTCAGTCAGAGGCAAAGTGTAGTTTTTAACACAGACCTGGCTCGTGAATGAAAATAGTGTACTGTTTCTCCCTGTCAGTGCGCACCATTTCAGTGTCTCTCCTGACACTGCTAGCAGAGCTAAGTCCAGCTCATTCCCACTGTCCTTGCCCAGCAGGTTAATGGGATAAAGAGCCCTGCTTCCCTCTACCAAGTTGGCTGCAAATGCCACGATCTGTCTTGAACAGATGAGCCTGTGGGGCCAGATTCAAGTACTGGACATCTTTTTGAATGTTAAAGACATGCATTCTTAGGTGTCTTTCTACTGTGATTTAGGAAGTAAATTTAGGGAGGTACTTTGTTCCATGACACGGCATTTGACAATGATCATGCATAGGTAAGAGAAGCGATGTAATGACACCTATTATTACATATAATAAATTTTCAAGATGATTGGATGTCTGCTCTCTCTGTGCCATTAGCAGCACTGAAACACGATCAGAAATTGTTGCTGAATAAGTAATACTGAGAAGCGAATTCAGATGAAAACAGCGTTCACCAAAGAGCAGTTTCCCTGGTATGAACTACTCATCAACAGCTATTTTTAGACAGGGACATCCCAAGCCCAATCAGTTTGACTCTCGGCAGATGCTTCCCACATCAAACGGATTCAGCACATGTTAGAGGCAATGAAACCTCCCACTAGTGCCCCTCCAAGCTGGCTCGGAGCCCATTGTGAGCCATTCCTCTTCTTCCACTTGGTTCTTTAATTCAGACTTGACAACCTAGGATGCAGATTTAAATTCAACTATAAGACAACTATTAATAAGCTGACGAACGCTGAGGATGAGAATTCTCAGTGAATTTAAAGCTGAGGGATGATTGCCAAGAAAATTTGGCTCTCGCTCCCCTGTTGCTTTAATGCCCTTGCTTTCCATTCTCACAGCCTAAGAAAACACTTTTTCCCTCCTCTTTGCTCTCTCCCTAATCTCCCCAGGTACAAGCAGTGGAGGAGATGAAGCCCCCTTTCAACAGCTGCCCAAGCCTGCCTCTCCTTACTTGTCAGCCAATTCTTCCTGCCTTTTAATGATGCTGGCAACATCTTACTCTCCACGGCTCATTTCCCACCACTGCTGCCAGCCTGGAGAACAGGCTGGACCCGGGGTGGGAACAAGGCAGGCAGTGCTGGGCCCAAGACTTGCAGGTCCCGATCACACGGCAGTGATGGACGGGCAAGGCAGAGCAGCACCCTTTCAAATGTCACCATATAGCACCTCTTCTTGAGAGGCAGTGTTCACCCACTCTGCAAAATTCACACAACAGGCACAGGAAAAATGGTAAAGGCAAGAGCGTAGTAGAGAGGATAGCTCTAATCCAACAGCAATTTTGCCCCCCCAGACTAGGAATTTTCAGAAGATCCTAAATATTTACAGTTTTGGTCACAAGAATGTAAATTCAGTTAAATAATTTTGGCTGAAGAAGTGGGGGAGGGAGGAATTGGTTTTGTTTTCTTTGGGGTGTTTTGTGGTGTAATACCATGTTCTAGCAATTTTATTATATTTTGGTTTTGAGTTTTGGTTTGTTTTTTTTTTTTCCTCAGAAAGGCTGAAATAATTTGTTTTGACAGTCCAGAAAGAAGCAGCTGGTGGATCTTTTATTTTGAAGAAGAGAACGTCACTTAAAACAGTGACCTAAATTAAAAAGGAGGAGGAAGCCACACCAAAGATTTCTAAGATCCAGAAAGTTAAGCAAAAACTTTCTCTTCAAGACAAGTCAAGCATTCTGGGTTGAAGCAGTCTGAAATCCGTTTTTCCTTTTGCTGTCTAGTAGAAAAAAACTCTCAGAAAAAGCTTTTGGATTTGAACCAAATTTTTTCCTCTGCAGTTTTTCACCCATTATTCGATGAGCTTTAGTAGCCAGTGTGGTTCCCCAGAGATTTTGGACATCTTGCTGTGAGCTAAAGAATTCCCATATTCTGATGTCTGTACATCCAAGGATTCAGGGGATGGCAGCTATTTTCATTTACAGAAGCTGACCACCATGTAAACACTAGCCTGGGGGTAGCAGAGGACAGCCCTGCATCTAGAGGCCTCTTCCATAAAACATAAGTTTTGGCTAAGTCTCTCCTATGACAGGATTATTCTCTTTCTCCCCATGCCTATGGCAAAACTCTCTCCAGTCTCAATGGGAGCAAGACTACTCTGCCAACATTTCAGTAACCGACAGGGCCAGCTTGCAGTCGTTTTTCTGGCATTGGAGGGAGAGTTTCATAACCATGCATCACTGTAAACTATACCAAGGAGGATCCTCCTTCCTGTCTTCTTCTTTGTCTGCTTCCTCAAGCAACATAGCCGCTGATAGGCACACCAGGGACATGGCTGGCAAGCAGTGGGAGATGCTGTTTTGCTGGCAATCAGTGACTAGACGAGTGTGTATTTGTTTCTGCTTGCTTCCCATGAAATATTATTGATCCAAGTGTTCCATCAAAGAGCTGGAACCATCAACTGTGAAACCAAAAAACCTACTGCAGGAATTGCAAGGCCATTTGAAGAATTCACCTTATCTGTCCCTGTGAAATGGGACACCGGTCAGTTGTGCAGCAATATGGATCGGCCCTCCCCTCATTCTCTAAGGGAGGCTAGCTCCTTGGCAAGAGTTTTGCTGGCATTGCTGAAAGCTGCCATTTGACTGGTGCAAGCTCATCATTCTTCCTGTTTGCTGCTCTCCTGCAGCTGACCTCTGATCCTGCTGAATGTCCCTCTGCTTGCAAGAGCAGTTCCTTTAGACTCCTCCCACAGCTTGGACCAAACAGACCCCAAAAGCCAGCCAGCTGCGGAAATCATACCTAACTTGGATGGAAAGCTTCAGGGCTAACCTGTCCCTACACTAGAAACACATACTACACCAGCTTCAAGATCCAGCTATCCATTTATGCACAAAGATCCTGCTCCAGTAAGAGTACTTGCATCCTCCTATGCTTTGAGTCATTTACAGTGTCTTAAGAGCGTTGCTGGATCAAGGACTACTTTTCCTTGGCTATCCCTGTTCTCGGATCTCTTATTTATTTATTAGATACTAGATGACATTTCTTCGCTATTTTTTTTTTAATGCCTTGAGTTCCATTTTAATGCCTTGAGAACCATTGCCATTGGTTCTTCAGGTCTTAATTGTGTTCAAGGTCAGGTTGGATCAGGCTTTGAGCAACCTGATCTAGTGGAAGGTGTCCCTGCCCATGGCAGGGGAGTTGGAACTAGATGATCTTTAAGGTCCCTTCCTGGGGACCCAAACAATTCTATGATTCTATGATTCTGTGATTCTATGATTCTATGATTCTAATTCCAAGGATTTCCAGGGCATCTGTGAGGAGAAGATTATTTCACCATGTGCTGCATCTGCTGATGTGAAAGGATGGAGTGCTACGACCCTCACATTGCTTCTTCTTTCACAGTAAATGCACACCTGTTCTAAAAATTTAATGAGATCAAGCCTTGCAGCCTTTGCTGATGAACAAGGATGGGTCCTTGCCAATGCTGATGGAGTTGGGAAGAAACAGCTTTGAATGGGCAGCAAGACTGGTTTGAACATTAGGGCTGGTTTTGAGCAACACAGGCTTGTCCTCTTGAACCAACTTCTCCTGCAGTGAGCCCGTACACATGACATGAACGAGGCACAGAAAGCAAATCATGACAGTGGTGAAAGCATGTGCCCACTGCTTTTTTTCGCACTCATATACACTCTTCCACAGCCTGGTGGTGTTCCAGCACTGAAGGATAGGATACACATCCTTGTCACCAGCTGCGCTTGGGGAACAGATTCACACCAGGGTTATGTGGTCACAGAGCAGGCCCTGAGTAGGAGGTAGCCCTTGCTCCAACGCATTTGCAGTTTGCACAGCTACAATAGAGGTGGAACACAAGGCTACAAAGTGATGAAATGACTTGTGAAAGGTCATATGATACTCTATGCCAGCCGCCTGTCAAAAAAAGGGGGAATACACACATGTATGTACTGCCTGGGATGTTTCTTTGCCTGATCCTTCCCTCTCCCCATGTCTTTTCTGTTCTGCTCTTTCATTTCTTGTTCTGATTGCTCACCAGATACTCTTTTTTCCCTTTCCCTCCTCTTCTCTGTATTTCATAACCTTTGCAAAGCACAGCTCATACACAACAAGGTCATGATTCAATAAGAATCCCATGATGTTTAAGTGGGGCACAAGGAAGCAAGGCGATTTAATCCAACACCACATGTGACAGTCAAATCCTGCTGCTGATCTGCTTCAGATAGTGCTAATGTCCTCTGTGAAGGCCTGGTTGGCAATCTGAGGGACATAAAACATATAAAGGAAGAAAGAAAATACAAATAAATACAAATACAGAAAAAAAAAAGATAAGTGTTTGTCCATTTTTTGTTTCAAGTCAATCTTTCTTTTCTTACTCCGATAGCTCAACTTTATAGAAGAACTCTGTAACTTATATCTGTTAAACTTGTATTTGTTGAACAAAAATGTCACCAGGGAAGGTGCTACTTCAGCGCCAAATACACTGCCAAAGCAGCAATTCATAAAGTCGAGTTCATAACAAAGTCTAGGCAGGGTGCTGCTGCCAGACAAAGCTCTTTACGCTGCTTCATGGTTGGTAAGATTGAAGGACACAGCTGAATGTACAAAAATGTTCATAACGAATTGTTTTTACAAGACGTTGTCTTCCCAGACCATGGCATCAGGTTAACTCCAGCAAGAACTGAAGAAGAAACCCAAAAAGAGGTAAGGATTTTATACTGCAGTCAGATAGATGCATTCTCTGTGGACCTTCCCTAACTTACCAGTCCAAGATCTCATCCATAGCAAAGCATTCCTGGTGTCATGGCACAATGCTCCCATGAAGACCAGCAGTCCCTTTTCTTCTGTTTTCCTAGCAGTTTAAGTAGGGCAATTGGGAAAGGAGAAGCCATCTCAATTTCGATAAATACGGTATTGGAAGCTACATAATAAGCCATCTCTTGACACAAACAGGGAAGTGATTTTATTCTGCAAATTCTTGCATTTCCTTAGCTCTGTGTGAGGGTCTTTGTAATGGTGGCCATGGTTCCAAAACTGGACACAGTACTCAAGGTGTGGCCTCACCAGTGCTGTGTACCGTGGGACAATCACTTCTCTGCTCCTGCTGGCCACACTGTTTCTGATACATGCCAGGATTCCGTTGGCTTTCTTGGCTGCTTGGGCACACTGCTTGCTCATGTTCAATCAGCTGTCGACCAGCACAGGTCGACAGAGGTCCTTGTCTGCTGTGCAGCTTTCCAACCACACTTCCCCAAGCCTGTAACACTGCAGGGAGTTGTTGTGGCCAAAGTGCAGGAGCCGGCACTTGGTCTTGTTGAATTTCATTCAGTTGGCCTCAGCCCATCGATCCAGTGTGTCCAGGTCCCTCTGTAGAGCCTCCCGACCCTCAGGCAGATCAACACTACTTCGCAATTTAGTGTCATCTGCAAACTTGCTGAGGGTGCACTCGATCCCCTCATCCTGATCATTGATAAAGATGTTAAAGAGAACAGACCCCAACACTGAGTCCTGTGGAACACCACTGGTGACCGGCCGCCAGCTGGATGTAACTCCATTCACCACCAAATCAAAAACATTCAGAAAAAAAAATTTAAAACAACAACAAAAATACTCACATATAAACAAATGTTTAGTGTCTGTGCCTGTCTGTATTTGCAAGTCCTGAATACATTCTACTATTGTACAGTTCTATAAATTATCACACAGATCTTATCACCACATAGAGGATAAATATTCAACTTTGTAATTTTGCCTGCGCTGTATCTGTACTTAAACTAACAATTTACAAGCAGCTTCAAATTGTTGTCTTTTTCTGATTTTTTTTTTTCTAAATTTGGATATTTTACTGAAAGTAGCTCTCACTCTTGAATTTTTCTCAGGATCCAACCCAGGGCCAATAAGGCTTTGAAAATGAGAGCATACACAACACAGTTCTACACACATTTAGACTTTAAAATGATGCATTTTTTGACAACATGCTTTTTGCATCTATCGTAGCAGACAGTGATGAATGTTGTAAAACTATTATTCATTCACAAAGTGGGCAATTCTGGTACCCAAGCAGGCTTAAAAATTTCTTAAAATAGTATTTCTGCAAATATTTCTAGAAATTCTTTCCAAATTTCTTAAGACTTTCATTGTTTTCTTTCCAAAGCATGATGGGAAAAGTTTGTAAAACATGTTAATTGTTAATTTGATTCACTTTTTTTTGGAAGCACCATAATTTTGATCTCAGGCAATAAAAACTTGACTAAAAACTTCATGTTTGCAATTCTTTTTAAGGAAACATTTTAATAACCTCTGTATTCATTGGGTATTACTTTCAAAGTAACAAAATGACATCATTCCAAACATTCAGATAAAAACCAAGAAAATTTATCTTTTCAATTTTTTTTTCCTGATTATTTCCCGATCAGCTTTTGATTTCACCTGATGCAGGTGTTTCACAATTAGGTGTTAGGACTTTTCTACTGCACACGTATAGTGTACAAAAGTTCCTAGGATCATGTTCTTGGTGTTCAATGCATCACACAGTGGGGTCCTAGTCTCTCTCAGGCCTTTATGATCTACTAAAATAGAGATCAAATAAATGTAATACCATATTGGTGATTTTTTGTGTATTACTGGAGCACAGTTAGTGGTGCTGAGCTTCCCTATGAACTTAGCTGTCCATTATCTATGCTAAAGGTCTTTACATTTGCCAGCTGTACTTACTTTTCTCCATCCACAGCCAGTTCTATACAAAGATGATACGCACAGAGGATAATATCCCTATGACAAGTGGACTAGCCAAGCAACAAGATCCCAGTGTTGCGGTCCCTGTCCTGACCCAAAGACCTTCCAGTCCTTGAATACGAGCACTGAAGGCACTCAGCTGTGATTTGGATCCTATAGACAGGCGATAGTGCTCTTGCTCATAAACAGACAGCCTGGTCCACAGGCAAAGCCCTGGCCAAAGGGACCAACAGATGTTGGTGCTGCTCCCACCTGCCTTGTCCGCCCACTGGCAGCCCTGCCATGTACGTGTCTTCCACCCCTCATCTTCTGTTTACACAGTGACTGGAGATGTTCCCCAAATAGATAGAAGTATGTGAATATTTCGCCACGTCTGCATTTTTCAGTCAGCTCTGACTGTGATTTCTTCAGTGCACCAAGTCTTTCTAGCTGTTTCATCATTTAACAAACAGCTGTTTTAGAAGAAACCATAAAATTGGTGTTATCTGTTAGGTTTGATTATTACCAGTCATGGCACCATGCTTTATGGCCTCATATCGTTAAATATACAGCAGCACAAAATCCTACGCTAGATGCATATTTTTACAATAAGTTGGATCTTTTATATAGCACAATGATGACTCAGCTAATCAATGTGTCACTTTTGTTTAGGAATTGATCTACTCCTCGAGTTGGTTTCCAGTAGATGCATTCATCTATGATCTTCGTTCACATTAAGCCAATCCAACTGCCTGGTTAGATACATATGAACAAATAAAAAAGGGATTGTCCTTTTCATATCTTGTCCCAGATGGAAAATAAAGCTGGCTGAAAGAATGTTAAGGGATCATTCAAGACTATCTCCTACAGTATATCATGCTAGTAATGTATTCAATTATTTTTTGTTATTTTATACTTTCATTTTGAGTGTTCAGATGATCTTTTAAAAATATGAAAGTGTAGCCAATATAATATTTACCATGCTTACACTCCTTCCTAGCCTTAGGTCTTCCAAAAAAAATTAGATGTGACATTTCATGATACATGTATTAATTTTAACTTCGGAAAGAAAAAAATGTTTCCAAACAAATAGGTAAATAAACACAAAATCAGTCATAAATATTTTTCTAGGTTTGATGGAAAGCCATATCCCTCTGTTGAAGAAATGTTCCCCTTTCAGAGGTTTCAACGGAAGCTGCTTGATGTATTACACTGTTCAGAGGGAATATTTAGAAGAAAATCAGAACTAATAAGCTACAACTCTAGATGCTGCCTTTACCATGGTGAAACCATCTGCTGACAGAGGTTTCATGAGTCAATAGCCCTTACTGAGGATTTCCAGGCTGGAAACTTTTATATGCATTACTACAGGTTTCTCCATATGAAGGAAGAACCTGATAAAGCTATTCCATTTTATCTCTGTTCCAGGAAAATGGGCCAATTCTCAGCTGCAATACTTTGGAGAATTTCCTGTCTGGTAGTTCAGAAACTGCCAAAAGCAGGGCGCAGAAGCCAGAAAGTACGTTGCTGTCATTGGCGGCCCAAACAAACAAACAAAGATCCCCAACAGAAAATAACCTTCCCTGGAATAAAAATAGTTCCAAAAGATCAAAAAAAACCCAAAAATGGACCAGATTTTAAATAAGAGCTTGTGTTTTACATATCATGTGGCTAGACACAGTTTTTGGAAACAGTCCAGCTCAGCCCACTTTTCCCCACCATCTGTCAGCAGTAGGTTTGCTGACTGCAAGAGCTTAGAGGCAACGCGTAAAAGGCGAGTGTTAGACAATTGAGTTTAAACATGACAAGAGCAGGGAAATTCAAAAGCTTGATGATGTAATGTGCTAACACTTGGCTGTTGTGAGAAAAAGAGGAGGAGGAGGGTAACACATTGTAGAGAACAGGGTTGTTCACCTTTAGGCTGAATTCTCTGGCTCTTATCAGTTTGTAGTGAGACCCTGACATTATTTAAACATGGGGTTGGAAGTGTTTATTTAGACATAGGCCAAGAGATTTAGGATGGCGGTTTAGATGCAGGCTATGGCCCTGGATTTAGACCTGCTGACAAGCCAAGTCACGTTCTAGAGAACTGAAAACTTCTGAGACCATGAGATTAGTCACAAAGCTGGAGACCACCAGAAGACGAGCTGGCTGTGAGATTTATGCCCTTTGTCCATCTTGCAAGAACAGCTGGAGCAGAGGCTTCCGGCATCCTTTTATCGGCCCCATTTGTAGACAAGCACTTCTACCAAATGCCTTTTCCTCCCACCTTTGCTGCAGGTCTACAACAATGACCAGACCCAAATGCTTATCACCTGCTCACCTCTAGGTTCCCACAAATTAAATGGGTATACCAACTCACAAGAATGAAGTTGAGTAAGGAGGGGACAGCCTAGCCCACAGGAACTGTTGTCAGATACTTTATTTGGAGCTAAAACTCTGAACAATGCTCAGCTCAGAAGATTCAAGTTTGTTCCAAACAGGACTTGGGGAAATGGATCCACTCTCCAGGCAAAACAGGATTATGGTGTAAAACCATGCCCCTTGCAAAACAGGACAGCATTTGTACCTCATAATCCAACCTTGACTGAAGGTTTACTTGTTTCCCCCAAAACTCTCTCCTGAAAGGCATGCTATCAAAATGACACTTAAAACTGCTGCATACATTATGTAAGAGCATATCTCAGATACTGGAGATTAGGAGGTTGGGAAAACGCACGCTACCAACAGAAGGGTATCTACTTAGTTTGTGACGGCAATTGCAGTATTTGGTCTCACTTGTGTTGTTGTAAAAGCTTCTTTGAGAAATACGCTTCTCATCTGGTCTTGAACAGCAGACAAAGGGATTTCTTAAGCTCTCTTTGAACAGGGCTATATTGGATAGAGCTCAGTCCAGTCTAGTTAAACTGGCTGCTAAAATTACAGTCAGTTTGGGAACTGGCTATTAAAAACTCTCAAACGAGCTGTGTTTCCTCCTGATGCTCATTGCTCGTCTGGTGGGAAAGCCTGTGCTTGGTTCAGCAGACAGCTCCTCATTTTCCTCCTCTCTCATCCACAGTGCTCTGGCTTGATCCCAAAGTTGCCACTGCATCTGATGCTCAGCCCTGCATCCACATCTGGCAGCCTCACCTCTAGTATTCAGTGGAAGGTGAAGCCTTGCTTTCAAAGGCTATTTTCTGTCTTTTCCGGTGAAGACATGCAGAACATGGGTGTCTTTGTGTCCCACTGTGCCACCGGAGTTTGCTCCACTGAGGGACAGCGTCTGAGGGAAAGCAAGGACAGTGGCTTTGCATGTTTTTGCTTCTTGGCAGAAGAAACTATCTGTAGGTTTTAATTAAACCGTCTGTGGATTTGCACCATTAGGCATGACAGCAGAGCCCAGCCCCGGAAGCCACAAACTACTAGAAGTCTTCTAAGTGAAGTACGAGTAGGGGAAAGGATCGGCACCTATGGACTGGTTGTAGATTTTGATGTGGTGCCATGCCTAGGATTCGTGCCAGTAAAAATCCTTATAAAAAGTGTGGACAAAATTTACTGCATACCTGCTGTAATCAGTTTTAAAATCACATTTTCCTTGGTTTTGTTTGTTTGGTTTTTTTTTTTTTTAAATGCGATGAGGGCAATTTCATCTCTAGATCAAAGTTATAAAGCCTCAAGAAACCATCTGAAACTTATAAACTCTCCATTTTGTTTTACATTTAGATAATTAAAAAATACCAAACTATATATATTTTTTAATTGCGATTTAAAAAATGACTCCCAGTCACATACCTTGTAAACTAAGTTTCATTGAGCAATAAAGTTTATAAAACCCTGTTAATACAGCTTTTGAAAAAGAGTTTTTTATTAAATGAAATACTGACGAACTGGTGAATATTGTAATCAGGTAGAAACTGCTGCCTGAGAAGGAAAAAAAAATTTATATTTGGGAAAAAAAAGTCAAAGTTCTTTGTTTCCATTAATATATGTTCCTATTTTGTCATAACCTACAAAAGTCACCGTGACAAGTGACTAAAACATAGAAAAGTGGTTTCGCTGTTGAATTCTAGCAGTTTAAGAAATCCCAAAACAGCTGTGGCTATGCGCCTCTAGGCATGTTCATACAGTAGGTAGGATGGCTCTCTCGAGCAAACCCTGTTCTAGAAACCTCCACTCAGCATTTGCAGGGACATGTAATGACTCTGTCTCTTCTGTCATTCAGCAGCAAGCCACTTACTGCAATCTTAAAGAGAGTCCAGAAATGCTGAGGAAAAGAAGCACGTCCCTGCGTCAGCCCCCATTTCCCTCTGAAGGCAGCCCAAAAGCGTGAGGTGTACCAGCACTCTGCTGAAGCTTGCCAACAAGCAGCAATGAGCCTGGCCCCAATCTGGGCACTGTCAGCATCATCCTTCGAACCACCTGACGGGCTTTGCTGCGGTGTTCCTGGGGTCGACACAACTTCCCCAGTGCATAGGAAGGACGAACCTGCCTGCCCCAGCCTGCTCTTATGGCCAGATCTGCAGCACCTGAACGTCCCCCAGAGCTGGAGGTCCCAGAAGAGATCCTGGGCACAGGGCTCACTGTGAGCTGGTCCACCAGGGCTCTCAGGTTTTTCACCGCACATTTCTTCTGGCTAGATCTAGTCAACAGCTCCTAATATGCTTTGATAAAGCCAAAGCTAGAGCACCCTATACATACAGTCATCTGGTTGGAACAAAGTTGAACTGCTTTACCACAGTGTTGTGTACGTCTGTGTTGTGCTTTACGATTTAAGAGAAGCTCAACAACTGTTGTCTCCTTTCCTGTGTAGCTTTCAGCCCCTACCAAATTTCTGTTAACTTGACATATCCTACACAAAACGGCTGAGCGTTCTGAGATTTGGAATATTGCCACGTATCATTTGTTGCAAAGTGGGAGACAGAGACATGTAAGATTCATACACAGATTTCTAAACTGTGAGATGCTTAAGTGGCAGAAGGAAACCTAAGTGCTCCATGTAAGTTGAGCCAGAACATTCATCGTTTTTACTATTTATTTCCAGCATTTTCAACATTTTGAATTTTAATTCCTCTAATTTATTTTTTAAAAAGCATAATCACAGCTTGCGTATATGATCATAAACCCCAATAAATCTGGGGAATTACCCAATAAACCAGCAGAGGAATATCAGCTTGTATGTCTCAAGGATCCTAGCTGCAACCCTTACGTGATTTCCAAGACATGCTATTTCATGGTAATCATCATGTGGCCAACTGAGGCTTGCTTAAAACTACCTCATTGGTGGATTAATCTACACTAATAAAGAATTTTTACACATTCATTAATGTGTATTCTGAAAAAATCGTCATTGTGTCCCTGGTCACAAAAAATGGAGTGAATGAAAATTCTTATTTTGTTCTAAAAGAGTGGGCAAGGGGAGAGTGAGGTACAAGAGACAGTGAAGATTGAAAAATCAGGATGAAATTGCTCAAAAATGCACATAAAGTATTGTTGTAATGCGAAAAAATGTGAAGGATAAAAGCAGGTTGGTCCTTCTAGAGTCTTCAAACCTCCTCTAGGTAGAGTAGGAGATCAATGTTAGCATGATCCGAAACAAACTGAAACTTAACTCATCAGCAGCATAAAAAGTACAAAGTTGTCTAATGAATTTTATGTGTCATTTGAAATTGGTGTTCACCTGACACTATGTGATTTTCTCCAGCTGGTTGGTTTGAGCACTGGCTCTATTCTGACTGCCAGGATTTGCAGCAATAAGAAATTTGCCCATGCTACAGATCCTGTGCTGTTGTCACTTCCGCACATAGACAGTAACAGGAAGAGTTTTCCCGTTAGTGTCGTTACACCACTTCTTCAAAGGATGTGGGCTAAACCAACAAAAGCTGTTCACTGTCAACATGGCTATATCCATTTGGGAGGTTTTCTGGAATAATGGTAAGAATAAAAGACTGAGAATTTATCTGCTGAAAGACTGTAGAGGAGATGAGGTATATGTGGAAGAGTGGTGAAAGAGAATGAGCTAGGTTAGGTAGTAAGTTCCAGATGTAGGCTAAATAAGAACTGTTGAGTTATTTTACACAACTTGCAACAAGCAGCTCATAATCCTTACCACTGTTAGAGTCTCTCTGTACATGAGAGAGTTTATAGTGATGTCCATGTCTCCTACTCTTTTCTCAAGCAGTATCCTCAAGTCAACAGGTGTATGACCAAGAGGATTTCCTTCTCCAGACATAATGAATCTTCTGTAGAGCAAAGTGTAATGAGAACTGACTCAGACTCTCTGAATCTGTCTGAGGAAAGACCACATAAATAGCTTCCAAAGTAACTGCTGAACTGTGTCATCTTGTCTTTCAGATTATTGCATCCAAAGAGTTTTAATTTAGTGCTATAAATGTAGAAGGCCATGCTCAGACTGCGACTGCTTTACTTCGCACTGCTTTAATCCCAGCAGAACCATCCTCTGGGGAAGTGCTCCTGATCTACATGGCTGAAAAGCATTGCCATGGCTGCAATGATCAGTAACTTAAAAGTTTTCTCAGAAAAGTCAGAGAGACAGACAGAAGGAAAGACGACTGCTCCAGTATGGTGAAACTTACATAAAATAAAAGTCCAAGGGAAATGCTTAGAAATTGAAACCTTCATCATCTCAGTGTTCAGGAGGAAGTCAATGCTCTGCGGCCAATGTTAAATGGAGAGTCAGAGGTAAGGAGCATCTCAGCAGCTTTCCCAACTGTCCTTAGACGAATGTTTTGGTGCTGGATTGTGTCTTACTGAGACAGAGCTGAACTCAGTGGGAATTGATTGTGGTTGGGGTCTCCTAGAGATACTGCAATATAAATGACAGCAAAGGGATATACTGGCAAACCACTGCATATCTCAAGAGATTTAGGCAATTGTAAGTATGTATTTAAAAAGTCCAGAGGTTGAAATTATCAAGGACTCCTACTCTGCTGCCTGCATAAGCATGTACAAATGCCACAGTTGCATGCTGGTATTTACTCCTCCAGTCATTTATTGTAGAGATGACAAATGCTGGGGAAAAGTTGCATATAATTTAGAGTTGATCCAAAAATACTTACAGAAGTGTGTTGTTGACCAACCTGTTCTTCCAGGTGTGACAGTTTAATGTGTTTTCCAGGTTGCCTTGCCGTGCATTGCAAACTCAAATGTAGATGCATGAATACATTCTTGATGTCCTGAGGAAGAGCAGAAGCCTTGGAGACTTCTCAAACTGATTTGCTACAGCAGCAGGAAGATGGATTTGGTTTTCAGGTGGTTGTGACAGTCTGAATGAGATGACAGTCTCATGCTGTCTCATACGGCTTGTTTATACTGATACTGTAAATAAACTTGGAAGTATGAGGCACATTTTGGCCTGCTCTGGCTGGTGCTTTCTGATGGCTCCTAAACTATGTTAATCAAAGGTAACATCAGTAAAGCCGATCTCATCACACTGCTTTTGCACTGGGGTAACTGGGGCCAGAACATGCAGAAAAAAATGATATCACATGTAAAATCTATTCCAATACGTAATATGAAATATATCCAATATAAAATATGTTACACTATATGCATAACAGCACATGCATAATTCACTATAGTGCATGAATACCATACATATTTATTGTAACAGTACTGATCTTGAAAGAGACTGAGAGCTTTTTTCTTTCTTCTGATTCAAATTTATCGATAAACACACTTCTGGTTACCGGAAGTAACTACCCAGTGGGGGATCCGCAGAGAAGGCTAGAAGGAAAAGTAATAGCAGTAATGTGGCCTTCATCACACACCCGACATGCATTGCTTGTGATTCCCTCTTCCTGCCTCCCATCCACATCCCCTCTTCTTTCTCAGACAGTAATTCTTTGTCTGTGGGTGTGACCTGGTGCTCTCTTAGGCATCTCAAGAGTTTAGAGGTTTCCGCCATGTTAAATAACAACATGGGAAGAATTTTAAAGGCAGGGGGACAAGTATGTGCTATGGTGGTCAGGGGGAGCTGGATGGTTACCAAACCTATATGCTCTTGTGATCCTTATCTGGATAAAGATATCACTTTGGGCATACTGTCAAAGAATACTGCAAGTAGCCACAGGCTTGCACTGCCCACGCTTCGTGAAGACTGTGAACAATTAAGAAAACATGCACACAACACCATGCCTGCACTAATAAGCCCTGCTGGGGTCACAGTGCTGGGCAAAAACGGCCACACGATGAGTCCAATGGAATGGGCTCATGCTCTGCTGTTTTAGTGCCTAGGTAGAGCGAGCTAAGGTCTGCCAGACACCCACTGTGCATATGGTTGTCATCTTCTATGGTTTGGGCCAACCTGAATGAACCATACAGGGCACTGAAAGTGCAGAAGGGAGAGGACTACGGCCACATGCAGCACCTTGCTGAGATACTCTGTCTGATTTACAGCCCTTCGTCACCTTGTTCACGTTTCTGTCAGCACAAAGGAGAAAAGAATAAAGTCTTTTCCTGCTGGAGATTTTGACACATGAGGAAAGATCAGCAGAGAAAGGGGAAAAAGAAAGATTTTGGACGGGGAAGAGAAGGGGAGGGAAGCTGAAAGCAACTGGATTGCTGTGAATGCAGAGAAACCAAGCAAGAAGTGGTGGGGCATGGTCAAAGGGAAAACTGGCTAAGTAGCTCCTCTTGAAGAAGAGGAGAAAGCAGCTCAGCAGCACTGGCTGCTCCAGTTAAATGTTAGTGAGGCAACTTCCACCAAAAGAATGCCTCCTGAGGGGGGAGAAAACAAGCAGAGTGTCAGGACCAGCTGGCAGCTTGAGAAAAACAACCGTACAATTCAACAGCACCACTGGGAGCACTGGACGGCTGCCCCTGCCTCCTCATCGTCACTATTCAGGGCCTGTCAAAAGAATAATAAAAGGTGCTATAAAGAGAAGACAAATCTCAGGCAGTCGGAGCAGCAATGGGACCAGCCAGAAGGGATAGCAGTCAGAGCTGGATTCCTAAACCTGTGTGAGCGCTCAGGGTCCTGCAGATGCGCTGGCTGTGGAGACATGCTTTCTGTCTCCACAGGAGACAAGGCAGCAGGAGGTCCTGCTCATGGCCCCGCACCAGGCAGGGGTCAGGCCCTTCTGCCATCAAAAATGCATGAGGCACGGGCAGCCCTTTCGTTTCCTGGTGGTTTTTGTCCATCAGAGTGCTGGAGAGACGCTGGAGGATGGGGCTATGCCTGTCAGGCCCCTGGTCTGGAAACCTTCACATGGCAGCCTCAGCCCAGACCCAGTCTCCATCCGCCTCCGCACCTCCCTCCTGGTGCCGATACTGCCATGCTGTCCCGGCGTATCAGCATATGCCGCAGTGAGAGGCACTTCACAAGTGTCACTTCATTGCAAATGACCTGATCCGCAAAAGTTACCTGCTCGGTCTCCAGAGGAGCTAGAGATGAAATTTCACCCAGGCACAGAGATAATTTTCACTGTCTCCAAAACAGGAATCCTTGAGAAGGACAGATTCCTCCAAGCAATAAAGGCTAGGAAGGAAATAGTTTTTGAAGGCCAGAAGATCCTATTCTTTCCAGATTTAGGCACAGTGATAAACATCAAAAGGAAACAATGGATACCCACTTCTGCAGGTGTTTCCTTCATACTTAACTGCTCCCCTCCAGCCTGTTGGGAATACTGTTCTTGCCTATTGTTTGGTAAATTCCAAGAATCATATTTATATCCATCGTGTGAAGGACTGTGTGCTGGGTACAAATTCCCCTGTGTGTGGCTGCAATATTGTGCCAACTGGAACACCGGGGAAGCCAATCCCCAGCTAGGTTCCCCAGACTAAAGCCCTAGGATTCAAAGCTCCTCCACAATTCAAGACACTATCATGTTCCTCTAGTCAGAAAATGGAAAACAGCAACTGTCTGCCTTCACAAACATTTTGTTTTCTGGTGTTAGAAAACATTTCTTCACACCCATCTCCACCAAGACAATAGCAAGACCTGCTCTACATTGCTGCAGCTGACCTGAAATAGCATGCCAATAATAAAAACACAAACACGAAAAGGCCATCCAAGGAGAGCTGGCATTCTTAAGCATAGCTCAGAAATTTTCATGACCAGTAAGGTAGTGGAACAAACATTGGATAAATACCTCAGGAAGATGAGCTCATCCATCCTGATGAGCCCTACTCCTGGAATTTTCTGTCTCCACCTTTATGTGGCAGAGGTGAATGAGACAGAAGAACAATTTCTGGAAACAAAAGTCAGATGAGCAAATATTTGAGGGATATCAAACCTGGAGTATTGGTGCATCCGTGCCTCTAGGTTAAGCAACATCTTTGGGGGGGCATCACTCTAATTTTCTGCCTGTTTATATGTTTTTTATATATATATATAATAGCTATTCTAAAGTAGCTTTTCCATGGATATAATTTCAAACTCTCTACAGTGGAAGAAAGACATAAGCATTGTAATCTTCAGATAGGGAAACTGAGTCACTGAAAAATGTTTCCTAAGTAGCACGGCATGACAGCAGAACAACTGGAAAAGGATAGTCTTCAAATCTCTCAGTGAAGCATTTTCTCCGGCAAGCAAACTGCCTCTGCATGTGCATGGACACTAGCACACACTCAGAATGCCAAGTCCCATAGCCTTAATGAAAGGAATAATTTCCTAATGTAGTTGAGGTTTGTCTGTTGAGACAGCACAGAATCCAAACCAAGATTCGAGATTCCCAGTTTCCATTTTCTGAGATCTGTAATGTGCAGCTTGGGTGAACCACTGTATATTAAAATAACAAAAGGAAGATCCATCAGCAGATAGGAAATTAAATTGTAACAATCCAAATTCCAATCATAAACTTAAACTCATGTCTCCAAGTCTAGCAAACTTCTTGAATGTTCAGCAGTAGCAAACTCAGTTCAAGCACTACTTGCTCTCTAAGAGAATACAACAGTCACATCTAAGTTGAAGCCAATGTGCATCTTTGCAGATATTAGTACAGCCCATTAAAGCACACTCAGCGCTGCTAATTCACTCTCCTAATATATGCTCTTTCATCAAAAAAATTTGTGTGTGTGTGTGTATGTGGGAAATGAAGGGAGTGAGCTACATGCCAGTTGTCACATTGAAAGTCTGTGGCATAGAAAAAAATTCTCTAAGATATGGTCTCTGATGGTCCAGAACTGTTTCTGTGATGGACATCAATAAGCCTTCTATGGGTGTTCCTCCAGATGAAAGTGAAATGCAAACTCACCATCCCTACCACCTGCCACTTGCTCTGGAGCCACTGTTGGCAGAAAAACAAACAAACAAAACTCCAAATTTCCCCAGAAGCCCACGCTCCTACTGAAGACAAAAAAAGTCTATCCTCAAGAAAACCAAGTCATTATATAAAAGGTGTCAAAAGCAATGATGGAGAAACTATGGGTTTCCATCTCAGAGAAACAGTTCAGTTCACAGATCTCCTTTTTGCCAGCTCCCTGTTTATAACGTACCTTTCTCCAAACCTGCATTGAATTTTTACCTCAGCGTTTTTTGTGTAGCAGTTAAATTGTGCATTTCTGATGTGGTAAAAGATAAAGGACAACATGTACTAGTCAGCAGAGGGAAACTTTTTATTTATTATTTATAGGCTTTTTTATAGTGCTTATCACTGTTGTCTCTGAGCACTTCTCAGACATTAATGACTTTGCCCTCACAACACCCCATGGAGGTCGGTCACCAGTAATGTCCTCATTGCTGAGAGACTGAGTAAAGGCCTCAGGGCCAAACCTCAGCTGGAAATGGGAACAGATACTCAGACCTTTGGAACTCCTCTCCTTTGTCTCATGCGGAAGGCAGATCTTCTTTATCCTCCCACCTCCAGCCCTGCTTCTCCAAGTATTTTACATGTCAATCCCACAAAAACTGACAATGCCCGTATTTTTAACAGGCATGTCCCATCAAGTAAAACAAGACCATTCCCAGTGCTTGGAGCAAAGCAGGTGAGTGAGCCTTTCTGAGTTGATGACGTCATTTGGCATGAGCTCTCTGTTGTTTCGTGGAGCTGAAACAAGATGTGTGAGGAAGGTTGACTTGTTTAGAGCATCCCGATAATTAATAGCCATACTCAAAAACGTTTCTAGATATACACATACCATGTCCCGAAGCATGACACGTGCTTTGATTCATGGAGGACACGCGCTCTCTGACACATAAAATTCTCAGTGGCCTGGAGTTTGTCAGCCTGTTGACTCTGCTGAAACATATGTTGGTCTGTTGAGGGAGCTGCGTGATGAGCAATTTCTCAAATGTCCCAATTTGGAAATGTAGCTGCAGACACTGTTTTAGAGGAAGTGCTGTGTGATTGAAAGCTGAAGCTGCACCATGCAGTTCAAATTAGATTTGGACATTGTGTGCACTGTCAATTTAGAGAACTCTTCGCGTGCTTGCCAGCAGTTTATAGGAAATATGGGCATGAGACACAGACAACATCTAGTCCTCCAGCTTCTGTTTAGTTTTAGTCAGACAAACCCCTTGAAATGCAAAGAGAAGGAACCTCAGATTTCAACAGGGAACACGCAAAAGAGCAGGACTGGAAGGAATGAGAGAACAGCTTAACAGCTTATTCCAGCATGAGCTCTGCTCTTCACATGACCTGTGGTCTGCTGATCTCAGTTAGTTCTGGGCAGAGTGGAAACCAAACCTAGCAGCCTGCAGGTCATTTGGAGGAGGCAAATAAAAGGATCAGTTTGGAACCAGCTACTTTCTCATAACCTCACTCATTTCATTCACCAGCTGTTTTTCTGAAAGGTGGTGAAGCAATAAAACACACTCTTGATTACCCTTTATTTCCTTCTCCAATCTTTTCAGCTGTTTTTGAAGTTGCAGAAGTGTGAGAAAATGCAGTTGCATCTAGGGTCTGATCGAGCACCCACTGGCCTCAGCAGGCTTTGAATAGAGTCCACGGGCCTGGGGTTGCAGAAGTCTGGATTCAGAAAGGCACTTAATCACATTAGCTGAAGTCCCGCTGATTTCACTGCAAACTTTTTCCATCACGCTTGTTAAAGATGAGGGTGCTGTGAGCAATTTTCCCTCCACTGCATATGTTTAAGTTCAGCACAGCAAAGAAAGCTCAAGCTGAGCTGGGGCCCAGTTGATTCCAATGGGATTAAGCATTTGTTTACAGGCAGGCATGTGTGTAAGCACCTTCCTGGATTACAGCCTTACATCTACCCAGGTCGAAATGACTGTGCTTGTGCTGTGCTGAAACAGGGCTTTATTGTCCTTTGAACTGAAGGCTATATGTCTTAGAGTATTCTTTCCTTTGCTTCGATGCTTGCACTGAAGGACATTGTGGGTTCCTACAGTAAATCTGGCTCCATGCAACTCACGACGTTTTTTTTCCACGGCCTGTTACGGAGTTAAAATTCACTTTCTCTTCTCACAGGACCGCACAAAAATTTAAGGTTGACTAGGATGACCGTTCATCCGTGCAACAAATTGTATATATTATTTTTTAAAAACCCACAAAACACAAATCACTGTGATCCAAATCCGTATTCAATATAAAGCAGGCCAGCTCCTTTTTTTGTGTGTGTGAGCAACTATTATTTGATAAGGGAGTTTTAACGGAAAGTATATATCAGCTGTGCTTTCATGACTGCACTGGCCTTCTACCAATTACATGTAAATTATGCAATTATATGTAAATCATGGAATATAATAGCACGGGCCATCTATCGTCGTATAAACATGTTCCACAGCCCGCTCTTCTGGTGGAACACAATGATGCCAAAGCAAATCAGAAAAAGACAAAGGAAATAAAAGAACTCAAAGACTGTAATAATAATAATGAAAATAATAATAAAAATTAAAGCCAGAATAAGAAGTATTTATTTGTAGCCTGATACAATGCAGACTGGGTTCAGTAAGATCCCTTCTGCTGATTTCAGTAGGAAAAGGATTAGATCCTTCTTTCCTACGAGTGGAAATCAGATAGCTGAGGCTGCTTGCTTTTGTTGTTCTTAGCAATTTAATCTAATTTACTCAAATCAAAACTGTACTCTGTAAGTCTTTGACCAGCAGGCACCAATGAAGTTTAGTCCTTCCTCCAACCCTCAGCCTCAAGTTAGAAGCAGCAACTACAAACAGCCGGGATGAAGCAGAAATGTGAATCCCAAGAAAAAAGCGAACCAAAATAATTACACACCTATATGAACACGTCCTTCTGAGCAGGGACAACGCCTGCCCAAAACACAGTGCCCACTCAGGAAGCCTGGGTGAAGCCTAAAGCCTTCGCTCAGGTTGACTGCCTGATCATGTGACAGCTCTTGCGAAGCTCAATCTTACAACAACTTGTCTTACCCAGGATTCTCCATGCAGCCAAAGGAACAGCTGTCCCTTTTCTACCTCAAGGCTCTCTGACCCTGTACTTCCACATGAGACCTCTGGGACATATACAGGAGTTCCGTTAACAGCAGTGCTATCTTCTGCAGCCGTATGATGTCCCAACCAATACAAGACAACTACTGCATGAGAGCCTAGACAGACATCCAGAAGAAAACAGGCCCACTGCTCACTGTTTGAGGAAAAATGAAAGGACAAGTGTGAAGCAGGTGGGGACTGGAAACACATAGATTTAGGGCTCTGACTCATGGCTGCAGATAGATTTAGCTGGGTTAGCTAAGGCAGCCGCTGCCTCAGCTGTTGGCCCCAGTCCTTTGCCAAAGGTTATTCTGGGCTGTCTGAAGGGGATGGGGACCCACTCATGTCACATACGGATGGAAGGCACCTTGCAGAGGCTGACAGCTCAGAGGCAGGTACATCTCCTGCTCAGCTGCTTGGTCCTCCCTGCCTGCCAGCAGGAGTCAGGGTCCCAATCCATGGCACCATGGGAGCGCAGGAGTCCAGAGCCACACGTGTGAACTCTTGTAAACATGCTATCAGGATCATCACACATGTCTGATGAAAGATGATGCTCAAGAAACACTTTATTCCCATTTAGAGGTCGGTAGCAAAATTTCTCTGAGGATTTTTGAAAGTAATGACTTTGGGGGACCACAGGTTTTGGTATCCAGCTCACAACACCCGAAGTGCTTCTATAATATAGGTCAGATGCTCAATATCATATGAAAACAAGGCACTGTAAGCTCAAAAACGAGTATCAATGTTCCCCTCAGTGGTAAGTGATGCCCCTGAACCTATGGACTGCCACTAGCAAAATGTGGCTCTCTCTGGATGGAGGTAGCACAAAATACCTGACAGCCTGTAACTCCAGGGACAAAAGAGGTGGAGGAGGCCGGCCATGCAGGGAATCAGAGATGCCCTGTGCCCTGCCCCAGCCTCCCTGTGTTTTGAACAGCACCTCAGTTTAGCAAGGCTCTCCTTTGAAGACACAGGGGAGGAGAGGTCTCCAGCTGGTGTGAAGTCCCTCGATACCCCGGCATCCTCTGGAGAAGAACCTGGACTGCAATAAGCGGCCGGTGCTGTGACCTTGTGCTCCTGCACTGTCTCAGGCTTTGTGCTGAGGCTGGCTCCCGTATTCCAGCATGCCCGGTGGGCTTCCCAGTAGCACCTCGGGCAGGTTTTGAGTGCATAAAGCCAGCAGCCTGCCAACAGATAGCTTTAAAGCAAACACGGGTACATCCACATCAGCCTGGAAACAGAGGAGTGACAGCAGGGTAGACATACCTTACAGCTAGCTAATTCAAACACTCCATTATCTGAGGCATTGGCAAGACTTTTTAGGGCCTCCACTGCATTTTCCCTAACTAATCAAGCTGAAGGCTAGGCATAGACCTCACTGCCAAGGCAGAGTACTGAGTGTCCTGGACAATGGCTCCTTCCGGGTAATCCAGCCAGCTTTGCTAACAGGGACAGTCCGTTTTGGAGTGATGAATGCTATGTTATTGGCTGAAACTTGTTAGACACGCTGAATTCTCTCAACATGATCTCCTAACAGAAGAGAACAGAATACAAGCAGGCTTGTATTTTCCTGCTACAGCATTCACGAAGAAACAGAAAGCCCTAAGAAAGTACGCCTGCTGGTTCCTAGCCTGCCTTACCCACATAGAGCTCAGTGCTGACAGAGTTTGCTGAGATGTTGGGAAATAATGTGTTTTTGGAACACTAAAACTATCATTGCCTCTGATTAAAACAATCCAGCTCCCAGTTTGGTATAGTCATGATCACATACTGTTCTAAACATATATTCCAGCCTCTCTACTTATGTTCCCAGTTTCATGCCCGAAACCCATGATTTCACAGAGGTCACTTATACACCTTGAGTGAAGCAACATAAAATTACCTCCGATGTGGGTCTGGAAATAGCCTTTCCCCCTCTTTCTCTTTGTGTGTTTGCGTGAGTGTGTGTTTGCGTGTGTATTTGTTCTTGAGTTGACATCTATTAAAGACCGATCTCATTTGCGTCAAACATGCCACCTACAGGGAGCGTTTTGGACCAGTCAAGTTACAGGAGACAGATAAAAAGAAGAAGAAGAGGTAATGAATATGGAGTGTAAATGCCTTAGCAAAGTAATGGAGACATGTACTAACAGCAAGTGAAATTTGACCTTCTGGCTTGAAAACCTGATAGCAAACCAATTGGAGAACTTTAGAAAATTGGATCAGCCTCAATGGGCACAGAGTAAACATTGGGAGTGCAATACAGTCTTATTAAACATAATGCACATTTAATGCATAATTTTATTGCAACCAATTTCATGCTACTGCCTTAAATGAGTCTGGGTCTACTTCCACTGTAGCAGTCCACTACCATTAGTGCCTCTTAAAAGAATTGCAAGGCCAGTAAACTATCACTGGTCTGATCTCTCCCTTAGCCCATACTTTCTGCTTCATAAACTCTCCCAGCTCCCACAGCTTGTAGTGAGATCTTGTCTTCGTTCAGTACGCAGCTTTTGAAACACTAAACTGTTTTGGCAAGTCTTCACAGATGGGAATGTTACAACATTTCCATTTTATGCTGGTGCAGTAAAGCGATGAACCTTTGCAGCTATAGATCAGTCAGCTGAATCCCAGCCTTACAACAGGAGCTCCTGGAACCTATGCAATCAGTGTGGTGCTGAAGATTTCTCAAGCACAGCAGGCAAAATCCTATTTTTCTAAGTGACAGCAATAGTGTTTGCCCTCTGACAGGAACAAGGAATAAGGAAAACAAATGATGCTGAGTGCTAAGAAAGTGAGTAGCCCCCCTCACAGACTGATAGAGTGTGGATGGATGAACGCATAAGAAACCGAAAAGGAGGAACAATAAGTGCTTAATTTATACTATCAAAGTACAGAAATCCACATACGGAGTGTCCAGTCACTGCTTGCTGAGATCTTCACAGACTTCAGAATTGTCACTCGCACCTTGTAGAAACACCAGTAAGGTACGAGATGTTTCAGCGTCCGCCCGCAACTTTCCAGGTGTAAGAAACATGCTGTGTACAGTAGAGCTTGGATTTTCAACACCCTTGAGCTTCAGGGATGTTTGAGTACAGAAACTCGATCTGAGCACATCCATAGATCTGAGATCCGTCCTTCAACTTTTATCACAGTAAGCTGTTAATAACATCTGCAGAACAGTGCTGCTGGAGCTCTGTGCAGGGGTCCTGTTTGCTAGGCACCACACACATATGTACACAAGAGCCATCTCTTGCCCTGACAAGCTTTAGGATTTCAGCTAGTAGCAAAACGCAGCGCAGGGCTGACACTCATAGAGGAGTGGAAGAGGCCACCGCTGTTGTCACCAAGCAGTACGATGTCATGAATCAAGCCTTCAGTGCTAGTAAAATAACATATGGGTTGCTTTGGTTCACATCCTGAATTTTCAAGCCCTCCCCGCTGTGATCACAACAGCTAAGATTCACTTCATCATCTTTAGCCACGCAGCTACGGAGCCAGAGGTTTTCTGAAAAAAGATTGTTGTGATACTCTCTATTCAAATTCCGAATATAGTAACTGAGGTGGGCTAGAAAGACTACTGGAGTCCTCATATCAGGGTCTTCTGGAGCACACAGAAGTCCATGAGTTCAGCCCCAAAATATAACATGCTTCTGTTCACATTACACCACAAATTCTAGCATTTGCTGTCCCATTCATGTGGACAGTGCAAGGGACTTCAAGACGTCAGAACTGCACCTAATATTTTGCACTCCCACAGAAGAGCAGAGCTCTTTTGCGGCTTTGTGACTTTAGAGCCTTTGGTGAACAGAGTAAACTGGGTACCTTTTCTAAAACTTCACGCGTATGTGCACCTTGAACTTCACTTGGTCACCTAAGTGGCACACCAAACCCATGTAGATAGGTGCAACAGTGGGGGCACACTTTTAAGCACATATATGATTTCCTATAAAGGACACAAATTATATCTCTAAATATAGGAGATGGCTTTGCACATTTATGGAATGATGAATTATTGAAAAGCACTCTATAGATAATGCTTTTATTGCCATTTCCTATAAATCAAATTATGAAGGTACGTATCTGATTGTGAACATACTTAAAAATGCTCATCATACAATTTTCCCCCATGTGTTTAAAACAAAAAATGATACAGAAGTCTTAATCATCTGTAACTGTAAATAGCATTTAATCAGCAACTCAGCAGCATTTACAATGGTAATACATTAATAATTCTGGAGGGGAAAAAAAAGAAAATAAAGTCTCAACAAGATTGGTAGATTGGGAAGAAAAATAAGTTAAAACAACTGAAAAGCCTTATGATGCTATCATGTCAAGTTGTGGAATTCACAGCTAGTGGGCTGGATGTGGCCTGTAAACTCAGTTCACATGTCCACGCACATATTATTTTGAGGAGAGGGATAGACAGGAGGTGGAAAGCATAACTCTGGACTTCTACTGAGTGGTGTGCAAATGGGTAGTCCACCAACAGCA
Organism: Tauraco erythrolophus; assembly: GCF_009769465.1. Classification (NCBI taxonomy): domain Eukaryota; kingdom Metazoa; phylum Chordata; class Aves; order Musophagiformes; family Musophagidae; genus Tauraco; species Tauraco erythrolophus. Next base: position 61,415,847 of record NC_141496.1, read on the forward strand.
GGAGTAAAAGGTTTGTTTGGCCTCCAGCAAAGCAAGCATTTCACCATCCCTGCTTGAAGTCAGACTACATTTCAAAAAGATGAAGGGTGCCCAGCTATACAGTGGTTGTCCAATTTACATGCTGCACATGTAAATGCACATACCTAGCTTCATATGCATTTTTCCCACATATGCATGCACACAGGCACAAAACTGTAGAGAGACAAGCAAAGACAAGGCTCCAACCTCTCATCTGAGAACTTCTGGCCTTTTCCACCCAGAAATATTAGGAGAAAGGCTGCCCAAAAGCCCTCTGAGGGTTCTTGCAGAGAGAAGATGCCCTGAAACCTAGAGAGTGCTCCAGGCAAGTGCACCCCTCTGGCTTGTAACTGTGGATACTCACTCACAAATGAGGCTTGCTCGGGCATCTCCCAAGACAGAAGGGCTTACAACTTTTTAAGGTTGGCAGATGAAGTACAGTGCCTAGTCTGAATAAACTTGTCCATCTTAGTAGAAGACCTGGTAGAATACTGGAACTTCAAATTTGGTAAGCAATACTAGTAGATTTGACGTCACCCACATCCAGTTGGAATGAAACCTGGAAATTATCTATGAAATGAAGTTATCTGAATACGGTATTCCAGAAATATCAGACTGACCTTGTTGAAGATAACATTTGCCTGTTGAGGTCATATGTTTAAATAGACAAGCCAGGTGTAGTTGGAAAAAGCAGAAATATTTCTACTCTTAAAACCTTTTCTTTATGTTTGAAGTACTTCAAAGCTAAAAACAACTTAGCTGAGCCAAATCAGATATGTACCTGTTAGACCATCTATGACAGAGGAAACTATAAACTTTCTCTTGTTTATGTCCTGAGACCATCACAGCTGCAGAAAAGCTACCCCTCCTTATAGGAATGGTTCTTTTTGGTCTTACAGCTTTGACTACTACAAAGACAGCTAATTCTTTTCGAAATATTTAATGAAATCTTTGAAGTTTGTCACAGCAGCATCTTCCAAATTGAAAATAATTCTAATGCAAAATCAACAGATTATGGTAGGGTTTTTTTCATAAAGGCTTAAAATATTACATCAATAATCTATTGCGAGGCAGATACACTAATAATCTATTGCTTTTAATAATGGATCATTAAATCAGCTTCTACTGGTGTGTCTCATATTTGCCATTTACTATGTTCACTGTTATTTCTATTACAGATGTACCTGGAGACAGACATCTCCATTGGTCCAAAATACTTTTAAAAAGCTTGTCATAGTTTTGTATTCTGAAAGAGAGTATCACCATGGCTTGCTTTGTCCTGAAAACACGAACCAACAGAAATCAGTGCTTGTAAAAGAATAACACACAGCAAACAATTAAATGGATATATTCTGTGGAGAACTTATGAAACTTGCTGCCATAGGATGTTAAAGAGAGAGGTGTCTTTTCAAGGAATACCTACCTTCCATGCTTACTCAGGACAGAAGTGTATAGTAAGGATGACTACATCATCAGCGGCAGGCGAAGTCCTCTGCACTTGGCAGGAGGGATGTGGCAGCACAGACAGAGCTCCCACAGAAAGACGTGGCTGTCCAGGTTTCAGGCTGCAGGGAGTGCCTGAGCCTCTCCATGGTAAGTGATGAGAACAACTGTGTGAGGTGCGACCAGGTGGATGATCTGCTCATCATAGTTGCAGAGCTCAGAGAGAATCATAGAATCATAGAATCATAGAATGGTTAGGGCTGGAAGGGACCTTCAAAGGTCATCTAGTCCAACCCCCCTGCAAGGAACAGGGATATCTCCAACTAGATCAGGTTGCTCAGGGCCTCGTCCAACCTGGCCTTGAACGTCTCCAGGGATGGAGCATCCACCACCTCTCTGGGCAACCTGTTCCAGTGTTCTACAACTCTCATGGTAAAAAATTTTTTCCTAATATCCAATCTGAATCTACCTCCCTCTATTTTAAAACCATTACCCCTTGTCCTATCACAACAGGCCCTCCTGAACAGCCTCTCCCCATCTTTCTTGTAGGCCCCCTTGAGGTACTGGAAGACGGCTATAAGGTCACCCCAGAGCCTCCTCTTCTCCAGGCTGAGCAGCCCCAACTCTTTCAGCCTGTCCTCATAGGAAAGGTGCTCCAGCCCTCTTATCATCTTCGTGGCCCTCCTCTGGGCCCTCTCCAACTGGTCCATGTCCTTCTTATGTTGGGGGCTCCAGAACTGGACGCAGAGAGGAAAGAGAAAGGTTAAGGAGCATCGGGGAGTCTGAGAAAGAGAGAGACTGGTGGTGTCAGGTTCTGCCTGACCTGAAGCAAAAAAAGGAAGAGTCAAAAAAAGAACCCCAAGACAAAGGGGATTCTGGTTCCTCACCCCACAAGTAGCTTAAAGGTAAGCCATGAATGGTAGCAAGTCTGTGCTCGGGGCAACAGGCAACCCCCCTCCTTGCCTACCTCAGCTCCCCAGGTGCCTCTGCACAAGTATGAAGCTCTGGAGGCGGAAGGCCCATTGACAGATGATGTGGCTGAGGGTCCATCTGCATTGGAGGTGCCACCAGGGTCAGAAAGGACAACTCCAGTATCAAGACCTCCTCCACAAGGAAGAAAAGACGGGTAATGGTTATAGGTGACTCCCATATGAGGGGGACAGAAGGTCCAATACGCTGGGCTGACCCTGCTCTGAGGGAAGTCTGCTGCCTCCCTGGAGCCTGAGTTAAAGATGTTGCTAGGAAACTTCCTAGCCTGGCATGGCCCATGGACTACTACTCTTTATTGCTCTTCCACGTGGGAGGTGATGAAGCTGAAACACAAAGTTGATCAAGAGAGACTTCAGGGCCCTAGGGAAGCTGATAAGAGAGTCTGGGGCACAGCTTATCTTTTCTTCTATCCTTCCAGTTGTGAGCAGTGACACTGGAAGAAGCAGATGCATCCAATCAATTAATATGTGGCTCGGTGGCTGGTGTCATCGTCACAATTTTGGCTTCTTCAACAATGGGATGGGCCACATGGCACCAGGCTTACTGTCACAGGATGAGACTTGCCTTTCTCAGAGGGGAACGAGGGTCTTTGCACACAACAGCTAGCAGGGCTCGTTCACAGGGCTAATATCAAGCTTGATCAAGATATGCTGGAAGCACCTGAAGAGCAGCAGAAAAGCATTCCAGTCAATCCAGCCAGGAAGTCAGATTCATCTGGGGCCCAACTTAAATGCCTCTATGCAAATGCATGTAGCACAGGGAATAAGCAAGAGGAGTTAGAAGTGTGTGCACGCCTGTTGGAATACGATCTTATTGGCATCATGGAGACGTGGTGGGATGAATCCTATGACTGGAGTGTCAGAATGGAAGGATATAGGCTCTTTAGGAAGGATAGGCAGGGGAGAAGAGGAGGAGGGGTTGCCCTCTATATCAAAAACCAGCTGGAGTGCATGGAGGGACAACACAGCAGGGCATAGGCAATTCAGGAGGTTCCTGGAATGCATTCATGATAACTTCCTTCTCCAAGTGGTAGAGGAACCAACGAGGAGAGGTGATTTGCTGGACCTTATTCTCACCAACAAAGAAGGGCTGGTGGGGAGCGTGATGTTCAAGGGCAGCCTTGGCTGCAGTGATCATGAAATGGGCGAGTTCAAGATTCTTAGGGAAACAAGGAGGGTTCTCAGCAAGCTCACTACCCTGGATTTCAGGAGAGCAGACTTCGTCCTCTTCAGGGATCTCTTTGGTAGAGTACAATGGGATGAAGCCCTGGAGGGAAGAGGGGCCCAAGAAAGCTGGATAATATTCAAGGATCACCTCCTCCAAGCTCAGGAGCAGTGCATCCCAACAAAGACAAAGTCAGTTAGGAATACCAGGAGGCCTGTATGGATGAACAAGGAGCTCCTGGACCAACTTGAACACAAAAAGAAAGCCTACAGAGAGTGAAAGCAAGGACAGGTAGCCTGGGAAGAATACGAAGAAATTGTCCGAGCAACCAGAGATCAGGTTAGGAAAGCTAAAGCCCTGATAGAGTTAAATCTGGCCAGGGACATCAAGGGCAACAAGAAAAACTTCTATAGATATGTCAGTGATAAAAAGAGATCTAGGGAAAACATAGGCCCTCTCCGGAAGGAAACAGGGAACCTAGCTACTCAGGATATGGAGAAGGCTGAGGTACTCCATTACTTCTTTGCCTCAGTCTTCACTGGCAAGAGCTCCAACTGCACAGCCCAAGTCACAGAAGGCAAAGGCAGGGACTGGGAGAATGAAGAACTGCCCACTGTAGGAGAAGACCAGGTTCGAGACCATCTAAAGAACCTGAAGGTGGACAAGTCCATGGGACCTGATGATGGAGCAGATCCTCCTGGCGACTATGCTTAGGCACACAGAAAATAAGGAGGTGATTAGTGACAGCCAACATGGCTTCACTAAGGGCAAATCCTGCCTGACTGATTTGGTGGCCTTCTATGATGAGGTTACAGCATTGATGGATAGGGGAAGTGCAATTGACGTTGTCTACCTGAACTTGTCCAAAGCATTTGATACTGTCCCACACGACATCCTTGTCTCTAAACTGGAAAGACATGGTTTTGATGGATGGACCACTGGGTGGATAAGGAATTGGCTGGATGGTCGCACTCAAAGGGTTGCGGTCAACAGTTCAATGTCCAAATGGAGGCCAGTGAGGAGTGGTGTTCCTCAGGGGTCAGTACTGGAGTCGGTGCTATTTAACATCTTTTTTGGTGACATGGACAGTGGGATCGAGTGCACCCTCAGCAAGTTTGCAGAAGACACCAAGCTGTGTGGTGTTGTGGACACGCTGGAGGGAAGGGATGCCATCCAGAGGGACCTTGACAGGCTGGAGAGGTGGGTCTCTGAGAACCTTATGAAATTCAACCAGGTCAAGTGCAAGGTCCTGTACGTGGGTTGGGGCAATCCCAAGCACAAGTACAGGCTGGGCGGAGAATGGATTGAGAGCAGCCCTGAGGAAAAGGACTCGGGAGTGCTGGTGGATGAGAAGCTCAACGTGAGCCGGCAATGTGCACTGGCAGCCCAGAAAGCCAACTGTATCCTGGGCTGCATCAAAAGGAGCGTGGCCAGCAGGTCGAGGGAGGTGATTCTGATCTTCTACTCTGCTCTTGTGAGACCCCACTTGGAATACTGCATTCAGCTCTGAGTCCCCAACACAAGAAGGACATGGGGCTGCTGGAGCGAGTCCAGAGGAGGGCCATGAAGATGATCCGAGGGCTGGAGCATCTCTGCTATGAAGACAGGCTGAGAGAGTTGGGGCTGTTCAGCCTGGAGAAGAGAAGGCTCCAGGGTGATCTTATAGCAGCTTTCCAGTACCTAAAGGGGGCCTACAGGGAAGCTGGAGAGGGACTTTTTCCAAGGGCACGTAGTGATAGAACAAGGGGCAATGGCTTTAAACTGAAAAAGGACAGATTTTGATTAGATATAAGGAAGAAAATTTTCACTCTGAGGGTAGTGAGGCACTGGAACAGGTTGCGCATAGAAGTTGTAGATGCCCCATCCCTGGAAGTGTTGAAGGCCAGGTTGGATGAGGCTCTGAGCAACCTGATCTACTGCTATGTGTCCCTGCCCATGGCAGGAGGGTTGGAACTAGATGATCTTTGAGGTCCCTTCCAACCTTAACCATTCTATGATTCTATGGTTCTATGATTCTATGATTCTATGTTTCTATGATCTCAGGCTTTCAGCCAAGGTCCAGATCTTTCTTCCCATGTTGGGGTATCTCATATGCAGGCAAACTGTGTGAGACAAGGTGATGATAATTCAGCATCATGAAAAAACATAAATTGTCAGGCAATGCTGGGATGAAAAGAACACTATCTTTTACAGCATGCCAAGACTCTGAACTTTTATGTCTTTCTACAAGAAGTAATCAGAAACCACATAACTGTTCTTGCACTTTTCTAATTTCTATTCCAATTTACTTTAAGCCCAATGTGATAAGACCAAAAATGTATTTTAGCTGTGGGCAGGTTTTAAGACCATATTGTCCTAAAACCCTGAAAATATGGGTCCTTCATAGAAACTGTGATAAACCCCAAAGTCTGACTGTATTAGTAGGAGCTGCTATCATACAGACAATTTAATAAAGATTTCAAATGCTCCTTCTGTGTCCTAAAGCCATTATTCACTGCTAAAGGACTGTAAATCACAAAAAGTCTCAGAAGGCTTTAATTCAAAATATATATATATAAAAAATATATATAGCTCTAAACCAATCACGAAATCTAATACCAGAAACTAAATTACCTCTGTCTTTAGCCTGTCCCTCACTTTAAAATACGAAACTTACTTAAATAAGAAGTGTGACTGTTTAAACACATCTGCCATACTGGAGCAGCAGATCAAGTCTTCTCTGCAAAGCAAACAAAAGGGGCCGCCCATTAGAGAAGACATGGTCCAGTGACTCAATAAATAGTTGCAGGAGGAGGAGGGTCTGTTCCTAGTCTCACAGCTAGCTCATGGAGTAGTGTAGTGTGGTAGCAAACTAATTTGCCTCTTTAAGCACATTTTTCTCCTTCCACTCTGCTGTGAATGTACTCCTTGAGGCAAGGCAATGTCTCTGGGCTCAGCCATGCAGAAAGAGATCTACTAGCTCCCTGGAAATGCTGGAGGAGAAATGGTAGGTCCTCGTTCTCACCTGCATCAGCCACTTTGATGCTGCTCTCCCACCACGCGTTTTTCCCCTCCTACTCTGCTGGCTTTGTTGTGAGCACCACAGCAAGGTGATGGTGGTGAGGATATGATGCACATCCACAGCTGGCTTGGAGGTAGCAATTGCAAATAGGAAAAAAAACCCTAGGGACTGTGATTTCTAGGGGTTCTGTTTTAATGTTATGAGATTTCAGCTGTAGGGATTGCCCCTGCTTGGGAAAAAGCCCTGCACCAAGTACTCAAGTCCTATGGTAATGTTTGCAAAGGACAAAAGAGGAAAGGATTTCATCCCAGGAAAGCTATGCCAAAGGACTGCAGCCACCTTACCATGAACACATGGAAAAATGAGGTGGATACAAAGAAAATCAGGTCACATTCTCTCCAGTTTTAGCCTACAACAGGCCGTTCTACCACGTGAGAGAAATAATGATGCAAAAAAAAAAAAAAAAAGAGGAAAAGCCAAAATATAACAAGAAAACCAACCAGAAACTGTGCAACCTGTGTACGATTCAAGAGTTCAAGAATCATAGTCTCACAGATGAGCAGTCCTGGCAGGATAAGTTAATAAACCAGTGGTTTTATACCAACTGTCCCTCGACTGACTGTCAGTAAGTCCAAGCTTGTCTGCCTGGCAGAAATTAATTTGATGCTCCTAGTTTGTTTCTTACTGGTCAATAATTAATTTTATGAAACATCTTCCCCTTTCTCCTTGTCAGACAGTATTGGCAGCCACTTCTGAGGAGAAGCATGGGACCATCCAAGTTCTCAGACTGTTTCCTCCTCAGCGTGGCGGTGGCAGAAGCAGCCATCCCCCTGGCAGCAGTGACAGCCTTGCCTGGTGCCTCTCATCCCAAAATGTCCGAGCAGCAGCTGGGAAGGGAAAATGACCTCCAGCAGAGGTGAGACCCTCTGGCTCCACAGGTACTCTGCTGATTTCCACCATAGGAGGATTTCGCCCACCGGACCTGGTGTGGAGGGACAAACCAAAACACACATCTCTTGGAGGGCTGGAGCTCGAGTCACCGTTTGCCTGTCTGGAGCAGGATGATTTGTCAGACACCAGCTGCTGCGAGCTCTGTCCTCGTGGGCACACTTGTTATTGTGTTACAGCCTGCCTGAAGAATGTGGGACGTGGTGGAAGGGAAAACGATTGCTAGCCGGTTTGCACCAATAATCCGAGGACTTCTTTATACAGGAGCTCCTATCGTGTGCCATGTGCCCGTAAAGCAATAGCCAGCGTTAAGAGGGAAAAGGGGCCGGGGGGAGGGGGGGGGAACAGGAGAAGGAGAAGAAGGAGAAGAGGAAAAAAGCAGGCTGGCAACACTGGGGAAGTGCTTTTGTGACCACACAATGAGATTTAAGACCGGATGGAAGTGGTCCCCCCCTCCTCGCCCGCTCCCTCGCCGTGCCTCCTCTGTCTCTGAAAGAGTTACTCAGGAGGATTTCAAGGGTAGGTTTCTAGAGCGACACCATGTCTAATTACGTACAAGACGGAATGAAAAGGTGTAGGCCTGTCTTTCCAGCTCAGAAAAAAATGTGGTGTCCTGCGAATAAGAAATGAACAGACTGACCTTTTCAGAGCTGCTGAAAGAGAAAACCAGATGTATTCCTCAAGAGTCACTATGACTGAAGGGTGATAAAGGCTTGCATTGTGCACATGAATAAAAGGAAAGCTAACCAGAAAACAGCAGCTGATAATAGTCAGGCCAGGCTGTGCTATTGTCCAAGGCACAAATGTTCAGCATTGGCCTAGACCACACTGCTGGTATATACAGCGCTGACTTGGGGGAGAAAAAAAAAAGAGGGGAAAAAAAAGGCAGCTTTTTTATTCCTGTTACCTACAGGACGTTGCATGAAACTACTAGCAGTTTTAAGACCACAGAGGAAGAAATGATCTGGGATCCTTTCCTCACCACACACAAACACAAACATACACATGCTCCATTCCTAACATCATGTTCCTGTAAGATCTGAATCTAACCATCTGCCAAATGAATAGACAAAACCCAGCTTGTCTTCCAGGGTTCAGATGTAAGGGGGTGGATAAAGAGGAAACATCATGCTGGTGAAGAGGCTGGAGCTTTTTGCACTGCAAAACAGTGGTCTCCAGAGCTCAGGACAACCCGTGAGAAACAACAATGGCTTTAATTTACCCAAGGACCAGGGGCTGGGTGGGGAATGCTTGAAAGGCATGACCATCTCCCGTACCACCACCATAAAACCCCAAGAAAAGGCGGGGGATGTAGAAGGCAAGGGAAAGGAGCAAGTCGAGGGGAGGGGAAACAATAAAAAACAGAAAAAAAATCCTAGCCCTCAGCACATCCTTCTCTGGTGGAGCAAACTGGCTTCTCTCTGGGCAGGAGCCACTTGCTTCAGGGCCTACTCTGTGACCTCTCTGGATTCCTCAGCATCGCAGACCTGCCAAAGAGTCTCTCTGCCACTTTTGAATGTCATGTCACTGTTTAAGAATCAAGGCTGGGTCTGAGTGAGCAGATCTTGCCCGTTGGAGATGATTATTTTTAGAGTGGGCATGATAAGCTTCTGCCAGACACCGTCCACAGCCAACCACATCCATGCAGAAGTGTAAATCAACCTTAGTGCTCATTGGGAGACCTTGCCTTTTCTTATTTAAATATGTTGTTCAGAATAACTCTTTGGAGCTGTTATCTGTGAATGTGGTGGGAGAGGAGTTCCCTGCTCCTCACTGTTCTTCCAGAAACAACAGACGTGCAAAGAAGCTATGGAGGTTTTTTTGTTTGTTTTTGCACAGCGTTGGCGTTGTCCTTAACAAAATTAGTTCAAGGAGATTTATTGCTGGCACTGGGCACTGATGGCTGGCCTGGTGCTCATCTGAAGAAGATGAGACAGGGTGTTCCCACTGCAAAGTGCCTCGCTTTGGCTGTCAGATGAGGTGGATTGTGCTTCCTGACTACTGGCTGCATGACCTTGGGCACGTCCCTTCACCTCTCCCTGCCTGCCCTGGTTGTCTCAGGACCATGTGCTCCTAGGGAAGTCCTCCAGAGCCGACTCTCATCGTGCATACAGCTCCTAGCACAGTGAAACGCATCGCTCAACGGGGGATGGAGCAGCTGTTTGTATAAGGAATTAATTATACCGTCGCTACCAGATACAAGTCCTCCACTGATCAGTGAAGCAAAGAAATGTGGGCTCAAAGGAGAAGCACCAGAGAGAGGACACAGCTATCTGCCAGCTGTGCAGTCAGACAGGAGCAAGTCTATTTCCCTCCACTCTGCCTTCCCAATGTGTTTCAGCCCAAACCTGGGAAAATGACCCCAGGGAGCAGGCTGCTTTGAGGCTCTTGGGCCATGGCTTTTCTGCTGTGATTACCCCGGAGGCATCTAATTAGTAGCAATCGGGCTGCCTTTTCTTTCTGATCTCGGCAAGGAACCATGCTGAGTAGCTACCAACTCATCTCATGCTGTACTTGTAAGACCTGTACAAGATCCCTAGCCAGTTAGCTTTATTTTTCTTATGTCAACAAAAGTAGGAGAGATTTGGGGGGTGGAGTAGACGGACAAGAGGAGAGAGAAAGTGATTCACAGGGAAATAATGTATTCCTGCCATACATTCAGAGGACTAAACAGTACATGTATACACACACGCACACACTCATGAGGCTGAGGAAGCAGGCTGAATAACTTTCAAAAGGCTTGCTGCATCTTGCTCCATGAGTGGGCATTGCTTGGCTATTTCTAAGAGACAGACATTAAAATCCGCAGCACAGTCATTTAGAATTTCAAAGGATTCTTCTTCAGGGGGTGGAATACAAAAGACACCACAGTTATTCACATAATACAAGCAAGGTTGGGGAAACAGCAGCATTCCATTAGGTAAGACTGAGCAGAAAACCTTTCTGGAGAAGGCTAAGATCTATTCATTCAAAGTAAAGAAGTGACCCTAATCGTTTCTTATATGCATTTCTCTGTGTATATATGTGTAAGTGTATGTGTACATATAGAACTGTCTTTGTTCAGCAATGTTTTCTACACCACTTGGAGAAGAGCTTGAGAGAGGATCTGAAATGTGTACTGTGGTGCAGAAAAGAAAAGGAGGGGGGAAAAATATATATATATTCAAAATACATCACACATCATCCACGCATCTACACAAACACGCTCGCGTTTCTTTCACCGTGAGCTTTGGGTGTCAATCAGCAGAGAGCAAGCAGCAAAATGAAAACCAGGAGCTCCTTCTGTTGAGGTTTTATGATAATGTCCTCCAACATTTCCCTGTTTTTGTTTTTAATGTGCTAAACTAACTGCATGGCTGGAGCGGCAAAGAATGCAAAGCTCACACATGTAAAGCATTGTGTCCTCTGACATACTATTACACAGAAGGCTCACAGTTCCCCCCTCTCCCTCCCCTTCCTGGTGTTGATGAATTACATGAGATGAATATCACAGATCTGGGTGTTTTAAACCGTGAGCTTAGGCAGCAACAACGACTGCAAAGCAGACATCGTTGTCTGAACCTCTATTGTTTCTATTTCGGGAGCACATTGAGTGATTAGTTTGGGTAACAGTAACATCACATTACCTTCTACAGGCTGGAAATGTCTTTTAAAACTGAGGCAACGCTGAAGCCATGTGATACAATACTGTAGACAGAGCCAAGTGGAATACATCAAAGAGTGCCTTGATGCAGATGTTTCATGCAGAAGAAAATTAGGTCAGAGACCACTTCAATTTCAGCTTCTGCCAGGCTTGTTTGAGAGCTTCCAGTGAATTCCTAATGAATAGCTTCTAGGGCACTTTTCTCTCATTCAGTCACAAACTGCCACAGCCAGATGAGCTTTCCATGTGGAATCTTTTCTCATTATTTAAAATACTATTACTTTGTGTTCACAGATTCCAGAATCTTCCTTACAACAATAGCAACAACTCCCCCTCCTTCATCACCCCCCAAAAGCTAAAGATAAGAAGAATAACCAATTGATACACAATGTATGCTATGGGGAGAGGGAAGGTGGGGGGAGAAAAGCAGCCTTTTACCAATATTACATAGTAAGTAAATACTTGCTAAGGGTCCTCTCAAATGCAGAGCTTTTTGAATCTCAGGTGCTCAGACTTGCAGAGGCAAAGCAGTCTGCAGAAACCCAAGTGTTTTGTTGATGTTCTGCCTTTTATTTTTTTTTTTTTATTTTGGACAATATAAGGAAGCTTTTCAGTGAAAGGGCTTTAGGAGAGAAACAACTTTCCCCCAGTGATAAAGATGTCACATCTTGTTCTTCTTGTTCTTTACCGACCACAAGAATAATTTTTTCTTTTTTTTTTTTTTAATAGCAAAGAGCGAGATGCTTTAAAGATGTTTTTACAGCCTGTACACATATCAGCTGGCACCGCCTGCTATAGCCGTTGGCCCATTGCACTTCCGACAGGAGAGCAGACTGCTTCAGACCTGCGCACAAAGAGACTACACAAAGCCTTTTGAACTTCTGTTGAGCCACACTGCCCATCCATCTCTCTCCTTAGCTCATTCCCCTTTCGTGAGTAGCTTTGGGGCCTCTTTTGAACCTCACAACGAAAAAGCACGTAGCAAGTGTGTTCACTAAACAGTTTAGATCAGGCTCTTCTTTAAAGCTGAATATAAGCTGAGCTGAGGAGCTTGCAATTCCATACATGGCATACGTCAGGGACTGTGAGGTTATGGCACTTGGAAATAGAAAAAATAGCCTAGCACCTTCCTCATCAGAAATAAGTCTCCAGCACCTGTAGCATGGTCCACTTTCACCCTGAAGTGCAAAAGCAGTTCAGCAATGGTGACCTTTTGGGTCTCAGGTATATCATTTAATCCATACTATCATTGGATCTTTTTTCCCTCCTGTGGTTGGCAGGGGGTCAAATCTGAAGGCGGCTTGAAATTTATAATGATCGGGGTTATCTAAGGAGCTAAGCAGGTGCTGGGACATGACATATTGATAAGGTAAAGACATAAATCTGATTATTGAGATGAGAAAAAAACCTTCTCGCTGGTTATCACCCAGACATGCAGGGAGGAGGGTCTTGACATAGCAACAAGGTCCTCTCTGGCACAGAATCAGGATCATCTCTGAATAATTTTACCTTGCAATCCTGAGTGTCCTGAGCATCCACCCACATGCTGCACAGGATCAAATCAAGACCAATGAGTCAGACTGTCATCGGAGAGGATCCAGAAACTGACATCAGCCTCAACATGTCCAGCTGTTGTTGTTTGCAGAGTCGCAGACTCATGACAGAACAGCGTGAACTCCCTTGTGTTCCCAGGGGCTTAGGTGGAACGAAATCATAATATGAATATGCAGCAGAACAGCCTCTGTTCTTCATCTCCATTTTCCTGTGCAGAGCTCAGCGTCCTTCAGAAGTTCACAGATGTCCACTATTGTCAAATCCAAGCAGAACAACTGAGACCCTCACCCATCCAAGCCAGCATTTCAGAGGTGGTTTGATGTTTAGGATGCTTCTAAATTCACAGCACTGTGTTAAAGCACTGGGATCTGCTTTTTTTAGACATTTTTCAGATCATCTACAAATGGAATTTTCTGTTGTCTACTGTGTCCAGCATGTGCACTCAGAAATGAAGGACCACAAAACCAAAGGTCATATTTGGCTTTCTAAACCCAAGCTGCTTGAGATAACCACGCAGGGTCAAGGTCAAGAATAGAGCCCTGAACTGAATAACTCATGGCACAAACAGGACATTCCTGCTCATGTGCTTATCTACCAGTCTGGACAGAACATGGCAGTTTTTTGTCCCAGCAGTCACATCAACAGCCACTCCAGATATCTCTTTGGTGAACCACTTAGCTAGGTGATAGTTAATCCTACTTCTCCAAAGTAACCAGTGATGCACAAAATGCCCCACCTGGCTGCTCTCCCTGCTATTTACTGATTCTGTAACAGAACTGTGCTTCTCTTCAGAGGCTCTCATCTCTTCTGGTCCTGACATCAAGGGATATTTTGGTGTCTCTCCTACAACCAAACCCATCCAAGGAATTCTCAGACAGAGCAAATAGGAGCATGGGCATCTTTACCTCACTCCATAATTTGAATTGCTAGTCTCTCTTACAAAGTTGTGATCTCTGCCTGTCTGGAATGTTTGTGTCTTTCTCTGTTGTTCTCCCACACCCTCAATTCTTAGGGCCCACCACAAAGATACAGTGGCTCATCTAAATGCACCTAATTGCACTTCTCTTCTACCTCAAGTTCTCAGCCCTTTTAACTCAATAATTTGTCCTGTTTCATTAACTTCTCCAAAGCCTAACAGATGTTATAGGCTTTTGTAACCTCCAATTTGGCTTAAACTCCCCCATCATTTGAACATCACCACATAATCCTTGCATAAGGGAAAATTTTGTAAAACACATTTGAATTCAATTAATTGTGCATATAATTGAGACACTTTCATTCATTCATCAGTGGCTGCTAATGCACATAGGATACTGAGATGGAAAACTGCTTACAAAATTAAAACATACCAAAATAACCCACTTACATGAATTTAGTTTTTCAAAGTAAACAATAAAAGCCGTCTTATATCTACAACCTGTTTCACACAGGGGACCACAGCAGGTGATCTTGCCAGCTTTAAAAGCAATAGAGCTCTTTCTTTTCTGACCACTAACTGTAGAGATTAAAGCCTTCTTTCACAGTAGAGCAGATACAAGTTGGCAGTAACTATGACCACGTCTCATCAGTGTCCTGCCTGCAGTGGCAGATATGGTTGCTCTCCTTACCTGTTCAGGCACTGGTATGTCTAAGGATGCTGTCAGCTGCTGCAAAGTGGGTCTTGGTTGTGGACGCTTTTTGGTCCAGATCTGGATGGTGGCAATTATATTTTACATAGACAAATGGACAGCCTTACATAGGAACAAAAATGCCTGATGTTTCCTAAGCAGTTACCTTTCTGTTCCTGGAGGAGCTTAGTTTCTTGGTTGCACACAGCCGCTGTTGCTCTGGCTTCTCCTGGTCATCAGCCAGGATCCAGACAACATCTCTGCCCTTTGCTGCAGCAGAAATGGCCAGGCCATCCCTCACTACAGGCCTGGATGGAGTAGGAGCGAGGGCAAAGTCTTTATTCCACAGAGTGTTATCCACACAGAATGTAAACTAGAGCACAAGTGTTACTGAAAAAACTGTGGCCCACAGGTGTCACCTGAATATCAGAGGGCTTCCCCCACCCATCACTGTGGGTGAAGCCAAACGGATCTGGAATTTTTGAAACAGACAATGTTGAATGTTTATTTTTATCACTAATTTCCAAATAATCCCCCCCATTCTATGTAGTCTGATTCTCAATACTGGAGCTCATCTGATAGAAAAAATGCCTACCATACAAATTATTTCTGGGCAAGGTTAAAAGAGTTTCCACAAGGAGGGTAGAATCTCAAAGATGGGAGATGCGTCATCCATACCACCACCAGCATAAATGGCAAAAGTTATGTCGAATGAGCTAATTCATCTGCACAACCCATCAAATTAGGAGTGTTTTTTAAATAGCCTCTTGACTGAGAATTGGTGTCTCATTATTCTAAAGTATATCACAGTGAGAGCTCTAGTAACGCCAAATAGATAACTGTCCGTATTGTAGAGACTGCAGCAGAGCTTTCACAGTAAAGGCCTTTACATGTATTTAAGACTGCAACAAGCTTCTGCTGTAAGACTCCGAAGGGTTAGTGAATACAATAACTCACTGGGTTTACAAAGGTATGGGCATGCTGTGGGGGACTGGAACACACTGCCTCATGGGGATGTCACAAGAGCTGTGTAGCCAAATGCTTTCAGAGTCAACGTCACCCATGGATGAAATGTGGCCAGTAGTCAGAGAGGAAAATGATGCCCCAGTGACCTGGTTCCATATCCGAGTGCAGCTGTCTTGTGGTGTGGGCAGGGCCTTGCTGTCCCGTTATCTAGCAGCAAGCTGTAAGGGAGGTAATGTTAGTTCCTCTCCAAATGTAGATGGGCATGGAAAATTCAGAAGCTGTACTCAGAAGGTCCTAGACAAAAGCTGCTCATAAAGCAAAGCAGCCATCAGCGGGCAGTTACACCTAGAGGTCAGCAATAACTAGCATTTTCTTTTGTCTTTCCTTTTAATAATCATGCTTAGATGCTTTATTTTCTCAAAAAACCTACTTCCTCCTCTTTTCTCTACACCTCTACTAGGTCTGGTTGTCTGCAGAATTTCATTCAATATCAGATATTTTAAGTTAGAGATAAGGTGGATTTTCTGCTTCAGAAACTTAAGTTTAGTTACATGCTGAAGCAGAACGTTACCTCAAAATGCTTCATTATAAAAATGTTGAACCAAAATATTTGGACTTTTTCACAGTTCTTTATTTTTTCCCTTATCTTAGGAATGACAGTGGGCTGGAGACACAAATCTAATAATTTGAAACTGTAGTTTGATGAATAAGTGAACTTAAAAATGTTCCCGTGTCTAAGGATGTCTGGCTGGATCTGATATCAAGGCCTGTTCACTGAAACGTTTGGCGATTTAAGCTGTCACAGGGACCAAGAGGACTGACTGAAGCACTTGGGAAAGACAGAATGGTAGCAGCGGCAGGGACTCAAGAGACACAACAGACCTAGAGAAGCCTCTTTGCCAGCCAAGAAAACTGCAGAAATGTCCCAGTGCCTGTGCAGGAGCCTGCTGACCATCACATTTGTTACTTTGCAGCAGCAGGCTTCTTGCCCTGACAGCGTGCTTTCCCCTGCCTCCACCTGCCACCCTCTTCCACCAGCTGCCAGCTGCTGGCACTAGCTCCAGGTGCTGGGAGCTCTTCTGGTGCCTCTTTTCCAAACCAGAGAGTGGCCTGGGGTTTCATATTCGATTGACCTGCCCCCCACCTCTGGTTTCAGAAAGGTCCCTTATCATCAATCACACTGGCAGGGGAGCCTCTGTGGCTTGTGAAAGGTACGAAAGAGCTTGCGCGGGGCAGGGTTGAGGTGGGGACTTATCAAGTCTAGGGACTGATTGTTTTTAAGTCCCTGGTGGAGGATGCTATAGGAATTCCTATTGTTGCAAGAATACCAACCCAAAGGAGTATTAATACAACTTCAAAGAAGGAAGGGCTCATCCAGGCTTTGACCTGGCTTTTGCTCTAATCCTCCCTTCACCTTGGTGTGTGTGGGCTTTGAATCTGGGCATAGGTGATTCTTATAGTGCCTTTTTGTCCAGTGTTCAAGAGGCACTGTTTTCATGTTTTTCTACCAGTTGCAGCCCTTGGGGTGCTGGGATATGCTGAGACTCAGACACAGCTTGCACGGGTATGGCTGAGGGGCCGTACAGCATTTGGCAGTCATGACTGGAGTTGAGTAATCTTTTGAGGACCTGGATAAACTCTGAATAAAAGACATATTCTACATAGGCTGGAACTGAGTGATCAAGAAAAATCACACTATGTCTTCTCATTGATAAGTAATGGCCCAGTTCACTACAGGCCTTTGTTTTATTGAGAAGGACCTGTTGGGTTGCTTGCCGCAGTCACAACTGAGAAAGATAGCAGTGAAATGATAGTAGGGAAGAACTTTGACATCCCCCAGAGATTTAAGTGGCAGAAACATGAGCACACTATCACAGACAATGTGATGTCATAACTCTGGATGTAGCAGATTTTTGGAGAGCCGGAGTCTAACCAGGCCTTTCCACCTTGCCAAGCAGAAACTGCTGCAGTGTTTTCTTGGTCACTGACCACAGATTAACCTAAGCCTTTGGCTAAAACCAGGAAAAGCTGTGAGGAAGACCAAAAGCATGTTTCCAGAGGCTAATGAGAGTCTTACAAAGAGCAGCAATCTTCCTACTCCTTCCGCAGCAAGAGTCTTGGTGCCCTGATGGATCCCCTTCCATGTGCTTAACTATTAACTGCCTCCTTTTATCCCTACAGACCCCTCATAGAGTGAAGTTTGAAAAGTCAAGTCGTAGGACATATGTAAGTTACAAAGGATGACAACAATTTCATCATACTGTCACTGCCAAGTACCCAAGGTCTAGCTATAATGCAGACACACTTTTCAAAACTCCCAACTAAGTCAGTTGCTCCAAAAGCAGGAGACATTCCCTCCAAGCACTAACTCGTTGCTAAGTACTGTAAGTCAACAGTTGGCTTCCTGCCTTCCTCTTAAGCTATCTACCATCAAAACATGTCAGAATGGAGGAACATCAATTGTTGTCTGGTAAACAAAACCAGATTTTTTTTGTTCCTTATCCTTTTCTGTTGGTCATCTCCTTTTCATCAGCTCCTCACGGTGCTGTTATCAAATACATGTTGAATGATACTTTGTAAGGGGAGGGATCCTAAATGGAAAGGTACAACTTCATCACTTTTGAGCAAACCTGTCAAACAAAAAGCTGAAGCATCCCAGAAATTCCTGCCCCATCTTGTTTTGGAGTAGGCAAACCCTGCTACGTAAGTGCCTAGTGTTAATCCTTCAAATATATGTGAAAACAACAGTAGCTCTAGCGTATCACAACAATTTATCTTCACTAATTTATCATCATACCCTGGACGACAACAACAGAGAGACTGGAGCAATCTCCTGTATGGTACAAGGCTAGCCGGTGCATGAGATCTTCCCCTGTGTCAGTAGGTCACTAAGAAATAGGGCATCATTGTTCTGGAAATTCAGGAACAATCTCACAGGAACTGAGAAAGCAGTTGAGTAGAGGAAGAGATGCAAATTTAGCAAGGACACTGTTTTTCCGGGGCATATGGCGTTTAATATGCACTGATCCCTGATTCTAACTACTAGCAGATTCTTTGGACATAGTTGTATCAGTGTCCGTGTTATTCCAAGAAAAATGACTTTTTTTAATTTCATAGATTCATAGATTCATAGATTTCTAGGTTGGAAAAGACCTTAGAGATCATCGAGTCCAACCATCCCTAATCCCCATTAAACCATATCCTCAAGTAGCTCATCCACCCTATTCTTAAACACATCCAGGGATGGGGACTCAACCACTTCCCTGGGCAGCCTATTCCAGTGGCTGACAACCCTTTCAGAGAAGAAATACTTCCTAACATCCAACCTGAATCTCCCCTGACTAAGCTTATGCCCATTTCCTCTTGTTCTATCTCCCATCACTAATGTAAAGAGCCCTTCCCCTAACTCCCCACCATCTTTTCTCAAGTATTTTCCTTGAAGAAAATGCCAGAAAGGACCAAGAAGTAGTTAAGAACTATCTAAGTGGATGCTTCCACTTGGCTTCAGAAGTCTATAAATAAGCAGATTATACAGATAACTGGAATTGGTCCAGTCATTACTGATAATCCAAGGTTTATAGAATGAACAATACGACCTATGGGCAGTAATAGAAAGGACTGACTAGGCAAAAAGTAAGCAATAAAAATTGATCATAGAATCATAGAATGGTTTAGGTTGGAAAGAACCTTGAAGATCATCTAGTTCCAACCTCCCTGCCATGGGCAGGGACACCATCCCCTAGATCCCTGCTCAAAACCTCGTCTAGCCTGGCCTTGAACATTTCCAGGGATGGGCATCCACAGCTTCTCTGGGCAATCTGTTCTAGTGCTTCACCACCCTCAGAGTGAAGAATTTCTTCCTTATATCTAATCAAAATCTCCCTACTTTCAGTCTAAAGCCATTGCCCCTTGTCCTATCACTACATGCCCTTGTAAAAAGTCCCTCTCCAGCTTTCCTGTAGGCCTCTGTCAGGTACTGGAAGGCTGCCGGAAGGTCTCCCCAGAGCCTTTTCTTCTGCAGGCTGAACAACTCCAACTATCTCAGCCTGTCTTCATAGGAGAGGTGCTCCATCCCTCGGATCATCTTCATGGCTCTCCTCTGGACCTGCTCCAAAAGGTCGATGTCCTTATTATGTTGGGACATAATACTCCAATTTGCAATACTCCAAATGTGGTCTTACAGGAGCAGAGTAGAGGGGGAAAATTCCCTCCCTCGACCTGCTGTCCATGCTTCTTTTGATGCAGATTAGAATGCAGTCTGGATAAAAGGTAATCTTCAATCGTTGGTGATATTCTATGTCACCTGCTTCAACTCCAGACTCCATTTGTGAGCCAGAATTTATTCTCTAAAAGATAAGTTGGTAGAGGGGCTAGGAAGGGGAGGGAGAGTTCAACAAGCTGAGCTCTGGGAGTTCATATGAACACTTCTGCAGCTGACTAGCTACAATCTTCAGCTCACAATATATTATAAATACAACTAGGTGTAGAAGGACTGGGAAAAGGCTTATGGTATTGGTAACGTAACGCAAATGTCCATTAAATACAGTAAATGCATCTACAACCATAGACAGTTTATGTTTGGCTCTGTCTCCCATATGTACCAGGGACCACACACAGCTTAGATTTCCACTAAGCCCACAGAGAAGATTAGTAGCTGAATAATACATTGCAAGAAAACAGTTTGGTACAAACACCAAATTCTAGTTCCAGGCATTTCCTTTTGAACTTGTGAAAACCTCCTGGAAGACAGAAGAGTTTTTAAAATGTATTTAATTTGATTTGTCCTTTGGAACATGAAGGTTCTTTAACCCAGAATTTCAAGCCAATTCATCAAGGAAATGTGGCTTTCAATGATGTTTGGAACAGACTAGATAGTCTTGGTAGAGAAAAATGAGAAAGAACTTGGTTGGCCTCTCTGATTACCTGCGCAGACCAGTCCTGCTATGTTGGAGACAAAATGCCTCTTCTCTTTTTTGCTTTGGCACAGGCTAATAGTCTCGATTTCAAAGTACCTCGGGAATGCAGGTCAACAAATGAGCCCGGGCACTGAAACAAGTCCAGCACAGTGCAATAGCTTCAGGGTGTAGTCATGAACGCTGATGGAGCCATGCACAAAATATTTTCCGTATTTCTTGATGACATTGTACTTGGAGGAGGTCGTTGGAGGGAGAGGTATCAAAGGCTCTCTGGAACATCTCTGGCCCACTCAATGGCATGGTTGAAGAAGGTTTTCCAGTCCCACAGCCCAAAAGAGACCGATAAAATCACAGTTGTGTTTGTCCACCTTTGACTCCATAGGTGTAATGGGTGCGTATGTATTTGCAGCTGAGTCAGTTCAGAAAAGTCCTCAGCATGAGTCTGTAGCAAGGCTTAGTTTCGTATCTCTGAATTCACAAGAACACGCCTTAAACATGTGGCCATGCAGCTTATGGCTTACTTGCACAACAGAATCGCTTGTTCACTTTAAGCATGTAAATTCTTTCTTGGCATGTTTGCAGTCTTGAAACCAGAAGGGAACTAAAGACCTCTCCCTCTGAAGGACATCAAGATGACTTGCAAACTACCATACCATACTGTCATCTCCTCTGCCAGAAGAGATTAAATACAAGGCCAGCTAGCACTTTCATGAATTTCATAGATTTCTAGGTTGGAAAAGACGTTAGAGATCATCCAGTCCAACCGTCCCTAATCCACCATTAAATCATATCCCTAAGTAGTTCATCCACCCTTTTCTTAAACACATCCAGGGATGGGGACTCAACCACCTCCCTGGGCAGCCTATTCCAGTGGCTGACAACCCATTCAGAGAAGAAATACTTTCTAACATCCAATCTGAATCTCTCCTGACTAAGCTTATACCCATTTTCTCTTGT
The DNA here is from genome assembly GCF_009769465.1 of Tauraco erythrolophus. Taxonomy (NCBI): domain Eukaryota; kingdom Metazoa; phylum Chordata; class Aves; order Musophagiformes; family Musophagidae; genus Tauraco; species Tauraco erythrolophus. Next base: position 61,437,054 of record NC_141496.1, read on the forward strand.
TCTATCACCCATCACTAATGTAAAGAGCCCTTCCCCCACCTCCCCACCATCCCTTCTCAAGTATTTGTAGGCTGTAATCAGGTCTCCCCTCAGCCTCCTCTTCTGCAGGCTAAACAGCCCCAACTCCCTCAGCTGCTCCTCATAAGTTTTATTTTCCAGCCCCTTGACCAGTTTAGTTGCCCTTCTTTGGACTCACTCCAGGAGCTCTTAAAGTGAGGGGCCCAAAACTGGACACAATATTCCAGGTGCGGCCTCACCAGTGCCGAGTACAGGGGCAGGATCACTTCCCTATTTCTGCTGGTTACACTATTCTTGATACATGCCAGTATCCCATTGGCCTTTTTGGCCACCTGGGCACACTGCTGGCTCATATCAAGCCAGTAGTCAACCAACACCCCCAGGTCCTTCTTTTTTATCAAAGGGCTGCTTGGTAAGATCTCGTAACAGGTAATGGTCAGATATCTCCTCTGTTCATTCCATGGGAGAGATGAGGTGGAAAGACTGCTGCACAGCACAGCTTGCCTCTGCTTAGCTCTGGCCTCTTAGACCTTTCTAGTCTTTGAAAGCAGTGATTGTAGGGGGAAAAGGTACAACTCATGCCAGCCAGGGTGATCGAAGCAGCATCAGGCTGAAGAACCACAATGAAAAGATACTGCAAAGACATTAATCTACATGCTTGAAGGAAATGATTTTCAGTCATTGCTGGTTTCCACAAATGTGTTTAAGAGGAGAAATTATAATATTTTTGTATTATTCTGTTGTGGTTTTTTTTCTCCAAAGGGGCTTCTTGATTATTTTTTTTCCCTTGATATGTCTTCACCTGTCAGCAAAGCTCTTTTCCTGATATATTCGCCACTCTTTTTATACTCTTCAGGCTAGTGAGGCTCTCATTTACTGTTTTCTTGACTTTTCCCATGTGATAATTGGTGGTGTCATAAAGGATTATTGCGTCGTTCACTATTGCCTCTTTCTTCTCAGCTTCTTGAAGAGACACCCTAAATTATGCAGTCCCCACTCAGAGGTGAGGCTACTTTCTCCACTGCCACAGTTTTCAGATCCTATATCCTTATTCTTGGCAATCTCTATACTGTAAACCACAGCCTCCATGTGGATTGTTCCCAGATTAACCACACTGCTTGCTCTCTTCTCTCTAATCTCAAAGCATGTCTGAGAACATTTCCTGAATATTCTGCCATCATGTAAAATGTAACCTCTCCAAAACCACCATTGACAATACCCTGCATTTCCAAAACATAAGAAATGTCCATCCTCTGGTTCTGCTGCTGTCTAACAAACCCACCCATTTCCTTATTGTTTCATAGTTTTTTCCCTGCCAGGCAGAGGGGATAGATTAATATCTGTAAGGACTTAACCATTTGCCTCTGTGTAGTAATCCTGAAAGGGGCTAATGATGAGATGATCCCAGCTTGTATATAACATTGGTGTCTACTCAGTGCTTTTTCTATTGGCCATTGACACAACCATGACTTGGAGTGGCAGTATAGATCTTTGTTGTGGGTTATGCTGCTCTGGCAACCAAACCCTACACAGTCGCTCACTCCGCCTCCCCCACCCCCAGGGATGAGGGAGAGAATCAAAGAAGAAGAAGAAAAGAGACCCATGTGTTGAGATAAGAAAAATTTACTACTACCGCTACCAATATATATGTGTACGGATATGTACAAGGATAACATATATTCAAACGAGTGATGTATGGTGTAATTGCTCACCACCCCTTGACCGAGGCCTGTCTCTTCCCAAAACTGCAATCCCGAAACAGATAAATCCCGATACCGCAATCCCAGATGAATGGGAGGCCCAAAATAGAGAGCGAGAGAGAGAAGAAAGCACTCAGAGAGTCCGAAAGTGAGAGTCCCGGAAGGGCAAAAGCCCTTCTTTCTAGCTGACCCTCACTCTTATACTGGGCATGACGCTGCATGATATGGAATACTAATTGGCCAGTTTGGCCCTCAATCTTAAATCCAAGTACAAATTGTAAGGAGAGTTGTGGACTCCCCGTCCTGGCCATGCTCCCCCCTATCCTGTTGTGCTCCTGCACACTGGCAAGAATACGGCAAGCTGATAAGTCCTTGAGACCTCAGTGCCAACTACAAACATCAGTGCGCTATCAGCATTCTTCTCAGAGCGAGCCTCTGAGTAAAACCAAAACACGGAGCTCTTCTAGCTGCTAAAATGAAGAGCTAACTCTGTCCCAGCTAAAACCGGGACAATCTTGCAGCCAAAAGACAAGTCAGATGAAACACAGATTACCTTATGCCTCTCCCAGCCTCTATTTTTCCTGGGGACCTGTGACACCTCAGTATAGATGAGTACTCAGTTTAGGGGCCTGTCAAGTTTATGGCCATCTATCTGAGCTGCCCAAGAGAATGAAGTGTTTTAGCAGCGCTGTGAAACTCATTCCTGGCTTTCCTCTTCTTTTTTTTTTCATTTTTCCCCTTATTGATTAAGTTTTCAAGTGATTCCTTGTAAGTGGACTTTTCCTCTTGGTGGACCTAAAGCTTCTGAAACCCCCGACAACTAGTTGTGGTTTGCAAAACATGTCTTGCTATGACATAGTCAAATATATCTAAACTTTCTGCATACATGTCAATGTATGATGATGGTGAACCATGTCCTTCTTCTACACATACAGAGGATACTCAATTCTTGTTATCTGTTCAAAAGCACTTATGAGTTCAAAGCCCCAGGAAAAACATTCCCCCTGCCAAGAGTTGGAAGCACATGTAAACCTATGGAGAACAGACCGTCCTACTAGCAAAGGAAGTGGAGAGCTCATACTCCATCAGGCAGCTAAATAGCATCCCTGTGCCGCAGTTGCAGTGAAGTTCTATAATTGGGCTTGCAGTTAATGGAATTCCTGTAGGAGACTGTCAGAAGATTTAATTTCACTGTTTACTGAATTATCAGCATGATAGTGAATCCCTTATGCCAGCTCTTCATGCCAAAGAAGGAAAATTGCCAATCTGGAGATCAGGATTCATCCAGGGGGAGGCCTCCTGCAACCTGGAGGGGTCAGCTGTCATTATACCTACCGCTTGTTGGGGCAAATGTATCCCTGGTGAAACTCCTTTAGGTCGCATGAAATCATCATTCTCACTTCCAGATAGAGAGAATGAGTGAGGTTGAGGATAATATTCAGTCATAATATCAAGTGATGCTCCATGGACTAACAGATCAGACTGTTCAATAGAAAATGCTACCATGTGTATTGGGCCCACAAGTTGTCTGCAGTGCAAGAGGAATATGGAAAATGAAAATGTAGGCAGTGAGTGGGAGATGTGAAATAATGGTTCACATTTTAGGAGAGACTGCTAAAGCAACATTCTTCTGGAATGCAATAACAGCAGGACTGGGGCTCATGACAAAAGCAAATTTAATCTTAACACACATTGTGTTTTGTTTTAACATGTCCATCCACTCTTACATTTCAACAAAACACATTTACATAAAGAAATCATGGAATCATGATGCCCAGTTGCTGTGCTCCCGCTATGACCTACATCTTTGCAAAGTGAGTGTAAAAATACCAGTGTGTCAGAATGGCAGTTTTCTCCTTACTTCGTAAAGGCAGCTGATGAAAGAACCGAAGGTAATACATGATGTGGAGCCTAGGCTAATGGGTTTATTCGTCAGCTTGCTTTATCTCATATTACAAGCATGCAGGTATCTTGTTTGTTTTGATTCTATTGACTAACTCTGTGGAAAACTGATATTAATTGTGGAGGTGAAGTCAATATTTTGTTTCGTAAGGAACATATAGTTGATTATCTAAAGCTGAATGTAAGATGCCAAATAAAATTTTCTTGTAAAATTGCAAATTTGAATTTCATCTGAATTTTTACCCTAATGGTATGGAAACAGAAATGTAGTTCCTTTTTTCTTTTTGAAAAATGACAGAAAAATGTTTTACATATTTTTTTTAATTGCAGGTTTTTAAATGTGGCTGTCATGATCTCAAAAAAGAAGTATTTTCCCTAGGAAAAAAATAATCGAACGAATAAGTAAGTTTTATTTTGTTGAAAGCTCATATTTGTGAACAAAAATATCGAATTATGTTAGTTATAATAGCAAAAAAAAAAAAAGGAGATCTAGATGACAGGACAATATACAGAACATTCAGTTTTCTCCAGTCCAATATACAGTCACTACTGATATCCTTGGCTAACACATTTTTTGGGGCCAGTAACTGTTAACATAGAGAGAGATGATCCATAAACTCAGCAAAGGACATGCTAGCGCAGATGAGAAGTGATCAGTGTCTTTGTGGTAAGTTGACTATCTCCAAGTGATGAAAATGGTGTGTTACATCCCCAGGTTTCAGATATTCTACTTAAGAAAGCTTGTGTTGGCTTTTATACAGCACTGTGAGGCAAGACAAGCTCTCCCATATGGACTCCAAATGTTTTAGGTCAGATCTAAAAGCACATTGTTAAATTATGATCTCAAATTAGTGATGATAATGTCCATAAGAAATGACGTGATTCAGGCTTCTGAGGGATGGAGGAATTGTACAGGGCTTTAACATTAGAAAGAGTATCAATGAGGGATAGAAATCTTCTCTACTCCCTTTAATGCAGAAAAAAATACTATATTTTGGTTTTTTGTTTGGGTATAATAAGAGCTCTGCCACCTGCTTCAATATATTTTAACCACTGAGCTTTTGCAACGGGGTATTTAATGTCAATCCGACATGTCCCCTATCCCTGAGGATGTCTACAAATACACTTTCAAGAATTCTGTGTAGATAAGAGGTATGAAAACATTCATTGATAACAATATTAAAAAGAGTGGACAGACTATCTTCAGCAAGGATCTGAGCACAGGCATGCTGTTCAGTTTCACTGTTTAATTCCTATATGAGATTATGTAATGTGTATCAGACTAAAATATTACCAAATTGTTAAACATATTGTAATAAATCACTACTACTTACAGTTCAGCAGCTAATTGTGTTTCATTGTGTTTAATTCTCAGTATCTATTAATGCAAAATACAAAGTGAGAACAAAGTCACATAAGCAGAGGAGCACTGCTAGTACGTCCAATGTTGCCTAGCTTTGAGATAAAAATGCTATGAGGCTTACTTGTAGTTTTATTCCATATTTTGTTGTTTAATTGATGATTTTCTCTTTTTAATCCAATCTCTGCGTGCCATTCAACACTGTCAAATGCTTTCCCCAAAGGCAGTAAGCTAATGAAAGTAAATAAATTCTAAACAATAAATAATAAAAAATATTGCACTGAAACTGCAATCAAGAGGAAAACCAATCTGGTTTAGGGATGGAAGAAACGAGAGCTGCAAGTAATATTATAGATACTTCCAGTTTCTAGGAAACAAGTCCATCTTTTGATATCAAAATATGATGAACTCTTTACTCAGCACCAATATCAACAAGGTATCACAGTACTTAATAGGAAATTAAATTCTGGAAGTCTTCAGTTCTGCTTTAGAAGTTCTGATTTCACTGTGTTCAAAACTGTTTCAGGAGCCAGAACACATGACACAGTATGTAGAGACTGGAAAACCTAGTATTTTGATCAATACGCTTTAATGTAAACTAATATGGTTATTTCTGCTTCTCTGTTTTTCCTTTCCGCTTCATTACACTTGGTACAGCAAATGCCATGCAAGTTGAAAGCATCCAGTGCAAACATTCATTGGCCATAGTTGCCCGATAAACAAATCCAGCTGTCCCATCAGTAACACCATCAGCGAGAACCAAATGAACTTGTTCAACAGGACACGCCTGTTGCACAATGATCTTGACAAACACATGTGAAGTGGTAAACTATGGGGCACATTTCCAAATGCAGAATTGATTTTTTTTTTTCTTGACTCAGGATATAGATTATTCGGGGTATAAAGCATGAAGAAACAAGTCGCTTTTTTTCCACACTGAAGATGAACTTGTAGTTGAGTCGTAGGCGTATTTCTAAACACACTTCTCTTCACCTGATTTAGATACCTGGTGAGAGAAATACTCAAATGTAATCTCACAGTTCTTTTACTTGAGTAAATCGTGCAGTTACAGTTGCACTTTCCATATCAAAGTGCTGTGCCCAAGTCCTCAGGATATTTTATCCCGTATAGTTCACCTAAATGATTTGTGGAAGTGAAGAGTCATGGATGGAAAATTACCAATACTTAATCACAAAAAAAAAAGAAAACTGGACTGAGTACTTTATCCAGAAGACTAATTCCTGAAAGGAAAACTGATTTTGAGACAGCAGAACATAAACAGTCACAAATGACGCAGTAAGAATGTATCAACGTACATTAGAAGAACAAACGAACACAAAAATGAAAGCGGAAACACATTTTATATACACACGTACATCAGTACTTTGTTAAACAGGCACTGAAAAAAATGAAAAACATTCAAATAATGTGAAAGTGGGCTAACTCTTCCTGTGGCTAAAAGAGAAAATAGGACTGGACAGAATCATGATAGGCTATCTAATCCTTCTGCTGAACGTAAATCAGTATTTTAGCCACATCTAAATAATTTCCAAGAAATGCCCATCCAACATCCAGTGAGAGACATCCCAGGTTCACATTTTAGAAAGTTAACAAGAAGCAATATGATCAATTGTGGGTCCGCCTGGATCCTACAACTCTGAAGAAAGACAGCATTATTTTAAACCTAACAAACCAGTTGAGATAAAATTGCTCAAATGTCAGCTGACATGCCTCAGTATTGACAGGTTAGCTTAGACAGCAAGTTACTTGTGCTCAGCACTTTAAACACCCAGTGGGAAAAAGTCAAATTCCACGGCTTAACTCTTGGAATCACAGTCTGCTAGAGAATTGTTTCAGCTGAAAAAATGGTGCTTTTTTCAGTCTTAGCAGGTGTCTACAGCATTGAAGATAGTATGATAATAGAGGCATACACTCAGCAGGGACATGATCAGAAGCTAGGAGAGGTCACAAAATAAGCATAAGCAGAAAGCATCAAGTTTAATCAGGAGAGAAAATGCAGTTCAAGACAAAAAGATGGAGAATAGAAGAAGGATTTGTGGCACGTTCTTTCATAACAAAGAATCAGGACAGTCAAGATCACTGTATAAGGACTGTTGAGCACAGCATTTGTTTAAAATGAAGAGCATAGTGATTGTTCGGAGCTTTGTGTCAGATCCTAAAAAACGCAGGGTGGGAACTGATTGAAGTCTACATTCTTACCTAATCCTAAGCCTTTCTGAGTAGCCCAGAAATACTTAAGATTAAATTTACAACAACAACAACAAAATCCTTACCAAACTCTATGATGCCCTTATGGACAGATTGTCAATCCAGCAAGCAATCACCTTGCAATCAGAAGTACTGATGAGTAGCATACTGGGGTGTCCCATGTAAGACAATGTGTCTGTTTCCATTCATAAAGCAGGACTTCACTGCACTAATATACTTGAAAGAGGCATTACTTGCTGTAATGAATTTTCAAGCCCGACAGAGGCAAAAAAATACCCAAAAACCCCAAAAGCCAGAGCAAATTCTTTGCCATCTTAATCTAGGAAGTTTCATTCCTGTCTCCTTGGGTGAAGCGTTCATATGTAAAATGATTGTTAATTATCATGAAACTATTTAAACATTTGGAAGAATAGCTGGAGAAACACAAAGAAGTCACCTACATACCCTTTTATGGTCTAGCTGGAGTACACCACAATCAAGTTGATACAGAGACGCTGTGATACGGCAGCTTCTAAAAGCCCTGAAACACGGCAGTGAGTGGCAAGCAGCTCCAGATTAAGTTAGTTTGATTTTTAATAGCAAAGAACTTTAACAGTGAAATTTCTTTCCAGAGGGCACTGTGAAGAAAAAAATGACTAAAGCACAAGATACTCTAACAATGAGTTTTATATATATAATGACTTCTCAAGTATCATGACAATAGGTGCACTGGAAAATCCTTTAAGTGAGCTAATTCTATGAACTTCAGATTTATCTGTAGAGGACCAAATTGTCTTCTTATACTTAGAAAAGTGGGGTTAAACTCTCTGATCAGGTTTCTAGGACATCAGAGCAGGAGATTGGACTAGATGACCTCCTGAGATCCCTTCCATCCTAAAGTAGCCTTTGATCATCACAAAGAACCTGAACGCCCCCTACAACAGAAAAAAATCATTCACCAAGCAGCAAAACCGAGAGGCAGATGATCTCTGTGAAACCCTTGTGAGACACCAAGCAGCTTGCTAGGCTGGGAAGGGCATGGCTGCGTTTGAGCACTTCCTTGATCCAGTAGAGCCACTGTCAAGGACTCAGGGCTGCTCTCTCACCTGGAAGATGAGCCTCACCTCAGGTCCTCACCCTTTAGAAACCAGGCAGCTGAAGAGCCATGAGAGTTACACCAGGTAAATGCCTTTCTGGAGGGCATCAAGCCATGCTCGTAAGGGCCTGCTGTGTTCCTGAGGAGTCCTTCTGAGAGGTAGATTGTGAAGCAATTCAGCCAAGGTCTGACCAGCTTTTGTTCTTCTTATTTGGGTTTGTTTCCATATGAAAGTGGTGATCTTCTGGCCATTTCTTGCCTGTCCACTTTCAACAGGTGAGATCAGCAGCACTGTAATCAATCAATCAAACAAACAAAATTCTGTGAGCACAAACAGGAAGGGCCAGATGCTCTGCTGACATCTGCAGGGTAAATGTTAATTAATTGTGTCCACCTGTAAATAAATAAAATTAACTCAGTTATGCTTTAATTACATTGAAACCATTTTTTTCTTATTCTCGTCACTTCAGTGCATACAGTTCACTTGTTTATATATGTCCCTAATACAGACTCTCTAAGTTCCAGTGGCGGTGTTTTGTAGCTACAATCCCTGAAGAAACCTAAGTACATCAGACAGCACAAGTTTCCTGATCTGAGCAGGTTGTCCTCATTTTGTTGACCATCTACAGCAAGTATAGGGTGTGGTAAAAGAGGAAATGAATGACCCTTTATCTATGTTTCAGTTGTTGATGTGAAGGTGATATGGAAAGAATTTATTTCTTTGGGGGCATTCTTCTACTCATTTTGGGCTTTTCGGGTTTGGTTTGGTTTGGTTTGTGGGGTTTTTTTCACTAAATCACTTCATTCTCCTAAGTTCAACTCAGAACTGGGACAGGGAAGGGGGAAAGTTAAGCAAAAATTGAAGTTGTGTTTTAAGAGCAGAGGTAAGTCAACAACAGCAGCAACACAAGTGTAGGAAAGAAGGTTTCTGTTACACAACATGATTCTGTAATGAGTCGTTGGAAAGCCCAGCAGTCTACTCTGCCCATTCCCAGACTTGGAAGAACTGACAAAATGGCATAGTTTTAAGATACAGAGAGCTGAGATACAGCAAAGGTCCTATATCTGCCTGAGACTCTGGCAGCAATACAATCACACCAGTGAAGCCCCCTGCAAAAATACAGCCCCATTGATGTGAAACATGTTTAGCATGGTGTAGCTCCCTCTAGGAAATATCAGTGCTAAACTAGACAAGTTAAAGCCATGACTGCATCCTGAAAAATGGCTATAGCAGCGTGAAGGTGAAACCAATGGTCCAAGTTGCTCTCGTCAAGAGAAGTCTGCAAGTGAACAAGCTGAGGTATATCATCTCTTAAAGCATGAACACAAGTTCCTTCAGTCACAATGATTAGAAGAAGCAGCACGGCCTACTAGGTTGCACTGGAACCATGAGAATTTCATCTTTGCTCCAAAGAGAGGAGATGGAGGTCAGTGATGAGCACTTTGGAATGTTTTCTGTATTACATATATCTCAAATCCTCTCCCCTATTTAGAAGCAACTCCTAGCCACACATAGAGTTTCAAGAATTCACAGAAGGAATTTAGTTTGTCTAGTAGCTCTTCTCAACAGTAATAATATTTATATTGTGGTAGTACCTACACGCTAGGTGTTAGACTCATAAAATGTGGAAGAAAAAAAGATTATTTGCCCAAAATCACTCCCTGTTTTCATACAAGAAGAATGCATGACCTTTTAAATGACCCATTCTACGTGGATCTCAGCGAACAACCCAAATAAAGCCGGCGATTTAACAGCGATGTAATTCCATTGAAAATCAACAGAATTACATCAGCGTGAGATCAGAAAGGGGACATAGACCCAGATTCTGCAGATGCTCACAGAATGTAGGAAGAGGTGTAGAAATCAATTTGTATGGGTGGTAACTGACTTCAGTAGAGGAAACGTGTGCTCAAACCAGTGAAAGGGAGCGTGCCAATGTGGTAACTATAGCAGGCATCTATTTAATTATGTCTTGCATTAAACCGTTCCATTTTTAATTAAAATCATTGCATTGATTAGTGTAAGAGCAAGCATGGAACCCTCATATTTTGAACATGAATAAATAAATTATCATTCATTTGAGGGATTAGTGCCGTCTGTTTTGATCTTAATAAAGATAAGAGAGGAAAAACAAAGGCATGGATCCATACAACCCCATGTAATGGACCACATGGCTTTTCTCTATTCAAACAAAGGAACAGCTATATTAAAAATACAGTACGGATATAACAAACCACCATTTGTATTCTTTGTAAAGGTTTTAAAAGGGATTTGGAAATTCATCTCACTCCAGAAGTCATACTTCACAAGTGTGCTAATGAGAAGAAAAGTTATTTTGGCAAATGTTAAAGTGACTTCTGAATTACCTTTGATGGATTTTGCTGCATCAGGTTCTAAAAGAGAATCTCCATGTATCAGCCCATCAAACTGCCCTTTCAGTCTGTTGACTGTTTGATTTTTGGGTGGTTGTTCAGGGAATCAGCAACTTCCTCCAAATATAGGAAAGCCTAGATTTTCTTAGTGCCAAAGATGTCATTTAGAGAGCAATGGTGGATGAATCTGTGATTTTGACATTGCACCAGGATCCAGGGATTTGGTTCTGCCGCTGGCTCTGCTGCACGTTTCCTGTGCAACAGTCGGCAATTACTGGTGTAAAACTTTCACAAATGCAGAATTTTAAAGGTAAGGAGGTACCACTTAGTATTTTCTGCATTTGGCCTACATCACTCCATTAAAACATTGTTTTGAAAAAGAACAAAATTCTTATCATGGCAACAGTTGGTCTATTTGGCAATGAATTAGTCTCACTATTAAAAACGCACTTCATTCTTCACTAGCAGGGAAGAATTTGAGTGAAAGCAATTGTAACACTGAGAAAGAGTACAGAGAACACCAAACAAACCCTGTAGGAATTCCAGAAGACAGCCATCAGTAAGCTCAGGGGATTGGTAATATCCCATGGGTGACAAGGCCACAGAAAAAGGGAGACCAAACAATAATAACAACATAAGAACAACTTATCCCAAAACTGAGGAGGGAAAGAAAATGCAGGAAAGATGCATCTGTTTGTATCACAACCACTACATTTTTCTGAAGAACAAGTAAAAAAGCATGAAAGAGGTAAAAAATAGGTCCAGTTGCAAAGACAAACACAAAAGAATAGCGTAAACACAAAGGACCAAAAACCACAAAACACGAAATAGCAATGCACATATGACAGAAGAATAACTAAAATGACAAAGTTTCTCAGTAAAGAAAAAAAGAAACACAAAAAAAACCCCCGAAAACCCCAATAAGGGGAAGTCTTCATCTGTTGCTCAATGGGGAGAGAAAGACACTGACAGATGATACCAAAAAGGTGGAAGTATTTGATGTCTTTTTGCTTCACTCTTTAGTAAAGAGGTCAACTGCAACCAGGTGGCAAATCCGATGAATGCTAGCAACAAAGAGGTAATGTCAGGCCCAAAAAGGAAAAGAATGTGTTAGAGAACACTCGAGCAAGTTAGTGTTATCAAATCATCTCCACCTGATGAACTTTATCCCCTAGTACTTAAAAGAACAGGCTGAAGCAATTTTAGAGCTGTTAGTGGTTTTCTCTGAGAAGCCAGAAGAAAGGGTTATGTCCTAGAAAACTAGGAAAGAGCAAATACCACATGTAGCTCTAAAAACGAGAAGAGGGAGCTGGAGTTGTAGTCCAGTCAGTATAACCTCCATTGCTTTTAGATGTTGTGCTAGTATTTTGAGCACTTGTTACAGATAAACTTACCTGTAAGCACTGAGAGGAAAACAGATGAGCAGCAGCCAACAGAGGTTTATGAAGAGCAAATAATGTCCAAGTAATCCTATTTCTTTCTCTGACAGAGAAACAGACCTTGTGTGGATGAAGACAGTCTCATCTATCTCAAAATTTTGTAAGGTGTTGACTTTGTTTCAGAAGGTGTTCTCATAAACAAGCTAAGAATATCTGAATAAAATTGAAATCATGTGGGTGCAAGGTGGTTGGAAATCACACTTAGACAATAATTATCAATAGCTGACTGTCAAAATCCAAGGATGTTTCAGAGGGGATTCTACAGAGTTCTGTATCCAAAGGAGTTCTCTTCACCATTTTCATTAATGACTTAGATGTTCAATGGAAATACAGTTACACCTGCAGAGAGCACTGAGGTCAGAGGGGCCACAAGTGTGCTAATGAGAAGAAAAATTATTTTGGCAACTTATAGAACTGGTCTGAAATTGGTAGGATACAATTCAAAATGACCGGGCTGAGGATAACCAACCATACAGACACACGACAGCGAAACAACTGGCTCAGCAGTGACTGTGTAGAGAAGCACCTGGGGATGATTGTCAGTTGCAAGCTGAAGATGAGTCAACAATGTCATGCTACTGAGAAAGTCTGACATCATACTCACATGTATGAATAAGAGTGTCATCTAACAGGCCCGTGAAGTAGTTCTTCTCTATGCAATCCCTCAGCCAGAGCACGGTGTCTGGCTTTGGACACTACATTGAGGAGAGACACAGACCCCCTGGAGAAATGTCAGCATGATGAAAAATCTTAAAAACATGACTAAGAAGGAAAGACCAAATGAAGTAGGATTCTTCTGAAAAGAGAAAAGTGTGGTGAGTCATGAAGATAATCCTTGCATACAGTTGAGTTACTGCGGAAAGGAAAGATACAAATGCTTCTCCACACACAAAAACTTAAAATGCAGCAAGGAAGATTTAGATGAGGCAGGCAGCAAGGGAAACTTTCTGATGGTAAGACTAGCCAAGGACTGGAGAGAATTGTCCTTGGAGATTGTGTGATCTCCATCTTGACAGCTTTTAAAGGAACAGGTCGATGCAAATAAATGTAGATACAGCAACAAAAGATTGCTTTTAAAATGTGTCCTTTTGTCTTTCATATTGCTGTAATTCAAATGCAAAATGAGAATGATACTGGTTACCAACCTCATGGGGACTTTCCAAGGACCATTAATAAGTGTTTACAAGACACTGAGTGCTGCATGCATACATACTCCAATGTAACAGATAAATCACAATCCTCATGTCCAACGGGGAGAGGGGAAAACAAAATCAATGCTGCATTCTTTCTAGTCTCATTGTCGTGGATAATTGATTTGAAAACGTCACATGTTAGATGAGGAAACTGAGGCAGGAGACACAACGTTCCCAAAGTCGCACAGCAAATCATCGGCAGAGCTGGGAGCAGACTCCAAGTATTTCGTGGTCGCTGAGCCACAGCAGCAAATGCTGGGAGCGTCAGAGGCCCTGCATCGTGAGCCCTAATGGGTGTTCTGGCACAGAGACAAACCGTGGTTAGCTATGTAAAATACTGTTGTCCTCTCTGGCATAAGAACACGCTGCCAGCCATCATCAGAGTCTTAGAATGGTACTTAAATTTCTATGACATTCAGGTGTATTCTTCAAACATTATACTTCTAGAAGGTAGCCAGATATGTAGTCAGATTGATAAAACTTTATTATCATTTTTCACTGAGTGTCAGTGGGTTTTCCCTGAAGAAACGACTAATGACATCAGTTCCCGTTTCCCCAGATTTCAGCCAAATCACAAGGACATGGAGCAACACACATTCAACAGAGCAGTAATTAGAAGGACCCTTGGTTATCCTGGAAATGAGATTCAGATGGCAGAGATAAAACTGGTAGATGCTAAAACGCAGACCCCCTCTCTAAAGTTCTGAGAGATGAAATGGCCCTGCTGTATATCACATCGCACTGCAGTAAATTGTGGCTGATGAAGTAACGGACATGGGAACTCTGAACTACTGAGGTGCCTTTAAATGAGCTCTGGACTCCAGAGTGCTGAGCCCCGTCTCACATGAAGGGTAAGCGGGAAAACGCAAGCAAGCCTTCATCCTGCCTCTCGGCACAGGAAAAACGGGCTCTCCGCAGCAAGAAAGCCTGTGAGGAGCATGGCTCCATCCTGCAGGGTGCTGGAGACTTGCAAGAGCTCTGCCCCTTTCCCTCCACAGATGGATTTTGTTAGGAGGGCAGGGCTCCTGGTGCCTTCAGGAGCAGCAGCCCTGCTCTGCTCTTCAGGCATGGTAAGCGCATGCAAAAAGATGACCCCCCAAGGAGAAGGGACATTTCCAGTACAGCAGCTAAAGTTTTCCTCATGACAGCAGGAGATGCTGTGGAGTCCTTATTTGCTGGATTTACTAGCTTCCATGCAGGCACGCTGCCGGGAGACCGCTTGCTGTTTGATGGGGGCCTGAAGTTTAAAGCTGCTTCCAGAGTTTTGTTGAGACAGACAGGATTCTGTCAACAGCACGCCAGACAGAGAATTGTTAATACGAACACACTTTGGGATGCTGCTGTGTGCATGCTCTCTTCCTGGTGGTTGCAGTTCTAAACTAATTAATTTCTGTGATCTGAACCGTTCTCTTTTATTAGTAGTATCAGCATGTGCGGTGCTGCATAGTTACAGATGATGTGCTCTCTCTGGGGATCCTATCAGCATGCTATTGTAGGTCTTCACAACGTGGAGAGAAATGTCTCCTATGTTTCCTCCGTAGTGTTAAATTTTTTCATGTTGTTATTTATTTCCCTTGAACTCTTACTGCTTTCTCCCTCCTTGTGAGCTCAGTGTTTGCTCCTATGGGTTTCAGTGGCTGTTCAGCTCTGTCCTTGACTCTGACTGCTCAAAATGACCTTTCTGATAATTCTTCTTCCCTCCCTGGGGCTGAGGTTTGTGGGTAAGGCGAACTCACCGTTTCCTTGGATAATCTGACTTCATTATTTTCATTGTCAGGGGAGCAGTAGGTTCTTTTGCTCCTTGGTGCACAGCCTTCAGTATGAGTGATACATGGGTTTCTCCTATCTCATGACAGATAATCTTGACAAGGCTCCTCTTTTCTATTGCTCGTCTCAGTGGATACAGCACATAAATATAAATAGACACACGCATGATCCTTCTCTGTACACGGACCCATATTAGCTACACTGCAAGGTCTTGTGTGATTCTCAGCTCTTTCTTGCAGCTCAGGCAGGAATGTGTTGGCCAAGGTTCCCAAAAGCACCTTCTGAATTTGGATACCCTCTCCATGAGTCTCTTAAACTGGCCTCATTTGCAGAAACTGAAGGGCAATTCAGTCACTAATCACTGACCTCTTTTGGAAACCTAATATAGGGCATAGCTGCTTCTTCCAGAGAGTGCTCCACTAATCATTTTTGTCAGTTCATTCTCAGTCCTTTTCACTTCCAGCTCACAATGTTTTTATTCATTTTTCTTTCTCAGAAATGCACAAAATTCCATGTTCCACCTGCCTTTGGATGGCAGCTGGAGTCTGTTTTTCACTGAAACACAGAGCAGTTGCTTGACTGCAGGAGATGCATAGTTGTGCATCAGGATATGTGAACTTGGTTATCACCAAGGTCCTCTTGTTTTCAAGCAAGGAAGAAGGTCCCAATGTAGATTTTTGCTATTGTGCTTGGAGTCTACTTCTACTCTGCTTAACGCTGGTATGAATCAAGCCCTCTTCATCACTGCTGGAGTGAAAGCTTATCTCACTGCTGGTCATTTCTCCCCCCACATCTGGAGCACATCTACCTAGCATATCTGCTACACCTTGTACTGGCTTCCATTGACATTTGCAATTTTGTCTGTATTTTACTTGTTTTTTTCAAAAGCATTCATCTTTGTCAAAATAGACTGCTGTATTCTGAGTATGGATTTATCTGTACAGATCCCATTCCAAATAACTATCTAAATAAAACATAATATTTCTTCTCCACTGCCATGCTGTTTGTTGTTGGTTTTTTTTTTTCGCCTGGAAGCCTGAACATTTATTGATGAATCCATATTTGTACTTACAGCAGCCTCTCCAATAATTTCTTTAGTCATGTTCTGTGTGGTTTGTAACAGTGCGTGAAAAGTGGAAAGGGAAGGTATGCAAATACCAATAATAATTATGTTCTCTATATGCAGATTTCCTGAATATTTTGTGAAATTCATCTTCTAAATTACTTTTGCACAATTTAGGCAAATGTAAACATGCATTTTAATAATTGCGGAACAGTTTAGAGTGCAATCTCTACTCAGTTAAGCCGCTCAATTAAGGGAGTACCGTAAATAAAGATAATGTATATACCTAGAAATATGGTTGCCTTAATATTTATGTGTTTTACAATTTAAGGGGTTGCTCTTCTAATTCAAAGTGACAGTTTCATTGTAAGGGTAAGATCTTACAGTTTTAATCAAGTGCAGTAATGCCATCATTGATTTAAGAGACTTTTCTAGAACTAAGGCCTAACGCTCTTGAATATGCAGAGCTCTTTAGTCAATGATGTTTGCCTACTGCCATCGTGTATTTTACAGATGCTGCAGTCTAATTCGTCCTGGATTTCCACTGTTAAAAGCAGTATAATACCATAAACTGCGTATTTGAGAGATAAAACTATTATTAATGCTGGTTCCTTGATCAGTTATTGGTTTTACAAAGGCTTCTGATAGCTTTTGTCTCTCCAAACCTGGCCGGTACCTCTTCCACCACTTTGAAATCACTAATGTGAACAGCAGATGCTTTCTGAAAATCCTAACAGCGTTCTGGAGTTAAAATTCTGGCTGTCCACGGAGCCACCTCTCCCAGTCTCTCATACCACCACTGGCCCACCAGCACACCAGGGCATTTTTCTGCCCTCCGTTGCCCATCGTTTTAAAGAACCACAGCTCTCAGCGAGCATCTGAGGTGCATCACGCTCCTTCCAGACTGAGGGTACTACTGCGGCTACTTTATTCTGAGATGTTGGAACTTGGTATCTTTAAAGTGATTCACAGCAGCTGCAGGCATCTTCTGCTCTGCATGTGACATCTTTGGAAGCAAATGAAACAACAGGCTGAAGACAAGCCTGGTAAGAGCTGTTGACACATCGTCTGTTTCACTAAGGTTCAAATGCTCCGCAGCAGGATGCAACAACAAAACTCAGGCGGCCAAACCAAGATGCTTTCATATACGTGTTGATCCACAAGCCAGGAGAGAAAAGATGGATCTCACCCACCTTGGCCTCATCCCAAAGCAGCTTTGCTGAGTATTTATCTATAAATCAACCACAAAGCCATCTCTAGAAAGGGTCAATCCTTATTATAAAACATCACTTACACAGAGCTGTAAATGTAAAATATGCTTTACAAAAATAGACTGGTGAGCACTTTCCCTCAACAGAACTGACAGCTGTCAGTACCCCACTGAGCTACAGGGACCCTTTTAAAAGCAGTTGTTTATTCAGAAACAAGAATCTGCCTGTAGCTAGCATTCAATAAATCACCACTTTCAACTTTGGTTGCTCCTTCTCAGATGTGTAATCAGAACATAGATTCATAGATTTTGAGGCCAGAAGGGACTGTTCTGATCAGTCAGTCTGACTTTCTGCATAACACAGGTCAGGGGACACCACCCAGAGACTCCTGCCGTGGAGGGAATTATTCTGGCCCTCCGTTTCAGATGCTGCTGTTGCAACTGCTGTTGACCAATGAAACATGCTTATCCCATAAAATGCTATGCACATCACCTTGCTCTGGAAACTTTCCAAGACAGCAAGCCAGACTCTTAGATTGTATTTGTTTATAAGGAGAATAAACAAAGGAAACAATTTCCGCCCGCCCCCTCTTCCCCTGAGAAAATTCGATGTTGCCCACCACCTTGTGGGGAATATAGTGCTGTTGATGAGGCTGGGAATAACGAAAAGCACATGGCTGGTTTGGTGTATCTCTGGTGTTTCCAGCACTCAGGGCAGCAAGGCACTACACTGAAACCAGAGGAAAATAAAACCTTTGTTACAGTAAATAGGGATGCACACCCTAAATTCTCCCTGGGGACAAGAGTTTTTGTGTGTTACATTTTATAGAGAGAGGGAAGGTTTGTAGGAAGAGGCAATATCTTTTATTGGACCACCTGATAGATTTGGGGGATAAAAAGGGCAAGGTATCACACATGCAAGCCCTACTTCACATCTGAAATATAATTTTATTGATACTGGCCTTAGGATATCTCAAAGGGCCATGGAGGTTTTTTGCCTCATTTCTTACAGAAAAAACTTGCGTGTTGTCTGTCTGTCAGCCCCACCTAATTGCCTTTGAATCAGTCAATCGATTTCAATCACATTGTCAGGGGGAGGGGTAAAGGTTTTGCAGATATTACATTCTCTCACGTTTAAAGAAAATAGGTCATGAGGTAAAAGACAGACCCAGATGTGTGCCCTTACAAGGAAAAATTGCAGCTTGATCATAAGACAATCCACACTGGTGAGAAAAAGACGAATGCAGTTTTCATCGGTTCTATAGTGTGCAGTACTATTTGTTTTCAAAATAAGATTACCTTCAAAGAGTCACAAAAAATAATCCAGGTGTTAAAACCAGCTTCTTTGAGTCTGCCTTAATCACCTTTCCCAGTTCACTGTCCAAATTGGCAAACTTTGCTGTTTCCCATACAGTAATTGCAAGCACTTTTTCCTTAATCTGTGATTGCAATGGTGATAGCTCATGGCTGTTGTTACTGAGAGCCCCAGACAAATTCCCTTCTCCAAACATCTAGCTGCAGACGGGTGAGCTTTGCACTGAAGCCTAGATAGGAGGCATGAATCAACATCTGTGCTGTTGCATAAGATGTGGCAATGACAATCTCTATCTCACGAGGCCCTTGCTGTTTACTGAGGAATGGGTTGAGATCTAGGTCTGGAGATCCCTTGGGTAACAATCTGCAACTGGGGAAGCTCCTCAGGCTGTGATTTGCTCTGAAAACCCTTTTTTTTCACCCTGTCAGACAAACCCTGACGAGAAGGGAAAAACAGCACAAAAGGTGTTGAAGAGACAGAAGGTGTCAGAAAACAGTGATTTGACAGCTCTTGCCTTGTGGGCAACTGTGCTGACACAGGGCTTTCTTCTCTTATCAAGGTGTTTTGTAGTCTTGTCTTATTCCGTGTGTCCAGTAGCCTTCCCTACTAACCTCCCCTAAAGGCTGAGTAAAATGCAACCTCATTCAGCTTCTCTTCTGTCTCCTGCTTTTCCGACTTCCATTCTTCCCTTCACACACAGAGCTCTGAGATTTCTTCCTGCTCTTGGCACTTTTCACTGCAGGTCTTCTCCCATATTTGATATCATTCCTGGTGAAAAGACTGATCTCATGCTTGTAGCTCCAGACAGGGAATTGCATGAGCTGGTTTCCACTCCTAGCTTCCTACATGACCCTAGGTAGGTGACTGAGCCATACCTACAGACTTCCTCCTTAATATGAGGTTACTAACCTATTACACAAAGGACTGATAGGTGTTAGCATGTTCCTGCTTTTGAAACACATAGGTGTGCAGGGGAATTACCAAGCGTTAAATCCGTATCTGATTGTCTCTATAAATATTGCCACTGTGGTAGGGCTGAGTTAAACTCTGAGTTCTGAAGACTCATCACCCTGAAGATGATGGGTCTTGGCCAGGAGCTGAAGGTGATACCACAAATACTGGAGCAGCACAAGAGCAAGAGTAGCACCTGGTGTCAGGGTTGCTGGTGGGACATGTGGTGGGGAGCTCTGCGGAGGAGGGAGGGGGAGGACCGCACTGGGTGGTGGACATGGAGGGTGAGGAGTCAGAGCAGAGAAATAGCTTGGGTATGCATTTTGCAGTGCTGCTGTTGCATATTCCTCCTCTGTAGTCATTGAAACTAGAGCTTCCCCCCCACAGTTTGACTTCCTCTATATTTAGCTACTCTACCTACTTACTTAACCAGGAACAATAATTTCTCATTTATTAAAATTCAGACATGTTAGACACAAAGAAACACATGGTGCAATTAGTCCTAGTAAAGTTAACGGTGATCCCCAGGGTTCTTTTACAAAAGCTCCTCATAACCAAAGTCTTGCCTTTAGCAAACTTCTAGCCGTGTTTCAGGTGCAAACTTCAGCATTTTACCCATCAGAAGGCAGGATTATGAAGAGATAATTCAGATTATCAGATCCATAAAAAGACAAATTAATACATATAACCAATACCCAAGTGCTAATACACAGCACCATGCAGTTCCCTCAGAAATACATGCTAAAACAATCGGTTAGTTAGGAATATGGATTTTCTGTCACATGCACAATCTCAGGCAGCTTCAAAACGTAGTAATAAAATGTTAGCAACTGAAGAACCTGCAAGACTCATTTCAGCAAGACTTTTTAAAAACAGAACCCATATTATAATCAAAAGGAGTGATACATTTATTTGATCTATTTTGAGAATGAAGCCAGCTCAAGGTCAATTGCTGATCAAGAACAATGGAGGAAAACTAGGTGAGATAATTTTAAAGCTGTTTGAATTGAGACACAGATTCAACCTGTTTGAAAGGTAATTTATAAGAAATTATCCCAATTTACATAATTCAAGTGTTTTTATCCTGGTGCCTTGAAGAGGTTGATCTACATATGAATTAGAAGATATTGTAACAGATAATTTTCTCCCCAAAACTCCCCAAATCAGAACTGACACATGGAAAACATGTGCTATGGAAGAATGATCTAGCAGATATGAAACTTCTGCTTCCAAGGGAGTAGCTCAGTGTTTCAGGCAGTACACAGTGCAGTCTCCAAAAGGGCACTGTTTATCCCAAGCAGCAACTGAGATTCCTTTAGTGAGGAATTAGGCAGCCCAACACATTCTGGACTAGCTGAGCTCCTCTGGTTAATAACCAAGAGCCACCTGCAGAACTTCAGTAAGCACCCTTTTGTCCTCCTTTAACAAGCACACTCTCTCACGTATAGAATAGCAAGTTTCACTGAAGACAGCCACAGCTGTCTTCCCTTTCCCCGCAAATGAAAGGGTCTGCACTCCTGCTACAAAATGGTTATCAAATGCAGTGTCAAAGCAAGTGTTTCCCTTCCATTGTAAGAGGCGAGCTGAATACTTTCGGCACAGCTTTCAGTGTCTTCAGACCCAACTGCAGCTGCACACACTCCAAACATTCTGCTGGCGGCTTCCTGTTTGCATTCCTGGGCTGGGGAGAAGGAGGACATTTCTTTCCAAGTCTGCTGCCTGCTCCTGGTTTTCCAGCTCTCTCTGTCTTTCTGCCTCTCTCTTTGTTCTTCCTTTAGGAAATCTTTGAGATTCATGAGCATAACAAGAATCCCTTCCCTCTGAACTGTGCTTTTAAATTGGGTAGCTGTTTCAGAAAGAGTGTGTGGGGGAGAAAAAACAACAAAAACCCCAGCCACTCTGGCCGTGACAGTGTTCATTTACACTAACAGCATTCTGGTGCTGGACTGAACCCTCTGTGCGTGTGTGTGTGTGTGTGTGTGTGTGTGTGTGTGTGTGTGGCTTGCATTGAGATCAGTAAGCCAAGTACTGTCCAAAGCTACAAATGCCGTTGTCTCCTGCCAATGCCAACGAGGCAGGTTTTGCATTCACAACCGTGTCAAGCATGCTCTTTCTGGGGCTTTATACGCTCACCCACCGTATTCAGGAGACCACACTCTGCCCTCCAGGAGGGCTCACTGGGAGACAAGCATGCACATCTGAGGTCCAAATTAATGTCTGAATCAGTGTGTGTGACTCAAGGATGTGGTATTGGGACTGACAGGCCCTGACCATCATTTTGACTCTGACTGCAGCTATGAATACTGATGCTTCTCCCTTGTGGTGATTTTCCTTGCCCATTTCTGCAACCACGAGGGATCACCTCCTTTTCTCTCATCTGTTGCTCTTCCTTATTCAGTTAATCCTTTCTTTACTGCACCTCCGCTAGTATTATTGTTAAAATGTTTAAACATTGTATCCAAAACATCCATAAAATGCTTTAAAATGAGAAAAGGACTTCAATAATTTTGTTAAAAGCTTGGGTTTCATGATTGCTAATGATGCTGCAGGCAGATCTCAACCAGTGGGCTAATGTTTCTTTTATCAAGTGAAGACACCTGATTTCTGTCAGTCCTTGGTTTAAAAATGCACCATCATCCATGGCTTCCTAAATAACCATATCAGATAGAGAAAAGCAACCAAACCAGTAATCAGATTCCACTGAAGGGACACCAGCACAACACCTGTTGTCCTTGTCCTGATTTCAGGAAAAGGACTTCTGCTGTGCAAAGAAGTCTCTGGAGTATGAGGGGCAGATAAAGTTACAGCAACTTAGAGGATTTTGTTTCAGCTGATGCTTGGGAAAAGGGTTAACCCAGAGAAGCTCTTTCAGGAGGTGTAGAGGCTGGGGCTGAAGACTGACTTGCATGACTTCAGCGCTGGTTTTTGGTCAGAATTGCAGAACTGTGCTTCAACAAGAGAAGGGTTAGGTGGCTGACTGCAACACAAATGGATGCACAAGTTCTCGGAGGCAGTCCTGCCTGTGAGCAGGAGCAGAGGGGCTGTGGAGCACGGCTGTACACAGCCTGGCAGCTCCAAACGCTCTTTGTTGCTGCTCCGTAACAGAGGTTGTTGTGTCCTCTGCACCTTGGGAAAAGGAGAGGAAAATAACATATTTGTGTAACTGCTGGCAGGCTTTGCCAAAACAGCTGCCATAGGCTCCATGTCAAAGCACCAGGGGAGCACCTAATCCCCTTAGAAATTCAAAGGCATGTGAAACATTCTGTCATTACACTGTCTCTCTTCTACTCATCTCTTGCTCTTTGACTCTTCTGCATCCAGTTCCAGCTTCAGACAAGGAAAGCAGAGTTAAGTGTCAGTGTGATAAAATTGCATTGTCTCAAAAAAAAGAAAAGAAAGGCTACTGTCGACAACTGGCATTAATGGGATGGATGGGTCAAAGAGACAGTCTTTTCCCACTGTGGAAGGCTGGGACACGGGGCAAGGGAACACAAGGGGATTCGGGCAGTTCCTACCCCTTCCATGAATAAGCAGTGCTGTACATGTGCCCTGTATTGTACAGGAGATCAGCTGAGAGAGTTGGAGCAAGATCTTTTGACTTTGAAAATAGGTAGCCAGAACCACAGGATCTTCATACAGTTGTCCAACAAGATTAGACTCATGGAACAAGCATTGATTTATGCCGACTGATGCTCCAGTTTGGAAAGGTTTATTAGGTTTCACTAAATTTGAAATAATAGAATCCAATTAAACAAAAACAATAACAATAATTTTTATTCATGGGGAAAAAAAACTCCCCATGAAGCCAGACAGACTCAGCACCACCATTTTCACTCTGATTTGGCTAATGAAACCATCAGCAAGCCAAATCACTTGAGTGAAAAGTTTGGCTTCAATCTAGGGGCTCTCTGCTAATCCAGAAGCGACACTGAACCCCATTTTCTCATCAACAACATTGCACTTGAACTGTTTTTCGTATAGCAGAAGAAAGCTAAACACAATTCAGTGAGTTAAGAGTAAGGTGGACGCTGATCTGCTTCTGCAATCATGGCTCAGAGACAGCAATCTGAGTTCCTGATGCTTTTGCATTTTGGAGGCAGTGAAGTGGGGCCCTCTGACAAAAATATCACCCAGTGTGTTTTTATTACCACATAATCCATGCCTTTGCCACTTGTCCACATACCACTCTTTAATGCAAACCTCATGTCATCCTGCTCTTTTCAGGTCCTGATTAACTCTAAAATGCCCAGATTTACAAAGCCAGTGGAGAAGCAGATCCTTTCTAGTCAAGAATGTAGAAGGGGAGGGGAAAGGGGGAAGAGAGAGACAAAGACTTTGAATTGCTTACTGCTTGGAACTGATAAAATTAAAAGTGAAAATATGGAAAGAATTGTGCTTCATTTGATGTCTTCTGTGTGTACAGATGAAACATCACAATATTATAAAGTATGCCATATGAAAAGATATGAAGTACAGAATCAGTCTGACAGTTCCCTATGGTTCTGGGCAGCCAATGGTGTCAGTAGCAAGCTTTAAAAAATTATTCTTCTACTATATGGAGGATGAATAACCAAGGTTTCTGCTGCCCCTTGAATTTGCTGGGTGAAGACTGACGCATGCAGTTGGCTTATATTAATTTTAAATCACTGCTCGATCAGGTAACCTCCTAGGAAACACTTTGGGTTTTTTTCAGAAGTGCAGTAATCAGACAAGTCTTATTCCAGCTTAATTCCAAAGCCGCACAAGACAAAGCCTCTTCTTTAACAGACGACCACAAGACTGAGAATGGAGAAATTTCATTTCATGGGAGGCTTAGTAAGATTATTTTCAGGAAAGTAATCAAAGTTTCCACTTCAGTATCAGGCATGCTGCTTGACTTTTTTGAGACGTGACCCTATTATCTGTGTGATCATCTAACACATCTGGAAGTTCTGAAGAATACCACAAAAGATGCAAGATTCTGCACAGAGATTTTCTTGTCTGGTGTTTGTGAGTTCACAGAATTCTCCATGAGGAACCATCAGGAACAATCATCTCTGTACCTACTTTCTGCAAGGATATACAATTTTTGACTGAATTAATACCACATTACTCTAAAGACATACCATAGTATGTTGCTTGACACAAAAACGGCAGCAAGCTTCTGGTTGACCACCTAAGTTTAGCCACTGCAAGCTTCCCCTGAACCTCATCAAGGGAAACTCAGAGGATAGTCTTGCTCATGCTACAGCCACTATTACACAAAATGAGTTACATTTCTACTGTGTTATAACAGTGAGCTTAACAACGAAAATTTTTGCTGAAAAATTTGTGCAGTCCCATCTATTATAAGATGCTTGGCATGATAAAAATCTGGAAATTTGCCATTAAGTTGCAATAAGTTCAGCAAGTAATGCTGATAGGATTTGAACATTAACTCACCAATGGAGAATGCCAGTGCATTCGTAGGATCATCAGTGTAATGGTTTCTGGCATTCCCCTCTTACCATCTTTACAAATGTCACTTTCATTCTATTGTAAATTAACCCAAATTTCTTCCAAAGCTCCAAAATAAGGCTTGCTTGTGAGCAACCAGCCCCATCTACTTTGCTGCTGACTATATTACAGCAGGAAACATGTACGACTCCTATATAGGCGAATCATTAAAGATATGTATTGGACATTTCCTAATAAATGGACAGACTTGATTAAGTATTACCTTAGACTTTCTTTTCTGCCACTGGGAAAGAGCAACCAGAGGCACGAAGTGTCCCAAGTAAAAGGCAGTAGAGTTCTTCAGTGTATTGATCTGGTTAACACAATGTGTTGGAACCTGATTTGATGTAAATCTGCAAACGGCCCTTAAAGAGAAAGACACACCAGCGCTCGCTACTGATGGATCTGCCCTTAACCCTGCCCATTTAATATTGGAGGATTTTATTGCTTAGTAGTGTGTAGTCTCCCATCACTTCATCAATTATTCATTCTGGAGAACAACCTTCCCTATGCAGCAGCAAGAAAATCTGTAGGTTAGATGCAATTTACTCTTTTAACCAGTTTACTCCGGTATCAAGTATTTAAATTGGCCTCACTATGCTTTCATACGTTACAGCCATATATCAAAGCAATTTGTGCAAATGCCAGCTGAGCAGCCAGCTATATGTATCATGTATTCTGAGATTACACAGTTCCAAATGCCTTTGTAAAGCAAACCTTTCATGAATAAATCAGGAAATACCCTGATGCATGCTTTATGTAGAGCAAGGTATTCTATTTAGGTCACAGGAAGGTTCTGCCAGGTTTGCTAAAACGAACAAATCCCCAGTGTGTACTCTCACTCCACCACATTTCATAACACATGCAAACATCTCCCACTCAGTCACTACTGTGCATTTGTGACTGCTGATGACCCTGCACTTGCTAAGCATTGGCTTGATCGCTTGAAGATCAAGTAGCTTGTAAACCAGAAGGCAAACTGCTCTGGTGCCTCTGGCTGCTCTGTCCCACACAAGGATTGACAATGGTAAAGAGAATAGATCCAAACTAAAACTTTGCCTCTTTCCTGTGGGAAGGAACCTAGAACATGCACCTTTTCCAGAGGGCTGAAAGAGAAGTGGGCAGCAGGCCATTCAGACAGCATAACACGGGATGCAAAGTTCTCAGTGCAGTTTGTGGTTCTTCTCTGAGGAGATGAAAGATAGATGAGAATCAGCCGCTAAGTGCGGAATATCTAAACAGCAAAACCAAGCTATGCAGTCATCCATTTCCTCTGCCTTGATTTCAAGATGCGGTTGTTGGTCTGATCACTCTTCCTGCAGCGGAAATGTCTATGATAAGGTTCCAAGCATAAGGATTTCCAGATTTCCAGACAGGCTGAAATGATAAGTTATCTAGAGTGGAGGAACGAGAAACTAAATGTAAATGCAGAGCTTGCTTTCCCTTTGAAAGATCTGGCAATAGACAGGGAAATTTTTTTAAATTTTTTTTTTAAAAAAGGGAGAAAGAAAGAAAGAAAAGAAACACAAAAAATGCTAGCAAAGTTAAGGGGAGATAAATCACAACCTACCAAAAATACCAAATGCAGAAGTTTTCTTTCTTCAAAGGAAATGGAGACTCATGTCAATACATCAGAGGGTTTCCACACAATACTATCTGCTATCAGTGCTTGCAGAAACATTTTCAACCACCAATGAAACATGCGTGAGTGCATGAGGACAAAGACTGGCCCTCTAGATGCTGCTGCTCCTACTCTCCCTCCTACCTCAGCTACTGCCCACCTGGCCCATGAAGCTACCCAGCCACATCTCCCACATGTGCAACATTCCTTCCCCCTCTCCTGGGCATCCTTGATGACTATTTGCCTTCCCTTCTTTCCCTCTCCCTTCCTTCCTTGTCTCCTCCACTATAACCCTCATTGCAAAACATCTTGGCAGCCCATGCTACTCTCCTCCCCCCCCGCACTCCTCCATCTGCTGACGGGCATTGTGGCTGAGCAGAGTAGGGCAGCAGTGTGGGACTGCAGTGACCTCGAGCACCTCGAGCAAAGCAAGATGCTTTTCTGTGCCTCAGTTTACTTCCTGTAGAGTGCAGGATATGTTCACTTCTTCTCTAAAGCACTTTGAAGTCTTTTGATGAAAGAAGCCACATAACACCCAAACATCACTATTAATAAGCTCCCTACCCCCTTGGAGAGCCTTCCCTGTTCCCAGACCCCATCAGGGCTTCCCTCTGCACCTGGAAAGGTTTTTTTCCCTTTGGCAAATAGCTGTCTTACTACCTCATCACAGCAGTTGGTTGACCTGATTATCAGAGTCCAGGCCTGAGAGAAGGTGCTGGAGTAAGGCAGACTGCTTTGTGTAAGTCCAGTACTCTGCTTTCAACATTATTTGCCAAAGCTTTCTGGTTGTTTGGAAGTTTGTTGGCCTGTCTACGTAAGAAGTATTGAAATAGATTAGTTACTAAAACAGCGCGGTGTCCTGTGGAACATCTCCCTTCAACTAATGGGAAATCTTCAACCAGTGACACTTACAGCAGAACGTAAATAAGTCCAGGACATTTTCTTAACTATTCCAGGCTCTTTTTAGATCACAGCAGAGAACAGTAGGAAAACTGCTCTCTGTACCATTTATGTCTGTTCCATGCCTTTCATGCTTTTCCTTGATGTAAATTCAACATGGATCAAGTCTGAGGACATCATTAAGATTGAAGAAAAAAATAAACTGAGGGAGGTCAGGAACAAAGTGAAGGAAAAGTAAACTGCAAAGATATTAAGAAGGAGAACTACAATGGGAAAAATATGAAAATTGAGGCTGTTAAAAATGAACCAGGAAGAAAAAATGAACAAAATGGATACGATTAGAGAGACAGTATCAACCTAGACATAGCTATGATATTAAAATCAGTTTACTTTTATCTTTTTCCCTCAGAACCACTGGGGGGTTCCTATCACACTCCAAGATATATATTTTTGCACAACGAAGGCTATGGAAGCCACATAAATCATGGAAAAAAGAAAGATATTTTCCTGCAGAATCCTTGTTTTTCTTTTTAATTAACACATTTTAAGGTCTTCTTCTTTGCCTTTCTGAGTCTCCAGAGCATACTTGGGAAATGTTTTCCAGCCTCGCTGTTACAGTAGGTGCTAAAAACTTGCCTGTTTCAAAATGCAAGCCAAGATACTCAGGTTTCCAGGAAGCAGATCTTGACAAGAAACACCAAATATCAGGAGACTCATGATAAAATCACTAGTGCCAACAATGCTGCACGTTAAGATTTTTTTAAATTAATATTACATCGGGGATTAGCAAATGGTCCCAAACTATACACACTGCGGCTGAAAAACACTCCTAGCACATTAATCTTCTCGCTAATGATTAGCAATTTGTATTCTAATGGGGCCTGCAGGATCCAGCCAACACGGAGGTCCCATTGTTCTAGGGTGATGCGTGCATGCAGAGGGACATCGAGCAGGCTCCCCAGTAAACAAGGCAGGATGGTAGTCAGAAGGGAAACCAAGGCACACATAGTGGAACTGTCTTGCCAGAGATTGCACAGCAGGTCCGTGTTCCAGTCTCATGGAGACCAAAAGTAAATATATACAGCTCTTCAGGCTGAGGAAAGATTTTAATTACTGTCAAACCGAACTAAGATAAAAGGAATATAGGCTGAGTGTGTATATTCTTCACAGATGAGTTGAACACCAGCTGAGATGAGGAACAGAATTCCCTCAGGAGTAATTTCTTGTTAATTGCACAACTTCAGGCGATTTCTTGGAAGTCCTTGTAAATTGCAGACATGAATTGTTACAGGAGGGTCACGGCTTCTTCTGAAGTGTCAAGTGTACAACAGGGGGTATTGTCTATCCATTGGCATTTCTTAAAAGTGTCAAAACTCCTGTGAGAAGCTGTGCAATGCTACTGCAAGACCTCTCTCTTGCAGCAAGATGCCAGTTGCATTTGGGTAACAGGCCAAGCGGCTCTGCTTCAGATCTTCCTCTTATTTCACACAGATGTAATCCCACTTTTGTAATCCTCCCTGTGACCTACATGAGAGTGGATGAAGTCCGTACAGATCATGCTAATCAAGGAATAGTTGAATAATATATCAACAGCTGATGCCACATACATTTTAAACAAATATACCTCTGAATGTTTAGATAGCGCACGCTCTTACATATACAGAGAGCTACTTTTTTTTTTTTTTAGCAGAGCTGATAACACAGTCCATTTTTCTAAGAAAGAAGATAAATTTCTGTGTATTTAAAACCACTATTCTACACTTCTTCTTCATTAATATTCACTCCTGCTCAAACTTTTGGAAAAGTATATGGGATCAGTCGTTCCTACATACTTCTGAGAGATTTTCAAGGGCTTGCTGGGAATTGGCTCTTTCAATTTTTTCAAAGTCTTTGCAAAGGTATCTTTTGTGTACAGCTTACCTATGTTGATCTGACTTCTTATTTACTGTGCGCATCCCTAGTTGTGCTCTCCCTGGTTGGTCAGTGGAGGTGGAAACCTCTCCACGTTCCCAGGGACTCAACTTGAACAAGTCTGCCAGAAAGACATGCTTGCTAGCCTAATGGGACACAAATATGTGTGTGTCTCCCAGCTGGGAGTCACTTTTTGCTGATACAGGAACATCTAGCTAGTAGCCATCTCCAATTCTGGATGGACGTAGTCCCACCCTGCAGCTGCCCTGAAGTCAACGCTGCACCAATTAAGACTGGTTGAGACCCTTGCCTATTTTCCAGTGACCTGTCCCTCGTTTACACTGTCATGCCACGGTCCAGTCTGCTGTGGAAGTTGGAAAACCAGAAGACTGTATTCCCCTTGGCCTTGCATATGGAGGCAGTAAGTATGTGCATTCATGTCCTACGGCAAGGGCAAAGCAACCATTGATGCACAACCGCTAGCTTGCATGGTCAGACCTCTAGCAGATGTAAAATGTCTTCATCAACTTCTGTGGTGCTATTCTGATTTACATCAGCTGAGGGCATGAGCAATAAACCCCTACGTACTAGGTGCATCTGATTTTAGTACTAGTAGCATAAATTCAGACTAAACCAGGATATTTTGTGGTTCAAATTCATACCTGAAATTCATTTTGAAATTAGAGTTTGTCCCTTGGTCTTTCAGAAAGAAGCTGCAAGTTCCACATAGATGACAAAGTACCTGGCCTCTGGATGGTTTGCCTTTCAGGGCCAGGGGCAAAACATTTCAAACAGGCATACCTTGCAAAAAGAATAGAGATAGAGACATGTAAAACAACACACTGCAGGGTACAAATGCATAGAAGCACTTCCCATGTGATTTTTTTGCCTTCTAAAAGCCACTCATCCCGAAATACATGTCTCTTCTCCTCTAATGCATGCATAAGCTATTAATTTTTGTAAACCTAATAAATGTTCAGGAGGTGCAAAAGTTCTGACTTTGCCTGTTGTGTTTGTCTTGTGACTACTGAAGATGGAGCTGCAGTCCTTTACACCTGTTCTGTCCTATCAGAGGCATTGAATGGCACCTTGTTTATTGATGGGATGATACTTCCTAAGTGCAGATGTTAGTCATAGAATCATAGAATCATAGAATGGTTAGGGTTGGAAGGGACCTCAAAGATCATCTAGTTCCAGCCCCCCTGCCATGGGCAGGGAAACCCTCCACTACACCAGGTTGCCCAAAGCCTCATCCAACCTGGCCTTGAACACTTCCAGGGATGGGGCATCTACAACTTCTCTGGGCAACCTGTTCCAGTGCCTCACGACCCTCTGAGTGAAAAATTTCTTCCTTATATCTAATCTAAATCTGCCCTCTTTCAGTTTATAGCCATTTCCCCTTGTCCTGTCACTACACGCCCTTGTAAAAAGCCCCTCTCCAGCTTCCCTGTAGGACCCCTTTAAGTACTGGAAGGCTGCTATAAGATCACCCCGGAGCCTTCTCTTCTCCAGGCTGAACAGCCCCAACTCTCTCAGCCTGTCTTCATAGCAGAGGTGTTCCATCCCTCGGATCATCTTCGTGGCCCTCGTCTACCATGTTAGATAAAACATTAGGTATAGGGTTGGCAAACAAGCAACTTTCCCAGCATCCTGAAGAGCTTTCTGAAATGGAAGCCGCATGTTAAACACTTTGTCTGTCAAAGCTTCCTTCACTTTGGTATTGAGTTGCTACGTCGACGGGGCAGAGGTCCTGAGTGCCACAAAGAGCAGACACTTTTTCCTCCTTCCTCCTCCCAGACTGGCTTTCTGGTGAGCTGGGGGCTGGTTTCCCATGAGCAAATATGTTGGCCAGACAAAGGGGTTCTCAGCAGCGAGGGCTGGGCTGAGCTGTGTGTGGGAGCCAGGTGGGCTCTGACTCTGCCTAGTGCGAGGTAAGTGTTCGCTCACATGCACTCCTGTCCCTTTCATCTGGAATGAAGCTGCTGGCTCCAGTGGGCACTGATCTGGCCCAGCATGAGCATAGACAACAGCCTGCTTTCCTTTCTTTGTGGGCCACTGACAGCAGGAGCAAGCAGCAGACCTTCAAACATCCCCGCAAGGCTCCTGCTGTGCCTGTTTGCTTAAAAAAGGGGGATCTAGATGTTTTTGGCAGATTGTTTCACTTCAAGTAGGATACAGTTCAGTAGAAGGGATATCCATGAAAATCCTGAAACTTTCACTCCTTCTAACCAGTTCCTCAAATTTTATTTTTTCTTCAGCTGACAGTACCTGCCATGGAAAGTGTCAAGTACCCCTAACAAGTGATTAAGACGGGCAATACTGAACTTCACAAACAGGCTGCCTGACAATTCTTCCCCATCAACACAGACTACGGAATCAGCATTCAAATGACATGGGAAGCTGACTCTATTGACATCTGGCTTCTGTTTCAGCACATTAATTATCCTCTTGGGTTCTCCCATCTTCAGCTGCTTCCACACAGATGCCATCTCATCATTTATCTGCTCCAACATTTTCTCCTCATCCTGAACTCTTTTCTTCCTTTGTGGCATTCCTGCTTCAGCAGATGCATTTGCCCTGCCAAACAAGCCTACCCCATCAGTGTCTATCGCAGCAACGTCTTGAGAGCTAATAAAGAAGAATACACTACTTTGTTAAGACTTGGGTTCCAGGACACAGCTGAATCAGAGTAGGCTCTATCCAAAATCATAAAGGGATCACTAAGAAAGAAAGCCCATCATCAGCAACTTCAAAGGAATAATGGGACACAGCTTATTCTGTTGTGCAGAAAGCTCATTGTGGTGTTGGGACAGCCGGAGGCAGTGAGAAGACTTGCAAATACAACATGTCCCAGGAGGGATTCAAGCCCAGCAGAGCTTTGTAGAGGATCTGACATTCGCCAGTATGAAAGAAACCAAAGACTAATCTTGAAAACAACTTGATAAATTCCACACAAATAGGTGAGGAAACATGGACCATTAGATGTGGGAATGAAATAAAAATTGGGATCCTTAGTGTCCTGTCCCGTGTCTGGCCTGGACCAGCTCTGCTATCTCATTAGAACAGGGAGCTACATCTTACTCTAAATAGCAGGATGCTACAAATTTTAGTGTTGTTGCTGTGACTTTGGAAACCTAAGTGGTGTCTCCTCCCAGGGACTGACAGTGGGCTTGTTGAGATTTTGACAGAGCAAGGATAATGGCTGGAGTCTCTTCTGGAGCTCAGGCATTCAAGTAAGTTTCTTGTGCCAACAGCTCTCTGCACCTCAGGATCAATAAGCTTAGTGAGATTCCTGGGCTTGGCAACTGCTCTATTATAATTGCAAAACCAACAGGTTTCATCAATAAATCAACCTAACAAGTAACTTGTCTAGGACATCCCATCATGGGTGCTTCTGATGATGCAGCAAGTTGTTTCCTTCACTGCGCAGTTACTGAGTGCACAATGTAACGCTGTTGTTACATTGCATTAGCCATGTCCAAGTCTTTTGGACAGTCTGGAGCGTGCAGAACAATTCACAAGTGCTTCAGCAAATCACAAATGGTAGATTATTTCTCTTCATGGTATCCACAACATAAGATTTTACCAAATTAACAGCCTGTAACAACTATGCAAGGAAGAATTGTTAGCTATGTACTTCTTATAGCGACTAACAACTGGTGAAATGGTAACATAAGTCTCAAACTCAGCATTAGAATTAAGATGAATTCTGGAAAACCCTTTGCAAGAGAACTCACAAACTAAAAGCTCACCAAACATCAGCCTGCTGACCAGCATCATCAAGGCAACAAAGCACCACTAGTCTGTATCAGTACCATGTGCTGTGTCTGCTTACTGATGCTTCCATCACGCAACTTAGCATAAAGATTTCATAATCATAGAATCACCTCTTGTTTCATTGCTGTGTTACAGCTCAGATGTGGAATGTTTAGCTGGTTATTTTATGACATATTTACCTGCTATTTATTCAGAGAGTTAAGCTTGAAAATAAAAAAGTGACTGATAAACAAGTGTTAACATTAAGCTTCTTCGATTTTACGTGGGAGGCTGTAGTGTTAGACTGATTTTCAGGAGTTCTGTCCATCAGTAGCTATCCATCAAAGCCTGCTTAATCTTAGTCTGGTTTAGATATTACTATTTTGGTGGGTTATTTTTTAGTCCAAACTGTACAAAAAGTGTGACCATAACACATATTCTCTGCAAACTACTCGCTATTTTGTTCCTTTTAAAGTTTGGAAAGTCCTAAACCACTAGACAAGTGTCTCAATGCAAGACATTGGGGGGAGTCTTTCCCTTCCAATGGAAAAAAATTTATCTACTCCTTCCTTTCACCTGTTACATCTTTGCTGAAAGAAGCTCATTTTAACCACCATATCTGATTTTCCAGTGCGAAACTCAGGCACAACGAACACTTATCCTCAGAGGAGAAGGATCAGGTTGGAGAACATTTAAACCAACTGATGGTGCATAAGTCCGTGGGACCTGGTGGGATGTACCCACAAATGTTGAGGGAGTAGACTGATGTTGTTGCGAGGCCATGCATGATTATCACTGAATGGTCATTGGAGATCAGGGGAGGTTCCCGAGGACTGTAAGAAAGCAAATGTCACTCCTCTCTTCAAGAAGGGCAAGAACAAGGATCCAGGGAAAATCAGGCCAATCAGCCTCGGCTCAATTCCTGGAAAAGCAATGGAGCAAACTCTCATGGATACTGTTTCCAAACATATCAAGGACAAGAAGATGACTGGGAGTAGCCAGCAAGGATTTGTGAAGGGGAAAATCGTGCCTGACCAACATGCAATGAAATGACTGGCTCAGTAGATGAAAGGACAGCAGCGGATATTATCTTGACTTCTACAAGGCTTCCAGCACTGCCTCCCATGATATCCTCACGGACAAACTCATGAGGCTAGATAAGTGGCCAGTGAAGTAGACTGAATGCTGGCTGAGCTGCTGGGCTGAGAGGGCTGTGATCAGAGGCACAAAATCCAGCTGGAGACTAGCCACCAGTACTCTACCCTGTGGGTTTATACTGCAGCCAATGCTGTACAACATCTTAATTAATAACCTGGATGGTCGAGCAGAGTGTACTCTCAGCATGTTTATGGATGATACAAAACTGGGAGGCGTGGATGACACACCAGACGGGTGTGCTGCCATTCAGGGGAACCTTAACAGGCTGGAGAAATGGGCTGACAGGAACATCATCATGTTCAACAGAGGGAAGAGGCAAGCTCATCACCTGGGCAGGAGTAAACCCCCTGCTTGCCAGAGACCAGTTGGCTGAAAAGCATCTTGGCAGAGAAGGACCTGGAGGTCGTGGTGGATGCCAAGCTGACTGTGGGCCACTGATGTGCTCTTGTGGCAAACAAGGCCAGTGGGAAACTGAGCTGCTTTAGGAGAAGCATTGTCAGCATGTCGAGAGAGGTGATACTTCTACTCTGCTCAGCCCTGTGGAGACACAACTGGAATGCTGTGCTGAGTGCTGGGCTCCTGAATACAATAAAGATAGAGAGTTAATGAACCAAGTCTAAAGGTGGAGTCCACAGGACAAGAGAGATCTGCACATACTGACGAGAGTCCAGCAATGAGTCACGAAGATGATTACAAGGCTGGAGCATCTGCTGTCTGGGGAGAGGCTGAGAGAGCTGGGACTGTTCCGCCCGAAGAAGAGAAGGCTCAGTGGGGATCTTATCAATATGCATAAGTAACTGTCCAAAGGCTGTAAAGAAGACAGAGCCAGCCTTTTCTCCTGGCCCCTCATGAAAGGACAAGAGGCAGCGGACGCAAATTAAAACACAGAAAATTCCATTTAAATGTCATAAAACCCCCTTTTTTACTAGAAGGGTCATGAAACACTGGAGCAAGTTGCCCAGAGAGATCACAGAGCCTTCTTCCCTGGAGACATTCAAAATTAGAGTGAAGAAAGTCTCATCTGCTCTAATTGACCCTTCTTTGAGAAGGAGGTTGACTAGACAATGTCCAGAGATGTCTTCAAAGTCAACCACGCTGTGATTCTGTGATTCTGACTGTTAGCTAGACTAAACTTCTTACCTTGTTTTCCAATTGGGTAGATGCCAGCATGCAGGGTTTTGCAGTGATTGTCAAAGATTGATTTCACTCTTTCCAGGACTTGATTATGTAACAAAGGAAATTAGACCTATTATAAACAGGAAAAGGCCTCAAAGACTCAGCGTTAAGATGGATAAAGTGGGAAAGAAGGGAGAAGCATGCTTTCAGCATGTATAATTTCATGCTTCTTACCACACAATGAAACGTTGCTGTAAACATGATGAATGCTAGATACAAGCAGTACTCTGAGTCCATCCCAATTCAGTTTAAGTCTGAGTGTGTCCTTATGGCAGACCACCAAGATTTCTGAATACCAAATGCCAACTTCAAATTATCAACTGCAGTCATCACCGTAGGTTCAAAAGATACTGCAGCTCATATCATATCACATGCCCATTTGAGATGTTTTCCGGAAGGCCAGACACTTCCCCATTCCGCAGCTGAGTGACCAGAAAAAAGACATTTGTGCATTTGAGTCTCCTTGGAGCTGTGTTCCCTCACAGCCTTAGAGAGACTTCTGACAGACAACACTGGCACTCTTACACCTCAGCTCACCTGGGAAGGGAAAATAGGACCTCTCATGGCCCATGAGTCAAAAAAGATCAGATGAACTCACAGACTGTTCACTACATTCACATCTGTGGGTAAAACTCTTCCAATGTTAGCAATGCTGGCAACATTCAAACATTCTAGGGCTGTCTTTTTGACATTAGGATGCCTAATTCTTGGCCATTTGGAGGCTAAAAAATTGATCCTTCTGCCAGTGTGCATGTTCACGTGGCCTTTGTTAACCTCCGCAATATCTTGATGATGTTCATGATGGTGAAGGTACATCTCCCTTTTTGTCTTCACAGGTGAAATAAAATGTAAGACTAGCCATGCAACAGATGCCCAAAAGCCTCTATGTGCTTTTACATTACACTGTCTGTGATTGCTCCTTTTCTTTGTGTTTGTTTTGCTTCCATTTACATGTTTATTCTGCCTTCATGTAATGCCATTCATATTGCTCAAGATTTATTGAGCCCATCTACCGTTACTCTTTCAGGTGAAGCACATTTATATTGCAGTACATCTGAAGTTGCCTTCCATATATTGATTAGCTACAAGGCGATGTAGCACACACAGATACTAAAAAAGCCCTCTTGTCTTTAGGCAGCTCTTGGTCTCTTCTGGATTTAGAGACAATCAAAGAAGTCAGAGCCTAAAAATAATGACTTGTAAATTATCTACTTACCTTCCCTGAAATGTTCTCTGCAATTATAACAGCCATGCGTCCAGATTCAGTTCCCTTTGGGCACTATAATTACAGATGACTTAGCATGACTCTTGGACATGTTATGATCATGTTGAAGTCACAGTGTTTTCCAAAATAAAGCAGTTACCCTGCAGTTATCTGTAGTCTGATTTTGTAAGTATTCAGTGGCACAGTGCATCAGTGCCTCCTTGCCCTGAACAGCTACAATGCACTGTATAGCAAGTGTATTTTACACAAAAATGGAGCATCTATATCACTTATTACAAACTCTGAAGTGCTACTACATGAAATAGATTGTAGTGAGAATGAAACAGATTATTTTTGGCCAGATTTTCTGCTAGAATTGCAGTCTTGAGGTTGAGGAATCAGTCTGGAACTCACAAGTGCTTTTCTTCAGAAGCTCAGCACCCTCTTCTCATGCTTTGGAAGGTTACTCTGGAAACAGGTTGGATGGAAAAGAGGCTGCATCATCTATACTTGTGTGTACACACATTTACTTATTTTGGGTTGGAACAATCAAATCAGCAAGGGTAGCATCCCAAGTCAGCGCAAAGTCTTATATGGGAATGCTTTCATGGAAGCTTCATGTGTCAACAACACAGGCGCATGGGAAGATGCAGAAGTTAACTCTTGTTTTGCTCCCTGACTTGCCTAGCTCTAACACACTCTGTGTACAACCTGCGAGGCCGAGGCACCGGGACACTGGCAGTCCCCAGATGGCTGGAAGCTAGATGGTCTCTCAATCCATCATACGAGAGCCCTGGGAGTTGAGGAGTGTCCGCGGAGCCTGTGCACCAAAGTGGTGACCTCCCTGGGGTACCTGGGCACCTCCAGGGCAGGATTCTTCCTGCCACGGAAGTTTCTTCTTGGTCAAAATGCTACCTAACAAAGTAGGGGAACAGTTTCAGTGTACAGCTTTAGTGCAAGTAACAAGTCTCTCTGTTGCAGTACCTGAGGCAGCCCACACAGCTGATGAGTTTTCTCAGCAGAGTCAGGATCAACTAACCCTGGAGATTTGTAACGAAACTTGATATCTTTAAAGCAGAGCTGTGCATATGAACTGATACTACTACGTTTTGGACAAGGAAACAGCTTGAACCACACTGTTTCTGAGGTTGGGGAGGAAAAGAAGGCTGGAAACTTCTCTGTGAACCTAGGTGTTCTCATTGGTGATGGTTAGAGACCGCTTGCATCTCGTTGGTTAGTTGATGTGAGTCAAGCTAAGGCCCTCCTTTCTCCTCCTTTGAATCTCTCTGTTTTCCTTTTTGCTTCATTTCTTTCATTTGTGAACTCCCTTCCCACCTGCCCACAGTGCTCCAGATTTTACCTATCAAACTCCTCCTAACGCTGTTTGGAACCACAGGAAGACCAAACTGGACAGGTTTGCTCTTCCAGACAATGAGATCTATTTTTCTCAGCTGCATATTTATCCAAGTTGATTTTCTCTACAGGTCGTTCACTGTCTTCTGAGATTCTGCTGTAGGTGCAAGGAAGATAACTGGTATTCTCTACAAGTATTTTCTCATTTCAGCTGGCATTATTTTCACGTCTGTTTCTTCTGCTTCTTTGTGTTTCTTGACAAACTTACGGATCTGTGATAAAATCAGATAAAACAGTCCTTTGTAAAAATAAATGTAATTTTATTTAAGGTTCTGAGCAATGTGAAAGTGTTACTTGACCTGGGGTTCAAGGTGCCCTATGCTACTGCCAAATATCCAATTAATTTAAAATACATTTAAAAAGGAAAGCAACAAAAATTGTGAGGACCGAGATGAAGTATGCTTTTCAGTCAAGCCATCCACTCCACCTAATTTCCTCACTTGTAAAAATAATGCTTCCAGATACATTTGCAATCTCCAAAGAGAAAGTCTATGTGTTATTTCTCCAGCTGCCGCATGTTTCAGTGGCATGTTGTTGCATTGCATGTCCTTTACCAGAATCCTTTGGGATGTGTAATGCATATCACAATAAGAAGCTGAGAATGATACAAATAATTATAATGTGATGCAAACCCACTGTTACAAAGTCAATCTCTCAGCAAATTCATCAACTCGACACATGATGTACAGTACCAATTTTATGTAAATGACTCGTCTAATCCTGCTGGGCAAAATTACTCCCTGATGTAAACTCTGTTAAATTCAGTGGAGTTACACCAGGAATTCATTGTTTTGCTCATAAGATCTGAAGCCACACTTTATATGTCTTGTTCATCTGGAAACTGTGGTAATAAGAAAAAGAGTGAAATCACTTGATTCTGAGTACCAGAGGTATTAAATTCTCTTTTGTTTAAAACAAAATGCTACCTTAAATATTATGCATTACTCTATTATCATTTTACAAACATAAAATATTAACTTAGAAAATTACATTGATTTATAAAACTCTAAAAGAGCAAGGAAGCCTCATAAAGACAATGGACTGTTTTTTGCTGACTCTTGCAACCTCCGGATCAAGAATTAACAATAGTTTAATAATTAGAACATAAAATGCATTGACATTGTAAACTGTCATAAAAAAAAGGCAATGAAATTAGACTGAAACAGGCATGAAATGCACTTAGTTGCTTTGGTTAGGATTATTTTTCTAAAAAGATGTTAAAAAAAACAAATAAACAAACAAACAAAACCCCCAAACATATCAAACTCCATAGCTAACAACTGGGTTACTCTAAGGTGGTAAAAGTGTGTCAGTTACCCTGAAATTTAAAACCATATATATATGGTGCCATCCAGCTTTTATTTGTACAAATTATTTATTTTTTAATGAACCATAGTGCTACTATGTATGGAATCCAAATTAAAGTTGGATAAAAAACAATTGTTTGTGAAGTTTCTAAGTACATCCAAACTTTATAGAATAGCCTCAGCCAGGATGCTAAACCTGAACATCCCAGGCTTTGGAAGTAGTCAGCTTTAGGACACAGTGCCTTGAGATGTCAGCATTGATAAGTCCTATAAATTCCAAGTTTGGTTTTGTGTTGTCACATCAAAGCCTGTCACCACCCGTTCTTTTTAAATTATATGCCAAAGTGAGAGAGGACTTATTTTTTATTGCACTTCATAGATCTTATAGAAAGAGCATATTTTATGAAGAGTCCCACCTCTCTTGATGTTAGATTTCTGCTCAGAGAGGGAAAAAATAAAATACAGGGAAAAAAAAAACACAAAAGCAACCAAAAAAACCACTTACATGATTTTGAGCCTTTAGATTCAAATTTTCTAATATAATGTTTAAGGACCATTCAAAATTCCAGACTTCTTACCAGAAAACAGATGCGACTAGTTTGATTCAGCTCAGAGAGGTCAGTAGGATGATCAGAACATTTTCAACAACTTTCTCAGTCCACCCCTTCTAACCAGAGTTAAATATGAGTGGTGGATGGTGTTTCAGAAAGTCTCTTTAGCATCGCTACTACTTGGTCAACTATTGCTTTACGTGCAATGGCTAGTTTTGTGGCATCCTGTTATTACATTCAGTCCACTGTTGAAGGTAACAGACCGAGACTAAAGCAATGATCTCTAATGTAATCTTTGCATTTTTCAGTACGGCTATTGCAGACGTTTAATCAAATCAAGTTTTGAGGTAGACTACTGATAAACAAAAGCAGAATAAGGTCCAGCAAAACACGTGTAATGGCTTCTTTCATTTTAGGTAATGTCATTGAAAAGTACTTGCATGAAAGAAAACAAAAAAGACAGCCATTAGACTCCTGGGTTTGCATGAAAAAGTCATCCAAAAGCTTTGTATTTTGGAAATGTACCTTTATTTCTTTTTTTTTTTTTTTTATATCTTCTGCCCTCCAGATGGTCTACTGTGATGACATACACCTGTTCAGCGTCGGCTATTACCCATAGCGACATATGGCATCTCACATATTGCCTAGGCTGAGGGGATCTGGGATTCAGGTCACCTGGGGTCTGTTTTCAAGTGGTGTGATGGCAGCTGTGGGAAACATGATGACTGACAGAAAATTGCTGTTCCTCTCACCAGCAGAAAAATTTAGATGTCTCTAAAAACCCAGCAGCTGTATCTTAACATCACTATGTAGGTGCAGACAACACAGTGAGTGGCTTCTTCAGCAAACATAGCACAATGGAGGTGCAATACTATCACTTTACATATTTTCGGTGGTAGGAGTTGCTTGATGTGGACAACATGGGCTATTATGATAACAAGTCTTGAAGCGTGCCGGCTAGGGAGGGCTGAATTGGCTCACAGCACAATGGATCTGTAGACCTCTGCCCACTCCTAGAACAACGTCTAAAATGAAGTCTCTGTAGGTACTGAAATGTGCAAGTGATTTCTTTGTTCCTCTGCTACATCTAATTTGTGTGGGCTGCTACGCTACTATAGCAATAGCATACAACGGAAGGTAGCTTAAGAGAGAAAGCGTTTGTAGCTCTCTAGAAGCCGATCTGCTAGAAAATGGAAGATATAGAAAGCAAAAAAATAGTATGCATGGCACATCTCTTTTATCTGGGGTTTTTCTGTTGTTGAAATAATTTGCCTAGCTCTAGAAAAGAGACCGTTTTCATGATCTTTTCAGGAGAAACAAAGGAGGAACTCATGGGTGACACTGTGGTTTTGAGATGTTCTGCTAAATGTTGTAAAGTTAGAGTTTCAGATAAGTTTCTGGTGAGTGGCTGAATTTCTTGGAACTTCTCCAAATCAAACAGAATATGAGAACTTTTTAGAGGCCCAGCATACCTCCCGTATTTCTAAAAGTGGCCAGCCATGTCTTTTTCTTCCCTGCTGGTGTCTTATTCTGTATCTGCAGCAGAGGAGGGCAACGCATTGCAGTTGAAGACAAATCTGAAACAGAACAAGATCACTTTCATAAAACTTTATTTCAGGCATCCCCAGTTCTGAATCCAGCCAGCCACTACATTTAATGAACTATGGAGGAAATGCTTTGAAGTTTAAATACAGAAGGACCGATTTTTTTCTGTATCTTCTAATTTTCAGTGTCTCCTCAGTGATCCAGCTTGAGTTTAGCCTTCATGCAATAGGACTAATGTGGCCGTGGAACACACTCTTTTGTTGTGTTTATGGTGGTCAAGGTCTTTCTCTTACAGCAACGAACTTTGATAAATTCTGAAATAGAAATTCCCTACGCTCCTGATTGAATAAGCTATTTCTGCATGTACTGCATTCTAAGTATAGAAGTTATTGTAAAGAAAACAATAATATTATTCAAACAGAAATAGTATTTTACAACAGGGCGCTGTCCAGTTTTTTGGAGATCTTCATGTTACACATTCTAAGTTCTTTGTCTTTGTCCTTCTATTTCTTACCTAAGGAAAATCATTTAACAGCCAGCTCGGCAGGCAAATTTTGTAGACCTTATTCAGGTGACAACTCAATTGGGAGAGGACTAAGGACAGTAAAACAGAACTAATCAAAGTTTTCAATCAAAAATACTTTTAAAATGGCAAATTATTTGTCCTTTTCAGTGATCATTTTCATATTTTTGTAGCTTCCAACGAAAAAATCACCTTGCTAGTTCCAATAATACAAAGGTTTCACCCACAAGCTCCCATATGCTCTCCTCATTTCTATTGGTTATGTTTGTACAACTTAATGGTGATGAAAGGAGAAAAACAGCGAGGGAATAAAAACAAACCGTGAAAAATTATTCTGAAAAATGTCATTTACACCCCCTTATAAAGCATGAAGTGCCTATACTTAAACAATGCTCCTACAGCATCATAGACAACATCCTCTTCCCATCAGTTTCAAGTAAGACTGTATTCCTGACTGTACCAAACTAAATGCACTGAAATGTATAGAATTACTGACGTTTACCTGAATTATGAATAGCAAAATGTGTCCTAAAGATGAGAAAAATAAAGGCCATTTTCTATTACAATGTGCTATCAATCCATATATTTCACCTTTTCATGCTGCTGGATGAATAAAATCAAAATAAGAGAAGAAAACCAATGGAATACCTTCTTAGCATCAGGCAACTGACTAATTTCAATTCTGGGTCATTCATTCAGGACTCTGAGGAGTACAGATGTTTTATTTTCCAGTGCCGGACGATAACCATGTGGTGACCGTCAATCGCTCCATGTTTATGAAATGGTATCTGGGTTTAATTTCTGCTGTCTGTCAATTGGAGGCTTTGATCTTGGCCTGAAATTTTTTTTTTCCACTTCACTCTAAGTGACTAGAGGCTACTGCTGTCACTGACTCTTCAATTTCTGATTTCACTTTGCCGAGATGTAAAAGATTTATTTACAGGAATTCTCCCAAATATGATCCTTAACTGCTTTTTTTTTTTTTTTTGTCTTCTACCCTCAAGGTATTTTGTAGTGAGTTGTTGTAGGATTAACCTGAAGTAAAATACCCAGTGTAAGGCAGAATGGAACAGTGTCTATGTGAACAAACAGATGTATTTAAGCAAAGAAGTCCAGTCTTAATAACTAATTGCAGCTGGGACTTTAATATGCTTTTCTTTTTTGAATCAAACTGAAATTCTTGGTGATATGTGTTAAAAATTATGGTTTAAATTTCTGATGATCAAGTTACATAGATTAAAGTAATGGATACCAGACTCTGCATCAATGCAGTTATAAATATGAATGAAATGAATGTACATTACACACTGTTATAAATCTGTGTGTTCAAGGAAAAGCATAAATCTCCATCACCTTTTCCTCCTTGGGATATGAAGGGTATGGCTATTTTTACAGTGTTTTCTATGAAATTACGAGTTGGAGTAATTTGCTTGTTCTGAAAGACTTCTGGGTTTTTACAAGCACTCGAGCAGCATTTTATTTACAATGGCATATCATTAAAACACACAAAGTAATGTGAGCTGGAAAGAGCCATGTGACTTTCCAGACATGAAGACAAACAGGATCATGGTGCGTTCAGAGACATTTATAAGTGTATATGGTGTTTGTAGAGGTTTCTGCCCCTGCAGACATTTGCCAGGTGTGGGATAACCATGTTCCTTTTCACTATTTCCTTTCAGTGCCTGTCAGTGTGCAGTTGAACAGTGGCAAATAAGAGGATGTGGTGAAGCCTTATGGTTAGAGGGAGAGGTCTGATTCTAATCTGTGATAAACCACTCACTAGCTGTGTGCTACCGGGGAAAGTCCCAGTGATTTTTTTTTGGTTTGAGGCAGCCACAGGGACTTCAATGAACATTAAGATGCAACTTTTTATCTCTGATCTTCAACTAATTTCTGATGCATTAGGAGATGGAGACCTGGGAGACCTGAGTTCCTCATACAAGTCATAGCTCTTGTCCCTCATGCAGATGAATATACCACCTTTCTTGCCATCTTTGAAGGGAAACCTGTTCTCTCCTGTGAAGCACACATGGAGAATCATCAGCCTGCCTCCTCTCTTTGGGAATGGCACTCATCATCCTCTCCCTGGGATGTTGACAGTTTCCTGTGGCCAGAGGAGATGACCTCAGGAGTGGCAGGAGTGGCATTTCCCTGCTACTTGTACAGTGAGCCCTTGGCATGATCTACTTTTCAGTCCTCTTGTATGGAGACTTAATTCCTTGAGGCACTCCAGGGAAAGAGCTAACAGGCTATTTCCATAATATGTCCTCACTTTTGGATGACATACTAGTCAACAAGAGAGACAACAATCTAGGATAATTGGAAATATCATGGGGGTAGGGGAAGAGGAGATGGGTTTGTTTCCTTTGTAAGTGATTTTGATCCTTCAACACAAACAGGACTGCTTAAAGATAACAAGAGCTCTCTCTAGTCAGCAGATTCTGTGGAGAGCAATTAAGGAGCTTTGCTGGTGTCTGGCAGCTAGCATGAAGCTCTCTTTCTCAACAAAAATGTGTAAAATCATGCTCCAACCATGAAAGTAATAGCTGGCTGAAAACTGATCATGAGTTTGAGCCAAACTCTAAAATCCTATGATACAGTGAGATCAATGTGACAGGTGAACTGAGATCTGTTGCCA
The DNA here is from genome assembly GCF_009769465.1 of Tauraco erythrolophus. Classification (NCBI taxonomy): domain Eukaryota; kingdom Metazoa; phylum Chordata; class Aves; order Musophagiformes; family Musophagidae; genus Tauraco; species Tauraco erythrolophus. The sequence continues at coordinate 61,481,827 of NC_141496.1, forward strand.
GGAAAACACCTGTGGATTTCATCAGCTATGGTGTAAAACTTCATGGTGAACCTAGCTCAAAGCTACATTGCAAAGTTCATTTGCTTTATATGTTCAGTATTTTTTTAATGTTATATTAGCTCCATTTCACACATTTCAGGAAGTTTTCCTTGCTGAGACTGAGGCTAATTAAACGCAATTTTATCTAAACTCGGATTTCTCTCTCATAAACCTTCTCTCTGCTACTCAGTACTTCAGAAAAATGAGGCTGCTGCACTGATGAGCACTACATTTTCAAATATACAACAAAGCAATTTTTAGAGCTCAATGATCCTTTCCATTTAGACTGCCCTGAGTGCATCTCCTGCAAGAAGAGTCCAGCCTTCCAGGAGTTTGAGCTGGTGTAGCAGAGGTCTGAACTATTCTACCAGCTGTTGGGAATTGGCAACACCCCCGGAAGTCAATGGATAAGTGAAATCAACCGAATACCCAGCCTTTAAACATCTTCCTGTAGCTGCAGGAATTAGTGTAACACCACAAACTCATTAGGTTTATTGCAAAATACATAAATAGAAGTGGAGAGTTTCACAGAACACTGGGAAGTAATTTTTACATTGAAACAACTCACGCGGCCACTGCTTCATCTCCTGTGCCTCATCTACTCGCTAGGCTCAAGGATGGCACACAACCAGAGTCACATCAAATCTCAGATTAAGCAAAGTCAATCAAGATGAAAATCTTATCCTGGCATGCTGCCCCAGTGCCTTGTCCTGGCACTGGGCTGAGGGAAAGCAGAAAGCAGCTGCCAACACCTGGTGCACACCAGGCTGGCCCAGACAAGCTGCCCATGTGCGAGGACCTGAGTACACCCTGCTGAGGACAACAGGGTTAGCAAGGAGCCACATGGCAGCAGATCACTGTATCCCACCCCTACCAGCAGCCTCTACCTGCTGACGACAACAAGCCCCTGCAAAACCTTCCTCTGTGCTGTTCATGCATGTCCTTTTCTCCCTCGCAGAGACCTGCACTTGCCCATGTCTCCTGTGGGTATGTGAGATCGGGATGGAGCTGCATGGTCTTGGAGACTGAGGTTCAGTGCCTCTGTCATTCCCTGTTTTTACTTCTCAAATGCTTTATAGGAACCATTGTCCCCTCCCATTCACTCTGAAATCTGCAGCCACTCACATATCCCTGTCCTAATTAATGCTTCCTTTGTCTCAGACTCTGCCTCGACACCACCCTCTCACTAAAACAGCGGGCACCCTTGCGTTCATCCCAGCAGGACTGGGTGGGCACTAAGGCAGCGGGCTGAACCTCCTGCTGCCATGAACAGCCACCTAGCAGCCTTCCTTGGTCTCTAGTCATCATGGGCTTGCTTCTGTGGTTTGGGTTTCTTTCACAGACTGCCAGCCTTCAGTGCCCAGCCACCACAGAAGTTGAGGACCAGACCTTTCTGCTTGAAGTTCGTCTCACAGACTCAGCCTAATGTATCAAAGCAGATCAATAGAGGGCAGATGTGTAAAAAAATAAAGCAGACTAAAGTGTAGCTAAGCTTTCTTCTTTTCAGTTCCAGCTCTTACGCTATAGTGGCATCCCTCCTGGTTTACACCAGTGCAGAAAAAGAGCACAGCTTTGTCAAATCCATCAGAGAGTTTACCAAAAAATGTCCCTTGCAGCAGAAGTTTTAGCTTGAGTAGCCAAAAAATAGGGGAACCTAATCTCTCATTGAACCTTTTCATCCCAGATAGATCATCTAGAGAAAACAAGAGCACGACTCACAGCTGAAAGCCAGCCCCTCCCTGGATATCCAAACTGTCCATGACGACAGAGCTAATCCCTTTTTGCTCTCCAGGTTCAAGGTGTTTCCAAGCAGCCATGGGCTGAGCTGCAGTTGGAGCTCAGAGGCTGCTGGAAGAGGAAGCAGCAGCTGGTTCACCATCCCAACACAGCCCCAAAGCCACCATCTTGTGCCCTGAAGGGGCCAGGGCTAGGGAAGGGACTGACCACACCACATCCAAGTCTCTTGGTAGCTGTCTCAAACTTAGCTCCTTCTAAGCATGTTGCAAATGCTTCAGACTACGGACCAGCTGAGAGCAGCAGAGCTTCCAAAAAGAGAGAGATCATGGCGTTCGGCCAGCGTAAACCTGCTCTCAACTCTGCAATTCATGATGTATTCACAGACAGGTCTCAAGAGAGATCAGCTTTCACGGAGCAGTGGGATTTTCAGTGCCCATTCTGAGAAGCAGAGGATCCAAATGTTAGTGTCTGGGGAGACGTCAGGTTCGGTTGCCATCAGAAGGGGTTATTTGCCACTTTAATTCAACCCATTTAAGGTGGCTTTATAAATTGTGACTGCAGAAAGATGAAACCTGCTTCTCAATGTATGTGTCCTGATCAGGTACCAGCAGCACAGGAAATTTCTGTGCCACTTCTCCATGGGATGAGTTACACAGGTCAAACACAAAGCAGCTGCTGTCCCTGACATTGATGTCAGTCTGATTGGGTATCTGGCTAATCTTTGGACATGCCAATTTTTTTTCAAATTAGTACAGAGTCAGCCATCAGACATAAATAGAAATTTCATCCTTGATTGTTTATTGCTTTTCAGACTGACTCCTTATTGCAAGTAATTGGCTTTCCCCTCCCTGAGAATTATTGTCAAACACCACGGCTACACTGAAAACAATCTCAGTAAAAAAATGAAATTGTCTATTTTGAGCCGTTTTCTGGGGTAAATGACAAAGTTTTTCAGTGGAAGGCCTGTGATCAGTCCTCCATGTTGTTGACAAGTTCTGCTCGGTCCCCAGTAAATAAAAAACAGGAGAGTACACATGACTTCTCACAACCATGCACGTTGCATATACAGCAGGAAGAAGAGAGGTGTCCTTGTGGCGAGTAACGCTCTCTGCAAGGACACCTTGCCAATGCTCTGAGATCAAGTTTTCAATGCCTCAGTACTTCCTGTTGCACCTCAAGTCTCTTTGCTTAGCACAAGATGCGTTCAGATGACAGCCAGTAAGATTGTATGACGTGTCAGCAGGGCAGTTTACTTATTTCATCTCTTGCAAGCACTTTCATCAGAAAAACACCATTTTTGCCACACCCTGAAAAGATCTCCCATTCTTTGCAGAGACTGCCGCAGCTGTGACAGTCTTCTTTCAGATTTTTCCACATACCTGCAGGGGAGCAGAAAACATTGTTGACCTCTCTGCAGAGGTGCTAGACAGTAAGGTCCTAAACTGCAGATGAACTGGTCTCCAGTGCTGACCCTCCAGCAGTCCTGTTCTTCCTTGTAATGGGGAGTAGCTCCCTCCGAGCAACAACTCTCACTGTCTCACAGCAGATGCAGCTATGAAATGTCTATTGCCTGTTTCTATGTTTTATTTAAATGGTCTCTAACAAGCAGCAGTGTCCCTCTTTCTTCATGCCTCATGTCCTTCCTGACACAAATGTGCCTCTTTAGTGTGTAGTTTTATCTCAAATCCTGTTTTGGATTTGGAAAGAGCTGTTCAACAGCTTAATGCCACAAAATAAGGCATGCCTAGGAGCTAGAAAACTCTGAGTAGCAAGTACAGCACCAGGAGCTGGGGCATGGCATGTTATCCATCCCAGCTATTTGCTTGGAGGAATTCAGCTCCATGGAGTCACAATCTAGTTCATTGTCTGCTGCTGGAGCAAGGAGGAATTCTGGCAAACCACCATGGAGACAGAAGGTTTTAACATCCAATGGCCCAGAAAAAGTTCAAACCTCTCTTATTCTGCACATATTATAATTTTCTATTTCTGTTTTCTTATCAAATATAAACCACTCTGTGTGATTGCTGATGTATTAATACACACTATAAAATATGCCTCAGTTAAGGGTTGTGGGAGAAATCTTGTAACAACATTACACAAGTGATAATTTTTTTCTTCAGTGTTTAAAAATAGTGAATCTAAATTCTTTATGTCAATGGATATTTAAGTTGGCTCCCTGGAAGGATTTATTTATTTTTATTAGCATCCCAGAACATTTTGCACTGGAGGGACCCTTGTGGTCAACATTTTGGTGTTGCCCAACAGTATTTTTATTTCTCTTCTATGTGCTTTCAGGCTGCTCTGCAGCCAGTCTGCAGGCTAGGTTTTGTCAGAGTTGTAATAGGTGCTTATTGATTGAGATTAATTTTAAAAATCACTTGGTAATTCTATCACTGCACTCTCATATCTGTGAAGTCAGACTATCACTAAGCAGCCATTAACTCACTGCTGAGGAGGTTTGCCTCAAACTGTCCCACACCATGTTATCAGGTGAAATCACACTGGAGCATAGCTGCTTTGGAGCTTCTTTTCAGCCTCTTTCCCAAGTTTGCGTTGCCTGGTCTGGCTGAGGTTAACAAAATTGCTTCCATGAATACCAATTAACTTTTTGGATGAAAACATGGGAAGGGATGGCATAGATCCTGTTCCTTTGCTCTGTACATGTTTCTCTACCCCATGTACACACTACAAGTTTAAGAGTGATCCAGTTATCAAACACAAATCAAAGAGCCATATACCCTGAACCAGCAACACTTCCATCTCTGTGTCTGACATACAGTAACCATCAAATACCTGCTTGCAAGTTCTGCTGAACATTTGGGTAGCATTATTGCGTCCATTTCTGCTCAATGAGGATGTCAAGGGTGATCTTTCAATGTCAGGATGGACAATTATAAGCAGCTAAATTAGAAGTCTGGATATTTTGAGTCTCTGAAGGTTGAGGAGAGTTTTCAGGATTTCATAAATGCTGAGAGAAACTGGGGACAAACCCTTTCAGATTGGATCACCAGTTAGAAATAACCCTGCCCCATCTTGCAGTCTGACACACACAAATATGTAAATACACATCACAGATATCTCAGCAACAGGGTACTGCAAAACAGAGCACCTTGATTCAACTTCCTCTCCTTTTACTGCTTGTTGTGCCTGGTTCAAGACATCCTACAAAAAGTGCTATCCAGCAGTTCTCTGAGTATCAATTTCTCACTCAGAATTTATACCTCAAAATGGAGAAAAACTAGTTTCGAATTTTTCTGTGCCTCAGTTTCTAACCTGTAAGCTGCAAATATCTATGGTCACCAGCCTTCCATAGTAGTTTGATGTTTATATATTGAAAGCAGTGTACAATTCCTAGATAGTTGATGTGGGTATTAGATACACATACACACAAATATACAAATGCATACACACATACAGACACACACACACACGCTCACACATGCAGAAAGGGAGATCTACTGATAGGAAAAAGGGAAAACTTTCACTTCAAAACCACGTTTTTGTTTCAATCAGAGATAAGTTGAGTGTACTCTGTTCCACAGCAATAATGAAACATCTTTTCAGCATGCCCAACAGGGCATATATTTTTGGACATGAAGTCACAATGAGCTGTGCCAGCAGCAAGACTGAAGCAATCAAAATGTAAAAGCATTGGTGGTGACCCCGGAAAGAAGAGCACTTACCATTGTAAGCAAACCAACAAAAATATTCTGCCTAATAATGCATACAATATGTAAAATCATACCAAGCAGAATGGACGTTTAAACTACTCAGAGTTGCATTCTATGGACTAGCAACAAAAGCACTAATCACAAAGCATATCTGCATAAACATGAACTCAGCTTGAAGATCACAATGAATACAAGGGTACCACGCACATACAAAGAAAGAAAAGGTTGTCATAAACACAATAGATAGGGTTGTTAGGTAGTACGTTATTGTTTATATAGGGGGGGTTTATTGTATCCTTTCAAGACCTTTACACAAGTCTCTTTTACAAAGAATTCATAGTTCCCACATATCTGAAAATATCGGCAGGTCTGGGAGTCTGTAGTTGGATCCTGGAGAGCAGTCAAGATTTCCTGATTTTTAAAAGTGAAGTCTGCATCCTGACATTCAATGCTTGTTCCTCACTGCTGGTGGGAGCTAGGTGAGAAACTACGGAGTCCTCTGCTAAATTAATCAGTTGAGTCCTTTCTACAGAAATGTCTATCAGCTGCTTTGAAAGTTACAAGATGACGAATATCATTTAAAAGGCATTTCCATGATCTGACCTGTTGTTTTCCTACCCATGTCATAAACACAAGTTCATTTCCTCTCCTGGATGCCAGACACTCAGAACAAGATGTTTTTCATCTTCTACATAAGGGCTCTCAGGTGACTCCCAAATGGCCAGCCCCAACACTGCTACCTGATAACTGAAAGGGTATGGGATGCTGCTGTAATTCTGGTGCTACTGAGAGGCAGACAGATGTTCTGAAATGACCTGTTGGCTTCTTTTAGTGACCACACATGAATGAAGAGTATGTTGCACTACCCGGTTGCCAGCAAGATAGAGTGAGGCAGGTAAGAAGGAGGAAAATGTGCTTGAAAGCCTGGATGCAACCAAGCAACAAGTTCAGCATTATAGTGGTGGGAGTGTACTTAAGAGCTGCTGTTTTAAGAGGGCTGGTAGAGCTCAGGACTGAGCTATGACTTGGGCAGCAGCACAGACAAAGGTCTGTCAGGACATGCTTTGTAAAAGTTCCCTCTCCTTGCTCCACCAGTTGCTACCAAAGTCATCAGCTCTTAAGGACAGCAGTTGGCCTCTACTAAGGATTCAGGAGCTGCAGTCTCCTAAATGCAGGCTGTGTCCACAGGACCAGTGCTTGATTCTAGCTGATATTTTGTGTGTGAAGCTTTCTCTTGCGTTCAGATACAACTTTTCATTGCCCACAACTGATGCGTGACCTCTGAAGTTAAACCACCTTCTAAATTCTCTGCTGTTAATTAGAATTCTAGTAGTGAGGACAGAAATAGCTCAAGAGTAGTTTGAGAGTGAGTGAGTCCATGCTCTTTTGAACTGCAAAAGTGGAGGAATGTCCTCCATTCTGGCTTTGGCCAGAAAAGTCTTTCCAAAGACCATACAAGGCATTTTAGTGGCTTCTAATAAGTGCTGATTGTTGAAGTCCAGCATCAATAACAGGAAACAGAAGGAAATAGAAGCACCAAGTCAGCAGTACCAGCTAACCACATTTTAATAGCACATTCAGGAATAAAGGCCTCATCCTTAACTACATCACAGAGAACTAAATCTTTACCTTCACCTGGTATATTTTTTTTACATTTAACACCATGAGCCTCACACTTGGATTCATTTAGACACACTGATTCATTAGGCAGCCCATGACCTTAATAAATTTAGATTACCAGGAAGGGGTAGTTTATACCAGCCTCTTAGTCATAGGAATGACTCATGATATCCACCCACACTAACCTTTGTTCAGTTTCTCCAAGTATGCCAGGGCTTGTCAGCCTTTCACAAATGGAGTTCTTTGATTCCCTCAATGACAGAAGGACATCAAGGAAGTCTGGTTGCAAGAACAAGCTCCCTATGCAAGAAACAAAACAATAACAGTGACCTTGAGAAGCTGAGGACTTGTTTTCTCCAAGAACATCATGTACTACTGAAGGGAAGTATCTCACATGACCTGAAGTGAGGTAAGAGTGCAGGAGGGGGGAGCAGGGCTTGTTCTCTTCTCACAGGCTGCCAGATTGCTTCTTTGGGAAAATACTCTTAGAGGAGTTTCCACACGCAGCGAGCAGCAGACGGAATATAGGGATTTTGTTCTAGTTCTGAGCATTTGACCACATTCAAAGGGGAACGAAAGTACTGAAGCAAACATAAAAAGAAGAACAGGATGAATCCCAAATACAACCCCCTACATACTTGCTTTCCTGCCTACCTTAGGGACTCCTACCATGGGTTTAATGCCATGGCAAGAGCTATTTCAAACTTCTTTGGTAACTATTTCTGGAGACAAATACTTGAGAGACTTAAAAAGCTATTTGAGTAGTGCATAGCTTTGGGCAGAAGGACAAAAACACTCAGACCAGCCATAACAAGAGGCTAATGGAGCCTTGAAGACTGCAGCTTGACAGTCTTTCTAGATGACCAGGAAAGTCCTTGGAGGACTTTCTAAATTCCGGTGTAGATCACAGGTCACACTGGAACCTTAAGATATTACTGCTTTGGAAAACAATATTATCACAAGCAGGAAAAGCTCCATTCAAGATAGCTAGTTAGCTAAAAGACTTCTTTTGCTCTGCCTCTCTTTTTATGTATGTGTATACTGTTTCAGATAATTTGCTAAAACCACTGTTAGCATCCCTGAATGCAGCATTGGCAAAGAGTTTGCCTGGTAGAAGATTTTGTCTCAGTGTATTATTCAGTGCCATGTTTATCATATGTCTCCCAACCCACCAAGCAGCCAAGCCATCATCATGAGTTCAATTTTCAGGTAGGTCCCAAGAGACTGAGGGATTGGCTAGCCTTATAACTGTTCCTGTATAATTTTGCGTAATGGACAGAAAACAGTGCAGCAAGAGAGTGAGGGGTGGTAGAGTTTGCTGTTGTACTGGGGCAAGCTTCTTCTCTACCTCAGGAGTTCATCAATTTGCAGTGATTTGAGGAACTGCTTTATGTTCTGGCAGTTAAAGAGTCCTTTCAAATTCATATTAGAGGAATCTTATTTCATTTTGATTTGAGCATTAGAGAAAGACCTCAGAATCTACTTTAGAATATTTGACTATGCAGTTGGTCAGTGCTGCAGCTGTTCCCCCAAGTCCTCCTAAAATTCTGAAGGCAGTGGAGAAGTTAAAATCTGAGTAGGGCTGTTGAAAGATGTTCACTGGGAAAATCTGCATATGAAAATATGCAAATATATTAATATTTTAATGTACTGAGGTTTTTTTCAATTAAATGATTCATGTTAAAATGTATTTCTCATCAATTGGAAACAATATTCACTTCCTTTCAAATCAGAAGAAATTAAAATAAATATCATTTCGTTTTCCTGTTTATCTCCTCAGTCAAGGAGGGGGAAGAGGGAGTGGAAGACAGGAGGAAGAAAACAGAAAAATTAACTATTTTCTTTTCAGTTCTATTTTGTTTCGAATCAAGATTTTTTTTTAATTCAAATCATTTCATTAAATGTATCAGAAAATTACACAAACTGTTTTCAGCAAAATGAAAGGCTGTCAGTTTGATCAAAAATTTTGACAGGCGAGATTTCCTATTATTTGTGTGTTCTTGTGATCTTGACTTTGGAGATTTAACATGTCTCAAATTAAGTTCTTTGTTATAAGATGGTCCAGTTACTCACTTGCACCTGAATCATCATATCACAAACTTCATGCTCTCTCATAGTCTCTGGATGAAAAGCTTTTTCATTTCCAGAATAAGGTCCTTTTGTCCTAGTTGTCATGTAGTTCGTGCTATGCTTGTACATTTTAAAGATCACTTTGCTCAAGACAAAATTACATGCTTGGGACTGCAACACTCATTCTGCCACAGCAGACATTTCATCTCTTTAGAAATGAGAGAGAGTCTATTTCACTGCCCTGAATATCACATACCTTGACGCACATAGCAGAGGCACAAAGCAGAATAACCCAGAATTCAGGGAAGCATCTCCTGAGAGGTGGAGCAGTGATCAGAACAAGCTCTTCAGGAATATTACACTATCTCTGCAACCTTGGTTAGCTCTACAGGCTTTGTTAACTTACAAAATCTGATCTGTCTTTCCACTGATACACTGCTGTCAACTCAACAAATTTAATGTCTTTCTGGCCATGTATAGAGCTCTTCTGAAAGCTCTGACTTCTGATATAGTATGAGCATTTGCAAGCCGCAGGTTTCATTTGAAAAGGAAGAGAGGAAAGAGGGAGAGAGAAATGAGAGAGGGGGAAGAAAGAGGGAAAGAAAAAGGAAGAAAAGAGAGAGAGAAAGAAGAGAAAGATAGAAAAGGAAGAGAAGAAAGGAAAAAGGAAAGAAAGAAAGAAAGAAAGAAAAGAAAGAAAGAAAGAAAGAGAAAGAAAGAAAGAGAAAGAAAGAAAGAAAGAAAGAAAGAAAGAAAGAAAGAAAGAAAGAAAGAAAGAAAGAAAGAAAGAAAGAAAGAAAGAAAGAAAGAAAGAAAGAAAGAAAGAAGAAAGAAAGAAAGAAAGAAAGAAAGAAAGAAAAAGAAAGAAAGAAGGAAAGAAGGAAAGAAGGAAAGAAGGAAAGAAGGAAAGAAGGAAAGAAAGAAAGAAAGAAAGAAAGAAAGAAAGAAAGAAAGAAAGAAAGAAAGAAAGAAAGAAAGAAAGGAAGAAAGGAAGAAAGGAAGGAAAAGGAAGTAGAGGGAGGGAGGGAGGGAGGCAGGGAGGGAGGGAGGGAGGGAGGGAGGGAGGGAGAGAGGGAGAGAGGGAGGGAGGGAGGGAGGGAGGGAGGGAGGGAGGGAGGGAAGGAGGAAGGGAGAGAGGGAGAAAAAAGAAAGGAGAGAAAAAGAAGGTTGAATGAAGAGCTCTTTGCATCAGTCTACAGTTCCGGCTATGGGCACATCCCAAGGCAGCCTCTGCTTATACCTCTGAATCACTTTTCAGAAATGTTTAGCTTTCTCTATTGCCAGGGTCTGGGACACAAAAGGGAATTCAGGACACTTGAAGACCGCCCTGTATTTCAGCCCTACATGCTAAATGGCTGTAGAGGGAATGTCCTAACTTATTTCCACACAAAGATGCACACACATACACGCACCTACGAAAACAGGTCAGATGATTTTGAAGGCAATCACAGGAGGAAGGGAGGGATCTTTTTTTATTTTTGTAGAGGAGAGAGAGCCTGAAGAGATGATTTTTTAGAATTGGAGATAGAAATGTTCGTTCTTTCTGATAAGCTTGTCTAGCACCTACCTGGTCATTACCTTGACATCTGACTCACAAAATCACCAGGCTACTAAATCCTAAAGATAGTCTTAAAAGAACAAGGACATCATGTATGAAAGGGAACAGGTAATGTGTTTGATGGTCTTTTATGGATCAAAACTGATAAACTAGACATGGGCTTAGCATTAAGAGAAAAAATATTTAAAGCAGAACTACTACAGAATTCAAACTTCTGACAAAAAGAGGATAGCAGTAAAGAACAGTATGAACTGGAGATGAGATATAAGACACAGCAAGATCTCATGAAATAATTAAGTAACAGACAAGGAACAAAGAGACAAAAACAAACTAGTCAGAGACAGACCCATAGTAATTACCAAATCAAGCATGTGGCCTTTAGAATGAGTGGGATCATTCATGTGTTACACAACATTAAATGAATCTAAGAGTGCTATAAAACCATGCACTGCAAGTGAAAGAATTCAGAGCAAGACAAAATTCAAACTTACAAACAGATGCTCGGTGAAATTTATTGTGAGTTCAGAGAGTGGCTCTGCTAAATCATTAAATAAAGACTTGGAATTCCTCAGTGCACCATTTAAAGCAATGCAGAAGGAAGAGATACAATAAACCAGAATAAAGAGGAAGAGAATACACAAAACTCAACTTGGTTCTGGGGCTAGACAGAGGTACCAGTTTGAATCTTCTCAAAGTCCCTGGGTGTTTGCACGTATTTGCAGAATAATAGCAAAGGCAACTAACAAAGAGCAAGGGAGGGTAGGAGGGGGAAGGAATGTTGTGCCTCAAAGGGAGGAAAGAAGTGGGATGAAGAAGGAAGAAGCATATCAGAAGAGGACAAAGAAGAAAGCAAGAAAGAGACTCATATTCCGAAGAAACAAGCAACCATTACCACAGCAAGCATGAGTAACAACTCTTCCTGTTGGCACATCACCTCCCCTTTATCCGTTCATGCTCCCTGCAGACTATTGTCTCCATCAATCCAAGTGTCTTCTGTGACCAGTAACGTACGTGTTCCTTCAGCCTCTAGTTCCCAAAACCAACCATCTCACTGAATTCTTTAACTTCCAAGTTAAACAGTGTCCCAAATTATTTGCTTATGCGTGTGGTGTCAGGAGGGCTGTTCTGATCTGTACTTTGGTGTGTGTGCAGGAACAGTTGCAGCAGGTTGTCACACTGCAGTTTCCCATCTCCGTATGTTCTGCTGAATCCCTGAAAAGCCTGCCGGACTCCTGGGACTCTGTGCGTACCTTCGATTGTTCTTCATCAGCTAAAGTTTCAAAACACATGTGTACTTCACCAGGGAGACCACAGCTAACAGAAATGTGCTTCACGGCACAGCCCTCCGCATAAATCGGGTGCAACCAAATATTCTCAATAAAATGATAGTGCTTCGGGTTTTCATGACAGAGAAGTCACAGCATGTCAGTGAGTTGTTGTGGTTCTTCTGCCACTGTCTAACTGAGGTGATGAAGACAACTCCTTTAGTTTATTAATCTTCCTTTCAGTGTACCACATTAGCTTGAGGCAGTGATTCTTGGATAAAGTTATGCAGTACTCAGGACTCCTCTGTGCCTTGTGCATTGAAGTAGCAACATGTAGTACATGGCTGGCATACAGCTGCAGGAAGAATGCTGATCTAAATCTCTTGTGTTCACCCCAAGTTTACTTTATTCCACATATCCTGAATTGTCTGCTCTTGCCAACAATAGACAAAAATGGAAAAATGCAAACATGGCCATTTTTGAAATCTCAACTTTGCTTTCACCAATATTTGCACAAAATATGGTTTTATGGTGCAGTGAATAAAAATATCCCTACTACCTGCACATTTCAGTGAAGAGTCAAAGTTCATAGGGCACAACGTGACCTGAAATTAAATCTTTTTAGCATGTGAAATTGTATGACTCTTCATGTCTGCTTCTGACTCTTATCTACTTTCCTTTTTGAGGTATAAAAGAATTGTGTCCGCTCACACAGAACGAATTGTTGAAAGTTTACCTGTCTTGGCAAAGTTAATTATAACATATTTGTGAAATTAAACACTTTGATTTATCTAAGCCTGAAAAAAAGTGAAAGTATTTTAATGTAGTCACACACCACCATCACACTACTTATATCAGGAAATACTATTATCATGATTGAAATATTTGGTGTTTGGATCTGTTGTCCTCTATGTGCTTATTAACAAATATATCACTGCATAGCATAGGGTCCTAACCTTGACAATCCTTTCTCACGTTAAAGTAATTCAAGATATTCCCTGCAAACTTCTAATTTTAAGCTTAATTCATCCTAACGGGCAAATAACTAGTTAAACTGTTAACTGGCTGTACAAATACTGCATGGCTTAAAATCGGATTCCTACAAAGGGAAGGTAGAGATGTTCTCAGTGTCAATAGGCCACGACTTCCACAAAGCCGGTGCACAGTAGCTGAGAAAGTGACCACCCACAGTGAAACATTTTTACACTGAAGATGCAAGGAGGCCTACACCAGTGACCTTTCCTGGAGACCAGGAGAATAAGGCTCAGTAATTCAGGATTTAGCCATTCAGAGAAGTTTTTTGGTCCCAGTTAATAAAGGGCCTTGCTAATCCAAAAGCTACAAACCTAACAAGATTCCTGATCCAGCAGCCGCTATGGTTCAGGGAGGAGTTGGGATTTTGCTTCGTTTGATGAGGAATTTATGCTGCTTTGAGCACTGTTTGTGAAAGCCCTTGGATACAGAGGCTGTACTCCTTCAGCCTTTGGCACTGCACATCCTGCAGACACGACATGCTCCAGGAGGGCACGGAAGCCGTATAGTTCTCTAGCAGTTCACTCGCCTTAAGAGTAACTGCCAAGAGAGAGCAATGTTGTAAAAATTTTCACCTGGCCAACATATTCACTCTCCTTCTGTGACTGAAGCATACACACACTATAGCCCACTGGCAGCCGAGAGTGTGCACTTTCATACGCATCCCTTCTGCAGGAAGAATTACTGCCAAAAATATAACACGTTATGCAAACAACTTAGTCACCTAAAGAGCTTTATAAATGCGTAATAAGAAGATAACATGGAGCAATAAAACATACTTTACTGAAGTAACAAGGAAACATATGGCCTTTCCATTCTGCCTTCGGTGCAGGAACAGAACCAGCCTAGTGAACCAGGTCAGCCAGCCTTACACGTTTTTGCATGAGAATTTCACACAAGTATACTATCTAAACTGTTTCCTAAGGACATCTTCTATTACTGAAGTCACCCAGCCAGAAAGCACAATAATGTGCAGAGTTTCTTTGGGAAGGGGGGTGGTGGGGAGAACAGTTTAAAGCAGAGGAGGAGGTTTTCTAATCCTTTGTGGAAACAGGAGAACACTGAGTGAGTGTGTAGCTTGGAGAAATAGTAATATTGCAATTCAGGCTTTTGGGGCAGCCTTCAAGACAAGTGCTTCATAACCTGCTGAAGAACTGCACTTACTGCCAAAAGATTCAGCGTATCTGTATATATGCATATGTATATGTATATAACGCATCTGTCTCTTTGTGTTTATATATACGTATAAAAATCAAATCAAATCCTACTCTTTCTATGAAGACTTAGCCTGTCTAGACTGTGGAACAGACCTATATTCCTTCAAGGCTTAATTCAAGATAGTATCCACAGTTATAAAGCAACGAGGAAACCCAAGTACCAGGATTATTTGAGCAATCAGGTATGACACAGTCATGGTTATTTGGAAGTAATCACACTCCTAGCAATTTACAGATATTACCCCTTCCTCTTTCCAGTGGCATAGAGATAATAGTAAGCTATGTATTCTGAGAGAAAGAGAGAGCGTGAGTGAGCAGGCACGTGTCTTTTTCTGCATCTCTTGCCTGCTCACCCTCAGTCAAAAAGACGATGAGAGAGTGGGTGCTGACCTGCAATTTCAGAGCAACAATGTTCCTTTACACCTTTACACCATCTACATTCTTCAATGGCCCATTAAAATGTCTCTCATTTTAAGCAATTTAATGAAATAGCAAATAAAAACCAGAGAGAAAAATGGGGCAAAAAATCAGCTTTGACTGAAGAAAACAAGAACAGAACCAAAAACACTCGGAGCCTGCAATTGCAGTTAAATAGGACAAAATGAAAAGCAGTGACGTCCAATTAAGCTCCCAAACATTGTGTGTGAATCACTTGTGTAAGCAGGAGGGAACCAAGAGAGGAACTGGTGGCCTCCTAGACAGTGCTATCAGTGAGAGTGAGTGCAAGTGGGTAAGCATGTCTGCCTCTGTGTGTGTGTGTATACATGCACGTGCCTGCGTTATTCCACTCGAACACACAAATGAAAAAGTAGAGTGACAGCTAAAAATGCCAAAGGCAATCTAAGAAGACAGAGGGAAATAAGGAGAATGGAAAAGAAATAATAGAAAACTCAAACAGTGGTGATATGGAGAGAAATGGAAGCAACTGTCGACTTTTCAACTGGGTGAAACAGAAGAGGAAGTAAAGAATGGAAGCTGGGAAACAGGAAATAGATGTTATTCAGAAGAACATTAGCATCCATCTTCATTTTACGCTCTTTGAATGGGCCACCATGATTTCAGAGATAAGCCTAGCTCTAATGGCTCTTACTTATAAAATACTTGCTTCCTTCCTCCTGATCCCCAAGATCGTTTGGTCAATAACTCACAAATGCATATGCAAAGGAAGCTTCCTGGAATTGTTTTCCTGATTCAAGTGAACATCTTATAACCAGAAACAGACTGAAGACAAGCGAAAAACTAACATACGAGTAGATCATCTTATATAATCATAATGTCAGTAGATCTAAATTCAAATTATATGTGACCTGAATTAGAAGTATAAGCTGCAAAGACAGTCTTTGTCTCCTGAGTGATAGAGATGAGAAAATCAAGACTGGCTTTCTTAACTCCACCCTTAGAAAGCACTCTGTAATCTTCCTCTTTTCAAGCCATAACTAGATACTCCCTTCCCAACCAGAACAATCCACCAGCTGAAAACAAATAAACTAAATCAGTCAAAAAAAAAACATTAAGAAAATACAAAACAAAGCCATACTTTGAGCAGAAGAACCATTTGTGACAAAAGAAAAAAATCATCTATTCCAGTTAAATCTCCTCGGCTATGAGGCAGACAATTGTTCAGTTTCCTGAATTCAAACATATTGTTTAAGTGTGTTTTCTCTCCAAATGTCTTTAGAGAGTGATTACCTTTTCAGGATTTCAACCTCAAAACGTGAAGGAACTCCCAAAATGCCTAACATTGCAATCAAATCCTTCACCCTTAATCAAATCTTGCATTAAAATCCAATCATAGGCAGCAAGATGGCTGAGGTCCAAAGCAGCATAGGTGAGTTCACACCCCACCAAGACCAAACTTTGATTTCTCTCCTAAGCTTTTATAAAAGGTTCCAAAATCAGTGAGTGCTTTGCCCCTCACAATTCAGCTGTGCTAACCTGGCCCAACTGACAGAGACCAGCTTTTGGGTATGCAGTCACTAACATGAGTGTTACACCTGCTAGAGTCTGACTTTCAACCATTGTTTAACATGAAAAGATAGATTTTGTTAGTTTGGTTTACCATTGCTTTGTTCCAAGTGAGTGAAAGAGGCACTTTTATCTCACTAATTGCCCCCCTGTTCATAAGTAGGAAGATGTTTCTTCTCCTGGTAAAATTGGTTATTGCTTTGGACTTGGAAAAGCATAATACAGCAGAAGTATCTCTAATCTGTATAACACCATACGGCAGCAATGTCACGAGTAAAAGTTATTGCTATATCTGTTTGACAGATTGGGAATTACTATGTTGACCTGGCAGAGCAAGGTATCATATTTTGTTATAAGAGTGTTTTGCCTATAATTTCAGCACAGGTGATAGCTAAGTATGAAGCAGAAGAATTACAAAGATGACTGACACGTGTATATCTGGGCTTAAACACTAATGAGTGATTTAACTGTTTTTACATAATTCCTTTTCTAGTAAAAAGGTTTTGAAATAGATCATAAGAACAGAAATAGAAACAAAAAACAATCACATATTTATAATTAATTTTTTGTTTCACTGACAGTTCACTTCCTCAAAATTAAACCCTCATACTCAACCTCGTGTTCTTATTCATAAAGTGAACCAAATTGTCATTCATCAGTAGTATTGAAAACTATAAACCTTAATGAAATTTGAAAATAATGCAGGTGACTTTTACAAATTTTGATTTCAAAAATGTGAATTTCTGATATTTATTATATCATCCCAAATGAATAATGACATTGACGATTTCATCTTAGTGCAAACATAGAAGTTAACTGAGATAACCTCTTGACGAAAGGACACGTGGTAGATATGCTACTATGCAAAGCTCATGACAGCATTGTACAGTGTACAGCAAACTTTCTGAATAGCTTGATCTGATACCTTCAGGAAAGGCTGCTTCTTCTAGAAAGGTGATCAGCAGTAATCTAGAAGGGTGATCAGAGATCCGAACAGAGACTAAAATGAAGAGTGTAACAGTTGCCTCTTCAGTTTATCTGAAGAACTGGTGAATGTTGAAATGCTAGTTACTTCAGATTGACATCAACGTAGGAAGAAGTTATCCTGGGCAGTTACTTGGTGTTCAGCCATTCTTAATTCTTTCTTCTTGTTTGTTTTTTTTTGTTTGGTTTGGTTTGGTTTGGTTTTTTTCCCCCTCATGTTTCTCCTCTCATCATTCAGCAACAAATGATAAGATAAATGATAATGTCTGGGAATCTGAGTATGTGAAAGGGTTAAAGGGGCTGTTGGGAGCAGCAGTGTGATGCATAACCACATGTGCTGAAAGCAGATGAATCCCATTACCACTCATCAGTGCAAAACCCTACTTCTGTTCTGCTGGTGAAAGTGCTCTGGTTTGGTAGATGAAAATTTAGAAGGGGTGGTGAGGGGAGGATATCAGTAGCCAGGATGAGTGCTCTACCTGATATAAGCAGTTAGGAGCAGGACTGACAGTGAAAGAAAGTAATCTATGCATCTTCCACAGCACTCTATTGCTTGTTATAGAAACCTTGTTAGCAGATGAAAGTGACAGGTGAGGTTCAGCACTGTAAAAAACCAGCACATACATGGCATGATGACTGCCAAGGCTGGGGAAAAGAGCAATCTCCAAACAGGCTTGGAATCCACAAATAAAACAGGTGCTATTTCGTTCCTAAAATCCAAAGACAAGCAGAAACATAGAAACTGCCAGACCAGGAAGAGGAAAAAGAAGAAAGAAAAAAAAAAAAAAATTAAGCCAAAGACCTGTAACATGAATAAGTACTCAAAAGGGGGGAAAAAAAGAGAGAGAAAAAAAGCAGCAGCAGCATAGCAAGTCACCAGCCACTGTTTATGTCGCTTACATTCGTAGTGAAAGACCTTTCCGACAAATAGAATGCCTTTGAGACTGCCCATGACTAATTTCTAATGTTGTGATTTTACCCTTGAGAGTATCGTAGAAACAGTTGCAGTGGACACCAGTTTCAGGATATTCAGTGAGGAAGCAGAAACAGCTTTGCTTTACCACTGTGATGCTCTCATTTTTAAACCAGCTGCAAACAATCTCAGATACCAAAGTAATTTAGTGAAGTCCCAGCAAACCAGTGTGAAGGAATTGTTCTAGAGAAAGGACTAGTATGAGCTCTGCGAATATCTGCTGTTACTGTCACACAGGAGACCTAGATTCATCTAAACAGCTCCCTTACAGAGGCATAATCTTCATAAGTCAGTTACCTGTTCGTATGAGACACGGTAAGAAGAAAGCACAGTGTGCAGGACCAGGATTTAGTCCTTTACCTTTACTCCTCTCAATTCTTAATCCTTTTCCAAACTTGAAAATTAATTTGCATAATTTCCTGCTCCAATGAGTTTCAAGGATTAATTATACCTCCGAAAGGGACAGGAGCAGTTTTGACATAAATGGGATGAAGGAAAACAGTGGGAGAGCCTGCAAATTTCTGATCTCCTATGACATAAGTACATGCAGTAGCCAATGTGATACGCTAGGATGGCCAAAATCCACTGTATTTCATCTCCTGTCATCATGACCCTCACCCTCTGCAAATCTTCACATTTGAGGTCATTCATGTTCAGTCACATTTTGCATTTGTTGCATCTCAGGTTCATCAGGATACTCTTGCTTCCGGTCTGAGGGGAAACCGTATTTTCAGAAACTTGTTTTTTCTTGCATTACCCTCAATAACTGCCAGTGAAAGATTGCCATTAATCTGTATATGGAGAAATAACTAAGATTGTCTGAGAAGTTTGTTATTGCAACTTATTTTGGAACTTCAGGTTTATTCATGGTAGTCTCTCCTGACCAGATTCTCACTTAGAGTTGTTCGATTCCACCCTCTAATAGCAAACAGAGCCATAGATGCACACGTGCTCAGCCTCCTCTTAATGTTAGGCCTGCACAATTTTCTCCTCTCAATATCCGTCAAACATGTAACAAGAAAATGCACCACCCTCACATTCTCCTACACTCTATCGGTTGCTCAGGCTTTGTCCAGATCTCTTTGACTGTCCTTCTCTCTACACTTTGCAATACTTTTGTTGGTTTTGGGAAGAAGTAGGAAAAGCATTTGCTACCAGCAGACACCCAGCTATGACTTGGCAGGTGCACCAACTTGGGTGAACCTTTGTTGATATCTGTCAGCTGAGGACCTGGCTTAGTGTTCAAGATGGAGGTACCTCATCTGAAGCCTTCTAGGTAGCCTTCAAGAGATAGTGTTTCAATGTCTATAGCTGGTGCCAAGATGACCCATCAATCAGTGAAATCAAAATAACATGAATTTTAGATGATTACGTGAGATACAGATAATTATTTTCCAATCTGCATTGCTTCTAATGGTAATTATAAGGATTAACATACTATTATCATTACATTGTAACAGTGTGGGTGTAATATTACCAATATTATGGGTTTCTACTGAGAAGAAAGCTGAAATGGATGGCCTCTAATCAACAGGGAGGCCAAATAGTCTTACTGTGCCATAGGAGAAAAAAATGTTGATGTTTGAATGATTTCAAATCTAGGTTGCTCTTCAAATTCTGTAAAACAAAGTAATGGGGATTTTTTCTCCTCTCCCTTTCTGTCTCCCTCTCTCTTTCTCCCTGGCCCCCCTCTTCCCCTCTCCCTCTCCCTCTCCCTCTCCTTATCCATCTCCCTCTCCCTCTCCTCTCCCAATAATGATCTCCAAGGTTATTTCTTACAATAACATGTCCTCAGTGAAGGATATCTCTCCTGAGACAGACGTATTTTCCCTCAAAGTGCTTGTCTGCCCTCAAGTTGTCATGCTTCAGCAGGCGACTGCCCATCTGCTAAGGTATGGTAGCTATCCCTGAACTCGCTTTCGGACTACACCAGGGGAAAGCTAGTTCAGCTTAGTATAGTTCACAGTGACAGAAAATATCCTGGTTGCTTCAAATCCTGCCAAAGTGATTGCCGTCCTGACAGAGAAATTCCCATTTTATCTGTTGTGACTTTTCTCTGCCCACCTGACTGGTCGCCAGACTGAATACTATGAAAACTGCCAAGTAATCAGCCTGCAGCTGCGTTGAGTCACACTTACTCAGTGGGGAACAAGAAAACTGAAATGTGTTATCATCCTTCAGGTATCCAAAATTCATTAGTAAGTCCACCTGAAGGCCTTAACAGGTCAAATTTTTGAGTTCTTTACAACCACTAGGACAAGAAGCAGACTTCCTTTTTTTTCTTTTAATTGCAAGCAGAGACAATCCTGTTTCCAACAGCAAAATCTTTGAATTTGCAACACTAGATTTTGCTTCACTCTCTGCAGGATAGCCATCCACCAAAATATCATTGAAAGACACCTCCTTCCCAGCAGACTTTGCAGAGAACCTCCCAGAAGGACTGAGAAGTTCTAAAGAACTCTAACTGTACAAAGAAACCCATTATGCTTTCATACAAAAGCGATACACACCGCCGTTGCAGGAGAACCCTCACGGTTTGGTTGAATTTTATTTTCATCATCCTGAATATATATAGGCCCTTGCAGATATTTTATCCTGTCATAAGACTATCACTTGGCATGAGCATTGATTTGTTTTCACTGGAAGACCATGTAATTACTGTATCCTTCATATGCTGCATGTTTTATCAAGCTCTGCATCCTGGTGAGGAAAGGTGCCTGTGGTCAGTGAGGTGATGGGGAGTTAAAAATTGAGGAAGCATCTTCTTCGTTAACTGTAGCAAACAGGAAATCTGTGGGCTTGAAGATGGCAACGTGATGTTTTCCAGGTGGGTTTTACTGAGAGGAGGCCTGGAGTGTTCACTTGAATTTATCAGTTGCCAGTTTCAAAAGTTAATTTTGTTCAGAGAGACACAGAGAGGTGCCAAGGGGAACATATGGCACAATAAACTCCTAGTGGGTGAAATGCGTTTCTGGACTGAATGCCAGCAAAAGCCATGAGCTGCCTGAGGGCTCACAAAGCATTTTGATGGGACCTGCTCTTCATATTGGTCTTTTCACTTCTGCAGGCTACAGCCCTAACGCTTTCCATCCAAAGATGTAGTTGTGGGTTTGGTTTTTTTTTAGAAAAACCTTTATTTGTTCCACTCAAAAGACAAGGTTTTTAAACCACTCTCTTAGGTTTTCTGGCCGTGTAAGAACAGCTGTATTAGATTAGACTGCAAATCCCACTACATCAGTAGTGTTTCCATGAGCGGAACCAGTAGCAGTTGCCTAAGGCAGGATGTAAGAGCAAGGAAAGCATCTAGTGACACAGAATCATAGAATGGTTAGGGTTGGAAGGGACCTCAAAGATCATCTAGTTTCCACCCCCCTGCCATGGGCAGGGAAACCCTTCACTACACCGGGTTGCCCAAAGCCTCATCCAACCTGGCCTTGAACACTTCCAGGGATGGGGCATCTACAACTTCTCTGGGCAACCTGTTCCAGTGCCTCACCACCCTCTGAGTGAAAAATTTCTTCCTTAGACATTTCTCACACTACACTTTCCCAGGTCCAACACAAAGCTTACTCTATGTGCATAAGTAGCATTGTGCAGTTGGATTTCTCTGCATGCAAAATGGGCAACCACAGATGAGAAGGGATGGCTTTTGGACCAGAGCAACCATCCTGCCTCTATTTATGCCTATTAGATGTTGTACCTCAACAGTAGCTGCTTTGAAAAATTTGATCTAGGAAAATATGTCTGATGAAAAGTCTAAATGTTTCTTCACAAAGAAAATCTATTAATGCTGGGGGTGAAGCATTTGTATATCAATATCTAATACTCTCAACCATCGGGTTCACCTTGGGCACAACACTGAAAGTCCATGCGTTTAGCAAACTCCAATGACCTGGATGAAAACCCTAGCTAGTTGACCATCACCTGTAAACAGAAGCTTGCCCAAAATGCCTTCAAGAGTCAAAGGGACAACTTCTCAGCTAGTAGTAAAGTAAGTAAAAAGTAAGTAAACTACTTTTACTTAAGTAAAACTTGCTCTTGGTTTACACAAACCCTTGAAATCCTCTAAATTTTATAAAACTGGTTATTTTTTGGTCATTCTCTATGGATTGTCTCCCTGCAAGAGTTTCACTCGTCCCACCCTTGGGGTCGTTGACTCTGACAGCGCTGAGTCCTCCAAACATTACATCTAGGAAAAGCTATTTTCCTTGTAGATGACATGTTGCACAAGTCTAAGGAGAACTAGAGAAAAGCAAGTTGTTTAGAAACTTCTTTTAAGCTTGCAAGACTGGCAAGCAGCATGCTTGCTTTTTTTTTAAATTATTATTTCTGTTGCTTGCTCCATATCTCTGTAGGCTACAGAGCTCCTTAGGCCCTAGCCTCTACAATGCAAGCACTTCAGACTTTTGCACAGCTTTTAACACATGGTCTGCCAGTTTTATTTAGGTTGAGGAGTACCTCACTGTTTGTGTAATCACACTGAAAATCAAGGATGTCAGACACATGTCTCCAGGACCCTTCTATACCCTCACAATTTGTCTCTCATTTAGCTCTTTGCACTTTCACACTTCATGCATACAGGGAATTACGGGTAGGAACACTCAAGAGCACCAGTGTGCTGCACCTAGACCCAATGGCCAAACAACACCATTAGGTGTTTGTCTCCCATCGAGACGTGCCTGAGATTTACTTGCGATGTCACCCAGTGCCACCCTTTTTAAACTACATATAGTTGTTACACCCATATATTTGACCAGCTTTATCTGCTGTGTACACTACCCACTGCCTGAGCAAGATGAGTCCATGGGAAACAGAGATAGCGCTAAGAGAGCACATACTCTACTGGTACTCGTCATACAGGCTGAGACCAAACCCAGTAGGACTAGACTCAGCCAGTCTCCTATTAGCTGTGACCACACTGTCAACGGGCATAAACCCGTTGCAACTAACAGTGAGATAGGAATTCGCACTTCTGCTAGACCAGCCTGAGGAACAGAAAGGGAAAATAACTTTTAGCTCACCATGGAAGCTTCTATTCTTAGTTCATTTGGAAACAAGACAGCCATAGTAACATTGAATCAAAAAAGAGGTAAACTTACTGGCTTGAAACCAGTGAAATCTGCATAAACATTACAGTGTGCAAAGTGGATTACTTGCACTTAGCTTCAACTGGACACAGTCTATACCAATATATGCTCTTCACTGACAATGAAAAGAGAGCAGAAACATTGGTTAACACAATAGCCTACCAGATATAACCATCGAAAATGCGTGACACTGTCTCCGGTCCTAGGAGACCACCTAGGGGTGGTGATAAACATCCAAAGGAACAAGGGCTATTTCATCTCAGGAAAAAAAATTGATCATTATGCCCAGGGACTGCACTGCAATGTACATATTTGTTTCAAAAACCTGATTTACTGATTGAGCCAAATCTTCAGATGGTGTATGCTGGCAGACTTCTGCCAAAGCCAACGGAGTCGTACTGATTTATACTCACGGAGAACATAATCTGTTGTAGACAAATATGGACAGAAGCCTCCTTTCCCTATATCCCCTACACACTGTGGTGTTTATTGTCTGACAAATTGTTTGGGGACACTCAGCCTACTAGAATGCCATTTCAACTAATGCATGCCAAGACCGTCAGGTTGGTAGAAACTTGCAGACAACCTACAGCACACTTTAAACGTCAGGTCCAAGCAGCACGGCTGCAATCCCATAAACGTATTCTCTTAAACCAGACAGAATGAAGACCTGAGCTCATGAATGGTCTCAGTATAGCATTCCAGCAACCACACACATTTTGAGGCACTTCTGCAGGGCAACAGCGCCGTAACATCCCAAGCAAAAGCAGACACTGGTGAGTTACTGAATCTTCTGAGGATGAGAAAATACCTTATTCACAGGTACACACAAAAACAAGCCCCAGCTCTAATTCTGGTCTTGGATAGATTGCAAAATGTCTTCTTATTATTATAATTACAGACATCCCAGAGGGTACATATAATTGAATTAAGGGGTGTCTTTACTTGCATACTTAGTGGCTGCAGAGCTGTCTTCAGCTTCAGTCTGTGGTCCCATAATCAGTGTCCAGAACACGCACAAGACGCCCCTTAATTCGGTTATAAGTAGTCCTTGGGGAACCATAGAATTAAACAGTACCATAAGGTTCTAAACATGGTCTGTATAAGGGCTAATTCCATGCTCCCGCTCAATAGAGGATTTCTCAGCCTCATCAAAGTTTTATGCTAAAATTTTGGCTAATATTTTGAAAGCATGTTACTTCATTTGACCTAAATGACTTTTGCACATGTTCATTTCCATTTTACTCTATCAGCCTGTTTAACATAATAGCAAATTAACAGTACATTTGAAAGAAGAGTTAGTGGTTTGGAGTCAGTCCAAAGCAGTCACAGCAGCAGGAGAGAGCAATAAGAGTTTTGAAGAAGGAAAATCAGACTTGAGTCCCCATTACTGCTTTGCAAGATGCAAATATCCTTATGTACAAGGGGTGTTCTGGCATAAGAACATAATGTTATTTGTACCAGATTACCAGATTATTTCCAGAAAGATGGTCCCTGAGAAGACTAGACTACTACAAATGGCTCTTTACAACTGAAAAGTGCTGATGAAGCGAATACTTGAAATTATTGTCTTTTAGCATGTGTGTAAGCAGTGTATTTTTATATATTATTATATATACCATTTCATATATCCGTTCAGAAGCATGTGTGTGGACAGGCAATAGACACAATTAGTAGAACCCCATACTATTAAACTCATATTGTTAAATCTTGTTCTTTATAACTTTGCCAAACCAAAACCACTTATTCTGTAATTTTCTCTGATGGTTATCTGCCTCAAGTTAATTTATTTAATTTTTATTTTTTATTGAGTGCAAAACAGCTAAGTCATTTCCAAAAGCGAGGCTCCAGAAAACACACTCCTTCGTTGTCAACTCTAAATAAAATTCTGGTTATCTTTTAACTGAGACTCAGTGATTAGAAAGAGTGTTGATACTCTCCAAAAAAGTAGAAAAAAAGGGTTTATGACAAAAAGAATGAATGTTTTAACATTAAGTGGACATTTAAAATAGAGTATGCATTCACTTATGAGGGTTACTGTTCATAAACTTAAAATAACAACATTTATTTGGGTCAGATTACCCAAGCAACAAAACAATTGAAGTGAATTTGGGACATCTGTATATATTTGAGACTTGCAGATGTTGACTAGCATTGGGTCTTAGAGCAAAACCAGAAGTGTGCCTGGATGGAGCCTGCCAACAATATCTGTTGTGACTGGAACGCCCATTTCCAAAAGAAAAGCCAAGCTAAGAAAAGGGTTTTTGCAAAGATCCTTTTCACACACCAGCTTGGAAGTAACACTGCTAATGAGGAAAACCTAATACGTTTAGCTGGGTTTACAACAGGTTGCTCTCTGACCTCAGTGTCTCGTGTAAATCCAAAATAACACCACGAAATTGTGGTTCAACCAAGAGGCATACTTCTACTGAAGGATCTTGTACGCAGGTCCCGTTTGAACTGTGGGCAACTCAAGAGAAGCTGCCCAGTGCAGCATAACTTGAGCAAATGACACCGACAGGCCGCTGAGCCCAGCCAGAAATGCATGTGTGTATCCAAGGGCACAACTAGGGTCTGATTTTTCTTTTGAATCAGCATAGTACAAAATTGGCAAGACACTATGAAGCTCACAGAGTCCAGGCCAGGTGTCAGTGTTAAACCAGAAGAGCTCAGAAGACCAGCAGCTCCACCCTGCTCCGTGGATCGTAGAGCAACCCATGGCAGCCAAAATACCCAAAGGCTGAAGAACCAACAGGCTTGCACAGGGAAAGATGAGGAAAGAAAAGGGACATTGCTGCCATTTTAGATACATGCACAAATAGGAAATTTGTTAAGCAAGAACCTCTATGTCATCCTAGGAAGTAGTCCAGTCTATAAGCTATGGAAAAAAGAAAATATTTTTCTATTGAGGCCATCTTAAAGAGTAAGAGAGAATTAGCACACACAAATATAAATGAATAAGAGAGCAAGATATACATCAAAACTGTAAATACAGAGACATAACCTTCATTTGTATTTTGTTGTTTCCAAGAACATCACCATGGTCCTATCAGTATAATGCTGTAGGGAAGTGGTTTGGGAGTAGAAGAAAGCTGTGCTGTAATTATCACATAATTATGCAGAGTTACAGACTTCCTTACCACATTAAAAGAACCAGTCCAGATTATTATTCTGGCTTAAGTGTGCAGGCTTGGTAGATAATGCCTATGTGAACAAGAACCAGAGTATGTGAGCATGTCCTGGAGCCACTCAGAAAACCTTACGTGCAAGGTCTCGTTACTGCGGAATGGCAATCAGGACTACCTCAGCTTAATGTTCTGTACAGCCTTGCTTATCAGATTTCTAACCCATTTCTTTGTACAGGAATCAGAACCGTTCACAGGAACATTACAGATGGTCTCTCCCAAGGGAAGAACTAATTGCAAAAGGGGAATTATTTTCCTGTCAGGTTTATGACTTAAAATATATGGACAAACACACCAACCATCTTCTTTTGGTTGCTAAGAGACCTTAAATTCAAGGCACTGAAATGGCATAGTGAGGTGCATAGCTCTGTGATGTATTGCTAGTGGTCCCACATGCACTCACGTTATACTGACTAAGCTCTAGAGCTGGTCAGACATTTTCTTTCGACACAACAATTTTTCCCCAGGAAATTCCAAATCATTGGCACTGAATTTGCTCAGAGGTTACACTGACATCAGCACAATATACTCAAGAAATGGTCCTGCTTGCAACTTCTGAGCAAACCTTTGCAAAGGAAACTCACACCTCCATGAATCCTCTGTCTCCCTCTTTCCTCTCTGGCTGCTATCTTAATAAGACAACTATGTAACGTGAGTTGTTTTAAAATACCTTGTGTGTTGCTCTGTCCAGTCCAACCTTCAGCAGCAAAAGATAAACAGTGAGCGGAAAGTCCACCTTCCAGTGAAACGGCAAAGGTTCATCTTTTTTCTATTCTGTGCCATGGTAAATTGCACAGGCAAGTGCAACGTATTTCCTCACCTCCACATCAGCTGATCGCAACCAGAGCAACCGGAGTAGAAATGGGAAGGCTGGCTGCTACCTCAAGGCCAACATCTGCTTTCCTCTCTCTCTCCTCTCCTTAGTGTGAGCAGGTTTCCACCTGGTTAGGCCAGCAAGAGAGGTGGCAAGCAAATCACTAGACATGTGAAGGGAGTAACAAAGTCAAATGTAAGTGTATGTGACAGTTGCAGTTGTTTGTGACTTGAAGATAGTCAACAGCAGCCAGCAGCGGTCAGGAAGTGCAAAGGTCACAGAAAGACACATTGCCAGTTGATGGCATTATATTTCAAGGCCTGAGGAGCAGGAGTGAAAAATAAGAAGCATTTGGACCTAATTAAGCAATAAAAGGAACCAGAGGTTGGAAAAATAGGAGGATACGTCTCTAAAACAAGAACACCTCCCTGTAAAATTACCTTCTGCACTTGGGTGCCATCACTTTCCCAGATCTTTGACACATCTGAACACTGACCTCAAAACAGCCATACTTAATGTCCATTCCCATTGTAATGCCCTTCAGCATCGAATTCTACCTACCCCAAATTACTACGGATTAAATAGAGACATGGGGAGATGAAGGCAGCTGACTCCCACCCTCCTGGCTCAGGATATTTTTTTCTAAGGCGTTGTTGGAAATGGGAAGTATCAGAGGCAGAGAAAATGTGTCACAAAGGCCTTTGACACCATTAAAAGTTTCCAAAGCCATGTTATTTCTGAAAACTTAATCTTCTCGCAAAATATACACTTAACTACACTTAAGCTACCAAAAATTAGAAAAAAATAGGATCTGTAGAGATGACTAAGAGTCGGTAAGCACAAAAGAGTTGTGCTGACCTTCAGCTTAGGGTATCAGCGAAGTCCAGCACCAACAGATCTGCAGGTGCACGTCTGCCTGGCAGAACCAGAAACGCTAACTGTGTTTACTAGATGTAGAAGATTCCCATGCTGCAAAGGTCACCAAAACCTATTGGAGCATGAGCAAGTGAAGGTGACGATTACTCTTACTATGACATTTTAAGTTATTGTAATTGATAGTCTATAGCAATATATATCAGTATAGCACATAGCAATGTAATATATATCAGGATAACACATAGCAATTTAGAGAAACTGGGAAGAACCCTGCTGGCCACTTCTCCTAAAGTATCCTCCTACATGGTACAAATCCTTCATTTCCCTGAAGTACAACAGGACGTCTTCATTTCTGCTTGTGCTGGGTTTACGAGGTGGGGTTTTGGTAGCAGCGGAGGGGCTACCAAGATAGCCCCTGTAAGCAGCTGCTAGAAGCTTCCCCAGCTCCAAGTCAGATCCGCCTCTGGCCTGACTGGAGCTGCCTCTGGCCAGGGCCAAGTCAATCAGCGCCTCTGGGAATAGCATACTTAAAAAGGAATAATGAAACCTGCACTGTGTGGGACCTGCAGAAGAGAGAGGAGGGAAGCAGAGAGTCTGGCCCCTGGCCTCCTGCGCAGATGGCTGCCCAGGCTGGGCGACTGCCACTTGGCTGGAAATGGCCACCATGGTGCTGCTGGGAGAGCTCCGAAGATCCCTGCTCCCGGGGCAGCCGCTGGGTGAGTCCGTCCTGCCAGGACTGCCAAGGGTCATCGGGTCCATTGTGGCTGCAGTGGACAGAGGACACAGAGCTGAGAGAAAAGGCCACACAGACACCGAGGACAGTGAAGATAGAATGGGAGGAGGTGTGCCGGAGCGGGGATTCCCCTGCAGCCCGTGGAGATTAACGGTGGAGCGGAGACCCACCTGCAGCCCATGGACAACTCCATACTGGAGCAGAGATGCTGGTGCCTGAAGCGAGTTTGTAGAGGACTATCTCCCATGGGAAAGGACCCCACGCTGCTGAAGGTTAACAATGGAGCAGAGGTGCATCTGTAGTCCGTGGGAAGGGACTCCATGTCAGAGAGGGTGGCTGCACCTTAAGAAGCCATGATTGCATGGGGAAAGCCACGCTTGAAGGTTCTGATGGGAAAGACTCAGAGAAGATGGTGGCGAACTGTCTCCTGCAGGAAGGGACTCCACGTTGAAGCAGAGGAAGAATGTAAGCAGTCCTCCCTCTGAAGAGGAAAGTGCGGCAGAAATGTGTGATAAACTGACCACAACCCCCATTTCCTGTCCCTCTGCACTGCTGTGGAGGGAGAAGGTAGAGCAGAGAAGAAGGAAGGGGTTAGGGGAAGGTGCTTTTAAGATCTGGCTTTGTTTCTCATTATCATCTCTGATGTGATTGGTAATGAATCAAATTGATTTGTCCTCAAGTTGAGTCTGTTTTGCCTGTGACCATGGTTGCTGGGTGATCCCTCCTGTCCTTGTGTCGACCCTCGAGCCTTTTGTTATATTTTCTCCTCTCTGTCCCACCAAGGGGGAGGAGTGAGCAAGCAGCCTTGCGGTGCTTAGTTGTCACCTGGGGCTAAACCATGACAGTGCTTCAGTTATCAATTAAGGCAAAACATTTTAAAAGAGGACAGAAAAGTCATTCTGCCTGGTTGAATCTTAATTCCTTACTCTTGTATCAGGAAGCCTAACAAAGTAAAATTGCCAGTTTATAACATGATTGTCATCTGTTTTCTGAAACAGATAGCTCCAGCTGGCTACAACTTTTCCTAGGCTTTCAACACTTTCATTGTTTAAAATGCACTCCCTTACACCCATGCAGCAGCAGTAAGGTCGCAGGTTGCAGAGACTGAATCAAGACCAGAATTTGTCCAAATAAATTGGCTGATTGCCACATATTGCACAAACGCCAAATTATTCTCAAACAGGCAGATGCACTCACTGGGGCTCTGTCTGGGGGATATGTCGAGGCACAATTTGGCTAGTCCATGCTTCTGAGTGTTGCAGGCTGGTTGCATTAAGCACATCTGCATCCTGAAAGCATGACACAGCTCTTGGCTTTCTAGTCGAGTCTCCTGTAACCTTGCCCAGTTTGGATGACATCATGAGTCTACTGTCATGGATTAATATAAAACTATGGTTTGGATCCTTCATTCAAGCTGCTGTTGTATTTGCCACTGTTTCTCCATATCACAACAAAGCCTCCGCAGGGTGTGGAATGTCTTCCATATGTGTAGCATACAAAAACCATAGTGAAGTTAGTTTCCTAACTCAGTTTCTACTGAGATGACAGCTGAGAAGAATCGCCTAGTGTTGTCACTGAAAGCTTTTGCAATCATCATTTGGGACATCCCCCAGATTTTTCCAATGGAAGGATTTTTTTGTGCAATGGCTCCAGGTCACACTTCACGTCTATCCTGAAGATGTGCAAATAACTACTCTAACAGAGAATGGCGCTGTACAATTTGCTTTAATGTACTTCTAAAAAAAGCAGTCAGCTGGTGACATTTCAGCAGACAGATGTTGACCATTATACAGGGAGCACAACGGGATTGTGCACACACATTCACATGCATATTTCCTACACATGCACAAAGACCCTGTCCTCATAGCCCCACAATCACAGAAACCTCAGTCCTCACACTTAGCATATGCCACAGGATTATAAATGATCATTCCTTGAGGAACACCCTGAAAAACTTTATTTTAGTAGATAAAATTCTCATCATAATCCATGACTCTTTAGTTTGTTCTGTCAGTGGTATTCCTCTCAGCACTCACAACTTCATTCATTGAACCTCATTAGCCCTCATTTATATTTTTAAAAAAACAAATAATTAAATGTCTCCTTTACAATTCATTAGCAGAGCTTAGAAGCAATGTATTAAACAAGGAATGTGAAATTTCATGAATAATTTTTTAAAAACAAAGTCATCTTTACCAAAGAATCTTGAGTGAGAACTGAGTAATCCAGATCACACTGGGTAACACTGACCATAAGATAAGGAAGAGAGACCTACAACAGCATTTTTAACACAAAGAAGAAAAAACTTTTCAAGTCACGAAATGTTCTTACATATCTTTGATTTTCACTTGAATCGCAATCCAGGAATTAAAGAAGTTTTTGAAAAATGCCCTTGATCTTAACCCTAGGCAGATATATAAATAGACTGACATGGACAGTAACAGCATAACCAAAAGATTACACTGTTTCATGGAGCTGCTAAGCCCTTCACATGTCAAAAACTTCCAAAGTTTAAATGAACACCTTGAAAAATTAATTTCTTCACAGTTCCTTATGAAATGATATCTTTTTTTCTTTAATAGAGCACTTTTTTCTCTCCCAAAGAGAACATTCGTCACATATATCATCACCCATCAGACTCCTTTCATACTTCTTTTGGTCCTTGACAGATATATAGGGTCTATATGAGTATTTGTAACTCAGGAAATACTACTAAGACGTATAAATTCTAGAAACCACAGCTGAGGTTCAGCAACTCCTTCCACCACTGTCACTCCAGACTTATCTATTTGCTGATGGTAAAGGCAAAATCCTAGCTCTGTTGAGGCAATAGTTTAAAAAAAATAGACTTTCAAATTTAGAAGAATCTGGAGTCCATGCCATGGGAACATCCTGTATACATATGCAATCAGTCTGAGTCAGGCCCGGCATGCCCATTCCTATGAGGTGCCATTGACATCAAGACAATAATTCCTGAATCAAATCAATGTGAAAAAAAATAGGATCAAATATCCTCTCTTTATTCCTGGTTTCTTCATATTTAAAGCCACCTAGTTGCCTTAGAATATTTATGGTGCCCCAGCCCTAAGACTGTATTACCCCAAACTGGGTATTGCATGAAATCAGGAAGAAAATGTAGATGGATCTGTCTTTATAGTTTGATTTGCAGACACTTGGTCATGTGTAAAAAGCATCAAAGAGGGAACTGGCAGAGTATCATGAGATCTAAGTAACCAAACTCAGCTTGAAGATATTATTAATAACATGCTTTCAGATATTCAATTTAAAATTAACTTGCAATGAAAACCCAGGGCAAAATTGTGCACTTGGTGATTTCTTGCACAAATGCCCAAAATCTGATTGTAGGAAGTAAATAGGAACATTCCATGAACATCATTGAATTAAAACTGACTTTTGAATTTCAATGAATACTTTACAGACCCTTTTCTCCATTCGCTCTGGTATGCACATACCACTCATTCTTGGCTCATAACTGTAGAGCTGAACACATTAGACATGGTGACTACTAATCATGGTTGGTCTTTGAATGTTTCTAAATTATAGCTCAGGCCATGAATAACCAAAAATGACTGTGATTTCAGAAACGTTGAGCTATACCTCTTGAAGTGTTTATACCTTTCAAAAAAATTTGCTGAGAAGGAAATACCCCCTATGCACATAAGAACTAGCTGTCGGCCTTAGAATTTGACTTAGGTACATTTTTAAACATTAAGCCCATTCATTCCCAATTCAAAATACTCTTTCAGTGATTTCCAACCTAACCAGTAGTCTTCTGCACTAGTTAAAAAAAACAACCAACCAAACAAACTAACAAACAACAATTAAAAAAAAAATCCAGTTCCATAAAGTTTTAAGGTCAGAGTAAACTGCTTACTATTTAGCTGAAGTCTGTATACAAAAGGTGACGGCTTTTCACCAAGAAACCCAGCTATCTTACTTAATGGTGTAGGCTATATCAAAATACGACATTCCATAGGGGACATGGCTGTCCAACAAGATAGGTTTCTGAAGTAGCATTGCTCTGTCATATACATGCACATCTGGACTCCGAAGCTGCCTTCTTGTAAACAGACTTTAGAATAATTTTTCCCCAGCAGCCCATGAAGAAGTCTGTGTTTACTGCTCAGTTTCTTTGCTTTGGGACTGTAAGCGGGTTTCCACACCAAGTCTGAGCATTGGTAGAAATGGAGAGATTTTCATGTGTATACTTAAATCATTCTGTCCAGAACACTAAGGTTTTATTGTAAACTTTTAACAATCAAAGCGAAGAAAAAGAAGGAATAGGTCAGCATATCAACAACAGATAATGATAAAATGCCTGAAATGATAAAGTGTTTGAAAGGTGACAAACACCAGGCTTCATTGTGTAATGGGAAAGCTCAGCTATCGCTTCCATTTCAATATTTAAATTAAGATAGAGCGGCTTGTTAGTTGGAGAATGCAGTGCAGTCTGCCTTTGGGTAAGGTTTGATTATAATGAATTTGGGGGCTTAATTTCAAGACTACGTCGAAGCAGTGAATATTTTCCAACAAGAATATTTTTCTAAATCACTTCTGTGTGACATCTAAAACTGCTATTCTTTCACCTGTCCAGTAAAGTGCAGTACAACTGAAATACAAATTAAATCTGCCCTGGGTATGCACAAAAGCGTTATGAAGAAAACAGGAGACAAGACAAGGTACTGCTGCTTTACCACAAGAACAAATCCTTCTCTTGGTCAGACAGGTCCTCAAAAGAGCAGAGCTTCTGCCCATAGAAATGAAAACAGCAAAGCTCATATTCAGGCATCAGTCAGTTCCACTTTTTCTTTCAGGAAGTTTATGCGCACTGAGGGCACTGAGCTTTGCAAAGAGCACAAAGAGAAGCAAAGCAGTACCACCTCACGCACTGCAGCCCTGTCAGTGCAGAAGACAAAAGATGTCATGGCCTGGCTGAGGGCTCATCTGCTAACTTGTGTCTGTATTAAGCTATTGCACATTGACTTCATATCTCCTCTTTGTTCAGATAACTTCTTCTTGTAGAGAAGCCTTTATGCTGTCAGGTAATCCAGGAAACAGTAACCTCTTCAAAGTAATCTGCTGGGATACTGATAACTATAGGTATCAGAGCAGCCCCGATGTCCAGGTACGTTAGCTTTCTAAGTGCTTAACCAGAATGTGACGTGTGTTTTGCAGCTTCCACTGAGCTTTAAGAGTTTTGTAACTCCTGAATTATTGGAGCCTACTGACTTTTACAAATGATCAGTAGGACCATCCTTTTTGAAAACAGAGCTTTCAGGGATACTAAGCCATTATCTGTTCTACCCCACTACCCTAAAACTGGGTCAGGACAACCAAAACTATTCCTGTCAGAGGTTCATTAAATCCTTTTTTTAAGACCTTCCAGTGATGGAGACTCCCCAAGAGTTATAATCTATTCCTAGCAGTCTGCAGCAGCAGTAAGAGGATGTTTTTTAAGACTCTGCAGGCATCCAAGTGAAATACTAAAAAAATTAAAATTAGTGTGTCAGAGTTGTGACAACACAATGTGAGTTTAGCTCACCCTAGTTTAATAACTTACTTATCTGCATACACTATTCTGTGCATTAATGTATACTGGGGCTGGTTGAAAATGAAAAGTATTTTCTACAAAAGAGTTTATAGTTGTTTTCACGATGGCTTTAAAACAAAGAAGAAAATGAATATTTTTTTCTCTGTATATTTTATCATTTAAAAGCACTGGAAAACACTAATACAGGTTTTCAAAATTTCAATATAATTTTATAATGCAGGAAATTCCCTAGGTTTTGGTAAGGTGAAATTGTGAGTAATTTTTTGTTGTAGGTAAAAGCAGTAAATTGAGAGATGTAAACTTTTTCAAGAAAAAAATGGTCTGTATTTTTCCCAAGTCATTAAAACCACATTTACTAACAAAAAAGGCTACAACAATAGCCCTTTTCATTAAGAACAGCCACCATCTGTTTTGTGTATTGAAAGGGGATGACTCAAATGAAGAAGCAACTGGTCTTAGCAACAGTTCAACAGGTTTTACACAAAAATGAGAACTATGTGGGTAGGATCCAAAAAGCGCTAAGGAAGAAATTGGCCTTGGTTTCTACCTCATCTATACATGTGTAAGATGTATTTTTGCCAACAGTGTTTCCTATATCCGTGGTCTACTGTGAAACTTCATTATGGGTATGTCTCCCTCTGTAATTTCATGGCCTTTGTGAATTCCTTAGAGAGAAAAGTGTGGTGCACACTATCTACTGGACTTGTCAAGAAGATACTTGAAAGGCTCCATTCCTTTTTGTTCCAGTGTAAAAAGTAGTAACAGATTTTGAAGAAAACCTCTGGTATAAGGTCATTTTTAGCTTTCTTCTCTTTATTTTAAATGCATCAATCTACATCTCTGTGAGTTTGTTTGCATCTGGTGTTTCTTGCTGATCTTCTTGCTAGGTAGGAATGAGCACAGCAGGCTCAGAGTGCACCCTCAAATGAAACCCCTTACCTTGCCTAGGCCTCCTGCTGTGGTCCAGGCTGCTGCATCCATAGACACATTGTGCTTCAGATAGACATCTCCCCATTTCCTCCTTGAGGACATTGTTCACCTAAGCCCAGCAGTAATTTACCTCCTTTCTCAGCAGCTGAATTGACTGATTGGCTCTTCTGCTCCAGAATCTTAGTACTCATGGCTCTGTCTGCTCCCTGTTCAACTGCTACAACGACAGAAGAATGCAAAGGACAGCTGAGCTTCTTCCATGTACCTAAGCT
Organism: Tauraco erythrolophus; assembly: GCF_009769465.1. NCBI lineage: Eukaryota > Metazoa > Chordata > Aves > Musophagiformes > Musophagidae > Tauraco > Tauraco erythrolophus. The sequence goes on from NC_141496.1 coordinate 61,517,427, forward strand.
TAAGACTTGTGTACATCTCCGTAGGGAGGAAAAGAGGTGACTGTGCTCACATAGCTCATGTAGTCTCACTCTGCACCAATAGACAACTGTCAAACCAACTGTCTCACTGGCCATGCAGGTCTTATCAGCTTCTGCAGAGGGAAGACATCATCTCTTTACTATGTGTCTTGATTTGCAACATAACATGACCAAAATGCGGACCTCTAGTCATATGAGAAGGAGACACCAAACGACAGGACAAGCACAGAAAAGGACTGGATGTCTTATGATTGGGAACAAACCTATCAGGCAAGTAAACAGTTATCATCACATGCTGTCTGGAAGTCCCTTACCATGTGATGGACAAGCATAAATAGGACAACTCATCACACAGAAGGAAGCACATTCATCATGCCATACAAAGGGTTTAGGTGACCTTCAGAGTAAGGCAGTAACAGATCCACTGAAACCCGTTCAAACAGAAAGAGAATTTTTTTATGAACAAATTCAGCAAGAAAGAAAAAGAAACATGGGATTTAATCCAGTGTTCTCTATTTCTCTTCATCAATAAAATCACACAAAACTTCTTCCCCTTCTTCATCTAAAAATGAATTTATGCACAGGTTTTTGTCTTGTTCAGATACAGAATCTTTTTTTTTTCCTAATTACTTTGCATGGGAACATACCATACAATTGTAATGTTCAAGCAGAACTACCAAGGAACCTGCAAGAACCAGAGGATTGGACTCCATATTGCTAAGATTATAGCAAGAGATTGTGAAGAGTCTGCTGGAATTTTTGTGAGGTTACCAGTTTGCTGACTTATCTTAAGAGCTGTCAGGTTAAACTGATTAATTATCTCCTTATGGCTGCAAGAAACGTTATGGTCCACTGTTGGGAAAAGAACAGAGCTCATAGGAGAGAAGAATAGCCCTGGAAAATCTAAGGAGTTGTCTCAATGGAAAAATTGATAGAACTCTTGAAAGATAAATTATATGCTGAATTATATGTTGCATACAATTTGTCTGGAAGAACTTTTTCAGCTACATTGCTAAGAATGTTGCCTGTTTTCCAGAGCCAAGAGGTTTATAGCTGATGTTTCACTCCAGTTCACCATCACTGGAAGTAGCATATGGAATAGAAATAAAAGCAACGAGGTTACTGTACTTCTGTGGTCTTTCGTTATCTGGTGTGACCATGGGATAGGATTCATCAGGTGCATAATTTATGGCTGAAATGATACTTTGAGACCTGTCTGCATGATTCTCATTGATTTCCACAAAATGGCTGAAGTTGTAGAGTATTTGTGGCTTAGGAACAAATTGTGCTTTTAAAGAGATGCAAACAATACAGTTCCTGATACTGTAGTCTGATAGACTCAATAGCACAATTCAGAGATTATTTGTTCGTATTACCGAATCTTCATTGATTCTTTGTAAAGTAGGGTCGGTTTCTCTTTGAAAAAGTGCAATAGACATTTAAGTCATTCACACAAGAAAGAACGTTCTGTACTTCCCATCAGATTTGTTTTCTCCTTTACCACTTTTTTTGCAGGGAAAGCCTGAATTCTCTCCATGGGCAACTCCAAGTTCTGTGATGGTGGGGGGAGTCCTGGGCAAAGAGCAGTGGCCTCATGAAGCCCAGCTCTGGTGAAGAAAAGGCTGCCCTGCATTTGACTGCTAGAACAAAGCACACTTCAAAGCACTGAAAGGTTCAAGCCTGTCCTTAGTTAGGTCAGTGAAAACGTTTCCATGGGTCTGAATTGCCAAGGTAAAGCCACAATTCTGAAAACCCCAACTGGCTTGCTGCTCTGCATGTAGGCAGCTCACCAAGGCCTGATGAATAATGAAGTGAAAATCTAACCGGCTAATGATTTCAAGAAAGGAGAAACATTTAAATAAGGAGAACAGACTCACTTCCTCTTTCCACAGTTTTGCCTTGCCAACCAAGAGCAAATATTTCTTCTACAACAGAGAGACATTTTCATAGTGCTCAGTTAAAGGCAAGATTGTCAGTTCCATGTAAGACCATGCAACTGCCCCATTTATATCAGTAGGACATTCAGCTCATTACTGATAAAGTTTCAGGGACCTGGTCCCACTTCTTATCAGCAGGCTGAAGAAGGAAGGACACCAGCACTCTTTTTTGAGGTCCATTTATACTGTCAAAGCAGAATGACTGAGCTATACAGTATGGGAGAACTAGAGATCATATGACAAATACTGAGCGTGCATGACATCCATTACTGGGCCGTTATTATCAAAACCAGTTCTTAGGAGCAAGTATGAAAAATAACCATAAGGACAGCTAAGAAAATATCACTGAGTCAGATACAGGGAGGTATGCCAAAAACAAGTGAACAAATCCAGTTCTTGCAGCAATACTGTAAAGTTGCTGTTTTCTTGAAGTATCTGTTGCTTCTTTTCACACTTGCTTAGCACACTTCATATTCCAGGTTAGCAGCTTTGGTGTGCCTTTGATCTCTGTAGCAACAGGGGAATTGCCAGTTGAATTGTCACTTTTCTTTAACTCCCTGTCAAAGGCACATCTTCCCTCACATGCAAAATCAGAAACGCTTAGTCAGATTAAGTGTAGGATTAGTGAAAGGATATGGATGTTTATATTGATTTATTTTCTTTTTTCTTATTTAAAAAAAAAAAAGTATTTCCGTAACTAGGATTATTAGACTAAGCATGTCTTCATCTCATGAAAGAGCAACCTAAATTCTCGAGGAGAACTCACTGTGGGTATCCACATTTTTACAAGTATTCAAGGCTTACTTTTCCAGAGTGCTAAAAACAGACGGATAATCAAAATGAGTTCTTTAAAAATGGACTTGCAGAGGAAGTCATACTCAGTTCTCATTTAACTGCCCATAACAACTAATCTTTAAGAGACTATAAAGCATAGGTCACATTCTGTTTGCACGTACACACCCCTGTAATGTTGCTTCCACATTACATCACGGAAAAGGAAGAGTGCCAGTACAAAAGGCTTGATGGAATTCACTTAAGGACTGTAAAAGGCTCTATTTCTATTCTTGGGATTGAATTGTCTGGTCGGAGCTCTATAACAAGTTACTTGCTGCAATTGTGAATGCAACAATTTTGTTGAGCAATTAGTTTGCTCATCCCTATGCTGACAAGGATTGCTACTTCTAAGTAAGAATGGAAGCTTATAAAGCGAAAAAAGCAGATACTACCACATTGAGAAATCCCTTACTGTGACAGAAATTTCCCTGAAATCAAACGGCTTATCTTCCGTATAAGCTACCACTCATTCAACTTTGTGTGGCTACCAGGTATCCAGCCCATATATTTTTTTTGAGATGGTAGCCACGATCAGCAACAGCCTGGAAAGCTAGGAGTCTCCATGACTACCACACTCCACAGAGCTCTGTCCACTGAATGCTCAATGAACATAAAAGACCTAAAAAGAAGAACCAACTACTGTTTCTAAAAAGATTCCACATCTTCAAGGAACTGTACAATGAGGCAAAAATATTATCTCTAGCAGAAACCTTATGTTACAGGCTTGCTTTCATTAGCAGTGCCGATGGAAAGCAAAGATGCCAGTGAAGGAAACAAATCAGGTTCCGGTGGGGACTGGAAAAAAATGCGGAATAATGGAGTGATATATTCCTGAGCTGACATGTGACAGCTACAGCCAAGGATTGACTGCATGGCATAGTAGATGCTATGACATTTCCTCATCTACCACCACCCTATTCACTGAAGTGAGGAATCCTCTTCTCTGATCTCAATTTATATCCAGGCTAAACATGGCAGGGCTGGGGAACAGTTTTCAATTCCCAATTACTGTAAATCTAGCTCAGCACTGTCCATACAAAGTAGAGAGCCAAAAACTTTCCAGTTTTCCAAATGTCTGTGCCTTGGCTAATGGGCCAACACTATTCCGTATTGCAATGATCCAGCTCTAACTGAAGCAGTCTTAATGACCCACGACGGAAATTAAGGAGTGAAATGAGAGTACAGTCTTCTTGATCACTTTTAAGAAGAAAAATACAAAATTCGGGGTCTAGCAGGAAGCAAGAACTACTTCCATCTAACTATCCAAACCAGTAAGAATCAAGTATAATAAATATTACATGTGTAGTAAGAGAGACTTTTGAACACATTTCTTTGAAATACTCACTTAGGTACGGAAGGTAGGTAAACATTAAATTAGTCTCCGTAAAAAAGACAGCTTTTTACTCCCGCTCGATTTTAGAGGCCCCAGACAAACACGTTCAGATGCTGGAGTGATGGGACATTGAATGTTAACACGGGGCTGGATTGTGGCTTTGTTTTAAGCAGAAAAAGTTCCAAACTGCAAAAAAACAATCTTTGTCTAGTGATTCTTATTTTCTCCTTATCACAGCATTTTGAACTCTGCTCTAACATTACTAAGGGTGGAAAAACACAGCAGACTTACTTTAGACTGCTGGAGTGCTGCATTTGTTCTTTTTCCACCAAACTGGAGATGAAAGCGTTGTGCATCGCGCCTACTTGCAAAGACATACACACACCTGAGGGATCACTCAGTGCGGCACACCTGGAGAATGACAGTTTTGAGTGAAGGTACAATAACAGTGCCATACCTCAGGAGAGAGAAGGAAATAGGAACATTTTTCATGATGGTCTCCAGAATGATGGAGAAAAGAGCAGCAGTCTGTCTCCCACCCCATTAAAAGCTCACCCACTGGTACGCTGCTTTCTTCCTTGCTTCACGTATCTCTGAAGCAGCTAAAAGCAGATTTAGTAGCACGCTGTCACACCGCTCAGCATCGGCGAGAGCAGACGCACTTCTTTCAGCTTGACAAAGAAGACCCATGAATTCACTCTAAGAGATTCAAAGACTTTTCCAGTTAGTTACCTGTTCAAAGTCTGTGGGGAGATGGCAGGGGAGGAGCATTGCCTTCCCCCATTATCTCGTCTCAGATAGTGAACAATGAACATGAGTTCTCCTCCCTATTCCACTTTTGGGAAGGGAATCCATTGAAAGCTACAGTCCCTTACACAGCACACACAACCTGAGAGACCTCCTGGTACCCAGCAGTCACCAGGAGTAAACGAGATACCCCAAAGTTGCTTCGTTTCTGATTACAGAAGACGCTCCCTGATGCTGATGCCATGATACATCAACTTCAGTAAGTGCTGACGTTTTAAATGGTGGCTGGTTTTAGTGGCACACCATTAGACTCAGCAGGATTTTGCTTACGTTTCAAATGTTCATTTTCTGATAATTTTACCAATTCTAGTAAGTCTAGTGAGTTTTGTTTCCCATTCACCTCCACCAAGGGAAAACAACCTTGCAAAGCTAGACAAGATTTGGAAGCTCACTCTAAACTCAGCTATGTGCTAGATAATTGGTACTAGAGAACAAACACAGCCCTGACTCTGGGGATGCTGAGCTGGGTGAACTGCAAGGGCTGCAGTCTCCACAACAGGTAATCTGGAAGCCCTGAGCAGGGTTTTCTTTTGGTATAACTACATCTATCCCCCCGAAAATCATCAAGGACGGGTTAAAACCCAAGCCTCAAATTTTGAAATTGCAGTCGCAGAGCAGGCAAATTTGCAGAGTGGAATCTGATTGTCAGGTCTAAGCTCGTGCTTATCAAGGTGTGGAGGTGTTCAGACTCAGCATTTATGCCCAGACTGTTAATCACAGCTGCTGAATGACTTCTGCTCTGGATGCTGTTCAAGGGAGTGGATGAAATCACATCTCAATGACCAACCACAAGACATGTCACCTGGTCTTCTGCTAAAGATGTGCTCACAAAGAGTTCTCCATTTGGATGGAATGACTGTATCAGCCCAAGCCACCACTGCTGAAATTCCTCCATCATGCACTCTATACAGATGAGTTTCTGATATCCCTGTCCACATCTGTCAGCAACTCATTTTGTGAGTGGTTTCACCAAGTTCAATGTCCAGACATAAATGGAGTATTCGCCAAAGTTAGTCAAGCTATTGGTGGAATAAGACCCTGTGTATGTGTAACACAAACCTGCTGGTATCAATACACTGTTTATCACTGATGCCAGATATTTTGAAAAAGATACTCGAGAAGAGTGAGAAACAATGTACAAATCCTGTAACGCCCTGTTGGATATCTCTTGTTCAATATCATGTCTTTTCTCAGAACTCCTAAGTATAATTCTCCACTTCTAGGCCTATGAGATGCTTATAACTATACGCATTCAAAGTGATTTCTCAAATGAATTTTCCAGATGTCCTGTGCCACTCTTTTATTTTATTTATTTCATCAGCCAAAACCAACAGTCTATGTGAGGTGATACAGGTGAAAAACAAACACACACGTGCAGTTTAAAAGAAGTACATGAGTAATGAGTTACTGTCTTTTTAGTGGTTCTTGAACATTACTTAAACTGAATTTCACTTCACTAAAACTGACTAAAATAGGAACTTAGACATAGGCACTTTAAACACATGTATTGAAAACGCTAACTAAAGTGGCTTAAAGCATCTTTGAATAGTAAGAGTGGAGTATATTTCCATATTTTTTGTTCATGTAGGAGAAGGAGGCATTTCTCAGAGTAGAAAATGGTTTTGGTTCCTAAACCTCCTTGTTTGAGGCATCCGTATTTTAAAAATTGGCCAAGGAATGTGTGACCTATTTTTGTATATATTAAGACATGTCATGAGAAGAGAAGTTAAATGAAAGGCTTATTAGTATCTATTTCTGATTCAGAAGAAATAATGAATTGTGGCCAAATGCAAACTATCCGTCTTGTGTCTTAACTTCCTATGGTCACCATGTAGACATATTTAATTAAAATTTCTATCCAGTGGGAGAGACACAGATTTCACCATCTTTAAGTAAGATGTAGAATGGGATCATCTCATGATCAAATAATTTAATACAGCTGTACTCTGTATATGTTAGAAGCGTCCTTTTTCTGTCTCTGAAGTGTTAATGAACTTAAATTGCTAAAGCTGTACTTTACTGTGCTATTAAAAGCTTTGCATTTCAGTAAATCTTGTTGTTCAATACAAAAAAAATTTAGTTTAATACTCAACATTTCTCTAGAACTTCAAGAAAAAAGATGTGTCAAATATCACCATATGTTAAATGTTGACTTTTTCCTTACAGCAATCAGTATATCTATGTTACTGATCTGGAGTAATGTTGGTTTGGTCATGATACAGTCTTGTACATTCCAGAGTGTAAATAGGCCCATTTTTATCCTGCAATTGTTTTACTCTGTCATGACTCCTGTAATTCAGTATTTCTAATAAGATTCATCTGTATCTTGCATAAACAGAGCTATAGCAAATTGGACTTCACAAAGAGGAAGATTAGCTTAGTTAAGGGAAGATTTACTTTTGAATAAAACAAGCTTGGACCACCATACTTTGAGAATATATAAATAATAAGTATAAATTTAGGATCTTGGATTTAATATGCAACATTCTGTTCTTAGAGAAGTTCATTTTGCTTGGGAAGCACTGGCAGTGGTACACTATAGCTTTCTGTTCTCCAGCTAACACTTAAGATGTTTGACAGGGTGACCTGATGAAGTCCTAGCCTGGAAACTGCCTGACGCCTGATTTCTTTCTGCTCTCCCCTTAACTGCAGAATGACCTGACCACGCTGACTTCCTAACAGTGCTTAAAGAATGATAGTCTCACACTCCATATTTGATTTTCTTTTTTGCACATTCATGCCCACAAACTCTTCCAATGGCTTCAGTTGAATGTCAACTCTAACCAAGTAGAAGACTGTTTTTATAGTTAGGGTACGGGACTGGGACTTGGTTCAGTCATGGCTTTTCTAGTGGATTGCTATCTAAGCTGAAGTAAGTCTCTCTCACCTCCCAGTGACTCAGTTCCTTACCTCGAAATTGCATTTGACATTACTTTCTTCTTGTACGACCTGCAACACTTTTGAACCTCAGGCAGTTCTATAACAAAAGCAACAGCAATTCCAGGACAGACCCCAAGAGGAATGCAAGCAGAATGATCATGTCATACATGTAGGAACTGGCTGATACAAGCTGTAGAAAACAAGCTGAAACCTCTTATACTCTCTGCCCTCCTTCTGTAAGAGTTACAGGCAAAATAACAGGTTCCAAATTTCAAGAGAAAAGTGAGGAGAGCAAAGTACTGAGTAGTGTCAACCAAACATTGTCAATCTCATAAAACCTAGGGCTGCTCTTAACTGGTCTTTCTTTCTGACAATGTTCTGACTGTGGCATGGTACAGTTTAGCTTTTGAAAATTTGTTGAGAAATAGATGAGCAAAATAAATTCATTCCAATATGTTCCTTTTTATGTTTATATATGTATGTGTGTGTGCTCTGCTGTCGTTGAGAGATATATAACTGATGAAGTTATATGGGCTGAAGAAATTCTCCAGTCTTCCTTTTTCTCTGCACCTAGCTTGAAACTTTATAGAAGCTCCACAGAGCAAATACTGAACTGAATGTATTTGTACGTTGCATATGCTGATCTCTGCAACCATTTCAAGAGCTGTGCTAAAGGAAGTATTTAAGAATACAGGGTCAAACCTACAAGAGTTAAGACAATCTAAGAACAGCTCTTACAAACAATATCTCAGCAGAGTAGCCATTGAGTACCCATCATGATGCCTACTTCAGGTTAACAATCAAATCCTATCTTCTTCTACATGTCTCACCCTTCTGCTTCTTGACTAGAGACCCACCAGCATTACTGCCTGCAAAGTTGGCTCAGTTAAGAGCAGTTTTCTCTGTTTTGATTTCAATTTCAGAAGCTTGTAACTGATTGCCAAAAGAGTACAGAACTGCTGGTTGGACCTTGTTCAGCCTCTCCCTGGCAATGGCTTGCACACACTCTCGTTAACAGCAGCCATCTTTCAGTGCAGCCAAAATCTCCAGAGAAGGCTTCTCGTAAGTCAAGGAGTTTCTGTTGAGCACATAGAAAATGAAAAAGATTGCAGCCTGGCCTTTGGAGGAAATTTGCATATGGGTAGCAACAAGACCCTACTACAAGAAAGCACTCCTGGCAAATGAGAAGAACCTCTCCAAAACAAGGGGACACAGGAATACCATGAAGGCATTTGTAAATGTGTTTATTATGGATGTATTCCCTCTGCAAATATTCTCAGAAACTCTTGGCCTCTTAAAAAAAAGTTTAAATGGAAGAAACTACCTCCGTAACAAAACCAGGAAGAAAATTTATGACGCATTGAAAATTTCAAGCCAAAAACTCATGCTAAGCAAGGTTAAAAGCAACTGACAACACGGTCTTAGGTAGGAATAATGTTACGCAATCTTAACTAGACATTGCTACCTGAACAATCGCTAATTTAAAGCAAAATTCTGATAAACACCTACCCTACTGCACAAAAGTGAGTTTTATGTGTCTTGCAAAGAGCATGAGAAGACATGCAGAACTCCTTCACTTTGACATTTCATTTTCACTTTGGATAAAAAGATGTTACTTGGTGATGTGACAGCAGTGCCGTGTATCATATCTGCAGCATCACTGGCTTTGTCAAATCAACGTGGATAATTCAAGGCTACTGTGTTCCTCTTTCAAAATACTGCTATGCCTGGGTTTAATTTTACTTCTTGCTTACTAGAATAATTCTGTATGGGAAAAGGAATGTTAAAGCCATTGCACATCTCAGATTTCAGGAGATCCTTGGAGGGAATATTCATCCAAACAAGAAAAATATTTGTAGTTCAAGTTTAATTTCTTGATTGCAAAGGAAATATTGCCGAGACACTGGAAAGATATATTTTACCATCATCATCATTCTGTATGACCATTAACTCTCATAGATACTGTTGCTTTTAACAAGCTTGTTTTCTTCACTGCATATCCGGATAATCAAGATTTTTCCCTGCATGATTATCTCAATACTGCCATGGCTTGTCTTAGTGCAATACTTCATATCTTTATACCATAACAAAATATTAATGAATGGTTATCAGTGTTGAAGGGGTGTTGAAAAACAGTGAGATTAAATGACTCTTTAATGGCCATACGAGATGGCTGTGGCAAGTAAAATTGAGTACAGATTCCTCGAGTTCCTGCTGAAAGTCTTTATGACAGTATTATCTTTTCTAATTGCAAGACTCAAAAGTAACATATGGTTTTCCTCTAAATGCATAGTCTTTATTTTTATTCCAGTAGTTTGCAGCAGTTCCTAGAGTCTAGACCAAGAATTTGTTGTGGTAGGTTCTGTCCAAACTCAGCATAAAAACATATGAAAGCCTTAGAAAGACAACAGATGAAGACAGTCACAGCAGGAGAGGACAAAGAAAGAATGGAAAGGTTTGGTGGAGCTGGAGAAGCAAGCAACAGAGAAACATCAGCCACTGTGAGGGGGAACCATCCCCACATAGCAGTCATTCAGCCCTCAATAGCAGGGACTGTAAAAGAGAAATTTTGAGCAGCAGCATAGGGAAAGCAGGAAGATTCCTTTTTGAAGATTTAAAACACCAAAGGTGGAAGCTGGCAGATTGGGCTGGTCAGAGGTGGGAGATGTTATCTTCATGAAGCATCTTCCAGTGACTGAGAGGTGATAGGTAGAACAGGTGTGATGTGTTTTGTAAATGAATTTAAGTAGGTTATAGCCCAAATGCTAAAGAAGGAAAAATAAGTGTAGAGATACTAACCAAAGGGAGTTGCAGTCAGAGTGACAGTTTGGAAAGATTTATAGGAGTGAGACAAGGTGGTCTTAGTCTTTGCCAAAGACCAGAATATTTGTGATACAGTAGGAAGTGTGAGGAGCCTGACCAGCCGTAGACAATGTGGATGGAGAAGACATAGTTTTGTCTTTGTTTGTTTTCCATTGTCATCAACTAAGTAGGTCGTTGCAAAAGCTCAGTGGATGGCAGGTTTAAGGACTCTGTTTTAGGTATGTAGACCTTGGTCTGAGGACAGGATACATGCCACAAGATTTCAGAAACAGGTCCAGATTCTAGATCAGAGGGAAGAAGACAGGTCTGACTAGTGATGTTGATCTGCTGGTCATCACCATAGACACAGTAGCTGAGTTTGGTCTGCAGAAGAGCACAGCAAAGGAACAATGGCAATTAAAGCACCAGCTCTTTATTCCACATGTATCTGTGTATATGTGCACATATAAGAACATTAGGTGGCCATATAAGCCAGATCATCAGTATCTTGTTTCTGATTGGCCAGAAACATAATTGGACATAAATTGGGTTCCTGGCCTAGAGTTTAAAAGAACACTGAATTACAAGTCCGAAAGGAAGAATTTCCAAGGTACTTCATGTTGATTTAATTCTACACAGAGAATCTTACGCTGATTTCAGCAGTCGCAGAGTTACAAGTGATTCTACATTTTAAGTATTTTATTCAATGCAAAAGAGAATTGTGGGGAGGTAAAACAGTAACAAGATATCAGTGGTTTGTTCTGTTTAGGTGCACTGATGTAAATCAGGAGCATGAGCAAGGCAAGCAGAGTTCTATAAATGAGCAAGAGAAGAATGCAATATAGTAGTAATTAATCCATACCCTAAACTCTGTGGAACCTGATTACCTCCCTCTGAAAATTTATGAAGAGATTGTTTTGCAGTCACACTTAAAAACCCCTTTTCCACATGGATTTCAGTTACTTCTCTGAGGACTGCAGTATTTTATTAAAGGAATATAGATTAAAATTAGCATGATCCCTCGTGCCCCTGCAGTGTCCCTTTACTTCCCTTTCCCATACAAAAAAAAATCTCTGAGACTCCATTCAGGGATACCCAGAAGTTGTTTGGACATTTTGATTTAAAGCACGTCAGAGCTCTCTGTATATTACACATACCAGACTTTAGAGGGGGAGCTGCGTTCAACAACAAAGGGCTGTGGCTGCCTCCAACAAGAGGCTGCTTGTTTCCAGTCTGGTGAGTCGAATGCTGAAGACGACTGTTGGCCACAGTCATCAAGGTGCACAGTCCTGTGTCTCTTGGGTGCTCAAACTGCTACTGATTTCTAGAGCTGGCTATATACTTTTATCAAACCTTCATGCCTGACTATGCAGTAGGAACATGTAAGAAGGAAGGTGTCAGTTACATCCAAAAATCTGTCCGATACATTTCATCAGTGAAAGACTGAGGTTTATACACCCTGCCAGATCTCCCATATGGAGTAGCACCTTGCTCTGATGGAAGTTGCATGGAAATCATGAGAACATGTGAGGAATCAGGTGTTACCCACCAAAGCTAAGGGCTTGAGGAGTTGGCTCACTGAAAATAACTTCTATGTTATGTCATTTTACAAGGATGGGTCAGTCCTGTATGGAAGTCAATAATTTCCACAGGGTATGATGACAGCAGTTTGAGGTTGCTAAACAACTGGACAGTGTTAGCTCAGAGTGTTCACAAGCTCTCCAATAAATTAAAGATCATGTTATTCGCTGTTTATCGTAGATAAAACATAAATCTAATATAAGCACCAAGGAGATTCCAGCATGCACTGTATCAACATCAGAAAGAACATTTATGATTGTTGTCACACAAACACACACACAAAGAAAGTAAAAGAAGCAGCTCAGCCTGACTAACATTTAGAGATATAAAGCTTTTATATCCCTCGGTCTTCTTTCCTTTGTGATTTCCACGGGATTTTCATTTCCAGAGATGTTATGCACTTGCTTTCAAAGGAATTCAATATTTTCATTCAGAAAAGTAATTTCGCAGCAAAGTAACAGAGAGCAATGTCCTGGGTATTCATTTTCTGAGCCAGTCTTTCAAAGTCAGTTTGTGTTGCAAGAAGCAGAGAAGATATGAAGAGGTATAAATCCTCTATACTTGGTTCCCACAACCCTCCTCCTCCACTCTTCTCCAAGCGCAGGCTGCAGTGATGCCTGTGCAGAGAGCACATGAAAAGAAGTACACAGTGTCAGGAGAGCTCTGAACTCCTGCAAGATGCAGCTGAATGCAACCTACCTCACTGAGCCTGAGCCCAGCACGGAGGGATGGTTTCATATTTCTTGCCCTGCAGTGAATGTGCTATCACCATATCCATCGCAATAATTCAGTCTATTTTCTCCTCATTGTTCTAAGAACTAGGAGAAAGCTGGGAGTCTAAGGTGAAAGGAGATGAGATGACTTACTTCCTTGGATACTTCTGTGCAGATAAAAAGCTAATCCTGATAAAACCAACTCTGAAATCCTTCCAACTCACGTTAGCGTCAAGGTCACACATTATTAGACAAGCAAGGTTAAAGCCACACAATTTTCTGAACCAAAAAGATGGCCAGGGGAGGGAGGGGAAGAGAGGGGGGTTATAGGAAGCGAGGGAAGCATCTCCCGCCTCTACTCACGGTCTTTGATGTGTTTCAGGAAAAGAAAAAATTAGAAACCTTCCTGGTTTTTCAGGAGAGGTCCAGGGTGCTCTGAGAACAAGGTAGACAAACAAGGCCCTGCCTACCCCTTTGTTCTGCAGAGCAGACATGCTCCACGACCTTGAGGATGACAACAACATTTGTTCCTCACACAAAGATAAAGCTAGCCGGTGACTGCGCTTCCCCCTCCCCTCTCCCGACCACAAGCAGAACAGGCAGGATGTCGAACAAAGGAGCAGCAGAAACAGAAACGAGCATCACGTTCAGATTAGAGGACATTCAGAGTCCGTAAAAGTTCCATTAGAATAAGCACAGACCCACTTTCAATGAGGAAGGGGTCTTTTCTCTCTTCTCCTTTGGTGTATATTGTTAATCTTTCTTCCTGGATGACTCCTCACAAACGCATTTTGTTTTCTTCTTTGATTTTACGTGCCAGGACTATAAGGAGGAAGGGACTGAGGCCCTTTCTTGGCAAGCTTTCAAATCACTTCCATAGGAGACATACACCCTATTGCCATCTCTCTAAGGGTATAAATTAAACGAGTGATGAGCAGTCCAGAGCAATTCAAACGCCGGTAAAGCTTAGGTCCTTCTCCAGTCCCTCATTACAGTGAACACTCTGGCATCTGCTGCACAGACTCAGCTGGAGGAATAAAGCTACGCACGGGAAGAAGTGGATGAGCAGAAAGTCTGCATTTATATTGCATCATCCCATGATGAAACAAGAATTGCTAATTATAATACAGCACGTAAGGGGAAAATAATTGCTGGCAATTCCCATAGCAACAAGGCTACCTTTAACATATATATGTATATAGACACACACATATATGTTGGACATACTTTGAGATAAGCCATCATTTCAGAAAGGAATCTATCTTATGTTGTTTGCAAACCTTTTGCCAGAGTGAACATTACAGTGATGGCATTTTTCTTTTATCTGTCTTCCTCCCTTATACATATTTAGGCAAATAAAAATGATTCTTTACAGATATATTCAACATGCCAGCTTCGTATTTTCTGCAGATAACCCATTTTCATTCAGCTTAAAGCACACTCTATCACTTTTATTCAGGACTCTCACCATTTACACCAAGTGAAAAAGTTTTCAAGATGCCTTACATAGCTGTCTTTCCTTAGGATCCATATGGAAGGTCTCAAACATTATCTTACAAAAACACAACCAAGCCACAAAATAGGTGGTAAAAACTAGCTTAATACAGAAAATGCATTTTTAAGATTCCTGCTTATTTATCTGATATTTCTACAGCTCTTTCATCTCCTTTCCACTCTTTTTCTTCACAGATTATACAACCGGCATATGTCTTGCAACTAGACATCTCCTAATAACATAAAGTTGAGCTTCTCATTCAGACTTGGACCGAATTTATATAGGATGAGATTTGGATTCACAAATCTAGATGAGAACATCTTTGCTCCAGATGGATGCACAGGAAGTATCTGCCACTTGAGTGTCAGATTGTGTCCAAGCCTGAACCACCCTGTGGAAGGGAAGATGAAGTTTTTCTTCTCCCCAGAGGTCTAAGCCACACTAACAGTCAACTTGTTGACTTTCATGAGTTCCTGACAAAGACCCTGGTGCTGATGATGCTTTGCACTGCAGCCAACAAGAATGGGGACCTACTAATAACTCTTCTCAAGTTTTGCTGTGACTGCTCTCTTACTCACCTTTGTACTGAGTTCAAGAGCGGTTTCATACCCTGCTCACCCTAAATAGAAGACAAATAGGGGTTTTAATAGTTACCTAAGCTTCTTTTACAGTTATCTTACACAAGGACATGGATCTGCTGGAATGAGTCCAGAGGAGGACCATGAAGATGATCGGAGAGCTGGAGCACCTCTCCTGTGAACACAGGCTGAGAGAGTAGGGACTGTTCAGCCTGGAGAAGAGAAGTGTCCGGGGTGATCTTATTGCAGCCTTCCAGTACGTAAAGGGGGCCTACAGGAAAGCTGGAGAGAGACTTTTGACAAGGGTGTGTAGTGATAAGACACAAAAAATAAAATAAATTAGTGTTAGAACAAGGCAACAGTTTTATCAAGATGAATGCACAGGTTCTTTGTAGATTTTGGTAGCAAGTATATCCACACAAACACCTGCATGCATTCGTGACGAAGCAGAAACTGAATAAAATGGTAAAGAGCATCAGAAACTAGTAGTGGTTTGGGGTAGTTAAATCAAAATACTGCCAAGTAGCCCTCACGTTCTGAAAGGCGATTGAGAAGAGGCCTGAATGCTTTCTGAAAATCTGACTCCTGAAACGCATCTCAAATTGACAACCTAAAAATTGAAGACCCATTAAAGCAAAGAGACTTTCTTGCTTTTCCTTATTTTTAATCTTAATCACAAGATTTCAGCTGTTGTCAGTGTACTCTCAAAACCAGATGTTAGATTCTTCTCATCACCATCAAAATCCACTT
Source organism: Tauraco erythrolophus (assembly GCF_009769465.1). NCBI lineage: Eukaryota > Metazoa > Chordata > Aves > Musophagiformes > Musophagidae > Tauraco > Tauraco erythrolophus. The sequence continues at coordinate 61,533,155 of NC_141496.1, forward strand.
CCATGTACTTAAAATGCTACACCTATGCTTCGCTGGAAACATTTAGACTTTGTGTTTCTGAACCGTTCTCTTTCCAACATTTTTATTTCTAGGTGGCTGTTGTTGTTTATCAGAGCTTTATGTGTGTTACAAAGCAGAAACAATTACATGAGGGAGGCCAGGAGCATGTTAACTACAAAAAACAGTTGTCATAAACACTCTGCATCTTAATGCACAGCTTCAGTCTTTACGTAAGATTAATTAAAGAGCAGATGTTCTGTCATACTTTGCATTAGGTATGGTTATCTTTGAGATTCTAGCTCTTCCGTTTGCTGTGTTTTAATTTGCATTATTATGCATTTTGAGCCTGAGGCATGAGTAGTCAAGTGGTAAACATTAGATATACAGAACTATATTTCCAAAATGCACCTTCACCATTAGGCTGGCTAATATAATTCTATTCTATTTTAAGCTAGATTCCCTCCCCCTCCCTTTTTCATTTCCTTTTGACATGTTACATGGCAAGAAGACAGACCAATGGGAAAAGACAGACAGACAGATGTATTCTGTGTGAGTGCATGCATTTGTACACACGAGCAATAGTTACATGAGGGGCTTTGTGTAAAGTGAGCCATATGTAGAACATTAATTCTACATATCAGTCAATGCTGCTGAAATTCTTTATCTTACATATGGAAGAAGCTTCTGCTGAATACCCTGCATTTTTCTAGAGGTTTGCATACCAGCTACATGAAGACACTTCTGCTTTTGTTGTTTTGAATCTGAGGCTCCAAACTGAATTCTCATTTTCTAAATGCAACTGCTGGAAATTGATGTCTGAAAACTTTTCAAGCAGTGATCAAAGTCTGATGTGAATTAATTTGTCATCATAACAGAGCACTACTTACAAGTCATTTCAGTCTGGATTTCAGCAAAGGCAATAGATATCTAGGTTGACAATTTCATTTAAAAGGATAGAAAGCCTTACATTTTTCTTTCATTGGTATCTTGATTTAATGAACATACAAACACATCATCACCATATGTTCTAAATATCAGCTTCAGTGCTTGTTCTTAAGAAACATCTTGGAAAAATGCCAATGAGAGAAGCTCGGAAGAAGCTTGAAAAGGTTTTGAGACATATTGCTGCAACTTGGGAAAGCAAATCCACTGGTGACTAATTACTCAAGAATTTAATTTGAATAGCAATATCAATAAATTACCAATACATACTTAACAGACATATAATGACAGAATTCATACTAAGGATAACAAAGCCAGTTGTTTTAGTGACTGGATTTCCAAATGCCTATGAAACGTTGATCTCTACAGCAGGTCGTAAATATGTGATGAAAATGTCACACATTTCCTCATTATGAAACTCTTAGGTAAGGTATTACTACAAAAAAGGCTGCAAGCCACAGAGATGTTGGAGGCCTGTTCTTAACCCTAGAACGGGATGCTCAAATGAACTATCCCTCTTTCCAACTTCCGCCTGTTTTCTGATCATACACACAAGTACTCACACACTACATGCACGCAGACCTCTCCGTTTTTGCCACCCTTAGCGTGGCCATGACTTTGATTTTGCTTTTTGCTGCCTGTGAATGCCCCTTATAGTATTTCTCATTGATTAGTGTGGGACTTATTTGTGTGAAATGACTCATCAACCAAGGCCTCCACTGCTGGCTTTTGCTAACAGAGTGCTTTTAAGCTCAAGCAGTTTTCTTTTTTTAGCCAGTTTTTCTTCCACAGCAGGAAACTGAGCGAGCCTGAAATAAGAAAAGTGCTGACAATGATGTCAGAACTTCAACCAAGGCCCCTAGGACAAGGTAGTCAAATAGTCAAGTGAGATGTGGTTTCATTTCCAAAGAACTGTTCCTATTCTTCAGCTCAGACAATAATTATTGAGCAACCCTTCAGGTTCACCCACTTTCAGTGCTCTCATTTTTCTTATTTGTTTTTCTCTCAATTTGATGAGAGCCTGACTTTTCAGCTAATGATGTGATGGAGGTGGTGGTAGAGGATTAGCAATGAATTTCAGTGAAATGCTTTGTTCTGAACACTAAAATATATTTAGGTGTGCTTCACAGCCCAAGGGATTGACAGCATTATACAAAGCCTTATATCTCTATGTGGTCAATTCACAGCCATTCCAGGTTAATAAGTGATGAAAGCCACAACCTCTGCATGGCTGTCTGTCAGGCAACATGAAATGGTTGCACATTAGCCTCCGGTGGTCAGGTTTAGCAAAACAAGTCAAGATAGCTGATGTAATCATTGACTGCAGTACCAGGGCAACCCATGTCTAAACTGAGGACGCATCTCCAGTTGTTCTTGCTCATGGATACTGGTTTCACCATAATCTTGCGGAGGTAATTACAAGCTTTGAGCTAGAAAGATGAAAGGCCGTTCCAGTTTCCAATGTTAATATCAATGCTGAGCTACCAGCCTAAGCTCACCAAAGGCATGCTTCCTTTTTGTACGTTTCATGTGCAAAAGCAACACAGATTTCTTGACAGGCCTCACAGAGTTTAGCAAATACACAGGACTCTATTGGTGGCACCTCAGAATAAGAATTGGAGAATAAGATATTTTACCACTGGACTAAGCACGGGGTTCCCCAAATGAGCTTGTGATGCAGTCAGAGATCACAGACAGGAGAGAACTTGCCATGCCTCTGAAAGATGTTTTAAGAAATTCCTTTTCCTCTCACCTTTCATGATGACAAAGGCTCACCAAGCTCACCCTTCCTTGCCATCTCCTGGAGATTGACTTGCCTGTCTAACGTGAGCAAAAAACATGCATCTGTCTAGGGCCAGAGGATCCTTTGAGTCTGTCCTGGAGGAGGACAGCCTCTCTGGAGGAGAATAGTCTTTGCTTTTTTAGGTTCCACTTTGAAAAGAACAGCCGAGAAAGAAGCTGTTCATCAACAGACGTAAAACTGGACACAGGCATGCACATGAATCACCAGCTGCTTCTGGATCAGCTCTGAAAGTGAAACTAGACAAAGTAGAAAAGAAAGAGCACCTGTTTATCTTCCAGGGTCTGACTTTCAGTTGGCTTACCGCGACTAGGGTATTTCTTGTGAGTCGTACATACCCCAAGCAACCTTTTTTTTCTCTTTTAGGAAGCACAGCATGATATTTCCAGAAGGCCAGAGCTCAGGCTCTGGAACTCAAGTTTTAAGCAAGCTCAGCCTTTCAAATGTAAAAGCAAAGAACACTACACTGCCTTTTGCCATCAGAGCTCGAATTAAGCTCTCTGTCTAGACATCGCATGTACTTTGTTCAGACTTGTGCTAGGATCTTTTAAGATCTCAAAAGCCAACCAACGAGCCAGATTAGTACTTGCATGGGAGAACTACATGAAAGGCTGAGTAACTCAGCTACAAGTACAAACAAATCAGTTGAAAATGAACTTAGTTCAGTCTTCCTTTCCTGGCTTAACAGTGTGTTCTGCAGGTTCACTCTCAATGGCATTCTCTGGGTTTCTAAGAGAATTAGAAGAGCTATCTCAGAGAAAATAAAAATAAAAGAAAAAAGACATCATACTGAAATCTAATCCAAAAGCAAATATCAGCCCTGCACTCAGACAGGTTTATCTGAAGGTACTTTTATAGCATGCCATAATCCCACTATTATTTAGAGTTTGCGAAGTGACAGTGCAGGCAACGAACTGACAACTGTTCATCCTTTCTAAGGATATGTTTTGTGGAGTAACAATAAGATAGAGAGTGGTTGCATAGGTAAAGGATGGCAGTGTTTGCCACTATCTAAGAGTCACGGAAAAGATATTGGGAGAGTAGAATTGCTCATATTCTTTAGAATTCAGTCACAGCAAAGCTGCGTCAATTCAATGTTGGAAGGAAAACATACCTCCCTGTTACAGATTTGCCAAGGGAAAGGAGTATTCTGGCTTCCCTGATCCATTTCTGGGAGACTGAAACGGCTTGTTACACAGTTACACGTGGCCATAGATCTCCTTCCAGCCAGCAGGGGTCAAAAAAAACCCCAACTACCTTTCTAACAGCACAGTACCACAGCCTAATTGCACTATGTATGAGATACCAGTGCACATTAGGCAGGAATGCTGGTTGTTTATTAGTTCAAGAGCTTACCGTGCAAAGTGGTTTATTTCAAAAGTGGATGTCATCTCTTGGGTATCTGTTGCCTGTTGGCTTTGTATCATGGACCTTTTTTCTTCTCACAATAAGCTTTCAAAGGAATAACTGTATCACCTGGCAGATAAATATATGCCTTTTTTAAAAAAAGATCACAGCCATCCTTTGTTCATCCTCCACCCTTCATGCAAGACGTTTTTGAGAGATGGACTGAAAAAAGACGGGGGATAAGACAGTCACTGCAAAAAAAGGCTTCTAATGAAAATGAGTAAAAGAGATTGGGAAAACAGTCATGCCACCGCAACTATATCTGGGTGCGGAGAAGATCCTTTCAGACAGGAAGGGTGTAAGCACATGGCAGTACATCACATAAACAGATAGCTTTGAACAAACCATCTCAGAAACATAGAGAAAAGTGTCCATGTTAACATGTGCTTACTTGAAGTAAATATGCTAATCAGGCCTCATATTCAGCAAATCAGCCAAGTGGTATCCATCCTAAAATGATGACACTCTTCTGGAAGGAAAGGTAGTGTACCTATCACCACCCACCACTGTCTTTGGCAGGAAGACATAGTTGAGTGACAGAGCCAGACATTGGGAATTAAGAATATAGTAGACTTAAAAACGATGCCAGATCTCTCAAGCCCCACTGTAACTCTTTCACCACAATGAAATTCCTCTTCTCAAATTATTTAAACAGAGAGAAAAAAAAAAAATGTTCAGAAGTTTCATATAGGCCCTATGTACAGAAAGGCAGAAGGAAAAGATTGGAAGGACAGAGACAAACATAACTTTGTCTTCTTGAAATGTTAGCTGCCCTATTACGTTTTCAAGACCTCTTGTTTGAAACGGTAACCTATTATTATTCTCTGCAGCCATTAATGTAAGCTTGAGCTGACTCATCGCCAACATTTCTCTAGTATCAATTATGTATGTGTAAGAAGCACTCTCAATGTGTAGGTAAAGAAAGGGAAGCTGCATTATCTTTCTGTTGTTTAGGTTTTATCCCTAGCGATTGCATTAACCTGCAAGAAACACCAGCAAACCCTTTAACACACTTGTTCCACTCCACAGCTCATCTCAGCTCTCACAGCTCAAAGCAGCTATCTCCTTGGAAGATCAAGGGACCGCTTATAAGAGGTACAGCATACCAGCCACATGAAAATCCCCAAGATGTGGCTATAGCCCAAGACCCTGGCCTGAGAAAGGTGTTGAAGAAATCACCTCTGACTGCAATAGCAGACAGACTGACGCTGAAAGGCACTAGCAAACACAGCAGTGGAGTCAGTCCATGGTGAAGGTGGCAAACACATTTTTAATGAGGAGTCTCGCAGAACAGGTTGGCTTTCAGAAATCTTTAACATTTTTGAGACACCAGAGGATCCTCCCTTCCTGTAGTGCAGGTACTTTGTAAAGACAATTCAGCCTGCCTACGTCCTGAGCTCAATTTCTTCTCCAGGGACCCTCAGGAGTGAACTTACACCAGACATGCTCTTGCATCAGTGATATCCGTTCCGTTCCTAAACACCGTCCATCATGAGAGCAAGCTGGATTTTGGACAGGGACTGTTTAATACAATCACAAGTAGCCTTAGAGTAGGACCGAAGGCATAGATCAGAATCAGCATGACCAAAAGTAGAATGCACAGGTGTATGGTGCATCAAAGCTATCATGCACTGAATGTAGCAGGCAGATCAAAATTAACATGTACATGCAGAAGACCTCAATGCATGAGAAGAGGAGGGATTGTGGTACACACCAACTGTACACATGCAGAACAAGCTTTGCAGGCTAACTACCCAGAACATTGTGCAAACCCGTTACTATTCATCACATTCAACGATATGAATCATAGAAGAGTTTGACCAGGTGCACGTTCTGCGAGGTTTCCCCCAGCCATACACTTGGGAAGATTTTAACCACATTGATATTGTGTTACTTCCAGGAGCCATGTTTTGCCCCAGCGGATTCTCACAGTTTCCTAAATACTATGGTCAGAAATCTCTACTTCATTGAGTTTTCTCCACCTTCTTCTGAGGTCCAAAGCCAACTGGGAGCTGAGGACTCTCTGAAATTAATAGAGATGCTCCATTACTACAGTTCATACCTGAAGGGGCCATATCATTTGACAAAAGAAGGTACCTATTATTCTACAAAAAGGAAATCAAGGCAGAAAGAGACAATTTGATATGCCTCAGGTAACATAGCAGCAAATGGGTAGAGTCAGAAAGAGAATGCGATTATCCCCATAAATAATCCCCATGTTCTGTCTACTTGCTGTTGCGCATTGCTTCTGAGAACAAACACATGAAAACAAGATGAGTGCATAACCAATGCTATTTTACAACCTACATTTAAGTCAGAGTAAGTTACAGAAGAATTTAATCAAATTCCGAATGTATTAAAACCACCGGACAGGGGAGACTTCTCCCAACCTTGCCATTTTCCATCAGCACAAAGAGTTTAGAGTAGCCCATACAATGCTCGTCACAACGATGCTCATGTTTTGGATGACTTTTGAGTAGGTGTGGGACCAGTCACAGACACTACTGCATGGCCACAGCATTAGCTGAAGCCTGACCTCTGACTTCACTCCTAGCTTAGCTGTCAGTTTCTCTGAGGGAGCCATCTCATCTGCTTTGTCAGCATGTTGCCATCTGGGACACTCCTGGGGAAATGTGGAAGTTAAGAGGGCTGTTATTCCTTACTTGGCCTGATTCTACTAATCTTAGTGGTACTTTATTTGCTACCCTCGTTCCTGACCCTGGTAATCAATGTATTTCCTTGGTCTATGGTCAAAGCAGCAGTAGACTGCTCCAGAAGTTAACACAGCTAATCAAATCAACTGTTAAGTGATCCTGAAATAACATCCTTTACTAACAGAAAATAAGCAAGTGAATGCACATATAAACGTGATGGACATACAGATCAGGAATTACATGTTTTAATATACATTGAAAATCTGACTTCCAAATGTCTTTAAAGATAGATATTCCATGCTGTGGAAAGCCTTAGGAGAACAGCTTGCATTGCAAAGAGTGGACAGAGCTGGGTAAATTTGGGATGTAAAGGAATGTGGGATCTCTGAGACTGACTCTCCACTCCTGTGTCTCCCTGGTGATCACCTGAACGCACAGTGAAATACTGCTGCTGATTCACCCAGTTACCACCCACCACAAAGGCACATGGAGATACATACCTGCCTTTCCTGCTTCAGTGACTTTGAGCTCAAACCTCAACAGTATTACAAACCCAGATGTGGCCATTAAATAATGAGGAGTATGAACCTATAGTGACATTTCCTAGGCTTATTTAAGTCATGTTGTGGGCACACACCATTCCTGAGATAGCTCAGATAAGTTTGATTTCCCCAGGACGTTTTTCTCTGCGTAGAAGAGCTAAAAAAAAAATCTCACTGCTGGGCATTAGCCAGATGTACCGCACCTGAGTTCATATGCAAAGAAAGGTTTACATATTTAATCCCTATTCAGCTGTAAAACTGGATTTGCAGGCCCTTGTGTTTACATGATCATACAGTCTTTAGGTGTATGGAGGACTCAGGGTGCTTACCTGTTGACCACCATTAGCTACAAAAACGTCCTCTCACTTTTAAACATAAAGCCTTTCAGTTTTACAGATTATCATTTACTGGTTTAGTGGGAGTACTCTTTTGCCACATACACTGTGATATAATACAGAGAAAGGACCTTTTAAGTTTAAAACATATATCCTGATCTCCGTTGATCCTATTAGGCATCTTCATAGTAGATTAATACGTCATTCAACTACTGAACCAAGAACATAAAGCAAAGTGTCACACACAACAAATGTCCATCTGACAGGATGTACCACCAGGTTATGTACAAGGGAGTTTAAGCAGTTAGGAATAAGAAGCGTTTTCTTAATAAGAAAGCATGCACCTTGCAATAGAAGCAGTTCCTTCAGCATCTCCATCTAAGCTGTAATGAAATATTCTCTATTGCAGCCAGTCATGATGGATGGGAGAGTCAGTTTTTAACTACTGTAGCAATACTGCAGTTATCTTTATTTACACCAGCTGAGGATCTGAACACAGCGATCTCCAATGATCTGCCAAAAGCTCAAACTTCTTTTGTTCTTCCTTCAAAACATTTTTTGTGGAAAAGAACAGCAGTTTCCAGGCATTTTGCCATGGTAATGGCAAGGGTCCACCAGGGAAAAATTCAGGATGTTGTCCTAGGAGTACAATCATACTTTTTTTTTTTATTATTTCTCTCTCTTTTTTTTTTCTTTAACTGTTGCTTTTTGCATGCAGGAATGGGCCACAGTAAGCCCAGGATTAGTTTGGGGAACACTCAAACACTCATAAACATGTCAATCTTTGCATATGATTACTCACAGAGTAGGAATGTATTATATAACTCCTGTCTTTGTCTGAAATCATTCAGTCCTTTGACTATTTAGTGAAGACTCTCAGATGTTCTTTCTCTTCTCCATTTGCAGTTTGTCTCACCCTTGGACTTCTCTAGTGCAGCTCTCAGCTTTCCAGAGGGAGAGGAATAGACAGACACTCTTTTGGAAGCTCTCAGTGTCTATTGCTGTAAGAGATGGAGAGGTTGCTCTTGAGTGAAGAGAGGGGATAGTCTTTGGTTGTGAGCTGATTAACTTTTCCTGCAGAAATATTCAGCAGGAAACAAATAGAGGTAAAATCAGAATAAAATCTGATCCTTAATGAGAAGTCTTATATCAGCACCGATTTGTGAGCTGCAGTGGCCTCAGGAAGACAAATTCTGTCCCCAAAAGCACAACCAGCCATATCACGGCTCTATTCACAAGCACGGATTTCAACACGTACATACAGTCAGAGGCTTGTTCCTTGTGCTATTCTTAACATTACTGTAAATTAGCATATGATAATGCTATTTCTCTTATTAGACACTTGGTATGTTTTGCCCTGTAGCTGCGATTAGGGAAAGAAAAGGAGGATAAGCTTAAAACCTGTTTTTTCCCCCAACTAGGTTAACGCAAACACAGCCCAAGCAGTGCTTAAAAACAAGCCATTTTAGAGCAGGCATAATATTCCATGCCTGTTATTAAAATACTTGAGCTCATGCTGAACAGATTAGTAGGGCTGAACCGGCAAGAAAGAAATCTCATAATGCACTTCTTTGCAGGGATTCCACATCGACGTCGCATTCTTCATCAAGGCAGGTGGAGAAATTACTTCACTACAGTGCCTTTCTTAAAGCCCGCATCCAGTTCTGAATGGTGTGTGTTTAACACACACTCACTTGTTTCACACACCCAGACATACATATATGTCTAAAAGGAGGACAACCGTTGCAACAATATGTGGTCACTTACCGCATATTTATATGAATATCAACTTCTCTCCAAACCAGCATCCTATTTGTTACTATAAATGCAGTGCAGATTGCTGGTGACTGACAGTTATTATCTTCCTGGGGCTGCTGGGTGGCAAAAGCATCAATTCAGCTGACGTGAGACTGAGGGGAATATTCAACCTGCAGAGGCCAAGAACCCAGCATTCCTAAAAAGACATCTTATGTACCTCATGTATTACCACCACAATTGGAGTCCACTTTTGTGGCTTTGGCAAGCCGTTTCTTTGTTTGTTCTATATCCAGGTCTTGCTATTGCTGTCGTGCTAGCAACTTGCATGATCACCCAAGACAGCAGAAACAAATATAACTTAATACGTCCTCGCGAGATTATTACAGAACTATTACACTTGAAATTAGGCACGATGACACATTTTGCATCAGAAGCACACAATCAGAAGCAAAGACTCGTCAGCAAAGCCAATTTCAGACGAAGTATACTAATACTGAACTGGAAAAGGCCTTCTTATCAGCAATCATTTTGTGTGGGTAGTGAGATATTCCAGCCAGCCAGCCATATATCATGAACATCAATTACCACACACGCAAACAGACGCACACATGCACACACAAACACTGAGCTGATTTGCTAATTGTCTGATAAAATCTGGATAGTTCATAACCAAGTGATTTTAGTGGCTGCCAAAAAGAAAAATCTTGCCATGCCGAGTTATTTCAGCAGAAAATACAGAACATGAATAGAAAACAAGATTCAGCTCATAAACGAGCAGTTTTGAAAGTCCTTGCTTTGGATGAAATTTGCATCTCTACCTTAAGACTACAGTCAGAGAAGCTGCACATCAAGCCTGAGTGAAGCACAGAAGACAGGGAAACAGATCTTTACTTGACTTGCTCTTAAGATTCTGAGAACCCTCCCTTCCTGGTACCTTGCAACACGCATAAAGGTGACTCTGTCAGGCTATTGCTATGCAGCATATATATATTTTGGAGTCCTACCAGATTTGTATGTTGGCTATGGCTGTAGTCAGAAGGTTCTTTCAAAGACTGGAGTATATTTTGTTGGCAACTTGGATAGGAGTCTCTCTCCTGGCTCAGGGAGACCTTGTCTGATTCGGATTTTATCATCAGGCAAGTCGTTTTCACATCAGAGACAACAGCCGAGTGGGAGGCATTTTTGTTCAGTTCTGAGGGAAGGCTGAGGGAGGAAGAGGAGTGCTCACTGATGGAGCTACCAAACTGCACATGCTGTGTTAGTGATGACAGCACGTGGAATGGCACAACTGCATGGAGACCTTACAGGGGAGATAACAGCTCCATTGCTGAGAGCACCAGGTCCGATTTGTTAGGTACACTCTTGATTAACAGTAGTGTTAAATTCTGCAAATCAAGCATTGCAATGTAAAACAGCCAGCACAGACACCTCCATAACCTGTGTGGAGTAATTTGTAATCTGCAGAAGAGGTTATACTGTGTGGCTGACACAGGTTTTTTTCCTAGCTATACGCATCTAAATTTATAGCGTTTCCAGCCCTGTTTGCCCCACTGCATCTGTTTCTCTCACCAATGTTTTGTACCAAGTATCCCTTGCCTTCTTAATGCAGGAGAATGTTGTACCTTGTTCTCAAGGACTTTTTTCTTCTTGGTTTCCATGCAGGTGAACAACTGACTCCATTTTAGTTCTCTCCTTTAATGCTAGGTTGTCCTGATATTTTTGTTTTTCTGAAAAGCAGTTTTAAAAAAAACTAAGTAAATCAGGTTATAGGAAACAATGTCTCTTACACTTGTCAGATTGACACATTGTGCTCCACATTGTGACATGTCCCACCCAGTTCCATCAGTCCACTTTACATCACCATTGTCATGTAATGAGATATGACTGATAAGAATAGATAAGAGGTTGGGAAATTTCTAAATTCAAGAGAGTTTTTTTTTTTTCCCCTTAACAAAAAAACCACAACAACCAACCCCCTAACTAAACAAAAAAAGGAAAGAACTCAGAAAATACTAGCTCTATCTACATAAACATGATTAAAAAAAAAAAAAAAAAATAAAAAAATCCTCATATTTTGAATGGTGATCCATCTGCTCTTTGTTTTTGGGAAAACAGTTACAAAACCCAGTATGAATCGAGCCATGCCTCCTTGTCTCGCTTGGTACACGTATCAGAAGCAGAGCACTTTGGCATAGCACTAGGTATTCCACAAGCTCATCCCATTTGCTAGTTTAATCCTCGTCAATACTGCGATCCACCACGCTCCACCTCATCCTCTGAAAAGAAATGCAAATGAATGAGATTTATAGCCTGGGATGTTTTCAAGTTTTCAAACAAGGTGGGGTTTCCACTGCCCGCCACGCTCAATGAGGAGCCTTTGGTTGCAAATTCCTTTGACTGAGCAACTGTGTGTGCATGTCAGTAACACTGCCCAAGAGTGCCAGCATCCTCCACCCCCTCCTTTTCTGGTTTAGAAGCACATTTCAAAGCCTGCTTGGATTGCTTGGCCCCTTGCTGTGCTAACAAGTGATGCAGGACCCATCTGTAATCATAGTAGACTCTTCTGCATACATTAACTTCAGCCTAGGCTTAAAAACAGTGGGTATGACCAAGGCATTGATCACCTCAAGCTCATTCACTCCTGCCTAGACAGCAGTCCAGCCTCTGCTCGAGTCCAGCCCTTGTTCAAGACGCCTGAGAGTCTTCCCTGCCAGTTGAGTTTCTAGGGTCCAACAGCACCTGGTCCTGCAGTGAGCAACTCTCAGCCTGACTGCAAATAAACAACACCACCCCCACACTTACCAGGATGGTTTTGTAAGGAGAGCTCTCTCATGGACCTCAAGTGAAGTTTTCAGTGGGTTGCCTCCACTCCTGGGTATTTTGGGACTTCTTACCTTTCTTTTTAAAAGACCCTAGGCACTGGGAAGGGCAGACAGTCAGTAATGGGTCACTGCCTGGCTAGATTTTAATGACAGACTCTCAGGCAGAAAGTGGCCAAATGCAAAGCTCAGGCTTGTGGTGGCTGCTTCACTGATGGTGGACTACACACAGCCTCTTTCTGTGCAAAGACTGGCACAACTGGTGGGGCTGAGATACCTGGTATGACTTGGTAATGCAACACAAACCCAGCCAAACTGTTTCAGAGCAGCAATGCGAATCTGTCCAACACGGCCATGATGATGAACCATCATTGCACAAAGTAAATTTCATGGTTTCTGTCCTCTTGTAATGGTCAGCTGTCCACATCACAAAAATAATCTGTGCTAATTGGCACCTACCTCAGCAGAGAGCCCAATGATTAGAAAGACATGGAGAATGAACTCCAAGCTTGAGGTGATACCTCCAGGTCAGAGATGAGCAAAAATTGGCAAGGCACAAGAAATAACCACTTCCTCTACTTGCGCTGTTGATGAATAAAAGACTTTATATTCCAAAACTGTCAATCTGGCTTTTTTCCCCCCAGCAGCACGAGTTTCCCTAATAAATAGAAATTTAATTTGTTCAAATTTCAGGCTGTAAGGAAAGGAGCTTGGCTCTATTTTAATGGCCTCTTTATAAAGGAGCAGGAGGAATAATGGATAGTCTCCGTGTTACCGTGTTAACAAGCTTCCATTGCTGATAATGGACACCCTAATACACTGTGGAGAACAAAGTGCATCAGGTCTGCACATACTGGGCAGGGAAAGGGCTGGCAAACTGAAACCTTCCACTTACTTTGCATCCTCTCCTAACTATTTCTACCTACATTTCCAAGAAACTTTTTCAATGTCAGGAGGCGAAAATGACAACTTATGTAGGGAGAGATAAGAAGCAGCATCAGACACAAATAAAAGGCATTGTAACGAACAAAGGAGTTGTTGAATTCTTAGAGAAGAGCAAATAAAAGTTTCATGGATCAGGAACAAAAATGAGTCTACAGGAATCGGAAGCATCTTAGTATCTGCTTGCCTCAAACCAAGCTAAACCTTGAAGAAACTATGAAAAATTGCTTCTTAAGAAACGGGATGCAGAAACTAGAAGCAGGAGAGGGAGGATGGCACCAGACAATAAAGAGCAATGCATTTCAGATGCAAGCGGTTCTCTTACTGTGTCATTTCCACTGCAAGGTATGCATCCATAACTTTTGACAGAATGTAATATGGAGCAGCAATATCACCTCTGAATCCTTTCTTTACTTCTGCTGCAAAATACATCGAGCACAGCTGTGACTTTACAGGAGTCATAATCATAACATAACAGAGGAAGAAAATGGCGATGTTCTGATCAGTGGAGGACAAACTGATCAGCCCCAGAAAAAAAAAACTACAGGGAAAGCTTAAAGCAATATGCCGGTGCAGAGGATCCTCATTAATTGTCAGTGACAGAGAGGGCATCAGAGAGAAGAGGTTTGGGATTACCAGTGATCAGCTGAAACCAAATATATGACACATCAATATCAAATAGAAGGGACAGATTTGCATCAGATTTAGCATCCAACAAATATGGCCACATTGGCCAGTACCAATGGGCAGTATCAGATCCTTCATCACTTGAAGCCTTTGACTAGAGGGCCAATGGCCGCATTGTAAGCTGATTTTGGTTGATTTTGGTTATTAAAAATAGAGGTTGGGCTATTACAGATATGTGTTGAGTACTGGAATGAAAGGGTTTAGGTATGTATATTGATTAAGCATTTGTAACTGAAATACAACAGTGGCACCAAAATGCATCCCACTTCTGGATAAATAGCAATACCCTCTAACTCAGACCTGAAGTGTGTATTCATAAGTTCCACAAAACAATTCCTACTTCTATTATCCCCTTCCCCCAGGCTCCCATGAGTAGTGATTGTCTTACAGAGGTCTACTCCATAGTCATTAGCAGAGCCTTACATCAGAAAACTTATCAGCAATACCACTCTGTCCATACACATACTATCTAAAGTGAATTGACACTCTTAGATTCTTCAACAAATTAAAAAGAAAACAAATCAAAATTAAAACATGTAATCTCAGCATAACCAGTTCGTGTATGGAGAATTGTTTACAAACTGTTTACAAACTGACAAATCAGATCTCAAATTCTCTTACAGCTGCAGTGCATTAAAAGCTATTTAAGAAAAGGTTTTTTCACTAGAAGTAATTTAAAAAGTAAATTTATTTTCACTTATACCCACATCTCCTTTTAATGATTTTTTTCAAAATTCTATGAAAACTGAAAATTTAACTTTCCAGTAGCCAAAGGAAAAAAGTTTCTACGCTTCTGAGAAATTAAATAGTGAAATGTTGACATTTAAAAAATAAATAAGGCTGATTGAAATGCCATTCTCTGTCAAAAGAAAAGTCCTAATAAAATCATTTTAATCAATACAAATTACATTCTGCCTAATCTGTACATGCTTGATTGTGCCATCTGCTTCATTGGGATGACTCTTGGAGAACCAATTTAGCCAAACTAACAAGAATGACTGCTACTTATTCAAGAGAGAATTAGAGTAAGCTTCATAGAAACTTATTTAGCCATCGACAAACAGTAGAGTAATGCTTTGAGGTGTGAAATTATACCCATTGCAGCAGAGTAGAAAGAGAAATTTTGCCCCTGGGGCAGATGTAAAGGAGATGAACCTCAATCTTTTTATCTTTGGAAGAAAATGTTTGCAAGCCAGTAAGTTCTATGGCACAAGGGGAGAGGGAGGGAAGGGAAGAGAAGAGAAGGAGGAAAGAAATTGCTGAAAAGCCAAACACCTGGAAAAAATTCACTTTCCTCACCGATCACTGTCTGCAGTTTGAGAAAAAGAAGCAGAAATACCAAATGTGTTCTGCTCTCCCACTCTGCAGAAGTTTTAAAGTCCTCATGTTTCCCCTCTTCCACGTTACTTTGCTGCTGCATCCTTCACTCACCTGCTCCTCTCAGGAAGCTTCACAGGGCAGAGGCGACCTGCTCTCACCAGCTTAGACAGCAAAGGAGCTGCCTCCTGTTGATTTAGTATGTTTTCTTCCTAAATTATTATTCTGTTCATCATGCCACAAGGATGCCCCAGTTAGAAGAACGTGCCTGAAAACATCAATGACCAGCTAGGACATTACAGTTAGTGCTCCACCATACAACCATTCAAAGCTTCTCAGTGACAGCAGAAAGTAAACTTGGATTTTCTGATCTAAATGCTCAAAGTTTCCTATGCTCAAGTAAAACGAGAACCTTCACGGCCTGCAAGCTTTGAAGAGCTGGAGACACAGTGAGGAATAGAGTTGTGCAAAAATTTCTTCGACTCATAACTTCAAATTATCTTCTGTGCTGGTGAGGCTGAGGCCAGAACCTGCAGTAGAGACCAAAGGAGGTCTGCACTGAATGCAATGATGTGATACCAGAAGAAAACAGCAAAGGATCTGGCCCAGAAATATATTTTAAAACTCTGTTTGTTCTTTTTGGGGATAATTCCCATGCTTCACAGCAAAGACGCAAGTTATTTGATGTTTTGGTCATTTCCAAATAAATGCCAGAAGTATTCCCTGCCTCCCTCCAAACTCCCATGTTCACTCAGACTTAGTTCGGTGGATTATCCTTATAGACTCACTACTTACTATGCTAAATTTGACAGAAGCCGTTCCGTCTCCTCCTAAGCTCCCACTCCTTGAAGGATTTTATCATTAAGAAAGCCAATTACACTATCATTTCAAAATAATCACCATGTTTCCACAGGTAATGCCAATTCTATTGTGTTTGTTAGTAAGACCATATTTTCATTTCATATAACAGTAAACATGGGCAGCAGCTATTTAAGAAGTTATCTCTTTCTGAAGAGATATTATGAAATCAGCCTGGTTCTACCACACAACCAAACATATTTCTCCAAAGTCGCAGAATGATTAGTGATTTCTTGCATTAGGAAAGACTGTGAGCTGTGAGAATAAAATATTTTTCTGTTTACTTTGAGATTTTTATTAAAAACAAACAAGCAAGCCATCAAGCTGGCTGGGTTTGTCAAGTTACTGGAGACCAGTTAGCTGAATGAGAGTCACTGGAAACAGTTGAGTAAATATTTAAGAAGATCAAATGGAGGAACATTTGGTACAGCACAGCTTGCTGAAAGATTGCAAAGATACCAGCATGTTTCAGGAGAGGCAGGTCATGCCTCAGAAAATTGCTGGAATTCTTTGAATGCGCTGTATTGCCACCAGGACAGACAAGGGAAATAGAGTGGACTTCATTTTTCAAAGTATTTGACAAAGTTCCTTGCTTGAGGTTAATGACCTAAGGAGCCAAGGCACAGAACAGAAGAAAAGTTGCTGGAGTGAAAATTGACTTCAGGGCAAAACCCACAAGGAAACTGTAAATATAATTTGTGAGGTGGGAAGAAAGTTGCTAGCGCGTTACCAGGTGAAAAAATGCAGAGGCCTTGCTGGGTAATTTTTGTTATAAGACTTCGTTGGTTTTTTTTTTCTTTCCTTCTCTTACTCTCAATGATGATTTAAAAGATACTGGATTCATAGCTCCAAGTCTGCAGAACCATTCTATTAATCCACCGGACAGGTGGTACCTACATTCCTGCAAAATGAGGTTCCTTCCATGCTCTGACCTGCAGTGGGTAGGAGGAGGATTGAGAAGGCTGTCTGATTCCCTGACCCCTTCCCCTCCCTGCTCCATATGCAGCCTGAGGTGGTGGTACTAAGTCCTGGTTAGCACAGACCCTGGAAGGACTGTCACAGCTGCCCTGTTTGATCACATCCTCCAAGAAATGAAGGTGAAACTCACACGGCAGTACATGTGATCCAAAGTTCAAGATCCTTCACGCTGTGTCACTAGACAGAAAAGATGACCATTTAGGCAGACTGGTTCTCTGATGATATGCTTTTTCGCCTTAAAGTTTCCCCAAAAATAGATTTTTTGAAAGTTTATGGTTAAAAACAGGGAGCTGTTCCCAAGTGCTTTGTACCTCAAGTCAAAAAATAGTAAACAATAATGTTTTCACCACTCTCAGTGTGAGCAAACAGTTCACAGATGGTCTTCTTCAGAAAAAATGTTGAAGGTACAAAAGCAGAAGGAAAAAAAAGACTAGAGAAAAATTTCAGTAAATCCATAGGGGAATGCATTGAATATATTAGAGTGCCCATTTATAAACAGCTTATAAGTGATGAATTAGACATTTTAATGACTTTAAATAGAAGATGTCTGGAAAGTCAGTTGTCACAGAAAGCTACTGGACCCAATTGTGTGCTTATAAATGTAATTTCCAACACCACTTGCTGATAGAATAATGATACCATTTATAATGACTTGTTATCTGGGTTTGTAACATCATGTATTAATGATTTATTAACCATCTGTAATGATATATAAATGGACCATGAATACAATGGGTGCTTATTATGCATGAGTTTAATAAAGTTGCATCTCTAGACTCTGTTCCCTTTTCTGTCCTTCTCAATATCCTATTGTTAGAGACCTATGTCCCGACTCAGTGGCAAAACCAGGGACATGGAGAATGCAGAATGAGGTCCTTGGTGCAGAAAGACATCTGTTCCTTCCAACTGACCACATAGATAATACACCGGAGGATTTAAAGCACCTGCAGTATGTGCACCGGTAAATTGTAAATGCATCTTAGTTCAGGTACACAGCATATAAACAGAATAATGTCTCGAAGCAAAGAATAAAAAGCATCAATATTTGCTGAAGAGGCAACGCTAAGCTTTATAGTGAGAGAGAGAGATTTGGGAGCACTTGAAGAAAAATCCCTCAAGCCCTCAGCCCTATATACAGCATTGTACAGCTGCCGTGAACAACGCAAATGTGATTCTGTGTTATAGTGCAGAAGCATGATATAAATCAAGGAAGGTGGTAGTAGTGTAAATGTTATATTTGTAATGGAAATGCTGATACAACCCCTAACTTACAGAGGTGCTGGCAGGAGCTGCCATAATATGGCAAGATATCATTTAAGCAGTGTTTGCAGAACTGATCATTGTATCTCAGAAGGAACATCCTGTACTTGCTCTTGAAGATGCAAACCGCTGGCTATGAATCAGCCAGAATGACTAAATACATACCGCACAAGTCTAACCTGGAAAGAAAAAAATCTTTATTCTGATATTGTGTTTGTTCTTTACATTTCAAAAGCCAGAGGAAGCAATCAAATCCATAGTACTTTCTTCTTCTTCAGTAAGTTATATTAAAAAACTCAATTGGTTCAAGATTTATTGATCTGAATTGACAGTGAAGTTCACAAATTCATATAAAAGAGCCATCTCATTACAAGCCCATTTAAAGAATATGTGGTTCAGAATTCACAAAAAAAAAAAGTTTCCATGGAACACTACAAAAAAAAAATAATAAGAGGGAATAACTTTTGAGAATAGATAGTACAAATCATTTTGCTTTGTTATTATGTGTGATTTCTCATATGCAGCCAGAAACTCGTGTTTTAATTTTTATAGGAAATGTTGCAAGCCTTGTAGCTTGACAAATCCAATACATCTACAGAAACTATTGGGAAGAGATGACTGGTCAGAAGAGAGTCTACTTGTGCTGCTAGAGCTAAGTTGTGAATGAGGTATCATTAAATTTGATCCAAGTGGAAGTGTTAATAGTGACTAAAACCAAACTTCACAATTAAAAAGAACGTCTTTATTTTAAAGTTTAGTGCTTTCTGTATCCTCGTGAAAGAGGTAAGGGTTTTCTCATCAAACCTCTGCACTAAGGGAGGAATTCGAGTTACTGATATTGAAAATCAGAGCTCTTAAAAGGAATGTGTTAAGTCTAAGAGTAAAAATTCAGTACCTACACATATTCTCAAGTCCATTAAGACACCTAGTTTTACAGGAGTCCAACAGTTAGAAGGCTTCAAAAACACCCTGAAGTGCCTACCATCTATATGAAAATAAATCTAGCCCTAAGATCACATAGCATATTGAGAGAAGAACAGGGAATATAGCTCAGCATCTCTGAGTTCCCTCTGTTAATCACACTGGGACACTCTCACCAACAAACAGATATTAGGTGGAGAAGATGTAAAAGTTACTGTGCAGAGAAGAGCATTAAAACGTCTCTGTGTGTGAGGGACGTGTTTTAGGTCTTGTGTGTTCCACATGAGACTGACAGGAAAAGAACTGCACCAGGCCATGTCTATGACATGCAGTTTTCTGGGGCCCATGCTGCCAATTCAGCTCGGGGGAGGATTTAGAGAAATTCATCACCAACTGCATTTGCCACTTCAGTAGCTGCTGGCTTTCTGCAGGCCATCATGAAAGTTAGGGTATGGGGGTGCAAGGAATGTCCCAGTCAAAACTCCAGCACTGCCTCACTCTGGTCACGGCATTCATGTTTCTTGGCTATGCATCCCACCGAATGCCCACACAGGATTATCTCAGATTCCTAAGCAGCTTCACCTGCTGCAGGATAACCAGAAGAGTCCAGTAATGAAGGGCAGCAGTCAAGGCAGTCTAACCAGCAGTCTGGATTAACCCAGGAGAGTAAATAGAGGTGCAGAATTTCTCACAAATCCAAGGAAGTATTGACAAGATATTCCTACTAAATCATTAAAAAAGCAATTGGAGAATCAAGGGCAAAAGATTGCCTGATAAATTCAGATGATTGCTCCCATTCCTACGCTTTTTCCTTTCCTTGTTCATCAAAGTCAAGAGCAAAATCCATCCGTGCCTCTTGATGTGAACACCGACCGCCCTATCTGTTTCAAAAGAAGGTGAAGTTTGTGTCCCACTTCAGGAGGTTTGGTGGCTAGTTTAGCTAGTGATGATTTTTTCTAGACTTTCAAAAAAATTGAATTAGCACAAGATGGGCTTCAGAAAGCTCTATGCCATGAATATGGTTTGATGGATTCTTCTTCTCTTCTCAATGGCCCTTAAATCTTACAGGAAATGAATGAACTCTTGAAAGAGAGGATTGAAACCACAGGAATTTCTATTAAGAAAAACTGAAGGAAGTGCAAAGAACGCCTTTGCTATGGATGAAATACAAAAACAAAAGGCAACTTCCTAGCACTGACACTTCTCTCTGGTTTTGCCTTTGATTGACAACACCTGAGTTTTCAATGTAGGAATTCAGAAATAGACTTTGGGGTTTTGCCACCCATCTTCCCTCTTTTGATAGCAAGGCGTGATCAAGTTTCTTTACAAAAATTCTGTACCGAGCCCAGATCACAGTACGGGAAGTTAAAGCACACATAAGAATTTGCAGTCTGATGTAATATCTAAATGTTTACCAGAAACACTACGGTATCTCCAAGTCAGATGGAAGGTTTACCATGTCCTCTAGTGAAGCATTTAATCTTCCATAGCTAAACAGCCACTGGACTTACACTTGTGCCTTAAGTTATAGACCTAATTGCGCATGTTTTACCAGAGCAAGGCCCAAGGCACTGTTGCAAGACAATTCAACATGCTGAAGATGTAGAAGAACACAGGTATCACAGCTCATTTTCCATTAAAATTGATTCATGTCTGTTCTTTTGCACTAGGGCATTTATGGCACCAGTGTCTCACAAGAAAGAAGGTCTATGGAGGTGATCATGCCCATAAAACTGTAAAAACTCTATTAGCAAACAGGAATGGTGATAAATATTGTGCATAAGTAGCATCTGATTTATACTGGGGGAATTAAGAAGAAAGAATATCAGAGATATGCATCTCAGAGTCACTTGAGCTGTAACACAACCTCACAGTAGCTGGAAATGTAGACTTCCCTCCAGCATTCTCTGAGCTAGTCTTGATCTTCACAAAGAATGCTAGCTGTTGGTACAGTGAATTGCAGCTCAGCTTTTTGCATAAAAATTCATGAGACAGTATCTATTTCAACTGTGTTATACAGCAGTAAAGAAGAGGGGAAAAAAGAGTTTAGCCCGACAACAGAGATAGGGTTCATTTTGAGTGATGATTGCAAACCAGCCGTGGAAATTACAGACGCTACTTGGTTCACTATTATTTTGCAGCATCTCTAGTAATCTTCAGTGATCATTTATAACAGCATGTCTGATGACTTTCAAAACATAACTGGAAAAGATACTTCTATGGAGAGTATGGCTACTCAAAGGAGAAATCAATCTTTGCGGCTCAGGGAGTCAACCTCATACCCCTGCCATCAGACAGTCAGAAATTTCAAGACACGGAAATAGGATTGAAGGTGCTCCAAACCGTTTCACCTCATTGTATCCAGTGCAGCATAGCACATCAAGATGGAACATTCAGCTTTTCTTCTACTGAAAGGTAAATGCAAAAGCGAACCAAGTTTAAAAGCAAACCAAACCAACTGGTTGCCAGTGTGGGAAGCAAACAGTCTGCTGAGCAAAGAGGCTCATCTAGACCACTGCCATTGCTCTCCAACAAAATACAGAAGGTTGTTCTTGCACCTGCACAACATCTCACTGGCTCCCGCAGATGAAGAGCATCTCTGTACAGTGCCAAACATAGGATTGGCTCCTGAAGACCATGTGTCTGCAGCTAGACTCCCATCAGCTAGAGCAGTAGTATGGAAAAACTACCTGAAGGACACCAACAGTCCAAGCTCTTCAGGGCAAACACTGTCTGTCTTTCTGATGTGTTTGGAGCACAGGTATTAGAGGGCCCTGACCAGTGGCAGGGTTTGCTGGCCTCTCTTATAGTAACACCAGAATAATCACAAAGGAAAATCTGACATTTACAGGCAAGTTTTTGGGACGGACTCATTGCCCTTCTTTTCTAAAGGCACATAAAAGTAGAGCATCACCCTTGGTAGCTAGAAAACAAGAGCAATCACAGTGAATTTTTCATCACTGACAGAGAATATCCTAATGTATTATGGTAGAAGGCCCTGGCAAAACACATCACAGGCAAATGTTTGTTGTCTAGGGTAATACGAAGTTGAGATGACCCAAATAAAACAAAAATAGTGGTAATACAAAACATAATAAAGCAAAAATGTAAGAATGCCCTACATTTAGGATATCTTCTGAAAAGATGAATAACTTCATAGTGATAATTGCAAAGACAAATATGGACTTTTCTTAGAAAGATGAAGTTCATTCAGAACCTGGGAAATCAGACATGTCAATAAGTAATGGTAACAACCCTGTTAAATCACTGGCTGCTTTTTGGCTTATACAAACAGATAGGGTGATGACTCCTTCATTCAAATGGGACATATATCAGTGTCATGCGAGCCACCGTATCGCACATCTGCAGGCGCAGCCAAGAGGCCCCAGACTGAACAGGAATGCAGGACTATCTCCTTACACTTTCAGGAAAGATTTGAAGCAAATACTCTTCCAAAAAAAAACTGAAACAGGCAACCGTAGAGGAAGCAGGAGGGTGTTTTAATAAAATTTATGTGGTTGCTAAGGTAGTTGAGCTTTCGTATTAGTTTTGGGATTCTTCAGTGTTCTTTTACTGCATGCAGAATGAAACCATTTTCACATTCACGTTTACAGTTATACCACTCCAAAGCCATCACAGCAAACAGGACAGGAAAGGACCTCCTCTCCCCCTAATCACATACCTGCCTCTGAGTTTCCTTTGGCTTCCACCCCAACTCAGCATCTGCAACACACCTCGCTGAGGTTTGCCCACTTGCTCTGCATGACAAGCTTGTTCTAAGTTACAGGCTCTGGCCAGATCTATGTATTTACTGATTAACACATCATAGACTGTAATGGTCCTAGAAATTCATGTTCAAGAAAAACACATGGTGTGCACACACATGCATATCTATTTCAAAGAACGTACTAATTGCGGGCCTAGCTAAATTGCAATATGCAATTTAATACCAGCAATTAACTGCACACGTATTTTTGTACCAGTGAACTGCAGCACAAGTGCTAGGCAGTTAGATGTCCTTTCATATGGTGGAGTTTAAAAATAACTTTAGGACACTCCTGTGATGGCAAACGCTTGCACAAGGTATTATTAGAGCAGTTATTGACACAAGCTGTAGAGAAAATCTGCACCTTGATAGATGGTAGAGGCATCTTGGAAGTAAAAGGGCAGAAGAGATGATAGAAAACTTCACCAAGGTATGTGCAAACATTTGCTTGGATTTAGACAACGTCTGTAGGCAGGAGAATATTCTGTTTGGCTGTTTCATTTGTTTAAAAATTAAGAGGTAAAAATATCCTAGGGAAAAACTGACCATGGTGTTAAACCATAGCACAAGATTCTCTTTCTGCATTTCATCCCAGATAAATAGCCTTGAACTCGTCAAACCCTTTTCAGTTTCTTTGAGTCATTCCAAGTGTAAAGCATGGAGCCACAATTTCTTATCAAGAAAAGGAATGGGAATGGGAATGGGAATGAGAATGCACAGGAGTTTGTGCAGGAATCCCCATTAGTTAGTCATAGGTGAAATGCTTTACCATTTTATCCAGGCATCACAGGAGAAACTGGACTGCAAATCTGCCATATATTCATGACTGACATACGGATGAGAAGTACTTTTCACTTCCTCTTACCATGTTGCAACCTCAGCTTGCATTAGCTGGAGTAACCCTGGTCTTACAGGGAGTGAACCCAGGACAAAAAAAGAAACCACTCAGACAGAATCAATGTTTGGAAACCCTAAAGCCCAGGTTTTCTTTTGAAACTACTTCTGTGGCTCCTCCCAGACAGAGGGCTGTGTGTTGTGAGCTGGGGGATTAGATGCAGCTGCAAGACATGAGGTTTCACGGCAGGAAGGCAGTCCTGACCCTGCAGGACCATGCCAGTGTTGAGCAGCAGCTGCACATCAAAATGCAGCGGCCTGCAGGAAGGGGAAGGCAAAACCATCTCAGTGCTGCCATGTCCACTCACACAGCTCCTCCAAGGCGGTCATCCCACCGACCTCAGCAGATCTGCACACTATGCGGACACATTGCCCAAGAAGCACTGGTGGAGGAAGTAGTGCCTCCACTTACTACTCCATGAGCATCAAGAGGCTATCCATACAAGTGATTGCTGCTGTATTCTGTTAGTCAGTGCAAGAGTGTGAACTGCTTCACACTTGAAACATGTAGAAGCATTCAAAGGTATATCTGCATATTCTGTGCTCGACAGCTGCAGAAAAGGTCAAATGAAAACTATTTATAGTTGCAGGTACTGCGCAGTTAATTGTGATGAATGATGGTTAAGAATGCAGATGGATAAAGCAACCATTTCCTGGTATTACATGTTTGTGCTTAAAAATTTTTGCTCACTGGTTTCTTTCCGTCCTCTTCTGTTTCTGAAAATTTTGCTGTCACCTAATTAGCTATAGATGCTGAAACTCATTTTCTCACCAGGGTGCAGAATTTGAAAATTCCCCAGCACCCAAAATGGAGCCCTTATTCTGTGATTAAATCTGTACATCAGTAGAAAACTTATGTCACCCAACACTTCTGAACCAGAGGTGAACATTTTTTCCTAGATATGTTAAGATGGCCAAGAGGAGAGATTGTGCGACCAGCCATTTTCAAAATATGCCTGCATTGGAATAGGCAGTCTGCTTCAACAGAGGACTCCTGAAAGCAGCACATCCTTGTATCAGAAGGACAATAATCCTGATACCAAATAGTTATCCAACAATATTTCCATGGAAGCCGATAAATTCTTTCCGAAAGCAAGCTTATTTGACAAAACACACAAAAAATATGTTTATATATTTTGCCAAAGCTATCCTTCTTATCATGAATCTCATGACACTTGACATTTCCTTGAAGCCCTAGCTCAAGAAAGAATAAAACTGTTTTCATTTTTCATTAAAAAATCTTTCTAGTTTCGTGGTCACGATGAAAAAAAAAAGAAAATACAAACAGAATGTACTCTTACAGAGGCAAGAAATGAGAAACCAAATAAAAGGAATGCTTTTCCATTATCAAAATAAAGAAAAAGTAGGTAACTTAATTTTTAAAGTGATGTTGTGATTTTTGAGATCAATTTGAGATTTTGAAGTCCTCTCCTGGCAGTGTTCCATTAGTTATTGGGAGAAGGAGCATCTAGTCCTAACAACATTTAGAACCCAGCTCTTATACCTTCTCGAGTGATTGGTCACTGCTTTGACTCTATCAAAAACGTTATCTGTCTTTGTCTGTCTATGACATGTTCCCACAAGTAACTTCTTACATTCTGTAATCTCTGGCTTTACGCATTAAAGTTAGTCAGCATGGAAGTCCACAGAGCCAATACATCAATCCTTCTCATATTTCTCCTTAAAACTTAGCCTGGAGAGCACAAATGCTGTCCAAGCTACTGACAGTCTATCGAGTGTCTTTTAAGGACACACTGATACCTTGTACTCTCCCGTCTCCTGACTCATCCTCTCCTACCTTACACTTGAGATATGGATAAAAAAAATCACAGTTAAGTTATTGCAGCTTAAGGAGTTATTGATTGTTAACTGAAACATGTTCACCAATGGTCTTCTCATATGGGAGATGCAATAAGCCATTAGCATAAACTAGCTTGGCTGACAGGTGAGACTCTACCATGAATTCTTGCAGTTGTCACCCGTAACCTTCAGCAGCAAAGTTTAGGGCACTTTATACCTCTGTGTTGAACGTGCAAACCTTGTTTCAACTCCGATTAGCATGTCCCCATGCCTCTGTAATACCACAGTAACAACAGATGTGTGTCCAGATCTCCCTGCAAATGAGCACCCTTGCTGAAACCTGGATCACCACCTGCTTGAAGAATATGCAGAAATACTGAAGTATACAAGGCCATGGCCTCAAAACTAACGGGCTTTCTGACAGCGGTAGAACAGAAGAAGAATAAATTCAGAATGCCACAGACCCTATTGTGCATCAAAAATTTCATTCCAGCCTTCTGTGTTTTCCTCATTGGGCTTACTGTTGTTCACACTGTAATTATTCATGGTTTGTAGTATACTGTAGATACTCACTGCACCTTGTGTTAATACATTAGGAATGAGACACAAAAAAAAGCCATCTCAATATTCATAGATGAACACTGCAAGTGAATTGCTGACAGAATGTTTCCTGGGGTGGAAAAAATGGAGAAGTTTCTGTTTTATGGGTTGCCAGAGGGAATAGTTTCTAACGCACAGCTCGTGCATTGAAGGAAAATGAACACAGTCCCAAAAACAACACCCTTAGCTCAAGGTTTTCTGTTATTGAGTTATTGCTTTTATTTTATATACAATGCAAAAAAAATGCTGATTATTATGATTCAACATTTTCTAAGAGAGAAGGAAGCTGTAAATAGAGTAAGTAGGGAAACAGAGGAGGGACTTGTCACCCCATCCATAGTGCAGCTTTTCTATGGGTTTCAGATAGGGTAGGAGTGATGTTCCTTTGCTATGTGCAGGCACTTAGACTTGTAACTGATAAGAGGCCCAATAACCGACCTTTCTTTTCTGCCCTTTTGTGGCCTTTCTTAAAATCTGTAGACAGTTTTTATCTTTTTATAGTGATTTTACAACATCTGGAGACCATTTAAAACACTCATATGAATATACTCCTGAACTAAAACGCTCACACAGAAATTATTAAGACTCTGCAGCCATGGTACACACCAGCCTTATCTTGTCAGATGTCACCCATTAGGCACACCTTTGGGGCAGGGTCACATCTGAATCAATAGTCCCACCGGATGTTATGGGGTTGCTTGAGACGAAGTCCTTCTGATAAAGCAGGAAACGAACGTCTACCACAACTTCTCGTCGTTAACCATCTCGCTGAATTTTTCATGGAACTTGTGTTCCCAGTTGTCCCAATTAGCCTAACTCCAATTTGGGCAACAATTCCCTGCCTGAATTAATTGTTAAATTCCATTAAATGTAACACCTTTCACATGATCCTAATCTGCTTGGTGGGAGGGAGGGCATACCAGCAATTTCCACGTCAGGCCAGGAGGAAGTTTCACTGCACTTTATCGGTAAGGAGAAGCTGTGCTGCCTCCAGCCCCTTAGGATCATAAGTACTACTTGAACGTTAAGATGCTAAGACATGCTGGAGAACTTGGCTCGCAACAGGGACAGGTTGCACAGCCCTAATCAAACACTTTTCCGTCAGCCTGACATTCTCACGGGGTTCCTGGGCAGCAACACACACACACTTGCTTTTCTTCCAGTAGTACCCTGGCACAGGTCCAGTCAAACACAGCTCTCTTTCCTGGGAATGCAGACTGGAGGAGCTTAGGACAAGCACTTCCAGTCTGGGAGGTGTGAGACACTGTAGCTGAAGGCCAGTGCGTGGATGATGCAAGAACCTGCCTAAAGTCAATTCCCTCTCCACGTCAGCAGCACAAGATCTACCTGAAGCAGAAGGCACCGACCCGCACGATTTCCTGCCTCTGCTCTCCCGTTCCCGGAGGACCTGGGCTCCGAGTGCTACAGGACAAGGAGCTTTTCCCCGCAAACTGCATCCCTCCCATATCTGGCCGTGTGTGTCCAGGCGTGTGTGCTGCAGCTTTCCCATCCTCTCACCGACTTGCTTTTGAACTTGGTCCTTACCGCAGCCAAGTCCAATCCAGCTCCTGCACCAGCCGAGGATCTCCGGTTGCTGCTCGGCCCCCCACACCCCACCCAGCCCTCCCGGTCACCCGGCTCCCTCTCCCTCCTTCTGTATCTTCCTCCGAGGGCCCTCTAGGACTGTAAACCCTAATACCAACACCTGGTTTCTTTGTTCTGCTGCCGGGAAAATTCCTCCGTTCCTGGCCTCCTGCGGGGCACTTGGAGAAAAGTGGTCTTTCCCGAGGCTTCAGCCACCCCATTGTTCCGCCTGGACCTTGCCTATTCACTGCCTAACAGCCCTTAACGACTGACTCTTTCAACGGCAGAGCCGAAGGCGCCGCTCCCCCACTTGCAAGCACGAGAAGCACAAGCAGTGCACAGACAAGGCTAATGATTAGACATAAAAACAGACAGTTCATAAAGCTACAGCGAATTTCATAAGCTGTACGCAGGCGTATTCTCCCAAAGTGTCAAAGTGATTATCTTTATTTCAAGTTTTTTTATTGTTTCATCTTGTTATTCAGTGGAGACTGACGTTTGAGTAACCATGCACAATTGGACATGACTGAATCATATGCATCCTTCTCTAAACAGCTAAGCGTGATATCGTGAGAGAGGATAGACTGCATCACAAAGGGAAATCCTGAGCAGAGGTTCATGATTCGATGGGGTGCGTGGGTTATCTGGCTTCAGCTGTGTGGGTCATTGGCCACAGTATCTCCAGGCTTGACCTTCTCACTAGGAAAAGTACCTGACAAATATGAAGGAAAATTTAAGAGAGAAGGAGGAAGAAAAAGGGAGAACTTCAGACTCAGTGGTAAGGTAAGGATATAGGTCGTCAGAGCATGGAAAACAGGAAACACAGACTCAAGAAATGATAAAAAAGTGAGTAGTCTGCTTGCAATTGCTTTGCCTGACAGCTTGAAATTCATCTAGCTGCCACTTCTCCTTTATGAGTGCTAAGATTTAACTGTGGCACCATGGTGCAGGATTCAGCTGGAATTTTCACCCGGCTCCAGCTCACTCAGAAACCACAAGTAAGCACTCTGCCCATCATGGTCATGTCACCATGAACGGCAAATGTGTTCCCCTGGATGAGACATCTGTAGGAAAAAAAACACAACTCTGATGAGAAATTGTCTCATTTCCGTGCACTTAGGATGATCTGACACAACTGCAGCTGCAGTTCCAGTCATGCAATGGCAGAAGTAGCATCCACTGTATCAAATTAGCACAAGTGGCTGCGGGTCCATACCAAACTATGAAAAGATACGGGATACAAGCTGCTGCTTTCCAAGGGATTTATTGATGGGAAGCCTAGGTAGGGATTAGACTACTTGGCAGAGTTTGAGGTAAAAGGGATGGATGATATCACTGCACATTGCAGGGAAGATGGCCAAACACAGGGTCAACCCACAGCTCTTAACCTACATTGAATTGATAGATAACCTCACGATGAGTCCTCTGCCCAGGCTTTGCCACATGTAAAGGTTATGCAGAAGTTGGGGCTCCCAAGCAACATGAATTCCCCACTTTGGGATGAAGCAAGCTGCTGAGGCCAGAGCTACCGGGCTGCAGTCAGAGCCTGCTGCACACCCAGCCCAGGCCCACCTTGCAATAGAGCCATTGTCACCACTTTCCTGTCACTTACCTACAGAATTCCCAGCTCTTGCAGGTGTCCAGTGTGTGCCCTGTGGCTCTTCGCCGAGTCAACTAGATTAGAGTCTGGCCACTGCTGGTATGGCCCTGGGCTGGAGAGAGACAGGTTTATGTTCCTGCCTTGCTTTTTGACATTGGTCAAATTTTCTGGTATCTCTGTGCCTTCGGTAAAATGGTGGTGGTGTCAGCATTTCCCTCTCCGATAGGCAGAGAGGACATTCAGAAATCCATGGTTAGATCTTCTCTATGACGAATGCCTGTATCACCACAGCATATAAGTACCTAACACAAGCACCCCTTTACCATGATTTTGTGTCAAGAGGACTATTTTTCTCTATGGATTTTATAGGGTTGTGGAAATAAAAAATGACATCATGTACTAACTGGAATACAAAATTTAGAATACATTTCAGATCTAGTACATGCAGGGAAATAATTTTATCTTGAAAAGATTCTTTAACATATCCATGCTAACATGGTATCGGCATTTGTATTAAGGACATCTGAATGTCCCAGCTGAGGGCAGGTCCCTACAGTGTGAGGAACTCAACACACCCAAGGGTTAGAAATCACATTAGTTCCTTCTTTAGATGTTTTCAAACTAAATAACCAGAAGAAACGTATGTTCCCATCTTAAAATTGGGCAACTGAGGCACAAAGATATTAAATAATCACCACTGACAGAAACTGAGGTGCAGACCAGTGTTTCTCAGCTCCTTGCTTAAACAGTCTCTTTCTCCCATATCTTTCTTTGAGAGGCTTTACATTTTGCTAATTACATACAAGCAAGAATGACTTCAATCGTGATCAAAAAGAATGCACGTGTTTTCCTTGTAATAAAGGGACTCTCTGTTACTTGTCAGTTGTAGGGCACATCTGTGTATCTTTCCCAGGCAATTGTCTTCCCAGTATGTGGTCTCTCAGTTGTGTTTGTGCCTGTATAACATATATACAGTGACTATGAACTAAAGCCATTGCTCCTGTCATTTGACTGGTCATAATAACCTTCTCCCACCCTACCCAGGTCATGACCGTTTATCTGTAGAGCTTGGCAAATGAACTTCTGTTTTCAAAAATAGAGTGTCTACATACTGAACAGCAAGTTCCTCTCACTAAGCATTGGCGTGTGCTCCTGGGCCAGGCCTTGACAGACAGGAAACGGGTACCTTGTCTGTAAAAATTTTACTGTTAAGTGGCAACTTGTTGTAGACTACTCCTAACAGTGGTGTGATTTTCTAGATAGACATATCTAAGTGCATATTTGCATGTACTTCTGTGGAAACTAGGAACTCTGTCCAAGCCAATAGTGAGGAAAATACAGCTGGACACAGTGCAGTGTCTCATTTCTAAGGATATTTTACAGAGTCCAAGAAAAGCAAAGCATAAGTAGAAGAAGGTCTTCCCAGTGTTTATCTCAGATTGCTGGGGACAGGAGTGGGTGGCAAAACCGGAGAAGCTACAGATATGAACTAAAACTATTTGAAAGAAGAAATCTCCAGTAACCACCATGGTCATTTGATAAGGTCTCCAGGGAGGAGGTGATCAGCAAAGATAACATTGTGAAAACCTACAGAATTTCCTTTCCGTCTGTGTTACATATTTAGCAATGTACCATAAAGACTGCAGAGGACAGCATTATTTCTTGATTATACAATATCATGTATCTATTCAAACTTTTCTGTGGAAGACAGAAGCATAATACATTATAAAACTATTTATTTTTCTGCCATTTCCAATCTTTTTCTCCAGTCTTTCTCAGCTCACTAGTTTCAACATCCATGATACATGAACTTCACTTCAGCTTTCATTCAGAGGTATTCACTAGAGCTGAAAAATAGCAAGAGGAAAAGCTGGCTAGGGGATCAGGAAAAAAATATCCAGACCTGCATCCGAAATTTACTTTGTCGTAAAATGGAATCCTTCTTTTTTTAAAGTATTTCCCTACTCTTCAGCTTATCAAGAAAATACTTAACGTTCTTTTGCTACAGGTCAACATGGGCTTTTGCTAACTGAGGTATAAGGGTGTGATGCATTGCCTGCTGCTGTTCAAATCCCAGGACACAGTCCCAAGACACATGCTGAGGTTTGTGTCTTTCAGACAAACCTTCATCCTCCTAAGGATGCCTTTTCCTCTTCTGTACGGAGCTTGCGATCAGAAAACATGGGAAAAAAAACAGAGGAATTCTTGAGTGACCCAGCAGAGTAACAGACCTTCTGGCACTTTTCCAGTGGCCCTGACATTGAGGCTATTACGGAAATCTAATCGCATGCTTTAGAATTAAAACTTGGGTTATCAAAATTACCTGCTTGTTTTTCACTATGACTAGGGTGAAAGGTGACAGAAAATGAAGAACTAATAGAGAACCAGTAAATACAATTGGCAAGCATATGGGGCAAGGCACAGCAATTAAGAAACATCCATTGGGATTAGGTTCCTCAGCCCTATATTAGACCTCTGACAATGGAGCTGAAGCATGACTGACAGAAGATCATAACCGCACTGTTCAGAGCTTGGATCCTGTAAAGCCCCTAGCCAGAACCCTGACACAGAAGTAATTAAATAAATCAGAGAGAAAAATGGCATGTCCTTCACATTTGGGGCCACAGACACCACTCATCATTCCATGGCACACAAGCAACAAAGGGAAAAGATATATTAAGGAAACTCACGTCTAGCCAGCATTATAAAGCTTTAATTTTAGGGACAATTCTTCAGGCGGACACTAGAAAGAGTTAAAATATCCCAGTAATTCCCTAATCTTGTCTGTCTACCTCCTAATTCCATCATCTGCTGCCATCCAGAGAATCTAAGGTCAAATGACTTGATCACATCTTCTCTGTCTATTGCAATTACAGGGCGAACCAGCAAGGTGCTGAGCATTTGCCTGGTGTCGGGACGGGGTGAGACGGCTGTGTGTTTCCAGGGTTTGCTCCCTTAACCCAGGCCCTTACAGGTATTCAAGAGTCACATGTCAGTGACATGCAGTCACTTCATCAGATGAGATAAAACAATGGGCAAACGTGTGCAAAGGTTGTGAACAATCTGAAGAGGAAAAGGAGGGTGAAGTCTCCCAAGACTATATTTAGTTTTTACTTGCCATTGGCGATTAACCCTGCTCTAATTTACACTCTCTTAACTATATCCAGGTCATACTCCATTTGTGTGAGGAACAACATAGTATTCAAGATCCAAAGTTTTTTTCATTTTTTTAAGCAACAGCTGACAAACTCTTATTCCAGATTGTCTTTTAACATTCTGTGGAGGATTTATGTATTCTGGGCACCAAACCAGCATCAGCACTCCGAGGTGGGGGTGGCTGGTGAGAGGAGAAAGACACGTGGAGGTATGCATATCTCACCAAAACAAAACAGCAGAACTTTATGTTTTCTCCCCAGCCTCCACATTCATTGGTCTTCTGCAAGGGTGGAAATCCCACCACAGAGGATTCTTTGAATCATGTTGGTCTTTGATTCTTGCAGATCTCTGTCCTGATTTGTTCTGAATACTGCAGAAAACAATACTTGCCTTGGTCATGCAGGAATGGGTGTTTATATTGCACAGCAGAGGCAGTAAACACAACCAGGGAATATGCCACTTAGGAAGCAATGAAGTTGCAGCAGTAAGCTAAGCTGTTTGCACAACCTACCTGAGAAGAAATAATGCCTTTCCTTGTGCAGAAGTACTAAAAGTATACAGTAACACAGCTGAGACACATTCTTAAGTAAATACCTATTAAAAATAAAGCTGTTAGAAGAATGCAATGATTGGGCATTGAGGTTAATGCATTTACCAGGGTTTCTACAGCAACATAGTGAATTAACTTTCAATCATGATGAAAGAGTCTTTATTTTAACTATGTATCAGAATTCAATTTATATGTCTTCCCCTCTCCAGCTTCTCCACTCTCCTTGACTCTTTTCAGGAGAGAAAAGAGAAGGAATGAGGTGCAACCATTCAGCTTGACAATGTAGCTGCTAAAGTGCAAATGTATGGACTGACCACTTCACTGCATTTGCCACATGGCTGTTATCTTCTAAAGGTGAAGCTGCTGCACAATAAGCTTGAGAGGTGCTGAGCACTTCAGAGTCCTGTTGACTTCAAAGGGAGCTCCAATATCTTCAACAACCTTCCTCCACTTCAGGATCAGGATGTTTAAAGACAAGGTCAAAAACATACTTCAACCTGCAGGTCACATTTAAAACTCTGGGCCTTTTTGCACCTTTTTGGGGAATATGGGAATTAAAATTATTTCTTGGCCTATCAAGTAGCTGTTGCAAATATGCAGACCACATAAACCCATTTTCAAATAAAGTGGTCACCACTTTAGCACCATCTTTCTGAGATCTGCTGAGCTGATCCCCCAACTCTAATCGATTAGGCTTTCCTTAGATCTTTGCAATATTTACCCTCAGTCTGACACACGGGCTAAAAAGAGTTGTGGACTTCTTACAAAACCAATAAGCATAATGGTATGTCATCTATAACAGGACCTTAGTCTATCCTTCTTACTTACCGCCACACGCTGACACATCCAGTCCCTGACAAACCTGCCTCCACCCACACGCTGTCCCACCAGAATAACTACAATTTGCTTTACATGCTTTCCACCAGGCAACACAATGGGTATCCTCCTCTGTTTGCCCCTCATGCATTATGTAGAAGAGACATAACTGGTTGTATTAATGCTAGCTCAAAGTCACACACACGTGCGCACATACACTCTCAGACAAATCCCTGTCTCTATTACAATAAATATCTCATAAAAAATTACATACCCTGAATGGATTCAGAAGCAAAATAGCAGCTGTTGCATATTTTGTTGGGTTTTTTTATTTATTTTTAACTTATTAACATGCTGATCAGATTCTTGTAATCAGAAGCAAGGGACGTTAATCTCATAAAACATGTAAACTGTATTTCATCTGGGGAAAAAAAAAAGAAAATGTTGGCAAAGCTGTAGGTTCTTTTCTTTCTTTTCTTTATTTCAGAAAGGCAGAACACATCTGCAGGTGGAGTTGAAAGTGACTGCAGGTCATCACCACAGGCCCAGAGCAGCAGAAGGAGATGAAGAGAGGACAGAGAGCTCTTCACCTCTTGGCCCATGGTTTAACTCTTGTCCTGATCTGCAGACTGAGAGCAGTTCCTGGTCACAGTTCATGCGAATGGAGTCGGTGGATGCCTCTATACCCACCTCAGAAGAGTCACGATTACAAAAGATATCCGTTGTAAACAGAGACAAACAAAAAACTCAGGGATTTAGGCCAACACCTGTTAAAGAGAGTGGGACCCTCTTCAGTGACTGCAAATAAGTATTGTATAATGTCAGTAGAGAAGAAGAAGAGAGGTTGGCCTTCTCACTTACATCCACGGACAATTTATTCAGAAGATACATGCAAAAGTTTGGCAAGGGAAGAGGCAATGGCAGGAGCCATTAATTGGCAGGCAAGAGATTCAGGTTTGAGTATCAAGGGTTCAGAGACTGTGATATCAAATCTGAGATGTTTTAAATAGACCTGATGGGGATAAGATAGTTATTTGGTACTTTCTGAATATTGTAACTCAACAAGATAGAAAACTTGTGGTACCTATGTATTTAGCCAATTACCAATCTAGGACAAAAATAGAATAATTAAAAAAAAAAAAAACCACAACAAACAACAAGAGAGATCTCCATTTTTAAATTAAACTCAACAAATGGTTATATTTTATTGAGCTAAGGACATTGAGTTCTTTAGATGTTTTAACAATGTAATCAATATCCTTCTCCAGGTTCATTAAAAACAGGAGTGAATGTTTCAAAAACATGCATACGGAGATGGCAACGCAAAAGATGCATCAGTTTCATCAGTCAGGATGTTTTCTAATGGTGAAATGCAATTAAAACTAATCAGGTCTTCTTGGGCTTGTCATACATATCTTCTGAGGGAACAGGACTCTGGTCATCTCCACTACAGTCAATCAAGAGATGCATTCACAATGATGATTATATCAGATCTGGTTTAGATTGACCCAATAGGATTTGTCATCTAATCTTCCATGAATAGATCCAGTCACATGAAGTTAAATCTAGTGAGGCCAATCCAGTTATGTACACAAACGCAAAACAACATTTGCAGAGGCTTGGAGGCAACCAGGTAGTTATGACCCAACTGACAAGCACTGAGTTGATGAAGATAACAAAAAAAACTTATGCTTATATTGTTCCACAATATAGACTGGTTTTTATCTGCAGCTTTTTGTTTATCTCCAGGACTAACCTGCCATAAATCACTTGCAAACTACGCATTAATTATCAAATGCATAGCTGATTTTCTAAAGACTGGATATTTTAGGTTTGTAGGAAACTTCTGGTTTAATACCCCTGCATAAGACGAGAACTTTGAGAAAGATGCTCCAGAAGCCATGAATTCTCTTTGAGACAAGGAGACATTTTTCCTTGCTCTTTTTAATAGAGCATCTATAGCACTAGATTAAGCACAAACCCACCCTCAACGTCTAAACAGACAAATTTAAGAAGTCTAGGATTTGTCAGAAGCCAGACGAACACATTGGGTAAAATAATTGTCCTGCACAAACCCTGGGTCCTGCCATCCTTATGTTCTGTCATGTGGATACAAATTGTGACTCTTGGTATAGCTGAGAGAGGAGCTTGACAGAAGGTAGAACCAGTGCCCCCGAGGACAGTCAAAGTTGTGCAGGTAGCCCTGGGCTGTACAACAGGCAACTAAATGCAACAGCTTCTGTAATCAAATAATAGTTCAGGTAATAAACTTAAACCTTCATCTGCTGTAGCAGATGTGGAGCATTGTCACCACTGAGTACCCTACGTTACCCTGGTATTTTATTTTTTTTTAATTTGGACTAGAGCCATAGGAAAAGAGTAGCTAAAGCATCAAGCTGAAGTGAACAATTTGAACTGGAAGGATTTTTTTTTTTGGTGCATTTTCATAGAAGCTGTTTTACATGTGATAACCTTGCCAGACAAGTCATTTCTCCACAATGATCACTGAAATGGAAATCAGATGACACCAGTTCTGTTTGCAAGTTTGCTATTAACTGCTCTTATTTATACAGTGCTGTTGAATCTTGTAGAATATAATGCTAATGCTGACCTTAGAAAGAAAACGTTCTCAGTTCTTGAATCACTAAACCCTTGGGAAAACCCTGGTACATCAGCAAATAAAGGCACTTAGAGGACAGTAAGAGGGATTTAGCCTCAAGCCTTGGGCTGCCACTTGCCATTCTTATACTGATGAGATCCAGAGTTCCAGTATGAGGTATGGTAACAGCTGAATCATTCCAGATCAGGTATTTGCAGACCTGCAAGATCTAAGATTTTAAGATATAAACAGATGCTGAAGCTTTTCTCAAAAAGATTGAGAGTAACTAGATACATCCAGTGCTTACTGATAAGGCAGATCTTGTCAGTCCATTGAATCACCAACCAGTCTGCCAGATGTTGCTGATGACCTATGGAAAACAAAGCACTGGAGCCAGCATAACACGATGGCCAGAATGATGATCTCAGGACTGATCTTCCTGCAGAGACATTTCATGAATCGATGTCCGAAGAGCAACTCTGAAAGTGTTTTCAGACATCAGCTAGAAAAAAAGGGCTGATGAGGATGTCAGATCCAAAGCAGGTGGGAAGCAACTTGGAAATACATTATTTGTGACTCAGAACAGAGAACTAGACACTAAGCTCTATTTTCTGGGTGCTAGCAACAATGGATTGATCACCGTGAAAAAGAAGAAAGGTAACTACATCTAGAGAATTATCACTGCATGTATATCCTGCTGAAGCCATCTCCAGGCTACTCGTCTGCTTTATTGATGGAACAGGCTTGGTCCACAGTAGGAAAGTTGTTTACAAGGCATTTGCAGACCTTGTGAAATCGGATGATCATCAGCATGAAATGAAAGTGCAGAGATTCACAGAACTGAGGCAGTGTCAAGTTCCTTAAAGTTAAAAGGTGCTCAGATGGGTCACCCAGGAGACACAAGCATTAATTTCCAGGACAGAGCTGCAGGTGACACAGCCCAATAAATATCACAGTTTTGCATAGTTGCAAGAAGAAACCACATTTCTTCTTCCTTGAAGAACAGGAAAAATAGCAGATTGCAAAGCTGAATTGTATTACGGTGTTCTCTGTACAATGTGTGAGCTGCTCACCTTCAAGCTCACAGAAGACCTCTATGAAGAAATCAAACTTTTAAAATCATCTCCTGCATTCCATGCTTGAAATAAAGGATACTAATCAGTCATAATCACTGCTGAACACCCAGAAGGCTTCAGCAAGCCTACATATTGCCAATTGTGTCAGAAAGATGGAACTCTTGAATCAGACTCATAAGATTCACTGACTTTAATAATGTGACATAGCACACTCCCTTGGGCTTGATGCATGCAGCGTACCAACTAGCCTGTATGTCTTTTTGATGTGGCACCCTATTAGTACTGTGGTAGGAGAGCAAAGGACTTCAAAACTTGAACAATTTTTTATTTTTTTTTTAATTTGAACAAACACAGAAGCTTTTTCCCAGATCCTTCAGAAACTGCAGGAGTTAACATGCCATCTGGATGTCCCTGAACTGTAACAACAGATACCAGCAACTGCTGTTATCAGCCTTCTGCACCAAAAAGCCAAAATCCAGACTCTTAACTCAAAAAAAAATTTTTTCCATCTAAAGACTACACATTCCAGTCGTAAGGAAATGCAGTCACACTGAGGTATTTTGAGGTGTAAAGCTAACCTGCTTGATCAGAAGTTCTGCGTGGACAACTAGTGCCAAAGGCCATTTGGAAATGCAAAGGAATGACTGTATCAGCAGTGCTCAAAGTTGTCTATGGGCTTATGAAATGGCACAATGCCTGTGTCTATCACACTTCCGTGGATTTATGCGTCTGCTACAGATTCACGATTGCATCACGCTGTAGCAGCTGTAGATCTATACAATCAGAAAGGCTGAGAAGGAGGAGGAGAGGAATGTGATCCTGTTCCATGAAGATTTTGAGAAGAAGGAAAATTATTTCAATGTTTAAAAAATAGAGCTAATGTGGGCATTATCTGATGCAGACATCTAAAAGAAAGACATCACTACGAGAGACACTAATGTAGTCTCCCTTAACAGGCATTTCTAACCCACAGAACATCTCATCCTAAGATAGTCATCTAAAGTAGGTCACTGGATTGTGCCCTAGAAAGATTTATTCTTTTCCATTGCCTATAAAAAGCAACCTAGATGATTAGCTCAGATTTAGATATCTAGAATTAAGTGAGCTGTTTTCATCTTTAGAAGATGTCATTATTTGCCTAGTTATTTAAACAAGGAATAACAATATTATGCTTGTGCTAAGAATCACTTTCTGACCAGTAAACAATTACAGTATTACTATGTAAGAACAGTTTCCTTAGACAGAAAGTTGACATTAAGAACACAATCACCTCAACATAGCTTTCATTGAAGGATATCATGTCTGAACAAGGTTTGCAAACATAAGTAGATGTGGATAAGGAATTGGCTCAATGGCCGCACTCAGAGAGTAGTGGTCAACGGCTCAATGTCCAAGTGGAGACCGGTCACAAGTGGCGTCCCTCAGGGGTCCGTGTTGGGCCCGGCCCTCTTCAACATCTTTGTCGGTGACGTGGACAGTGGCATGGAGTGCACCCTCAGCAAGTTCGCCAATGACACCAAGCTGTGTGGTGCCGTCGACACGCTGGAAGGGAGGGATGCCATCCAGAGGGACCTTGACAGGCTGGAGAGGTGGGCCCGTACCAACCTCATGAAGTTTAACCAGGCCAAATGCAAGGTCCTACATCTGGGTCGTGGCAATCCCAGGCATAAATACAGACTGGGTGGTGATTGGATCGAGAGCAGCCCTGAGGAGAAGGACTTGGGAGTACTGGTGGACGAGAAGCTCAATATGAGCCGGCAATGTGCTCTTGCGGCCCAGAAGGCCAACCGCGTCCTGGGCTGCATCAAGAGGAGCGTGGCCAGCAGGTCGAGGGAGGTGATTCTCCCCCTCTACTCTGCCCTCGTGAGACCTCACTTGGAGTACTGCGTCCAGTTCTGGAGTCCCCAACATAAGAAGGACATGGACCAGTTGGAGAGGGTCCAGAGGAGGGCCACGAAGATGATAAGAGGGCTGGAGCACCTTTCCTATGAGGACAGGCTGAAAGAGTTGGGGCTGTTCAGCCTGGAGAAGAGGAGGCTCCGGGGTGACCTTATAGCGGTCTTCCAGTACCTCAAGGGGGCCTACAGGAAAGATGGGGAGAGGCTGTTCAGGACGGCCAGTTATGATAGGACAAGGGGTAATGGTTTTAAAATAGAGGGAGGTAGGTTCAGGTTGGATATTAGGAAAAAATTTTTTACTATGAGAGTGGTAGAACACTGGAACAGGTTGCCCAGAGAGGTGGTGGATGCTCCATCCCTGGAGACGTTCAAGGCCCGGTTGGACAAGGCCCTGAGCAACCTGATCTAGTAGGAGATATCCCTGTTCCGTGCAGGGGGGTTGGACTAGATGACCTTTGAAGGTCCCTTCCAGCCCTAACCATTCTATGATTCTATGATTCTAAGTATCTCCAAAAGCATCATTAGAACTTACCATGTAAGTCATACCAAAAGCTGAAATTCAGTCTCATTGACTTGGCATAATTAAAGTACCTAGAGTCAGAAAAAATATCCCATGCAACTGTGATTTCAACCTCTGGCTGCTGTGATTTGGTGCCCTTCCACTGACGCCCCCACACTTCTGTTGAGTTACCCCACAATGAATCTGCTGGTTTCCACAAAACTGGGAGACTCTGCTAATTGTCAGAACATCCACCTTGCTATGCAACATGAGCAAGCACAACTGCAATGGTCTAATAGACCGATCTTCCATAGAAACCTCTCTGCAGTCCTGACAGTTACAGATACTTTCAGCTATTTAAATACTCCAGCAGCTCCATCTGAAAATATTCACTCATTTCTGTAATCATTATATGCTTTTAAAAAACCTTAATTAGAGAGGGTATTTTGTTTGCACTGTTGTCTACTGAACAGCAGAGGATGCACAAAGTATGCAGGCATTGAAGAGTACAAGGTGTCTTGTGTTGTGCAGGGCTCTACTTTGTGCAAAGCCAGTGTTTCCAACACCTTGCGCACCAAAAGCACCAAGAAACTGTGATTGCTTCTCCAGTTCATACACCCACTGGTGGGATGAACAGAAGCTGGATACATAGCAGCCCCCTACCGTGACCGTTTGACTATGCTCTTTGCCATCCATACAAATACCTGAACATGGGCAAGTTTTAACACACACAAAAAAAATCTCTCATACAAAAAATAACACATTCTGTTCTCTCATCTTTCTATCAGCATTTGAAATAGCCACTAAGGTGAATCATATTAGTCAGTCATTATTTGTCACCTTCCTGGTTGCTGACTGAAAAATTTAAGTCAGGGGTTTCACCAGGAGAAAAGCCATAAATGGCTGAAACATAATCATCACTTTGTTCAACTTGATGATACTGGATTTGCAATGAAGATGTTCAAAGTAACAACTTAGTGAACCTGAAAACAAGAGATAATAAGACTCTCCAGCATCACTAAAAATTTTGAGTTAAATAATTATGCAGGAAAAAAAGACTTTTCTAATCAAAACTCTGGCCAGCTGCAGGTAAGTATTCATTTTAAGGAGCAATTAATTTATTTCCTTGGTTTGATAGCAATGAGGAGGCTAGCAAAGGTGTCCAAATGGAAAGCAGTT
Source organism: Tauraco erythrolophus (assembly GCF_009769465.1). NCBI lineage: Eukaryota > Metazoa > Chordata > Aves > Musophagiformes > Musophagidae > Tauraco > Tauraco erythrolophus. Next base: position 61,574,393 of record NC_141496.1, read on the forward strand.
ATAACGAATTAGCAAGGGGACAGTTGCAGCTTGTTGCTTTTTAAAAATTTGATCGTGGACAATCTACAACTTGAAGATCAGAAAACAATTTTTTTTACCTCAAATGTTATTTGTACCTTAGCATATGTATGTGAAATCTGGAAACCCATCAGAGGTATAGGCAGATGTCTAAACGCCTTCAAAAGCAAATGACTAGAAAAATACTAGATATTAAATGGAATGAACTAATTAAAAGTGCTGAGATTGCTCAGACAACGAGTCTTTAACTCTAAAATTAACAAGTAAGAAAATAGAAGTATCTGAAGTATGAGTTAATAATTAAATCAGAGCATCTGCCATTGCAAGTGTGTCATGAAATGCTGTGAAAAAGCACATAGAAAGGGTTTGAACTGGTAAAACTGTCAGAACTTCACAGCACAGAGGCTTTGGAAATTGCATCCCATTACCAAAAACAATGGCTGAGCGATCTTTACATCACAACTGGTTTTTCTTGCATGAAAGATTCAGATTCAAAGTGTGGATAAAAAAAACCCAGAACCTCCTGAATTAATAGACCAATCATGTAACCGCATAGAGCAGATATAGAGAGAAAAACTCTTAGAAATTTGTTCTCATAAGCTTGCTGGCAAACATGAGAGTAAAATATGTTCTCAGAAACGTTGATCAGCTCGCAAGTCAGTTGTGAATAGAAAAGCAGCAAGTCCTTTTTTTTTCACTGAATAATTTTTCTATTTCTAATATAGACCAATGTCTATTTTTTCACAAACTATACTATTTGTCCTTTAATTGAAAAATGGACATTGTTTTTTAATGCTTTTTTTTCTTTTCATTCAAACAAAACAGCCAGTGAGACCAAAATGGTAGTATACAGCAGAGAAAAAAAAAGAAAAAAGCTTATTCTGACATGGAATGGTAATTAACCTAAAATATCAATTATATTTCCTCTAAATGAATGACAGGTGTTCATATTTTGGTTTTTTAACAGGTATTTCTGCATCATTGGTTGTTTTGAAAAAGATAAAATAATCTAACCTTTTCCCTCCCTTCCTAATAGGAGTATGAACACTCCTCTTTTTTAATTAAATGTTGAAAATTCATGAGGTCATTGAGACGTATATAGGCAGATTTGGCAGCTTTTTCATATTTACTTGGACTGTGAGGTGTATTTTTATGTATAACAGTCAAAATAAGTATGTAAACCATCTTTTATTTTAGTAAGTCTCTTTTATTAGACATGGATCAGACACTTACAATGTCAGCGGACCTATTCTCTGGCCACTTAAAGTTGTGTAAATTGGGAATAGTTCCACTGAAGTCAGCAGAGTTGCGGTGATGTAAAAGCGGCAAGAGGAGAATAGAGTCCAGGATGTTTGTAACAACAGAGGCACGTGAGTAAAATCACTCCTGCCAGCCAACAATTGCAGATTGGCCCTGTGAGTCAGGTTGGAACCGTGTTTTCCTTCTGCAGCCTCGTATTGGTTTTTCATTGATAGTAAGTCTCACCCAATTAATTTGTTCCCTTACAAATGCATTTTGTCACTGCCAGTTGTCAATGGGCCTGCATCACAAAGTTCAGATCCAGACCCGAATTTAGCTCGTGTTCTGTTTTGCCCTGAAGGAGTCTTCTGGCTTGGCCCCTTGCATAACTGAGAGTAAGCCACAGCATGTGGATTTGGACGCCTGTCCAGTCTCAACTCCCTTGGAGCCTGGGATTCTTCTGATCCAAGGGTTGTTTTCCAGATTCCTTGTAATTTGTGCTATTTAATATCTGCAAATCTCTTATTTTTATTCCTTTGTATCTCATTTCAGACTTCAGAAACGTATTTGTGAAAAGACAGAGGGAATCAAACGAATCTTAGAATATTTAATCCAACATCAGCAGACATCTGTAGGAAGATGATAGATTAAAAAAGTGGGAGGGAAACAGCTGCAGAGTAGCACTTAAATACGCAGGGCCAAACAAAAGCAGCCAGACACTGTAACGAAGAGAGAGTTTCCATCCTCAGGATGGCAAACAGCTTCCTGAAACCAGGGCACCTCCAGCGAGGGCTGTGGGGGAAAACCATCCCTGCTGCCTGCAGGCTGCCACCACAGCCACAGTCACGCCTGCCTGACAAAGGCAAGGACAGAGCCGGTGATGAAGGATTGATCTCCCGCTGTCTGCCCACAAGCAGGTCATTGTGCTCTTTGTGAGGTGCAACGCTTTTGGCTGCCCCATGCCTGTCCTCTCCACGGATGTCTCCCACTGGAAGCAGCCCTCCTCCAGCAGCACCTGCATCTCCCTAGGACCCGCAATCCGGGGAGCTGGTGGCAAACTGGAGGTGGTCCAGAGAAGAACCGTGAGAACAATTACAGTGTCAGGAAATGCACCCAACAGCTTACATAAATCAAGTCTTTCTCTGTGAAAAACACATTAAGGGGATGAATTAATTAGAGATTACAGCCACCCGTGAGGAAAAAAATTGATAATCGAGGAGTTTTTGGTCTGGAGACAAAGATGTATCAAGGTTTAACATCTACTGCAGCTGAAGGTAAAACAATCTAAACTATAAAAAAGGCAGGACAATTAACTGCTAGACAAACACATCAAATTTAGGTTTAAAGGTTTGCACTGCATTTCGCCCACTAACACTGGATTTTTTTCCCTAGAAGATAAGCTGCAGTTTAAGCAGGAATTAATTTTAGGAAGTTCAGCCACATGCATTGCAAAAGGAATCAGAATAAAAGATCAAAACAGGCCCTCCTAGCTTTGTAAATAAGGAGTCCAATACTAAGCAGCTAAGCTCACATTCCAGGCTCCTGAGGACATATTGCAGGCAGGAACGTGACATGACTTTCCAAAGGCTGCATGACAAATCTATGCTCAGACCTGAAAAGAGACCCCAGGATTCCCGACAGGACTGCTCTTTGGCCTTGCTGTGCTTCCACCCCTCCCTTCCTCCTTTAAAGCTCTCATCCCCTTCCTGTCCTGCTCCCCTCATGCTTTCCTTCAGGCTTGACACCAGCTCTCGTCCCTACCTGATCTCTTCTCTATCCCTTCTCTGCCCCTCTCGCTCTTCTCTGTAAAGCCTCTCAAACACTGCACTGATGTCTTCTGCAGATGGAGTGGGCTGCTGCCTGCCCTAGCCAGGACACAGTGCTGTTGACCATATTTTCCAGGAAATGCCCATGGTTGGTAAAGATGAGGTGAAGGAGCCACAAGAAAGAGGAAGCCTAGCCTTGGAGGTTGGAACTCGGGACCAAATGACCATGCCAATGAAGCTAGGGGCTGCAGCCCTTCCCTGCCCGCAGCCATCCCCGAGAGCAGTGTTCAGCCAGCAGCAGCATCAGTAACAGCAGCGTAGAGCTGCCACTCCAGACAAATGACACAGGGAACTCTACCTGCCATGAAAAGCATTTAAAATCTCCTTGGCCATCTAACTAGCTGTCGTGGAGCACTCTCCATGACCACCTGAGAAGTCATCCCACTGCTGACACAAATTCAATCATTTTACTGTAATCCTACAACAGGGAGCTGCCACTCTGAGTATATGGAAATGAGAATTGACCCTGGAGTAGCTTCAGCATTGGCCCTCATAATTTTCCAGGTTTCTTCTTACCATAATATTCTGCAGTACGCATCTAAAATCTCAACTTTTGTCTATTGCATTAAACAGTCACTTTTCCTCTATTTCTAAACCCTTAGATCAGTTCTATTCAAAAAGAAGAACATATTAATAGCAACCTCTATATTCCCTCTAGGATGCTCTCAAGTCTTACTGTGTTTTTAATCTTTGCAGAGCCCAAAAACCAACCACATCAGGTGATGTGAGTACCAGTTTTTTTAATTTCTTTATGAATGTGACTGGTTAGGAGTTCTGCAAAGATTAAAAACCCTATTCAATAAGACTATAGATTTGAAAAAGGTGCATCATGGTATGATTAACAGGAGATTCAATACAGAAGATAAAAAGAATATTCCTGGCATCCATAGAGTGGTAAAAATCTGCAGAATAAGTGGAGCAGCATTGACTTGCTCTCTAATAACAGCAAGAGATAAAACAACCTCATCAAAACTTGGAAGGTATCAGAAGCAGAAAGATTTCTGGATTTCCAGGTTGCAAAGAGAATGAGTCTGTTTAGTTGGTCTGAAACCCCAGAATAAGTAAAACTGTTAAAATGGAAACCAGAACAATTTGTTTTGAATATAGGCTGCAGACTAATATCCATGGTCAGGGAGTGGAGAGGAACGAGTTTCTCATGTAGACTGGAGGAGCAAGAAGGACCTACAGCATATAACATTTAGAATCACTGTCTGCAAGCAGAGTGGCATGGCTGGTGTATCATTTACCAGCTCTAGCTTCAGTTTCTCAGTTTGCATTAAGGATACATTCAGAACTCACTTCTTTCAGTTTTGTTTTCATCTTGCTCTTCAAGTATGTTTTTTCCCTTCCAGTACACAGTAATCTTTCTGGTTTGTTATATAACCGAATATTCTACCCTGGGAAAACATTTTTGTTCTTCTTGTTTGCAACTTTTCACTCTTTTCTGAAAAGTTAACCTCCTTTTTGGGGAAAACACAGTGAAACAGAAAAAGACAGGCAGGAGAGATGCTTATTATTGCACCTTCTGAGTAAGTCACAAGACTGTGTCCTGGTCTTGGTGTGTCACCACAGAAGGTATCTCAACCATTCGCTGTGACTTTTTGCAGGTTGACACATTACGAGGCAATAAAGCTCGTCAGTAGGTGATCATTGTGTCCCATAGCAACTTCCTGTGTTTCAAATTATTCCTCTTCTACACTGGAGCAAGAGAAGAAAATTTTCATGGAATCCTGTAAATGCCTTCTCTCTGGCATTTCTGTTACCTCGTGACTAGAGTCCTCGCCCAGGATTTTCCTTTATTTTTTTTTTAACTCCAGATCACTCAAAATGAAGTATTTGTTTTCCCGTACTACAGTCAAGACATAATCCTGTTCTCCCCATAGCTTCACCCCAATTTTTCACCTGAGTGAAAACAGCTGATAGAGTAATAGCTAGGAGTTACTTCCATCAGACTCAACTTCAAAACAAAATCCAAAAACCCATTACTTGTTTTACCATAGCTAAAGAGTCTACCCTGATCGAAACAAACAAGAAAAAAAAAAGAATTTTATACAAGGATAATAACATAAAATTTATTTGAGTAACTGCCAACCTACAGCTGCACAAAAGAAAGAAGAATCAGGCCCATTGAGTTGTCAGTTGTTAAATAAATCCATCATGAGAATAACACAGATTGAGCACCAAGTTGCACATTTGAGTCCAGTGCATGTCTTCTGAAACTGAATGGGGTCTTTGAGGTACAAGATATTACATAGGACAGGTTTGGTGGTTTGGTTTTTTTTCATTCTCCAATACAAGCAAGAGAATCCAACACTGTGTGAGTGCTGCACCTTCCACGCACCTAGTGACCCACTCATCCTACGCATCAGTTAGCGTCATCACTTTTTTAATATACTCTCTTTGTGCATTCAGCACCTTCGTGGAGAAAAAGTCAGTCAACACCAGCCTTGCCCCAGCGTGTGACTTCATCACAACCCATGTGACAGACTTAGCAAGGAAATATTGGATCAACAGCAGGATAAATTTATCTTTAACAGGTGGTGAGTGCTTAGTTTTGGATCAGACCTATTTTAATTGAAGGAGGAGACGGTTACCGTATTCTTTGCATAGTGCTTTTCCCTGTACTGTCGTGTCTTATTACCAAGACACAAAGGCATGAAAGCTTAGAGCTTCCTCTATGTGGTCACACAGTACCACACTTGATTGTCCTAGCCAGATTTTTGCTTTCCCAACCCTCTGAGACTCTTGCAATTGGATTACACAATGTTTTCTTGAGCAGCATCTGTGCAGCAGAAATCTTCAGCCTCCAGAAAGGCTGGGGAAGACAGACTGCTTCCTTACACGTGGTTGCTTTTGTCAGCACATAAATCAGTCCCTGAGAGGTCTCTGAAAAGTAGTGTTGATCCAGGGGGGAGTGCCTCAGTCGAATAGGAGGGGACAATCCTTCTAAGTCTGGCTAAAAAAAAAAAACAGTGAGCTGGGAAAAAGCCCAGGAGCCTGAAATTTCATCATTTTAAAATTGTCAAGGTGCTTTTTTTGATAATGTAACTTCCTCAACAGACAATTCCACAGGAAATTTCAGAACATTTTCAGGCTGTATTAGTTAACTGCAAAAGACGGGCATCACACATTGCAGAACATTGCAAATGCAGCAGAAGAGTCCCATAGGAGACCATACAAAGAAGAAACTTGCAGTATCAGACAGTTCCTCATAGGCAGACACTGATCTCATGGGATTTGAAGGGACTTTTGCTACTACTTCTATTGCAGCAAAATCATATTTTCTCAGCTCTCCAGGGGGTCACAAAACATTTCTAATTCTCTGGAACATCCTAGGGTTCCTTTCCATAGCTCAGTCATGACCAAACCAATGAGAGAATAGCTCTAGCAAACGCCCTTGGAAGAAAGACCATTTGTAGCAGAAAAAAGATGTCTGGTGAAGCACCAGAGGTCAATCTGCACACATGACATTCATGTGAAGTTGCAGCTGTCCCCTCTCTGAAGAACAGTTGCTTCACTAAAAGCCTGTATAACTTAGCAGGTGTCCCTGCTTTCCATCAAGGATCATGGAGTAAACTCTTGACATATGGCAGGGAAACTCCCTCTCCCAGACACAGCAGAAACAGCCTCCAGTCCTCACATCTTCCAACCATTTAAGAGTGTTTTAAAGACCTCCTTGACTGCTATTTCTCTACACTAATCAAAGCATCTCAGTCTCTATCAAAGAAGTCAAAGACGCTTGCAGGGTCTTTGGCACACACAGAACTGATTTCACTATTTTCCTTTTCAGCCTCTAGTTTCTCAGCAACTGCTTTGGCAGTACCTTCAAGTGGAGCAGCCTCAACTGTTGTCAGCTTACAGCATCCCAGTTTGCATGCCCTACTTAATTGCTTGAAATTCAGAGGTATTGAGCACCTGGGACTCCGGTGGAATTTAATGAGAGCCGTGGCTGTTTCCTCACATCTGAAAAGTGAGGCCCAGAGGACTTCTTTTGAAGACGTCAATCGCTATCTTCTACCCTGACTTCCTATATTATTTCCAAACAAGCATCTATTACTCTCTATGCTGGTAGGTTTAGCTTTTGAATGTTAAGTGTCCTGGTCGAAGGCGTCAATTTTAGTCCAACTTTATCTGTTTTAAAAGGGACAGGGATTATATTACTTCGCAATTCCCTCTTAACTTTGTTCTACTCTATATCAAATATGAATTATTGACAGAATCACCCCAATCTGTCACGTTTGATGAGACACACATATCATGGGATACATTAAATGGAGAATATAAGCTTAGAAGCATATGCCAGTGAATCTGAAAGAGAATTAATTTCTAATTCAGTGCATGAAACAAACAACAATAAAGAACATTTTAAAGCTTTGTGACCTAACAGTATTCCTAATAATGAAAGGTTTCAGTGAAGTCTAACAGGCTAATCTAGATTCCCTTGTAAAAAAACCCTTGAAAACAGACACATGCACAAACACACACATGGTCCAACCAGCAAACACGAATGAAGGACCAGATTCCAAAGCTTTTAGTCATCTTGAATGTTACCTTCCCACCCATGAAAGACCCCATTGAACCAACGAGACCATTTGTGGAACAAGGTACTATTCAACTCAGGCATAGAGTGAAAGGGATCAGAATCCAGCCCAAAGTTAAAAGTAAACAGGAAATTCCAGCAGCATATCTCACAGTAGTCAATACAAAAAAAAGAGTCAGCGTTCTCCAGTGTTTTGCATACTAAGATGCTGCAGCCATCCTCACACACCAGAAAATAACTGCAATATCTATATGACTGTTAGCAAATCATCTTCACTACATATTTGCATATAGGTGTTGATAGGAGACTTCAACAGAGAACAGGGACTACTATGCTAGGTACGTAATATTAGATAGTGCCTGCTCCGAGGAGGTTATGAATCAGTAGCATAGCCAGATAAATGTGTACAGAACGAGCAGCTATATGACATGGTCATACACATATTAAAAGTGGAGCTAGAAACAAAATTTTCAGAGATGATATAGTGTCAAACTCTTACCTGGGACCTCCGCATACCTTTTGTGACAACCACCACTGCAGTGCCTCACAGGCACTGCACACGTATTGCCAGATGATCAATGGGGAATCAGCCAGCTCCTTAGGTGTCCCTCAGGCCTCAGCATTTCGAGTTTTTGTTTAAAGAGCCTTTACATGTAGAAGTGCTTCACAGTCATCGCCTGATGGATGATGAGGGGTTGTTTTGACTCTGCTAACTGGCTGCCTAGCTACTAGGCGTTGCAGTGTCAGGTATATGTTCAAGAACACAACACGTCTGAAATCGTTAGGTCACACCATACCAAGAAAGAATCCAATGGCACAAATTACTGTAAAAGATACAGAGATGGTTTATAGGGAAGAAAGAGAGAATGCATGAATGCATAAAGGTGTGAATCAGACTAAACAACAGGGTACTAAACTGTAGGATCAAGTGTCCTTTCCCTCTCCAGTCAGTTACTCACTGTAAAAATAAAATATTAGCTTGGTAGCTAAACTCTCCCCCCACCTTCTTGGAGTAACTTTTGTGGGATAGGAGATCTTCTTGGTAAAATTACAAGAGATTTCAATATTGTGAGAAAAATGCCAGAGAAATGGAAGTTATTCCAAAACATGCTATTTGTGTAGAAATGCTACTGAAATCCTAGAACACATATTAACTATAAATTAGCATGGGCAATTTGGCTTGCACATTTTAAGCAGATAAAAAGAGAATACTGAAACTGGAAGAGTCTCTCTGAGCTAGTGAACTTGCTCCTCTTCGCAGAGTACATCAAACTGACTACAATTAACTAAGCAGTAATTAAAAGCTCCAGAAAGAAGGTTGTATTATAGTTGCGGCAAGGAAAAGCTTATCAACACTTGAAACACAGTATCTTCACACCCAGGAAAAATCACTATCAGTAAACCAGTCACTGAAAGAAACTAAAGGGATCAACAGAAAAAGAGAAAAGTAAGGTCAGTGAGACAGCACATCTGAGATACAAAGCAAAGACACTCCGTTAGTGGTTAGGAGGAAAACTAACAATAATGAACAGCAATTCAATAAAGAAAATTAATTTTATTCCCATTTTCACTGGCAAATCTTTCCTCAGTGGAAGGAAAAAGAAACACTCAAATAAACTTCTGCCTCTTGCCAGCGGGTATGATAAACAGAGCATAAATGCAAGTACAGATAGATGGACAGACAACAGTCATGCCAAGTTTACCTGTTTGACCACAGATGCCAGTAATGTTACCTTCCACCAAACTTAAGTCTAAACAGCAACTCATAATACTGATGTAAAAGGTGTTGCTGAGGTTCCACTAAGCCATTGAGGTCCCATAGCTGAATTGTTGTCTACCTGATGTGCCCTAAACGCAGTTGAAAGTCCTTCATGTAAAATAAGGTTCAGACAGTGCCCCACAAGACCTTCCTGAAAAGCACACATTGTACCTGAAAAGCAAAGATGGTACCTTCCCACGTGCAATGACAGCCAGAGGACATGCCATGTACTGAGACAGAGATGACCATCCTTTCCTGCTCTTTGCAGACTTCTGTGTGCCGGATAGTGATGATACCATATAGCACGCACAGCACCAGACTGCAGACCACAACAGGGCATCCTCTCCCTATCCATACCTCTCAAGTTTAGGTACTTCCTTCCTAAGGAAACACCAGTGTGCTGTTCCAAATTTTCAGCTTTGGTAGAGGGCTTGACTTCAGGCACACCAGAAGTCACTCTACCACAGTGAGAGTGGTAGAGTAGGAATCCTCCTTTTTCTTCTCAGAAGGATGGGAACTACAAGATGCAGGTCCTGCCACTGGGGTGCAGAAGCACAAGAGTGAACAGGCTATGAACACTGCCCTGATTGCTCCACGGACTGCACACAGCATAGCCTCTCAGAGATGCCACCTTGCAAGCCTCACAGGGCTACTCACAGCTATGCCTGGTCTCCATTTCTATTCTTCAATTATTTTCATCACACACCAAGGCCTAAGGAACATTATTCCCTGGCTTCACAAACACAGCCCACCACAGCTGCTTATTGTAAATCTTCAAGTGTGTCCACTCTGCACTGTGACTACATCCTGGCATTCACCATCATTGACTTCACAACCCAATCTCTCCCTGTACCATGAGTCATTTCTTCACCACACTTTCAAGAAACTTCTTTTATATTAAATGCTAAGCTGAAGTAATGACTTCTGTGCCAACTTGATTTACCAAAAGACTAATAAGATGACAATTTAATTGACACTCTGCTCAAGAGACCCTTGAAGTTTCACCTGAAGAGGTTACCAACACCACTGCTGCTTCTTTTTCCTGCTAACAGAGCCACTGAATGTTGTTAGAAGTACTGTGTGCTGTTCTCCGCTAGCTTAGTTCCCTGGTTTGAAAACTTTATATATTTTCTGAAGATAGCTTCTGGCTCTTTCTCTTCAGTCCTGGAACGACTTTATTTGAATGAGAAGGAGAAAAATTATAAAAAAAACACAGTAAAAACCAACTCCTCCCCTTTATTTGAATTTCTCAGTTCTCAAAGCTTTGAATATACTTTAGAAAAGGTGGTAACATTTTAAAATTAGCTTTGACTTCCCTTCCCATGCAGCAAAAATGACCTAAAGAATCCTTACCTCAGGACTAACTAAATTGCACCCATTAATGAGCTCTATAAGGTACACACATCATAGGCTGGTGACTTTGCCCTGTTTTCTGATCAGGATAATAACTACATCTTCCTACTATGACTCTTCTCAACACTCTCTAAATGTGTAATACCGCAAATAATAGGGCCATGAATTTCTGTTGTATAACCGGATAAGAATCACAAGCATGTGAGCTAAATGTTCAGAGGCAATTATGTAGCCAATAATAAACAAGGTCAAATAACACAAGAAACTCACTAACAGAAACTTAAAAAATCTTTATTTACATCAGAATTTTTACCACTATTGTGCTTATGCATAGCTATGTACGATTTCAGGCATGCATTATGTTGAAACAAAGTATTGATTGCCAGATACCTTCTGATTGCAATGTTCTTCATTCAAAATTTGTCTTAGACCAATTTACCAAATATTTACCGAAAAACATGTAATTACTTGCATATTCTTGCTTGTGACACGCTGCCAGCAGTTCTGCACAGCGAATTCATGGGAATACTGACTTATAAGATGCCTATTCATTTACTCCAGGTCCTCAACATACCTTCAAAACTCCTAACTGAGGTAAGGTTAAGATTTAAAAATGTTGTGTATCCAATAATTCATGTTGCAAGCTTTCATTTTCTTGGCCACTGTACAATATCCACCACAAAACACTGTAGGAGAGCTCAACACAAGACGTTATTGGAGGAGAAGATTATTTTATTAAAAAAAAACCACCCTACACTACAAGTGTGTCCAGCAGTTAGATATTAGGAGCTGTGCCTCCAAGCACCCTGTCCAGCTTTCAAGCATTAGGACAGACATACCCAGATGGCTTCTTCAGACCCTTTGGAATGACATGAAGGACAAGAGACACCAGGTACTGAGTCATCAATGCCTACTAGGGTCTTCTCAGACTGCTGATCATGTACTGGGTTTGGATGTGTGTTTTCGTAGCTCACAAGAGCTGATGGAAATCAGTCTCTCCATCCTGACCCATCTATCAGTCATGTGCTTGGATCTTAATGACAGTCTAATCTAGGTGTCAAATGCCAGAGGCGCCATCAACACATACCACTCTTGCATCCCTCCTGCCAGTCTTTGCTTCGCATCCAGACTCCCCCATTTCTTCTCCATTCCTCCCAGTCCTATCGTTGCTCTTATGATTTTCTGCAGTATCAGCAGCAAGGGTTTGGGAAACATTAGTCATAAATAGGATAGCTGTCTTATTCCTAATTAATGGCTCCATCTCTGCAACCTAATGACATCTCTTTGGTGTCTTGGCCCAAAGTCTGAAGAATGACTCTTATACAGAGGTAATAGCAAATGGGAGGACGCTGTCATTATCACTGCTTGGTAGCATCCATAAACAGTAAAAAGTTGAAGGTTCAAGGCCTGTCACATGGTGGCCTGTCATCAATCAATTTATTCCAGAAAGCAGTGATCCCGAATCTGCAGCAGAAGAAAACAAACACCAGCAAGGTGGCCTTGAGATGCTCCTAAGGCAGAAGACTTCCACTGCCTAGAAACCTGTTTCAAGGTGAACCTTGGGAATTTGATGAGAAAGGGTCACTTACTCATAGTTCTTCCCAAAGGCTGCCATAAAGAAGTCTTTAGACTCAGCTTCAGTCAACTGTGAACAGCGGTTTCCTCTGCAAAAAGCCTGGCTCCTACATTTTCACACCATGTTCTGTAACTTGAATCTATATTTAATTCATTTTTCCTTTCAGACTACAGAGTATTTAGCCATCTGTGACATGGTTACACCAGCTACCAGATTCTCTTTTCTGCTATGAACGCTGACAATTCAATAAAGTCTAATTGATGACCTTTTTAGAAGGACCCAGATTAAGAATAATTAGCACGCAAATGAATAACGCTCAAGATTCCAGTGATGTAGTGATTTGATCAAATTCAGAATACCTTAGGGGAGATATACTGAACAGCAGTATAAATAATGATCTGATTTATTGCAAGAAAAACACACAACAGACATTTTGTATTTATATGCTCACATTCCTTATTAATTGAAGATTAGCCTAAGAAAAAAAAGGTATTGTGAGGAAATTGAGAAATCCTTTAATTAATCATGATTTGGAAAGTAAAGAAAACATTCATACAGCTAAGTATTAAGACAGAGAAGAGTGATATAATACTGAGGAAAAGAGCTAAGTCACAGATAATACAATATGTATGGAGAAACTTTACACTTAGAAAGAGGTACTGACCAAGACTCCCCTGCATGGGCATCTGTTTGTCAACAAACACGCTCAGGCACATATATGCCATTAATCATGTATTCCTGTAGAGGGATCTGGGTAGTTAGGCAGAAAAGGACATGGCAAGGATAGATGCCTACCTTAAGGACCAGAAAGAAAAAGAACACCAGTGAGCCCATGCTGACCTTCTTTGTTAGAGCTGACAGGCAGAAGCCATTGAGAAGCCAGGAGGCAGGTCTTGCAAATCCTAAATAGGTGCACTAAGCATATTTAACAAGAAAAGTGGTGAGATCTTTCCATCTTGGTGGAGGTTTGCTTTGACACTGAGTGAGAAGGGTGCAGCAGGGAGGTGCTGCATGGTCACAGCAAGCTTACTTTCTTGCAGTCCTGCAGGAAGCACCTTGTGTTTTACACTACCAGAAATGGAGCCTCTCCAGCATGGAGTTTGGCAACACTGACAGCTTGATGCAAACCTCTGTCCAAGTGCCCCACTGAAGCTCTTGAACCCCATGCACTGCAGCACAAGGAAACCACAGTCTGCCTCTCCCCGTCTGCTGCTGCAGGCCAGCAGCAACAGGAGAGGAGCACCGTGACTTCCACCACCTCTCCTGCACACCCTGATGCAGCACAAATGGGACCCAGCACATACCAAAATGGGGAGACAGAGCATGGAGATATCACACAGAAAGGAGCTGTCAGCCTGCTGGCCCCAAAATAGAAGTGATACCTGAAGTGTTAATATAGACCTTGCGATGAGATATCTCAGCATTTCTCCTCAGCGTCAGAGGACTACACCCTCGTGACATCCCAGTGGGGCATGGAGGAGGGAGGGCTAAACCTCATTTTACAGAAGGAGGGTGATGCACCAGGCAGATTCGGAGACTTGCCTAAGGTGGGAGTGTCAGCCCACTAAACCATTGACTCCACATTATGTTGCAGCTTTACAACTCTCATTATTTAGTCTTATACTGAAAATTCAGCCACATTATTAACGTAATTTGTTTCAGACAACACCAGCTGGTCCTGACGAAGTTCTCATTAAAATATTTCACCATGATAGTGTATATATATATCACAGGTGGGCTGTGCTTCTCAACAAAGAAAGTCTGCTCTTACTGGTACAGTCACTTCAGTGGATGCACTTGAGTTAAGCCATACTGACAAGCAAGCCACGAATCGGGCTGCTGCATGGACCCTGTTGTTGCCTTTCTTCACGCACCGCCTTGCAACATCTGGATGAGTGTATCCCCTTGTTTGTGTTGCAATAATTTGGTCCACTGTGGAAACCCCAGAAATCTACGTAAGATACCATCTCCCCATTCAGGACTTTGGGAAGCAGATGGGAAAGGTACTAGAAAGAGGCAGAGTCACACTGTGTCCCAGTTGAAGAGTGGCTGTGCTCATCGAGGCTCTCCTGTCTGCTCCCCTTTGGCGTAACACAGAACTCAGACTGAAGGGTTGGGATGAGGACAGATGGATGGGAAACTCGAGTGAGGACTCAGCCTTAGTGAGATAATTTAAGAGATTTCAGAAATAGACTTAACCTCTTCTGGCCAATGCTGGAGATAAGAAGAGATCTTTGATCTTAGCCAACATCACCCCTACAATTTAAGATCTTTGCAGTGCAATAGCTGTGACAGGAGATGTCTATGCTGGATCTGCTCTGTGAGGAGCATCTGACCGGATTATTTCCTAGAGTTTACTCCTTCCTAGCTAAATTAATCTGTGCATCCAGCTTTCGTTCTATAATATATAAAAGTGTGATCAGGAATTGAGCTAGTTTTGGACTGGTGGTTTGTTTTTTTTTTTTCCTTTCTGTCATGGCACAACCTCTGTGGTTGATATTTTTAGCATGGAACAGGCTGTAGATGTGTTTCAGATAGGGGAAATGTCTTCCAAGGAGATGTTTCTAGCTGGTTGAGATAGAAAGCAAGGACAACTCTGTCTCATAGAGGGGAAAAAATGCATTAATTTTTGGCAGCATTTCAGACAAGACTTTTTATTTAGTTAGGTTTTTTCCTCTTCTGTAAAGTTCACTCAGCATTGTCTCCATTACTAAGCAAGCATGCTTACTAAAATCTGCCAATTTAGTCCGGTCTATACTTAGATCCAGGAAGTTTTATTTTACTTTATCTTTAATAATATCTTTTGCAAGTGATAAGGAGAACACTCTTGGTTCCACACCACCACAAATCTTTCATTTGTGGTAGATAATGAAAGTTTAAAACCTATTAGATTACAGAAAGTGGGGGTAAAAATGGCACTAAATATGGTCCTACCTCCTCACTGGCAAGTTAATGACAGTATTACCAGTGACCTCCCAACACCTCCTACCCCAAAATTCCCTCTTAAAAGTTATGTACTGTAGATGTCATTATTAATGTGAGTGGTGGTATATCTTCCTACCAGGCCAAGTATACTACATGGAGGGGTCACTAATTGCAAATTTATTTTTCTACATAGCATCAGTAAGGTCTCAGAATAGTCTTGAAGTGAGATTTAACTGGTGCATAAAATCTTGCTGACACTTTCATAGAGCCCGGGTGGCTCAGTTTTGACAAACTCTCAATTGCAAAGGGTAATAGGAGACTGTTAATACTCAGGTAAAGCTAAAGTATGTATGCTAAAAACATACGTGAATATGAACAAGACCAGAGCAAAACAGAGAAAAGGAAGGTCAGTAACACTGTTAACCTTGACACATAGACATCCACGAAGCACAGCACCACGTGAATGCAGCCTTAGCACCATACATGAACCTGACTCAAGCTAACTTGAATGCCTTTGGATGCACAGAAACACTTACCACC
Source organism: Tauraco erythrolophus (assembly GCF_009769465.1). Taxonomy (NCBI): domain Eukaryota; kingdom Metazoa; phylum Chordata; class Aves; order Musophagiformes; family Musophagidae; genus Tauraco; species Tauraco erythrolophus. The sequence goes on from NC_141496.1 coordinate 61,590,169, forward strand.
TGGGCTATCAATCTGGTCTATCAACCTGGACAAACAAGATCCCAAGGAACTGAGGGCTGACCCTAACCAGAGAGTTACCCACCAGTCAGTTTACTTGGGAAATGTTCCTTCTCCATGGATTTTTTTTCCTAGGTCCCCAGACTTGGAAAGAAGTCTAAGTACCAAACCTAGAAGAAAATACGTTCATCCCATCCCAACTATGCAAAATTGAAAGCTTTTGGTATCTGTACCAGAAAGAGTTCCACAGAGATGCAAAAGGAAGAATCTCAGTTTCATAGGAAGACTAGCAATACTTGCAGCCACGGTCTCATAGCCTTTAAGAAAGGGTTTCCCAGTTGTTTTACACAGGTATCATCACAAAGGTAAACACACAGGGGAGGAGAAGACATTCTACTCTATGAGTGTCATTTTGAGGTAGCATTCACTGCAATGCAGTGTGCAAATCCTGCAGTTAAATATCAGTTAGATAGTTTGGATCCGTCATTTAAAATGGTGTTTTTTCTTATCATAGTCTTCACACAAATCAACACCTGATGACTAAGATTTCTGGCCTTACAGCCCTAAAAGCCGCTCCCACTTCTCACTATATATTTCAAGGCTATGTTTTGAGATGTCTGTGGCTCACACAGAAAACATAACAAGAAGATACCAGGAGTTTGCTGCATTCCATCTAGGATGGTCCCATAAATAACACACCAGTTCAAAATCATGCCAATAAAACCTCATAAAAGTACCATCCAGTTTGTCCCCTGTTTATCATTAAAAGGGAGCAGGCATATTTATAAAGCTTCATTCGCAGACTATGTACCTTCATCAAAAATACAAAGAGAAAAACAATAAAGCATTTCTCAGAGCAGCTTGCAGCAGATAGTTTCAAAAAGGCTTTTTATGTCTTTGGAGACTTGCTTTTGCACATTTGTAGGGCCAGCCCACAAAAAAACAACATGCTGGGTTTCATGTCTGGATAGAAGGCAGTCCTGTCTAGCTCCGCAATCTTTCATGTAAATATGGAATGACTAGTGACTCTTCCTCCTGTTTCAAGGCGAAGACAGGTGAAACGGAGAGTAGAAGAAACACAATTTGTGTGATAAGTGCACATAAATTTTGAAAGGGGTTTTCAGGGGAAGGGTGAGAGTTTTGGGGGAAATGTACTTCTGTATGTGTATGTATGCAATTCTTGCTTATTTTGTTCGTGTGAGCTTTTTTGTTGACTGAGGTGTATGAATTACTGTAGAAATGTAAAAGTAGAAGTGCTCTCAAGAGGACATCTGTTCCACATCATTGACAGATGTCTGTCTGACCCATTTTCAGGATTGGAAACAAGGATTCCAGAATATCCTTAGAAACCCTGTTCCAGTGCTGTACCATCCCCATAGACAGAGCATCTATCTGAATTCTATCTAATCTGAGTATCTCTTGCTTCCACTTACTCCTTCCGTTTGTTTTTACACCATTTTTAGACAGGGAGAGCAGGTAAGTATTCTTTTCTCTATAACATTTGCAATAACATCTTTTGCATAGTGTGTGCATTATGCCTCTTTCCTTTCCTAGAAAAAATATCTCAGTTAATTCATCTTCTCCTCATAAGATATGTTTTCTAAACTTTTTTCTTCCTGCTTTGAAAAGGAAAATGATTTTCAAAATCTCTATGCTTTAAAATGTGCCATCATTGGACACAGACATAGTGTTTCCAAGTCAGGCCTCACTACCCAGAGCAGACCTAAATAGCCACTTCCCAATTATTCACAATATTACTGTTTACTCATAGTGTCAAAGAATTTACTTTGCACACATCTTCACATTTCTAGATTTCATTTTGTGTTCTGTGCTAAGCCACTCTTCTGAAAACTGCTCCCAAACTAGTTGTTTCCCATTTAATATTTGTGCATTTGATTTTTCCCTCATCAAAAGTGATACTTTGCACTTGTCTTTATTGGATTTCATCCTATTGATTTCAAACTCTTTCTTCAATTTATCAAGCTCATTTTGTATTCAAATCCTGTTCTCTAAAGTGTTTGCAGCCCCTTCTAGTTCAGTATCATATGCAATTTTTAGAAGTTTTCTACATATTCCATCATCTGAGCTGAAAATATTGAATAAACTGGACCTAAGACCGACCTCTGTGGTATCTTATTTGATATGTTTTCCCAGTTCGTGCTTTACCGATAAGCCCAATTTTTTGAACAGTTTTGCACCCATCACATAATAACTTCATCTAAACCATGTTTCTGCAGTTTACTTATGAAAATGTCATGTGGATGTGTGTCAAAAGCCTCGCTAAAGTCAAGATCTATCACATCTGCTGCTTCCCCCTTATCCACTGGGCCAGTTACCCTGTCAAAGAAGGAAATTAGATTGCTTTGATGTGATTTGTTCTTGACAAACCCATGCTGGCTGTTTCTTATCGCCTTATTTTCCTCTAGGTGTTTACAAATTGATTGTTCAATAATTTGCTCATGCATTTTTCCCGGTATCAAAGTCAAGCTGACTGGCCTATAATTCCCTAGGTCTTCCTATTTCCCCTTTATAAGGATGGGTACTGTGTTTGCCTTTCTCCTCTCCTCTGGGACCTCACCCATCCTCCCTGAACTCTCAGAGATAATTGCTAATGGTTCAGAGATCGCTTCAGCTAGTTCCTGAAGTACTCCAGAGTGAATTTCATCAGGCCCTGCTGACTTGAATATATCTAACTTATCTGAATATTCTTTAACCTGTGCACCATTTTCCTGTAAATTAAACAACTTTCTGCCCAGCATGTGTTATACAGTTTTTATGCTCAAAGGCGATATTCCTAATACTGTAGTTTTAATTTATTTTGGCTGGTAAAGCTGTTTTACCCTTCACTCCACAATGACAGTAAAGCAGAGTGGCTATATCCAGTAAATGTCTTATTCTCAGGAGGAAAGACATCCCTAAATACAAACATTTGATGTTTCAAAAAGTGCCTTTTTTTCTGTCTCTGTAGAGTAAGCACGGTGTGGACAGTGGCCCACATGAAGCCCAACTGGACTTCAGCACCCTCTTATGCCCCCAAAGCTGGTTTCAAGACAGATCCAGGGCAGGTCTAGTTGCAGCAGCTCAGGACTCCAGCAGCTGCTTTTTACTTTGTCTGAGTGAAATCCAGGCATCAGCCATTTCTAGACCTAATTTTCCCAAACCTCGAAGTGTTTCCAAAACATGCAACCCACTTACACAATCAACTGCTTCATATAAAATGCAGCAAGACCATCCAGCTGGAGATAAAAGAAAAATAAATTGATCTAGAATTACACCTACGGGGCTATACTAGTTCTCTTCCTCAAATAAGGTTTCTTCAAGCTAGGTATAGCTACAGAACGACCCTTAGCTATTGTCCTTCTGTTTCACCAGCTCTGCTCCTGTTTACAAAGCAGTCCTTTCCTCTGTTTCTCAGATGCATTCTTGACATACTTGCTGTACTTGCAATTAGGGCAGGAGAAGCCCATTGTTCATGTTTTCCCCTCTGTCTTTTCTACACAAGTATTTCTCACTGGGGACCTAAAAGACAAAATATTGATTTTTTTTTTTTTCCCTAAATGGCTTGTTCTTTTTTATTATGTTATCCTGGTGGTTTTAATTTCTTACTGCCTACTTTGATGTAGCAACCTAAAGACAGACAAAGATGAAGTTCTAACCCTAAGGCCTTGAAACAAAAGATACAGCATCTTCTCTCTGTCCCTCAGAAACAGAAATAAAATGGCTTAGTTGAAAGAAATCCACAGCAAGGAGGGTGTGAGGAGATCTTTCAACTTCCTTACCTGTCAATTAACACAAAGGAGGCACCTTGGACTCTGGAATGGCCTTTCTCACAGGCAGGAATCCATCTTTCAAACTCTCCGTAGGCTACAAAATTATCCCGACTCCGATCCCATGATAAGCTTTGTGTCAGTCAATGCTATGGGTACCAGAGGAAGCCGCAGGGAAGCCACCTGAGCACGAGATCACCACAGGTCTGGCACCTGGCAGCAGCAAATGAAGGAACTTTGAGCAACCACATTTCACAAGCCTGAAAAATGCTATTGTCTCACTGCTTTTGTACTCAAGGAAAGTATCACTCAGTCAAAGGCTTCTGAGTGAAAAGTACTACAGGATACTTAATTTCAAGAAAGAAATTAGGTGGAAAAAATTCTCTGAGGTCAAAAATTGCCGCAATAACCAGAGGTGCCACCCAAAAGCTCTGTCTGTACTTCAGCCAGCAGTCACTGAGTGAGTCAGACTGGACCTCAGGCGGTCTCCAGTCCACCCCACACAAAGCAAGGGCTAACAGGAGCAGGCTCTTACTGAGGATAGGTATCCCACTGTCTCTCTGGGCAACCCATTCCCAGGTCAGGCCACCTTCTGCCTCAATGCAGCATCTCCTTTTGCAAGCTGCATCCCTGCTCCCCATCAGTTTGTGCCTCCAGGGAGAGCCCAGATGCCTTTTTGCCCACATGGTTTTCTCTACAGCCAGCCCTGCCCTCGGTGTAGATCTGTGCCACCCCTGGCACAGGGCTTTGCAGTTGCCTTTGCTGAACTTTATGAGATTCTCGTCAGCCCATTTCTTCAGCTGTCACTTTCTATAGGTCAGTTACTGCTTTTGCACTGGGATCAGCCAGCAACGATCCTGCAGAGAGACAGAAAGGCAAGACAAGAGTCCTGGGGCTGATATCCCATAAAATAGACGACAAGGAGGAAAACAGTCAGGATAATAAGGTAAATGCCAATGGATGATACAGAGACTCATCAAGAGCTAGTTGAGAGTGCAGTGACATAAGACTCTCAGAACTTCAGTCTTGCCAGTGTCTGACATGATACCACCAGAGCCACTGACAGTAACAAGAGCTGTTGCAAGGAATCTTGGCAGGGAGAAAACAACTTTAATGGTGTTAAACTCTTCCCTCATTCCCACAATGATCCATCCAGTCTAGGACTGACTTTTACAAATAAGAAGGCCTGGAGGAGCACTCTCTAAGATGTAATGGTGCTATAGAGAAAGGAGTCATTTTTCTTAGCTGTAAGACACTTCTGTTCCAGAAAGAAATAAACCCCAAAAATGTTAATTGCAGCCAAAAATCACAGACATAAACCGACAAAAGCTCTGAAGATGCTTTTTCATGAGAGAAAATGGGATGGGCAAGAGCAAAGGAGCACATTATATCTGGACCCATATCTAAGGTTTCTTTCCATTTATGAGGAGTGAGGGTTGGAAGCTGAGCTGCAGTTCAGGCCAAGCACAGTTCCAGCAGGACTGGGAACAGCAGAAAATAAAGAAATTATGTTCAACTTCAGCACAGATTAGTGATAAATATAATGATTCATGCACTTCAGAAGCGGAGAGATCATGCTTATTGCAACACACAAAAAAGCACAATTCTACAAAAATATGTTCTGCCATAAAAACAGACAACCTGCTTTCTAGCATTAGTTGCAAAAAGAGGCTTCCATTAATGCCTCTGAAATAAAAGCAGAAGCAATTCACAGCCCTTAAAATCATTCTACCTGCTTCCTGTGACAAGAGCAGGCTCAATGTTTTCTGAAGCAATAGAACTGTAGGTCATAACAAGTCACCTCTGGCCTTTATTTACAAGCACCTGCACCTCACCTTCTTCTCTGTAACTCCTAATGCACTCTGTGAAGGTAAAGACTGCAAAAAACCTAAAAATACACACCCGCAGCAGATGTGCCCTATGCTATTGGCGGAGCCATCTCCACCAATGTCAGCATGCTGCCAAGATTTGATTTGGTTCCAGAGGTGAAGCTGAACTCTCCTGGCCTTGATCGAGAACTACCAAAAAATGGTCATCTTCAGCACATACTGATGAACACCTTCTCCTTCACCAATGCAGAATAACGTGGCAGAGAGAAGTTCAGTCTTATGCATGTTCACCTGAGGCACACTTTAAAAACAGTATCCTCTTTTGTGAATTAGGCTGGTGTTCTCCTGTTACCGTTTTGGAGGTGTTCTCTCCAAAAAGATGCCTCCAAAAGGTGTGTTGAACACTCATCTGCACACTGGAGAGGTGAAGACTCCCTTCACCGTGGTGACAAACTTCAGATAGGATGCCATAGCCAGGAGCTTGTTTCTTACTATGTTGAACATACTAAACATATTAATATGTGTTGCTTTGCTTCTGCAGTTTCCCTGTCAAGCTGAAAGCGAAGAGACATTTTGTGAGATTAGATGCTCTTGGTGCTCTGTAAGAAGACTCTTCTCTTTAACCTGTCCTGGAGTAGGATCTCATTAGGTCTTCCCCACCTCATCTCCTAATTCACCAGAATTTTGATCGATTTCAATTCAGACTCTGCACTGGGACTTCTGAGCAGGCAGATTTTGTTGTTCGCTCAATAACAACATCATTTCATTCAGGGAGAACAACCTAAACCTGATGACATTACTTCTATGTAGATAATTTTCTCCAAGATCTATTTCAAGGTATATTTTTAATGTTTTCCTTAGTCATGGTCTGGAAATCTACCCATGATCAAGTAGAGGCAATATGGACCAAAGGAAAGGTCTTGTTTGCAATCCACCTCTGAGGGAATGACTGTCCTGGTAAGAGAGATCTGAAGATCAGGAACGTGCATTTCACATTGAAGTATCATGTGAGTAATAGAAATACTCTGAGTTTATTTCAGAGAGTCAAATCGTAGAATCTGGCCTCAAGAATTTAGTGACTGAGTGGAGAACTAAACTCACTCCTCCCTCTGGTTCCTCTGATGCTGGCAAGGATTATATCTTTCTTTAGTAAGGGGGAATGCAAGCTTGGTAGGCCAGGTAGTGGTGTGATCTTCATCAAAACGAGAAGTTAGCAAGAATGGCTACTTCCTCTGTTTATGTGGCAAAGTTGCTGAGGATGTCAGTCAGATGCTAGACTTTTCTCCCACTCTTTCTTCATGTTTTTAGCAGTCTTCAAGCTCATTTCTTTGTTCTTTCAACATAGCAGGTGATCTGTGTTCAGCAGCCAGTAAAATAAATTTATGAACTGTCTGAAAAAGACCACAGGGGCTCAAGCAGACTCTCTGTTGTTTGCTTGGGTTACTTTTAAGGGTATAGCCACAGTATTGGAGGCTGGTAGTCAGATCCCCAGCTGATGTAAACCAGCACTGCTTTACTGTCTTTAACACAACAGGGCTACTTCAGGCCAGGCCCTTACTGCTGTAACTTGTCTGCTGGAGAAACACCAGCAGAAAATCTGACATACCTATTATTTTGTGCATGCTAACTAGTAACTACCTTTTTTTTTCCTTCGGTGGATTCAGGATAGTGCTATTTTCCTGGAGTGCCACCATAAACATGATATGCCAACCCTTCAGTGGCTTAAGGCACAGTGTATGTAACCTCCTTTCAAGCCATGCCTTGGAATGATCTCAAATTTGAACGATTTCACATGACCTTCAGAAAGTAAACCTCCTTCTGTTTACTTAAACACACACAGAAAACTCTTCTGTGGCAAAGAGAAACATTTCTGGATTCCATCCTGCAGACCAATGGAAAAAGATGATTCTATTCACCTTTGATTGCTGTCACTAGTTACTGCAATTCCCTATCGCAGAGTGAGGATAAATGCAGGCTTGGAGCACAGGTCCTGGAGGCTACTCTCTTGCTTGTGTCATGCAGGAAACCAGGCAACGCTGGCCTTGCAATCTGTGATGCTATTCCACATTACATCTTAATCCCATCCTCCTTTGATGACTTCTTTCAGAAGAAAATAAAAAAGCAGTCTACAAGTGGTGAACGACAAACGACAAAACACTCTTCCAAGAGTTCTTTAAAGAAGAATCAGATAGAAAGATGGCAATGAGCTGGATAATGTTAAGGTCCTCTTTCCTACCCTGATGTTTGAGGGTGGAGGATGGAGACAAATCTTCAAGCCAAGATGTTAAAGAGAAAGAAAGGTAATGTTTTTAATAGCACTCATGGACACTATTTGTGGAGGCCACCTGCACATCATTTGTAGATTTTCTGCAACAATATGACTTGATGGCTGTAAATGATGCTGTTGGCTGCATTACAACAAAGATTAAAGTGAATTTTGTTCAAAACTCCACATTTAAAGGAAAATTTTGTGAAATACTCTTTTCAAGGATGGGAGAAGGGGAAAAAAACTCCAGTGTTTTCTTTCCTCCTGTTTTTTCAACAGTTGCCAAAATAGCTTTAGAAAACTGGTAGGCAGACCTCAGTATTTACTGTGTATATGGACAGTTCACATGGATTAGGAAGAAAATGTTCTGTCTTGTGTCACAGTTTGATCCAACTGCCTAACTGCATTTTGAAGATTTTGCCCTCCACTTATTCTTTGCGATTGGACTCCATCAAAATCAGCATGAAACTATTCAGTGGTCTGATCTAGTACAGCTACACTATTCCCGCAAGGTTTTGTAAAATATTGGGCCTTGCAGAGTCCTGGGATTTTAAAACTCACTCCAAGAATCAATTCCCTTCCTAAGCTTAAGAACCCACCAAATAACAAAGAAATTTTCTTGAAGTAATGACCAGCTTGGTAGCAAACCACAAGGAATTCAGGCTGAGGAAAGGAAATGCGGACTATTCTTACACACAGAGACAATTTGACAGATAATTACTGCTGTGAGTCATTCATGAGGTAGACTTCCTCTGGTAAGAAACAAATTGTCATCATCTCTTTCTTCTGTTGTTCCTTCCTCAGTTTCACAACAGCGACTGCTGCAGGACAGAGGCAGGGGGCCTCTACAGTCACCAGCTGTTTAAGAAAAGAGGCAGAGCCCAGCACTTTTAGGTTTACAGGTGTTCAAGTACCACAGTTAAGTGTTTTTAAAAGTGAGTTTCTGACCACCCTGAAATTATTGGACCTTCTTCAAAGAGGACCCACGGGAAATGAGTTCATGCTTGCTACCAGTTCTGTTTCCGCAGGGGGACAACAGATGACTTCAGGACGGGAGGTATTCAGATTGAAGCACTGATGGCATTTCTCTGCATTTTTGCCATTAATGCTTTCTGATTCATTTAGCGTCATTAGAGAAAGAGATGCAATGCATGAAACCTTAACCATTTTGGTATTCATACGAACACACACAGTCATACTCCACTCCGGACATACTGGGATATGTTACTCTTTGTCTCTGGAACACTGTCTTTGTGGTCAACCTGATCAAACTGTCTTTACAAACTATGCAAAGACTCCTACTGGGTTCACTGGGTGCTGAGTTCAGATTCATGAGACTTGGATGAAAAATTTTAAACAGAATACTATAATTGCTCCTTAGATTGCAATGACTTTATAAACATTCCTGTTATCACAGTCAATACACTGCTCCAAGCAGTAGAGACAGGAATACATCTAGCTCCAGGTAAAAAGAAAAATCACAACATCTGTCAGTTACTGTGTTAACCAAACACTTCCCAGTTCTCAGTCACTGGTCTCTCCGTAGGAGGCAAGCATCCAATCAGTGAGGATGAGCATCATGTTAGGAATACAAAGCTCTTAATAAAAGGAAGGCTAGCATATCTGAAGTGCAGAAAGATAGTAACATTTGATTACCTGGAAGACACTCCAGGGAGAAATTCATGACCACAGAAAATAGTTTTCAAATTAAATACAACCATTCAAAACTAGATGCAAACCATGTAAAAGGGATTTTTCCAAAAGAGCATCAAATGGTGAATTTAGCAATAACTTGCAATGAGTTCTGACTCTCCTTTGCTTGGAGTTTGCTTCAGCCATTTACACCCAAGAACATCAAGCCAAAGCTGCCATCAGTTAGAAGAGAGATGGCTTTATGTCTCTTTTCCATTGCTGCAAACTAAGGCATGAGATATTAGCAAATAAGTTGCAGACAGAAGGGAGAAAGGCCACCAGTTCTACTGTTTCCACATTGCAGCAAAAACACAGGATTACAGGGAATAAAAAGAATTGTTTAAAGGTCTGCAGTAAATGCTGAACAAAACCAAAAACAAAACCAAAACCAAAAACTAACAAACAAAAAAAGAGAAATCTGATGAACCTGTTCAGTATATTTACTCCACATGGTGGCTTGAGGCTGGTTGGAGCACTGCAGACAGCAAGATGTAGAGCTTTACAGCAAGGCTACTATCTTGCCAGGTAAGTCCTTCAGATTGCTGCGTTGCTCCTTCCAACAGCAAGAGGCAGACAAGTTAGACAGAGAGTTAGACAAGAGAGGTACACAAACAATCACAGACATTATGCAAAGCATCAGGCATTCAGACCTTGAACTGAAAGCCCACTAAACTCACCAGGAGCCTTCCCATCCTTTCCTGTGGGCTTTGGATCTGCCACTAATCCAGTAAATTTTAGGGTGGGAATTCCTCCCTCCAGATATGATCTTAACAGATACCTTTCTCATTTTATCACAAAGAAATGGATGAAAAACAGCTTTCAAACAGTTGTGTTGGAGTTGGGGGACAGACTGCGTGTCCTGAAATAATTTAAATATTCCCATCCCTGACTTTTATTTATTATAAGAGTATTTCTTCAGATTCTAATACTAACATTTGCAGAACTGAAGTGAGCAAGAAGGAAGTTAGTCCAGCAGTTGCCTGTATAACTTGCCGTTGCTACTGGTGATCTCTACTGGAAAGCCTCAGTATTGGAGCGAACTCTCACCCAAGGATCATTCTGCCTCCTCCTGGAAGGAAAGAAGAGAGAGAAATGGCTTTGTCTGATCTTCAGCGTTAGTGAGCTGCTGAACATGAGCTTTGACAAAGGTCATAAGACCTTTGTTCCGAGCAGGGTGCAAGCCAAAGAGACCCTAAAGCACCCTCTTGAAGAAGAATAGTTTTCACTTCGTTTATGCAGGTTGGGCATGGCGGATCCCCTCTCTGCTCACTGTGTATCCATTCACCTGGTATCTTCTTGGCATGCTGCAATACTGCGATGGAAATACAGAGCAGGGATATATTCTTCACCTCCTTGCATGGCCCCACTGCAGTAACCTGGCATTTCCAGATAATGCTATCAGAGTCTATTTTATTGCGTGAGGAACCTCAGCTCAGACACATGACAGAGTATGACTAATGTGAGGCATAGAGTGAGCAGGCTCTGTCAACAAAATACAAACAGCCACTTTCACAAATATACTCCAATATGTGTGTGTGTATCAGAAAGTACCTGCTGTGACTGCATGCTGCTATTTTTTCTACTAACTAGCCCAGAAGAAATGATTACAAGGCAAAATGAAAAAGAGATTAAAACTTTTCATGAGATTATAGCATTACAGGGCTTTAGCAAACACTTTGAACATGCTCTCCAATGTTGGTGCTACACGTATCCTCCAGCCTGATCTAACTCCCCGTTGGAAGTCAGAAGAACCCTATCTGTTCATTTCCATGGACATAATTTGGGACCCACGAGTGTGAGTGATCAACAGTATCTCTAATCCCATCACCTGGTGTGTTTACTTGCATACTCAAAAGGAAAAGTCAAACAGGTGAAAACAGCAGCAATGTCACACTTTCAATTCAGCTCTAAAAGTAAGACCTGGTGGGCATGAATTTGCACGAATCAAGTGACAGTGCTGCTTCTGCACCTGCACAAAGACACAGTGCATCTATAGAGGCTGCCAGCACGCTGAGCACCACCAGCACCCCTCGCAAGCCACACATGGGGGAACGCAGCTGGCATTGCCGCTTCCACAAACACCGGTCCATGCGAAGGGTGTTACAGCACAGGCACTCAAGCCGAAGGTGAATTAAACAGAGGGCTCCATTTGAAGATGTGCAGGGAGGGATCACACATGCGCGCATGCGCGTGCCCAGTGCCAGCTGAACCAAAAAAGAGGTCAGGATGCAGAAAACACTGAGGCACACTAGAGGGCAAATAGAGAGGGAGCTGGAAGGCAACAAAAGCCATTTTCTCAAATGCACAAGCTACTTTATCCCAATGACTAGTTCAGCCACACATCCCATTGGGTCAGTAGTAGAGGCTGACACCAACCATTGCATTAGAAGTGGAACGTGGTATATTGGGGATCAGTGAATGCTTTCCACTGCAGTTAAAGTAGCTTGTCCAGGAAAAACCTATCAATTTAATCCTGCCTACAGAGCACCAGGGCTGTCATTTCCCCACTTGTGCTATAGAACTACTAGTGTATATTCATGAATAGTGGTCTTATTACTAAGAATACACCTAATGTGAATTTCAGTGTAGCAGGAGACAAGTTACAACAGCCCTATTAAAGGAAATCGCAGAGATCACAGAATTGACACATTCTGTTTAAAGGCAGACACACTTATACTTGATTGCACAACTAGAGACAACTTTGTTATGTACCTCATCTTTCATGAACATTCATATTTACTAGTTTAAAATGTAAGATAAAAGCCAGCTGTGCTTTGGCAAAGGAATAGGGGACAGTATCAAATGATAAACTAGGCATATTTATAGGTGTAAACAGATCTAGAAAAGGAAGAGTTACATATAATAAGCACTCAATGATGTGGGGCAGCCACTGCCAGACTTGAAAGCAAGAAATATCCAACGACTTGTAACATCAAAACTAACAATTGCAGGTCGTTGCAGGCAAATGAAATATGAACGACAAATAAGTATGCATAAAAAAAGAACAACCACACTAAATACTTTGATCATTGCTACAGAATGAGTGTTTTACAACAGAACAATACAAAATTGATCAGGCAGTTATTCGTAAATGCTGATCACTTTGAAAGCAAGTATGATTTAGCTAGCTCATACTAAGGAAACCATGATGCATTTCAGCAAAATGGTAATGTTGGAAAAATCAGGCAAGGCGTCAGGAAGCATGCAGAGGGAACACTGAATTGTTACCAGTGAATTAGGGCCACAGGTATAGGTGATATAATATTTTCAGAATAAAAAAAAAAAAAAAAAGAATAGAAATTGAAAGTCACAGAAGCATCCTTGGATGTTTCCACATGAGGGCTATGTTTAGGAGAAATGGCTTACAGACTCAAAAGCGAATTATGTAAGGCAGCTATGTGTTCTTTGTTAAAAAAAAAAAAAAAAAAAAAAGAAGACAAAGAGACATAATAAAAAAGGAATACAGACTGGAACATGTTAATGCTGGAACATGTTAATGTCAGCAGTAGAGACAGCCTGGGAAACTATTTTAAGAGGTCAAGAGGAAAAATATTTAGAAAAGCATGAGTTGATTAAGAACAGGCAATGCGAATATCTAGAAAAGGAGATCCAGTCTCCCTTGTTGTAATTCACTGATGCCTCTCAGGTCCACTAGCATTGCACATTTGGAGGAGCAGTGAAGTCTGCTGTCATCTCCACAGAAACTTGTACACACCCTGGGCCTGTTTACGGCTTTTCGTAGCCTGCACAGAACCCAAGACTTCCCAGCTCCTGCAGGAAGGAAATCATGCAGTAAAGAGCTTGATTCTGTGGGTAGAAAATCCCTTCTGAATTAAACCCAGAGAGCAAGAGGAATCTGCTTCAGAATGCCTTAATGCTCTTTGATGCACAGCCAAAGATCATTCTCCTCTTCATGTTTCCAGCACATTTAGTCCTAGTCTGCTCAGTTCTGCATTTTTCACATAAGTGGCCATTGTCAATGAAGGAAGGGCTGTGACTATTCCTGTTCGGACCAGGGCTCGCATGACTGCAGAAGAAGCGTATCTGGTGCGTGGGGAAAGAATGTATATGCTTCGTTTGCCTGCCAGCAGACATGCAAGTAGTTGATAGGTAAAAAGAAAGACCATCTCATCCTTCTCAGACAACACTGAGCCATGAAAATCCATGCAGCTCCATTTATTTCAAGTCTGTCATGCCCAGTTAGGAAGGAAAGTCCTGGCAAGGAACTGGCCCAGGTAGACTGGAATAAGGTAGCTAACACCAGATGAGGATCTTGTATGGTGATAAGACCAGGATAATGCTGCCTGGGTCATTTAAAATCTCACAGCCTTACAAGCTGAGGGCACAGGACGATTTGGGAATCACTTCAAGATGTTACTTTTGAGCACTATCATCTTCTGAAAGAGACAGCACTGGAGCAGACTCCAATGTCCACAGGCAGAAGTTATTAAAAATAAGAAAAACAATTCAGAAAAAATATTCATTTTGGTGAACAGGAGATAGGCAAGGAGAAATGTGTTTCTTTGCACAATTATGAGAACTGTGAGGAGGAAAAGTCACCACAGCCTTGATACTCCCACCCAGTAATTCTCTTCTCACATGTGGTTCCTAATAGATGTCCTGCAGCAATGGTCACATCAGGAGAGAGGAGACAGCAGAAGAGGAATGGCACGACTAGAACCAGCCACTCCTGGATAACAGCGCATGCCTCAATGGCGCATGTGTTAGCACAGAGTCTCCTGTAGTAGACTTGTCCCAGCTGCCTCCAGAGCACAGGCACAGAGAAACCAGACCCATGGGTCCATGTGGACTCTTGCCGGTTCCAGAACTTGTCATTTTAGGGGGAAGTGCAAGACCACACCCAGGAACCTCCAATCTTTCCTTTCAAACACCCAGTTACACTCAACAAACACGGTATTGCTACAGGAATCTTCTTTAAGCCACCCACTACTTTGTAACCCTCTATGCCGTGTTCGTCTTATCTCCCCTTTTCTTAGGCAATCAGTCCTGACCTTTTCATCACCCAATCCACTGATGGCCTTTCTTACATCTCTCAAAATGAATGCATCAAACTCCCAGCAGCTGGAATATGTTTGCATTTGACAGGAACTTTGCAGCCCACCCGAGTCAAGCAAGAATGGTGCACACTTCTTGGAGATGAAAAGGATTAGGAAATAGAGGGCCTGATGCTGATGTGACTCAGTGGGCCCCTTGTGTACAGAAGAAGAAGGAGGGAGAGACGGTGCTTTTATGGAGAACAAGGACAGGTGGGGTCTATATACCAGTGCTGCCATCTCAGATGCCTGTGGAGAAGAAACAATAAATACTAGATAAAGTGCTTTAAGGGTTAAGAACTTCAAGGGGATAGCCTGCACAGTCTCAAAGAAGAGATAATAAAAAGCCTGTAACACTAGATCCAGCCTCTATGTAAAGATAATCTACTCGATGGGGGCTTAATCCTAGCAAGGGCTCTATAAAGGCTGGGAAAAAAAGGGGGTATAGTGTGAACCCTGAATAGTCTAATTGAGCCCAAAAGTAGAGTCCCTTTTTATATGTAAATCTCCCGCCTCTCTTCAACCTCTTGATCATTCAAGGTCTAATCAAGGAGTTTCCAAAAACACATCTGCTGTCAGTAGGAAAAGCCATCCTCTTCTTTAAAGCTCTTCTTTCTCACCCAAAGTTTGAAGCTGTGGCTCCCCTCGTGCCACTTTATCCTCAAAAGCTCATGCTGCTGACATGGACATCCTCTGGTGCAGGTGATGGGGTCTCAGTGTAGACAAGAGGATCTCTGCCCATTACTCCATGGGCCACGGTGGCCGCAGCAGTAGCAAGAGAGTCAAAGCTGAAGAGCATGAGAACTCTTGAGATCGCATTAAGAAGGTAGTTACTTTTGAGCAGTTTCTTCTGCTTAAATAGATAGAAATCATGGTGACAGAAGCTATTTTAAATGAAGGTCTCATACCTTTGCTTTGGCAGCTAGACATCTCTCTTACAAGACCAAGAAGAAGTACCTTAGATATCAAGCTGACAGGCTTCTCAGGTGCTGGAAAACAGTATAATTCAGTTTGCTGTCCTCACAGCTCTGGTATTTCAGACAACACCAGAAGAGGCAGGAGAGAATGCTGGTGGAAGAGGGCAAAACAATGAACAGATAAGAACTTCCTCTTGGACAATCCTGATCCAAGAACTGATGAACCGACAGGCTCATCCTACCTCTAAGAGCCAGGATCATCACTGGAGAAGCAACAAGGTCACGGCTGGTGGTGATGGTGCTGTCTCACTGGTGAAGCACTATGGCCAGATGAGTCGCAGGATGCAGAGGCAGCAACAGCACCTGGAGCTCTTCTGCTGCAGTAATGTCTTGGCATAGAGAGGAGGAGCTGAGATTCTGTTCCCTGCCTAACGCTAAACCCGCAGATATTGGTGGGAATGGGTTAGATATTCTCTGGTCTCTCCAAATAAGGTTCCCTTCTGGGAGATTGACACCTTGGACAGCCACAAAGCCTTGTTCCTCCTAAGGAGAGAGGAGGCCTGAAGACAGTTCTTTGCCTTCGAAGGGCAAGGAAAGGCAGTTGAAATGGGACGAGAAGGGTTCCTTGCCACTGGAGAACCATTTCAGTGGTTGCTTCCTGGCTTTTGCTCACTTCTCAGATGTTTTTGCTTCCTCCTTTATGCTGGAGGAAGAGGTAAACTTGGGGAAATGAGAAGCTTCAGAGACATACCTGGAAGCCAGAGTGAGAGCCAGTCCCCTCCTGTGCTTGCTGTCTGCACAGCAGAAGGTAACAAAATCAGTAGAGTTAAAGTTAGCACATTTTGCACACCACAGGCTGATCTAAAGCTTATTGAAGATCGTTGACATTAATTAGACTTTTGCCTTGCTTCCTTCCAACAGCTTAGACGGCAAAGCAAAAGAAAACCCTCTAGAAAGAGACTGACTTCACCTGTTCTGTGAAAACAGAACAGCAAAAACAGCAGATGTGATTGACCAAGTGGCCTCTGCTTGTTCTGCAGAGGTCTCATAACATACCCGTGTTACTTACATTCTAGATATATGTGCCTTTCTTACAAATTGCATTATTACTGTGTATTTTCTTGTGTGAAAAATTTCCTTCACTTAGATGAAAACAAAATCAGTGCTCTAGCCGATGCTTGGAATGATGTGGCCCCAACACACAAACACACGCATCTGTTGTCAGAACTTTTCTGCTTTTCTTTTTCTTTCTTTTTATTCAAGTCTGGAATCCACTGAGTGTTCTTCAAGTCTAAGCTCCAAACATTTCAAACAGCACAAAAGGTATGACAAGATGAAAGAAAATGTCCACAAATAGACAGCTAGACAACTAGTTAGCAGCTGTCTGCTTTTCTTCAGGTTTTTTTTTTTTCCCTGCAGGGGAAAAAAAAATTATTTTTCATTCTTGAAGGAGCTGACTGCAGATTCTTTTGTGCTGGCAAGAATCCAACCCTGTTTAGCACTGGAAGGGGGGGGGGGGAGGTGAACTCCTTGTGATGCCAAGTGTAACCCCGAACCTGAGAATGAATTGTCTGACACAGTATAGGTACAGTTGCAACAGTTCAAATAGCATTACTCATTTTCCATTTTTTGTGCTGTACCATCGCAGTTTAATGAGGTTTTGGTGTTCTATCAAGTCAGGGCATTTGTGTAGAAAAAGGAACCAAAAAGAGCAGGTTTTGACTAAAAATGTGTATGGGCTTTTTGGACGTGGTTTAAATATTTCAGATTCTGACCAAGCGTGGAGCCTGCAGTTGAAGTTATTTATCTTCTCCTCAGACAAATCTGGCTAGGGGCGGGGGTGGTAATGCTTAAATCCTTGATTTTAATTACTACTGTTGTTTGCAAGTATTTTTCTTCTATCATTTATGTTCTCCTTCTCCCCCTAAACAGATGATCAGCAGACAACATGGACTCCTGTCTCACTTGCAGATTTAATTTGGAAACCTGAGCATCCAACGCAAATATGAAACACAAGCTGTAGTTGGATTCTTCTCCAAATCTTTACTGCTCACTCGGAGAATTCACTCACTCCCTTTGTGAGGCTTAGTGCGAGATTGAAAAACTTTCCCTCCTCACCTTCTTCTGGGTTCCCTGTGTGTGTACGTAAACGAATGTGTGAGCGTGTGAGTGTGTGTACGCATGCACAAGAGTCAGCAAGCCAGACAGCATTCCACAGCAGATGATGATTCCTCCGTCTTCCCTTTATTTGCACATTTAGCATGAGTTGCATTCCTCCAGTACCTTCTGAAAGGATGAAGAGATACTATCCAAGGCTGGGCTGCAGAAGATAGGTGGGAAGAACCTTCCTCACCTGGATAGATTGTACATAACCAGACATAGCAGAGTTTCCATCCCACTGAAAGAAACTTGCATGGCAACGCTTAACTCTGCAGCTCTTTCCATTGACAGCTTCCAAGTCATTTTGCCTCTTTTTCCTTTCCCAACCATTACCTTCCTTATGCTTTTAGATCTTAAGTTCTTTAAGACAGAGCCTTCATTAGTGTGTTTGTACAGCACCCACTACGATGGGATTAGTAGAATCATAGAATCATAGAATCGTATGGTTGGAAGAGACCTTCAAGATCATCAAGTCCAACCATTCACCCTGCACTCTCAGGGTCCTTAAACCATGTTGCTCAACACCAAATCCACACGGTTTTTAAAAACCTCCAGGGATGGGGACTCCACCACCTCCCTGGGCAGCCTGTTCCAATACTTCACAACCCTCTCTGTAATGAAATTTTTCCTGATATCTAACCTAAATTTTCCCTGGCGTAACTTGAGGGCATTCCCTCTTGTCCTGTCATTCATATCGTGGGAGAAGAGACCGACCCCCATCTCCCTACAACTTCCTTTCAGGTAATTGTAGAGAGCGATAAGGTCCCCCTCTGAGCCTCCTCTTCTCCAGACTAAACAGTCCCAGCTCCCTCAGACACTCCTCATAGCACAAGTTCTCTAAACCCCTCACTAGTTTCGTTGCTCTTCTCTGAACCCGCTCCAGCACCTCAACGTCCTTCTTGAAGTGAGGGGCCCAAAACTGGACACAGTACTCAAGGTGTGGCCTCACCAGTGCTGTGTACCGTGGGACAATCACTTCTCTGCTCCTGCTGGCCACACTGTTTCTGATACATGCCAGGATTCCGTTGGCTTTCTTGGCTGCTTGGGCACACTGCTTGCTCATGTTGAATCAGCTGTCGACCAGCACAGGTCGACAGAGGTCCTTCTCTGCTGTGCAGCTTTCCAACCACACTTCCCCAAGCCTGTAACACTGCAGGGAGTTGTTGTGGCCAAAGTGCAGGAGCCGGCACTTGGTCTTGTTGAACTTCATACAGTGAGCCTCAGCCCATCGATCCAGTGTGTCCAGGTCCCTCTGTAGAGCCTTCCAACCCTCAGGCAGATCAACACTACCTCCCAATTTAGTGTCATCTGCAAACTTGCTGAGGGTGCACTCGATCCCCTCATCCAGATCACTGAAAAAGATGTTAAACAGAAGAGGTCCCAGCACTGAGCCCTGCGGAACACCACTGGTGACCGGCCACCAGCTGTATTTAACTCCATTCACCACCACTCTCTGGGCCCGGCTGTCCAGTCAGTTTTTGATCCAGCGAAGCGTACACCCATCCAAGCCATAGGCATCCAGCTTCTACAGAAGAATGTTATGGGAAACAGTCTCAAAGACTTTGCTAAGATCGAGGTAAACCAACATCCACAGTTCTTCCCTCATCCACTAAATGGGTCATTTTATCATAGAAGGAGATCAGGTTGGTCAAACAAGACCTGCCCTTCATAAATCCATGTTGACTGGGCATCATCATCTGACTGTCTTGTACATGACGCATGGTAACACTAAGGATGATCTGCTCCATGAGTTTACCTGGCGCTGAGGTCAGACTGACAGCCCTGTAGTTCCCTGGGTCTTCCCTCTTACCTTTCTTGTAGATCAGCATCACCTTTGCCAACCTCCAGTCAGCTGGTACCTCCCCTATTAGCCAGGATTGTTGGTAAATGATGGAAAGTGGCTTGGTAAGCACTTCCGCCAGCTCCCTCAGAACTCTTGGGTGGATCTCATCCGGCCCCATAGGCTTCTGCACATTTAAGTTGTGCAGCAGTTTGCTTACCATTTCCTCTTGAAAGAAACCTTGATAAAGCTCTCCATCTCCACCATTTGGTTCTGGAGGCATATCACCCAGTGAGTTAGTCTGACCATTAAAGACTGAAGCAAAGAAGGCATTGAGTACCTCAGCCTTTTCTTCATCCCCAGTCACTGTTTCTCCCATTGCATTTAGCAAGGGGTGGAGATTCTCCCTAACCCTCCTTTTAAGGTTAACTGTTAAGGTATTTGTAGAAACCTTTCTTATTGTCTTTTATGTTAGCTGCCAGATTAAGCTCCAGGAGGGCTTTTGCCTTTCTAATTTTCTCCCTGCATCGTCTCACAGGATCCTTGTAGTTTTCATGAGTGACAAGCCCCTTCTTCCATAGGTCATAGTCTTTCTTTTTTTTCTTGAGCTCTAGCTCTAGCAAGAGCTCCCAGTTTAGGCAGGCTGGTCTTCCGCCTTTCCGGCTCGTCTTGCGGTTCACTGGGACAGTCTGCTCCTGGGCTCTGAAGATTTCCCTCTTGAGAATTGACCAGGCTTCCTGGACCCCTTTGCCTTTCAGGACCAACTCCAAAGGGACTCTTCCAACCAGTCTCCTAAGAAGGTTGAAGTCTGCCCTCCGGAAGTCCAAGGCAGCAGTTCTGCTGACCCCTCTCTCTACTGCTTCTGTGACTGAAAATTCTATTATTTCATGGTCACTATGTCCAAGACAGCCTCCAACCTTAACACCGTCTATGAGTCCTTCTCTGTTGGTAAAGAGCAGGTCCATCAGGGAGCCTTCCCTGCTTGGTTCCCTCACCAGCTGTATCAGGAAGTTGTCTTCCAGACACTCTAGGAACCTCCTGGACTGTTTCCTCACTGCTGTATTCAAATTCCAGCAAATATCTGGCAGGCTGAAGTCACCCACAAGAACTAGTGGCTGCGATTGTGAGACTTTCCCTAATTGTTTGTAGAATATTTCATCTACATCTTCTTCCCGAGTGGGTGGTCTATAGCAGACTACCACTGTGATGCCAGCCTTATTAGCCTTCCCCCTTATTTTGATCCACAAGCATTCTACCCTTTCATCACCATTGCTGATCTCCAAATATTCAAACCCCTCCTTAATGTACAGCACCACTCCCCCTCCTCTCCTGCCTGGCCTATATCTCCTGAAGAGCTTGTAGCCATCCATGTAGAGCTTGTAGCCCCATGTTTAATGGGAATTAGGGACGGTAGGACTCGATGATCTCTGAGGTCTTTTCCAACCTAGAAATCTATGAATCTATGAATCAAACACAGCACTCTAGTTGTGTGTATCATCCCTCCATGTCTCAGTGATGGCAATTATATCATAGTTCTCCTTTTGCACAATGACTTCCAGCTCTTCCTGTTTGTTGCCCATGCTGCGTGCGTTGGTGTAGAAGCACTTTATCTGGGCTAGTGATCTCTTCGCCTTTTCCTTGAACGGAGAAGGCCTGACTCCTATTTGACCTCTCCCTGTCACTGCCTTGACTCCTGGCAGGCCAGTGACCATTGGGTCTGAACTATCTCCAAACACAGTGCACTCAATCTCTGCTGGTGCAGCATACCCACGTAACTCTCTGGGACATTGTCCGATTAACAATGTTGTGCAGCTTTTAGGTTCAGTCCCAGCAAGCCAGACTGTATCCCCTTCCCCCTTCGAATCTAGTTTAAAGCCCTATCAATAAGCCCTGACAACTCCTGTGCAAGGATCCTCCTCCCCTTATGTGTCAGATATACCCCATCAGATGCCAGCAAACCTGGTGGGGTATAAAGCAACCCATGAACAAAGAACCCGAAGCCCTGTGCAAAACACCAGCCTCGAAGCCAGGTGTTGACCTGGTGGGTCTTTCTGTTTATTCCCTCTTCATTCACTCTTTACTCTGCTCTTGTGAGACCCCACCTTGAATATTGCATCCAGTTCTGGTGTCCCCACCATAAGAGAGACATAGATTTGCTGGAGCGTGTTCAGAGGAGGGCCACAAAGATGATCCAGGGGCTGGAGCACCTCTGCTACGAGGACAGATTGCGGGAGCTGGGATTGTTCAGCCTTGAAAAGAGAAGACTTTGGGGAGATCTAATAACTGCCTTCCAATACCTGAAGGGAACCTACAGGAAGGCTGGGGAGGGACTTTTTACAAGAGTGTCCACTGATAGGATAAGGGGAAATGGGTTTAAGTTGAAGGAGAACAGGTTTAGATTAGATCTTAGGAAGAAATTCTTCAGTACGAGGGTGGTAAGACTTTGGAATAAATTGCCCAGAGAGAAGTTGTGGATGCCCCCTCCCTGGAGGTGTTCAAGGCCAGGTTGGGTGGAGCCTTGAGTAGCCTGGTCTAGTTGAGAGGCATCCCTGCCCATGACAGGAAGGCTGGATTAGATGATCTCTAAGGTCCCTTCTAGCCTATGCCATTCTATGATTCTATGATTCTACGATTCCCTGCCATTAAAGGGATTGAGGAGAACACCACATGTGCTCTTGATCCCTTAAGCAGTCTCCCAAGGGCCCTGAAATCTCTTTTGATCTCAATTATTGTTTATACCAGCTTTCATACAAATAATAAATAGATAAAGAGGTCAGGTTAACCCTAGAATTGAGTGGCTGATACAGGTGTTCCAGGTTCAGCCCTCTCCAAATGGTACTTGGGACAGCGCTGGCCAGAGAGGCCATATTGGTTTGCATCTCACTTGGACTGTGGGACATACTCTCCTATGCATGCACAAGCCTGAATCCTAAGCTCTGACTGCAGGCAGGGGTGTGGGTTTACACTGCACACCTTGCTCCATCCCAGCTGAGCAACCGTTGCCTGTATCTAGCAGTGAGGCTACCTGAAATTTAAACAATAGCTTTTCTTGTTTGATTACAGATCTCATGTTCAACTGTTTTGTCTCCCCTCAGCCAAAAAGCTATTGGGAATTTATTCCAGTGACCCTGCATAAAATTCGTCAGTCTTAAGAACTAGTGACATCTCTTTCCAAAGAAAATGATCAGGTTCTGGTTATGGCTGTTACTCACGAGATGGAACCATGGCAAAAACTCAAAGGGGGAACTCCTTAACAATGGTAAATTCCTGCAGTTAAATTAAAGGGACTTGTATGGTTACACCTTGCCACCTCATCCTTTCCTAGGAATACCAAAAATTTTCTGAATTAGTGAGGATTTTCTAAAACGGTGAAGGCAGCAAAGAACCAGACTTTTGTTAGGCCAGAGTCCTATTTGTGCTTGTCAATGTACCTCTGCAAATATTCACCTGTCTGGAGGGCTCCTGAGGCTTCTGCTCCCAGTCAAAGCCCCCAAGGGACATAAACGAGACACATCGACTGAAGCAAAAGGCTCGTTTTTCTGTTCCTTACTGCAGTTCCAAACAAGGGGTCATAAAGACAAGAAGCTCATTGTATTTCCAAACGAAGCCATGAACTCAAGGCAAAGTCTGTTAAGGAAGCAGGGCTCACAAGCAACAAAAGGGGCTACAGGTGGGATCACCAGCAAAAGGTCTGGTTTAGTCCCTTGCCTTTTCACCAGTGTAAGAGGTACTGCCTGATGGGACATTGCTCCAGCATTTCTAGCACTGCTTAAGCACGAGGGATTGAATCAGCCATGGAGGACTGGGGAATCAGGCCACAAGCTAGCAGAAGGTTAAAAGGGCTGTGCAAATGAAAACTCTTTCAGCACAGAGGACGTCGCAGTTCAAGGCCAAAAGCTTCCCTCTGTTGTTCTGGAACTGATTTCAAAAGTGAACCAGAGGCCTAACATGGAGAGGTTACTGTCAATAACCCCTCCCTGAGAGTGCCTTGTTTAATGGGATGTTTATCTGGATGATATGAAAATTAATTCATAAGCCAGTGAGGGAAAAGGTCTATTGCTTTCTGTTTTTTGAACAAGGAAGGAACTAAGGAAAAGACTGAACAGATACCGAAGGAGAAGAAAAGAAACAGATGGACAACAAGCAAAAGAGAAATAAATGATGTGAACATGCATGCAATAAAAAGCGCTGTCCCCAACATCAGTGGCTCACCATAAGGAAAGATTGCCCTCTCTCCTTAGCACGTGCAGCTAGTGGTGGAGACTCTTGGTGTGCGAGGGAGAAGGATTTAGGACTCAAGCACTTAAGAAATTCAGGGTGCAACTGAAAGACTTGGAAAGGCAATCTTTCCACGGCAGTCCAGCCAGCCAGCAGCCAGACTTCATCAGGGACAACTGGGATCATTCCAAATCGCTCAGTATAACGGGATCCTCCTCTGTACCATTTCTAAGCCTCCAGAGCAGAGCAAAATCTCAGCAATTTCAGGCCACCAAAACATTTGCTTTACAGTAGTGCCTGAAAGTCCCTTTTCAATCCTGTCATCATCAACACATGGTAAATGAGAGATTCAAAATCTCAGGCCTGGATCTGTAACAGATGTTTGCTATCTATTTCCTGCGTAGACACATAGCTCCCACTGATATCAAGGACTGAGGAGCTCAAATACCTCTGTGGAGCTGAGACTTGGAGTGCAAGACAAATACATGGGAAGGAAAAAGGCACAGAGAGAGCTGCTTCACAGCCTCCAGGCAGCTCTAAATTAGATGAGGGCACTGGTCCAACTCAGAGCCAGCCCTTCGGAGATGCTTCAGCAGCCCACATGCGTGCTATGGAGCCTCACTGAGGATGTCCACAAAGAGCTCCCAAGGAAGGACCCAGCGTTCAAGAAAAACACACATTGTTGCAGAGTGTCAGGAGACAGGATCTGAAATTTTCCCACATTTTTTCTGCCTGGGCTGTTCACAGAGCCGTTACAAAAAGGCCTGCTAAGAATGGGAGGCTCGCTGCTTTGTGCAGGCATGGAGGAAGGAGGAAACAGGACACTCCAGGTATTTATTTTAAAAGTCTATCATGCATTTGGATGACTGCTAGTGCCAAAAATAATCATGCTAGTGGAAGAGGTATGGAAGCAGAACAGGCAAAATAAGGAGAGCAAATAAGAAGGAAGGAACCCGGAATGACAAGCAGAAAAAATAACTCTATAGATCAGAGGGTTTTCAATGTGTTGCATGTGCTGCAGCCTTTTAAACAGTGAAATGTGGCTCGTGAAAACTTTTAAACAGCATAACATGGCTGAAAGGTTAAAGAGCACTGCATAGCATATCCAGCATATTACTCTGCCGGAGCCAGATATGACATGCTGCTCTCCCAAACTGGGAAGAAGAAGAGACAGAAGCAAGATTGGAGAAAGAAGGAAAAAAATAATTAAAAGCCATGCCTCTGTATTTAAATAGAATTTAAATTAGAATCATAGAATCATAGAATGGCATAGGCTGGAAGGGACCTTAGAGATCATCTAATCCAAATTCCCTGTCATGGGCAGGGACACCTCTCAACGAGATCAGGCTACTCAAGGCTTCGTCCAACCTGGCCTTGAACACCTCCAGGGAGGGGGCATCCACAACTTCTCTGGGCAATTTATTCCAAAGTCTTACCACCCTCGTACTGAAGAATGTCTTCCTAAGATCTAATCTAAACCTGTTCTCCTTCAACTTAAACCCATTTCCCCTTATCCTATCAGTGGACACTCTTGTAAAAAGTCCCTCTCCAGCCTTCCTGTAGGTTCCCTTCAGGTATTGGAAGGCAGCTATTAGGTCCCCCCAAAGTCTTCTCTTTTCAAGGCTGAACAATCCCAGCTCCCGCAATCTGTCCTCGTAGCAGAGGTGCTCCAGCCCCTGGATCATCTTTGTGGCCCTCCTCTGAACACGCTCCAACAAATCTGTGTCTCTCTTATGGTGGGGACACCAGAACTGGATGCAGTATTCAAGGTGGGGTCTCACAAGAGCAGAGTAAAGGGCGAGAATCACCTCTCTTGACCTGTTGACCACGCTTCTCTTGATACATCCCAGGATGCGGTTGGCCTTCTGGGCCGCATGAGTGCACTGCTGGTTCACGTTGAGCTTCTCATCTACAAACACCCCCAAATCCTTCTCTTCAGGGCCACTCTCAACCCACTCTGTGCCCAGTTTGTATTTGTGCCTAGGATTGGCCCAACCCAGGTGAAGGACCTTGCATTTTGACTTCTTGAAGCTCATGTAGTTAGCACTGGCCCATTTCTCAAGCCTATTAAGGTCCCTCTGGATGGCATCTCTTCCCTCAAGTGAGTCCACGGCACCACACAGCTTGGTGTCGTCAGCAAACTTACTGAGTGTGCACTCAATGCCGTCATCCATGTCTCTGACAAAGACATTGAACAGCACTGGACCCAGAACAGACCCCTGAGGAACACTGCTTGACACTGGTCTCCATGTAGACATTGAACCATTGACCACAACTCATTGACCAAATTAGAGGAAATTATTCTCCTGACCAGACCTACAAGCAAAACTCTGGACATCCCTCCTCTACAAATTCTGGATGCCAAATGCCTTAGATGAGATGTAGGTTTTTTGCTAAGTATGTGGTTAAACGTACAGCTAAGCTTTGTTGATAAGCTACATGGCCTTAAGTATGTGCTGGTTGTTAGGCACATTACTGCAGATAATAAATGATTTCTTACATGTTCAAAATAAATATGGGTTCTTTTAGTAACAGTGTCATGTAAGTAACAAATTAAATTCAAAGAGGAAACAAAGTGCTCATTTTAATCACCCATATCCTTTGAGGAGTTTTTCTGTCCCCTTTGTGTAGTAATGCAAAGTAACAAGCAATTGCCATATCCCCCAGCTGATAGTTAGACTGCCCAGCATCCAAGGATTGTAAACTCCGTTTTCTCCGACCTCTTTCACAGATGCATCTTTATATACAGTGACAACCGCATCAGTGCCATTACCTTTGGATGGAATAGCCTGCAAAGTGAAAGCATTGGTAGCCAAGAGCAACATAGTCAGCTGTTCACATCACTTATAGAATGCATGGGGTTTGTCTGTAGAAAGATTATAAAGGTGGACAGGGCTGACTAATGAAAGTGCAGAAGACAGATGTATACAGGGCATTTGCCTCAGGATGAGGAAGTATAGCATTATCTGGATCATGCTGCACTTGGAAATCTTCCCTCTCTGCTATTTGGTGTCCTTCACGAAATGAATCCCACCCACAAGGCATTTAATGGACTTTTGCAAGGGGCTTCATTAACTGAGGTTTCAAGACATCTAAAATACTCAGTGCAGGCCCAGGTAACTGAAGGGCTTAAATTATACTTTACTTTGCTAAGCTATCTTTTACCCAAGTATGTTCCCAAATAAACTATCCTTTACCCAAGCCATCTTTTTACCCAGGTATAAATTGCAATGGGTGCAAACTGCAAACCGTACTGCTTTAGGAGGAAGGAAAAAAAAGAGGTAATCATGACAAATTATACTTTTTCCAAGTTATCATCATCTTGCTCTGTCTCTGTCAAATTGTTCCTCAAACACAGCAGTCTGCAAAGCCACCTGATTCCTCGTCTTGGTTTTTTGTTGTTTTTTTCTTCCTCCCTTTGTACTATTTATACCTCTTGGATAAAACGTGCACTTTTGCATATCTCAGCCATTTCAAGGGCTGAGATGATGAACTGCACTCTTTAGTCCTTTCCATCACAGTGTCACTAGTGGTCATGTCCCTGATTATCTTTAAGGACAATGCATTTAATAATCACTTCAATCCAAATCTGTCTATAATTATGATCGAGGATGATATGCTAAGTTATATATGTGAAGGAATGGTTCATTTTTCAAGCCTACATGTTGTTTTCCAAATTCTTTGTAGCTGCAACATAACCTTGGTCTGTAACTTCACCAAAGAGTGAATGTGACTTTTCACTAAACTGATTTCAGCTCTTATTAAAAGAGAAAAAAAAGAAAGAAAAAGAATGAACCATCTTTACACACACGCACACACGCAAACACTTTAATTTTATTCCACCTTTACCATTTCAGGGCTGCTGGTTTTCTCCTGGGCTTTAGATAAAACAAAACCAGTTCCCTGTAAAGCTCACTCAGTATCTGGACTTGTGGGTGGTGAAAGAAAAAGGGAAATCTGCTCTGAAAAGAATAGCCCTGCTCTGTAAGCTAATTCCATGCTAAGGACTCCTTCCATGCTTTAGGAGGGCAGGTGGAGCTCTGTTATTGCCTGCTCGGACCTTTAAAATTTCTCTTCTGCTCCTTGCCTCTGCTGGGAGCAATTTCACTGCAATTACTGAAACGAAGCCCCTGAATTCCACTCTGTAGCTATTCACATGACCCTCAGCACTTTGGACTTGATTTTTCTCCAGTTTTCTCCACAACAGGAACAGTCGTGAGGAAATTTTCCTCAGTCAGTGGCTTCAGGTTTCTACTAAAAACTTTTGCTCCTTGCAACACTTCTCAAAACCTTTAAAAAACAAACCTTACATTGGAATTATTCAATCAAACAGTATTAAAAGCACAGATTATGCTTTAGAAACCACTTACAAAGAAGGTTTTTACAGATCAGTGAGGACGCTGGTGAGGAGGGGCCCCTGATATGAATGGAAACGTTTGTTTCTATCCTCATTTATCTCAAGGCCCGGGTGCTTTCTGGACAGTGAAACATTCTTCTCCTCCCTGCACTTGGAAAAGTGAGGATCGAGTTGCGAGAGAGTGCCCTTGAATGCTCAAGTAAGGAATTTGCTAAGTGGCCTCCTCAGCCAACGCAGCCCCCATGTTAACGGTGGCTTCTTAATTCCCCCCGCCCTGGGCAGCAGCATTTCCCATCCTTTCTCATCGCAAGGCATCGCTGCCAGCTGAGCCCCCGCGGGTGTAACCAGCCACAAAATCAGGACCACTTCTCCTGTTAAAATGCTTGCCGTTTCTCCACTGCCCTGCAATTTTAACCAAGCCTCGACAAGGATATATGATGCAGTTTGTAAAGGTCCTAGTGTTCTTAATTTTTCCAGGGCTGCTGAGGGATCTCTGTCCCTGCGTATGTGAAAAGGACTGCCCCTGCCTGCCTGGGTTCCATACACTCCTGCAATACAAGCATTGACTAAAGAATAATGTTACTGTTGTCACTCAGGTCAGCAATCATGTTGATCTGGAATACACCTGTATTTAAGAAAAATCTGAGAAAACCTTGGCATGTTTTGTTTTTCTGGTATAGAAGCATTAGATGGGTTAAATCTGCTTTTGCCTTGGCAGCATACTCGGTGTAAACAGGCAGTCCCACCAGGCCCCTTCTGGAAACAGCAGCAGACCTCTTTAACGGAAGCAGAACCCAGTCCTTGGTGAGACAGTGGCCCGTACAGCTACATCAGAAACCAAACTTCCAGCCCTAGTCTCAAACCCAACTTTTGTTGATGGCAGTGGAAGTTTCGCCAGAGTAACGAGTGCAGTGTTAGTCCTGTAACTTGCACAGCTAACCTCAAGCTTTTCTTCTTCCTGCCATCCAAGTTTCTTGGGATTAGTCAGGACTGATATTGATGTATGAACATCTTAAAAGGACTGCACATAGCTCCCAGGCTGAAGACTAAACATTGCTGTGTAAAACAGAATTTGGCAGTGATTCTATAGGATGAACCTAATCAGAGCAGACAGATTACAATACATGGTAAAAGAAAAGAAAAAAGGACTTGCTCTGCAGCATTGCATAATATATTCTGGAGAAACTAGAAAACTTTTCAGAGCAGCTGGGACAGAAGGAAATGAACCATTTGTTCCCATCTGAAACAAACAAAAGAAGGAAATGCTCCAATCTGTCTCCAAACTAGGAAAGGAATGGTGGTAAGAGAAGTGACCAGAGACTGAACCAAGCTTTTCACATTGTCCAGCTCCTGACAGTAGCTGTGTCTGAAGTGAGAGGAAGATCACTTGCGCAGGCAGATATCGCCTCATCCCTTGGTCAGTCCTGGTGAGACACAGACCTCTGCAAAGGAATGCAGATGCAGCCTTTGGCAGACGTCGCTGGATGCCTGCAGTATAGCACCAGACAATAGAGCTGCTCTATTTTTGAGTCCTGGTATGCCGCCTGATAAAGGGAAAATCAAAGCAACCCCATATTGCGCCAAATCACCTGCATGCTCAGTACGTGACCAAGAAAAGGTTCTTCCAGTCACTTGAAGAAGTTTCCCAGAGGAAGGTCATTTTCAGTAAAGAAATCCACACAACTGAATTCAGGCAAATAGTGGGAAAATCTGAAATTCAGAAGAAGGACAGAGCTCTGAATGGCTTTGACTCAGCCATACTCAACATAGAATCATAGAATCATAGAATGGCTTGGGTTGGAAGGGACCTTAAAGATCATCTAGTTCCAACCCCCTGCCATGGGCAGGGAAACCCTCCACTACACCAGATTGCCCAAAGCCTCATCCAACCTGGCCTTGAACACTTCCAGGGATGGGGCATCTACAACTTCTCTGGACAACCTGTTCCAGTGCCTCGCCACCCTCTGAGTGAAAAATTTCTTCCTTATATCCAAGCTAAATCTGCCCTCTTTCAGTTTAAAGCCATTGCCCCTTGTCCTATCTCTACATGCCCTTGAAAAAGTCTCTCTCCAGCTTTCCTGTAGGACCCCTTTAAGTACCAGAAGGCTGTGATAAGATCACCCCGGAGCCTTCTCTTCTCCAGGGTGAACAGCCCCAACTCTCTCAGCCTGTCTTCATAGCAGAGATGTTCCAGCCCTCGGATCATCTTCGTGGCCCTCCTCTGGACCCACTCCAGCAGCTCCATGTCCTTCTTGTGTTGGGGACTCCAGAGCTGAACACAGTATTCCAGGTGGGGTCTCATGAGAGCAGAGTAGAGGGGCAGAATCACCTCCCTCAACCTGCTGGCCACACTTCTTTTGATGCAGCCCAGGATACGGTTGGCTTTCTGGGCTGCCAGCGCACATTGCCGGCTCATGTTGAGCTTCTCATCCACCAGCACTCCCAAGTCCTTTTCCTCAGGGCTGCTCTCGATCCATTCTCCGCCCAGCCTGCACTTATGCTTGGGATAGCCCGACCCACATGCAGGACCTTGCACTTGGCCTTGTTGAACTTCGTGAGGTTCTCACAGGCCCATCTCTCCAGCCTGTCAAGGTCCCTCTGGATGGCATCTTCCCTCCAGCGTGTCCACAACACCACACAACTTGGTGTCATCTGCAAACTTGCTGAGGGTGCACTCGATCCCACTGTCCATGTTGCCAACAAAGACGTTAAATAGCACCAGCCCTAGTACTGACCCCTGAGGAACACCACTCCTCACTGGCCTCCACATGGACATTGAACTGTTGACCACAACTCTTTGAGTGCAACCATCTAGCCAATTCCTTATCCACCGAGTGGTCCATCCATCAAATCCATGTCTTTCCAGTTTAGAGACAAGGATGTCATGTGGGACAATACCAAATGCTTTGGATAAGTCCAGGTAGACAATGTCAGTTGCTCTTTCCCTATCTATCAATGCTGTAACCTCATCATAGAAGGCCACCAAATTAGTCAGGCAGGATTTGCCCTTAGTGAAGACATGTTGGCTGTTAAAAATCACCTCCTTATTTTCTATGTGACTTAGCATAGTCGCCAGGAGGATGTGCTCCATGATCTTGCCAGGCACAGAGGTGAGACTGACTGGCCTGTAGTTCCCTGGGTCTTCTTTTTTCCCCTTTTTAAAAACGGGGGGCTATGTTTCCCCTTTTCCAGTCATTGGGAACTTCACCAGACTACCACGAGTTCTGAAATATGATGGATAGTGGCTTAGCAACTTCATCTGCCAGTTCCCTCAGGACCCACACATGCACCTTATAGCCAGTCATCTCTTCCTTGCTTACGCTTTTTTGTCACTAAAGTGTCACTTGTATTTTTATTTTAGATGACAATAAGCTTAATCAAGAAAGAGTACATAAAACTTACCCCCGCTACCTGCTTGACGACAGTGTAAATTCTCCACATCACTACTCTCCTTTTAAGGCTGAAAGTGGGACCACTCTGATGTTTTGATTCATGTAGGAAAACTGTTATCTTGAACTTGAGAGCATGAAGTGAAGCCAAGCAACCATCTTGTCCAGACTTGTTGCCTTTGTAGTGGACCTCTCATGATTTTATATTTCCCATTTAAAGTCAGATATAGAAAACCCAGCACTCCTTCCTTTTCCAAGCAGAACCCAAACAAGGTTCTTGTTTAAGTAATACGACCATGAGTCAGTCTGCAATTGTGATCACACTGCCTTTCTGTGGACACCTTATTAAATACTTACGAGATAAATTGCCCATTCTTATAAACAGCCTTACATTCACAGCCAGTGAATTAACACAGACGGACAATGTTCACAACTGACCCATACATTGTGATCCACATTTCTTCAGTCCACTTCTCAGTACAGACCAAAAAATCTCAGTTCCCAAGATGGGCAGCTAAAACACTGAGCATCCCTAAAGGGACATATCTGCAGCCCTCGTGAACGACTACACGCAATCACATCACCTAATACCTCTTGCAAACGGACATAACTCTATCTTAGCTTTCCCCTGAACACTTTTGCCTGTTGGGAGGCTGCTTCACAATCTCCTTCAAGTGGTTAAAGATCTTCACCTAATTTCCAGAAAAAAAATAATGTCTCTACAGAGAGCTTGTAATAATTTCTTCCTATCACGGCTCTGTTCTTTACTAAAAATTTTCTCCCTCAACTCTTCCCCCTCATCCTAATATACTTATGATCCAACAGTCATGTTCCCTCTCCTTTATCATCCTGTTAAGCTGAGCAGATTTAGCTTCTTAAGTTTCTGGTCTTATGACAAACTACATGTTCAGAGTTGTACACAGGTGTATATAGATGTGGTCTCACCACTACCCAGTTTCTGCAACACTAAACTGCTGGAAATATATCTTCTCATGAGCCCTACAGCACACCTCAGGGCTCTCTTTAGTCCTTGGGTATGCTGCAGCAGTTTACTGAACTGGCAATTGCACTTTACAAGTTCCTGTGTCAAGACGAAGGGAGAAGGTAAACATGTTTCAGTGGCTGGGAAAATCAGACCCCTCTTGACCTTGCTTTTTCAGTCTGAGCGTAAGGACGGTTCTGCTTGCCTAAATTCCCATATTTTTCCTCCTTTCACAAGGAAATAGAGGAGTTCAGGCAGCTGAGAGAGGCATTTGGAGGAGGAACAAGCAGAAGAGGGTTTCATGTTGCGGCTTCCTGAGTGAGAGAAGACAGGCATGGGAAATAATAACTCTGCTCCAATGTCAGGGCTGAGGAGATTTCTATTTCCAATTTAAATGTAATTTTAAGAGCACTTTGTAGCAGCAAGAGTTCAATTCAAGAACCTAGAGGCTTAGTACACAAACTGTGCAGTCCACAGAAAGGTTCCCATCAATTTCAGGGTGGCGTGCCTTATGAATGCACGCTCTTATGCTGCAATCAGGAATGAGGGAGCACTTTAAAAATGCTGGTGCTCTGCAATATTTATAGAGTCTTTCTTCCTGCATCATTCAGTTCTTGCACTTGGCTGTTCGGGCAGTTCCAAGAACTGCTCATCTGCAGTTTGTGATGCTTGATTTCCTTCAGGGAGAGCAAGAGAGAAACTGGTACGGAGATCTTAGAAACATGGGAAGGAGGAGAAATCTGTATTGCTGGACTTTAACAATCTTAGGTTGATTCACAATAAATAAAGAAAAAGTTAATGGCTGAGTACTAAAATAACAGACTGTCCACAAATGCAACACACTATGATTTGACATATCGTAATTCCTGTAGGCCTCAGAAGGTAAATATGTGTTCCTCATACTTCCCCACATAATGTTTACAAATCTTCACTGGTGTTTTTCGCAGTGATTAATTAGGCTGAATAATCAGATGGACTAAAAAGGAGAAGATTTTTATTCTGGAAGAACAACTCATTGGCCAAAAAGGAGGACAAGATTAAACACTGTGCAGGCTTTTCAACTTCAAATATCAACAAAGTTATTCTAAATAAATTTAGCAGTAGAAAAGACAGACAGACAGTTCTGAGAAAATGCTCGCTCTAAAAGTGCTTGAAAGGAATCCAGTCTGGAGAGTGGAGAACTCTCCAAACCTAGAAATGGTAAATTATGACTCAAGTCATGCTCCGGTTTTGCCCATATAGAGTAGCATTCACTCAATTTCCATAAAATATGAAGTAGCTGAAGCAACTTTCACAGCGCATACCTCCAAACTACTTAAAGCACTGCAGGATTTCTAAGCTCTAAATCTAGTAGATATGAACTCTAAAAGTAGATATGGCATTCTTCCACTTTATCAATGCTCTGGGTAGTCTAGGACTGCAACCAGCAAACGTTAAGATAATATGTACAAATAGGAAATGCCATATCTGCTTTTACTCTTGGCATTAGAGCTGCAAAATCCAGATATGTGGAAGCAGAGCACAAGGCTGTGTTTCAGTGTCTTTGCAGCAGTATGAAAACCCTGGTTTTCTCAAAGAGCCACCCAAGGGGATAACTTACTTTTTCTTCAAACATTTTTCTGTGTTTTTATTACTAAAGGGGAAGTGCTACAGGACTTATTTAGGGAGTGATAGTAGATGACAGATTAAATATGAGCTCACAGTGAGAGACTGTAGCACAAAGAGGCAAATACCATACTGGGATACGGAGCAGAATTACTTGCAAGACTACAGAGGTAATAATTCCTCTGTACACAGCCCTGGTGAGGCCCCTCTTGGAAAACTATGATCAGTTTTGGGCAACTCAATATAAAGAGGATGGCAATAAAATAGAGTGAATACAATGAACAGCGATAAAGATAAGCGGGTTGGAAGGTATGATGTATGAGTAAAAGGTACGGGAACCTAACTTACTCAACATAACTGAAAGATAGAGGAAAGGAAAGGGCAAGGGGAGGAAGGACATGACAATGCCACAGTATTCCTAGGTGGGTGGGAAACTTGACTGCATCTGTAGTTTTATTTTGGAGAGAGTGAACAAAAAATGGCATTTTTCATGGAAAGTTTTAAAGTAAGTGTTAAGAATTCCCTTGCTCATCCTCATCTTATAGACGTATTTTGGTTGTGGAAAGGAGGAAAGTGATTCATTGAGGGGAAAAAAAAAAAAAAGGAATGTTTTGAAAAGAAAATAGAATTTCTCTCAAAGAAAAAAACAAAACAAAACAGACTACATACACACACATGCAACACAGACACATACACATATATGTTCTCGCACACATAGACATTTTCTCTCCAAGAAAAAAATATTAATGGAGTATTACTAGCCATCTCTATTCAAAGGCTGCTGTTCAAACTTCAGTCTATTCTTAACAAATAAGATTTTCCTGGGTAACTTCATCACAGTCTGGCCCACCATTCACGTAATCATTCTCCCCCAGCAGAAAGATGTCCATCATCATAAAAGGGCAGCACCGTATTTGCAAGGGCTTCCTTTGGATGAGTTAGATGATCTCCATATGGACTGGTGGTCAGAGGAGAGCAGCTGGCATTGCTCCGAAATAAGAAGAGCTCTTAGATTTCAAACTGCTGAAGCCTAGACTTGCTTGGGTATCTCCAAGCACTCAGGCAAGCATGATTAATAACGAGGTGGCTGAGCCAGGCTGGGGTTGGAGGTAGCAACTGAAGCCAGAGAAGAGGAAGACTGTCAAAGTCAACACCGTATAGTTCAGACAAAGCTAGGTCAGAGCTGGGAGAAGGGGTTGGGAGGGGACAATAAAAAT
The DNA here is from genome assembly GCF_009769465.1 of Tauraco erythrolophus. Classification (NCBI taxonomy): domain Eukaryota; kingdom Metazoa; phylum Chordata; class Aves; order Musophagiformes; family Musophagidae; genus Tauraco; species Tauraco erythrolophus. The sequence goes on from NC_141496.1 coordinate 61,625,399, forward strand.
ACTCTTTTGCATTGTTCATTCCCACTCATAGCTTTGCATTAGCTCAGCTGCACACCTGTAATTAATACATGAAACTGTCTTCTGGAGACAGTCTGTTTTATGATGTTGTTTGCATAATTCTTCCACCAGCCTGTCTGTTTCCTGGCAATTTGTGACTTTCTTTCAGGTTTCTAATGGAAAAAAAAAAAAAAAGAAGAAAAAGAAGCCACTAGAACCAAATGAACTGTTTAACCAATTTCTTCCTTTCTTTCTCCCTTCTTTACTTTTTCCAGAACAACTAACAGAGCTGGAGCCTCTCACTTTGACTTGGCAGTATCTTCCTCCTTCCAACTATTCTGCGTTTGACTGGCAGTGTGTCCTGCTTATAAATCTTGTACAAAAATCAGTGTTTTCTTTTCAAACCTTCAACTCCAAATACAAGTCAGCCTTTAAATTTATTAGACTGCATTTATTTTCACTGTATATTCTTTGGAGTTATCCGTGAGATCTTTCCAGTTCTTCTTCGCTCTTCTTTGCTCAGGAAAACTTTTCATTGTTGTGGTTAAACAGGTCCTCATCTCTAAAACAAATAGGCTTCTCATTCACCTCCTCTCCTGCTTTCTTGCCTAACACTTACAGTAGAAGTTGAGTCCAAACCACTGGCATTTAGTTTGTTATTTTAGGGTGGGGAAGATGGCAAAAGACAGACACTGTCGTCTCTTTCAAATTAATTACTTGGTGTTGGTCAAGTCAATAGGATGCATTCACTGTACAGTGAACTATGATTAACCAGGTCCCTGACATGTATGAACTACGCAAGCACTGGGAACCCTGGAGCAAAATCTCACGCTGTTACAGTATTCTCAGCCGTGTGCCAATATCTCAGCATCAGCTGTCATCTGCAATATCGGTGCCCTGACTTTCACAGGGGCTATTCAGCAGTTTAAGAATTGTAGGGGCCTTACCACTGCTGAGAGAAATTGAGCAATGGTTTCACAGCAGGATGAGTCCCAGAGTGTTCCTTGTGAAATTACATACTCTTAACCTGAAAAAAACATGTAATTTAGAGGTGAATGTGTTTTTCTGCAATATTTAGTGTTGCTTTTATTTACCCTAAAGGAGCAAGGCTGAAAGAAAATGTTGCCACCCAAAAACATTGTGGAAGGGAACTACAGCAGAGTCACTTGCAGGACAGAAGCTCTGTGTAGGACATCTGCCATTTCCATGGGGATTCTCACATGTCTTTACAGTGTCATCTGATGAAAAGGGGAGCTGCTAATGCTGAATCAAAAACAAACAGCCAAAAAAAGAGATTCTATCTGCATCCACATAGGATGAGAAACTGCAACACTTCCTTTTGCACATGCACAGAAAATTCACGTCAGTGCTCTTACCAATGTTGAGATGTTCTAGGACTGTAAAAAGCTTTATCCTAGAGAGATTTGAGTCTCCGTTTGAACCTAATCATCATTTTCTCTACAGTGTGCTCAACCAAAACTTTCTATTTTCACTCTTACACCTACTCCTGATGTGTAGACCTCCACCAGATTGCATCAGGTTGGGGTCCACACTTGCTTACACTTGCTACTAAATGAAGCCTTATTTGCATAAAAATTTGATCACTAGCCCATTGCAATTACATAAAGGCCAAATTTGGTTAAAAAAGAAAGCTAGAGAAGGATGCAAGTCTGATGTGAATTCAACTGAGAATCTCCACCTCAGTTAATGTTAGATGCAACTCATAGCAAAAGCTGCAATAAATAATTTAGATATTGTAAAGCAATATATGCACTAACTGATCAAGGAGCATTTCCCCTTTTTAACCCCTAATGGTAACCAACTACTTACATTACTAAGAGAGCTTGTCACCTTAAAAATCATATTGATTTGCTTTCAACAGAATGAACAAGTGAACAATTAGATACTGTCAACACCGAGTCAAAAGTCAGAATTTTCTTGAAGAGAATATCCCACATTCCCCCACCAGTGTGGATGCAAAGTTCAAACTCCTATACAGATTTTACTAAATACCTAAGTTTTCTTTGCATACTTAGTTCAGGAGCAAACTGAATGTGGAGGCTCAGAACTGTAATCACACGCTTGCCTGGAAGTCCACCACGGGTGCTGACACTGTGTAGAGAAGCCTGGCATACAGCCTAATACCAGCATCCTTTCAGATATTACATGCTTTCTTGCTATCCAGAAGTACGACTTAGCTGAAAACACCCCAAGTCAGACGTTCTGAGAATCCCATTTACACCTAAAAATACTCTCACAGCTCCTTCCAGCCACTGGGAGAAAAAAAACCTCTCTCCAATAACCACAGTCATCACCCCAAGAGAAACATATGCAATGGGCACAGAACATTTTGAAGCCACAGGCCCATTAGCATTCAGATCAGGATCGAGGTTATTAGGCATCGCTCCAGCCTGGGTAGGACTATGGACACTGTGTGCCTCGGGGGAGATCTGCATAATGAGGTGCCCTGGCAGTGGAGGGGATGTGCACCTGCTACTTCTGACCACGTGATGGGCACATATAGAAGCAGCAGAATCAGAGCTATCTCCCGTCGTCCCCAAGAGCTGAGGCAACACCCAAAATGTAGGCAAGGAGTGGACGCTACTTATTCTCGCCCATGTGCAGGTTAAGGAAAAGAAAAATCTTTTCTCCCTTCTCTTTTGGTATCCAACCACAAGGAAATGCTCAGGCACAAGTCAGAGCTTGCAGATTTAGAGATGCATGGGAGGAGGATCAGAGGACAGGGGAAAAGGGAGCCCTATAAACTTCCACAAGGGACAGAAGCATTCCTGTATGGCGATGCCAACCATGAGCTGGGTGAAGCTTGGCACCAGTTCTGATTTCATCTTCAAAAGATCCCAATAGACTGACTGAGGGGAGCTAAGGAAGGAAAGAAAGTTTGAGCTGTAGTCACAATGAAGCAAAAACACTTGTCCCAGGAATACCTCCATAAAGACCGTAATGATGAATGAAGTATCAGAAAAAAAGTACAGAGTGTCCTGGAACTATTTATACCCTTTGACACAAAACAAGATCAGGTCACATCCGTCTGCTAACATATCCTGTATGAGCAGCCAGCAAACGGGTGTGGATAGGGAACACTGTCCTTTCTCCTCTACCACACAGCCCCATGGGTAAGAGAGAGAAATTCATGCAGAGAAAGAGTATGGACTTGGCAAGATTCACTGGCTGTGCTACTCAAGGAGCTGTGCCGTGGGGAAGCCTGATGTTAAGGCTGTTCCCTTTTCCCCTTCAAACCCGACACTGGCAGGGCTGCCCAGAGAGGACAGAGAGCTTTTGCAGAAGTATAAGTTCTCCCTGGTTAAAAGCCTTTTCTTTTTTATGGCTACATGCATTCAAAACTCACTTATTTGATGCCCTCAGTTTGGGAGAATCCAATTCTGCAGTCCACACAAATGCACCATCTTCTTCCCTCCTGCTTACAAGGGCTGAGGGCAATTCACTTCCCCCAAAATTCATTAGTTAATGGACCTATAATCTAATCTACGTTGAACGAAACCAGATTACAGTAACTCATTTCCAAGCTGGTAAGATGGAAACTCTGGTAAGATGGAGACTCTGAATGACAGCCAAAGCTGCAACTTCTTGCCTGCAAGACTTTCCAGACATCACTCAGACATCTGACATCACTTGACATCACACTGAACTCACACCTTTGTTGAAGAGGACTTGTTTCTATGAAAGCAGCAAAGCAGACCTGTGGGTTGAGGAATGAGACTCCAAATGGTAACCCTGTGGAAGAAAAATATTACTTGACCATCACCTCCATCAGGCTTCCCTAGAAAGTTGTAACGTAAATTTCTTCATCAGCAAGATTCCAATTCCGTGAGAAAAGGATGACCATTGCTTTTTCTGAAGTCACCAGCCACTGTCATTGACCTCAGTGACATGAGGAGGTTCACAGTAGCCTAAAAAAAAAATATGCAACTCAAAATCACCTCCCTCCCCATCCGAAAACTAGTCTGAAGATGCTAAAAAACCCTTTCCTTAGAAGCAGGTCATCTCTTACCTACCTACTTCAGAACTTCCTAAATCTTGGAACTTCTTGCAGCACAAGAAATTAGTGGCAAGATGTCACACTAGATAGACCAGTTCTCAACGGCGTAGTCTTGATCGGTTCCTACATGCTGCCAAACTCTGGGTTGTATCTAAACACTGTCTACTGTTAACTTTATTTAGAATTTTTCCATTTTCTACCATTCCTAGCTTTAAGCAGGGAGTGAAGTGAAGAGGTGGAAGTTGCATGTTCACATTGATAATCTGGGTTCCTCAATTATTGCATCTTTATATCTGTGATATATAATAGTAGGCATACTTTAGCTGTGGGCAACCTGTCAAAGGTCATTCAGAGACTCTGTGGCAAAGGAACAAAGACAATTCAAGATCTCTCCACTATAACACAGTGACCTAAAACCAAGACCATTCATCTTCCCTCTATAGATCCTGTTAAAACATTGTATAGTTTCTGTTGCATCTAAGTACATTACTGTATTTGGGGAGCTCTTCATTGCCCATAGTTTTTCTGTGTGTTATTATTCAAGCTCCAGGTTGAGTTTATTTATTTATTTTTGGGTGCACTAGCACAGATTTGAAGGAAATATGTAGGTGGGGAACATAATGCTTCCAACTGAACCATACTAGCAAGCACACACTACAGTAGTTTAGAGATTAAAAATAGGATCATTTGGATGTGTGGATTTGAATATGATTTATGGATCACTTCCAGAGACATTATTGTTGCTTATCATTCAGGCAACTGTGAAAGTGAAGACTATGTGGGAAATCATGCAGGAGATACATTGCCTATAGAATGGGGAAAAACATTAAATCTTAAAGTGGCTGATGCAGCAATTAATATTGCAACCTTCACTGCCTTCAATGCATGGAAGAAAAGGGTAAGATTGCCTAGATGTCTGCTTCCCATAAATAACTGATCTCAAGACTTAAAGGGAGAGACAGGCTTAAACACACATTACATACTAAAGCAGCTTTTGCATCTGCCTTGGAGGAAATGTTTAAAATAATAAGTCACTGGTGAATCAGAAATTTGTACACAGGTATGGGACTCAGGACCACTTGCACCTACAGGTCTGACAGACTGCAAAATATGAGGGCAACCACATCTTCATCAGGGGTGGACAGGAGACAAGGACGTGTGCTGTACAGTGATCCGCTGTTGTGCAAGTCAGAACACTTGGTGTCTGAATATCCTGACTAGAGCAGTGACTACAGAGGATCACAGCTTCCCACAGCTGAAATTCAGAAGGAACTATTTAGACACCTATGTGACGGTTTTTCCTTTTGTTGTTTTGGTCCACAGCAGACTGTAAGTGCCAAACTGAAGGAAGCAGTGACATGGCATGCAAATACCTCATTCTCCTAAGTCTGCTTTAAACAGTGGGCTAACTCCACTGATTTCAGCAAAGCTCATCCTGATTTACAACGGCATAAGCGAGGCAAGGATCATGTTGTTCATGCTTTATGTCCATCACTGTGAGGACAAACAAAAACATATATCTGACCAAGCTGCCTGAAATGAGGTCTTTGTTTTGGCACATCCTTTCCGACAGAAAATGATCAAAGATGCAAAGATAAAACCTCCTCAAAGCAGTTGATGTGTGGACTCACTCAACTCCATATAGAGACAAATAAATTTACATACACATGCAAAGCATTGTCAGAACAAAATCTCTGAAGCATTTGGTCAGGACCTCAGTATCCCTTCCTTACCTCTCTCATGGATGCTATTTTACTGAGAAAATTATGGCTGCTTAGCCAACAGTCACAGCTACTCTTAAAAGTATTTTTTTTTTCACATATGAATTCATAATGTTCAAATGAGACTTTTTTTCTTCACACTTTTGTTTGTTATTTGCGAATTGGTTAATAAAAGTAATTATCCACATTCTTTGAATGACAACTGAATTAAAAATTTAAACTCTTTGGTGTGCAAAGAAAACTTGTGCGTGTTTATTGAGAAACTTACTTTACATTTTGAGAAATTTCCCAATGACTGGAAAGTGAATGTCAAGATTGCATTTCCAAAATTGAATAAATGAGGACCACTGATAGAGGGGAAAAGACTTTGCCAAAAAAAGTCAACTATAGCTGCCTCAAAACCAGCTGTGAAGGTCAGAAATTATTTATGGAATGCATGTTTGCAAGCTTTTAATTAAGGTGGCTGGAGGCCATTGTGCTAAAAGGGTAATCTAAGAGTGAAAAATAATAATAAGCCTAATTGAGACTCACTGTAGATTTCCACTGATGCGACTTATTTGGGAGACAAGAGTATGCACAATGGAAGTGCCAAGGAGAACTGTATTATAACCAGTATTATAGACATATGATCAACAGTCTGCATATCAGTATTGGACACAGTACAATACAAATCAGGATATAAATACATCAACTTTTTCTCTACCTTACTGCCAATAGCGCAACCCCAATGTGGCCCAAATGTTGTCTTCTGAGCTGCCTCTTCCAGCAAGACCAGCAACACACATTAGTAATGTGATGGACCTGGTATTTGGTGGATCCAGCAGCTTTGGATGGAAGAGGATATTGCATCGTCCTGAGCTGTGGAGAGAGAAGCTCAGGGTAGCTACCCACGTGCACAGAGAAGGGGAACAATGCATTCCTAGCTGCTAGATCAGCACAAGGAGGAATAGCAAGCAGCACTCTTCAGGCCTCCTGCGTTTTTAGCTGTATCTGAAGTACACCAGTTCTGCTGGCTGTATTTGAAGAGACTGTTGGCTGGTCCCTGATCGTCTGGGCACATTTTCTTCAGTTCTGATGCCAACCAAAACAGAAAATTTACCTCTCTCCTAAGAGTTTTACTTCAATGAGGGCTGAAAGGCTTGGCCAACAGGTGGCAACGACTGTACATCCAGTACAGAGGACTCAAGACCATCAGGAAGACTTTTTTTTCGCCCCCTGGGAAAAAAAAAAGAGGAAATACAGTACGGAAAGTCCTAGTTAGTTCAATTAATTATCCACTGGCCATTTACTTAAGGGACCTAGTTACAAATATATCCTCATCACAATGACAGGAAATCTATTTGAAAAGTCTGCGAAAAGGCTATTAATGAAGAGAGTTTCTAATGCCTGTAAGCTGAAATACCTTTTCGCTCCTTTCGCCAGTAGTTCCTGTGGGTCATTTCTGGGGTCAGCAGTGGTGTGCAGAGTAAAGACTCTGCCAATGCTGGAGAAGAAAAAAAAAAAAGAAGAAAAAAGTACTTCAGTATTGTCAATCTTTTATCCTTGAACAGTACACTAGAGGCTGACATTTAATACCCTAAGGATATAGATGTTTGAAAGCTGGTTATTGTAACAAAGGAAACCATCCAAACTCTGCAAGACCGAATGGATCAGATAAAGCTGACACTGAGATAAATCTGTTTTACATCCATTCTTGCAAAAGTTTTGCTAATCTAGGTAGTTACAGCTTTCCTGGAGCAAAAGGAGAGGGAGAAAAAAAAGAACTCTACGTTACAGCAAGTCAACATCTTGCCCCTATTTGTAATCTCCAAAGTGTAACATGATGGTCAGAGGACATTTTTCTCCTGGATCTTGGGCGAACTCTACTAAATAGACAAAGATTTTTAAAAATTGAGAAACTCAACACAGAGAGTGAGAGAGGGCATGAGGACAAACATGCATGCTCTTTCTGGTTACGCTTCCGTGTTAACATAGATTGTTTGTTTGTTTAACACACGAATTCAGATCCTTCATAGACACAGACTCATCTCCCAACCAGTCAGAAACTTTAACACCTACTCTTCATTATCCAGTATTTATATCGCCAGATTGGACTTTCATATGGAAGCCTGGAGCAATGCTGGTACAGATGGCAAGATGACTCTCATGAGATTGATGACTCTAAAGAAATATACAGTATTAAGTCAGAAGGTGCAAATGTTAACATTCCAGTGTAGAAAAGAAATATTCCTTGCATACACTTCCCAGGTTTGTTTTCTCATGCATTACAAAGAGAAAGAAAAAGCCCTCGACACACCTCATAGCTGGCAAACGAATGATAAATTTACTTTAGTTTCTTTTGTATGTCAACTGTTCATGCCTCAGGTACTTAACCTTTACTTTAAAAACATGGTTCAGATCCTAGCCTTGAAGGTGGGTGGGAAGCAGGGGGATGGTATTCCTGTAAATGTTTCATTTAACAAAGGCAGTACTATAAGAAGGTTCAGTGGTGAGACTCTGAATGGTATTTATTGTTTCAGATTTCAGGGCTTCCATACATCTGCTGCCTGTCAAAGGCAGATACCACATTCATAAAACAAGTGCCCTGCCTGAAAAAAAAAAGAGGGGGGGGGAGCGGAAAAGGACTGTCTTCTCTGTGGCTCAACCTCCAGGATTATGTGAGATGGAAAGCTGCAGGAAGTGAAAGTTCTTATTTGTGGTAAGGGTGATCAACAAGAAAATTTTTTATTTTAAGAGGGAAGGGAAATTTGACTTTCTTTTTTCTTTTGGGCACCTCATTCAGCAAAGCACTTTAAGAACTATGCCTATTCAGAAAAGCTCTTAAATGTGTTCTTACGCCTCTCCATACTCAGCAATGTGCCTTAAGAACTTGCTTAGCTGAAGTAGAGCCCTAAAGAAGAACCATTTATATTTACACTAACTAAGCAGCTCATTTTACCGGGCCCCTTACATGATTTCTGACTTTATTAGGTCTGGAATGTATATTTCACCCATGGTGAGAAACATGCTCATTCATTTCTTATGATATCATAGTCTTCTCCATGGCAATCTGGTGCTATGCGAGGAAAAACAATAGAAGAGAAAACTTTTCATGCCGAGATGAAGACGGATAAGGAATTACGTTCAGCCGGGTGGGAGAATATGTAAGAGGAACAAAAACACAGCACCCCTGATTCTGAGGATCTGATTTATTTAGTATCTGGCATTGGCCATAAAGTGGGGGCAATGAAAAGAGGAGCTGACCTCAATGCTTCCTTAGCAGCAATCAGAAATTCATTTCAGTGTGTGAGCATTTAATTAGCTTCGCCGAGTTTACAAGACCTTCAGTCATTTTAAGATACTCCAGGCAACTACCCCACGCATAAGATTACCCTGAATCTGGAATGCCAGCCGCTTAGGAAGAATGTCTGGAGAGTTTTAATTGAAGGGGACTCCTTTGTTTTTATATCCATTTGATGTGCCACTACCATTTCCTTCACCGCAAATTTACACCAAGGGACGCAACTAGTCCAAACAATTGTTTTAATCAGTAAGTTACAGAAAACCTTCAAGAAAGTTTAAGGTTGTTCTGTGTCTAGGAAGAGTCAAATAGCACCATTAAATTTTTAGAGCTAATCTAATCGTTACACAGTGCAGTCACTGCACCACTTCAGGCATCTGGGGAGAGGCATCACCTTGCCTCTTTTTTCCAGAGGACCTGAAATATATTTGCTGCATGCATTTATTGTATGCATACAATAAATATATACAGAGTAGGATTAACTAACAGGAGGCAATTATTAATTTTATTACGGCTTCATGAGGTCTGTATATCAAGCTCCTCTCCCTGGCAAGGATGAGGAATTGCTAAATACAGTTAATTTCTGGGTTGATCTTATTTATACACTGGACACTAATCCCCTTCATATATCTCATGTGCTGCTTTCTTCTCAGAGATACCATCCCTCAGTGACCTCCTCCTAGCATTTCATTAAATGCCTTCAGCCTCAGTAAATTACAGCACTTTAAAAACATGGAGTTTAGCATACAAAAAGAGAGAGTTTCAGTGCGCTGCCATGGGATAAGGTGCAGCGAAAATCCCATACAAGCTGAACTGTACTTCCTAATCAAATGGGTGTAACAGATGGCTGCTAGAGCAAGCCATCACAATGGAAATATCTGCAGTTCTCATGGTAACGGAATCTGCCAGGTCTGAGGGATTTGCTGTTTTCCAGGACATCTGAGCTGCAATCTCTTTCGAGCTGTCTAGCAGTCTCAGTCTCGCTCTCTCTCTCTCTCTCAGCATGATGGAGATAGAGTTGAAAGGTGGAGCCTGATTTTGCATTCCAGCTGTGATTAAAGACATGCACACACAAACGCGCGCGCGCACACACACACACAGAATCAATAACATTGCATATTCATTATGCTATCTAGAACCTCATTAACCACTCAGGCACAACAGCAAGGAAATTTTAATATGCCTCCTTCTTTAGGGAGGAAAAGAAAGAAGTGTAATGGGGGAGAGGAGGGAGAGAGGAAGATAACATGTATATGGGAATTAAGATGCATGAGACGTACCTTTTAATAAAGATATGGAGCAATGTTAAAACTAGCAGTTATTTCCATTTCATGGCAGTATGTCAAGATGACTTAACATAGCAGGATGAAACATCTGGCCTGAAAAAAAAATAAAATTCATGATGTCAGATTTCCAAAACATAACATAGAGTCTATGGAAGAAGGAGAAGAAGAAAAAATGGAGCAACTGTGTACCTTGATACTAAATGAAAGCATGTGACAGACCTCCTGGTACTGTATAATTGGAAAGGTGATCCTTCTCATAAGGTGTAGGATAGCATAAAGACAACGAGCTTTAATTATAAATCTAAAGGACTGGTTTAAACCCATAGGGCTCTGTTAAAAGGTTCTTATATTTCTGCATGTAATTCAGAATCATCAGCAGGAAGAAAATAATCATTCATGAGACTTTTATTAAAGTCTTTCCCTTCAAATCCCTATCAATTTGAAGAAATAAGAAGAAGCATACAGCCTGCTTTGCTAGACTACCTGCTAGAAAGCACACAGAGGGTTGATTCACAGCTGCCGATTCTCTTGGGTATTTGAGCCTGAAGATCAGACAACATGTAAGAATTCAGCCGTGGCTCAAAATGGAAACAAAGAGGACCATTCTTAAGCAATGTGAAATGAAAAACTACAGGCTGTAGACCGCAGCCCTTAGCATGCTGATCCACCACATTGTCCTTGAGGGCACTACAGTTAAATACATATGACAGCCAAAGAGATGGGAAAAATGCTTTCCAGAATAAAATGACTGGATCTCCTTTTTTCATGATGTAGAATAAACCGGGCAATGTAAGCTCCTAAAGTACCCACTTGAGAACTGGATATTGTAAGATGGTATTGTCTACCTATCATGCAGCATTGAAGAACATTTTATGTGACCTTTTCTGAAGCCTGAACTGCTTTTACCGCAACTCTATTCCACTGTAGTAATGATTTCTGGATGAGAAATTTAATTCTTACGTTGGGTTGGTTAGTTTCAAGTAGATATATAGAGTTCCTTTATGACACTACTGCATTATACCTTCAGGGACCTCCAGACATGTTAACTAGTTGGAAATAACCGCTGTTGCCAAGCAAAGATGTCTGCAACAACAGCATAATAGTGATAATTGTTTGCATTTATATTGAGCTTTCAGCACCAAAACACTCGACAACATGAGGGACACAGTCCGTCACTCCTTCTCGCAGTAAGCAATGACTTGATTCACAAGCAGTTCCTCGAAGTTCAATAGGGTTTCTCAAGTTGTAAGGTGCAGGGCTACTTAGCATGAGTAAGCAGTGCTCAAATCCATGTCTACTTTCTGCCACCCTTGTGCAAACTAAATAGCACACTTACTCCTTCACCTGACTATGAGAGGCAGCCACCTCTGGAGTGAACTTGGACTGATTTTCAAAAGAATGTCACATTCAACTGAACCAGTAGATTTCAGATCCTTTCTTAAAATACTGCAGCCATTCACACCAGGAAAAGCAATGCACAGTTTTACCTTTTAACAGAGAAAATGTAGCTCTGGATGGGAGTGAAGGGATTAAAGAAGAAGAATAGAAGAGGTAGTTCTGTTCATCATCCCACTGTCTGGGGCAATATGTGCCTGTATTTCCCCATAAAGCCAACTGAGATCGGCAGTGTCATGGGCACACAAACCATTTTTTATTGTTTCACTCAGCACTACACAGGTAAGCATTCTACAAACAAAAACCCAATTTAGTTGGTCAAAAATTATTGTTTACTCAAATTGGTATACATCCAGAGTTAACACTGTGATTCTTGTAGCAATCATCCCAGCCTCAGCAATGACACAAGAAATCAAGAACCTCTTTTATACATTCTTACATGATAAAGCAACCCTTCAAGTAACTGGCTCTTCAACGTTGCACTGCACTGCTATTACTGTACTGCTAATATTTATTAAGAGATTAGAATGTCCCTTACTGAACAGTTTGTTGCAAGTTTTGACTCAGACATTTGAAAAATGAAACAACTGCTGTGCAGTGTGATCAATGGTACTCCAGGCCATGGAGCTTCATACACTGAATTTACCTGTTCCTGGGGTCTACTAGCTGTTCCTAAGCTAATCTTAGTACACACACAGAACACAAGTCTCTCTGCAAAGACTTCTCTTCTCTAGACACCATTCCCTTCCATTCAAAACCAGCATGTCAATAAGTCACTTTTTCCCCTCTCTGCCAACATCTCCTGACCACTGTTCCCAGATGGTACACTTACTCAGCTCACTCAGCAATGCTTTGCGCATGCTCCTCCTGCTTTGCTCCAAGTCCCTAACCAACATTACTCCACCAGATCACCAAGTCTACTAATTTCTGTCATGCCTCTCCCATATGACATTCCTTGGAGATCTGGACAGCAAGAAAACATCCCTAACTGTCCAAAAACCTTTCATTTCCCCAGTCAATGCTCAAGCATAAGACCTTCAATATTAGCAAGCAGTCCCAGAGTCCCCATACATCTGGGAGGCCTTAATAGATTCTCCTGCATCCAGTCTTAACCATGCCTTCTTTAAACTTTGTCCATCTTGAGCCCTGATACACACTTTCATTTGGGCCAACTCCATCATGTATTTCTGATGAGGGAGACCTAGCGACTCCAACAGACCTCTTGGTCTCTGGTGGAGCTCAAGCAGTCCTCAATCACACTTCATGGTGGTCCCTTGTTTACTGCCAACAATAGATCAGAGGATTGTCTTTCAATTTCAGGGTGGTTATGATGGTAACTCTTAAAAGCTGAAGCTCTGAGAAGCCCTGCATTGAGTTCCTTTCAGTCCAAGATTGCTCTTGATCCCCAGCTGATTCTGGCCTCCATAGAAAAATAATCAGGACTTAGAATTAGTTGGGTGGTGCAAGCTGTCATCATAAAACTCGGAAATAGACCCTCTTGCTATTTCAGTTCTAATTGGGCTCTTTGCTGGCTGGTTAGCAGACACTTTTCAATCAATTGCTGTGTTTGTGCTGACAACACTGGATTACAAGAGTTGCTCTTGTCATTTCTGTGACCTCCATCTTCTATTATTCTTGCTTACTGGACAGGAGCTAAGGGACCTTATTTCTAACACTCACAGTCATGAAGCGGGGAAGGAATCTTCCTCTACCCAACAGCCTCGGATTCCCAGCTGCTACAAAGAGCGTACTATGAACCTGCCACTGCAATGCAATGAACATCGGTTGAGGATCTGACCTATAGCACTTACATGCCGACAAGATCCTGTGATTTGACATTTTAACAATAACAAAAAAATACCTAAACCTACCCATTCACCCAAAGTTGGTCCTTCCTGATAATTTCCCACAGAGACCCCAGACTCCAAATTCCTCAGCCCAGCAAGCCTTTCCCATCCCCTGCAGGGACTTAACACACTTTGCATACCACAGCAAATCTGCTCTAGTCAATCAACTCCTGCAGCTCCCTGCAGGCTTCCAACACCTGCTAACAGGAGGGGACAACAGAAGAGCCCTGTCCCACCGCTTCACACATAGTGTTGCCTCATTCTTCAAAAATACTGCTCAGAACATGACGGTCCATTACAGGACGCTCCTATAAATACACTGAGCTTTCAGAGGGAGGAAGCAAGCATGCTTTAGTAAACATTTTAGCAACGAAGTGGCATGGGGTTCTTAATGCTTGTCATTTTTCAATATAAGAAGTGTTCCATCAGAAGGTGCTCTGTGCTTGAGGGAGGTAATGTGCATTCTAACAATAACAAGACAGCCAGCTGCCAACGCCTTATCAGTATCAACTTTCCTTGGAAACACTTTTGGTTCTTCCTCCACTCTACCACCCAATGTCCAGGAAACAGTTGATTTAATAAGAAGGTTCATAATGTCAAGTTACAGACACCATGAGAGGGAAATCTGGGAAAGTATGATTGGCAAATCAAGAAATTATAAAAAAATCTCAGCCATCTCTAAGATAAAATCTTTCTTTTTTTTTTTTTTTTTAAAGAGCTTTTTCTGTGTATTAAGTCCTGTGGTGGTGGAAGAGCATCTGGGAGGATCAGGGAGGTGGAAAAGCAGCAGAGCATGGTGGTCTGGAAACCAGTGTGCAAGCAAGGAGTCAAGGGATGCAAGCCCTAGAGATGGCTCTGCTGCCACTAATCTCATTGTTTTATGGGGATAATAATCATTGCTGAGCACAGTAGTATTGTCAAGAATAACAAGGACCGCCTAAAACAGGGACAAAGAGAAGGATCGTATTTTACAGCACGCCTGAAACCCAGACAGAAGAGTTCCATGGCAACATGCAGGGATCTGTTATTCTTCCATTTAGTCTCAAGTGCAGCTCCTGGCATTGATGTGATCTCTATACCATGAGGCAGGAGAGATCTTTGCTCCACTTTCTGTGCAAGCTGCCAAGTTGTAGCTCTTTCCTCAGCCTTATCCATCCTCATGAGTGGAGCTGAGAGGGTTACAAGGGTTTGCAAAATTGTTCTGGGATGCCTTATGAGATAGTAGAAGTTCCAGAGGATGGTTTCTGCAGGCCATTGAAAACTCTTTTCTGTTGCAGGTGATGAACATCCCCAGTCCTGCAATGTGAGAAGACTTGCCCATAGGTTTAATTTTATGCATGTGATGATTTCTAGAAACCAGACATTTCACAGGTATTTGCACACACATGCACAAACACACAAAAGAAGAAGTTCCAGTCCCATTGCACACAACTTCTCTTGCACCAGTTTGGAAACTGTTTGCAATGACTGAAACAAATATCATGTTACATTTCCTTTAGATAAAGGAAGAGGAGTACAAAATCAGGTCTGTGGTAAGTGCAATATTTCATTCTTTCCCTCACATACTCAGCAGCAGACTTTGTAATCAAGCTTCCTCACTTGAAGACACCCTTCCTGCAAGTATGGAAATGGGCAGTGTCTGTTTCTCAGATTTGTGAAATGTCATGTTATCGAAGCTGCTGTAAGAGAGACAGGACAGACTGTCACCTGACTGCAGAAGGAGAGATGTGCTCTGTTGCTTTCCTGCAGAGGTGACCTTGGACCTCTCTTTCATTTCCAAAGCTTTATCTGTCTTCATCATTTAGATGCTAAGTTCGTAGGAGGAACAGAGAAGCATCTTTTACTGTATGTAGAGCATACAGCACAATGACTCCATCTCAGGTGAGGTAATGTGTCTGTGTACTTTCTTTTTTTTTATGTGAAGCTTAAAACATCTGCAAAGACATCAAAAGAGGAATGAGCATGCCGCATAGTAACACAATGCAGCTGACAACGAGCTGATCTAAGATTACTTGAAGTTCTCTTGCAAGCTGTTCCTCCCATCGCTCATCCATGATGTCATTTGGTCAAATTCTAAACAAATGTAGCACAATGCAAAACAAACAGCTGTGGTTCAAAGGGAGCAGGCAAGGCACAGACCCTCATGGCAATGCCCAGAGGAGAGGCAGAAAAGGGCCACTTCCAGCAGGAAGCGTGAAGAACTCACACAATTACAAGAACTGCACTTTTGCCTTTCAAATCTAAGGAACAATAAAGAGCAAGAGAGCACACTGAAAGATATATCCTTTTTTTTTTTCTTTTTTTTTTTGCATATCCTTTGCAATAAATAAACCTTCCTATTTCAATATTTGGCAAGGTGACAGAATCTAAAAAGGAGCAGGAAAGATAATTGATATGTACAGGAGAAGAAAGTGCAGTTTTAAACAGGCAAAGAATACTACATAAATAAGAGCTTCGTAGTGAGAAAGGGTATTAGTCAGACCTCTAGACTGACACCTGAAATCAAGTCACTCTTAATGGATAAAGTGTGAACATTATTAGGGAAAAAGAAGCCATTGTAGATCTGAGGCTTTGGATTATGGAAGAAACAAGATTTCCTTCTGACCTCACTTTATGTCAGTTTAAATCAAGAAAGAGATCATGATTTACTCTTGGTGAGCTTAGCTTCCCAGAACAGCAAGGTTTTTTGCCACGTACTTAAATGTTCTTCTGCTCTTAACTGGAAGAGGATACTGAATTGTTTAGAAACAAGCTTCCTCCACGTCTTAGTTCCTGTTGTGCTTAGCTGTTTTCCAGAGGTCTTAATATACATTCACTCCATACAGGGACAACAAAAGGAAAACATTTTTCACCTGAAGAAGAGGCTTGGGAGGAACAAAACTGTCTGGAATAAAAGCTGAGAATCCAAGCTTTAGAACAGTTTGTACTTCTGGTCCAATTCATCAGGCATGGTTAAGTATTTACATTTCCTATCTGAATAACTGTCCACGTTGTTGCAGCCCACAGGAGGGTTTTTGGCTTCTGCCAGTCTAAATAGAATGATTCGAAACTGAATCATTTCCTGCAATTTAATTTCATAGCTGAATGCAAACTATAGCAAGATAAGGTCACAAGCACATGGAACTACCTCCAGAAAGCCATCTATCCCTCTGGGCTGCTTCAGGTGGAAGTTCTAACTGACTACAGTAGGTTTTGTTACTATTATGGCATGGAAATACTCCTGCAGGAGATGGGCAATGACCAGTAGCAGCCGAGACAGCATGGTAATCGCATGGCAAGTGGGTTTTCCACCTATTGCCAGAAAAGAAAAGGATGCTCTCCAAGGTGTCTCTCTCTCAGCTCTTTTAACTGAGGATCAATATCACAGAGACAGAGAGAGAGAGAGACAAACAACCAGCAAAGTGAAAAGCAACTGCAGCCTGCCACATTCGCAGCGGAGGGAGATAAAAGCCTGCCGTACTCTGAAATCTAATATGCCAAGTCACCAAGAATGAGTGTCTCCTGAAAAGGGCAAGCCTCCTCAACATCCTCAGCCCACTCCCCTTCCAGAACTGAAGCACCAGTATCTGGGAAGCTTCAGCCTTATTAGACTCATTAAACGCTAACTGGCATTCACTGCTCACATCAAGATGAGGTGTCAGCATGAGCGAGAAAGCTGTAAAATATGTGTATAACCAATGTGCTACAGAACACTCTCCATTCTCCAGGAGACATGCACTCTCTTTTTAGAAATAGATGAGGGACTTGTCTTGCCCACTACATGAGCCAAAAAGCACTTTTGGGGTGCTGAGGAGTCTTGTGAGAAAGTAACCACAGAAAAACACTTCAGTAATAATAAGCTCTGTCAGAAGGCTGAAGTTTCAGTCCAATGTAATGTGCCTTTAAAAAGTACCATGTCTACACTACTGTATTTCTTACTTTCTGAAGCTAAGCCAGAGGGATGTACATAGTAAGATCTTTGTCTCATTTCAGGGAGGATACAGGATAAAGATTCTGTGCCAGTAATCTTCCCTGGATTAATGGTTTCTCTTTTATCTGCTGTATTTCTGCTCAGATGTCTTTGCTCTGAATGAGTCAGTGGAATGCAAATGATGGGTACAGTCAGTCTGAAAATATTTAAATCTAGCTTTGCACTGCACTGCAGGTTTGGGGGAAAAAAATACACATATATAAATATACATGCTGAAGAAAGGGCAGATGAAAATTACAGATATATCAATAATGCAAAAAAAAAACCCCATGGTGGGTCAAATTGACAAGAGATTCATTTTTCCATTTCTTCCTCTTTTCTTTTTTTTTTTTTTTTTTTTTAAAGATCAGCATTTAGATGCTTGCTATGAATGGGTGAGGAAAATCAGCGACACTCCTCAGACTCTAGACAAAAATGCATCTGTGGGAACAGGAACCTGATTTTATTTAGGCTACTAAATGCCCAATCTTCGTTATCCCAACAAGTGTCTTCCTAAAGATAGTACTCTTAATCCAAAACCAGACAGTCTAGGCATGATTGCTTTGCATTTTCTCCTTTTCCTCTTTCTATGATATATTTCATTTTTTTCATTCTGTTGGGATACAGTTCTTCTCCTCTTCTGCTTACAGCACATATTTTCCTCTAACGAGCGATTGCACTCCATAAGCAACCCAGTAAGGGGGGGATTGGAACTGCAGCTCTCTTAAGGAAGCCAGGAGAGAACCGATGGGTCTTTGTCATGGGCTTCAGCAGGAACCATCCTCAAATGGAGGCTGTTGACAGTTTTCACAGGCCATGTGTACTTAAATGACAGCACAGAGGGTCTCCAAAAGCTTTTGTGGGGTACTGCAGTAAGATGGTGGAAGGATGAACAGGAAGAGAATGAGCAATTGGTCAGGTTTGGAAATGACCAGATAACTTCCTGGGTTTTTGCAATTTCTGTGGGAGTTTGCTTTGATACACTATGCTCGTTCAGTAAGGGACTTGTCCTGGAGTAAGCAGCAGCTTTCTGATTAAGGATGTTATAAAGAGTAAACTCAGCAGGGAGAAAGAAAACACCAACATTAACCTGGTAACTACTACTCTACTTAACAATAAATCAAATAGCATCATAAATTCTGCATTCAGGATAATTTGCAACAGAGCATTAAGCCCTCTAGCCCATCATAAAAACAAAGAAAGTCTACCTCTGAAAGAGCTGCCTATAAATCCAGCTGCAACAAAACAAACAAACAAAACAAAGACTCATATCATCTACCAAATCCACGTGGGGCTTGAGAATTAGTTAACAGGAAGAGTTTGCCTTTAATGAAAAAGAAGATATTTTTATTCTAGTGGCTTCGCAGTTAATCACCTTTTCTTCTGAATTTTCCATAAAATTTAATTATTTTTAAATACTTTATCTTGAATTTATATTAAGCATTGATTTTTTTAATCTCATTTTTAAAAATCTTGTTCTTTACCATAGGCTTGGTTTTCAAGATAGAAAATTTTCCCTTAGTTTTCAACAAAAAAATACAGACAATTTCCTGAAAAATGGACACTTCCCACATCTGCAATTTTCAAAACACATTTTAAAAAATGGTAATCTATTGACAAAAATTAACTTTTCAGAGGAAGTATCCATCAGTTCCTAACATAAGTCCTTCTCTAATTTCAGTTTTCTTTAAACATCAAGCGAAAATAGTCCTCCTGTCTCCAGTAAGAGGATACTCTTTCAGTAGGGGACAGTCTGGTTTCAGGTTGCTTGTAAATCTGTTGGTGCATCAAACACAACGAGCACTGCACCACTAAAGGACCAGCAGCTGGATGTGAGGAGAACCAGCAGCTGAGTGTGAGGAGCTGGTCTGTCATTGTGCGATTCCTACATGATGACTCAACAAACTCTTCCAAAGAAATGCTCAGCTCTCTTATGTTGTGATTGATGGTTACCTAGTGATGCCCAGAACTTCTTCCAGCTCTTCATGAATGATTGATGACTGAGGTACTTCTGGCAACTTCTAAAACTTCCACAAACATTCATGTGAACATCAGGACCAGGAAAGCTTAGGCAAGAAGACAATGAGAAATCAAAACCTACCTGTGCTAGATAAACCTGCCTTGGAGTAGAACAACATAGCTCATCCACAGCGGAATTAAAGAAAGAATGGAGTCTCTATGGCCACTTGTACATTGAGGACAAGCTAATGGTGATCTTCTTCCACAGGCTAACAGAGTTATTCAGCACGACCAATGCCATCAGATAAGTTAGGAAAGC
Source organism: Tauraco erythrolophus (assembly GCF_009769465.1). Lineage (NCBI taxonomy): Eukaryota > Metazoa > Chordata > Aves > Musophagiformes > Musophagidae > Tauraco > Tauraco erythrolophus. The sequence goes on from NC_141496.1 coordinate 61,645,170, forward strand.
TGCTCATAAGCAGGGTGCTTAGGATCTAACCATAACTATGTACTGAATCAAACAGATGAGCTGGTCCCAGTTAACACAAAGCAGCTAAACAACTTCCCCAGCAATCCCCACAATTTCACTGGTCTCACAATGGCCACATCAATTTCAGCTGGGCAAGGCTCTGCTATGTGAACGGGGAGATCATAGCCTAGTCTCAAATTTATGCTTCAGATGGATTTTATCTGCCTTTTACGGTTTCCTGAAAATCACTTACAAGGCAAGATTCACTTAAGCTTACAAGACTCCTGATACCCATGAGCATCTGCTTCGTTTATAGGTAAGAAAACGAGATGGGTTTTGGTTAACTTGCAACCAAATTCCTGTGTCAGACTGCTGTTTCGCCACACTGGTGGCCAGACTTCCACTGTCAGTGACTGAATATGATCTCCATCTTGTGATCTATGTAGTATTTACAGTGTTGTAGAAACGTACAGTAGACGTACAATGATTATTCTTATCTCTTTGGAAAGACTGCATGCATTTCCTTGCCTGAGATCATCTTCTCTGGGGATCCATTTAAAATAAAACCACTGTGTTCTGAAAACGTGTCTTCAGCATGAGATCTGAGCGTTTTCTGTCTTGGCCATAATAAAATGCAAGAAATTAAATCAAAGTGTATTCCTAAAACTATATACTTCTGCATGCTTCTCACTCTTTCCTACACAAATACAAACCCTGGAAGATGATGGATTTAAAACTCACTATATGGCATGAAACGATATTTAGAAGCAAAGTGTATAACACAGCTACTCTGCAAACATGTCCAAACAAACATAAAATTAACCTTTCACAGCTAAGAGAGCACATTTTTTTAGCCCAGTTTTCAGCATAATTATTTCTTTACAGAAGAAAGCAGTCTATATGTTATTACCCAGTTCCTAGAGTCCTAGGTCAAACAAAGCGAGAAATGAATAGGTCTATTCATGCTTCAGACAGGATAATTCTGGTAAAGCTGGTGTTGACAGTGTTAAAGAAAAGTAATGGAGGAATCTGGCCTTGTTGTCATTCTAATTGTGACCATGAGTGATAAAAAACGTGTTGCCTTTGCCAGTGGACCGATCTTTCAGATTTGTAAAATCTAAACTGTGCTTATGTCACTTGAAATTCAAGGGAGATAAAATTCATGCACTTAGGTACGTGTTTTGTTTGAGCCTGCAGTGTCTCTGGTATGGCAAAACATAGGGAATGGTTAGCAATTTTAAGACACTAAAATGAGGAGAAAGTTGGTAACAGTGTGAAACCAACCAATGGTCTTACCCAGTCACTGGCTCTGCCACCAAACTACTCCACGACCCTGGCATAGTCCCCTGATCTCTAAATACTGTGGGTCCTCACCTGCCTTAGGGAGCACAACTTTCACCGAGGAGAATGGGCTTGATTTAGTACTTTGGTGCATGCCCATATCCTCCTTGTTCTGCGAAGGGAACCTGCAGAATCAGGAGAATTCTCCAAGTGACATTGCAGGCCAAATAACACAAAGTAAGAAGACTGAAACAGCTATCATAAAGAATCAGGAAAACTGTCGTAGACTAAACCACGTTCTTGGTTACAGCAATAGCCCTCTCCCTCTTCCTTTGCTTCAAATCACGGCAAGTATCAAAGAAGCATTTTTCTTACCCAAACAGAATACCATTTTCCTTAGAAAGGAACTAAATCCAATGAATTAAACATTATCTTTCACAACAACAAAGAGAAATTAGTATCCCCTCTTACTTTCTTCTTCAGCAGGGCAAGATAGGGACTTCACCCCAGACAGACAATTGAAATAGCTCCCATAGGTATTTCCTACACCAGTCCTTCAGAGGGACCATATTAAAAATAAACTAATGCTGTAGGCAGCTTCAGAAAATTACTTCAATGGTATTTATTGCTTTGATAGGGTCAGTGCACAGTATGTGCATGTTGCCTTTTAAACATATGTTTCAGGCAAGGAATCAAAGCTAATTTCAGTGTGTGAAAAGCAAGCAGATTTCATTACTGATTGTGACTTTAACTTCAAAATGATAAGGATGCTGGATGTAGGTTCTCAAAACTGAATGTCCAAATGGGAATTTATGATGTAGAACTTCAGCTTTATCATCCATAGGCTTCAATACAGAAAGAAGAAAGAAATTCTCTGCTAGCAGGAACCTCACAGTTAACCCATAAGCCAGCTGCCTATTTTTCCCTCTCCTCTAATTCTCCCTGCAGCTATTTCCTCTCCGTAACATGTTAAAGCAAGAATGGCCATTGGCACTAACCATTTTTGGCATCCAAGTAGTGGATATGAAAGAGATCTGAAATTTTTTTTTCCACCACCACAATGCAGCCCCACTTTGACTCTTTGCAGAAATGTCAGCAGAATTCATAACAACCTCAATACAATCTGAGTAGCAAAGTGCAATAAAAGGCCTGCTACTAAGCCAGTTTGTTGGTTGTTTTTTGTTTTTTTTTTTTTAATGAGGATTCTTCTCATATTATTACATGAGGTCTAGTTCCCAACTTCAGTCTGCCACCTGTAATAACCTTTCCTACAAGGTATACAGAAGAAAGTGGACCTGTAGAATTATTAAAAGGCTGCAGGCATAGGCAGCAACAAGTCAGTGATGCAGGGTTTAACCCAATGTTTTGCACAAAATCAGGCCTGAGATAGATTATCACTAGTGGTTAAAGCCAGAAGGTATAATCCTAGTAGCCTAAAGGTATCTAACTCAGGCTTAGACACCTAAAATAAGCACGCATTCCACAAGATACTTTGAGTACATACTAAACTTTGAAAGCAAACTTAGCTCATTCACTACCAAAGAAAAAGCACTTAGATACCTGTAAAAGTGTGTACATATATATATTAACATGTATAAAATGCATGTACACATTAGATCAGTAATACGCACATGTGTATACATGCTTATGTACACTGTTGAATCAAGTCTCAAAAGAGCCTAATTTGCGCAGTGGGTAAGCACACACATCTTCATTTTGAGTCAAAGAGAAGTGCAAGATTTTAAAAATAATCAAGCCATTTTTTTTCAATGCCCCTGACTACAGTACAGATGTGCACAGACTATTTTGTTAGGCTTTGTCCAGGTCTGTTTAACAGCACCACACTCCCCTAGGTTCAAATGACACCTTTGAAACAACTGAAGCAGTAAATCACACCTCTTCATTATCATCTCAACAAGAATGATAACAACCTCCTCTGCTTGGTGAAATACCCATGGGAATTTCACCCGATTACATGAGGATAACGTACCTTTCATGACTTTAGCTGGCCATCTACCATTTCCATTGTATACTTGGTAGTCAGTCACAAAGGACACAATCCACTGAAGGAAAATGTATAGACAAGGGGTTAGCCATTTCAAGAGTGGAGAAAGGGAGGTAGAAATCGAAGGAAGAAAAGGAAGGATGACACAGTGCAATTGCTCAGCTTAGTAGCACAGCTGCTTAAACAACTGAATAGCAATCAATGGGTTAGTATTCAATCCAAGTTTAGATCACACTGAAATCTATTAGAATACTGCATATAATGAATGACTCTTACTTATTTGGTATTCTATCTTGGAATTAATCAGCTCAGTTGTTATGCAGAAAAAAAAAAAATTAAAAAAAAAATAAAAAATCAGTTGGGTAGACCGGCCCCAAAACAAGAAAAACAACCACCTTGATTTCCCTGGTGGTTAACAGCCTGACAGTACTCAACAACACATGCTGAAATTGAACACTGTGAGAAACAATGCAAGTTAGAGGTTTCCCGGCTGTTGGGGCAACAGCTTTGTTTGTGTGTGTGCAGCTTGCCCCATCTCCTCCTTTTCGGGCTCTCACGCAGTGCTCATAGGGTTGTACCATCTGCTGGAGCACAATTCACAGGTATCTTTAAAATGATGATAGCTCTGGGAAATGATAATCACTGGGTCATAGAGAGCTGTACTGCAGCGTATAAATAAGATAACTGAAAGTGCTGAGCAGGGCATGTTTGCATTATGAAATGTATTTTCCTTTTTCCTGTACAAAACCTGTCTTGAAAGCATGGGGAATGCAGCAGGATTGAAAACCAGGAGGAAAGCAACACTGCCCCAGAATCTGCACAAAGGAGAAGGGGGATGGAAGAATGATAAGCTGTAGTATTATTGACTGAGGAATGATAAAAGAGGAAGGAATTCAACAGTTACATCTATTTCGCTTGGTGCAATGGAATGAGATCAAAGGCTTACTTTCACATTAGCCCAGAATAATGCATACTCTATAAATGATGCAAAGCTAGGCCACATTCCCAAGATGTGACAATGCCTCAAGATGCCCCTCTGCTAAGTTCAGGTCAAGCCAACAGGCTCCTGCATATGAAATTCTTTTTCAAAGCACACCAACATAGCTAAACCACTGGGCATGGAGACTGACAACATTCAAGACAGGCATGATGTCCTCCATTGGCTTCTACGTTTCCATCGATGGTCTTGCAAATTTAGGCAGTTTTCACTCACTTGCAGGATTTTTCCCAATTGTTACTGATCTTTCAAAGCGCCCAAACTGTCCACTCAAGCACAAAGAGAAGCTCAGGCTGAGAAACTGTATTTTATTTTATTTATAAAACAAGTATCAGAGAGGAAAGCATCAGAAGATTCTCAACTCAAATTCCAGAGATGTGGCTCAGTCCCACCTCTGCACTGGCAACCTCTATGACCTTGATCAGTTCATCAGGGACAGTTCCTCTAATGACTGTAGAGCAAGAACAACACTATTTTGGGAACAACACTCCCAAGTCTAATTTTTTTTGAGAAACATTTGTCAAAGCCACCTAAAGATTCAGATCACTGCCAGTTGTACCCTGGTTCCTGGGGGATCCAGATATTGCGGATACCTTAAACAAAACACTATCAGGCCACATCCATATCTAAATTCCTTTAAGAAATCTTAACCTCCGGGACTCTGTTTTCCATTAGTTAAATGGAGATGAATAATTATTTTCCCTCACCTTTCACGGTTTGGTTAGTGCAGGGATGCGTTGCCATATCAACAGCAATCCAGCCTGGCGGTAGGACAGGGCTGGAAGTGTGGAGGTTCAGACATCCCAGGCCAAGCAAAAAAATCCTCCTCTACCTCCCTCCCTCCCTCCCTCCCTCCTTCCTTCCCTCCCTCCCTCTCCCTGGAAGAGAAGCAGCTTCTCTTTGTGAGAGAGCACAAAGGGGAAGAAAGAAAAGGAATTGTCCATCAAGCTCAGCAGAGCCTCGGGGGCTTTCAGCAGAGGATGCCACAGCCTATGAGGAGAGCGAGGCGCCGAAGGCTGGCTTTAAAAGGACAGTTCAACCCCAGCTACACCGAAGTGCCTCTAGCGGTCCCCAGCCTGTGAGGAACATGCGGCACTGAAAGACTCGCTGACATCTTCCCATGTTTTGCTTTCCATGGACAGACACAGCTTTCGACTAACGGGGAGAGCAAAGTCCCCCCACCATTCGTGGGATTACGTTTGGTCAGTGCTGCTGCCCCGGGTGTGCCGACAGCAGCCAAACCCTCACTGGGAGCACACGGCAGGCACCGCTGATCCGGTGGGTCTTCTGGGTCCTTCCCTGCGTGCCAAAACCATCAGTCAATCTGTAAATGTTACTTCAGGGAAGATATAACAGACATGTTCATTCCCTGCCAGAGGCTGTAAATATCCTCCAGATCTGAACAGGGGCTCTAGCCAGTACTGGAGGGAAATACACTGTGTACCCCAATGCCAAACCTGTGTCCCATTCCAGATACTCTTCTCAAGACATCTGAACCAAAAAGGGACTGCAATAAGCACAGCAAACACTCTGCGTATGAGAGGAGACTGGAAAGAATGTGAGAGCCACAGAAATGACTCAACTAAGGGCAGACACAATAAAGCTGTGTTTATATTTATATATATGTGTGCATGCATATACAATAATTAAGGATGTAAAAGAAATAAAACAGGAACTTCCAGTCACCTTTTCTCATGTTATAAGAGGAGAATGAGCGTGAACTAAAATGGAGCAATTCAAAACCACTACAAAGCTAACACACACAACAGCCATAAGATACTCCAGATCACACAATCCCACTGAGAACACATGTTCTACCATGCTCAAAAACAGAATCAGAGATCCTTGAGTATCTAGAGGTACAATTATCTATTAAACCTAAACAAGCCCTGAGGAAATGCAAAAACACTTGGGGCGCAGGAGGATAGGAAAACATCCACTCATCAGAGTGAAAGACAAATCATCTGTGAAATGAGGAATCTTCACGTAAATGCTGGGGCATCTATATGAAGAGGTGCAGATGTACATTTAAAATTATAGAACGGTTTGGAATGGAAAGAACCTTAAATATCCTCAAGTTCCAAACTTCCTGCCATGAGTAGGGACACCTTCCATTACACCAGGTTGCTCAAAGCCTCATCCAACCTGGCCTTGAACACCTCCAGGGATGGGGCAGCCAGAGCCTCTCTGGGCAACCTGTTCCAGTGCCTCACCATCCTCACAGTGAAAAATTTCTACCTCAGATCTCATTGAAATCTAGCTTGTTTCAGTTTAAATCCATTGCCCCTTGTCCTATCACTACACACCCTTGTAAAAAGCCCCTTCTCCAGCTTTCTTGTAGGCCCCCTTTAAGTACTGGAAAACTGTTATAGGATTATCCTGGAGCCTTCTCTTCTCCAGGCTGAACAACCCCAACTCAGCCTTTCTTTACAAGAGAGGTACTCCAGCCCTCTGCTCATTTTTGCGCCTTCCTCTGGATCCACTCCAACAGGTCCATGTCTTTTCTGTGCTGAGGACTCCAGAGCTGAATGTAGTATTCCAAGAGGGGTCTCACGAATGCAGAATAGAGGGACAGAATCACCTCCCTCAACCTGCTGGTCACGCTTCTTTGGGTGCAGCCCAGGATACGGTTGGCTTTCTGGGCTGCAAGCACACATTGCCGGCTCATGTTGAGCTTCTCCTCAACTAACACCCCAAAGTCCTTCTCCTCAGAGCTGCTTTCAACCCATTCTCCACCCAGCTGGTGTTTGTGCTTGGGATTGCCCCAACCCATGTGCAGGACCTCGCACTTGGCCTTGTAAAACTTCATGGGGTTTGCATGGGCCCACCCCTCAAGCTTATCAATGTCCCTTGAGATGGCATCCCTTCCCTCCAGTGTGTCAATCACAGCACACAGCTTGGTGTTGTCAGCAAACCTGCTGAGGGTGGACTCAATCCCACTGCCCATGTAGCCAACAAAGATTTTAAACAGCACCAGTCGCAATACTGATCCTGAGCAACACCACTCGTCGCTAGTCTCCCCTTGGACATCGAGCCGTTGACCACAACTCTTTGAGTGCGACCATCCAGCCAATTCCTTATCCACCGAGTGGTCCATCCATCGAACCCATGTCTTTCCAGTTTAGGGACAAGGATGTTATGTGGGACATTTACCATAAGACCAGGTCTTTACAGGACTGAGCCTGCATTGACCTTTGGAGACAGAGATGCCAAATAGGGTAGCATGGAACAGCAAAGTGAGAAGAGAAAAAGGAAATGCATGGTATTAGGACTATTGCTGCAGTTTAGGGCCCTCCCCTCCCCACAACAGACTCTTCAGAGATTTTGCACTGAGAAGTAAAACCATGTACTGCCGCCCCACTGGGGAGCAGTGCAGTTGGGTGTCCAGGAGGCTGGTGAACACAATCCCTTGAAAACTAGTTCCCTGTCACCCCTGAAACTGCATGAAGAAGAGAGCCACCACTGAGAGACAGCCGAGCATCCATTCAGGCTGGGTTGCACCACTGCTGCACTACAGGTCGACGGCACAGTTACAGTAAGGTGGTCAGGTCTCCCGCGCTATAAGAGGATTGTTGCAAGCATCCAATGTTCGATTGCACACAGAGCACTCGGGGATCACCTCCTCTTTGAGCTAAGCCCAGCTGAATCAGCCAGAGAGAAGGACTTCCTACCTAGAGGCCATTGCTGAAATGTTGCCCTCCTGCTCATTAAAGTCAAGCCCAAAAGCTGGCCATAACAGAACACTCCTTCTTGTGTGCAACGTGACCCACACATAGAAACCATGTCCTCTCTGAGGTCATGACCCCAGCCTCTCCTCAAACGGCTGTTGGGCTCTTTGGCTCTGCGAGACTAATCCCTCCCCACTGGCTCTTCAGATGGGACCATTCACCAGGTACTTCAACTTCCACCACTCCATGCCGCCCATGGTGAAAGGCCCCTTGACCCTGCATCTCCTCCTCAGCCATCTCCTCACATTCTGGGAGCCCCTGTTTTTGCTCTTACAGCCTCAGATCTTCCCCACATCTTGTCCAGTCCCAGCTTTTACTGCAGTTGCATATTTTCCTCTTTGTGACCAGACCCATATTTCAACACAAAGAGAATGTCCTGGTCACGTCACCACAGCTGACACAGCTTTCCACGGTCTCCTCACAGCCCTTTCTCTTCAGCTCCCTATGACCGAAGGTGTTTTCCACACCCCTGTCCTTCACTCACCTGACAGACCTTCCTCCATTTTCTCTGGTTTTTGATCTACATGACCAATCTGGCATATTTCTCCATCCTCCCTCCCTTGGGCCCCCCAATCCCTTGGGTGCCCTGATCTTTAGGCTACAATGATGACAGGGAGTGAAAGAGTTGGACACAGCTAATGCAGTGAGGGTTAGGTCCACAGAGAAATAAAATTATATGCCCAAGTACCTTTTAGAACTGGACATCTACTCACACTTGCTCAGTATGACCTGAAGACTCTTCCCTACTGTACACACGCTCCCGTCAAAGCCTCCTGGATGAGTGAACATCCACTTCTTGGGAACCTCAAGAGCTCTGATATGAAGAACAAGTTTAGCACCTCCTCTGAGATCTTTTTATTGCAATGGTTGTACCACTTTTACAAACTAACCTTGCTAAGAACTGTGAATTTTGGGTGTCCAGGAGCATATCCACTCACAAAAATTTGCCATGAATGGGGAAAAAGGCTGAATTTTTTTGAACTATGCTGCTGGCCAAGGAGATCATAGGGATGAACTAGCTGAGCAGATGTAGACCAGGCATGGACTCCTGCTGTTCTTGATGAAGCTATGTTTAAGCGAAATCTCTCCACCAGAAATAATGAAATGGACATCTATGACAGCATCTGGAAGCTATTCCTGGATATACTTCAACAAGAGCAAAGGCATTAAGGGTGGGTGAGTTGTAATACGGGAAGAAGCAGCTGCAGAGAGGTGGGAGAGCATGGAGGCCTCAATGAGGGGGAAAGGAATAAGAGAAGGAAGAAAGAAGAGCAGCAGCCAGCCCCACTGACAAAACGGAGAAATACTGCTACAGGTCACACTGTAATCATACTAACCTGATAGATTTTACTTCTGTGCAGGAATTACACTGGGAGCACAGCTGCTGCTCCCTGGACTTAAAAAATTGAACTGTTAAGTTAAGATAAGGAGTAGTAAAATATCGTTATAATGAATGAAAATAAAATGTTCTTGATCAAGCACCTTTATCAAGAGAGATGAATGGTCAAACAACAGCCCTAGCTACATCAGGACAATATCCTCCTCCAATTTCCCCCCACCCCCTCACCATTGTGGGTTTAGGAAATAATAGTTATGAAGTTTGTCTAAAAGTGGCATTAACTGCTGTTTTGTATTGATGCAAAAATATAACATATGAATACTTTGTCACTGTATTTTCTGTAGCTACATATTTAAATATCAATAAAAGCTTTAAGGATGTACACCAGGTAATTACTTCCTTGGAAAGTCCATTAGAGTTCCTATGTTTTTATGCCACAGAACGAACACCAAAAGAAAGATTACAGACCCAAACAGTTTCTGATGTAAAAGCTCTTTTTTCCTCCACCTTTTCAAAGTCAAAAAATGCCCTCATGAAGAGAATAAATAGCAATTAGGCTGCCAAAGCCAAAGGAGAGCTCCTTGTGGAAGATGGGAATCGGTTCCTTAGCATTCTCATCTCCTTGCTGTCTCATCTCCTTGCTGTCTCACAGGCGTGCCAGAGGCACACAACAGGAAAAGGCCACACACCTACTTGCAGTAACTTCAACAGACCACCAGGTCCCATCCTCACTTCTCCAAATATCCTGGAAATGCTCTTTCTGCATACTGCCAGGTGGTCTGGTGACCTTTGCAATGTGCCGGCTAGCTTTAGGCTCACATTTACAGCCCCATGGCTATCAGTAGAGAGTGATCTCATGCTTTACAGCATCGAGGGTCAAACCATAGCCACTATGCTCCACATAGTCTTAGCATTTTCAGCGGGACATAACCCGGGTTGCCCAATACTTCTTTCAGCCTTGAAAGACATGCTTCCAAGTTTGACTCTCGTACACAGTGCCTCCTCCACACACTCTGTGGACTCTCTCACACTGTTTCTGCACAGCCACAAAGAGAGGGATCTGAACACAACATAAAATTTTTAATGAGGTGCGAAGCAGAGCTTCTCACTTTGTAGTTTATCCCTTGAAGAGATATGTCCCAAAACTCGTCTTGCCTTTTCCACTGGATGTGGTGATGACTTGAAAGGCATCTTTGGCCATTGTCTTTTGAGATCTCTGTCAAATGCGTTCCATCCCACACAGAATGCTCTCTTTATTGATCACAGCTTTTATTGATTTATATTTGTCTGCATTATCTGCTTGGATTACTTGCTGGCTTGCTGACAGAGAGGGTCAAAATCATGCTGGGTTCTCTTTACACTGCTGCTACAAAAAATTACTAGCATCAGTGGAAGCAGTTCTTCATTTTTACTGGTCTCGATTCTATTGATTAGGGTCACATCTCAAGCCGAAGGTGTGGGCGGAGAGGCTCACAGCGCAGTAGTGTTTGAATCAAAGCCACTTTGGCCTTGGAGGCTGTCCTTATCCAAAACCAAACCCTTGTTTGATGGGAAGCCATAGCAGGAGGCCTCCTCTGATGTTCCCACATGAAGACAAAGGGGTTTCACCTCCTGAAGAGGAAGGAAATCCAGCTTGCAAATCTAACCAACAACAACTTACTCATCATTTTAAAATCATACCTGCCAAAGCTGAGGATTTTTCTTTCTTTGGGACGAGGGCTAATAGTGCCAGCTTCTCACAGATAGCTCCTGCAGATACACTGTAAGCTCCCTGGGTGCTCCAGTCCCTCTGTAGGTTCTTCCCCCCTGCACAGACTCTCTTTGCAAGGTACACAGAAACTTTGATAAAGGGCTAATCTAGGTAGGAGGAACTCAGCATGCACAAACTCATGTTGGGCACCAGCTCAGCAGGATCCTACAGCACAAAGACTTGAAACACCTTGCACGAGGAACAGCCCTCTCAGCTCCTCCAGCAGCCTTGCACAGGCAGCAGTACCTTGGCTTCATCTTTGTGTCACCAGCCTCAGGTTAGGTGACTGATTCTAACCCAACTCTTCCTTCTCTTCAAATATGGACTATATTTGGTCCATCAGCAGGCAAGTCTTCCATCTGCTTTATGCTGACGCCAGATTTAAAGTTAAATCCTCCAAGTGCCCTTCTTATGCAGAGCAACCTTCCTCTTTTGCTGCATTTCTGCACTGAGCAGGCTGGCACTACAACTCTCATTATGCACTATGCTTTGGACGCTTCTCGTGGTAGACTTCTTGCATTTAGAAGAATTACAGCATCTGAAACTTCTACACTCTGTCCTGCCAAGACATCTCAAAGTACTTTGAAGAAATGTTAGGACTAAGTTCACCCATCCAGCAGAGGCAATAATTAACTGATAACAGATAAAATCCAGCAAAAATATACATCTCTGTATATCTATAGATAAACTGATATGCATGCATCCATACATATGATACTCCGCACATACATATAGACTTTTTGCTGGTAGGTGGAAAACTAAGGGCTCTCAAAAGCAAAGAGGCTACTTGCTTTTGCAGGGTGAAGTGTGCCCTGATTCAATTTCTGACCACTCACTATTTTCACAGCAGAAGATTCAAATGCCAAGCACTCACCTCCTGTGAAGCACTGACTTCTAGGATGTCATCTGAGGTTCACCTCACGAGCACAAAGATTACTACTGACTTCAGTAGAATCTGAAACCAGCCTAAGCCTCTCTTTCAAAACCATCTTTCGGGAAAACAGCTTTATCATGAGTCAAGTTTTGGCTGCTTTGTTCCTCTATTTTTAAATAATGGGTATCTTAGACTCCCAGATGCATACCTGGGAACTCATTTTAGACCGGTCTTATTTTAGAAGTGCTGAGCACTTTGAGGGCTAGGGACCAGTTGAGAAAAATTCAGTCAGCATCTGCTCTTGAAAACCACCGTCCTTATAAGTGGTCCAAGACTTGACGTGCTGCATGTGCCCAGGCCAAGGTCACACCACATGCATGGCTGAACCCCCAGATGCTGCTTGGTGGGGTTGCACTGCGGTGGCTGTTGTCCGTCAAAAAGTGCCACGTGGAGCAGCATCGCTCTCATGGCGACAAAGCAGGGTGATTTAATTTTTCACTTGCCCCACTCCCACCCAGGAGAAATCCAGCCTGTTCTAGTGTACCATTCTTGATATTATATTGCCACAGCTAATAGGAGAATTAAGACAAAAAGCTACAGAGGAATTCAGACTGAGAAAACAAAAGGTAAGGGTCCTAGGAATATGGGTGTGTTTATAGTTTCTGTCTGAAAACCAGTAATGTATTTGTAGCACTTTCACAGATAAACATCATCACTCCTCAGACTGGTTCTAGCTGATCCACACAATGTATGCAGAAGGCTTGGTTCTCACCAAATAGAAATAGAAAGGAAGATTTGCTGTGGGAAAATCTATTTTTTCCTGTGAATATTAATCATTTCAGCTTTGATAGTGAAGTGATACGACTGAAAAAAAAAAAACAAGAATTGCTCCAGGGCTCCACACAGATGACTATTGTAGCAAAGACATTTGCTGGAGATAACACTGCTTAAGCTCAGAATCATTATACAGTACATAGTTAACTCCAATCAACCTGCTTGCTCCCCAAGATTTAAACAGAATTAATGTGACATCCCAGCTGAAGCTGGAACTCAGCGACTCAGAAAATAAAAGTGACAAATTAAAGCAAGTTCCATATGTGTTTTAATCTTAAATGGCAAAAAGAGAACCATTATGCCAGATGATAGGAGAGCAATATGGTCCCGATACACTGTTCTTCTCCTTAACAGCTTTAAATAATGCTTGATATGTTTTGCAGTAAGAATAGTATGAGGATTGCTCTAAAAATTTCTATGAGTAAGATAAAGGTCATCACATTTTAGCCTGAAAAGTCAGAATTTGGACTGACTAGTATGCATCACCTGAATATGCTGGTCATTTGGTCATCTTAATACATTTCCATAACATGACAAAAATTTTCACATTTTAAACTGAATAAAAAAATCTCCAGTTAAAGATCAAATAAATGATTGCCTTTCTTTTCTTTGGGAAACGAATAGCAACTATTCTAAGGGGAAACATGTTACTACATCAAAATTTTTCTTCTAACCCTATTTACGCTATAAGATTTCAAGGCTTCATGAAGGTCACAATTTTTAAAAGCAGCCTTTGCAAAAGGACAGCTTGTAGGGCAAGTAGACAAAGGAAATACTACCATCCCCTTTTGAACAGATAGGGACTGTGGCACACGGAAGCTGTGAGACATCCAAGGACATCCAGAACACCTGTGGCAGAGCTTGAACTGAGTGCCTGTATCAGTCTTCTGCCACTGACTTTAATGCACGCTTACGCTTCAGGTGGGTAGATAACCACTGCTTTAACAGGAAAAGATGAAAGGCCACACAAGTGCCACCAACAGAACATGCGTTAGCCATCGGGGCGTGACTTCTGCGCACTGTGTGAGAAAGCACTAACGGATAATTGAAGATGGATGGTTAAAATGTGCACTAACAGCTGACTATCGCACCTAGCTGGAAGGCCTGGTTGCTAATGGAATAAATGCAGCACTATAGCCTACCTTAAACAAATAGTGACATAATTTTTTTTTTTAAAAAGTAACTCTGCTATAATTGATGCTAAACATTCTTCCACTGTGAAAAAACAGCTCTAAGTAGTGGTACTGTTTTTTTATTAAAACCAGTTGTGCCTATTTTCTCCTTCTATTCTTCCTTCTTCCCCATCATCATCAGTCTCACAGGTCATTCTCTCTTTCTCCTTTTAGCTCACCGCATTTCCTTCTCCTGCTAATTTACTGTAACAGCAGCAGCAGCAGGGTTCTCCTATTCATCAGTGAAGAGGTCTGAGCTATGCACCTCTGGGAACTGATGCATATTTACAATATCATCAGGAAAGCTCAGTCACCACGTTGGTTTGGACAGTTTGTGCTCTGACAGTCTAACACTAATCAAACAGCACTGCTTAAAGCTTCAAAAAACGAGAATCTTCCAAGTTTTACCTAATCTGTAATTTCTAGGGAGGTTTTAAAAAAGGGGAGAAGAAATAATCTTAAAAATGAAAAACGCTTTGGAAACTTCTAATTATCAGAATCTGTGCATTACAAGGAATAAATGCTAACAAAATGTAAGTTATAGCACAAAGAAGGATCACACAAAAGAATAATGAGACTGATAAGAGGAATCACAAAAAGAACAGTATCTTCTCACACATATATGAAACTTTGAAAAAAATTACAGCCTGCAGGTAAAACTTCGCTAGCTTGTGCTAGTATGAAATTAATATTGACCTAGCTTTTTTATTTTACATTATAATACATAATATGAAATTAAAAAGTCAAAACATAAAATTTTTATCCTGTCTTTTGGAGCACCGATACATTTCATTTTGACAACATGAGGACATTTTGGTATTTGTCAGAAGCTTTTTGATTTCTTCTTTTTCCACCATCTCAAAATGAAACTGGATGAACCTATCAAGACTTCAAGACAGATGAAAAATGTAATGATGTTATGATAAGTTCTCCAAAAGCAATACTGCACAGGCAGCTGATGAAGGCCGTATGTAACAGCAGAAACAGGAACATGGCCAGGATACCAAGTCTGGCTTCCTAAGCTCTGCTATGGATCACTTTAACCTGTAATCTGCACCTTATTAGATATATCACACTGACCATGTTTATATGTACGGCATGGAGTCAGTTTTACATGAAAAAAACAAAGAAGGTTACGGAAGATTGTGCCCCAGCTAAAGCTTGAAGTCTTCCTGCGGCAGAAGAGCTATAATAAAGTTAAAGTAGCACCACAGTGATGAAGCTCCATACTTGGCATGCAACAAAGAGATGCCACCTCTAAGCTGCATGTTCCATAAAGGTGCAGGTTAAACTACACAGGTAGCCTTAGCCTAAGGAATAATGCCTTCTGGTATACCAAAGATCAAACAGGAGAACGGATGAGGAAAGTATATCCAGTGATAAGAATATCCTAAAAAAGGGCAGAAACAGAAACGACATTGAGAGAAACTATACTCCCATCAATAAACGGTAGTTAGGTTACAGGGTTAATGGTATGGTTTCTTTTTTTCACAAGTGATAGTAGTTGTTTTAATATTTTGATACAGTAGCTCTTTTTGATAAATCCAGAGTGAAAAAGAATATTTTTCTTTAAAATAATATAAAAAAAGATGACATTCTATAGGCAAAACATAGTATTAAAAGAATATTTATGCATAAACATTCCACAGGACAAAAGGAACTTGGTGCTCATATCTTCAGGATCCAATGCTTCACCTGGTAACACCAAAAATACAAAACACAGAATATACACAGAACAACTGAACATACTCCTGGCCTTGTCCACGTTCCCATTACATCAGCTCTCCTCAGTTTCAACTGCATGCTCGTTTCACCTCAAGAAAGCCAACAGTTCCTCTCAGACAAACTTTCTTTTAAGAGACAACTCATTTGACCTCCCAAATTGCTTTCATTTCCTGGGAGCCTGGTAAGTCTTCCCTGCTCTGTATTGAAACACCTCTGCATCCCAGACAGTGACTCCTAAAGGGGAGATGACAGCCAGTCCTTCCAGCCAAGGGCAGAAATTCATGGCATCCCAGGTTTCCAGACAGACCTCTCTCTTCTCTGCTCCACTCTCTGCATCTGAGTTACACTGTGAGACCCATCTCTAGGCTTTGGCACACTGAGAAGCATGATTTCCACATCCAGCAATTAATGCTTAATGAAAAAACAGCAGCCACAACAACTCCGTACTAAGATTTGAGACCATCTGTTACTGCCTTGTTAATGTATGCTTTCTAGAGTGACCAATCTACTTCATACCAACAGTGTGGTATGCATCTGCTAAAGAAATATTTTACTGCACAGGCTCTGGATGGGTTTCTGATGCGGGGAAAAGATGCAAGGAAAGCCAAAATAAACACTAGCTTGATTATTTTAATATGTATCTCTTGCTCAAGCGCATGTAAATAAATCTCACCCGAGACAGAAGAAGGTGGAGTGACACTGGGGAACGCCTTTGGCTTGTCTTGAGAAGGCTGCTGAGAATAACTAGCATGTTTCAATTTAACCATTTTTTAATGACCTGAGCATGCACTCCACCCTTCACTTTCCCTAAGATGGTGTCGAGCTCCTACACGCAGACCAGCAGCAGGGGAAGAAGGGATTTGTTAACAATACATTTGGAAAAAACAGGCACCGGCACTGTTGTGTGTCAATACTCATCCGAATGTGCCCATTTGATATTTTACTGACAGAACTGAAAATATGTTTGAATTTCAAACTTGTCGAGATGGCTAGGATGCAGGGATTATTTTCCCCTGAGGGCAGATAAACAAGACGGATGGGCTAAACTCCGAATCGCCTAATGATCAAAATGCAAGGTAAGCTGTCATAGAGAGGGCTCCTCTCATCCTTGCTGACAGCATGAATTCTGCTGAATTATTTCTAGTCTTTCTGATTAATGGGCCTAGTGACTAATTAGTTCATGAATCTTGCTCACAAACGGCACTTTGATAGCTGCCTAATGTTCACTTTGAGAGAAAGACCTCACTGATGTCAGCTGAAGATGAAGATGTGGGCTCCAACAAAACCTGTCCCTGGACAATCCCCCACCTGACAGTGGGTGCCCAGATGCAGCCCGGCCCTCATGGTGGAGTTGGAGCCCTGGCTGGGACCTTGAATTCATGCTGACCCACAGGACAGGGGAAAGTGAGGCTTCACCCAGTCTTTCTTCCCAGGCTGAGAGAGGTCATGGCACTGGCCTTGCATCACTCCCATGACTGCAGTGTGGAGCAGGCACATTCCCGTATGGCAGGATGCCTTCCTCATGTACAGAATCAGTTGGGATGGTCATGTCCTCTCTTATGAAGTGCAAGATCAGTGCATTTTGGAAGAGAGGTAAGGTGCTGTTAGCACTGAGGCATGTTAGGGGCACCCCGAGATGTATGCTGCTGATCTCTGTGATATTGCTGCTTCTGGAGGGAATTAGACCAACCAGTGGTCACCAGCCAGGAAGAACCACCAGGATGACTTCTAGTAGCACCAGATTGCCCTCCAACAAGATGAAAGTGCACACATCAGGCCCAGACAAGTGTCTGCTTGTCAAGCCACCCAAGACATAGTTGGTTGTACCAGAAGTAAACTGGGTTCTTCAGCTAACACTTGGGAGAACACCTCAGTAAAAGGTGCATTATTTCATTGCTCCATCCCATTATTCCCAGTTTCTGCTTTCTTCCCTGCCTGGAAGAGCACTAGAATCAGTACACTTTGTCAATACATCAGGACAACACCTTACACGTTTTTAGATCCTACCATTCTGTACAAATGCTCCCAGTTGATGTACAACTTGCTCCCTCACCCTCTTCTGCTCAAACGACAGAAACACAGGCCTAGCCTTGGCCAGAAAGACTATCACCCACTACGCAACTGGCAAAATCCAGCCCCCAAAACAGCCTACATGACTGTGATCTTCCATTTTCTTCACCTGTAGAAAGAAAAAACTGCACAAACATTCGGTCCAGAATGCTCTAGAGCTCAAAAGTCAACTCAGAAAGAAGAAAAGGAACAGGGAACAATTACAGCTGTGCAGCCTCTACCACAGCAGCCCTACCAGATGTTGCTTTTGCTGGTTTTGTCCTGTGCAACTGAGTAGCTGTGTCAGGTCTTGATATCAAACGTCATGCAAGTTTGATATCACTTTGCAGACCACTCCCTCTCTGTGGTCTGCAAGTCCTCCTGGCTCCTACCTGTGGCACACAAAGACTACGGAGAGGAACCGTTCTGACAGCCTGGGGAGAGACCATCCACTACAAGTAAATAACTAGGTATGGCCACCTGATTTAAGAAAAGAGCAGCCATCATGAAAAGACCGGAGTCCTTCTATTAGCTAACCAACAACATCTCTGTATTTGCAAAAATGTCAAAGCAAAACTCTTTACCAAAGGTGCCTTCCAGCATTCAAATCTGGATAGAAAACTGCAAGTGTGCTGAAGAGGAGTTTTGGTTTAAGAAACTCTTCTCCAGCTCAGAGAATTAGAGACTGGTAGACATATGCATTATTCAGCTCAGTTCTGTTCTGATGACTTGTTCAGCTCAGCGGCTGTATTGCAAAAGGTAAACAGGTTTCTACCCATAATCTTGTTGTCTCTGAGCAGCAATCCATCTGTCTCTCATTTATAGTATCATCTAGTGGTGTGTCTTCTTACCCAGGTGACAGCCCCTTCAGATAGTATTTTAATACCATTGAAGACAGACGAAAACCCAGATTTGCCTAAGCAAATTTAAAAGAGCTATTTAAAGACAAAGATGCAGCAAAGCTGAAGCTAATACAGTAAAGATTTCTCAGGAGGCTTCCTAAACGGAGAAATTACTGAGAAAAAAAATAATTCACCAGAACGCTCTACCAAATAGAATGAAGTATAGCAGCTTCTAGTTAGGATACTATAGTAAGGGATATATGCATATAAAGATATCTTGGTATTGTAAATTTCAGTCCTGAGAGGCTTCAATCTACCAGTGAAAGATTTAAGTTTCACACTTTTTCTCTTTGATAAAAATATCTAATGCTCAATTTAGAAACTTCTCAGGAGCTTGAAGATTGTGCTGTTTTTCAGCACCCAGAGAACAGAAAAGTCCATACCTCATGAGATAAAGATGCTGGGAAACTCTTAATGGGCCAGTGGTTGGAAACTCAAAAGCCCAGTGCCGTGATCTGGGAATCTATATAACATGGATCATTTTTGCACACTGCAAACTCTGTTATGAAAATAGGAGTTATTTGCCCTCTCTTTAAACACATAATTACCTACGCCATTCAGACACAGTCCCTTGCACAAAAAAAAATTACTATTGTTGAGATGAACCAGTTTTTCTAGTCTGACAAACAGACCAGGTCCTGGGGGTATATGGATTGTCTCGTTAACTAAATAACACTCCCCTTGACAAAGAGGACCTACAGCTATAAAAACATGCCAGTTCTCACTGGCTATTTTACATTAAGAGTGAAAAAGTAGAAGCAAAAACTCAATTCAGGACTATGAGGAGACTATAGACTCTGGAGAAGCAGGCATATACAGGGATATTCAGGAAGAGGAAAGACCTTGGACTGATTAAAAAGGTCTGATCAAAGCCCAAAGAACACTCAGAGCAATGCCAAAAGTGAAGCAAGGTTAAGCATATGCAGATGTTTCACTGTTCAGTCTCAATCTGTACATGACCTCTTGGACTATTTGAAGCAGAGAGTAAGTGTGCCTAAAAGGCTTTGGGATGCCTATTTGTTACAAGACTGAAAAGGTAATCAGTAAATCAAAACCGCATGCAAAGGCAGAGCACTGGGAGAGAACACGCTGAAGTGACGTGGGTGCCTCCAGATGCCAGTCCTGGTCCAAAGGCAGCTGGGGGTCCTGGCCCTATATCTGAGATAGGATGAAGAACGGAAAAGGAAAAAGACAGTGTCTACATCCTAGTGAAAGTGAGGAAAACTTCACAAAAAAGTGTCTCAAGCTGGTTACATCAAAAGACAGTGCAGTCATTTTGTGACTAGCATTCGAGACCTCAGCAGGGCCATCAGGCTGAGGCACAACTGCCTGGCAGCAACAACCCTCAGCAACTGGCCAGATCCTAGCAACCCAGCATGCCCAACACAAAATCTCCCCAGAAGGAGGTACGCAGCATGTAGTGCAACCATGTTCCTCTGCCACTTAGTCTCCCACAAACACAGCAAGCATACCCTCCTCTGTTTTCACCAGTATGACTTCTCACAGAGCAGAATCAAGATTACGAGCAAAGTCTAGAGACTGCATTCTTGGTCTCTGGAGCCCCAGGTACCTAGCAGATTGCCTGGTCTTCCAGAATTTCATGTCTCAGGTGAGTCATCCACACCTGCAGGACTTTCCCTGCCTGTAAGGCAGAACCACCTGCAGATCAAGTCAGCAGATGGGCAAAAATCCTGCCTCAGCATCCCTATGCCAAGAACCCTTCTCTGACCTTGCCACTGCTAGCACACGCAAACACTGCAGGGATCAATATGGAAGTGTGTTTAAAACCCTGCACCAAGAAGCTTGTGAGTTTTTCTCTTCAAAAAGAAAGACAATAACTGAACATATTGAGTACTAATCACGTAACTTAATGTACTTCTGGAACATAGCAGAGTGATAAAGGGCAGCGTGGAAAAAACAGAGTAAGGCAAGCCTCTCTGGTGTTTCTTCATCCCGTCCTTTATCTGTCTCGCCTCTGTCAAATGTAAGCTTTTAGGTACAGAGGATGTCTAACAGTCTCCATCTGTACAGCACCTTGCACAATAGAGTGAAATTTCAATCAGAGCCTCTAGGCAATTCAAGCAAGAATAGCAGTTCACATCAAGTGATAAATACATGAAAAATCGATTATTATTTCCACAGAAATCTCATGGGGGCAGGTGGGGATACTTTGAACGGACCATATGCATTCAGTCATTGATGTTAACAACTCATTTGTTAAAATCTTCACTTTAAAAACAGTAAAATGAATTGGAAAAAAAACAGATAGGTCACATAGGTATGGTGCACAGCTTGCGAGATAACGCACTAATACAGAAACTGGTCAAGACAATCAAAAAGACTACGTCGACTCCTGTCAAACTTAAACGATCATAAAATCACTGAATTTTCAGAAAATGGGTACTCATCATTCTTTCAAAAAGTAGGTACCCTGAAAAGACTTCAAGTATTTTTAGACCAAGATCCCCTCACATCAGTAGTCTCTTCTGAAAGGATTTTAGACCTTTCATTTTTAGTTCTAGTGCCCCAGAAGCACGGAGAAGACTTGAAGCATCATTCTATTAATACACAACCTCAGGATTATTTTTACTTATAGACAACTATTTTTGGAAAGCTCCATGCAATGGTCAGGATAGATCATTATTTGTAAGCAGTTTGTTCTAAGTACGTATCAAGGACAGGCAGCTCTTAATATTTACTGACCAAAGAATTGTCTTACCATCAAAAGTTGCAGAAAATTCCAGAAGGTGTAGCTGAGGACACAACCTCTGACAATATATAGGTTGGGAATCATGGAGATGTGCATCTTATCTTTTGGGCAAAAGTAGGAGGGTAGAATTGGTCCACCACAGAAATGTTTTATGGGAGAAGCAAACCAGAATCTCCCACAAGGGAGATTCCACCACTTGCAGGCATTCCAGGAAGGTTTTTCCAAAAGCTACACTCATTATCAGCCATTTTTGAATCAAATCTGAGTTTGAAATCATGTGACAATACTGCCCAACCAGTCCTATGAAGGACAGCAAACTGAATCAGTCCATAGCATTCAAGAGACAGTAAGAGTGAGACTTAACAGAGCAAGTTTTTCCAGACTAGGAAAAAAAAAATTGCAACTAAATTCTTTCTTCAAACTCTTAATCCAAAACACATTTGTGTTTTACGAAGACTTCACAAGACACTAATGCAGCTGTAAGTCAAGCCAAATGTAGCAAGAGAAGCCACTGAGCTGGATACCAAGATCCACCCATCCAAAAGGAAGGAAAAAACCCCATGCCAATTTTGCTTTCATCAGACACAAGTAACTGGAGTCTAAAACCATACCACTCTGGCAGTTAGACATGAGACAGGAAAACCCTACACCTTAAATACTGGTTCCATCCCAGACCAAACTGCTGCTGATAGAGTAACTGTACCATTTACTGACTGTTTGGTGAAACAGGTTGGAGGCCTCTGCCTAGTTCCTTTTGTCTCACTCTGCTGGGAAGTCCTATCGTGGAGAGGAAGTCCAAGCCTTGGTGGCACCAGCACCAGGACCCTGCTGAACAGGCTGCTGGAAAGTGGCATAAGGGGGTGAAGGGAAGGCAGTGGCAGCATCTCTGCCTGGACCGCGTCTCCTCAACAAACCAGCAGACAACTTAGGTCTCCAGCACTGCCCAGCTAATGCCTCTCATCAGGAGAAAAAAAATGAGGATTTTTATTTTTTTTGCAGCTTAGAAAGAATTATGGTTCCAAATCGCCATGATAAAAACCTCAGTGTCTTTTAATGTAGTTAGAAGCAGGCTTGTACAATTCAGCTGTGATCATATCCTCTTCCAGGTGCCTATTAGAGAAAAAAAAAAAAATACACAGGAGATTGCTGTACACACAGAAAGACAGAAAGTAAAAAACTCATGTATGTGTATAAAATACAGATGCATCATTTATATATAAGTATTATTTACATATCTACAAGCTACTAAGCATCAATGTTCAAAAACAATGCTTAAAATATCTAAATGCAAATAGCTTAAACTGCAGAAAACAGTTAGTTTAGGCAAATAGCCTTAACTGCATGAGGTTTTCCTCATGTCTAATTCTTAAATAAAGCATTTCAGAACATGATTGAGGTATAATATCTTCTCTCACAAAGGCTATGTATTAAATTCCTCACTGGCAAAGGAATTTTTATGGAAGGTTAATGCTTCCTGTAACATTTATCCTGGATAGTGTGGCTTCTCAAATAATTTTGTGGGCTTTATTTCCTGCACTGTTATAAAGCTTTATCTTCACCGTAATAGCTTTACAAATACCACACATTCTGCCAATACAAAGGCAGTGGTTATTTCTCAGTCCCACCACGCAGGTTAATTAAACACAAACTCAAAGTTAAAATAACATGTAGAGTGGACATAAAATTCAGAAAAAATTCATTTTCAAAAGAAATGCATAAAAGAGACACCAAGTTGAGGTTGTCATACACAATGCCACACCAACACACCCAGCCAAAACACCGCTCCTCATTACACCAGTTAAATCCGAAACAACTGCCTTTCAGCATGGGACCTACCATCCTCTCACGTGCCATACTAAAACAGGTATTTGCTCACTGGCAGCCAAGAGCAGGACACTGGCACAAAACAAATACTGGGGGCTGGGGCTCTCCAGCCACCACAAATTACTCTGGCCTAGGCTGTCCAGGAACATGCTGGGGGAAGAGGGGCACTTGCAAGTTCCCAGCCAGAAAACAGGTGTAAATGGCAAAATAACATCAATTGCACTAATTGGGGATTTGGTCGTTTCGTCAAATGAGTGCAGCTGGCATGCTGAGGTGTCAGACAGGGCTGTAGCAGAATAGCAACTAAGAGTAAAGTGTAAAATACAGCAAGAAACGCACTTGCAGCTTCATCTCAACCCCTCATGCTACCTGCTCTTTGAAGTTTGGTAGATTTTTAAGAGCATAGTGCTGTTTTAGCAGACAGAACTAGCAATACTGGCCGGCCGTTACCTGTGACATCTGCCAAGATGCAGACCCTGGGACACGCTACTCCAAGACACAGCTACTCCAGCACCTGCACACCTCATCTAATGCTGCAGAGCAACGCTGCGGGATGGGCACACCTGCAGTCACCAGTGATGAATGAACCAAGACACGGGCATTTTTTTTGTCATGTGAACAGAAGAGCTTTGCAGGATCCAGCTCCACATGATTTTGGTAAAAAAATAGTCAAAAACATTTAAAATAGCCCTCATGCACGTAGAAGTGTTTGTGGTTTAAAGCTGGCCTTCTCAATTCTTTCCACATACATTCAGCCCTAGCATTAGTACAGTAACTGTGCTAGTATCCCCTCCTCCAAACCGGCTAGTCCACCAGGTCATAGAATCATAGAATCATAGAATGGCATAGGCTGGAAGGGACCCAGAGATCATCTAATCCAACCTCCCTGTCATGGGCAGGAACGTCTCTCAACTAGATCAGGCTACTCAAGGCTTCGTCCAACCTGGCCTTGAACACCTCCAGGGAGGGGGCATCCACAACCTCTCTGGGCAATTTATTCCAAAGTCTTACCACCCTCGTACTGAAGAATGTCTTCCTAAGATCTGTTCTCCTTCAACTTAAACCCATTTCCCCTTATCCTATCAGTGGACACTCTTGTAAAAAGTCCCTCCCCAACCTTCCTGTAAATTCCCTTCAGGTATTGGAAGGCAGCTATTAGGTCCCCCCAAAGTCTTCTCTTTTCAAGGCTGAACAATCCCAGCTCCCACAACCTGTCCTCATAGCAGAGGTGCTCCAGCCCCTGGATCATCTTTGTGTCCCTCCTCTGAACACGCTTCAACAAATCTATGTCTCTCTTATGGTGGGGACACCAGAACTGGATGCAGTATTCAAGGTGGGGTCTCACAAAAGCAGAGTAGAGGAGGAGAATCACCTCTCTTGACCTGTTGACCACACTTCTCTTGATACATCCCAGGATGCGGTTGGCCTTCTGGGCCGCGTGAGCACACCGCCGGCTCATGTTGAGCTTCTCATCTACAAACACCCCCAAATCCTTCTCTTCAGGGCTACTCTCAATCCACTCTGTGCCCAGTTTGTATTTGTGCCTAGGATTGGCCAGACCCAGGTGAAAGACCTTGCATTTTGACTTGTTGAAGCTCATGCAGTTTGCACTGGCCCAATTTTCAAGCCTGTCGAGGTCCCTCTGGATGGCATCTCTTCCCTCAAGTGAGTCCACGGCACCACACAACTTGGTGTCATCGGCAAACTTACTGAGGGTGCACTCAATGCTGTCATCCATGTCACTGACAAAGATGTTGAACAGCACTGGACCCAGAACAGACCCCTGAGGAACACCGCTTGACACTGGTCTCCATGTAGATATCGCACCATTGACCACAACTCTTTGAGTGCGACCATCCAGACAGTTCTTTATCCACCGAGTGGTCCATCTGTCAAATCCGTGTCTCTCCATTTTAGAGACAAGGATGTCATGCGGGACAGTGTCAAACGCCTTGCACGAGTCCAGGAAAAAGACATTCGTTGCTTTACCCACATCAACCAGCGCTGTAGCTTAGTCATAGAAGGCCACTAAATTAGTCAGGCACAACTTGCCCCTAGCGAAGCCATGTTGGCTGTCACCAACCACTTGGTTATTTTTTATGTGCCTTAGTACAGCTACCAGGAGAATCTGTTCCATGGTTTTACCTGGCACAGAGGTAAGGCTGACTGGTCTGTAGTTTCCTAGGTTGTCCTTGGTCCCTTTTTTAAAGATGGGGGTTACATTTGCCCTTTTCCAATCTGTGGGAACCTCACCAGACTGCCAGGACCTCTCAAATATGATGGCTAGTGGCCTAGCAACTTCAGCCGCCAGTTCCTTCAGGACACGTGTATGTATCTCATCAGGTCCCATGGACTTGTGTACCTTCAGGTTCTCTAGGTGTTCCCAGACCTGATCTACTCCTACCCTGGGTGGTTCTTCACTCTCCCAGACCCAGCCAACATCCTCTGTGATTTGGGTGGTGTGGTTCGAGTGGTTGCCAGTGAAGACTGAGGCAAAAAAGTCATCTTTGTGTATGCCCTAGTGCCAGTTCTCATTAACAAGCTAGGACAGACTCCCTTCTCAAACCCATGTAATGGATGCCAAGTCCAAACATACTGTGCCACCATCATGAAACCTTTCCAGAGACAGGACAAGAATCATGTTGTGGTAAGGGGCTATAGACAAGGCAGAGTAGTACTGACTCAGAGATCTGGGAAAACATCACTCCTCAAAAATTCCACAAAACACTAAATATGCAAGTTTGAATTTAAGGATTTTATATCATAAACATGCTGATTTAAACCCCAGCACAAGCACACGTTTAAAAACATTGTTTAGGCAAATATTTATACATAAATACATAACATGTATTGGACTTATCCAAAGCATTTGATACTGTCCCACACGATATCCTTGTCTCTAAACTGGAACGACATGGTTTTGATGGATGGACCACTCGGTGGATAAGGAATTGGCTGGATGGTCGTACTCAAAGAGTTGTGGTCAATGGTTCAATGTCCATGTGGAGGCCTGTGACGAGTGGTGTTCCTCAAGGGTCAGTACTGGGACCAGTGCTATTTAGCATCTTTGTTGGCAACATGGACAGTGGGATCGAGTGCACCCTCAGCAAGTTTGCAGATGACACCAAGCTGTGTGGTGTTGTGGACACGCTGGAGGGAAGGGATGCCATCCAGAGGGACCTTGACAGGCTGGAGAGGTGGGCCTTTGAGAACCTCATGAAGTTCAACAAGGCCAAGTGCAAGGTCCTGCACGTGGGTCGGGGCAATCCCAAGCATAAGTACAGGCTGGGTGGCAAATGGATTGAGAGCAGCCCTGAGGAAAAGGACTCGGGAGTGCTGGTGGATGAGAAGCTCAACATGAGCTGTCAATGTGCGCTGGCAGCCCAGAGAGCAAATCGTATCCTGGGCTGTATCAAAAGAAGTGTGGCCAGCAGGTTGAGGGAGGGGATTCTGCCCCTTGACTCTGCTCTCGTGAGACCCCACCTGGAATACTGTGTTCAGCTCTGGAGTCTGCAACACGAGAAGGACATGGAGCTGCTGGAGCGGGTCCAGAGGAGGGCCACGAAGATGATCCGAGGGCTGGAACACCTCTGCTATGAAGACAGGCTGAGAGAGTTGGGGCTGTTCAGCCTGGAGAAGAGAAGGCTCTGGGGTGATCTTATCGCAGCTTTCCGGTACCTAAAGGGGGCCTACAGGAAACCTGGAGAGGGACTTTTTACAAGGGTGTGTAGTGATAGGACAAAGGGCAATGGATTCAAACTGAAAGAGGGCAGATTTAGATTAGATATAAGGAAGAAATTTTTTACATTGAGGGTGGTGAGGCACTGGAACAGGTTGCCCAGAGAAGTTGTGTATGCCCCATCCCTGGAAGTGCTTCAGGGCAGGTTGGATGAGGCTTTGAGCAACCTGGTGTAGAGGAGGATTTCTCTGCCCATGGCAGGGGGGTTGGAACTAGATGATCTTTAAGGTCCCTTCCAACCCTAACCATTCTATGATTCTATGTTGGAGGAAGGGGCCAACAGGGATCCCATCCAATTGGGGCAGGAGCAGCAGGCAGCCCTGCCCCAGCAGCAATGCCAGCAGGGGACTGGACAAGAATCATCAGGGACATCAGGACACTGAGTCCTGTTTCGGGACCCTGATGGGAAAGACATCAACAAACTGATGAAGTGCAGAGGAGGCCACCAAGTTGGTGGACCTGGAACACTGTCCTGTGAGTTCAGGCTGTGAGGTGAGGGCTGTTTCAGCCTGGAGTAGAGATGGCTTCGAGGCATCTGACAGCACCACAGTGCCTACTGGGAAAGGATTGATAAGCCAGGGACAGGCTCCTCCCTGCAGTGTCATACAGAGAGGAGAAGACAAGAGACAGCAGCATCAGCTGAAACCAGAGAGGTTCAGGCTGGAGATAAGGAGACCCTTCTTCTCCTGAGGGTAGGCAGGCAGTGGAGTAGGTTGCCCACAGAGGTTGTGCTGCCTCCATCCTTGGAGATCTTCAAGACCCAACTGGATAAAACTGTGAGCACCATCGTCTGATCTCATGGCTGAGCCTGCTTTGAGTAGAATTTTGGACTAGTGACCTCCCTATGTCCCCTCCAGGCTAAAGTATCCTGTGATCTCACATTATAAATGCCAATACAAATATATAAATACATACATATTGTGTATAGATGCAGATGCACACACAAATACCTATGTCCATGTGTACGTGTGCAGTACTGTGCTGTAGTAAAACATCACCTTCTCCAGCTATCTTTAAGGAAGTCACTGGGCAGGTTTTGATTTTTACTTGTTTAGTTTTGTAGACATTGCAACAGATGTTGTTTTTGAAAGAGATTTGATATAAAAATTTTCTTCCCTTCTTTCAGCTCAGATAACTACTCTCTGCTCTTGCTACAGTTTTCCTAGACTTTGGGGGGCTTGTGAAGATAGGCTGAAGAAGTGAGGAGAGCACAGGAAGGTAAGTAGTAGTCCTGTGGATGTGACTGACTGCCAAGGCACACATATGCGATGCACTGGGCTCTCCTATATACAAGATACACAACTTCTATTATCCTTTCAGAATCATAAGCAAAATAAAATGCAAGTGAGTTTGACATGTGAGGTCTGACATCAGAGCAGAGCCTCAGATCGCTAGGGAAAAAATTACATCTATTAAAATTTCTTTCCAATTAATGCTTATTATCAGTAAAGGCAAAAATAAAGCAAAAAAAAAAGCAAACCGAACAAAATCCAAATCATTCCTCAGTTACACTCACACTGTGCTACAGAAATCTTGATTCAGGGCAGAATTAGCCCCACTCTGCCTAACAGCTATCATAAAAGTGGAATCTTTGCACCCCACATGCAATTGGATTTGATGATAAACGTCGCAGTCACTTGTCTTACTTATTTTTCCTGCTGTTGGAGGTTCTGAATAGCTTCACTACAGAGCAGGTTAGAAGGTTACTCACTGGACCAATGGCCAAGTAAGGAAATATTGCTTCTCATCAGGTTGCACTCCTAAAATTCACCAATTTCAAGCAGCTTTTCCCTCATATTTTAAAAAATTTGACTTTTTTGCAGAAGAGGATGAAGAACAAAACATAAGGGTCTTCTCTATCATTTTGTAAAAATCACCACTGGCAGAAGATTTCCATGTTTGCTTTAATCCTGAGTTTCTCTGACATCAAGACGTCGTTCTGCGAAGAGCCTGGTTATGACCCAGTTTCAACAAACAGTACAGCAACCTGGGCTGATCTAGGTTACATGCCAAAAGGGTCATTGTTTTAAAAGTAAAATGACACAGTGCAACCGAGAATAACGCCATGTATAGCACCAGAAAAGCAGTACAAACGAAATAACCATAGGACAAACAGGTGCTGGGCAAGGGGTGTTGTGATCTGTCTCCTTCAGCAGTGCTGAAGACCTGAAGGTAAAGGAGGAGGGGGCACCTACCAGGGTTGCTACAAAGTCGGCTTTACTGCTACTGCCTTTATGACAACAATATAAAGTAACTCCCACAACACAGTGAAGATAAGCTCTTTAAAGAAAATATAAAAGCATTAGCTTGGCAATTTATCCGAACCTCATCATGCATCGTAGACATTTTTGAAGTTTAACAAAGAAAAGCACATCATTAAAGAATAGTGCTCTATCACCATTCTTATGCAAATCCTTTCAGATAGTTGGGTGGAAAATTCCATCTCACACGCAGTGAGAAATAAATGTTGCAGGGTGGAAATTTCAGCTATACCGAGTGCATCTATCACTTGTATAATCCAAACTACTGTATGTGCCCTGACTACAGAATTAGTATTGATCCATTCACCATGTAAACATCAAGTACTTTCTATTATTACTTGAAATAGCATGCTATCACAATTTCTATTTCCTCCCTCTATCTTAAATAGAAGTATTGCACATTAGCTCTTCCCTTCATGTACTTTTTTGCACAGCTATCTAACTACAGTGTTCAAGGCTGTGCTGGGTTTCCTGCAGACATCTGCAGTATTACCATCAAAGTACTTTATTTTCAAGTCATCTCTGATGGAAGGAAATACGACTCTCATTTACACTGAAACCTGTTACTGTGGCTTCTCTTGCTAAAACACACAGGGTCCTTTGTTTTAAGATCTCTGTTGTGACCACCCTTACAAGTGACTACATCAAACAGCTTTCCCAAATGTTACTCACACACCTCTCATGAGTATCACTAAGATAAGAGTGGACTGCAAGAGCCTGGATAGCTATGTCATCTGAGCACATACAAGTGGAAAAAAAAAATAAATAATGATTTCCATCTCATCTGTCTCAACAAAAAAGCTGATGTGGCTAAAATACAGCTTTGGAAAGTGCTGGGAGATACTGAGAAGCACGATGTGTTTTACGTGTTAGAATCTTTCTTTGTCTCTGAGCATGCTGAAAAATTTAAAATGGAAAGAAAAAGGCTTCTCTCCAGAAAAACTCTAAAATATTGGACTTGAGAGTTGGTCACAAAATCTGGAGACTTCAGCAAGACAGCAATGCTGCCTTACAGCTGTGTGGCACTGGGTGCATGTCAGCTGTTTCTCCAATACGGCACAGCCCACGCGTTTTGCGTTTTGGGTGCTGGGTCACACCATCAGCAATGTTTCGCTCATTATTCGGTGCAAAGTGAAGCATCTTCAGCCCATACAGCTGCTGCAGTCAGAGGAGAATTTGCTTCAAAGATAATTTATAGGTTGTGACGGAGACTTCTTCCCAAAAGAATGAACGAACTTTGGTGCCCACATGTTACTGCAGCCCCAGTAGACGCTGAGCCCTCAGCTCTCTTAATAGTTTGAAAATTCCCATCTGCAGCTTCTGAAAACATTCACACCTCCCTCCCTCCGTTTCGTGTTGGTGTCCCCATGTATAAATAATGCATCCTGCTGAAACTTCAGTCATGGTTCAAGCCGCTGCAAAAATAGAAATGTGCTGACACCCTATCCAGACAAAGCCTACAAGAACTACAGTCCTTCCAGGTAGCTGCAAAGAAAGCACAGTCTGTAGGCCAACAAGGAAGCATTACAGTTGAAAACATTTCATTGATATTGCCCTGCTGCCTCCTTTCTGGAGCCATTGATTCAAGTCCCTCTCAGAGCTCAAACACTGTGCGTCAGATGGCTGAGATCATGTCTCCATGGCAGCCAGACCCCAAGCCATTTAGAGCTTTAAATGTCAAAAGAGACTTCATGGCTTGCACCAGGGAGTCCTGCAGACTCCAGGGAGAAGTGCCACACATTGTCCAGCGTAAACCCCAATATCTCCATTTACCTCTCTAAAAGAAGGGTGTTGATAAAGACCTCGTGTAGTACTTCCAAAAAGGTCCACTGATGAAAATAAGACAGGGAAGGGAAAATGGTATATGCAAAAGCCATTGGTCTCCTTTGTTTGATGGATGCAAGAAATGGTATGGTCTGCTGCCACAGTCAAAAGCACTGGGTAACTATTCATCTGTGCTTGTCCCTGGTCACACAGAGCAACCAAAACCAAAAGTCATGAGCCATGACCACGTGCACACTCTGCCCTGGGCAATCTTTTACTCCACGTAGACAAAAGAAGCAGACCCAGTTGCTCAGGCCTGCTTTTTAGCGAAGCGCCCACAGCAGAAGCACCCATGCTTCTCTGCTCTCCGCCTGCCACCCATGATGGCAGCACAACCTCACAAAGTGTCCACATGAAACATCCTTCCTACCTACCATGAAGCCATGCTGAGGGCTATCAAAAAATTCTCACTCCTTCATCTCCCTAAATTCAGACAGACTAGAAGGCCTAATAATACAATAAGCGCACATATTGCAAAGTCCACCATCCCCAGAGAAGACACCGAGTATAGCAGGACTCTTTATTTCCAGGAGACCAACAGCACATCTTCCAGACCTCCCTCTCACAAGCCAGCACAATAAAGCCTTCCGCTTCAGAGGTCACGTCAGTGCTTCCCAACGCATTTTGGATCCAGGCTACCTGATGCTGCAGCACGGTGGCACGTCAGCTGCAGTCAAAATTCCAACAGTTTCAAACCCAGAAAACATCTGGGCAATCTCAAGCCATTTACAAGAGATGGCAGACAGCAAAGGGTAGACGGACCAAGGAGGTGCCCACACACCTCCTGTTGTGGGCTCATTTCCCGCAGCAGACCTGCAGCCCCTTCCTGAGAGACCAGAGTAGAAAACAAAGGAGCCAGATGGTAAACGAGCATGGTTCAGACGTCATTGTTTTCCACATTACTGGAGTGGTAAGGATTTACACCAGCTGATAACCTGACCACCAAGGTTTGAGGTGCTGGGAGGGGGGGGATGATTCTTCTGCCAAAAGAAGGCAGTAAGTAAGCCCTGTTTCTGAGAAAAGTATGTAAACTTCAGAGTGAGGCATGTTTCTCATTGTTTATAAAGCATCGCATATGTCCATGGTTCCAAGCAAACACTGAAAGCCTTCTTCAGAGCGCGATTCTTTTGATACCACCCAGGCAAGAGAGAAGCATCTCTCCCCAGAAGATCAAATAAACTAAGTGCCTGAGATACAGCAGGGATTATCAGAGGAAAATCCCGAACTGGAAGACAGACAACTGCTTCCAACTTCAGTCAGATATAGAAATGTTCAGGACCCAACAGAAGCATCTCTACTTCAGCTTCCAGCTTCTCAAGTGCATCTCAAAACCAACACAAACAAGATGTCCTTCAGCAATTTCTCCAGGCCCTGTCTTGAGTTCTCCTCCTGTTGGGAATTTCAGATGTAATATTGTGTGCCTTGTCATCCAGACTTTGCTGTAAGGCTGCTTCAGCGATCAGTGACCAAAGCCACTGGGAAGAAAGTGCCAATACACCCTGAAAACGAAATTGGTAACCCAGCAGCAGCATTCAGGGGAGACAGGCTAAAAAAGTGAGGGTAGGATAATGAGGTACACTGAAATTCATTGGTAGCTGCAGAAGTAACTCCCTTTAGACTTCCTGAAAATCCCAGTTTTTTGGAAAATAATGAGATAACCATGTTACAAGCGCATCATGGAAGGAGCTGGAAACAAAGATAGAAGAAAGAAAAGATGTAAAAAGGCAGATGCAGAGGGTAAAAGCATGAAGAACTCAGTCAGTAGATATGAATGGAGCTGTGCTTCACTGCCATTGGAAAAACCGACAGCAAGGATATACTGTAGCATGTTAGCATACTGTTACCAATTTGGTCGCTCATTTATCTTTCTCACATTTTTCAAGCTTCTCTAATTATCACCCCAAGATGTTCCTAAGTACTGCCTCTGTGTCCTCTCCAATCCACCCTTTGCCAGACCATCAGTTTGCTTCAGTTTCTCAGATACACTTCAGATACCATGAATCTCAGTAGCAGAGACCTCTGGACTATCCCTTGCAATTAGGTTTGCCTGTTTGTTTATTTAAAGCTGTGTTATAAAACACACTGAAGTGTCCTTTTTTTAATTAAGCGATGTAAAAAAAAAGGAAACCGTGCTATCAGAAATGACTTAGTAAGTCTTGCTGTTAATCTCACACAACTATTAATTATAAGGTCATAAAACCATTCTCCCCCACTTAGGCTAAAATAGTCAAGTCTTACACGTAACCAGGTACCTAAGAAGCAATTAATGCTTCATGACTTACTTGTAGACCATCAGCATCAACATCTGCTGCTTGAACCTAGTATACTTCTGAAAAAGGTTGGCAGAGGAACACTTGTGCCATGCTAGTTTTCCTAACATTATGGCTAAAGTCTCTAAAGAGTAAAAGGCAAAGACTTAGGACTCTCTGGGGCACTTAGAAATGTTGTCTATGGCACTAATTGTAATATTTTTTAAGAAGGAAATAATAGTGGAAGCAAAGATTGGAGGCCAGGCTTCTTGGCCAGCCCAGCAGCCAAATACTTCTCACCATTACAGCCACATCCTCTAGCCATCAGTGCAATCTGCTCCCTGCACTCTTTACCCCTCAGAAGCAGCAGGGAGTAACTCGTGCATCAGATGAGCTATTCTGACAGCTCAGCACCTAGGAAACCTGGGTTTTGGGGTGTCCCGCTGTCTCTCCTCTATTTTACATGCTATTGTTCAATTAAAACATGTATGACCCTAGCCAGTGACTTCCATCAGCACATCTTTCTACACGCAAGGCTGGCACACATCCCAGTTCTCAGGGCCAAAAGGGCCTTTTGCATTCCCTACATAGCTCTCCAAGATGAGTGCACTGCTGAATAAAAGGTTCTAAACTGTGGCACAGCAGCTTCCCTCTCCTGCTACTGTGCTGACTTCAAAAGGGTGCTTTGTTTGCTCACTTCAAAATAACCACAAGTACGTCTTCTTGGAAGAGGATTTTGGAAGTGCCTGTCCAAAGCCCTGAGCACTCCAGAGAGGAGGAGAGATCGCAACAACCTCCTGCACTTGCAAGCTTCCAGTTGGCTGCCTTTTGGGTCTTCCTCATTCAGCATCCAGCTTCCTTATGGTGTCCATGCCTTGTCACACACTAGAGCCCCGAGCTCTAGCTATGGGACCTGAATCAGAGCAGTCAAACACACTGAAGCTCAACATTTTGCCTTCAAATTTAAAGCAGCCCTTGTGTTCTCTGTTGGTTCCCACCCTGATGCAAGTCCCTGCTCATAGCAGATCCTGCTTCATCTGGTGCTCAGGTGCAGAGCACGAGGTGGCGATAGGAAACAGTCACTTCTCTCTTCGGCCAAGCACTTTTTTTCAGCTTTAATTATGTTGGCACTCTCAGCTGTGCTCACCCCTCCTTCTTCTGCCAACTTCATGTACAGATCTTTGCATCTGAGCTCTGCAGATGTGAACTCCAGCTGCACAACCATCCCACTGGCAGAATGTAATTCAGTCTCACCAATCACCCAGCTCTTCTTGATCACTACTGCAATGCCAATTAGACTGAATTTTCTGTGGGGGTAGTTTCTGTCACGCAGACATGTCATGGATGTGTGTCTACACAACGGCTTTCCCCAGGGAAAGCTTCATGAGATTATTCAGGATAGAACGACTACCAGCCTGCATCTGCTCTAAAAATCAGGAGCAAGTGTAGAAGTAATGAGTTAGGTAGCTCCTTTCCCTACAGCCGAACTAGGACACGCACATAGGTCGATTAACTTGGCATAAGTCACAGAGAATCTGTAAACCAATAATTAACGGCCCAAGCTCCGGAGTCTTAGTAACAGAACACAATAAAGAACCAAAGTCCAAATCCTAAAAGGTGTTCAGATGTCCAAGTTCCTTTGGTTTCAGCACCATTAACTATCTGGGCCTGACCTACAAAACTTCACCTCCAAAAGCAAGGCCACACTCACTGATAATACAATTTTCTCCACTGAGCTCATAAAGACTTCAGAACCAACTTGCATGGAAGCATGGTAGTAGGTGGTCTTTAACAACCGTGGAAGAAGCTACAAGGGCAGGCTAATTGAGAAGCATCTTTTTTGTGTGTGTGTGTAACAGAAAAACAGGTCTTTTTCGTTGCTGCCTATGCTATTCTTTAAATGAATCTCACATAGGCAGTTAGTTGGATCCTACGAAACAAGAAGGCTACACTTGGCACCTGCTCCATTACAGATTGTGCCTGTGAAATTGAATTTACAAGGACAAGACCAGAGAGAACGGCAAAAAACAAGGAGCTGTTGAAATTATGTATTTGCCTATATTATATTAACAATTTGTCATTAAGAATAAGGAAAGACTAGCATGCATTTAGCAATGAACGCCTCCTTCAGTAAGTCTTCAGTGTGGGACCTAAGCTATACACCAAATCAGCTTTTTGGGAGAACGACTCTATCATACGTTGCTAATGCACAAGAAACTAAAACCCAGCTGTACTACTTGTAAGTAGTACAGTTATGTACATATTTATCAGACAATGCCTATGAAAAAGGTTACATTGTGAGAGACAGGTGGCATTACCAATGTCACTTCACTCTGCTGAACTGAAACCCAGGCACACTGCTAATTCACAGATTTAAAAACACCACATTCCTGAACAAAAGAAGTATAAAGACTGTCAGACAGCTGCCTGATGTTTGGGCTTGTGGAGAGCAGAGAAGAAATCTCAGTAAGTTAAGGCTAACCGTTCACTTGAACATTTGTTAGCAGGGGAAGAACTTTGCCTAACTCAGCAGAAACCTCCAGGACACGTAGAGTGTGTTTGCATGTGTGTAACGTATACGGAAAAGAGAATTGTATTTGTGTGAGTAACTTCTTACTAATTTGTAAGCTTGCTCAGGTAGACCAGTGAGCGAGTGGGCTCTATGTCAAAGGTCACTGACAGAGCCAGAAGGATTTAAAAAAGTGCAGGACTAAAATACTTAGCTGCTCATAATACTGTATATAGTAGTGTCAAACTTGGTGGAAAAGCACCACTGCCTGAAGCCATGAGTTAACATGGGAAGCAACTTAGTGTCAGGAAATGAAACCTACGCTTAAAAAAAAAAAAAAAAAAAGAAAATCATGAATTTATCAGAATACGGAAAACACGAAGGCAACCAAGACTAAGGTTTGGCAACATGAGCCTCAAACAACTGGTGAAGCCACGGGACCGATGCTTGGTGACTGGCCACCTTTCCAATGGGAGCAATTCCTGCCTGGAAGAGCCTTCGGCAGACAGCTCCCAGCTCTTCGCGGGGTTGTTGCTGCCGCACGTGCTTTGCAGGCGGGTTCGCAGCAGCGGTGATGAGACGCCGGCACGCCCGAAAAGGGATGCAGGCTTCCCCCGGGCACGAAGCCCATCGCTGCTCGCTTCAGCGCGGTCAAGGGGCTCCCTGCCGCCGCACGGCGGGCAGGGCTTCGCCCCGCCCGGCCTAAAGCCGCGGCGGAGGCAGAGCAGGAGGGAGGGAAGGATGGAGAGACGGAGCGTGAAGGGAACCGGCACCCGCTCCCGCCGTTCGCGCCTCCTCCCGCTTGCGATACGGGGCGGCGGTGGCAGCCGCAGGCGGGGCGGCGGGAGGGGAGGGGAGGGGACGGGGGCGCGCTCGTTCGCAGCAGGAGGGGCGGTGAGGTGCGCGGCGGCCGTGCTTCCCCCCGGGACCCCCGTCCCTGGTGCCTCTCGCAGGGCAGCCGGCGGCCCGGTCGGACCGGCTCCGGCTCCGGCTCCGGCTCCAGGACCCGGACGGCTCCGCACCCCGGAGCCGACCGGGCGGCGGCAGCGGCGGGCGCGCGCCACCTGCCGGCGGGCGCGCGGCGCCGGCGCGGCCACGTGGCGCCGCCCGGGCCGGAGCGCGCCCGTGCGCGCGCCTTCCCGCGCCTGCCTCCGCCTCCCTTCGCCCCTCCCGCCTTTCCCCCGCCAAACCCCCTTCCTCCTTCTCCCCCCGGAGTAGGCACGGGCTCCGTGCACCCTCGGGGAAGGGCTGGCCGCAGCCTTTCCCGAGGAACGTCCGTGCGGAAAGACCACGGGGAGATGGAGACGCTCCCCCCTTCCCCAGCCATCCCTGAAGTTTTCCTCTGTTCCCAGCTCGAACTTCAAAACGAAGCTGCGCTTTACATCTTTGTTGCAGCCCGAGCGGCATATGCTTTCACGCGTGCTGGACTTCCGATTTTTCCAACCCCACCCGCTGCCTCTCCTTCTCTCGAAAACGCGCGGTCCCTTTTCAGTTTTAGCCGCCTGGGTGTCCAGTTCAGCGAGTTTGTCTGAAAGAACGACGGCGGCGCCATCCAGGGTCACCAAAGCGTTTGCAGCTTTTGTGTTCTGCTGAGGGTGGCTTCAAACATGGGGTCCTTCATTTCAGCATCTACAGTCAGGTCAGCCTGGATTCAGAGGCCGAGGTGGCACCGGTTGCACTCCAAATACTTCGGTTCTGTTGGCTTTGAGTGTACTCTTTACTGTGTGTTTGTCTTTCAGAACTAACAGCTCTGAGCTTCAAAACAGACAAAAGCCCTGAGGCCACCTATACTGTCTGTGGGCACAAGAAGATTCTGTGGCAGATCATCTGCCATCCAGAAAAGGCTTTCTGGAGGGCGAAGAGTGTGCAAAATTCAACAAAACAAGTTCTGCAAAACGAATCTAAAGCAGGCAAGAGATCAGCACGGGAAACTTAGCCATGTAGATTATATTCCACCAGCTCTATTGCCGATTGTTAGAGGGGGCTTAAACAAAGCTAATTTTTTAGCTTTAATCCAGTACTGCTGTAGAAGTAGAGAATTAACAGAGAGATAACTGTGCTCCAGAGTCTCACTTGATTTAAATCAGGACAGGAATCAACTGCTGTGTTAGAGCACAGCCTTACTATCAACAGATAGTAGGGAAATAATTTCTGATAGTATCTGTCTTTTGAGATCCTTATTACATGGTTGTGTTGTTGTTTTCTTTTTTTAATTCTGTACCATGTCATAGTACTCCTAGTGCGGAAACATTTATGTAAACAGTTCTGTCATGTTACCACCTGCACTGAAGGAGCTGATAACCCACCTGTACTCAATTCCCCTCCAGGCACGACAAAACAGATGGGTTCCTTTGATGCTCAGTTCCAGGTGATTACCTAAGGATGGCAGTAGCACGGGCAAGACGTTCTGATATTGTCCTTCATGATCCATATTCTACAAGATTTCTGGTGAAAATGTACAGCCAGGTACAGCCAGCACCTACTATAAATAACAAGAATTTGTCAGAGACTTTATGCTACTCTAGAATAACATTATAAATATATTAAAGTACTGCAGGAGGTACATGTGCATTTGTATCTTTTGAATTCTTACAGCATCCACACAGCAGTGTATTGGAAACACAGGACTGAAAAAGTCCCCCTTGGTTCTCAGGTAGAGTCCCCATTATTGTGAATAACTGCATCTATGGTTCCCTTCATAAACATTTCAAGCTCTACCTTAAATCAAGTTCGTTTTCTCAAACTTCTTATTTACACTGGTGTTGGGTGATCAAGGTATAAAGATGGAAAGGCTGATTTTTGACGGGATGGAGAAATAGCACGGAGAAATAGTGAATGAACAGGAAGATTTTAATAACTGAAAACATTATCAAAGTACTTCTGGCAGTACCTTTTTTTACTTCTTTTGAACAGTATCTCAGTCCTTTAGCAGTCCCCCAAGATGATGTTAGTAACCTACTGCAGAGCTGATCTGGCCTTTGGGCTGCCTGTAGTCACTTCTTGGCTTCACCACTGATGTAGGCTATGCACTGCTAGATGGAGTCCTTCCACTGATTCCAGTATATTTGACATCTAATCATTGCTGAGAAACACCGAAAAACAAATGAGTTTTGGAGTATAATAATGATTCAGATCACAAGGAGTTTGCTAAGCTCAATGCTTAGAAGGCCAAGACTAAGATATAGTGTGCATGCATCCCATCTGAAATGCCAGTGCACAGTAATTTCTAAGAATCAAGTGTCATATCCACAGAGATATTAAGGTGACTACCTCCAGTTTATCAATCAGTTAGTGAGAGTTTCAGGATCAAAAGAGACTTGCAGGCAGGTTTCTATTCATACCCCTAAGGCATTGCTTGAAAAAGCATCTTCAGCATGTACAAAAATCCTTGACTTCTACTCTGATTAGCCGAAGGACATATGCCAGAGCCGTCATCTGCAGAACGAAATATTGATGGAGAAGCCAAAGTCTCTGACTTTGCAGGGAGATCTTCCAAGAAGAGACGGTACTCATGGCAATTGATGGTACTTTAAGCTGATTGGAGCCAGTAGTAGCAGTAAGGCAGGAGGAAAGAGTGGGAGAGGAAGAGTTGGTAGAAGAGGTGTCGTTGCAGTTAACTTCTAGCATAGCTGTAACAGCAGA
Source organism: Tauraco erythrolophus (assembly GCF_009769465.1). Lineage (NCBI taxonomy): Eukaryota > Metazoa > Chordata > Aves > Musophagiformes > Musophagidae > Tauraco > Tauraco erythrolophus. Next base: position 61,684,584 of record NC_141496.1, read on the forward strand.
GGTCCTTAGGTTCATGAGACGCTTGGGTGTTAGGGGTCCACTCGGAAAGGCAGAAAGCATTGGCTGGTGAGGGAGGGCAGGATGGGAAAAAAGCACACGAATGTAACGCTGACGTAAATACTCTTTAAAAACTCTATCAAAGGCATATTTTAAACGTGTCAATTTTACACACAGGTCTCAGTAGGATAAACAAGTCTAAGACCAGTGTACACCACCACCACTACCCACTAAGTCAAATACACACCTCTGTGTACAAAGGGGAAAGGATATCTGACGTATATTGCATGGGAAATACTGTCAGCATTATATACAGCTCAGCCAAGTTTGTGGCAGACCTTGCAGCCTAGCAGAGTGCCAGAATACATGACCTCATGGGTTTTGCAGTGTACATGGTCTCATATTTTACTTGGTGATGAATACTTGCCATAAAGTGTTTGTGGAGACAAAGAGAATAAAGCAAGAGTGGTGTTCATGTTGTTTGCCAAGAATAATACCACAATATTTGTTTATGTAGTTTGCCAAAAATATCAAGTATCACAATATAGAGGCATGAAGCCAAATTATCTGTCACTGACACCATCTACCCAGATGACTGTAGCTGAAACCAGCATTTGGTCCTCTATTTTAAATATTTTGAAGAATACAGGGTATCTCGTTTTGATTTTTAAGTCAAATACTCTTTGGGTACATATATATTGTAGATTACATGTACACACTTTACTCTTGCAGGATACAACACGAACAGCCATTCCAAAGGGAATGACACAGAGCAAAAGCTTGCTCTAATTAACGTTAACAGGGAAGCATAACCAGTACCTTAGTGAATGCATTCACAAACACATGCAAATCAAAGTGACATAACAGCAGTAGAAAGTTACTTTCACCGTTCTCCATCTTCTCTGGGATCAGCCAGCCCTGTCATCTGAATTACAAATGAGCCTTATGACACAGGCATATTTTAAGTTTATTTACCTTTATTTACTTTTTGTTTTTAACAGAGAAGAGGTATGATTTCAAAACCTCAAACTTGAAAAACGATAGCTCAGGAAAATTTGTACGACGTAATACAAGATCAAATATTTTGCTCCTTTTTAATGCTTTTGTTAATAAGAATCTATAAGGAATCAAACTCCAAGACATAATTTATGAGAAACTTCAGAGCTAGACTGAGATTTTGTGACTGGACATTGCCTCCAATGAGTGGCTGAAAGAAGTATTACCACTCGTTCAAGAAAGATGTTTTTACATCCTGGCCCACATTGTGGAACTGAAAATTACAAGGAGACGAGGAATGAGTGGTGTTAAAAATTGTAAATAAGGCCAACACATTTCAAATTAGATTCTGAAAGAATATAAAACAGTGAAGGTGAAATATCATTTGCAATAGAAAAGCAGAAAGAAGTGAGAGAAAACCTGAATAACAAGCAATGGAATAGTCACATCTGACACATAGCTGTATGCTACAGGGGGTAAAATGCTACAGTTAAAGAGTATGATGTAAGGTCCACTTCTGCTGAAGTCAGTGAAGACGTTGCTGCTAACTTCACCAAGGATTGTATAGCTCAGTCTGAAGGCCAAGTGCCAGATATCTATAAACTCATAACCTTGGAGAAAGATCCTTGTCCATTTAAATCGCCTGGACTTCAAGGACTTTGGATGAATTCTGCCAGCCTGCTCCAGCTGGGGATGCGATCATCAGTGGATGAAATGACAATGAGAAAACGTGTTGCAAGGAAAGAAACTCATGATGTAACGCAATTTTAATTGTACTTAGTTAAATGGAGTATTTCTTACTGATGCTGGGTAGTATTTTCTCACACTGCAACTACTGTCATGAGCAATGAGGAAAAAAAGCTCTTGATCTGGACACAAACAAAGCCTGATGAGTTTCATCATATCTAAAAGGGAGCTTCAAGAGAGGCTTCTGGACTCCATACGAACACTTGAAAGTCATGGGGAACTCTCTGTGTCCACTAAAGATTTACTCCTGGAACTAATCACTTTCCCTTTTCAGCTGTGTACCTTAAGCACAGCACACACCTCCTTCTCAAGGCTTTGCCATCAGGCTGTCCTTTTCATCAAGAACAACTCAGGCTTCCCTTGAACAAAATATTTGAGCTTGAAGTCCTAAAAATCCATTCCTCTCACAGTTCCTTGTCACATATTTTCTAATACTCGTAAGCTATAAATAGAAACAGATGGAGAGAAAAATGAAGACACACATTCCCTTGAAATCTTTTGGGCCAGAATAACTTTCCGGCAGGAAGCAATGGAAGAATGATAACTATTTTTCTGTTAAAACCCTTTGAGTTATTCCTTCTAAGTAAGGCCAGCTGATGCGTAAGGCAGTCAGCTATTTTAGTACTGTCATGGAATTGGCCAAGGAGTTGCTGAAATACTAATTCCTTTTGACTGAAGCCCTGTAAGTCAACTCCAGACAATTACCTCTGGAACTTCCCAAAAGACGGGCTTCAACCATGGCAAATTTTATATACATACAGGAAGGCACAGAGAAGGTGACTTGTGTAATATTACCAGTTTCAGGGATGCACAATGGCTACTGGAGGCAGGCTTTTCACAAGGTCGTTTTCACATCCAGATACTCATAGTCAAGAGGAGACTTGCTTTGAAAATGTGCTGTGGGACATTGTTTCAAAGACCTGACACTTGTCCTATAGAACATCTCTGGTCTCTGGCTATGCTTCAGCTAATTCTGACAGTGCAGATTTCTATCCTTCCTCGAATTTCAGTGAAAGAAACAGAACTTTTGCATGCATATATGGTTGGACATAGGTTGACCATATTTTAACTAGCAAAGCTGTTATGTGAAAGATAAATTGTGATTTATAAGCAACTTAAATTATATGCAATTTACATGCAATTTAAATAATATGTAAGTCTCAGTTCTAATGCAGACCTCTTCCTTGAAAGTAACAGTTAAACAGACATGTAAATTGACCACCAGATCTACGTCATTGTTGATGATTTTCACCTTGCCTATTTTGTACTGATGTAACAAACAACTTCAATGCAGGAGGTGAAACGCGAGGCTCTTGTTTCTCAACACAGGACCTCCATGCTGTTTGGTCATCAAATTTTCATAGTTTTGGAAAAGAAAACGAAAATCTGACAGCTTCTGGACTAGGTCATCAGCCAATATGAACTAGCACAGCTTCTTTAAAAGCAAACACTGTTTCACTGTTTCGGAAAAGAAATAAAAATCAGTCCCTACTTTTACCAAAAGAAACGATAAATTCTATGACCCTTTCAGATGGATCAAGAAGCAGCTTTTAATTGCATAAACATGAGCCTGAACATGATGTAGAAGGTATATACCATTTCCTTTCAAACCAGGGCAGCAGCTGTGTATGCAAAAAGTGCGTTTACACAATCACACAATTGGTTAGGTCGGACTGGTCATCGATTTCTGAACTTACTAGTTTTCTTTTAAACTTTTGCTCCTCGAATTGCTTGACATGTGTGATATTACTGCCGCCTCCGTCATTACCGTCTCGACTGCCTGTGTTTTGAATTTGGTATTGATGCAAAATGCCACAATAGCTTTAACCAGCAGATGTCTCTCAGGCTGTGCAGAAGCACGAAATGAAATCATGTGCGGTGAGACAGTAAGGAAACTCCACAGCTACAAACCCCGTTACAGTTCCAAGACATGACATACCAAAGCTTTAGTGAATGGGCTTGAGCGGCACTACTGCTGCATAGAAAAAGCACTGGGGCAAAGCCCAGCTGAATGCACCTCATGCTCTACGCTAAATCTTGAATCCCGCTCGCTGTTTAGCACCAGGATTCCTTTGCTCCCTGAATGCCCACCGCCACTCGTTGGCAACATACTCTACGATTGCTTGTGGCCAGACAAGTTAAAGACCTAAACTGAGCTCTCTGTTCCTGTCTCCAGGGCGGACAGGGATACCTCAGTGTTGCTCAGAGCACGATGCTGTTATCAATACTACCACCCACAGGCTAGACAAGGCTGGAGATGCCTGGACTGTACAGGTATTTTCAGAGCCATGGGAATGCTCTAGGAAGGCCACAGATGGTGGCAGGAAACACAGTAATAGGGCAGACCAGATGAGAGTCTAGAAACAATGCAGACATTGTGGTTTTTTCTATATATTATCAAATACAGAAATTAAAAGACATCATCAAGGCTGTGTGTGCAGAGAGCATAGCGATGCAGACCTCACAAGGAGAAACGCTCTCTCTCTGCTCAGATGACGAACCAAGTTGCAGACTCTTCCTCCTTTTGATATAGGGGTACTGAGACTAGCAAAACCACAAAACCAAGAGACATAGAATCATAACATCATAGAATGGTTAGGGTTGGAAGGGACCTTAAAGACCATCTAGTTCCAACCCCACCGCCATGGGCAGGGACACCCTCCACTACACCAGGTTTCTCAAGGCCTCATCCAACCTGGCCTTGAGCATTTCCAGGGATGGGCAGCTCCAGCTTCTCTGGGCAACCTGTTCCAGTGCCTCACCACCCTCAGAGGGAAAAAATTCTTCCTTGTATCTAATCTGAATCTTCCCTCTTTCAGTTTAAATCCATTGCCCTTTGTCCTATCACTACACGCCCTTGTAAAAAGTCCCTCTCCAGGTTTCCTGTAGGCCCCCTTTAAGTACCAGAAGGCTGCGATAAGATCACCCCGGAGCCTTCTCTTCTCCAGGCTGAACAGCCCCAACTCTCTCAGCCTGTCATCATAGCAGAGGTGCTCCAGCCCTCTGATCATCTTTGTGGCCCTCCACTGAACTCGTTCCAGTAGCTCTATGTCCTTTTTGTGTTGGGGACTCCAGAGCTGAACACAGTACTCCAGGTGGGGTCTCACAAGAGTTGAGTAGAGGGGCAGAATCACTTCCCTCAAACTGCTGGCCATGCTCCTTTTGATGAAGCCCAGGATACGGTTGGCTTTCTGGGCTGCCCGTGCACATTGCCGGCTCATGTTGAGCTTCTCATCCACCAGCACTCCCGAGTCCTTTTCCTCAGGGCTGCTCTCAATCCATTCTCCAAACAGCCGGTACTTATGCTTGGGATTGCCCCGACCCACGTGCAGGACCTTGCACTTGGCCTTGTTGAACTTCATGAGGTTCTCACAGGCCCATCTCTCCAGCCTGTCGAGGTCCCACTGGATGGCATCCCTTCCCTCCAGCGTGTCCACAACACCACACAGCTTGGTGTCATCTGCAAACTTGCTGAGGGTGCACTCAATCCCACTGTCCATGTCACCAACAAAGATGTTAAATAGCACTGGTCCCAGTACTGACCCCTGAGGAACACCACTCGTCACAGGCCTCCACTTGGACATTGAACTGTTGACCACAACTCTTTGAGTACGACCATCCAGCCAATTCCTTATCCACCGAGTGGTCCATCCATCAAAACCATGTCGTTCCAGTTTAGAGACAAGGATGTCGTGTGGGACAGTATCAAATGCTTTGGACAAGTCCAGGTAGACAATGTCAGTTGCACTTCCCTTATCCATGAATGCTGTAACCTCATCGTTCAAGATCACCAAATTAGTCAGGCAGGATTTTCCCTTAGTGAAGCCATGTTGGCTGTTAAAAATCACCTCCTTATTTTCCATGTGCCTTAGCATAGTCGTCAGAAGGATCTGCTCCATGATCTTGCCAGGCATGGAAGTGAGACTGACTGGCCTGTAGTTCCCTGGGTCTTCTTTTTTCCCCTTTTTAAAGATGGGGGCTATGTTTCCCCTTTTCCAGTCATTGGGAACTTCACCAGACTGCCACAACTTCTGAAATATGATGGATAGCGGCTTAGCAACTTCATCCGCCAGTTCCCTCGGGACCTGTGGATGCACCTCATCAGGTCCCATGGACTTGTCCACCTTCAGATTCTTTAGATGGTCTCTAATCTGGTCTTCTCCTACCGTGGGCTGTTCTTCATTCTCCCAGTCCCTGCCTTTGCTTTCTGTGACTTGGGCTGTGCAGCTGGAGCTCTTGCCAGTGAAGACTGAGGCAAAGAAGTCATTGAGAACCTCAGCCTTCTCCATATCCCAGGTAGCCAGGTCCCCCGTTTCCTTCTGGAGAGGGCCTACTATTTCCCTAGACCTCTTTTTGTCACTGACATATCTATAGAAGTTTTTCTTGTTGCCCTTGATGTCCCTGGCCGGATTTAACTCTATCAGGGCTTTAGCTTTCCTAACCTGATCTCTGGTTGCTCAGACAATCGCTCTGTGTTCTTCCCAGGCTATCTGTCCTTGCTTCCACCCTCTATAGGCCTTCTTTTTGTGTCTGAGTTGGTACTTGTTCATCCATGCAGGCTTCCTGGTGTTCCTACCTGACTTTCTCTTTGTTGGGAGGCACCGCTCCTGAGCTTGGAGGAGGTGATCCTTGAATATTAACCAGCTTTCTTGTGCCCCTCTTCCCTTCAGGGCTTCATCCCATTGTACTCTACCGAGGAGATTCATGAACATGCCAAAGTCTGCTTTCCTGAAATCCAGGGTTGTGAGCTTACTGTGCACCCTCCTTGCTTCCCTAAGAATCTTGAATTCCACCGTTTCATGATCACTGCAGCCAAGGCTGTCCTTGAGCGTCTGTTCCCCACCAGCCCTTCTTCATTGGTGAGAACAAACCATCTCTCCTCGTTGGTTCCTCTACCACTTGGAGAAGGAAGCTATCATCCATGCATTCCAGGAACCTCCTGGGTTGCCTATGCCCTGCTGTGTTGTCCCTCCAATGGATATCAAGGTGGTTGAAGTCCCCCATGAGAACCAGGGCTCGTGAACATGAGGCTGCTCTTATCTGTCTGTAGAGGGCCTCATCCACTCGGTCCTCCTGGTCAGGTGGTCTGTAGCAGACCCCTACTTCTATGTCCCCTGTCCCTGCTCTCCCTTTAATCCTGACCCATAAGCTCTCAGTTGGGACCTCATCCGTCCCCAGGTGCAGCTCCATGCACTCCAGCTGGTCTTTGACATAGAGGGCAACCCCTCCTCCTCTTCTCCCCTGCCTGTCCTGTCTAAAGAATGGAGATTACCTCCCTAAATGCGGAGAGCATCTTAGGGGTGTATTCCACCACCTCAAGCTCAGACTCTTCCTTATACAGATCTTACATAGTTTGGAGGGCATATGTACCACCTCTTGTGCTTCTCAGCAAAATCCATGCCTTGGCAATCATCACTTTAGCTTCTGAGGGGACGGAATGCTCAACTGTGGAGGTAAGTACTGGAAGACAAGTATTAGTGGAATATTACTCCATGGATAACACTTCCCACATTCTGGTCCATGCTTTCCTAATTAAGGATTACAAGTGTATCTGTGTTAGTGTAATACCTTCCATGCTGGGTAATTAACTTACTTGGTCTCTTTCTTCAGTCTTAGCCATGACACACAAGTCTTATACGCTCGTGCTCTACACACTGATCTTCAGGTTGGCACCTGTCTCAATTGACATCGAGATGACTTGTCCCTTCTTAAATTGAGCAGGTTGTGTGTTTACAGGCTCGTGGCTTTACTTTCACATTCCTTTTGTACCTTTCTCTGATGTTTTGCAGGATGACACTATTGCTTACCACCCAACAATGTTTTTTGTTGTTAGAGCTCCTAAGATTTTATGTCTCACAGGCAAAATCATTTCATTCTTTTTAAAAATAATTACCATATCATTACTTTGTAATGTGAATGTCAAAGGAGATCAAGGAAAATAACCATGGGAAGGTGGAAAGAACAGTTTAATTTATCAGGCAATTAAAAATCCATGAGCCAGAGTGTGGACAAAGGGTTGCCATGGCTGTTAAGCAACACCTCATCAGTTGAAACATATTTAACTAGGTAAGCTGCAAATACAAAACTGAACAGGTTAGTTTAATCTATTTTTGGTTAAAGGCTGTCTTAGATAATGACAGTGAGTGGAGAGAGTAGGTAAAATGAGAATGGTATGTATATGTTGATGGAAGAAGCATGCGTTACTACCACCAGAGTAAATATTAAGAATGCCCATCCCATAGAAAGAGGAAAACTTTCTAAAGGACGCTTAGGCATCCAGCTTTGGTCCATGCCAGTGGGAATTGTGGATGTCATTTCCCACTATGCTCTTTCTCTCTCCAAATCCCTATGAGTAGAAAGATGTTCACAATAAAATGGAGCCAGGAATTGCTATGGCAAGATCTATTCTCCAGCTGGATCCTCAGCGCATCCATATGGGCTTGTAAATACATGCTGGAAAAGCCCTAAATAGAGCGCTTACAAGACAGAATGCAACCACTCAAAGAAGATTTCATGGCTGAGGAAAGAAAGGCTTTAAAATGTGCCCAAATATGCATGTATAGAAGAGACTGTAGTGGCTCCAGAGAACTGTCCTTTTGCTTTCCCAAATTGTTTCTAAGAGCAGAGGCATATGCAAACCTAGAACCCAGCACCCCTTCTCACCTGACTGCAAGCCAAGGACATACAGTCCTTCAGAAAATATGCACAGTGCTGGATCTCCAGGCCAAGAGTATCAAAGCTGCTTTGGAAATTTGCACACTCAAGGAGAATAAATCATTAAATGCTTTCAGCATCTTTCCAAGTTAAGCGTTCAGGCTAAAGCTTTAAATGAGCATAGACGTATCTAGAGCTTTCAGTGTACTGCCAATGCCTAATCACACAGTGCTGGAAACAGGATCTGCAGTTTCTGATCTTACTAGTTGTAACACATCTTAAATCTTTTGGAGGCACATGGGGACAATTGTTTTGCTATGGAAATGCCAGCACAGTTGGTGATGGTCACACTAAAGGAGATTTTGATCCAAGCTTTCTCGTGGCTTATGTGTAATTCCTTCGGCAAAGAGCTTTGGGAATAAGAGCAAAACTCTTCGTGTCAAGCTCTCTAGACAATTGAACAGCAGCATCCAGGATATTTGACAGGTTACGGTGGAGGTGCCTGACCCACCCATTTCATGCTGAACAGTCCAGCATTCACTGGCTATACAAAAGAGCATTCTTTTCTTTGAAACAGAGCATACTAAGCAGCAAAGCTACTGCACACCCACTAACCAGTCATGGTAATATGAGGCAAAATAACACCAGGCAATTAAAGGAGAGGTTTGTAGCACTCTTCATAGTTCAGATTCAGCAAACATAACAAGATAAATATAACAAGAAGTAAGGTACTCTAATTAGATCCAAGAGAGCCATGGAGGGTGGCCCACAGCTTGTCACTGTTCATATCCAGGCTGACCTTCATGTTTAGCTAATGCTGAACACAGCAGACTGGCTCCCAGCCCTGACGCCATTGGAAGATGGTTTGCAGGTTTTACAGCTGTTCAGATCACACAAGGCACAGTTCTGACCATCATCAGGTAATACCCTTGAGAGGAGCACCACAGACCGAAGAGTAAGACTCACTTTCCTTTGCTGCAGGGGTTCCTTCTGGTTGCTGAGCTTAGCACTGCATCCGTGCCTGTTTCAACGCTTTTCCCATTTTTCTTTGTCTTTCAAGAGTGTTTATGTTTCCATAACACCAACCACAGGACAGGTATGCAAACGCTTTTCACACTAGTTTGAGATGCTCTGTTCTCGTAAAACGAGAAGTAGAATGGCATGAGTTTGTACAAGCTAAAAATATCAATACCATCTCACTATTAATAGCACTATGTGATAGGCTTAAACAGGTACTTTTAGCATCAGCTTAACATTTGAAGGGAAAAGGGACAGGACTGCTGTAAATAAGACTAAACCATTCTTTCTTTTTTTTTTTTTTTCCCCAGCCTGAAGCTTTTGAGGCCTTCCAACGTAAAAACAATGCTTATTTTAATGTAGCTTACATTAGAGAATAACAAAGCCTCTTTTATGACCAGACTATTGAAATAAAATACTTATCTGCAACCTAAAAACAATCAAGGCAAGTCATCAGTAATATTGCCACATGACCACAACCTGAAAAGGTGAGAATTTTTCTCCCCACTACCCAAGATTTCAAAATAATGTATTATCACAGAAAATTTTCCAGCTGCAGTTTGATGATTCTTTCAAAGGCATATTTGAACTGAAAATTAAAAAATAAAAAAAGGATACATTTTATGCACAGAGCAGATATTTGCTGAAAATTTTTGTTCATCTCAAAGTCTGCTTTCTCAATGAGATGACAGCTTCAAAGAAATTTTTCTGCCAATACCTGAGCAAATGGATAGAATGCAACTGAAGAAATTACTTTTTCCCCAAAACTACTCATTTTAAGGTTTTTAGTGTTTTCCTGTGATGAACTAAACATCAGTTTTCCATTAAAAAAAATATGCTTTTAAATAAAAAGGGGGGGGGTGGAACTAGATGATCTTTGAGGTCCCTTCCAACCCTAACCATTCTATGATTCTGTGATTCTAAAACAAAGGGAAAAATAATTTTCCCAAAACGAAAACCGTTTTTAGAAAGAAGAATAATTTTACTGGTTTTCTTTGCTACCTGGTGTTAAAAACGATTTCCATCAATATAGTTTTCTTGCAAAAAGATATTTCCTTTTAGCCAAACCCATTTTCAGCTGCAAAAAAGCTCTCAACACAACAACCATGCTCAACGCTAATAGTAATGATAATTCATGCATCTAGAATACCCTTTTGCCCGGGCTCCTGAAAGTATTTTACAAATAATAGACTGAACTGCACAGAAGCAAAAGAATGATTTCTGTTTTATAGGAGAGGAAACACTAACAAAGCAAGGGCCCAGTTTTCAGAAGGGAATATAAACATGACTACTGCAATACAGTATCAGACCAATGGTATCTCTAGCCCAGTAGTCTTTTGTTTGCGTGTTAGGGGAGACACCGTGGTCGTGAAAGGTGGTGTTTCTAGGGTGAAGTCAATCCTTCACAATTCAGATATGCTGATCCCTGTAGTTTCCCAGATGCTGATTCCTGTCATTTCCCAGGAATCTCAGCTGCATAATTTTTGGTAGCGGGAAACTTTCTGCACCATTCCCTGGCTAACAGAGTCTGCCAAGAGTAGATGCCTAGAGAATATCTGAGAATAGGTCAGGCATGTACTACATAATGTACCCATAATACTCTTCCACCATCTGACAAAACACTATGAGGCTTGCCTGAGTCAGAACTGGTATCTAATCGCTTTCCATTTCTAGCATTTCTACTTGAGGCAATGAGTTCCACAACTTAATTATACATTGTGCAAGCTAAGTAGTAGCTTTCTTTTGGTTCAGCCAGGGTCCATCACCTACCAGTTTCACCTGAAGCTGCTGTAGTACGCAAAAATCATTCCGTGTGCATCAGGTTCAATTTTTGTTTTATACACCTTTGCAACAGCTGGTGGTCTTCTCTCTCTTCTCCAGCTGTCTTCATTTACTGAGTCAGTCACTCTCTGTGCTGAAGACATCTCACAACTTTTATAAGTTTTCTTGCTTTTCCCTTTCACCATAAATGAGATTTAGCAGCCACACCAGTCTGATGCCCCTGGAGGAGCAATGAGAAGACCCATATTGCCCATATTAGAGGTGCTTGAATTTTGTGTTGCTTGACGTGACTACTTTACGGCGTACCAACAAGCAAGGATGCATTTTCCTAAAAGTATCTTGTCCAATGCACTCACTTATTTTTTTCTGATGTTAATGAACTGCTCAAACATAATTCCACTCTACTCCACATCACTTCGGCCTGGTTCTTAACACCACTGGGTGAAAAAAAAAAAAAAAAACAACAAAAAAAAACACTCCACTGTTTAAAGACACCAGAAGCACATCTCATTAATAACTTGAAATGCCTGATTGCATTCTTGTAGGTCATGCCGCAAACATATCCCCAGTGGTCTTACCCAGTTTGACCTTCTTAATCATTGCTTTTCCTTCCAGCATTGATGCTCTAATTTCATAGACATCCATATAGACCAGCTACAGGCTCAAAAATGCATCACGTCACCTCTTAGGTCAGCAACAATAAGGTTGTACTACTGTTAGAACCATATTCCTAGTTCATTTCTGACAGCAGTCTGGGTTTCCTCCTCTGGCTATAGTAATAGCACGCTGTATAGCGTTTCCAGGAGTTACTCCACTTTGTCCTGACTCCTCGTGTACTTGCTTCAGCTTGGTCTGAAGCTCATTAACTTCATGCTCCATTCAGTTTGCATGTGAGGACAAGAACACATGCATAGCAATGCACAATTTGGAAACTTGTTTCCTGTGTCCGCATACAGTGACTTCTCTCAATAGCAATGCATGGGTTTGTTTTCTGAAATTTCTCTGCTTTTCTGAAGTATAACCATTTAGCACTTAATTTTTGTTGTTTTATGATAAACTCTTTAGCATTTGGCATCTGCATCTTCTTACTTACGAGATACTAGCATTTAAATTTTTGTTTACAGCCTTTGTGTTTCAGCTTCTTCTGAACTCAGTTATGATCCAGTTGCTGCGGAACTTACATAAAGATTCAGTCTGAAATAAGCAGGAGATTTAGGTAAAGATGAGGCAGTGAAAAAGTCAACACATTTGATTTCCAGAGAACTATTCTTTTGGCAAGACAGTTCTAAACCAAAACCAACTACAAGACGTGAATTACATTTGGGAGAGACGGATTCAGAAGAATCCAACCTAATATTTAACTTTTTAATCCAGAAGGTCCCGTATACAAATAAAGCATATGTGTACTAGTTACAGGAGAGGATACCCAAATTATCAGAATGCAAATCTTCAGAAGCATGAAATGTTGCTTCAAAACTCAGATTCAAGTTTGGTGATAGAGTCACCAGCTCTCCTTTGCATATTATCAGACTCTGAAGTCTAAATTGATTTTAAAAATCCACAAACCCTATAGAAGGGTCTATTGTTAAAGGGGCAATACACTGCTGATACTTCTTCCTGACACTCAGGTTCTCAGTATCATTGGTGGGGTCTGCTATGAGCTAAACATATCACACGAGCTACCTCTCCTTGTTTTCAGCTGTTATACTGAATTAAAGGGGCCTAGAAATAGATGGATGATTGGATTAAAGCCAAAGAACACGCCCAACTAATACAAAGGCAGCTGCTCAGAAAGATGGGTCTCTCTCCCATGCTCCATTCTTCCCCTTGGGTCAACTTGAAAACATAAAGCACTAAGCCTCTCTACCGCTGTTTTAAGCTTTCATGAGCTAGAAGGGAAACACAAAAGAAAAATCACCTCCTTTACGGGGCAAGAGCTCACTTTGGGAGAGTCAGAACCAAGCTTTGGTGCATGATGGGTGACTGGTAAGTAAAGATACCAAAGTTTTCATACAAATCTTTGAACTACAGAAGTCATTCCTGTGAGAGAGAAGTTGCCACAAAACTGTACTCTCTTCAATACAAAACTAATTTCTTCATCTTGGATTTTTCTGACATTCCACTACGACAACAGAAGAACCATATAAATTAATGTCTTCAACATCCTCAGCATAATCTTCTTGTTAAGTGCCTACAAGGTATACTGAAATTCCACTGACAGACATTCAAAAATACTTCCTTATAATTCCATTAACATCCCAGGACCATAAATAGATGCAATTTTCAGAAAACAGAATATCTGTCAAAGAGCTTTGGATCAAAAAATCATTTAGTGCTTTTAGTCCAAATTTGGCCCAAAAAAAGACCAACCAAAAAAAACCATAATCCACAAGACTGACTAATCCAGCCTTGATATTCAGCTATTTGATTGTGGTCTTCTTTCAAAGGAAGGAAAAAATCTGATGAAAGTAATGTTGACTCTGATTGAAGTGACTACCACAAGGAACAATTTGTATGTAATTTATCATGGAAAAGTATGCCAGAAAGCTTGATAAATTTTCAGCCAGAGGCAACAAATTAGATGCATATTTCATGCTTTTAGGGTCCTTTCATAAGAACTACAGGTCACTGGCACTGTCAGCTTCCGGGGTCAGCAAGGCTGTCTCAATCACCTTGACAGCATACTTGAACAACTTTCATGAAGCTTTTTTTATTAGCAACCTATTCTGTTCCTCCTTTACAGAAGTTGTTGGACATATGTGTGCACTAGTTTATCAAACTTGGTTGCAGCAGTTTTTATTTGGTATGGTATCTTGATCATCGTATTCTAATTCTTGACTGGAGATGAAACCCACTTGCAGATCATCGTGTAATAGGCTGTTCTTGCCTGAGAATATTGATGTGTTTCTCAGTCAGTGTTCATATTGCTATCTGTTCCTTGCTGGACATTTTCACACATTTCACAAAAAACATTTAACTGCTTAACAGAGCAGTTTTATCAGAACAAATGCAAACTTCTGTTTACAACAGACAGGAGAACTACAGGCCCATCAGTCTAACCTCTGTGCCAGGGAAGGTTATGGAGAAGATCATCTTGACTGGCATCATGCAGCATGTACAGGACAACCAGGTGATCAGGCCCAGTCAGCATGGCTTCATGAAAGGCAGGTCCTGCTTGACTAACCTTCTATGACAAGATGACCCATTTCGTGGATGAGGGAAAGGCTGTGGATGTTGTCTACCTAGACTTTAGTAAAGCCTTTGACATGATTTCCCACAGCATTCTCGTGGAGAAACTGTCTACTCATGGCTTGGATGGGTGTACTCTTTGCTGGGTAAAAAACTGGCTGGATGACCAAGCCCAAAGAGTTCTGGTGGATGGAATTAAATCCAGTTGGTGGCCAGTCACATGTGGTGTTCCCCAGGGCTCAGTATTGGGCCCAGTTCTGTTCATCAATGATCTGGACGAGAGGATCGAGTGCATCCTCAGTAAGTCTGCAGCAACACCAAGTTGGATAAGAGCGTTGATCTGCTTGAGGGTAGGAAGGCTCTACAAAGGGATCTGGACAGGCTGGATCAATGGGCCGAGGCCGGTAGTATGAGGTTGAACCAGGCTGGATCCTGCATTGGGGTCGCAACCACCCCATGCAATGCTACTGGCTTGGGGACAAGTGGCTGGAAAGTTGCCTGGCAGAAAAGGACCTGGGGATGTTGGTCAACAACCAGATGAATACAAGCCAGCGGTGTGCACAGGTGGCCAAGGAGGCCAACAGCATGCTGGCTTGTATCAGAAATAGCATGGCCAGCAGCATTAGGGAAGTGATTGTCACCCTGTCCTCAGCACTGGTGAGCCCACACCTCAAATATCATGTTTGGGTTTGGGCCCCTCGCTACAAGAAAGACATTGAGGTGCTGGAGCATGTCCAAAGAAGGGCAATGAAGCTAGTGAAGGGTCTCGGGCACAAGTCTTAGGAGTAGCGGCTGAGGGAACTGGGGTTGCTTAGCCTGGAGAAAAGGAGGCTCAGGGGAGACCTTCTCGCTGTCTACAACTACCTGAAAGGAGGTTGTAGTGAGGTGGGTGTCAGTCTCTTCTCCCAACTAACAAGTGATTGGACAAGAGGAAACGGCCTCAAGTTATGCCAGGGAAGGTTTAGATTGGATATTAGGAAAAATTTCTTCACCAAAAGGCTTGTCAAGCAGTGGAACAGGCTGACCAGGGAAGTGGTTGAGTCACCATCCCTGGCAGTATTTAAAAGACATGCAGATGTCGTGCTTAGGGACACGGTTTAGTCGTGGACTTGGCAGTGTTAGTTTCACGACTGGAGTCAATGATCTTAAAGGTCCTTTCCAACCCAAATGATTCTATGATTCTATGAATTTATCACCTAAAGCAACTTTGGTTCTGTTCATAAATCACATCTTAAGGCATTTCTTTTTGCAGAAATTGGGCGCGCTTAATAGAAAGGAAGAGCCAGAACAGCAGTTGGATTAATCAGCCCAAGAACTGAGCTGATGAAACAACTCTTTCAAGCCTTAGTTTGTACTAGCACAAGAGAACTACTTCTAATTTTACCAGGCTAATGAAAACATTGGATACAGTCAACTAGTTCACATGAGCAGTTCTGCTGAATCTGACGTGCTTTACCAGAAGAGTTACAAGGATTTCTTGCCAATCTCACACAGGTTGAGTTTAGCAGAGATACAGAACTATCAGCATGAAAGATTTATTTAAGGCATCGTAGACAGACATTATTAAATTCTCTTATAGAATTCAGGTTAAATCCTATGTAACTGGTTATCTTTTTTGTACTACAGAAAAATAGTTCTGAGAACACTTGCATGTAATTATTCAGTATGGAGTTCTCTTGAGCACTCATCCTTGAGAAGCTTGTGAGATCTTTAAACATGAAGGTTCGTTTTCATGGTGTTTACCATGGGATTTCTTTCAGCATAATTTAGATACTGTCTCACAGTAATACATGTTTTTAGTCTGATTTGTATTTCTTTTAAGGTGTTGAGTCAAGAAAAACAACTTTTTTAAAAAATATTGTAGCTTTAAGTCCAAAATGAACACAAACCCACATATTTTCCTTCAAATTATAAACTCGTTGAAGATTTATTCTAAGCATATTTTCACATTTATTGTAACCAGTATTTCACAGTTGTGCAACATAGTTCCATACCATAATCCAATTCTGTATGTTTCTTGTGATCTAGTATACACAATTACATCTTTAACAAAAATACCTAGAAGTTATAAAAACTGTGGACACACAACTTTTGCTGGTGTTGCTGAATAACTAGTTGATTATTAACTAGTCAATTGGCAGCTACAAGTTTATCCATACACCCATTATACCAAGCTACAAAACACTGAGACACCCTACAAGTAAATACTCCAAGCATTTAAAACTGGACACCAAGTTTCAATGTAAAATGTCAGGAACATGATTTCTAGTTTGTTCAAAGAGTTGGGGCTTCTTTTTAAAAAAAAAAAAAAAAATTATTCTGAGTTGAAGAAAATACTCATTTTAGCTATAAAGGTTTCATTTGCTATAAAGCTGGATTACAAACTGAGGAGTTCAATGGTTTTAGTCACTACCATGGAAACGTGACTAGAAAGGCACAAGAAATTTCTTGGGTACTTTTTTCTTTTTCTTCTCTCTAAGCATAGCTTTGGTGACAGTACTTCTAAATTTAGATACATACTTGGGACTAGAACTTTACCTTTCCAAATCAGATCTCTCTCCACATTCTCCTTGGCATCCTTGCACAAATCATAGAATCACAGAATCATAGAATGGTTTGGGTTGGAAGGGACCTTAAAGATCACCTAGTTCCAAGCCCCTTGCCATGGGCAGGGACACCCTCCACTACACCAGGTTGCCCAAAGCCTCATCCAACCTGGCCCTGAGCATTTCCAGGGATGGGGCACCCAGAACTACTCTGGGCAACCTGTTCCAGTGCCTCACCACCCCCTGAGTGAAAAATTCCTTCCTTATATCTAATCTAAATCTGCCCTCTTTCGGTTTAAATCCATTGCCCTTTGTCCTATCACTACACGCCCTTGTAAAAAGTCCCTCTCCAGGTTTCCTGTAGGCCCCCTTTAAGTACTGGAAGGCTGCGATAAGATCACCCCAGAGCCTTCTCTTCTCCAGGCTGAACAGCCCCAAATCTCTCAGCCTGTCTTCATAGCAGAGGTGTTCCAGGCCTCGGATCATCTTCGTGGCCCTCCTCTGGACCCACTCCAGAAGCTCCATGTCCTTCTTGTGTTGCAGACTCCAGAGCCGAATGAGTATTCCAGGTGGGGTCTCACAAGAGCAGAGTCGAGGGGCAGAATCACTTCCCTCGACCTGCTGGCCACGCTCCTTTTGATACAGCCCAGGACGCAGTTGGCTTTCTGGGCTGCCAGCGCACATTGCTGGCTCATGTTGAGCTTCATGAGGTTCTCACAGGCCCACCTCTCCAGCCTGTCGAGGTCCCTCTGGATGGCATCCCTTCCCTCCAGCATGTCCACAGCACCACACAACTTGGTGTCATCTGCAAACTTGCTGAGGGTGCACCCGATCCCACTGTCCATGTCACCAACAAAGATGTTAAATAGCACCGGCCCCAGTACTGGCCCCTGAGGAACACCACTCATCACAGGCCTCCACATGGACATTGAACCGTTGATCACAACTCTTTGAGTACAACCATCCAGCCAATTCCTTATCCACCGAGTGGTCCATCCATCAAAACCATGTCGTTCCAGTTTAGAGACAAGGATGTCATGTGGGACAGTATCAAATGCTTTGGACAAGTCCAGGTAGACAACGTCAGTTGCACTTCCCTTATCCATGAATGCTGTAACCTCATCGTTCAAGATCACCAAATTAGTCAGGCAGGATTTTCCCTTAGTGAAGCCATGTTGGCTGTTAAAAATCATCTCCTTATTTTCCATGTGCCTTAGCGTAGTCGCCAGGAGGATCTGCCGGGCATAGAGGTTAGACTGACTGGCCTGTAGTTCCCTGGGTCTTCTTTCTTCCCCTTTTTAAAGATGGGGACTATGTTTCCCCTTTTCCAGTCATTGGGAACGTCACCAGATTGCCACGGCTTCTGAAATACAATGGATAGCGTAGCAACTTCATCCGCCAGTTCCCTCAGGACCTGTGAATGCACCTCATCAGGTCCCATGGACTTGTCCACCTTCAGATTCTTTAGATGGTCTCTAATCTGGTCTTCTCCTACCGTGGGCGGTTCTTCATTCTCCCAGTCCCTGCCTTTGCTTTCTGTGACTTGGGCTGTGCAGCTGGAGCTCTTGCCAGTGAAGACTGAGGCAAAGAAGTCATTGAGAACCTCAGCCTTCTCCGTATCCCGGGCAGCCAGGTCCCCCGTTCCCTTCCAGAGAGGGCCTACTATTTCCCTAGACCTCTTTTTATCACTGACATATCTATAGAAGTTTTTCTTGTTGCCCTTGATGTCCCTGGCCAGATTTAACTCTGTCAAGGCTTTAGCTTTCCTAACTTGATCTCTGGTTGCTCGGACAAAGTTTAACCTGCCTCCTCTTACTGAAGGATACTTATCAAAGCAGCACTCTCTGAAGACAAATAATTTAATCCTGTAAAATAGTTGAATTTATTCTAAAAATTGGCACATCAATGAAAGATTCATCTGAGAAGATTCTATTCTTACGAAACATAACATCTCTAAAACGTCGAAGTTCTCAGTTCTGAAGTGTATGCCACTTACAATTGCTCCACATCATGTGCAAAAAAGATGCTGTGAGCAGGAAGCACAGATTTCAGCAAGCACTAATAAATAGTTCCAGTGCTTCTGATTTTAATAGTTCTTCCCCAATGAGCACCAGATTTAATTGCTACAAACTAATGCTGGTATTTATTAACAGCAGGCATAATAGGGCTGAGCTCATGTGAAACAAGGTAAATGTACTGTCCAGTATTCTTTTTTAAAAGGAAGTTTGGCTTTGAAAATAAAAAAATGCATATGCTTGGATAAAAGTGCAAGCAGAGATGTCTAGCCCCAGTCAAACTGAAAGATACTAACAAACCACATGTAAATCACTTACATAACATGAAAAACAGCTTGTCCTGGTTTCAACTGGGACAGAGTTAGGTTTTTTTAGCAGCTACAAGAGCTCTATGTTTTGGATTTAATATGAGATTCGTTTGAGAAGAATGTTGACAGCGCACTGATGTTTATAGTTGGTACTGAGACGCATGGGCCGTTCAGCTTGCCGTGTTTATGCCAACCTGCAGGAGCACAACAGGCTGGAAGGGTGCAAGGCCGGGACAAAGGGCCCACAATTCCCCTTATGATTTGAACTTAGAGTTCAGATTGAGGGCCAAAATAGCCAATGGAGTATTCCATATCATGCAGCATCATGCCCAGTATATAGGTGAGGGTTGACTAGGAAGAAGCTCTTACTTTTCTGAGGGCTCTTGCTCCTCCGGATGCTCTCTATCATGGGCTCTCAGACATCTCTCTCTCTTTTCGGACCTCTTGCTTGTCAGGACTGTGGTGTTGGGACTT
This sequence comes from Tauraco erythrolophus, assembly GCF_009769465.1. Classification (NCBI taxonomy): domain Eukaryota; kingdom Metazoa; phylum Chordata; class Aves; order Musophagiformes; family Musophagidae; genus Tauraco; species Tauraco erythrolophus. Next base: position 61,704,309 of record NC_141496.1, read on the forward strand.
AGCTATTTTGGAATTGCTTGCCAGGACCAGACAGGTGTTGGTGACTGGGTGGTGAGCAATTACACTGTGCATCACTTGTTTGTATATGTTGGTTTTTGTATATATACATGTTTTTTCATATATTATTATCATTATTACTTTACATTTTATATTATTATTCTTATTAAATTGTTCTTATCTCAACCCATGATTCTCCTTCCCTTTCCCCCTTTAATTCTCTTCCCCATTCTCCAAGGGTTGGGGTAGGGTGAGCGAGCAGCTGTGTAGCATTTAGTTGCCACATGGGTTAAACCACAACAAAGCTATATATCAAATGCTTGCAAAGAAAGTGTCAAAGCCAATAACGAAAATATTCAAGTGTTTCTACTTGCTAACTTGTAAAGATTTTTAAAAGTGCCAGATAATTCACAGTCATTTAAAAAAAATAGAAAAATATTAAAAACATGAAAAACATTTACTTTAGTAAATGAAGAAAACCTAGGCCAGTGCAATGTGAATTACAACAGTAATTCAGTTATTTTTCTAGTTAAAGGCATTAGTTCAGTATATTTTCATGGTTTTACAGTACAGTGTGATTAAGCCTTACTCAGTTGATTACCTTCTTACTTGGGACGTGCTACTGTGAACACTTGACAGTGCAAGTCCATGCTGTCCAAATGAAACACAAGAACTGGGGGAAAGGAGGGGGAGGGAAAGAGGCGAAACAAGTGATACATCAAAAAAAAATAACAATGCTGATTGTCACATTTTGAAACTGTCTTTTTAGTATGCAAGCATTTAAAGTTATTCATAAATACAAAATTTAGTAAACTTGTGATGACTATAAAAATTTAACTTACAAATCCAACATGTGAAGAGTAGCTTACAAAACACATTCTGAAGGCAAACAACACAGCAATATACAGCCCTGTTCTCTCCTCGTATGCATTTCTTTAAACAAATTTCTCAGTCAGCCTAATCTGAAATAGAAACATCTTGAAAGGTTACGAACATCAAGGATTTTACGCCACTTATTCCGTTTTCTTTGTCTGTCTTTTCTTAACACCATCATGGTGCTGTTCTGAAGAAGACCGGTCACAGACTGAAGAGCCATTGGAAGATGTAGCACCTTCACCCTTCGCTTTGGATGGTGTCTTTTGCAAGCCAAAGAAGATATGGCCTAATGCAGCCTCAAAGGGAGCAAATGGAGAAGTTGCAGATCTTGTCAACATCATTGTTACCTGTGAGGAAGGAGGATCAAGTTACAATAAAAGTTTTAATGACTTCATAATGATTGTAAAAAAGTTCAAAGCTGAATCAATGTATGGCATTTCTAACTTCCTACACAAGCATGAAGCCATGCTACCAAGAACACAAATATATTCATTTTAGCTTGAATTGATCAAAGAATGCTTTTCTTTCTCACCTACACTCTTCGCACAGCTATACACAAACAACGTGCACAAAAAACTCTCTCAGTTCACTGAAATCATCATAAGAGTAAACTATATTTAACGTCATACAACTAAGCTGAAGAGCAACATATATGTGTGAGTTTTGTACCTTGTGCAAACTAAAAAACTGTAAACAGAGCAGCTACTTCCATTTAAACTGAAAGAATGCAATGTGTAAGCACCTAAATATATATGCACAGCCAGACCTTAGTTAGAATTCCAGACAGCTATACTCATTGCATAAAGTTGAAGTCAGCAACAGAGATTTAAATGGAAATTACTTAGAATACGTGACTTGGAACCAGCATAGAAAAAACTGCTTTGTAGACCCAGGTACTGGACAAGTTTACATTGCAACAGTTTCTACAGTTTTCACAGGCATGAAAGGTTTCTAAAACAAGACAGAACTAGGGGACTATGCCAGATCCACAACTGTTGCTTTATCAGTTAAGTGGATGCCCAAGCTCCTGATTGTCAGGATGACCATCAGTTTAAGAACTCATGCACTTCAGTGCAGCCTGACAGCCAGCTTCTGAAGACAGCTTTCTCACTTCTAGAATAAAATTCCTTCCCTTCTCCATTCCCAGCATCCCCAGTTCAACAATGCCTTTATTGGTTTAGGTGGAGAATTGTGAGCATCGGCCTGAAGTCTCAACTCCCTGAAGCAACTTCTCTAAAATTAAACTTGGCAGCTACTTCACAGAAAGGCGACTGGCAACCAGCACTTTAAGACATTCCATAGGCTGTTCAACAGCAGCTCTTAAGCTCTTAAAACGACCAGACTTCTGCTAACACCGAGTCTACACTTTCTTATTAGCTAATAATCCTGAAGACAGGTATCATGCTGGAAATGAACAAGACTGGAGGGATTAAACGATTCAATAGAGAAGTAGTATCTATTTTATTATAAAAGCAGTTACAGGTACTTCAAAACAGTTTTGACACACTTTCTCTTTCCACTTAAACATCTATGTTGCAAACACTTTAAGCTATATGAGAATGTAGCTGACTTGTCCTGCAAACCCAAAGATGACTGCACAGGTACAAGGAAGGCATTAAGCCTAGCTAAAGGCAGGGAACCCCAGAGTTTCTTTCTACAAACATAAGCTTTGTCTGAGATTGCTGACATACAAGCCTAGCATGTCAACTGCTGCATGCCTTTTTTTAAAAAAAAAAAAATTTTGGTTTTTCTTTCCATACATTGAACAGTATCAGTAACAGAACAGGTCGTCTGCTCTGCTCATGTATAGAAGACTAAACATAAATTTAAGACTTCAGCAAGAGCTAGCCTTCCTATCCAGAAGCATTTATTCAAACTTGCGTTAGGATGTTTGAGGGTGTATCATCTGCTCTGAAATAATGCAGTAAAATATTTTCTGTTGTTCAGATATTTGCAATGCTTTCACATGCTTACCTTGGAGACCACAAGAAAGACAGTGTATAAAAACACAAGGTTGTGTCTTGCTATTGGCAAGTAGTGGCTGTGTTGCAATGTGAAAAGAACTGCTCCTATCAAAGTTACCTTCACAGGGCTGGAAACAAAAGAAACAATGTTAAGTTCTCTTTTCTACTCATAGTGAAAGCTGGCATGACCTGAAATGCAATAGATGTTCTCAGTGTGCAAAAGAATTGTTTCTGAATAGAACTAATGAAAACTTGTGGTAACAGTGATCAGGTCCACAATCCAGCTATGATTAAACTAAGACTTTCACTTTATATACTATTACCATGCTTTCTGTCCACAATATGGATAAGCACCAAGTTCAGCACTACTTTACACATACAGCAAACTCGTGTTTGACAAATCGTCCTCAAATCTGTGCCTCTGTTCAGACTTTCTATGCCAGCTTGCTCCCATTCTTCTTCTCCCAACGTATCTTACTGAAAAGTTAAATTACAAAGCTTGCACTACTCTGACTGGACTTAAAAACAGGTTCCTATCCTGTACTCCAGATGTTAGGTACTCCACGAAGCTGCTTAAGGTGTTGAATAACAACATCATCTCGTTCCACTGTGACACTCCACCACTTCTAGGGTTGTAGTCAGCTTATACATGACTTGAGCCAGGCCTATATTATCAGGTTTTGCCAACATGACTGTGTTGGCTTGAGGCATGCAAAGATTTACATCTTCCAGCTATCTCTATGTCAAAGACCAGCTGGAGTGCATGGAGCTGCACCTGGGGACGGATGAGGTCCCAACTGAGAGCTTATGGGTCAGGATTAAAGGGACAGCAGGGAAAGGGGACATAGATGTAGGGGTCTGCTACAGACCACCTGACCAGGAGGACCGAGTGGATGAGGCCCTCTACAGACAGACAAGAGCAGCCTCACATTCACGAGCCCTGGTCCTCATGGGGGACTTCATCCACCCTGATTATCTGTCGGAGGGACAACACAGCAGGACATAGGCAATCCAGGAGGTTCCTGGAATGCATGGATGATAGCTTCCTTCTCCAAGTGGTAGAGGAACCAATGAGGAGAGGTGCTTTGCTGAACCTTGTTCTCACCAACAAAGAAGGGCTGGTGGGGAATGTGACGCTCAAGGACAGCCTTGGCTGCAGTGATCATGAAATGGTGGAATTCAAGATTCTTAGGGAAGCAAGGAGGGTGCACAGTAAGCTCACTACCCTGGATTTCAGGAGAGCAGACTTTGGCATCTTCAGGGATCTCCTTGCTAGAGTACAATGAGATGAAGCCCTGAAGGGAAGAAGGGCACAAGAAAGGTGGTTAATATTCAAGGATCACCTCCTCCATGCTCAGGAGCGGTGCCTCCCAACAAAGAGAAAGTCAGGTAGGAACACCAGGAGGCCTGCGTGGATGAACAAGGTGCTCCTGGACCAACTCAGACACAAAAAGAAGGTCTATAGGGGGTGGAAGCAAGGACAGATAGCCTGGGAAGAACACAGAGCGATTGTCCGAGCAACCAGAGATCAGGTTAGGAAAGCTAAAGCCCTGATAAAGTTAAATCTGGCCAGGGACATCAAGGGCAACAAGAAAAACTTCTATAGATATGTCAGTGACAAAAAGAGGTCTAGGGAAAATGTAGGCCCTCTCCGGAAGGAAACGGGGGACCTGGCTACCTGGGATATGGAGAAGGCTGAGGTTCTCAATGACTTCTTTGCCTCAGTCTTCACTGGCAAGAGCTCCAGCTGCACAGCCCAAGTCACAGAAGGCAAAGGCAGGGACTGGGAGAATGAAGAACAGCCCACGGTAGGAGAAGACCAGGTTCGAGACCATCTAAAGAACCTGAAGGTGGACAAGTCCATGGGATCTGATGAGGTGCATCCACGGGCCCTGAGGGAGCTGGCGGAGGAAGTTGCTAAGCCGCTATCCATCATATTTCAGAAGTTGTGGCAATCTGGTGAAGTTCCCAATGACTGGAAAAGGGGAAACATAGCCCCCATTTTAAAAAGGGAAAAAAAGAAGACCCAGGGAACTACAGGCCAGTCAGTCTCACCTCTGTGCCTGGCAAGATCATGGAGCAGATACTACCTGCGACTACACTAAGGCACATGGAAAATAAGGAGGTGATTGGTGACAGCCAACATGGCTTCACTAAGGGAAAATCCTGCCTGACTAATTTGGTGGCCTTCTATGATGAGGTTACAGCATTGATGGATAGGGAAAGAGCAACTGACATTGTCTACCTGGACTTATCCAAAGCATTTGATACCGTCCCACACAATATCCTTGTCTCTAAATTGGAAAAACATGGATTTGACGGATGAACCCCTGGGTGGATAAGGAATTGGCTGGATGGTCGCACTTAGATTTGTGGTCAACAGTTCAATATCCATGTGGAGGCCTGTGACGAGTGGTGTTCCTCAGGGGCCAGTGCTATTTAACATCTTTGTTGGCGACATGGACAGTGGGATTGAGTGCACACTCAGCAAGTTTGCAGATGACACCAAGCTGTGTGGTGTTGTGGACACGCTGGAGGGAAGGGATGCCATCCAGAGGGACCTCGACAGGCTGGAGAGGTGGGCCTGTGAGAACCTCATGAAGTTCAACAAGGCCAAGTGCAAGGTCCTGCACGTGGGTCGGGGCAATCCCAAACATAAGTACAGGCTGGGCAGAGAATGGATTGAGAGCAGCCCTGAGGAAAAGGACTCAGGAGTGCTGATGGATGAGAAGCTCAACATGAGCCGGCAATGCGCGTTGGCAGCCCAGAAAGCCAACCGCATCCTGGGCTGTATCAAAAGGAGCGTGGCCAGCAGGTTGAGGGAAGTGATTCTGCCCCTCGACTCTGCTCTTGTGAGACCCCACCTGGAATACTCATTCGGCTCTGGAGTCTGCAACACAAGAAGGACATGGAGCTGCTGGAGCGGGTCCAGAGGAGGGCCACGAAGATGATCCAAGGGCTGGAACACCTCTGCTATGAAGACAGGCTGAGAGATTTGGGGCTGTTCTGCCTGGAGAAGAGAAGGCTCGTGGTGATCTTATCACAGCCTTCCAGTACTTAAAGGCGGCCTACAGGAAAGCTGGAGAGGGACTTTTTACAAGAGCATGTAGTGATAGGACAAGGGGAAATGGATTTAAAACGAAAGAGGGGAGATTTAGATTAGATATAAGGAAGAAATTTTTCCCTCTGAGGGTGGTGAGGCACTGGAACAGGTTGCCCAGAGAAGTTCTGGATGCTCCAGCCCTGAAAGTGTTCAAGGCCAGGTTGGATGAGGCTTTGGGCAACCTGGTGTAGTGGAGGGTTTCCCTGCCCATGGCAGGGGGGTTGGAACTAGATGATCTTTGAGGTCCCTTCCAACTCTAACCATTCTATGATTGTATGATTCTATGATTCAGTGTGGTAAATCCCTTCCTAGTTATGCAGTTAGAAAACAAAGAGAACTTTGGACAGTTTTCTACAGTCATCTGAAGAGAGAGCACTCATATACTGGCAGAAAAATTCTGTGCATTTCTTAATCTGCATCTACATGTGACATACAGATGACATTCCTGTTCTCATAGAGCATCTAGTGTAGACAAATTCTTCACTGTGTTTTCAGTAACTCAGAAATACCCTGCATCAACTTCCTGCTTAGCAAGTCTGAAAAACAACTCTGTGTATACAGGCATCCCATTCATTTGCAGAATGTTTTATCCGTTTAACTTTGTAACTTACTTTCATTTCATATTCTTAAGCCTTATATATTAAACAGAATTTTAAAAATAGTTCTTGAGTTACTATGAACCACAACCACCATGGAACAAGCGCTGCCACAGTCTGTATGCATTTTTCTAGTGTTGCATCTCTAAGTACAGCGTTATTTGGGTTTACTGTGCTGTTTTTGACAGTGACATCCACATTGCGGAATTTTGCTTTCAAGACTGCAGCCACTCAGGCCCTGACTAAGAGAGAGAAATTCTAAACGTGGAATTTCAGAAAAAGCCAACAACTAACACAAGCCGTAAAAAGTTGAAATATTTCCAAAAGAAAGACTTCAAATTGCTATTCTGTTATTCTTTGTTGCTAAGAGGGGATGATGCAGAAAAGCAAAGTAAGTTTAAAAATAAATATTATTTCCAAAGACTTGACAGTAACATAGATCAAATGAATTTTAGGAAATTACCACAGTCAGCTTATCTTGACTTACAACAGTAGCTTGTGGCTTTCTAGCCTGTCTCAATTCTCCTTTTACTGTACAGACTAAACTGGGAGCTAAAATGGGAATATTACAGTTTAGTAATTCTGTGCTTCTGCAAGATAAGTAACATTTCCTATCTTGCAGTACATTTTTGCTATATTGAATAACCAATTTGCACCTTCTCAAAAATTGATATTGATGGAGGAAAACAGCACTGGCAGAGAAAGTACGAGGGACAAAACGCAAAGGAAGCCATCTTAGTGATGCTCAGAACACGCGGCAAAAATGCAGACTTCACTTGTATACTTCTGGTACTACTATCCTTTCATTTTGGATAGAAGATCATGTCCCTGTAAGACAAATTGACTAAATGTTGCTTTCCAGCAACTTCCTACCGACTCAATACTGCTTTCTGCCAAATAATTTCTGTTGATACATCCTCCCATTTGGTGTTCTCGTGCTGTGAACCTAAAATGACTAAAACCAATCCTCCACAAGATACACACCAAAGCATTGATTACCAACATTTCCTACTGCTTGCCTTTTTCTTTTTTTTTTTTCCCCCTCAAAATCTGAACCTTTAAAAGTGTCAAGACAAGGAGTCAGCAAAACAACAGTTAATATGTTGCAGTCTTTTTAAGAAAAACTTACTAGGACATCTTCAGTAGTTCATTGGTTTCAGGTTTCCATACTCCTCTCACCAGCTGCTCAAAGTTGGAAATTAGGCCACCACCAGCTCCTGAAATTGCCAAGATTTACTATAAGCCCCCACTGACTGCTACCACTGCTGCACAACCTATTATTGCTCCCGGAAAAACTCTTTACACCAGGTGCCAAATGTGGCATCCAAAGCTCAGACTTAAGGAGATTAATCCAATCTTTTAAACATGCATGACTTGCGCGCCCAACATGAAACCTCAGAGGTTTAGCTACTTGGCAAGAACCTTGAGTTCACCTTTTTGTGATAGCATCTGAACTGATTCACTCATTGCCACAAACAAATGCCTGAATTGTCAAAGTAAATCTCCAGAGAGGCTCACATCATTCCCTTCTTCACGTTGTCACGTAAGTACAGAGTGTTTCTATAAAGCATGAGGACCCTCTGTGAGAAAAGGTGGTATGTATTTTTATATTAAAAGAAGGCAAGACATAAGGAGGTGTTAGACACTGGCCAACGAGACCAATCGGTATCACAACATGGGAAAAGAAAAAAGACCATCACATTAACATAAGTTGTTACTCAAAGCAGAACAGAAACAAGCAAATAGAAACAAGAGCTGCACTACTACTTCCTGAAGTGGTTATAACATTGTGACTTACAAATACAGCTGCTAGGAAGGTAGCTTCCAGAGTCAAACTCCAAACAGCAGGCTGGCAGGAAGGTTCATTCCTGTGTTTAAAATCAGCTAATGGTTGCAACCCAGAAAGCTAAGAAAACAAGTTCTCTTCTTCAGCAACATGCAAGGAAAACAGCTCTGAGGAAACAGGCTGTTGGAAAGTCTAGTCATAGCACTGAAGCTACCCAAGAGATCTGTATTTTTATTGCCACCAACTGCCCATCCTACAAGTCCTTGCAAGACCTTCTGAAGGAATACGATGAACCTCCCTTAAAGTCATTCAATGCCACCCTTAATCAGGCAGAAAAACTGCCACACAGGCTTTTCCCTTGAGGCAACAACAGGCTGTATTAGGACTATCATACCCAGCACAACAAGGAATGGTGCTACAGTTATAGTGAAAGCCTAGCCATTTAAATACCACTCCAAAACATCACAATCCGTCAGAACAAGATGTAATGCATGTTACCTCTGGCCCAGCCCACAGCTACCATGACAAGCCAGGCGTCTTTGAAGTGACTGTCCGCATGTGCAACGCCAGCCGTTATCTTCCATGTCCTAGTCACTTCTTTCATTCCTGCAACCAGAAGCCGAAGAGGCAGAAAGGCAAAGCACTGGTAGAATATGTCTTGTGGGCAGTAAAACACAAGATACCTGAAAATTATGAGAAAACCCATTAGCAGCATTCAAAAGTTTTTGCTAAGGAATTAACATTCTAATAACTTTTAAAGGTATTTTTGGAATATCACTAGCAATGCATGATATACTACTGATAACTCACTGTCTTGTGTGGTAGATATACTGGAACAAATTTGAAATGCTTTCGAGCGTCCTTGAGCTCTTGCACCCAAATTATCAAACTTTATTTGAAATCGTTCTTACTGCCTCATTGTCCCAGAGAAGAATCCACTGAAGTACATAAGAAATAGCTTTAAATTTAAACAAGTGTTCGACAGTTTACATACCAGGTTTTTATAATTTAAATTATTAAATTAGTGTCTGACTGACTTTGTGTGGTTTGTTTTTTTTGTGGGTTATTTTTTGTTTAGTGGGAGGTTTTTTTGTTTTGGTTTGGTTTTTTTAACAGTGTCACAACAGGGTGGTAAATTACCTGCTGACACTATGCTTTCATACTGATAGGTATACAGTAACCACCAATTCTAGCTTTTCCAGCTTGCCAATTACAAGCACATTTCTTTTTCCAAAGTGTTGAAAGTACAGTACTCAAAATTTAATAATATATTTTATTAACTTGCTTTTAAAAGAAAGTAAAGTTAAATATGGCTAACAATGAAATCCTAAACTGACAGTAAATTCTCAAAGATTAGATTATATGGTGTTATATTGTATTTCTTTAATCATAAACAAAATTCAGTTTTTACAGAGACATTCAAGGTCTCAAAAAAAAAAAAATCAAGATTAAGTATCTAGATTATCTCAGCACATGAATAAGAGAGTAATAATTAAATAAAAGCAGAGAAAGCCTTTAAAAGATGAGAGGGGTACTCTTCCATATTCTGAAAAAAAAATTAAAAAAAATACTTGCCTGTTGGTTTAGGCTTCTGAGCTCAAATCTGTCTACCAAGAATTTCTAAGGCTGTATCATTCTCCTGTTTACTCAGGCTGCAAGGCAGAGATGTACCTCTCATATCTAGTTTACTTCACTAGCAATACTAGCAGACACCACAACTAAGAAGAGTCATGCTTCATGGTTAGAGTTAGAAAGCAGGACAGCCCTCATTGTTTGTGGGGGTTTTTTTGTTTCAGTCCATCCCCAACCATGCAGAAAAAACAGGCTTATGCTTTACAGCAGAATGCCAGGAAGCTTCCTCCACAGAAAGGCAAGGTTTATCTGAAGTCCTGTCCTCGTTATAGATCAGCTTTTGCTGCAGTGGATATAGTACCTTGCCAATGAAAACTTCTAAAGCTTCTTCTCTTCAAGACGTCCCAGAATGTAGCATGCAATAGCCCATTTCTCACGTACAACAAAGATACTAGAATGTACATTAATAGCTAAGTATTGGTCCAGTGTTCAGTTTTAGCTCTACTTATATTCCTTCTGTTTTCTTTTGTAAATTCCATTGCCTTTATATGCAACCAAGCTTCAGTTGATACGAATCCAAACATGTATACAGAGCATGTATTTTAATGGATACTGCAAATAGCCATGTAGTCAACAGACAACACCGACAAGAATTCATTCACAATTGCAGAATGTGGGCTTAGAACAGCGAGGAACAGGTAACTGGATTTTCGTCTGTAATTTCTGCTGGCAACACTTACTGACAGAAGATGTCGCTGTCCTACAGACTATTCAAGAGCATTTCTCAAGCACGGCAAAACCCCTTTCCCAGTTTTACGCATGGTTTGGGGAATTTCATTTCACGTGATTTAAGACCAAGAATTAAAGTCATTATACTCATGAAGAGAGAACTCTGTAAAACAAGAAGCTTAAAACGTTTCATAACATTCACAGTTCCCCACTAAAACCTCATTTTATTCGTGCACAGCAAATCACACTTGACCACCTAAGTTCAACACAAACCATATTCTGTTTACATGTACTCCTAACTGATGTCATTTGTTAAAACAAGCAGTTTTGTCACTGTTTTAGACTAATACAAACTATAAGCAGATTCTATAAGCTTTGTTAGTGCTGCACTATTTACTGCACATCATTCATTTCACTGATTTGCCTAAATGAAGTCTGTCTGCATCTTCCATTGCAACATGAAGACCAGAGGACTAATATATAGATACGCACAGATACATAGAAACACTAACTTTCATTTAAATCAATTCGTAGTTATAAAACCTAACAGGCTACGAGGAAGATAGTAAAGTATTTCAAGCAGATAAAACTATAAAACTCTTCTAAGACAAAAATTGTGATTTTTAAATTCAAAAACCCACTGCTCCTCACAAATTTGGTAAAGTTTGAGAGTGTCTTCAAAGATCACCTTCTGCAAGAGATGAACTCCCCTGGAAGGCCGCGTTTATAGGACAATAACTCCAGTGCTCTTTTTGAATTCCAAAACAGGTCAAATTGCTGCCTCGTTCTCATACTTGACTACCCCTCCAGCTCTCTACTGACTTCCACTATAACACCAACACATTTGGGAAAGGCAAAACACAGAAAAAAAAAAATGGTATCAAGAAGCAGAAACTAGAGGAGATTGAAGATGATCTATGTCCTAGATCTCCAATTACAGAAAAGTTTCAAATTTTTACATCAGTCATGTTCTGGCCATCAAGAGCTACTGCTGAAAAACTAGACTCCATTTATGACTTCCCTATATCCAGAAAAGCAGTAACTGAACTACATTTTCTTCCAAAATAATATTTTCAGCTGCTTCACCAGCAATAATCTACTCTTGTTGTATAATGAAATGCTCAGTCACTAAAGTTGCTCTATTCTGAGCATCTTACTCTTTCAGAACAAGATCATAAGAGCTATTTTGCTGCACTGACTTTCTGGATGAAGACACATCATCCTAATCCTAAAAGTTTTAAGTTAAGCTTCTGATTTACAGGGTAGCTTGATGGTATTATCTCAGTTTCCAGAAAAACTATAGCTTCCTCATAACCAATACTACTCCTCTCAGTTGTGGCTGCTTACCAGACCGAAGATGCCAGTAGAATATTTGTGCCCTTTGCCAGAAATGCTACGGGAGGTTCTGCAAGCATCAACGAAGACAGAACGGACCCACCGAAGCAATAAAGCATAGCACTAAACCAGCAGGCAATTGGACTTCGGACTGATACTTCCACAGCTCCTGAAACAAAGGGAAAGGACGCAGAAATAGAAATCAGTATCTGAGAATCACATTGTGTTTTAGAACTCAGTAACTTTCAAGTCATGCAGCCCCACATTTTCTTTTAGGTAATGAAAAACCCTGCAGAAATCTCTAGGCCACATAGTAAACGTCTTCAGGAACACAAAGTTCAGAGTGCCCTGACCTAAGCGTATGCTATCTAAATGAAAGACTGACATTGCATTCTCTGAACATTTGTGGTAAGTTGGTTTAGTATAACTGTTTGGCTACCAAGAAGAAAAAGCTTTCGGAGCACGGCTGAGAGATCTCATTGGTAATAATCTGGGAGAGATACACAGCTGCTCTCCAATTTGTATTAAAAATACAAAAGTGGCTTTGCTGACCTAGACAGGATTGGTATGGGTAATGTTTGGGGGGTTATTCTACAAATTCCATTTCTGCTTTTGAGTGTTCATGAATTCAAGGTCACCCTTTTTCCTTTTCCCCTGTAACACCCTGCTAACTGTGTTTGCTGACCAAAATGAAAGCAATATCCAAAACAATTATTAATTAGTTTCACCTGCAATCCCGAACAGAGGAAAAAAGGTTACCTGAAGCCAAAATGACACACTTAGGTTTCCCTTATTGGTAAAAAGTTCACAGTTTGGTTTGGTTTGTTATCTTTAAAATTAATTATCCCTTTTATCTTGCAATTGAACTATGCCAAAAGAGTATTTAATATCAAAAGATGATGCTAGAGGCAATGGGAAGCCTTAACCAGTTTCAGAGGGAAACAACACTGTAAGCCAGAAATAGCCTCAAGTACTTGTTTTTTGACTATTTCTTTCCACTTCAAAAGTCCAATGCTGCCAAAGCTTCCCCTTTCACACATGCTGAGCACTCTTTGCCTCAACTAGTTTAATTTTCCTCAGTCCAAGTGCTGAAGTTCACAAAAGCAAACATGAAACCTAGTGGTGTCTGCCCCAGAATGAAATCGGGCATGTTCACCATTCAGAGGAAACACTCCGGATGTTTCAGACACTTCTGTGCGAAAGAAGCTTCTTACTCAAGGCAAGAAGCTCACATGTATCAAAGAGAATACAGCACTCTCAATACATTTCACTTGATACAACAGCATTAACAAGATTATTCCGGTTTTAGCGCTGGCACAGCTATAACATATTCCAGATTCCCATGTAACAGCCAATACAAAAAAAAAAGGAGCACTATTACCACTTCTCCAAAGTAGCTATCGATTATTGTTCACGCGCATGTAACTAACAGAAGTATTTCTTCTCTGAAAGGGTTGTCAGCCACTGGAACAGGCTGCCCAGGGAGGTGGCTGAGTCCCCATCCCTGGATGTGTTTAAGAAAAGGGTGGATGAACTACTTAGGGATATGGTTTAATGGGAGATTAGGGACGGTTGGACTGGATGATCTCTAAGGTCTTTTCCAACCTAGAAAATCTATGAAAAATCTATGAAATCTATGAAACAGTAGAAAATTCTAAAACCTGCTACTATTACTTAAAATCAAAAGTGAAAGTATAAAGTAGGCCGTTACATCCAGATCCCATATGGCTGAATGTGGACCTATTTTCAGCAACCTATTTTCAGCAACCTATTTGAAACAGGTATCAGTGGTTCGTGCTTACTACACTGAGGTTTCTTCATTAAAATGAAAAGTATCTACAAACGCTGACAGCCATTGTAGTCAGAAAAAAAAATGCAAATTTATATTAAGTACACACTCCCTGCTCCAAAAGAGTTACAGCGGTTTCCTTACCACATAGAATTATTCTCATCTGATGGCACAGACTCATTACAAGTACCACTATATACCTACTTTAGAGAACCACAGAATCATAGAATGGTTTGGGTTGGAAGGGACCTCAAAGATCATCTAGTTTCAACCCCCCTGCCATGGGCAGGGACACTCTCCACTACACCAGGTTGCTCAAAGCCTCATGCAGCCTGGCCTTGAACACTTCCAGGGATGGGGCATCCCATGAAGGGACTAGCATAAGAGGACTGAACTCCCTTTCTTGCAACAAAGAATATCCTACCCCCATGGTTGCCAGCAGTCTCTCTGTTGAGTAACTCCACTAAATGCTGCTGCGGCATTACAGCACTAAGTGACCCTACAGAGAAGAAACACGCTGAACTTTACAGCACAACCAGAAAACCCAGCTCATGGAGGCAGCCAGTGTAAGTCACAAATCACAAGGGAACATGTGCTGGAACAGGGGAGTTCTGCTAAGAGACCAGCTGTTGCATTATGCACAAACTTTAACCCCTGGACATATGTAATACTGGATGTAATCTGCACAGTAGTCTGGTCTTGGATCGAGACCAGTAACCAGATTGTGACAGGAGGTTCCACGTGCAAGGACTGTCAGCCTCCAGAATAGGAGTAAGCAAAAAAAGACCTTGCACCTCAGACATTCATCATCAGGTGGGGGTGCACCAACCTCCCTGTCGTCAGCATGAAGCTTCTCACCTTGTGTTAGCAGAGAAGTAATCATCTGAACATCTTACTGGCAGCCTCCAACAGAATACCTAACTCCCTCCTCCCTTCCCACAAAATGCAGCAGGACTGAGAGCTAACTGAAACCCAGCTGCTCCTTCACTTCACCAGCTGGTCGGTCAGATTAAGAACATAACAAAAGGAAACCACCGCAGGCGCTGTGCCTTTGAATTTAATACACTGCATGGTATTTTTCACGCATGTGGACATCGACTGCGATTAACCAAACGCACCTAGTAATGACTAGTTTTAAGGGAAAAATGGAAGATTTTCATGTACCAACTTTGAAAAGGTTTGAATCGACTTCTGTTGTACCTTTGACATCATTGTTTCTAGTTCAACTTGCCTTCTCTCCTACATACTTTGTGAAAATATTTTTGTGATTTTTCACTTCCTGTAGTACAGGCCAGATAAAAAAAAAAACACCTTTAAATATAAAATTCGCTGAAACGTTGGAGTTGCTTTAAAATTAGTTAGCGCTCTCTTCTCTTTGCCAATCCATTCCCCTGCCTTTCAGCAATCACCACTTCACCACTCTTCCTTTCTCCCACAACTAACAGCAAGTAGCTTCCAGGTTTGAGGACACATCTAGGAATTACTACCAGATTGCTCGCTATCAGCAAGCTCAAAACAAAGCACCCAAATTTCTTCAGGAGGTTCCTAAGTGGAAAAGGACGAGAGATTAGTAACTCTGCTGGACTTCAGGATTCTTTCTGTTGGTCAACATTAGAATTTCCTTGGCTCAAACGCCAGTATTTAACAATTCATACCTGCTTTCTAACAAGGCATATACTCAACCTAGAAGACAATGAGGCAAAAATTGCTGATACTAATTTAAAGCACATCTTGGCATTGCTACCTAAATTAAGAATGCAATGTAACCCTTCAGAAAACAAACTCAATTTTAAGTGGGTCACATGTTTTCAAACAAATGGTCATTTATATTTGTCCTCTGATGCATCCTGTAAAACTAACGAGGCATCAGACAACCATGCAGAATAGCATCTGCCAAAAGGCCACAAGTCCTGCACATGGCAGATTCTAGAAAGTAAATATAAGGTTTTAAAAATGCAAAGTCTATACAGTTTTAAATGTTGTTTCTAGACAAGAGTAGTAAAAAAAACCTCAGCAAACAGCAAACTATTTCTGCCAGTTTGGTAACATCTGATTTAACCTATCCAACATGTCTTAAATGGGCAATCAGAAATACATACCACACACACCTCTAAAGAGCAAACCAGAAGGACTTGTAGAAGTTCTTCTAGGACCTCTAGCTAACTTTACACACACAGTGAATTCAGCTAAAAGGATTTAAAAAGTCAGATTTAATTTAGTAAAACTATGTCAAAACAACTTGGTCCTCTTCAAATCATCAGAATCATCTCATAGAAAACTTGCAAGAACAAAACCAGCACGTTCCTTCCAAATACAACACATCCTCAACCCTCAACAACTTTTGCTGTTCCTCCATCCCCAAAAAAGAAAATTGCCAGTTCTACAGCTGACTGGATTTACAAATAAGCAATTCTTAAGCAACCTCAAAGGCACTAACCAAAAACTCTCCGTGTAGCACATGTGGAAAGCAACAGGTTTGGTTGTCACTGCTTTAGTTCATCGGCACTCACAAGACAGCAAGAAAATCTCATTACAAGCACTGGAAAGTCCCAGCTACTGTGCGCCCATCCGTGATACAAATACCCACACTGAATCTGATTTTCAGCAGTGCAGGGAGGTGGTATTCCCATGAGACAGTAATCTGGGATAAAACCACAGTGTATCTGCCTTGATCACATGCTTCCTAGACCATCAGCTACTTGGGGTTACCCAGCTATTTCCCTGGAATACATAGTGTTTAAGCTTCCAAAAAGAATACATAGTAATGCCTGCAGAAGATTAATCAATGATAATATATCCATCCTGAGCAGTTCATAATAACCACTATTTCAGTTACGATTCAATATTCAGTTCAAGCTGCTTGTAAGCGAGCAGCAGACCAGTGTGCTGTCACCTTAATGACAGTTCTTAATTCAAAGTATTCTTTTGAATACTCAAGAGTTCTGAACTTTCCAGCTACTAAACCAAGAAGAAAAAAATTATCGGCGCAGTTCTCACCAGACTTCTGACAGCACCTCCATTGTCGGGAAGTGCTTTCTCACTAAAGCGATGCTGATGCTAGCAAAGGGGAGAGACTCCTTCCGTCCTCGTTGTTAAACCTGAGTCCATTCCACAGGACAGTTTAAAGGGAGTGCGTGATAGTGCCAATTACCTTTAGACAGCAAGTCTCGTCTTGAATGGACGAGTTCTATTGAACAAGGCCACAAGTCAGCACCCAGAAACAATTTTAGCAGCATCCAGTAACAAAATTTGGGGAAGATGCTAGCATATGTAAGCATTTTACACCAGTCTTCCCAGTGTGCTAAATGCATTTACTCCTCAGAAGTAAAAATGCACCTTGACACGTGCAGGAAGGGACTGAAGAACAGGTCTCACTAGACAAACAGCCCCGAGCCTTAACAATATGAAGTGAGCAGAACCTCCCAAATCATCACTATAACCCTGAAAGTCAGCTTAGTTTCCCACACAGTTACCAGCTGGGATGAACAGTCCAAAATTACTCCACAAGTAGTTATTCTAAACACTCAAACAAGTCTAGTCTCTACATGTGTGACAAGTAAAACCTAGGCTTGGGGCTAACTATCACAGTGCAAAAGATTTTCTAGACAGAGCACATAGAGACTGGAGTGTCATTACATGCACTCATACGAAATCTCTCCTCTCAGAAGCAATACCTGACAGCAGGTCCTTGGCCTCTGGTTTGCATTCCTGCTCTGCAGGGAATCACAGAAGGGTTTCGGTTGGAAGGGATCTTTAAAGATCATCCCCTCCAACCATAAGCTTAACTTCAGGAGGGTCAGTCCTTTTATTCTTGGAACTTACTACATCTTAAACTGCGAAAAGGTTTTCGGCAAGACTCCTGGCCAATTTCACCAGTGCCTCTAGTCCTGAGAAGGCCAGAAACGTTCAGCTAGGTGCCTCCTACGTGGTTTCTGCAGCCAAGCAGACACTACTTATTGCCAGACGGACTAACGAAGACAGCAGATGATCTTATTTGCACGCTTACAGGCTCGCAAAGAACATCTGGATTTTGAGACAAGAAGGGCACGCGGGAGGGGCAGAGCGGGAAGGGGCACACCGCTGCCACAGAGCCCCGCACTGCACCCGGCCACAGGTCTGTGCGGCATTTCGGTGTAAGACCTGAAACTTCTGCCTGCTGCGCTGTCGTTCCAGAGGCCACGAGGAGCACTGACAAACCTTTCGCGCACCAAATGACACACAAACCACCTCGGAATTTGCGGGAGTGCGCACAAGAACTGAGGTTCGGCCACTCTCCGTAAGAAAAAATACAGACAGACCATCTGAGCGTGGCGGGGAAAAGCCCACGCCAGCCCCCTCTGCCCATTTCCAAGCCGGACGGGCCTCGAGGCTAAAGGCTCCGAGGTGCTCGAGCACCCCCGCCCGGGCGAGACACCTGCAGCTCCCGCACAGCCCCAGCGGCGAAGCCCGGGCAAACGCCGTCCCCCCGGGCGCCGGCCGGCACCCGGCTCCCCTCAGGCACCCCCCGCCATCTTGCGCGGCAGCCGCCCTCGCCCCGGCGGGGCTGGGGCAGCCGGCGGGAGGGGGCTTCCCGGCCCCTGCCCCTGGCCCGGCCCGGACGGACGGACGGAGAACAGCGGGGACGCGGCGCGCGTGCGGGGCAGGGACGGGGGAACACGGCGGGGGAGAGGGGGCGCCTCCGTTCCGTCCCGTCCCGTCCCGTCCCGTCCCGTCCCACCGCGCGCCCCCGCGGCCGCTCACCCCGCTGCTCCTTCAGCGCCATGACGGAGGCCACGTAGTGCGCCAGGTCGAAGAAGGGGAACATGGGCAGGCGCGAGAAGAGCTCCGGCACCTGCCACAGCTCCATGGCCGGGCGGCGGCACGGCGGAGCGGCAAGCGTCTGCCCAGCGCGGCGGCAGCCGCGAGCGCCCTGCACGAAGCTCGGCCCCTGACGGCCGCCGTCAGCGGCGGGGCGGGCCGGGGCGGGGCGGGCGGTTCGCCATCTCCTTTCGGGCGGCCGTGGGCCGCCGGCGGCGGGGGAGGAGGGTCTTTCCGGGCGGTGCTGGGGCTACAGCGTTCTTCTTGGCGGTCGAGGTGTTCCCCCTGAATGAGGTTCCCTGCACCTCGTCCTGGCAGCCTCGGACACGGCAGACGGCTCATTCCCTTCCTCTCTATGGCTGCATTTTGCCTTTCTGGGCTATTGCTGTCTCCACCGGGTCTTATGTTTCCCCTTTTAAAAAAAGTCCTTACGTTCCTGGCTCATGATCAGCTTGAGACTGACTGTGGCCCCCAGAGCCTTTTCTACACTGTGCTTATTCCCTGTTGTGTATCCCTGCAGCTGGCTGTACTTCTGCACTGCTCACTATACTTACCAAGTACAAGTGTCATACCTTCACTTCTTCCCCCTTTTCCTTTTTTCTTTTTTTTTTTCTTTTTTCTTTTCTTTTTTCCTGCGGAACATTTTTGCAGTTTGTCAAGAGTATTTAGGATTACAATCCTGTTCTCCAACATGTGGTCTTTCCCAGGTTGATGTCATCTGTTTAACACCTGCCTAGTAATTACAGGGGGTATTAATGTATACCATAACCCAGTCAGACCTCAGCAGAAACTCATTTAATACATCTTTACATCCAATTTTAACAAAGGCCATTTTTAGCTGTTTTGTGTTCTAAAAGTAGATCCCTAACCAGTTTTTGCATCAATCCTGCAATATTTTCAACAAAGCTACTTTGCTCATGACCTTCCCAAGTGAAACGTTACTGGACACCTGCTAACTCTGAGATACAACATCAGCGTGTTCTTTGTCCACCAGACTGGCTAATTTGTCATAGAAGGAAATTGTGTTGGTGTGACACTGTTCTTGATGGATCCATGTTAGGGGTTGTTAGTCTCCTCATTTTTTCAGCACTTTTATTTTTTGCTGCAGATGGAAGATAAGTTTACTGGTTTGTGATTCTTTGGCTGGCTGTACTGCTAAAGAAAAGCACCATTTTTGCCTTTTCCGCTCAATTTCCACAAGCTGGTGAAGGCAACTGTTAACGACTCTTAAGATTTACACGCTGTGGTGAAGTTAATCAAGCTAAGCAATGTGAAAAGATACAACTTCAGCAGGTGTTCTTAAACTTGAGTTTTGCCTACTAAAGTCAGGAAATAACTGGAATAGCTGGAGGACAGTTTTCTAGAGCAGAATATTGCTTTGCCACAGCTGGTAGATGGTAAGACGTAATAAATGAGTAAGTTGCATTCTCTGGCAGAAAGCAGTTCAGTATCATTTTGTTTCCCGCTGAACAGTGATAGATTTGTATGCAGCTGCAACAGCAGAGGAGTCACTGACAGGGATTTATACCCTATAGCGATCCTTTGCCCACAAGCTAAGAAACGCCAGAGAATTTCTACTCGTTGCAGTACTGTGTTATTCCCACTGAGTGGCATTAGGTTCCTTGCTAGAAAGTCAAAACTATTCAAATCATAGTGTGCAATCATAGGAGGAGAAAAATGAAAATGGCAATGGCCACAACAAATCTGTAGCGACACAAAAGAAAATTTGGGCTAGCAACGTGTTGTGCCTGATGACAATGTCTGCACTGCAGCTACTGTCGTGCCTACAACTCGTGTAGATAGACCCAAGTTCTCTAAAATACCACTACTGGTGCTATCACACAGTGGATTGGCAATAGCTACCCGAATCCTTGTTCAGGTCCTCTAATACATACTACATCCTCTTTTAGGAGGTCTTCACCCAAAGCATTGCTTTCCAAAGCAGAGCTAGCTTAGTGTGAAGTTGGATCTCCACAAGCCTCCCTTACAGCAGTTGGGCGGGCAATGTGTGTTAACCGGCACGGCTAAACTAGAAAGAAGTTCTCATGGGTTTCCTACCTCCAGCACCAGTGGGAAATAAGAATGGCTGTTTCTCCAAGTTTGCTGTTAACCAAGGAGAGATTCCTGAGATTTCTGTGCATTCAGGGTAGCATCTTAGCAGAGTAGGACAGAGGAACCCAACAAAGAGAAATCAGATCAAGGAACACAGTCTATGTAATAAAAGTAGAGTAACAAAGAAGAAAACTTCAAATTGATCACTGATTTTCCAGATGTCCCAGATATTTCAGGAACAATTTAAAATAACAGAGGATAAGCACGTCTGAAATAATCCTGTTCATCCTTGGACCAAATACGCTGATGCTGAGAGAACTGTGGCAGTGTGACAGGGTGGTATTAGTGTGGAAGCTAGGTACCCTTGTGTGTGTGTGTGTTACTCACTTTTTTGTGTTTTTCTGATTTCAAACAGGAAGAACAGATATCCCTTCATTTCTTGTGGATGGGCTAATAAATCTAGCTGAATATGCTATGCATCTAAGATAACTAAAAATGGACTGTTCAGTATTCTGCTCTGTTTCCTGAGTGTAAAGCTCAAAATAAAAGCAAAGCACAAGCCTGAACTGACTCTCTTGCTCAAGGAATGTTAGCATGACATTAAAAAAACCACCCTAGACACCTGCTGATTAGCTACCCAGCTTCCACATGTGCCAGTGTACTTTTTGGCAGGATTAGTTGTCCTTTCCAAGAGGACACTGATAAATTAATACGAATATTTTCTGTATTTGCTTCAGAAAACATTCCAGCTATTCATGAAGTTGCCACATTTTCACTTCTGAAACAACTGTGAAAGTCTGGGATGTTACATGCCTGTCAGCTGTTCCTGATCGCTGCCTTGCTGCATGTCATAACCGATTTTAGATAGGCAGTTCTTCTTGGTCCATTCGAGGCAAAACTGAAATCATCACACGACACTCAACAGTAACAAAGAGAGAAGGAATGAAATGAGGTGCTTTCAAAGTGAGTGCACGTCCACATCTTTAACGTCCACAGAACATGACATCAGTAATTCGTTACTCCCTAGATCTTCCAGAAGGTGCAGATAATGTAAACTAGAGCTGTCATACCTGATTCATTTGTTGAGTCCATTTCATAGGGCGGTTAATGCTAATTTAGTGTTTGAAGAGAAGGTCTGTGTACCTAGTATGGAAGCACGGCTGGTGATGTTGCTGCTAAATGCAGGATATGTTTATTTAGTGTTTTATTTCGTAATGTCTGGGATTCTGAAGACATTGACTTGGAATTCAAAAATGGTGCCTTAGGAAAAAAAAAAAGGAGGACTTCTTTAGTCACTAGTATGCCTCAAAATTCATGCATCTCTACCCTACTTCCCAAACTGAGGAAATTAGAAATATTGCTATTTTATGGAGTTTTAAATTAAATTCATTTACCTTTCTTAGAAGATCTCTCAAACTCAAGTCTATGCATCAGAATCAAGTCCAGTTAAAGTAGTTCTCTTTGTCATGTATGAAAACATGTATCTGCCACACTGCTGTCTGTCTTCTTCCAGTTCAGTTCCCACTCTGCTCAGTCTTATTTCCTTCACGTTTCCAACCATCTCTTATCCCCCTCAGGCTGCTTACTTTCATCTTCTGGTATGTTTCCCTCCATTTCCTCTCTCTCTAGCACCATGTACTTCACCCTGCCTATTTCTTTCACTGTCATCCCTCACAGTTACTATCACCTTCCCAGTTTTCCTGATTTTCTTGCTTTCTCCATGCCATCCACAGCATTTAGTTATGGCGTAGTACACCTCTCCACCTCCTGTCTCTCTCCGAGAATCTGCCTTTTCATCTCATCTTTGTCACCTTACTCTTGTAGATGCTTTCAATGAATACTCATGTACTCAGGCCTCACCTTCACCTCTGCATACCTTCCAACTTTGTGTTTCACTGCTGTTACCCTCCTTCTTTCCATACTCTTCCTCCAGCAGGCTGCCTTTTCCTATCTCCTTTGAGTTTTTTCTACGAATTTGTTTGCTGAAGTGCTTTGAAAACATTAGCTGAGAAAACAAACCACAGGAAGTTCAAACAGCCATTTTTCACCTAACACACCATTACTTTGGTTTATTTTCCTTGTATGCTTATTGATGCCAATCTAGATTGCAAAGTGGAAAAATAGAAGTGTTTCTTAAATGAAGCAGTAGCATTGTTTAGACTTACATCTGCCTCAGATCCGATTAAATTCTCACAAATATCTACAAATCCATTTAAAATTTCTCTTCTCCTACAACCTTTAAAGCAGCAGTACTGTGTTTATTCTTCGGTGAAGCCTGCGACTGAGGACTGCAGCAGCTTGTAGTCAATGATGCTGGCTCTATCCAGGAGCTCTCTAGCGTATACCTTTAGGTTATGTCCATACAACTAGGCAAAGCATGTAATTCAGGCTCTTGAGTTACATACTCCATGTATTTTGTACCTTTATTGCAGCAGTAAACTCAGTCATGACTTTGCATAGAGCTGAATTCAGGTGCTAGAGGCCACACAAATGTTATGGTCTTGGCTGCAGAGATGTAGGTCTTCTAGAAATGGTCACTAGTCTCCTGAGTGCTCAGTTATTTTCATCTCTGCTTAGGTTTCCATTTTGCACTAAGCCTCTTCTTAGCACACCTTGTTCCTTAACAACATGCTTGTTGAGCACCTAGAGTGGGCTTGAACTCATACCTTCTTTATCTCTCCACTGCGTCATCAAATGTATCATAGATGCTTAGTGCAGATGACTAAAACAAGTTCCAGCTCTCTGTTAATCCAACCAAGGTTCAGAGATGTTTTTCCTTACAGTCATGACTCTCCTTTAGCAGATACATGGGCTGAGGCAGTAGCACACAGGAGTGCCACAGTGTTACAGGAGAGCTGTAATGTTCCCTAGTTGAACTTTCAGCGGTTGTATTGACTTGTGGTTCAGCTCCCACAAGCACTGAGCAGCCTCTCTCTCCTCTCATTACATACATGATTCCCAAGCGTCTGCGTGCTCAGTAACCTTCAGTATCTTTCATCTCCACACACCTGTCATCGGAGTTAATTGACCAGTCCCACTCTATCCTCCAAAACGTGAGATTCTGTTCTGGATCTGGAAGTTGGGGTCCTACTTCGACCAACTTCACAGTTGTTTGTTTTTCTGGAAAAATCCATGTCATTAATAATCATTGCTAGCTAGTTTCAAGGTTATTGCCAATAACGGTTGACAGTACATTGCTTACATATTCCTGTTACCATAACTGTTATTGCAATAGTATTATACGTCACAATATTATTTAGGAGTTTCAAATTATGCCAAAGCTCATTGCATTAAACTTCCTATATGTGTGCAGCAAGAGAAATATCCTTGCTCAGTATAACTCGCTATGTCTATAAACAAAACATTAGGAAAAGCAGTGATCTGGGCAAGGTCAGCCTTCAGGTCAGGAGAAAACCAAGGTGACAAAGCAAGACCTTCTCCTCTACATTATGCTACTTACTATCTTTATCTCCTTTGTCAAATCTTTGGCAGTCTGATCTCCCTCAAGACCTGCTGTAGAAGGGAAGAGAAGGATACAGTAAGACCTCATACAATAAAAATTACCATGCCTCGAACTACTGCTGTGCAGTAAATCCTGCTGCATGCCCTGTCTTTTTTTGTTAGATGCATCAGGAGGGCAAAAACCCAGGTCTCTAAAGATCATTAGATATCAGTGGATTTTAGGTGTTCCATGACCTTCAAGAATCTGGCCTTCAGGGAGCATAGGATCTGGGATTACTGATTGTCTCAGATTTCAAGCTATTTGTTTAATCAGTTGTATTTATTTATAATACGACATAGCTAAAAAAAATACCGTTTGGTTTGGCTCAGATCTGATAAGCTTCCCTGCTTCCCAGGGAAAAGAAGAAAAGCAAAGGACATTTCCATGCATATTATGAACACAGAGACTCCAATCAGCATGTGGTAATTTCAAAAAGCAGTCTTTATATTTTAATTTAACCTATTCGTCTCACATTTCTGATATTTTTTCTGCTTATTTGCTTAGTTGCTCCACTGACAGTGTTACTTAGAGCTAGTTTTATTAAATACTGAAATATACATTGTAATAGACTACACATTTAGCAAATGAGATCTGGGATTATAGAAGAACAAAGCTGGCAAGATACTACGCATTTTCTGCCCTATCAAGTAAACTATGTGTAATCCCCTCTCTGAAACATAATGCAAATGCAGCTGAGCCTGAGACTGGACCTAACTGGACAGCTTGAAGACAGTCATTTTTCCTTCCTCCATTCACTTTCATAAAATGGTGTCCTGAGACTTTGCTTAGGCTGCAGGACTGAATAGTCTGCTCTGCATGAGAAAGGGGAGCTGTCCTATTTAAGGTGGAGTGCAGAGCAAATGTCTTCCTTCCACCTCCCCTTTTCCCTCTCAATAGCACATGATTTATCTTCACCAGAGGCAGGAGTTGTCTCTCACAAACCAGCCTTCTGAATTTCCACCTGAACAGAGCACAGAACAAAAAAACGGAAAATGAGGAAACAGTTGCTATTCCCTCATATGTTTTTGTCTGGTAAACAATGTTCACCAGAGTTTTATGGACAGCAAGTTCAGGCCCATCTCTTGCTGTCAGAGTCGTAATGCCCCCTTCCCTCTCATCATCTCTGCAGGCATGTATATAGATACTGCTTTCATTATGTGTGGAAACAAGGTGCCTCATTCCAACAATTTTCGGTTTGAAAGGCAAAATATACTTCTGATTTGTGACAAAAATATTCAGGCCAATGCTCAGCCTTGGTCCTGCACCAATACCAGTATCCTGAGGAACAATCAGAGTCGTGCAAGCAGGTTGAGGAAAGCGATTCTTCCCCTCTCTTCAGCACTGATGAGGCCACATCTGGAGTTCCATGTCCGGTTCTGGGCTTCTCAGTACAAGAGAGAGATGGGCTTATTGGAGCAAGCCCAGTGGAAGGCCACAAGGATGACTGAGGGACTGGAACATCTTTCGTAGGAGGAGAGACTGGAGGAGAGATGGTTGTAGGGAAGCTTCTCGATGTGTACCAGTGTGTATTGGTATAGGGAATGACCTATGGGGAGCCAGACTCTGCTCAGTGGTGCCCGCTGGCCCAGCAAGAGGCAATGGGCACAAATTAAAAAACATGAAAATCCATCTGAACACAATAAAAAACTTTTTCATCTGAGAGTGGGCAGACACAGAAAAACATTTCCCAGAGAGGTTGTGGTCTCTCCATCTGTGGAGATATTAGATAAAATCTAACTGGGCACCGTCCTGGGCAGCTGCCTCTAAGGTGGCATGGCTTGAGCAGGGGGAGTGGACCAAATGATCCCAGGAGGTTCTTGACAACGTGAACAGTTCTGTGATTGCAGAAACTCTGCCATAGGTTGCTTTAATCTTAAGAACATTTTTTCCATGCCCTCTATGTTTCCTCTCCGGACTGTTTCCTGACCAATTCCAGGTGTAGCAAAGGTAATGTTGGTAACACCAGGCTGGGAACACTGTCAGCTCCTACGGGGGGCAGGGCATTGTGTGAGTGTGTGTCTGCAAAGCCACTGCCCATTATTCAATAAATTTCAAGTGCCATGTCAGTCTAGTTGTACAGATGAGGTTGTATGTTCTCAGAAGCCGTCTAGTGCCATAGCTACCACTAGATGAACAATTTGTGGGCCATACTTCAACTACTAGATTCCGGGAAGGATTAGTTAAGGAGAAAGAAAAGCAATGTTCAACAGGAAACAGACTTCTCATTGTGCCCCTTCATTGTATATTCTCTGTGCTCCCTTTTCTGCTCAGTAGCACAGGCCAGTTTGGGACACTCTAAATTGTCAAGAGCAGCAAGGGGTTACCCGGAGTGTGCTTTGTTTGACAATACAGACAGCTTTTTTTGTTAACCAACTTGAACTCATTGTCTGTGCTCTCCCCTCCCATACCCTCTCTCCTGTACTCAACACCCTCATCCCCAGTCCAGCTCACCCTCTGCAGATCCCGGTTACAGTCTCTGGGTTCATGAAGTACAAATTAGCATAATCAGATTAGCTGCATGGGGTTGTTCAGCATGGAGCTGAAAAGGAAGAAAAAGAAAAAGTCGTTCACAAAGAGAAGCCCTGAGGAGGGCAGAAAGGGGTGGCATTGCTGTTGGTCTGTGGTGCTGAAAACTTGCACCTGCACAGCAAGCAGATCCTCTTCTCACTAAGGACTCTTAGATGGTATTAAATCATGGGAATTAATTGAGGGGAGGGTAAGGAGGCAGAGAAAGGATGACAGAGAGGAGAGATTCTATTAATTGAATTATCTGGACTGGGAATGTATGGTTTGCTGACAGTGGAAAACATTGTTTCATTCTTATTCATTGTGGAGAGGAGATCAGTTTGGTAATCTGGCCTATCAAGATAAGAGTTTTAGAGTCTCTGCAAGGGATTCGTAAGAAACATGGCAGGAAAAAACGCAATCTGGCTACTGGGGGAGGTGTTCCTGCGCATTTTCTGTGGTGGGCTTGCATCGCTAAGAGTAGTAAACAATCCGCTTGATTGCCCTAGTCCTTGCCCTAATTTTCTCCTTTCTGCACTTGCTGGGAGAAGAACCTTCCCAGAGGACTCAAGCCACAGGTTTTAAATGCAGCTAGGGGCTTTATATGTTTATGTACTCAGGAACAGCAGATGAAATGAAGGCTTTTTAAAAAATCTTCAGATAACTTTCCAAGGCTGCTCCTACACTGTCAGCTCTTCCAGCTGAATTCCTTGACCAGTCACCCTCATCTTTCTGAGGTATCTTAAAAGCACGCATGGACAGAGATTACAAGAAAAGCACCCCAAAAAGCAGTGATGACAACCAGAATATGTTTAAAGTTGAGCCCTCAAGATCAAGAGTCTTACTGACAGCCTTAACCCTAGACTTTTTCAGTACTTCACAGAGTCAGGATAAGTCGAGCTTTGAAGCAGTACTTATGACAAGCCCCTGGCTGACTCAAACCTGCAGTTTTCAAGAAGAAATACTGTCTTTGGTTCCATTTACCTTAACAGCCCATGGCAGAGAACAGCTAGAAGTATTTAACTAATGAAGTTGTGATAAAAAACTAATAAACATTTTCTACTATTATTTTAACAGCATTTTCATGTCTTTGCCTTTAGAACTAAGCAATTAACTTATACATATATTGTTAAGGGAAACAAGGTGACGTCATTGTGTTTTCTGTAGATAATGTATAGAAAAGTAACATAAAAGAAGTCTATCCCCCCACAGCAAGAGTCATGTCCATCCAGGCATGTCAGACATGGAAGAACCATCCTGCATGCTTTCTCACACTTTTACTGGCATTTTGTCTTGTTTTCATTCTCGTTATTTTTCTTTTTCCTTAGCCTGAAAGAATAATATTTGTTATTTTAAGGGCAAAATTTGTGGGTTTCCCTTTGCATATGACCTTAAGTGAATTTCAACATGAACTTCAAGGAGATGATAAAAGGAATATAGATAGATAGACAGACAGACAGACAGACATCTATATACACATCTATAAATGTGTCTAATCTGCTCAGCTATTCAGTTCAAAATTGACAGGTGAAATAATGCTGCTGAAGTTACCTGCTGTCAATTTCTCCCCTCACTTCCAAATCTGAGAGCTGGGGAACACCCATTTGCGTTCTAATTGTCTATGCAGAAATGTGGCATTTGAGACTGGGCTATCCTATGCCAAACACAGTGGCTGGGCATTTTCACCAGACAGCAGCTGGCTGCTCTTCCGTGCCTGAAAACTTAGGGAAAACGTTCATAGCATAGCTCAGGAGGAAGAGGAGGGCAGGCAGCTCCCTTCAGCATTGAGTTATTTTTGTTCCCATTCAAATGGTGGGAATGTTCCCCACCCAAGCGAGCTGTGCCAGCACAGAGCGCTTTTCGCAAGTCCAACCTGCCAGACTCACTTGCTCTGTCAGGAACTCTCAATGGCAACCAACTTTTTGCCACTAAGCCTGACAGAGCTGACTGCAGAGACTCTTAACAGGGCCAGATGCTTTCTTCTGAAAAAGCCTTCTAACCCACAGGCAGTAGAGCACTTCAGGTCGTAGTCAGCTGGCCCGAGCTTCTGTGGTTAGCTAAGTCTAATAGCCTCCACTCAAGGTGCTTTTAGGCATTGTAGTTTCCTCTTGAGAATCTTCAGGTCTTTTCAGTAAGTGTAAAGCCTTTTAAAGCTTGAATTTAATACTGTGTAGTCTTGAGCTGGGGGAAACTATAGGTTATGTTTTGTTTGGTTGTACATCTACATATCGGAACACAGTAATTCTGCTGTGATTTGAGGGACATTCAGTACTGGTGGCTCTGAGCCTTTCTCAGCTCCAGGTCTGAGCACAGCTGTCTGCCAGGGTTTGCCAAATACAGCCACCAAGAGAAAAATCAATGTTGTCTACATCCGGAGTTGGAGGCAGAACACCTCAATGGAGACCTGCTGACTGTGGGCCATCATCCTTTAGCTTTCCATTAAGGTTTTAGGCTGCCTGAGAGTCTGTCTTTCAAGGTGCAGAGTAAGGGATTTCAAAGAGAGTGAGGGATCTTCCTCAGGTCTGAGGTATTTGGTGTTGTTCATGGTGCCCCTGGCCAGCTGTAATGGTGCGTGCATGGGAAACCTCTTCTGCCCTGTACTTGTGAATACCTCTCTACATCACTTGCCAGCATAGAAGTCCAATGCAGTCCATGCTGAGATCCACAGGACTCTCATTGACTTCTTCCCACTGTTCACCCTGAGCTGCCTCTGTGCTCTTCTGTGGCATTGACACTCAGCAGCAGAGATGCACCCACAGAAAGGATCGCTGCTCTTTGTCTCTCTTTTTGGCTTTCAGTGCCTGAGGGGTCCCTTTTCCAAAAGAAAATCCCAAACAGGAGCTTATCACAGGGTCTCTGTCATGCACTGTCGGGTTTGCAATCCGTGGCAGCAAAACAAACCGTGGAGGGCCAGAATGTGCATTCGTTTGCACACATGGGAAGGGGGTAGGCGGAGAATACAATGGGATGACACCAGCTCTGTTTCTCACAGAAGAGAGCTGGACCAACCCAGAATGAAATGAAAATGCTACCCATGGCTTACTGACAGAACAATAATGAATAAATTCAATCAGATACATGTATCAACCAGACAGAGGGCAATCTCTACCTTCTGTAACCCAAATACTTATTTGAGCTGCTTCCTCCACCCACCTTCTCCCTCTGATTCTCTCAGAACCTGCTGTATTAAAAATAATTGTATTAAATTATTTAATACAATTAAAAAGAATTAATTGTATTAAAAATATAATTACGCCCCTGAAAAGTGATGGCTTTAGACTCTGTCACTTTGTTGATGACCTTTAGATTTAAGACTGGCCCCCAAGTGACCCCTGCCCCACAGGTCAGTAGTTAAGTCGCCCATTCTCTTCACCTCCTTTCATCACGCAGCCTTCAAAGAACAAAAGTCAGATCTGCCTTGCTCACACTACTTTAGCCATGGTCACTGCGTATCATTCCCGAGCAGCAAAGAAATTTATGGGGCCAGTTAGATACTGGAAGACAAATTACTGAACGGTTCATGAATCATATGCCTCTGAAACGCATCGGTCCTGCAGCTTCTGCTTCTTGCTCAGCCCAAGATGCTAGGATGGATCTTGGTGTCCTAAACCAACTCTGCTTTGTCAAATGATTTGCCTGACTCAGGAATCCTCCCTCCACTTTGCTCATTGTACCCTTCCCCTCCCCGGTTTATACTCAGTATAACTAACAAGGCTGCTGAGTACGTGCCTCTCTACAAAGTCTTCTTTGGCATGGGCAACACTCCAGGAAAAAAACAAAGCACCATGCAGGTTTAGATTTTCACTGTGCAATGTCCAGTGCTAGGTGCAGTGTATTCACATCAGCCAGGATTTGAATCCACTGAATCTTACGCCAAAACCCTGATTGCAGACCTGCCTTTCCTCTGACCACAGCCTGGCCATCACTAGGATTCATGCACAAGACTACAGCATCCTTGCAAGACACAGCTGCAACATATTTCTATCCTTACCCAACCCAAATCTCCAACTTCAATTACACTCCATAGCCACAAAGGAGATGCTGAGAAAGTGAACGTGGAAAGCAGCTGTTTGCACAGTAGGTTTGTTCATGGTGATGCATGGGCT
Source organism: Tauraco erythrolophus (assembly GCF_009769465.1). Classification (NCBI taxonomy): domain Eukaryota; kingdom Metazoa; phylum Chordata; class Aves; order Musophagiformes; family Musophagidae; genus Tauraco; species Tauraco erythrolophus. The sequence continues at coordinate 61,735,018 of NC_141496.1, forward strand.
GCCTTTAAGGATGTTGTACATTGCACTTCTTCTGGCATCAGTTCTCTCAGGTTCTATAATAGCTGAAGAGTGGCACTTCTCTGCTAGCACCCAGTCTCTGATTATATTTATCTTCATTTGACCTGAAATGTGGAGCTACATTATTCTGTTTATTCTGTTGGAAATTTCAAGTAAAGGAATGCCTCACAGAGATTTCTGCTTCACAAAGGCATGGGAGGACACCTCACATCCTCTGTGCAGGTCAGAAGTACCGTGGGTTGGAGGAAGCTATGACTCTTTTAACTTTGCATCATGCTTTTTTGTATCAGGAGATACCAAATATGCTTCTAGAAACACCACCTTTGCTGGTCTTCCTTGCAATATTGACAGACATATCCTCACAAAAAAAAAAAAAAAAAAAAAAAAAAAAAGGCGCTATTCACACAACTTTAGTTACATCTAGGAGACTCCCTACAGGCCTTAAGACTCGGGACTTTTTCATCAATTATACTAGGGTTTTGCCACTGCTGCAACATATGCGAGACAGTTTCAGCCAGCTCCAAGTGACTTGGCTCCATACCACAGGTCCTATTATCTCACAGCACAGCACCATGTTAACATGCCTATACCGTGCCCGCTTCCAGAGGAGGCATTGCCACATGATCCTGAGCATACAAACTAATTTGGCACTACCTGCTGTAAGAAGAGGGTCCTCTCTAAGATGGCATCGCCTTGCTTGGTATAAATACATATTTTGAACCACGCATTTTCTGATTTCATTACTTTTATACACAATCTCTTGAGACAATATCTTTGTCAAGCACATTTTGTGCAGAAATCCCTCTCTTGGTGTATCATAGAACAGTGTTGGGGCTGTGAGACGTTCAGTTGAGCATGAAACTGAAATTGAGCCTGTGTCTCAGGGATTTCCCACCTTTTCCTCACAACTTCTGTATCTGTCATCCTAGTGCTTCCTCTCATATTCAGTTGAGGATTAGGTTGTTCCCACCAGGTGTTAGCCAGAAAGAGCAGCTTTACATCCTAGGCTCTGCTTAGCTTCAGATGAGTTTTTATATCTGAATCTCAACTCCAGTCCAAATCTGTAGGTTGTGCCTCTCTGAACATCTCCAGATAACAACAGACTCAAATCAGAGTCCAAGTTAATTCTTTAGGGTGACTTCTGCTTTTTAAAATGAAGTGGGTTAAAATATTTCGTATTGTGAATATTTGGAAGACACACAGAACAGCTGAAATTTTATTTACCTGTCTTTTTCAAAGCTCATCAAAATCTTCTTAGCATAAACACTGAAAAACAATTCAACCAAAAAGTGTAAGAAATCACAATAAACAAAGAGTTCCTGTCGTTCTTCATCATCAGATAACGTTGTTTCTAACATCAGGAATTTGGTGCAAGTGCTGAACAGTAGAACGATCCTCTACTGGAAATCACATTGTGACATTTTTGGTATCCTCTACCAAGTGGTATGCAAATGCTAAATGAAATTTAGAGATGTTTAAAAAGACAAAGATTAGTTTCTTAAATAATTTATTTGGAATATATTAGATGTTAAATAACGTCATATAGCCCAAAATGTGATCAGTTACACCATATTTGTTCATGATCATACAGGCTAGAAACCCACAAGACATGAAGAAAAAACCTGATCAAAAAAAAAATCTTTGGTACATCGATCTAGTCAAATACATGCTGAACATGACAGTAGTGAGCTCCTAAATGGAAAGGAGAACAAAGAAAGCACTGGTATGAACAAAAACAAAAACAAGAGGGAAGATTTTTAGGATAGAATATGTAACAAGCATGTTACATTACAAAATTGCCAGGTTTTCTTTCCCTTTCCCTGGGCAAAAACTCTGCTTACAAGACGTTTTGGCTTTCCTTGGTGACGTGTGTTCCGCCGGATAACAAATGGCCGATAGACCAAGTAGCACCACCACACCTCGCCTGTCAGTGCTCTGATTTACTTGGACTAATTTACCCTGCTGCAACTCCCAGCGAGTCAAGAGAATGCTAGGAGGAGGACTTGGCTCATTGCCTTTGAGATGCTGTGCAGAAGAGGCGGGGAGAAAGCAATATTAATTTCCCAGACTGTGCAAAAGGCTCTTAGTGCGTTTCCACTCAGCTGCTCTCCAGTGCAGTCCTCAGCCCTGATTGCTCAGAAATGCAAGGATAAGCAAGCTGAAGATTAGCAGTATTCAGAAACAAAGCAAAATCGCCATGAACACTTTCAGCTTTCTTTTTTTTCTTTCTTTCTCTTTTGGTCAAAATCGGTCCACTGGCACGCCTGTACCCTACAGCACCAGCCCTGGATGGGGTGAGCTATGTTCCTGTCAGACCCTGGTCTTCCTCAATGCACAGGACAGCCTAGGACATGCTTAGCAGGAACCAGCCCTGTTTTCTTTGGTGAACCTGGTAGTTGGTGAGGCTTTAAAAGGCTGCTCAGTTTTGGGTCAAAAATCCCCTCATGCAGAAGGGCTCCATGTGTTACATGCACATACCCTATCTCTGCTTCCTGAAAGCAGCTCATTGTCTCCTGAATAAACAGAAACTGCCTAGGGACATGCCTTGGCACATGGGAGCTCCATTTCTTCACCAATGGTGAACAGTTTTATTCTAAGCATTGAAGTGTACCTTGGTCCACATGGAAATCAAAAGGATCTGTGTCAGTGGGAGCAGGATCTGACCAGGAAGCAGTTCTACTTATGCCTGGTGTTATTTTTACTGTTGCTCTAGGTAGTTTTATAACATCCACGAGCAGTCCAGACCTTTGCTGGTGCAGGTTATAAATCAATCAGGAAGTTAAACTGATTTGCGGGCAGCAACCCACAATGGTCACCTGCATGAAACTTTGTTTCATCCTGCTTATCATTTAAACAACTACAGCACAGGAACTGACCCACTGAATCCAGTGGAAGACATTTACATCTATTTCTTTGTCCTTCCTCCATCAGCTTATTTGGGATGGTGTCCAGATGGCGGACCGGTTGGATGAGGCTTTGAGCAACCTGGTGTAGTGGAGGGTGTCCCTGCCCACAGCACTGGGGTTGGAAATAGATGATCCTTGAGGTCCCTTCCAACCCTAACCATTCTATGATTCTATGACCTTCAACTACAGCAGGTGAAAGTGGGAAGTTTAAAGACAGTCAGCTGGGTAAACAGGCAGCATGCCCCGAGTCTTGTCCATGGTCTTGACACCCTGTCTGAGGCAGACATCAACCCAGCTTCACACAGCCCAGCGTCACAGCCCAGCGGTCTTACAGGTGACAGCAAGGATACGTGCAGCCTGGTTCTGTCTCCCATGGCAGCAAAAGCAGGGCTGGTTCAGGAACTCCATGCCCAAGACCCATGGCATACAGGCCTGTGACAAAGGGGCACCGCAGTGCCCAGCACCTTCTGCCAGGCCCAGGCATGCTTCAGCTACTTCTGCACCCTGGCATGGAAAGAAGCATCGCTCGCTGACCTTTCCATGAAGGCTTTCACAGTGCACCACTGAGGCCTTTCTTCTGGGGCCTCCCTCCCAACACAGGACCTCCCTCCCAAAACAGGACTTCCCCCATTGCTACAGCTGTAGAAGAACAAAGACCCTTAGCCACCAACCCCTTTGATGGGCTTTTAAGGCAGCTGGAGCATAGCTGGCCAGCTTCCTTCACACACGCGCTGTCACTGCTATGGAGGAGGTTTACTCTGGCTGTTGAATCCACTGAAACTCATCTATGACTATCGTCTTCTTTGACTTTAAATTGGGATTTTTGCTTTAATCTAACACTTAATTTTGTTTAATAGTGTTCTGCTCTGACACTAGGGATCCTTCCAGTCTGATGGAGAAAGATGCAGCCAGGTTCAAGGGCTCGACTTGTCTTCTCAAAAAACAAGAATCAAGCTGGAAATAAGATTCACAAGCTCAAGAGTAAGTGCGATTAGCCTGTGGAACCACTGGTGGAGAACTGTGGCAAACATCACGTCTCTCAAAATCTTTCACTACCGAGGCCAGATGTCTGTCTTGGACAAATTTTGTGGTGCAGTCATCATTCCTGAGCTCAGTACTGTTTCCTCAAAATAGCATGGGAGAATAATCTCTTTCCCTGCCAGAAACACTGGATGAATTTCTATGGCCTGATTTAGGGAAGAGATCAGGGCAGAAGGCCCTTCTGGCTTGGACTCTGCTGTGACAGCAGTGAGTCCTTCCAAGTTCCCAGGGGCTACAAGTTCTCTGTCTGGTCTTCCAGGTTGTTGGCTGACCAAGGATTTCCTTTCCTATTAAATAAAAACATATATCAATCAAACCAGTAACAAATACAAATAAATAGTCACAGTACATAGAGGAGCAACCCACAGATTCTGCAAAAAGGAGGGGAACTATCAGACTAACACCAAGACCGCACGTCTCATTGTCTGCTAGGGACATGGTGTCTCTGACCAACACTCTACTATATTGCTGCTCATACCAGGAGAGGAGACACCACAGTTTTCAATCAGTCAGCTCCTCCATGCTTTGCAAGTGTGGGGCTGCTGGAAGAACCCCAGGATGCTGCCCCGTGCTGCCACTGCCGTCTGCTGCAGGCCTGGCTCTCCCAGGACCTTGAGGAGGAAGTTGATATATCTCATAGCTAACCGGAGCGTCTCATTCTTGCTCAGTTTTTTGTCTGGAGGGTGGGTGGGAATGAGTTTCCTCAGCTTGGCAAAAGCACTGTTGACGTTTTGCTGCCTCCATCGCTCCCTGGTGTTGGTGAAGATCTTCCTTGTCATTCTCAAGGTGCTGGAAAGCAAAGGAGATGGTGAGTGAACGTGAGATAGCCTTGGCTTTCAAGCAGGCTGAGGCTCTGGTGGCACTGTAACCTCTGGACCTGCTGCAAGCACACAGTGATGGCGCCACGCTTTTCTAATTTTTGCCCTCTGTGCAGGCATGATTATAAGCATTGCAGGGGCAACCAGATGCCAGTGTCCAGTAAGGACTTCACAAAGGAGTGAATGGAGTTTAATTTAATTATACCACCCTTTGGTGCTGCTATAAGCCCAGACTCTGCAGGCTCCTCAGAGTTCCCCTGCAGCAGAATTCCCAATAGCTAATGCATTAATCATCCCACTACGTTAGGTGAGAGACAGCTGGGCACTTTTTGTGGTGGAAGGCAGGTAGACAGGCAGACCCAGGTCCGAACATATCTGTGCTTTCACAGCCCCAGTTCACATCTTCTTGGGGGCTTCTCCCAGCTGGCCCAACCTTGGTGACTCGTGGCTGGAGCTAAGCCAGGTGGACCTTCATTGCAGGCCTTCAGTGAGCAGACAGCCGACACTACGGACAGACATGATTACAGTTATTTCAGGAGATTTCTCCAGGGAAGCAAGAGCCTGGTTCTCTGTCCAGCCCACACTGACTGCTCACTGCTGGAGGCAGAGACTCATCAGCCTGATCCACGCAAGCTTCTGCTTTAGCCTCTGAGAGCTGCCAAGAATAAGCCACAAGTGCCATGAGTGCAGGCTGCAGAGGGAAAGTGTGATTTCTACAAAACTTTCAGGCATCCCAGCCAAAATGTCCATGTAGGTGTTACTTGCCCACCGTGCCTTGCAGAGCTGAGCGGCAAAGGGAACCCAGTGACCAGAGCAGACCTGGCAACAGAAGAGCACTGTGCAAGTGGCACAGGGTAATTTTACATGCCATTTACCAGAAAGGTCATCAAAAGCTCTTGGGGTTGCCCTAACCCTGCTCCCACTGCCATTGGAAGAGTTTTCCCTCTCACAGCCCTCAGGAGACACTCATTTCTCCATTTTTGAAGTTGCTTTTTATGCCAATGGCACACAGACAGCTGGAGCAGGGAAAAACTATCGGCAGCCAAGAGACTAAAGGACAAATGTTTCCACTTACCCTCTCATGCATGCAAAAACCTCAGCTTTTTTATATTCATTGGCAAGTCCATCCTTACAGGAGTCCCACAAGGGACTGGGGAGCAGGGGGGACAGCACCCTTCATCCTCAGAAAGGGGAAACTTTGCGGGGACAGCCTAGCTGTGATCCTGTGTCCATGTGAGGCTGCCTCATACTGAGCAAGACACTTGGGCTTCACCAAAGTATGTGGTATTAGTCTGGATGAATAAAGAAATCCCACTGTGACTCAGAGGTTAATTGGGGTGCCTTGGCAGGGAGACAAGACGTGCATGGCAGACGAGGAAGTTCCCTCCCAGCTCCTTCAAGTCCCAGTCCAGCACCGATTACAAATCACAAAGGAAACACATTTATAGGGTCATAAACTATATCACAGCCATGTTCAAAGACCTCGGGCAGAGATGCAGATAATACAGATGCACCCATATATACTATATATGGCTATGCTCATGCTGGGCTGTACCTCCCAGGCTCCTCTCGGTCATAGCCTTTACAGAGCTAATACATTTCTATTTTGGTAGAAGTCTGAAATTACAACTGTCAGGTCCAGTTGTCCGCTCTGCCTTCAGAGAACAAGAAAGTTATCTCATCAAAATGCCTTTGCTTCACAAGACTCTCATTTAAAAAACAAACTCTCATGTTTCAGGTGGCTGAGAGTTTTTTATATTTTTTGTAGAATTAAGTTGAGACCCATTGCTTGAACCAAAAGGGGATCTTATCGCGCTTTTTTTTTTATTATTATTCTCCTACTTCACTTATTACTTTGGGTTGTGCTATGGGAAAAAATCTACTTGGTACTTTGCACCTACCTGAAACTGCTAACCTGTATCTTTTGGGCAAGAACTGCAGAACTTCACCGCATCGATATGGATTTCAAACATTGTCTTCCAGTGCTCCTCTGTACTGTGGCACGCTCACTCTCTAAGGCAAAACTTTTGCCTTTACAGTTTTACTCTTCCATGTAGCTGCTTGGATCCATGTGAAATTCAAATCGCCAGCTGCTTCTTTCTCTCTCTCATCTGTTTTCAGTGTTTGTTTCGGTTTTCTTTTAAGACAAATTTATCCGTGTACAAAGGCAGTTGTTTTTTATAACTTCAGGAAAGTTATTTGGGCTTCCTTGTTTCTTCTAATGGGTTGGGTAGATTGTATTTTGTCAGGCCTTTCAGTTTCTGCACTGTAATTCTGGTATTGTGGATCTGGGTATGCTGGAGGCTTATTTACATCTCAGCTACAAATACCAGTAGTGGGGCAGCTCGTTCTCTGTCCCCTGCTGCAGACCGTCCCCAGTGCACCGCTCCGGGAAGGATGGTTAGCATCCAGCCCTGGCACTGAGAACATGTCATCTTGTCCTGTTAGTGGTATTATTGGCGGAAAAAGAACGCCAGCAGTACTACTTCACGCCACGCTGTCTTTGCCTGTCTTCTTTCACCTTTGGAAGGGACAAAACTATGCTTGTGGTCACAAGCGTTTTTGTCAGCAAACAGATGCCTTTGTGAAACCAGCTCCTGCTTTACACTTCATAAACGTCTGTTTGTATTCCTGATGTTTATTCAAGATCAGCAAACAGCAGCTCCTCCACTCCCCCAGCATCTCCTCTTGCCCTGATAGCTCTACAGGGAACTTCGTTTTAGGTGTAACCCACCTCCGTACACCTCTCCACCTTAAATTCCTCTCTGCTTTCTCCCATTACCATTGCCGGTTTCCTGATATGGTGCTCAGAGTTTCAACTAGAAACATAAGAGAAAAACGACCCTGGTCCAACCTTGCAGTAACTATAATGTTTCAGCATAGCTTCTTTTCTCGTATCATCACCTCCAGTTCTCTCTCAGCACCTTCCAGTTAAAATGCAGCGAGTTCACTGACAAGGAATCTGATTTCCATTTCTTTTGTCTCATTCTCTTCCTCCTCTTACCTCCAATCCTCCCCATCGAGCCTGGCTTTCAGTATCGTATTACTTGCAGCTTCAGGTCTTAGCTAATGTTGCACATCAATCAATGTATTCTTTAGCTTTCTCTGGTGCACTGTATAAAATATGTGTTATCTAGTGGCTGTGTGTGGCATATCTCCCACTGGTCCATTTTAAATCTGTGCAGAAATCACCTGTTTGTACATATCACGGACAGATAAATTGCATTAAAATGCAAGCCTGGATTTTGTGCTTTCTGATCACCTCCCCTAACTGCAGGTTAACAGCGCCACATGTAGCTGACAATAGAGAAACTCAGGAAGACATTAGCTTTAATTTAAGAGGATTAATTCTGCTCTCAGGAATGTAAACCTGCGAGGTTACACCATTTTCACTGGAGGAATTACTCTGAAGGGCAAAATGTTGCCACTGAGAGCAGGACAGGACTTGGATCAGGAAGGCACATCCAGAAGTAGTGGGTAAGTAGAGTGTCATAAGCTAAGATCCACATCTGCAGTGTGTAAAGGGAGTTGTGCAAAGAAATAACCCCAGCCCAGCAGTGAATCTGCTCCGATAGCCAGAAGGAGAAAAAACAAAGCCCTACCACTCACCAAACAGATAACTGAAGCTCTTTCCACCCCGCTGCCTACCCCTTTAAAAAATATAAAAATAGAGGGGGAAAAAAATACTGGCTGTGGTTAACGCAGCCGCCAGCGTCACCAGACAAAAGACTAAACAATAGAAAAGATGAAGATCTCTCCCTCGGTAGCAGCAGTTCTCACAGGCTCTCTATGCAAAAGCCATTCAGGCAATTCAGGCAGCAGCAGCAGCAGAGCAGCTTAGGCACAAAGCACCTTCTCTGTTAGGACATTCCCCAGCAAATGGCCCCTGAGCCAGCGGTTAATGTCTGAGGGCTGGCAGGGGACTCGCCAGGAGCCCAGCACTCAGTCATAATTAGCAGGCTGCTATTAAATAAAGATCTTGGATGAGAAAGTTCCTCCCTCAAGTTATACCTTTGACCTCGGTGAAGTTAAATCCATGTTGAAACTGGCCACTGGAGACCCACTCCTGCAAATCTTAATCAGACAGCAGATGCCTGCTGCCAGCAAGAATTGGAGTGCCTCTAGTAAACCTGCAGCACCACGCTGTTACTCCACCGGGAAATCCAGTGCCTGCTGAAATTGGTTATTTAGCACATTGCATAGGATTTTGTGAAGTCCTCTCAGCCCTTAAGTAAATGGCAACAGAAGAGCAGATGGTGCCTGTTTCCTCTATCAGGCGGGTGCTTGTGAGCCTGATCTACCACAGGGAGCAAAGATTCTCCAGCTATCACTCCTCACTGCTGTGCTTTGTGCACTTTTCATCAGTGCGATCTGGAGACTAGAAGAAAGAGGAAGCTCATTGTTTCCTTCTTCAGTTTCATGTGAGCCTTGGAGTGCAGGACTCAGCTCCATGTGGTGGGGAAGATTGAGCATGGATGTCATAAGATATTACACTGCTGATCCATAACTTGTGACTCCTTTTGTTCCCCAGCCCCTAGGAGGAATAAGTTCTAATTCTTCACAGCTGAACCGTGCTCTGCTGCATGGTTGGTTGAACTGCAGAGACTTCCGTTGAATTGGGAGAGGAAGGAAGAGCAGAGGGGAAAACACATCCTAGCTTGCCTGCTTGCAAGAAGAGCAGTGCACCTCTGGGTACAGGCTCTTTCCTTCCACCTTTCCTCAGCCCTGCCTCCATCACCACCTCCCTATATCTCAGCATTATACCTCTCCCCAGGTGCCTCCCAGCTGAAATGGACAAGGTGGACAAGGACACAAAGAGAGAGCACAGTGTAGTAAGCCGAATGCTGGGCCAGCAATCAGGGAGTTTGCCTTCTGTCCTAGTTCCTGCTGTTCCTTTGCCTCAGGCAGGTTTTTTTTGTTTTGTTTTGGTTGTTTGTTGTTTTTTGTTTTTTTTTTTTCTGCACCTCCGTGTCCCTCCTGCCTGTAATTAATTTCTCTCAGCTGCAAGGTTCGTGGAAAGGAAAGCATTTGTATGTGTGCGGGTTAGAGCAGCCACCAGCACATGGTGGCCCAGCCTTGCTCGGCACTGGCAGGTGCTGTGTTTGCGTAACGAAAGAGAAGAGCCTCTCCCAGCTCTTGCAGGGTGATTCCTAACACCTGCAGTGAACTTAATTTTATTTCAGATAAGATGTGGGAAGAGCAGCAACTTCATGAGTAAACAAGGACTCCTTTTACTGCCTCACGCCTCTGTCGGGAGCGGTATCTAACAATCGTACCACGGTATGAAGTACAGCAGAGCAGTAAAAGCTCTATAAAAACCAGTCAGCACCGACGGAATGATTTACCTTTTTGAGAGTCTGTAAATCTGGCACAAAACGCACAGAGTGAAATCTCTGCTTCTGGGAGACCTCCTGTCTAAGGGCAACATTTACAGAAACTCTCACAGCTATGCTGTGCTCTCATTGAACCTTTAGAAAAAGGAAATCGCTGGAGTCTTCAGAAGGAACTGTGTTGAGATCTCAAGCTTAAGTCAGCCTTTGTATTTGGGGATACTGGTCTGTATGTGATCACGGTTTCAAAAGGTGAGTTTTTCACCTGACCTGGTGTCATCCCTGGGTTGCTTAGCTTTGTACTCGAGTTGCCCTCCTGGAGGGTGCAGGTCTGGAGGGAAGGAGAGAGAGAGTTTGCTGCTCTCTGAGAAATCAGCCTAGCTGGCAGACTTCATAGCCTGGGCACCCTGGCATCATGAGCCCTAAGGCTGCCTCAGGAAAGGTATGCCTGTAAGGCAATGGGCTGCCATCTCGCAGGCATTTGGGAGAGCACAAAGCCTGTGGTTACGAAGTTACCAACAGTGATGAAGGGGTTGTTTACTCAAGGAAACTCCCTCTGCACACGTGAGTGGTTTTGGTGGTTTGGTTTTTTCTGTGGATCCCCTCTTGTCAATGCTTTTTATGTTCCTTTGCAGTAAGGTCGACTCATACCACAGCTGTGCACGAAACAAAGAACCCATTCGTGGGCTTCAACAGCTTTTGCTAAATGGAGGTCTAGTGTATTGGCACGGACAGGACAGCTTGCAAAGCTGAGAATGGAACGTTCTGCCAGGAGGTTTAGCCTTTAACCGTTAAACTTGCACTAGAGTTGTTTTCTGTTCAAGAGGACCTGAGGGTCTTTCTCTGTCCTCCTGCTCCCATTTCCAGTAAGGCCCTCTTGTGTCGAAGTCTGAACTGCAGTTCCAGTGGCTTCCCTTTAAAAAGTCTCTGCCAAATTAGCTTCCCAAATATTACATACGGATGCGATCCCTGTGCTTCAGGGTTAACGCAGAGAAGCAAAGCAGCTTGGTGGTCTTCTGGGAGTTCTTCAGGGCCTCATTTTTTACAAGACTTAGTGTGCAAAACCCTGTTCCACACAGATACTCGCTCCTTGTAACAGCACATATTCCTATGTGCCTCTCTCTGCACCTGCCACTACGAGGCAGTGAGGTAGCTGTTAAGTAGCAAAAACATTGCTTTAACTTCCTTGCTTTGCCTGCATATGCAGGAAAGCTTGCATCCTCCTTACTGAAGATCTGCTGTGTAAAGAAGGAGGGGCGACCAGACGCCGATTGTCTCACAACTGAGCGAAGACCAGTATGTAGCAGGTCATGCTGTTACAGGAGATGTTAGGAGCAGAGAAGGGAAAATCCAGTGCTGCAAGGGACATTTGCATCAGTGGGACGGTAGATCTTGTATTATTTTTTTTATATGACCCCCCAACAATATTTGCTTTTGCATTTTATCCAGGTCAGCTCTGAGGTTGATAGCAAATCTCTGTGAGTTCAGCAAAAGCAAAACTGAAAGTTTGACAGCATCCTGATAGTGGCATGCAGCACCCTGTCTTCCTACCAAACATAGGTTAAAACCAGTCTATTGACCACCATGCCATCACCCCAGGAATTAACTGGGTCTGCTGTGCATAAGACTAGAGGTCACCACAAGCAAGGAGAAACATCACCACCACCGCAAACTGTGACTTCCAAAAGTGTGATACAAAACACCGCAAGACAAGGACCACAATCCTGTTTTCCCCTTAAATGTCACACCACTAAGCTCTGTGGGACTATGCCTAATAGAAAGATCAGCATGAAGACCATCCCTGCCTCAACCACATTCTCATAAGCACCTGCATTTAGTCCCCAAGCCTCCCACCTGGCATGCTAACTATGTGAGCACTGAATTTCTTGGAGCAGCTGCTCATATCACCACTGCTTTAATGATTTGTATAAACAGGTAGTAAATATAAGCTGTATTTATTTCAGCTATTTTTTTCTGAAATTATATAGAAACGGTGGAAAAAGGTTCTAAAAATCAGGTATAGTCCTGTACTGTTATATATGGGAACCAGGAAAGATAGAGAACACTACTTTGGAAAAATGCTTTGTTTATTGCTCATTAACTTTCTCAAGTAAATACAGCTTTATGCAGTAGGCTAGCCCTGAAAACATAAACATTTTCCAGATTAGCAGTTTCAAAAGTTTTTTTTACAAATCTGAGTGTTATTAATATTTACCAGCAGAACTGAAATGAATAAAATTGCTAAGCTTTTCCTCCTAAGTTAACTACTGAGTGAAGCAAAATTCAAATGCTTATGTATTTTACATGCACACCGGCTGTAAGACAGATGATCAATAAATCAGTGGGGATATTTTTAAATATGTGAGGATTGGAGCTTGAAACTGTTTCTTTACATCTTTACCTGTGCACACATAGGATTTCCACAGTCGAATTCATAAGCATGCAGTAAAGTCTAACGAATGCATGACTATCTGTGCTTTTGCAAATAATTTGTTTTAAATATCAAACAACATTGGAGAATTCTGTTCAGTTTTAGATCTAAACTTGGAGAGTCTATGATACTCTGTGTAATCATTCTGCACCAGTGCAATAACTCTTATTTACAGCACTTTGCAGTGGCATAAGTGAGTTTGCCTAGTGTGTAATTATACAGTAGTGAAGTAAGAAAATCTAGGAACAGTAGGAACAGTGATTTTAAAATCTCTTTAAGTATCCCCTCAGGTACTAAGAATTTGAAAAGTCGAGGCACAAAAACAGGGCAACACGGTTCCTTCGCTTGATTAAGTGCAGCCACCTGTAAGTGGCTATTTCTTTAACTATTCTGTTGGTCAGATCAGGTGCCTTACTCAACTTCCTGGTTACAGGATCCAGAGGTGCCATGATAAGAAATAAAAATCCAGCGGATGGTAAAAGGCTATTGCAGAATTTCTTTCCTTTAAGGATATTCCCTGCTCTGAGAGGAAGCGTTGGCATTCCCCAGAAAGCTGCAAAACAAGCTCAAAAGAGGAGAGGCAATGCTGTAAAGAGAAGAGGCCGCTGACACTTACTTTTCTGGTCACAGGTGCTTGTGGCTCTTGAAACCAGGTCAGCGGGTAAACAGACAGCAAAACCGGACGCTTCCTTTTTTCTTTCCCGACTGCTCTTGCAGTGCCTGGCCACAGAGCTTGCTCTCGCTGGAGTCAGCCCAGTGCTGGTCCTGGCTGCCTCATTTATAGAGTAGCAGGTCCTTTGTCTGGCGCGTGTCACCACTAGTCCTAGCAATCCAGGCAGCTTGTTTTGCATCTCCCAGGAGATTCTCCCTATCCTGCCTTTTCTTTTCTCACCACACGCCCTCTGCCCTTTTCTGGGGCTGATATGAGGCACTAGCTGACACTCTGCTTACTACTCTCAGAGCGACTCCAGCTAGGTCAGGTGCACTTTGCGGGAGAGGATGGAAGCTGCTTGTGTGCTCTTTTTTTTCTTTTTTTCTTTTTTAAATTTGTTTAGTCAGCTCTGAGCTTGTAAATGTTTCCAGAGAGAGAGATGCAGGGCTCGTTCAAAAGCCACCTTTAACATGAGTCAGTACTGAGGAACAGGCTGGTGTATTTATTGTATTCCTAAACTGGAGATACCCTTTCCTGTCTGACAGTAAGCACGGCATGATTTTTGGGGAAAGCTGCCTTTTGCTTAGAGTCACAGCTAGCACCCTCTGCAGCCTAGAGGACAGCTACAGCTGCTGTAGTCCCAGCGCTGTCCCAAGCCCTGTGCTGGCCCTCTGCCCGAGTCCACGTAACAACAGGAGGCTACAGGTGTGAATTCACACATCTGCCAGCTTGCCCTTCATTTTCAGGGCCTACTCAGTGCACTAAGGGTAGGTTTAATTCATGCTTTTATAGCAAAGATGACCCAGCTCCATACCCCTGTGGCTAGGACGTGAGGTGGGTGGAACAGAGAATTCTTTCTCTGCTGCTAGGGTGGCCCCAAAACTTCCTCTCAGCTCAGGGACAACAGGCAAGCAAGCTCACATCTGACTGAAAAAAAAAAACAAACCCACAAAAATTGCAGACTAACACCATCTCCATCACTAGAGCACACGCTTCTCTGTCCATGACAGAGGACTGGTCCATCCAGCCTCGCCCTGGGTAACAACTCTCTTCATAGGAAAACAGTCACAAAACTGCCCCAGGCACAAGTCAACAAGGGCATAGCCTGGTTACAGACATAGCCTTTGGGACCTACATGACCTCATCTGCACTTCCATCCACTTCTCCATTAGGTGCTGAGTTTGCTTTCGGTGGAGGTAAGCGTAAACAGGGAGAAAAGAGCAAGATACCTACTTACGCATTGAAGGCAACAGGATATTAAAGGGGAACGAGGGATGGGGAACGAGGAACGCCAGCTAATCACTCCACTACGGTCATGGAGCAGGAAGACGTCTGCATCCAGGGTAAAGCAGCTTCACCCACGGCCTACAGCTTTCCTCTGCCAAGCCCCAAGAAAGCTCAGCTCCTACCCAGACCAGCTCACCCAAAAGAGCAAGCTGGCTAGGCAGGGCTCGCCTACCGGGTTCTTAAAAGCACTGACCATGTTTCAGTTAACAGGATTCACCGCCCAGCAGCGGAATGATGCGGTGGCTCCCCGGGGAGAACAAGTCCCGGCTTCCCGCCGGGGCGAGCCGCTCACCGCAGAGCTGGACGGGCAGTTCAGCGCTTTCACACGGTAAATTAACGGCGGCACTACAGCCTGAAAGCTGTGTCAACCGCTTCATTTAGCACAAGTGTTATGTTAACTAAAGGCCCTATTCCGGAGGGGCCTTTGGCCTCACAGAAGCCTGATTTCCATGTCGTTTACATCGGAAAGTTGCGGAGTGCCCCTCCTCTCCCTTACTTCCTCCAATCCGTTACTTATCCACAATCTGCCCTGAGATGCTCCAGCCAGCACAGCAGGGAACGGGGCACACCAGGCCAGGAAGGGGAGGGAGCTGAAGTTCTTTATCCCTAACTGCTTGGATGCAGCCTAGGGCTTTCAAAACCTGGCCAGACTATAAAATAAAGCGCTATAAAATACACAGCCAGGAAAGGGTCTGTCCTTACCAGGAGAAGGGCTGAATGGGCTGCTATTCATTTTCACTCACCTATCCATGTGAGAGAGCTGGATCCTGCTCCTGTTGCTGTCAGATACGGGTTTTAGCTATGCCCTCTCCAGAGGCAGCCTCCTGTAGAAACCTTCCTCACTGGGGAAAACATGAGGAGAGAAAAAGGGACATCCTAGCCCCATCCTTCGTTTTTCAGAAAAGCCACCATCACATCTGTTTAGCATTTCAGCTGCATCTCAAGGTGTCCTCATCTCCTTCCTGTTATAAGAGGGAATTACTCCTCCTGAAGACATCTGTGGCAGCCCAGCTGAGGCTGTGCATCCTGCAGCACCCAGGAGGTCCTCACTTTCCCTTCACTCTCCTGCTCCCCACCATCTCATGACACCCTGCAGCCCCAACTTCTTTCCTCCTCTGTGAGGCCACCACGGCAAAGCTCTGCGTTTGCTGCAAGTACAGCAGCACTTTCTCCTGCGTTGCTGGGACACGTGATGACCCACTGTCAGGCCCTGGGCAGCAGGTCCAAGATGCCAAGTTGGCATTTGTGTCAAGCCGTTAGGAATGTTGATGAGATAGCATGGGCATGCTAACTTTTACACCAAATTTAAGGGTCTTTTCCACCCTGTCAGATTGCTCCGAAGGGGTGGTACATGAGGGTCTGCTTCACTGTTTCTTTATTAGGCTTCCTATTGCACTGTGATTACTTGGCACCGATGAACCACATGGGTCTCATTCAGTTTCCTCTCCATACATCAGTGACATGGCAGCAGGGGGAATACATTAACAATACATCCCTGCAGTCCTAAGATTACTTTTCCCTACAGCAATCCATCCGGGGGCAAGGAGAGGGGAACAAGTGTGATGAAAACAATATTGCACCCTGGGTATGCTCTTCCTCACAAAAATACCTGCTGGGATCCATCCTGATAGTTTCCTCGGAGTCTGAAGCTGTTCTTCACCCGCAACAGGCCAGTTTTTTAGCAGCCACCCCTTATCCGTTCATGAAAAGTCAAGGAGAAACAATGTATTTTGCAACTTGCCCTCTGCCACCAGACTGCAGCTGATATTAGCACGTTTGCTTGTGTAACAGCCACATTCTCCCACCTCAGCTGCTTCTCTCAGAAAGCAGAGTCCCAGGGCCCTTACAGCTACAATGAGGAGAGCAAGATGGGGAACACTGCGTGTGCAAACAGGATAACTAGGGACATACAGCTGTTGTGTCTGCAGATGCGGAAACCGCTGCTTTATTGCAGCAATGCTGGTGGGCCCTTGAATGCAGACCCACTCTGCCATGCAGGTACACGTTCTTCCCAGCAGAGAGGCGTTTCTTGGCAAGTTTGATGAGAGCAAGCAGGGAGAGAAAACAAAATGTAGTCTCAGCCCTCTCACGGGTAAGAACTGAGACTGAAGAGGTGAATGGGTACAGACCTCCTCCGGAGAACATTGTCTTTCCCCATTTCTGCTATCATGCCCAGCACGTCCTCCCACTAGAGGCAGTGCTGAACTCACATTTAGTGCACTCGCTTTCTGAAGAGCCACACTTGGGTCAGCTCATTAGCTCGCCCCATCATCACAGATACTAGTAACAGACTTGGATGAAGCAACAGACTGCCTGCGTTGTCAGTCATCGACGCAACAGCGTTTACACGTGCGGCTCTGCAAAGCGGAAGGTGTGAGAGGTGGCCACTTTGAAGAGGTCACCCACTTTGTGGGTGGACGCAAAGCGTGAACATCCTCAAAATCGGGTTACACATGTCCCTTTTTGAAATTCGGCATGCCAGCATTTAAATTCCAGCCCTGAAACATCCCAGGGATGTAAGCCTAGTTACTCCTCTACCTAAAAGGAAGAAAAGCTGTTCCTGGCACATGTGACTCTGCGGTACACAAGCAGGAGCATATGGTCCTCATCCTGCTGCTACACAGCTTCCAGGGCCAACAGAAGCCTCTCCAAGATAGAATAATGGTCAGATGGAAAAAAAAAAAAAAGTTTGTTTTTCACAGTGGGCCAGACCTCAAACTTTATCTTCCTCCAGAAAAATTCTTACTGCAGATGAGCAGAAAATCAAAGAGAATTCTGTCCAAATATATGCAGAGATTTCAGAAGATGGGCGTGGGTTCAAGCCAGTTTTCCAGTTTTCCCTGTTTGTGGTGTGACCGCATTCAGTCTGATGAAAGCACCATACAGAAGGTGATGGACTGAGAAAGGACAGCAAGAAGCTGCAAACACACAGCCACATTATCGCTGTGAGTTCAGGGCCATGCACTACAAATGGGAACAATAAGAAGCAATCACACACATCTGGGCTCCTGCCCTTTAAAATCAAAATTTAGATCAACAGATTTTGAATATAGCAAGCTGGAGGAAGCTGCTTGAGGTTCAGAATGGCAGCTGCCTGCAGACTGCTGAAATATTAAACTTCCATCATCTGAAGCTTTTTGTAACATTTTGAATCTCTTATTAGTGTTAACAAAACAGTCACATCAGGGGGCGCTTTGAATTCTGGCCACACTTTTCAGCTTAATTCCAGAAGCCAAAAATCTTCTCCTTTTTAATGCTGAAACTTGCTGATAGCCTTGAAGAAAATGTCTAGCCACAGAAGAAAGAGACTGAAAAGCTAATGTTACTCTAAACCTGCCACTGGAAGCAAGACAGAAGAGATATTTTCCCTTTGACACAGACATACCTAGGCATTAGAAGTTCTTTGGAAATCACCTACAATAGAGAAAAACAAGGCAGTCATCTCAGAGAATCAGCAGCTGCCATTCTCACTGGCACACAATGCTGAGCCCAGCCAGGTTGCGTGCAGCAATAGGGCCACCACATAAGCACCACTCAGAGCAGGGATTCAAAGAGACATGGAGCTGAATGTAATAAAACCTTCCTGGCCAGATTATAAACCCTGAAGGGTCTTTGCCATAGATGTGTTTGCGCCTTCTACAACGGTCTTTTAGATAATGACACAAGTAGGGACTGAGAGATTTAATTTCTGGTACGATTTCCAGCAAAACACTCAACACCCAGCCATGTGTATCTGATGTGAAGGGAGTCACCAGGCTCTTTCACACAGTCAGGCAAGTTCTCTTTCTTCATGTGCAAGTCTTTGAAACCATGGGGCTTTGTTCTTTGAGGTGAGCTCTTGCGAGGAACAAGGGAATTTGCTCTGAATCTCCCTAATATCTCTTCTAAGTGCAGGTTGCTGCTTGGGAATGGCTGAGGTTGAAATCCTCAAAGGAGAGGTCCTATATTTGGTGCTTGAGATTGCTCCTCTAGCAGGACCAGCAGTTCATGTGTGAACAAAGAGAAACTGCAAGAAACCCAGCCTCTCAGCGGTTCATTATACAGTCTGTTTCACATGGAAAACCCAGACCTGCTTACTATTCTGACTCTGAAAAGTAGCTTTTTTCCTTGGCTTTTAAAGATTTGCCATCCTATTTTTTTCTCAGTTATGAATGTATGCCCTTATTGCCACCTTGATGATGGAGAGATGGTACAATTAAATTAATTTTTAAATTCAATTTTTAATTGCTTTGTTTCCATTGTTTTTTAAATACATCTCTATATTTCAGATGCTCAGCTAGTGTAAACTGACGTACTTTCATGGGGTACTACACAACAGCAATGGTCCACAGCATGCAGAAATCACTCCATTACTCTTTCAATTCACTTGTGTTCCATCATACGACTGCGCATTATGTCTCTTTACTTTCCACCAGCTCTGGAAAAGCCAACAGCAGCCAGAGGAAGGACAACAAATTTTTAGCAAAATTCCTCAAGGTGAGAACCGTGCAATCTGCATATCTGACCACCTGCATTTTCAAAGCGATTTTACAAGGTTGACCAGAAGCTCCTAATAGTTTGGACCAGATCGGCAGTTCCCCACCTGACCACAAGTATTGTTCCTTCACATCTGGTATCCCAGCCTCTCACATCGCAGCACAGATCCATTAACACCAGTAAATTCCTTTGTGTACACATTAGCATGTTTTCACCCCAACTGTGTCACTTGAGCCCATGAAACCAAGACATCCCCTGTGATTAGCTTGACCCTTCAAACCAGCAGGGTCTGAACACAGTATGTGCAATATTTTTAATAGCCCATGAGGAGCCCTTCAGATAGCTTTGCCTACCCACTGCGAACAAGATGTAAGTATCAGGATATGTGTTCAACAACATGGAGAAGGACTAGGGAACAAATTGTCCTCATCATCTCCAAGTACCAAAGGCCCAGTGGGAAACTCTGCCTAGAGTGGAAACCTCGTCTTCAGTGTGTTGCATCTGCCATGAGAGAGGCAGCCTCATCTTTGTCACAAACAAAAGGAATTGCTTTCAGACAGGAGTATTATACAGAAAATGTAGGTCAGCTCATTCTGGGTGTCTTTCAGTGGCCTCACAAAGGGAAAATAAGCTCTCAGCTCTGCTGTTTTAGCTGTAACTGACCTCTCTTGTCTTCCTCAGCCTTCTACTGCAGTTTGTAAAAAAAACACCACCACTCCTACCTGGATGAAAACATGACAGCCTCAGAGACCAAGTAAGTGCCATAAGCCACATTTTGAGAACTTGTGAAACTTGAGTAAGATGCTGTTGTGATTGCCCAGGCTTCTGACAAGATTCCTGATAGGGAGACACAATCCTATATGAAACCCAGGGCCAGATGATGTGATTACCTTGTATGCACTAAAGCACAAGTGCAGATTTTAGGTAATACAGTGCCTGCATGTCCAGGGTTTGCAGACACAGCTTTCATGGCCGTTTTTAATAATCTGTCCCTTCATTCAATTTGGTCACTGTGTTCAGTGACCGAGTCCAGACTGCTGACAACACCTCCCACTCCAACCTTGTTTAAGGTGCTGTGCTTTGCACTATGAATGTACGAACTCACAACACATCATGAACACAGAAGAAAGGACAGGAAGTCACTTTGGTCCAAGGAGGTCACGGATGCTCTTTCAGTGCACCAAAAGTAGCATCCTGGGACAAAGCCCTGGACTCCAGCAATGCACTGGCATTGCACTCCTCAACCTGGTACTGAGACACCATTAATACACAGGCAGTGCCCGCTCCTGACCTTTGGTTTGCTGGTGCCTCCCATTGCTTTGCCAAGCAGGAACGCCTGTCTGCACAGAAACAAAGCCCTGCTCCGCAGCTCCTCATCTCGACACCCTCTGCCCACCCCTTTCAGCAACGCTGCCTTTTTGCAGTTTAAATGTTTCTTTTTAGAGTGTCTTTTATTCTCAGCTTGGAGAGCAGAGGGACGAGAGATGGGATAGGGATGCTGAAGTAGGAATTTACATAATCTGATTAACAGGGGATTATCCAATGGCTGCAGAACAGCCTTAGTGTGCTTGAGCTAAAAACCTTACTATTCATTGCTCTCACCACCCTGCAGGACGGCTGCACCTGCAGCACCAGCTAATTCTCTCCTGGGGACTTCAAGGAAGGAGAAAAGCAGGCGCATATTTTTATTATTATCTGGGGGAGGGTCGAGGAGCTGCAGCTTCTTGTGTGCAGTCCCTAATTGATCTGTCTGCATTAGTCTTCAGGAAGCTGAAATGAAAGCTGAGCCAGTTGGCATTATCAGGAGCAGCCGTCACCTTTCAAAAGGACCAGCTTGTGTGGTTCGGCCCGGTTTCTTGGTGGGTAGTTCAGTGGGCCCATCCAGACCTGCTGCAGAAAGGAGCTGGGTAGAGCTTGTGCATGCAAGAACGAAAAACACCTTTTCCCCTGTGCTCACCAGTACCCTGCTCAGCTGGGAGCAAAGCAGTCCCAACCCTTCCTCTGATATCACCAGAGAGCTTCTCAGGCAGTAATCCATGCCTCTCCCATCCAGGAACAATGCAGTGACATGGGGACGAGGGCTTGCAAAGCATCACACTCAACATGTTATCTTTTTATTGTTCACAAGCTGCCACATGGTCCAGTTATCCAGGGACTTGACTGAGATGGCAACTCTGGGAAGGGCAGCAGGACCCACCAGACCAACCCAGCTCTACGCTCAGGGGAGAAAGAATAAACCTGCGAAATAGCTCTCCCACAAGCACAGTCCAAGACCTTCCATACAGGACAACAACTAACTCCTCTGTAACAACTCCATAGACAGGCTAAAAAAAAACTGAAGAGAAGAGAAGGTGAATGCCAAAACTCCTCGGACATACTACAAAACTCAGCAGCGCATAAGGGTATCAACGGGGACTGAGTCAAGCTCTCCCAGAAGGAGAGAGGAAGATGGATGAAGTTCAGGTCCTGGAAAGATAGTAAGTGTTCAGCTGCTGGTTTCAACAGAACTAGGTCTGCATTCCAAATGTCCACCCATGATGAAGAGGTCAAACTCCAAGATGAGAAGCTGTAGTTATATAAATGTTAGAGTTAGTTATAACTGTAGTGAGTCAAAAAAGTTAACTGTAGAATTGAAAAGAACTGGAGACACTGATCTTCAGATTAAGAGAAATAGCAGGTAGCACAAGCTGGACCCTCCCACACACATTGACATCAAAGCCAGGGAAAGAGTAAGAATTTGGACATTTTTCCATTGTACAGAGGGACATCTGTAAGGCCAAGCAACTATGACAGTGTTTTGAGCCTTCCAAGAAAAAAAAAAAAAAAGGAATTTCTAGAAGAAAAGAGACACAGTTAAATTAAATCCTCCAGTAGAAATGCTGCAATATAATCACCCAAGACTAATTGTGAGTCTTTGTTTCCGGGAGCACACTACATCCTCACAGCTAGGTCTGGAGCTGCTGGTGTTGCTTTACATATTCACTCACGCCTGCTGTATTTGTCTGGGGGTCTCTGAAGACCTGCATGACAGCTGCCGTTCACAGATACCACCTAAACAGATTTGCAGTGCAATATGTCCTTCTTACTCCTACCAACAGCAGCGCCAATGAATAATGCTGTATAGTGGTCTAGTTAAACAAGGAGACTGCAGACTATCATGAAGTCATCCTTCCCATTTGTTTCTCTAGTTTCTCCTCCTCTTCAAAAGAAAGGGAAACCACTTCTGACTTTTGGAGAAAAAGCACAAGAATGAAAGCTGGGAAGCAACCACCGGATGAGACTTTGTGTGTGCTGGCAGCACATGCAAGTCATCTCCACCGAATGTTTTTTTTCAAGGAGCTGCAACCCAGGGAGCTGCTCTTGCACTCAATGTTGCACAGAGATCAGGGCTCAAACCTTAGTGCTACCTGCAAACAGTTAACACCTCCCAGCTGCTGGCTGATGTGATTTGGCTTGCATAATGTGAATTGGACAGCAATTGGACCTGTCGGATGTAGCACATAGTGCAAGGTCCTCTGCCCAGACGCCAAGAGGAATGAGGAACTGACAGCAACTCCACTAGCGTTTCTCCCTGCTGCGTGCTGCGGGAAACCTGTTTCCTACAGAGTCTTATTTCTTTGTACAACTGTAGCTTAGTCCCCTTGCACCAAATGCTGAATCTAGACCCTTGCCTCTTGAGCACAAAGAGGTGAAACAGAGGTGAGGGAACTTGCACATGTTGGTGGATAAAATTCAGGCCCCTTCTTCACTAGGTCTTGTGACTTTGGTAAAGGTCTGTTGTCTATTTCGGAATTAAAGGGCTCAGAACTGGTGCAGATCATCTGGGATCTCATGGTGTCCCAGGAAGGTGGAAGATCACAGATCCCAGACACACAGACAACACCATCATCTGTTTACCCCATCGTGTGTTCCCAGAGATGGACTTTCTATATATTCACCAGAGCATAGCAGCCAGAACAATAAAACTTCCTCACAGCCACTATTACTTTTTTCTGTCCCCAGAAAAGGCAGCAGAACTATTTAGCTGCCATCTGTTCCCCAGATGCAGAAACTTGACTCACAGGAGGTACAGAAAATACGTATACAGCACGAACAGAATGAAGAAAAAATCTCCTGAGCAGTGGACATGTTTCTGACAGTGTATCTTCAACCTACAAACAGCAGCAGCTTTTCCCCAGCACACAGCCGGCAAAGCTATGGAGCCAAAAGCATGCCAAGGAAACCTATTCAAATGTCAGGGTCCGGGTTCGCTGACAGTGGTTAGAGGAAGGGATGCATCTGTGTGTGAGGAGATCGCTCTACCTAGCATTAAAAGTCGGCTTAAACATGAGCTATTCTTCTCAGAAAGGTGCAACAAACCAAGGACTTCTTCCTTTTTACCTCCTCCAGCCCTGTTCCTGCACCCCTCCCTCAGGCTCCGGCTCCCTGCACAGATGAACAACTGTTTCAAAACACAGAACAGCTCAGCTCCGAAGCCCCCACCCTATTTGTGAGTTTGGAAATCAGAGCCTTTTTGGTTCAGGGCCAGTAAATGGCAATGATTGGAAGGAGGGAGGGGTGGGCTTGTGTGCAGCTCTTCATTCTCTAGTCATTGTGAAAAGGGGATCACTCCAGCTAACTGGCCTGTGGAGATAAGGATTTCAGACAATCTGCATTAGCCTGATAAGCCAGGTTTGCATTGCATCAAGATGATTTGTTAAGAACCTCAGTAAAATAAAATCCAGTCAGAAAGCTTATCAGCACAACTCATTTCCACTCATACTCCTCTGCCTGCCCCCACTGACATTTTTTTTCCCCTATGAATGAAACTCCCCACGTGCGTCCCAGCTATCTGGGATGGGGCGCAGACCAAGAATAAGAAGCAGTGGGGGAGGGCTGGGAGGACAAGGAAGAACAGCCTGAAACCTCTCACTTGCAACTGGTCACTGTTAGAGCTGTGGTCCTGATCCACTGATCCGCACTGTGTGGGAGGGCAGCAATGCCCACCTGGTGGTGGTTTGGATTTGCCCCTTCTGGTGTAAACCAGAGCAGCTGGGCTGGCATCAGCAGCCTTCCCTCTTTGCGCCAGCTAAGGATCATATGAGGAAGGGGAGTTCATACCTGTTTTCCTCTACTCCATGCTAACCCCTTTGCTCATGTATAAAAAAACTGGCCCCTAACGTGCGAAGCACTGGGGACTCCCAAACCCCTGGCAGTCTTCTCTCTTCCCTCTACAAACTGGCCTTAGTCAGGTGTTTTGCTGTAAACCAGCCTTGCTGAAAAACGGAAAACTATTAGAAGTTCCCGTGTGCTTCCCTTTCGCCACTTTTCCTCTGAGCACCTTCAGTGTTGGCAGGGAACGTATCAGATCCAGGACTCTTCTGCTCAGACAGTGCTGCCTTTCCGGAAGGTAGATGCCCGTTTCTGCACAGACCCGGGACACTACTCTCACACAGCAATTCAGATTAAGTCCCTCTCCAGTCCACCCTGGAGCGTGAGTCCCGGGGTAAAGGCAGCCAAACACAAACTCTGAACAGCACAAGCTCTTCTAAGTTTTGACAGCCAAACGTGTGTAATTCGTTGTTTCCAGCTGCCGTTGCTGCACATGCTTTTATTAGGGTTTGTTGCCAGAAAGACCTTCTGGGATACTGCTCCGGACAGTGGGAATGATAAACAAGGGCTGTTGTCTACTCAAGAGAAGAGGACACAGAGTTCAACAGATGCTCAATGTGGAAGCTGCTGTAGTCAAGAATTTTGACTTTTCTGACAGGAGGGGGCTGGGTAACAGGTGCTGTAATTAGTTGTTTTAAGTCAAGGTGATACCTGAAAAGTCGGTGCAATTGAAATCGAAGTTTCCAAGATTCATTTCAGAGTTGTAGAAAGCAGGCGTTCTTTATTGCGGTGCCGGCTGCTCAGGGGATATCTCCTCCTGTCACAGACACCTGGCCCCTGGACAGAACATAGTATTCTAAAGGGAACTATTACTTGATTGTCCTCTACTGTTGCCCATCCTGATGGATTAACCTTAGTTTTTATATCTTTGATAAGCTTTTTATCTTTTTCATCATATTCTACCTTTTCAGATAGTGATAAAGATTTTTCAGGGATCAACCATAATACCTCACCTTGTTCTGCTGCTCGCCTCGCCTTATGATCAGCCAATTCGTTACCCACGTCCTTGTCAGTGTTACCTTTTTGATGTCCCCTACAATGCATGATGGCCACAGCTGTCGGAAGCTGAATTGCTTCTAAAAGTCTCGGTATCATATCAGCATGTTTAATACCTTTTCCTTGTGTGGTTAAAAGTCCTTGTTCTTTCCAGATTGCTCCATGAGCACGTACTACACCAAAGGCATACCTTGAATCTGTCCATATATTTACTCGCAGTCCTTCAGTGAGCTCCAGCGCTCTCACCAAGGCAATTATCTCTGCCCTCTGTGCCCACGTACCTTTTAGGAGAGATCTTGCTTCTATTACCTGATCAGTTGTTGTCACTGCATACCCGGCCATTCGGACTCCATTCCTCACAAAGTTGCTCCTGTCTGTGTACCAGGAATGATCAGCCTCTTCCAGTGGTTCTTCTTTCAGGTCTGGTCTGCTCGCACAGACAGTTTCTATTGTCTCTATGCAGTCATGTCCGATGGGGTCGGTTTCCTGTTTATCACTCAGGAAAGATGCAGGGTTAACGATTGTAGATGTAACGATTTCCACATTGTCCTGCTCCATCAGGATCGCCTGATATTTTAAGAATCTTGACAGTGATAACCAATGTCCGCCTTTCTGTTCTAAAACAGAAATTACTGCATGGGAAGTATAAATGATCATTTTCTGCCCCAGGGTAAACTTACAAGCCTCTTGAATGATTACGACGACAGCTGCCACTGCCTGGAGGCATCCTGGCCATCCTGTGCTGATTGCGTCCAGTTGTTTGGAAAAATAGACTGCTGCTCGCTTGTAGGGTCACAGCTTTTGGGCTAAAATTCCCAGGGCCACTTCTCATTTTTCATATGCAAACAGCCAAAAAAGTTTAGTCGCATCTGGCAAGTGCAAAGCAGGGGCTCTCATTAGTTCTTTGGCCTCATCAGTTCAAATTAATTGTTTCTGATTGTCTTTTAGTAATTCGTATAAAGTTTTCACTAACAGTCCATAATTATAAATCCATAAGTGACACCAACCTGCCATTCCTAGAAAAGTTTGAAGCTCCTTTACTGTAGTTGGTTCTGGAGTCTTATAGATGGCCTCTTTCCTTTCATTTCTGAGCTGTCGTTGTCCATGGGAAATCAGGAATCCCAAATAGACCACTTCCTTCTGCAGGATTTGGGCTTTCTGTAATGACACTCAATAACAACTTAATCCAAGGAAGTTTAATAAACTCACAGTCCATTCTTTACACTCTTCTCTCCTTTCTGTAGCTATCAAAATGTCATTCACATATTGTAAAAGAAAGCCATTGCCTGGAGGCCTTTCCCAAAGTTCCAATTCCCTTGCCAATTGGTTTCCAAAATTTGTAGGACTATTTTTAAATCCTTGAGGTAACATTGTCCAAGTGAGCTGTTTTATGTCCTGAATTGGGGTTTTCCCATTCAAAAGCAAACAGATCACAGCTTTCAGGGGCCAAGGTGAGGCAAAAGAATGCATCCTTTAAATCCAGAACTGTGAACCATTCATACGTTTCTTTCAGGCTAGTTGGTAAGGTGTATGGGTTTGCTACTGCCGGATACAGATCCTCCACAATTCTGTTTACTGCTCTTAAATCTTGCAGTATTCTATATTTCCCATCCGGTTTCTTTACTGGTAAAATTGGAGTATTATATTCTGATTCACATTCAATCAGTAACCCAAACTCTAAGAATTTTTCAGTCATTTCCTTTATGCCTTTTTGGCCTTCCAATCTTAAAGGATATTGTTTTATTTTAACTGCACCAGAACCAAGTTTTACTTCCACCTTTATCGGTACAGCATTCTTTGCTTTAACTGGAATCCCAGAAGCCCATACCCCTGGATACACTTGATCTGGGATTTCTTCAGTCTCTGAGGCACCCCCAGTTTGTTTTTCAATTTGGCATCTTTTACTTTGAATTCTACTTTACTTTCAGGCTCTTTTATTTTTTTGAGTTTTCTTCTAATATCTTCTGATGACTGGCCCAAAAACAATGATACCAATTGTTGCTGCCCTACATCAGATGAGGGGTCTAAGGTGGTATATTTACGCATTGTGAGAATCGTAATCTGTCTAAGAATTCCGTGGGGGTTTCGGTTTGCCCTTGCTTTACAGCACAGAGTGCTGACCAATTTACAGCCTTCAGGATCGCATTCTCTAATCCAAATTTTATCCAATTTTGATATCGCTTTAAGATGCCATAGTCCATATTATCATTCGGATCCCAATGTGGGTCGATAAGGGCAACACACAGATCGACTTATCTCTAAACTGGAATCTAAACTAGATCCTTATCTCTAAACTGGAAAGACGTGGTTTTGATGGATGGACCACTCAGTGGATAAGGAATTGGCTGGATGGTCGCGCTCAAAGAGTTGTGGTCAACGGTTCAATGTCCATGTGGAAGCCTGTGATGAGTGGTGTTCCTCAGGAGTCAGTACTGGGGCCAGTGCTACTTAACATCTTTGTTGGCGACATGGACAGTGGGATTGAGTGCACCCTCAGCAAGTTTGCAGATGACACCAAGTTGTGTGGTGCTGTGGACATGCTGGAGGGAAGGGATGCCATCCAGAGGGACCTTGACAGGCTGGAGAGATGGGACTGTGAGAACCTCATGAAGTTCAACAAGGCCAAGTGCAAGGTCCTGCATGTGGGTCGGGGCAATCCCAAGCACAAGTACAGGCTGGGTGGCGAATGGGTTGAGAGCAGCCCTGAGGAAAAGGACTTGGGAGTGCTGGTGGATGAGA
This sequence comes from Tauraco erythrolophus, assembly GCF_009769465.1. NCBI lineage: Eukaryota > Metazoa > Chordata > Aves > Musophagiformes > Musophagidae > Tauraco > Tauraco erythrolophus. Next base: position 61,762,863 of record NC_141496.1, read on the forward strand.
AGCTCAACATGAGCCGGCAATGTGCACGGGCAGCCCAGAAAGCCAACCGTATCCTGGGCTGTACCAAAAGGAGCGTGGCCAACAGGTCGAGGGAAGTGATTCTGCCCCTCTACTCTGCTCTCGTGAGACCCCACCTGGAATACTGTGCGCAGCTCTGGAGTCCCCAACACAAGAAGGGCATGAAGCTACTGGAACGAGTCCAGAGGAGGGCCACGAAGATGATCAGAAGGCTGGAGCACCTCTGCTATGATGACAGGCTGAGAGAGTTGGGGCTGTTCAGCCTGGAGAAGAGAAGGCTCTGGGGTGATCTTATAGCAGCTTTCCAGTACTTAAAGGCGGCCTACAGGAAAGCTGGAGAGGGACTTTTTACAAGGGTGTGTAGTGATAGGACAAGGGGCAATGGATTTAAACTGAAAGAGAGCAGATTTAGGTTAGATAAAAGAAAGAAATTCTTTACATTGAGGGTGGTGAGGTACTGGAACAGGTTGCCCAGAGAAGTTGTGGATGCCCCATCCCTGGAGGTGTTCAAGGCCAGGTTGGATGAGGCTTTGGGCAACCTGGTGTAGTGGAGGGTTTCCCTGCCCATGGCAGGGGGGTTGGAACTAGATGATCTTTGAGGTCCCTTCCAACCCTAACCATTCTATGATTCTATGATTCTATGATTCTATGATTCCATGATTCCATGATTCTATGACTCCCCCTGCCAGCGTTCCGGCTGTAATTTGAGCCTGCACATGAGTTTGGGCTGTTCTTAGAATCAACTGTTTCTCAGTTTCAGTCATTGCATCTAACATTATGTCTATATCTTTCCAGTCTGGGTCTTGATTTTTCATTATTAATTGAAACCTTTCGGCAATTCCTAATGGATCCTTCTTTTTATTCTTTTCTAACGCCAAAACAAGGAGGGGGGGTGTAAATTTATAACACATTCCTTTTGTCACTCAGGATGATTTCCTAAAGTGAAAAACATGTCACCATATACCACTTCAATCCATTTGTATTTTCTTTGGAGAAACAGCATCAATTGCAATAAAGTATTACAAGCATTATAATTACATAAGTATTATTGTTCGGCCATTTTTCCTCATCTTCCAATTTATATAACAGCCACCACTGGTTACAGTATTTGACAAAAGTTTTCTTATTTACTTTTCTTCCCAGGGGACCCCAATATCTTTCCAATGTGCCACGACATATCCCAACAGACTCTTCTTCAGAAGAGAAACGCTCCAGAGCTCCAGCTGCACAGCCCAAGTCACAGAAGGCAAAGGCAGGGACTGTAAGAATGAAGAACCGCCCACTGTAGGAGATCAGGTTCGAGACCATCTGAAGAACCTGAAGGTGGACAAGTCCATGGGACCTGATGAGGTGCATCCACGGGTCCTGAGGGAACTGGCAGATGAAGTTGCTAAGCCGCTATCCATTATATTTCAGAAGCCGTGGCAATCTGGTGAAGTTCCCAATGACTGGAAAAGGGGAAACATAGCTCCCATTTTAAAAAGGGAAAAAAAGAAGACCCAGGGAACTACAGGCCAGTCAGTCTCACATCTGTGCCCGGCAAGATCATGGAGCAGATCCTCCTGGCAACTATGCTAAGGCACATGGGAAATAAGGAGGTGATTGGTGACAGCCAACATGGCTTCACTAAGGGAAAATCCTGCCTGACTAATTTGGTGGCCTTTCATGATGAGGTTACAGCATTGATGGATAGAGGAAGGGCAACTGACATCATCTACCTGGACTTATCCAAAACATTTGATACTGTCCCACACAACATCCTGTCTCTAAACTAGAGAGACATGGATTTGATGGATGGACCACTCGGTGGATAAGGAATTGGCTGGATGGTCGCACTCAAAGAGTTGTGGTCAACGGTTCAATGTCCACGTGGAGGCCTGTGACGAGTGGTGTTCCTCAGGAGTCAGTACTGGGGCCAGTGCTACTTAACATCTTTGTTGGTGACATGGACAGTGGGATTGAGTGCACCCTCAGCAAGTTTGCAGATGACGCCAAGTTGTGTGGTGTTGTGGACACGCTGGAGGGAAGGGATGCCATCCAGAGGGACCTCGACAGGCTGGAGAGATGGGCCTATGAGAACCTCAAGAAGTTCAACAAGGCCAAGTGCAAGGTCCTGCACGTGGGTCGGGCAATCCCATGCACAAGTACAGGCTGGGTGGAGAATGGATTAAGAGCAGCCCTGAGGAAAAGGACTTGGGAGTGCTGGTGGATGAGAAGCTCAACATGAGCCGTCAATGTGCGCTGGCAGCCCAGAAAGCCAACCATATCCTGGGCTGCATCAAAAGAAGCGTGGCCAACAGGTCGAGGGAGGTGATTCTGCCCCTCGACTCTGCTCTCGTGAGACCCTGCCTGGAATATCGCGTTCAGCTCTGGAGTCTGCAACACAAGAAGGACATGGAGTGGCTGGAGCGAGTCCAGAGGAGGGCCACGAAGATGATCCGAGGGCTGGAACACCTCTGCTATGAAGACAGGCTGAGAGAGTTGGGGCTGTTCAGCCTGGAGAAGGCTCCGGGGTGATCTTATCGCAGCTTTCCAGTTCTATAAGGGGTCCTACAGGAAAGATGGAGAGGGACTTTTTACAAGGGCATGTAGTGATAGGACAGAGGGCAATGGATTTAAAATGGCAGAGGGTAGATTTTTATTAGACCTAAGGAAGAAATTCTTCCCTCTGAGGGTGGTGAGGCATTGGAACAGGTTGCCCAGAGAAGTTCTGGATGCTCCATCCCTGAAAGTGTTCAAGGCCAGGTTGGATGAGGCTTTGGGCAACCTGGTGTAGCGGAGGGTTTCCCTGCCCATAGCAGGGGGGTTGGAACTGGATGATCTTTGAGGTCCCTTCCAACTGTAACCATTCTATGATTCTGTGATTTTTCTTTCTATTTGGCCAATTCAGTGGGACACCAGGGGACTGTTGGCAAAGTGGTGTGAATTTCTTTGTTGTTATCAATAGCAGCTTCGGTCTTGACTAAAGGTCTTAAAGGGAGTGGCTGAGAGTCAGGATCAGGGGTCCCCTTGATTTCACTGTCATCGCTATCACTCCAAAGGTCCCCGTCCCAAGTCGCAGTGTCCGTGTTAGTGTATTGACTTAGGGTCTTGTTCAGCCGAAACAGAGGATTGTTTTTGCAACAACTGCTTCTCGTTGCTGCAAGCGGAGTTTTAAGATGGTCCACTGCAGTTTTAAGGTGGTCCACTTCACTTTCAAGATGATCATTTTTAGTTACAAGTTTATAATTTTCAGTCATAAGTTTATCATTTTCAATCAAAATTTTATCAACCTGGTTTTCCAGTTTTTCTTTTGTCTCCCTCTCAAAGGCTAGTGATGATTTCAATGTCTCATTTCTGATTTTAAAGCAATACACTCTACATCAGCAATCCGTTTGGAAGAGACAGGGAAATCTTCAGCCTCTTTCTGTGCACAAGACAAACGGGCTCCAAGTACTACACAAAAACCCTTCCCCTCTTTAAATTGCTGCTCAGTCTGACATTTTTCGACACATTCTATCACTTTCTCCTCATCCTTCCAATACTTCTGAGCCCACTCTTTCCCAGTTGGGGAAGGGGCACATTTCTGTTTTCGCGGCAGTTTATCCATGGCTATCCTGCCGACTACGCCCGTTTTACTGTCACATCATGACTTCTCTCTAGGGAAAACATCTATTCATTTAAAGGCATGTGGAGAATTAAGAAGTACAAGCAACTCTATCCAACAGTTACTACTTTTGGAGAGCTCAGAGCTGGAGCTTTAATCTTGCAGTATGAGATAGGACTTATAGTATATATTAATTTATATTTTATATTAATACCGTAATGTAAGGTTTGTGCGTGCATGCACTTCACACGTATACATTTAATTTCTGAAGTCTTTAAATAATCAAACTGTAAACCAGAACACTGACACATTCGCATAGTCATCATAGTCGTCCAGTCAGTACTGGAGCGTGGGGAGAGCCTGTGGGACTTTGTGCTACAGCCTCCAAGGGAGGTGTGAGGTGGTCTCCTCTGAACCTTATTGCCGTACTTGCCTGAAGACGTCTGCCATGGCCAGCGTACACCTGACAGGCTTCTGGGAAGACACAGCCGAGGCCTTGGTGACCGGCACGAAACACAGATGCCGAGCACAGGATGAGAGATGGGGGATGGAGTGGGCGGTGGCATTGTGGTACCCCGGACACAGTTGCCGGGGCTGCAGCGCTGTGACATCACCGAGCGATGGATCGTTACCATGCATCCCTCGCTGCTTACATTAGGGCACCGAGTCTCACCCAGTCACTTTGCGCCCACGCTCCAGCTGAGCGAGGTCGCGAGGCTTGGAGTGGGGAGTGAAGCCTTTGGTGCTGGCGTGCTCGGGAAGTTGTTTGTTGTAACTCTCAGTGTCCGACCCCAGAGCCATTTCCCAAGGATTTTCCCTGGCCCTGACAAGTTCAGGCAGCCGGGACAGGCAGGTGGACCGCTTGCAGCAGCAGAGGTGAGCTGTGTGGGGCAACCTCATGCCAGGGAGCTGGGAGGGTGTCCTTGAGGCATCTGGGTATTTCTTCCACCTCTGCCCAGGCCACCCCACGATCATAGCCTCTCTTCCCGTTCTTGTGCAACACCCGTTGCTGCAGTGCCAGTGAGAGGGAGCAGCCTGACATCCCCAGCTCCCCCCAGCACATGGAGAGCCTGGCCACGGAGCTGGAGAAGCACTGTCCCATGTCCCTGAACAGCTGGGAGGAGGCCAGCTTTGTGATGCCATGCCCTCACTGATTCTGCTACCCATGCATCCTGCGGTGGGCTGAGAGCAAACCCCTCCGTTAGATGTGCTCCAACACTCTGCGCTTCTCTCTTGGCAGGACATAATGTCGGGCAAGGAGGAAGCCATGGGGGAAAGCAGCTCTGCTGCAAGGGAAGGCAGCAGAAGCCAGCGGCCCCAGGCAGGGCCAGCAGAGGAAGCAGCAGACTCCCGGTGCCCCATCTGCCTGGGAAGCATTCAAAATGCAGTGTACCTGGCCTACTGCATGCACATCTTCTGCTTGGTCTGCATCCGGGGGTGGGTCAGGAATTTCCAGGACTGCCCACTCTGCCAGCAGCCTTGCAGAATGCTGCTGCGCTTGGTGCGAGGCAACGGCACCTACGAGGAGCACCGGCTTGGCTCGCCCGCCAGCCTGCGCAGGGGGACGGCCACGGAGAGGGCCCGCAGCCGGTCCCCGCACCGATGCTCCGACCTGCACAGTCGGCCCATGGACGGACACGGACACTCCTTGGCTGGCAGGAGCGGGCCTGAGCAGCCCGACCGCGAAGAGAGGCTGGGCGCAGCTGCGAGGCACAACCGTGCACAGAGGCAGGGAGCAGCTCCCGGCAACAACCGCGAAGAGAGGCAGGGAGCAGCTCCCGGCAACAACCGCGAAGAGAGGCAGGGAGCAGCTCCGGGGCCTCAGCCTGCACAGAGGCTGGGCGCAGCTCCGGGGGATGCCCAGAGGCAGCTGCCAGGAGCAGCTCCGGGGGATGTTCACAGACAGATGCTGGGCGCAGCTGTAGGGGATGCCCATGGGCAGAGGCCAGACGCAGCTGTGGGGGATGCCCATGGGCAGAGGCTTGTTGCAGCTGCAGGAGATGCCCAGAGGCGGTGGCCAGGCGCAGCTGCGGGTAATGCCCACAGGCGGTGGCCGGGCGCAGCTGTGGGTGATGCCCGCAGACGGTGGCCGGGCGCAGCTGCTGGGGATGCCCGCAGACGGTGGCCAGGCGCACCTGCAGGGGATCCCCATATGCAGAGGCCGGGTGCAGCTGCGGGAGATGCCCATATGCAGAGGCTGGTTGCAGCTGCAGGAGATGCCCAGAGGCGGTGGCCGGGCGCAGCTGCAGGAGATGCTCACTTGCAGAGGCCGGGTGCAGCTGCAGGAGATGCCCACATGCAGAGGCTGGCTGCAGCTGTGGGGGATGCCCAGAGGTGGTGGCCAGGCGCAGCTGCAGGAGATGCCCACATGCAGAGGCCGGGCGCAGCTGCGGGAGATGCCCACATGCAGAGGCTGGCTGCAGCTGCGGGGGATGCCCAGAGGCGGTGGCCGGGTGCAGCTCCGGGGCCTGGTCGCCAATAAAGACAGGGAGAAGCTCCAGGGCCTGACTGTGGACTGAGGCCGGACGCAGCTCTGGGGCCCTCCGACACCATCTCCCAGCAAGCTCCCGCACCCAACGCTTCTCTGGAGCCAACACCGTCGGGCGCGGGAGAGCGTGCAGGTGGCCCTGCTGCTGCTCCGGACCCACACAACAGCACGGTGCAGCTGCGTCCCCTCGGCATCCGCCTTTTCTGCATCCAATAAACATCGTCGTGCTTTCCGGGACATGTGTATTTCATGACCAAAGAGCAACCGACCGCGGGGTATGCTTTCCATCACTGTCTCGGCAGTGCGGGAACGCCAAAGGGGAGAATTTCTCCGAGAGCACCATGATTTCCCTTCAGCTAAGGGCTGCAACAGGCAACGTGTCCCTCCTGCTCTCCCAGCCTCCCACTCCCAAGCACCAGGGCAGGGCTGCCCAAGAAGTTACCTGCCCATGGCAGGAGGGTTGGAACTAGATGATCTTCGAGGTCCCTTCCAACCCAAACCGTTCTATGGTTCTATGATTCTCTGCTGGGTTGCCAGAGCCTCAGCCCAAGCGAGAGCCAGCTCGGGAAAGCTGCAGTCCACTGGTCTAAGAGCCTCGATACTGAGAGGGGGCGAAGACGGACACTTGTCTTTTGGCACAGTCCTTACACGAACACTCATGGTGCGCTGAGGGGAGGAGCAGAAGGTGGGCTGGCGGCTGCCTGCCGCCGCGCTGGGCAGACGCTTGCCGCTCCGCCGTGCCGCCGCCCGGCCATGGAGCTGTGGCAGGTGCCGGAGCTCTTCTCGCGCCTGCCCATGTTCCCCTTCTTCGACCTGGCGCACTACGTGGCCTCCGTCATGGCGCTGAAGGAGCAGCGGGGTGAGCGGCCGCGGGGGCGCGCGGTGGGACGGGACGGGACGGGACGGGACGGGACGGAACGGAGGCGCCCCCTCTCCCCCGCCGTGTTCCCCCGTCCCTGCCCCGCACGCGCGCCGCGTCCCCGCTGTTCTCCGTCCGTCCGTCCGGGCCGGGCCAGGGGCAGGGGCCGGGAAGCCCCCTCCCGCCGGCTGCCCCAGCCCCGCCGGGGCGAGGGCGGCTGCCGCGCAAGATGGCGGGGGGGTGCCTGAGGGGAGCCGGGTGCCGGCCGGCGCCCGGGGGGACGGCGTTTGCCCGGGCTTCGCCGCTGGGGCTGTGCGGGAGCTGCAGGTGTCTCGCCCGGGCGGGGGTGCTCGAGCACCTCGGAGCCTTTAGCCTCGAGGCCCGTCCGGCTTGGAAATGGGCAGAGGGGGCTGGCGTGGGCTTTTCCCCGCCACGCTCAGATGGTCTGTCTGTATTTTTTCTTACGGAGAGTGGCCGAACCTCAGTTCTTGTGCGCACTCCCGCAAATTCCGAGGTGGTTTGTGTGTCATATCGTGCATTGAAACATGCAATAAACAGTTAACTGCAATAGTTTACTGCAACATTTCTTCTCTCTTCCCTTTGCACAGCTTTTCTTTCAGCTTCCCATCTCTTCAGTTGCCTTTAACTACCTGGAAAACACGTGACAAAGGTGCAAAAATACCTGTTCAGCAAAAGAACCAGTAAAAAAGTAGCCCATCTTGATGCCTTTGGGAAACAGGAAACTACAAAGCGACAGTTTCAAGAGTAGCAGGATTGCTTTAGAAGCCTGTCAAGAGGATGATACATGTCATTTGGTAGGGCAGATGTTGCTAAAAGCACTAACTCTTTCAAAAATATAGTATCCTCAGTTTTGTAAGCTAAATGTCTTTAAACAAAAAATATTCTTCATCTGGGCCCAAATCTAATCAGCAATGAACTGTTACAGGGCTACTGCAGCACTTCCAGGTTACGAGTCCATCCTGAGGGCCTAAACCAAATCACAACACAGTCATCCTAAAACTTCCTTGAACTGATTATGGAACGGAATGAAAACCCATGGGACATGCCATGTAGGAGTCCCTGCTGGAACTCCAAGTTTGCACATGACACCAAACTGGGAGTGCCGGTTGATTCATGGTGCCACCCAGAGGGACCTCAGCAGGCTGGAGAAATGGGCCGACAGGACAGTCGTCAAGTTCAACCAGGGGCAAGTGCAGAGTCCTGCACCTGGGGAGGAATCACCTCAGGCACCAGCACATTCTAGGAACTGCCTAGCTGGAAAGCTTCTTGGCAGAAAAGGACCTGTGGATCCTGGTGCACACCAAACACAGGTTCCATCCAGGAGAAAATTCCTGAGAGCTGCCTGTGACCCTCGGGGGAGGAAGCAGGGGAGCCCAGAGGGCTGGCCAGCAGTGCTGGAGCACGGGGAGAGCCTGCAGGACTTTGTCCTGCAGTCTCCCAGGGAGGTAGGAGGTGCTGTGGAATGAACCCTCTTGCTGCATGTGCCTGGAGACATCTGCCCTGGCCAGAGTGACCTGATGGAGTCCTGGGAAGACACGGCTGAGGTCTTGGTGACTGGTGAGGAACACCGATGCTGAGCACTAGGCAAGAGATGGGGGCATGGAGGGGACACTGGCATTGCGGTAACCCTGGACAAGAGTGCTGGGGCCACAGCGCTGCTGGGGTGATCACCATGGGCAAGGATCACCTGTTGTGATGTCCCCCAGCGGATAGATGCTGATGTCGCGTAGCAATGGACTGTGAGTTCCCTGAGAGACGGATGCTGATGTCAACTAGCATCAGGGGACTGTTGGCATCCTTGAGTGACAGGTTGTGACCTCACTTCCCTCAGTGCTTAAACTCGGGCGCTGAGCATTCCCCAGCCAGTTGATGCCAATGCTCCAGCCAAGCGAGTTAGCCAGGTGTGGAGTGTTGAGAGACACCTGGTGCTGGTGGTGCGCTCAGGGAGTTGTTTCTCACAGCTCTCCATGCCCAAGCCCAGAGCCACCCAAGGATCTTCCCTGGCCCTGACAGATTTCAGGCAGCCAGGACACCCAGGAGGCGCACTTGCAGCAGCAGAGGTGAGCTGTGCGGGGACACCTTGCACTGGGGTGGGCAGCTGGGAGGGTTTCCTTCTGGAGGGACCTCGGTGTTTTTTCCACCCCGTCCCAGGCCAGCCAATGACCGTGGCCTCTCTCCCTTTCCTAGCATGACACCCACTGCTGAGCACCAGTGCGAGGGAACGTCTATAAACACCACCAGTTCCCCCCAGCCCACCGCAGCACTTGGAGACCATGGCCACGGAGCTGGACGACCGCTGTCCAATATGCCTGGACAGCCGGGAGGAGGCCAGCGACGTGATGCCATGCCTCCATCAATTCTGCTACGCGTGCATCCGTCGGTGGGCTAAGACAAAGCCCGAATGCCCACTCTGCAGGAGCCAGATCATTTTCATCATGCACACCGTGCGGGGGCCAACAATTCTGAAGAGAAGGTTATCATACTACCTGCAGCACCATCAGCCAGCACTGACCAGGCTCCTGGACTTGAAGCCGCCCGCAATGCCCATCGCCGTGCAGCTGCCAGGCTGGCGCCCAGGGCTCCTGTGATCAGGCCCAGTCCTCGTCACCGGGTGTCGCTCCTCCGAGAGCGGCCAGATCTGCTCCAGCCCATGATGCCCTGGCTGCGATACCAGCTGTGGGTCATGGCGGGTGGCTTCCTGGATCTCTAAGCAGCAGAGAGGGCCATCCTTTACAGCCTGCAGCTCTTTGGGCTGGAGGTGGTGACCCTCTACAGTCTGCTGTGGCCTTTCCTGGGCAGGTCCACAGCGAGGTTTGTGGACCGCCTTGTTCACATCATCATGCGCCTGTGCAGCAGGAACGCCCGATGCTGGATGTACCAGCTGGCTGGCCGTGCTGCTGAGGAGCTGGAGGGCAGCCCTGTGCCTGCCCCTGGCCCCACTGCTGCCCGAGGGGGGGTCTGCCTCCAGCCCAGCCCCTCGTGGGTGTGCCGGCAGCCCTCCCTCTGCCCCCGTTCCCACCCACGGAGAGCACAAAGAGCCGCAGAAGGACTCAGGAGGCCATACCCAGGCCCTCCACTCCCGGATGGGGCATCGAACATGCCCCTGGGGAGCCCCGGAGAGCCCAGAAGAGGAGGGCCGGCAGACCTGAGGACCCCTCCCAGCCCCCTAAGAAGGCACCGCACCATCAGTGATACTGGGAGGCTGCCTCAGGGGCCAGCCAAACCACATCTGGGCTGGCAGCTGGGACTCTGGCTGGTCCTCAAAGAGATACCGGACCCTGAAATCCAATTATTAGGCAATAAAAAAAAAAAGGCATGAAAACTGCAGAAAAAGTCTCAGTACTATGATCAATCTTGGTGGTGTTGCTATCCCCACCCGTGCTGCTTTCTCCCCCTTCTGCTGCTGCTACGTGCACTGTTTCCTCATGTGTCTGCTGGGTCCTACCACCACCTCCACCCAGAAGCCTCGCACGCTCGATCCAGAGACTGTGGTCTGGTACTAGCAGCGGCAGAGCCGTCTTTTGGGGCTAAGGCCTCAAGGGATGGGGTGCACCCACTGGGGGTCCTGTTACACCACAGGACACAGGAATGGGGGCAGGAGATGGGATGGGGGTCAGGTCCACGGAGGAGATGAGGCACAAGCCTCTCTGCTTCACTTCCCCTGGAAAAAGGTGGCAATGCCTTGCCCCAGCCATTTCCTCAAGGGTGCTCTGCTTTAAGCGGAGCTCTCGTTCTTGGGAAACACATCCCACCACCCCACTCCAGCATTCTACAGGCCTCTGGAGCCTGGGCTCTCTTTGTTCTCCAGAAACCAGCTCTTCAAAGTTAATTTCATGCCCATCTATACAGTAATAGCTCATCTGCAGAATTTCTATCTGCTATCCGTTCCCCTTCCCCTTCCCTTCCCCTTCCCCTTCCCCTTCCCCTTCCCTTCCCCCTTCCCTTTTCCCTTCCCTTTTCCCTTCGCTTCTCCCTTCGCTTCTCCCTTCCCTTCCCTTCTCTCATGACACACAAAATACTCCAGTATCCTATGCAGGCAACCTCAATTTGTGTTACTCCTGTTTACTCCTGTGTCCTGCCAAACATGGAAAAGGAGCACATGAACCCTTTCCTTTTTGTAACCATCTTTTACAGCTTTCGAAAATGGGTCTTTCTGGTCTCTCCTCTTCAGGCAACCCTCTTTCTTCAATCTTTCCTTGCAGTTACTCTGGAGCTTTGAACACCTCGCTACCCTCTTCCTGGCTCACAGGCATTCCTTGAAGAGGCTCTGCTATCTTTCGCAGTTACACGTCCTTTGCTTCCTACATGAAAGTCAAAGTACTTCATGTGTTGTTGCTTAAGACTGAAACGCATGCCATTCAGAGAATGCAGAAGTTGCTCTCCTCTCCAGAGCACTTTCAAAACAAAGGCAGGTAGTAAGTTAGAAGGTAACATGCGACTAAAATCAAGCATCCATTTGGATGAGGCACTTCAAGAGAACCTCGCAGGAAACAAATGCCTAAATCTGTGTGATTCCGCGGGGAATGGTACGGCTTCAGCCTCATGGTGTGCTTTCGAAGAGCACCAGGTCTGCAACATTTACACCGCTCCGTGGGACGCAACCCTACAAGCAGGAAACGCGCGCTCAGGTCACTGCTGCACAAAGCATGACAGGAAAATGCAGAAGCGCAATGTGTCTGTGCAACTGCAGGATCCCTTCTTCTACATATGGGCACCTGCTTTATTCTGAGTATCTTTGTCAGGTCCAATTATCTTTGTTAAAAAATAAAAGCTCAAGGTAGACAGTAAGCAGTGTAAGAAGCAGTTTGAAATTTTTCTCTGTGCGTTACGTCACAGTGACTGTAATGAACCGTGTTAAATGCTGCCCCAGATGACAAAACAAAGGATGAAACAACATCTTGAGTTACAAATTAGGCTCTCCTTCTTTTAATTAGTGTTAATATACACTTGTATCTGCTGAAGAGAAAATTTTTTAACCTGAAGAATAACTTACAGGTAAAATCAACTATTTCAGACATCCTCCCTTTCAGGGACATGCATTTTTTACCATTAGTCTTTCCATCTACAAATACAAAGCCGAAATTTGAGAGGATCATCATTTTCTGACAGTATCTTTTTGTTCACTCTTAAAATATCTATCCCATTTGAAAAATGCCCAGGCTTATTGTATGTTATTAAACAAAGAACTTCGTGACAACAGAGTTCTGAACATGAAAACCATAAGGACATTGGCTTTTTTCATTTTAAGGAAAAAATACAAAAATTTCTGCCTGAGAAATTATCCCTTACGATGTAACATCACTTTATCAAGTAAATGGCATTAGTAGCATTTTGCATTTCTCTCTTCTTAATTAGGCAAAGCTAACGAAGTTATTGTAACAACTGAAAAAACAGCACAAGTTGTTGCCAGAAGCTGAATAATTTACTCCAGTGCTTCAGTGGCAGGAGATTGCTGGAACTGAGAAGTTTGGCAGGAAAAAGCATGCCGCACACTCCAGGACGAAAACAGCAGGGAAGCCCCAGAGTGCACCTGGAACGATACGGTAGTAACACCACCGCACACCAGTAGCAATTTCATCTCTCCAGAGCCGCACACATTTGAACACACAGCCAAAAACTGCGGATCAACAGAACACAAGCCACAACTCAACCCACCTCTGCCCAGCAAAAGGTGGAAAAGCCGTCACCTGCAGATAGCTTTCCTGCTTTAGCAAGGAAAGAACAGCTACAGGTTTGTCACAAATAAGCAGGAGCTCCACTCAGTACCTTGACACTGGTTCACTCCAGACTCCTGGGTCTGTACTGTGTATCCTACTCGTAACTCACTAGCAGCTCTAGTGCCCGTATCTTCCCTGCACAGCACGACTGGAACAAACTTGGACACATGCGCTCATATGAAAGCTACTATCCCTCTCCAAAACATGGAAGATTGACCCAAACCACAAGCAGAAGCAGGAGGAGAGAGGTGTCACTCTCTTCCCATTCAAAGCCTAACGTCACACTAACACTTCACTTGCATTTACGCTACTGCTAATTGGATGGAACAGTTGGGTTTTGTACGCGTTTCTGCCAATGCTTAGAGGAAAGAACTGCGATTCTCTGAGATCTCTGTTCTGGGAGCCCACGTTCAACAGAAACTATCAATACCCCCATTTCTATCTTCTTGTAAGAAAGCAGGGCTAGCTATGATTTTCTACAATCTGGGCAAAACTCTTGCATGGAGAACACACTAACTGGGACATCAAAACCAGAATACTTGTTTTTTTCATGGGAAAGAAATTCCTGTGGCATACATCTTCATGTTCCTCAAAAAGAAAAAAAAGGCAAAAGAAAAGCAGATAACATTCCCTGTCATAATTGCATGCAGTGGTTAGTTCATGAAAAACCCAACTGTTACAGGAAGATGTCCGAGATGGACAGTTTCTCTTTCCATCGATTTAGTATTACACCGTTACCTGATAGCTCCTACACGTAAAGCAGGTGGGTCACACAGGTTCTGTGTAAAAGAAACATTCCACTCCCAAGAGCAACCTCTTGCGTATCACAGGGATTGAGCAGTCTCAAATCAAGCCCATCTGAGGTACTCATAACTCTGGTGTTTAAAAGTTCTCCTCTGAACAAAAGAGGAACTTCTCTGGGATTTTTCCATCCTATCCCTCTCTTAAGCTTGAGAAGTGAACAGTCCCAGGGTCTGGACGCTCCCAGGAAAGTCTAAGCCACCTGGCCACTGTTTACATTTAAATAGTCAACTGCCCACAAGTTTATTGCAACATTTCTTCTCTCTTCCCTTCGCTCACCTTTTCTTCCAGCTTCCCTTCTGTTCAGTTGCCTTTAATCTTTTCCTTTAACTACCTGGAGAACACATGACGAAGGTGGAAAAAATACCTGTTCAGCAAAAAAAAAGTAAACTTCTCCTTAGGAAACAGATGAGAAGTTACACAAGGAACGGATCTTGATGCCTTTGGGAAACAGGACACTACAAACCAACAGTTTCAAGGGCAGCAGTCAGGCGCTCAGTAGATCTGAATGACGTCGTCCCATTCCTCGACAGGCCAGACACCATTGTACTGCACGTTGGATGGTGAGCTCTTCCAGTCCCACATCTTCACGGGAACCTTCCAGTCTGGGCCATAGTTGGCTTCAACATACTGAAGAGTTTCACAGGGCACGTGTACCTTGAGTTCTACAAATTCAGTCCAACACAGAGTAAACTTTGGAAAGAGATACCTGGGTCGTAACAAAAGAACACGGTCACTGGCAGAAGACTGAAACACACCTCTAAATAAGTTCCTGGAGAAAGCAAGCCACTGCAGTTACTGGCCATGTTACATTTGTAATAATTTGTTTATTATCTCAGAACTTCCTACCGATGAAATATTATTTACGTACTGTACTGCATAGGGGTGGTTATTGTCAAGAGTAACTGGTTAATGCTTGTCACATGTTCTGAGGAAGGAGCATTTCTAGTTCTTTTGCTGCTTATTCGCACATCATTCTGCCACCTCTAGGAAATCACTTAGTCCCTGTCTCTACTCTTCCACTTAAAAACTGCATGTAATAGTTACCTCATTTCGAAGGGTGTCAAGAGGATGATACATGTTATTCGGTAGGGGAGATGTTGATAAAAGCAGCATTAAATACTTTATTATGAGTCTGGCCTTCTCTCAAAACAAGTTTTTATCTTTTTTCAGTCTCGCCAAACAAAGCATGCAACTCCCCTTCAGTACCCATGTTTAAACATGGTGTTAGACCTGGAGCAGCCGCAAAGATTTAATATACAGCTGCCACCATCTGTTTTCTGAAACCTTCTTGGCTCATTCAAATTTTGAAGTAATTTACTCTGCCACACTGACCTTGTTCTGTACCTCTTGTTTTCTGCAGAAGGGTCAACACAAGCCCACCCTATAAGTATGCTGACACCAGTGGAAGGTCATGGGTAAATTTCAGTTTGATCAGAATGACATCCTACAGGAGCACAGCGCCAGAGTCGGTGTGTTAAACAAGCAAATACCAAAGCCTATGTACTATTCCTGCAGAGGGTCACTCTCACTTCTGAAGCTGTGAAGTTTTCCACAGGAAAAAAGTGATCTTAAAATTCCTTTTCACAGGTTAAAATCAAACCAGAAGCACTTAGACCTTTTGAAAAAGAAGGTTAAAAGATTTGTGCATTTGCATGAATTACAAACCCCACGTGTTCCTCTAAGCATAAAGTCAACTTTATTTCTGGAGTGTGGAGCAAACAGCTTCAGAAAATAAAACAGCCTTGCTTCTATGCCTTAAATGGAGGGAGAGAAAAGAGTGATCAAGCACTTTTGGATGTATATCCCGAGACTACTGATCAGCTCTAAACTAAACCAAAAAGCAAAAAAATGCCATCTACCAAGGGGAAAACAAGGTAAACAAACTTTACTAGTGGAGCTATAATAATCAAATAGCTATTTAGCTGATATTAATCCAGGAAATCGTTCATCTATCAGAACTGCAGTGGGCGTGCAGATGCAAAAGCTGTCAGCAAACCACTGAAAAAATATATTCCCCAGAGTGTGAACTCTGAACAATAATTCTCAGGAGAACAAATGGGTAATTTAAAGAAATGAATACGCAAATTAAAAAGTCAGTTGGAAATTTCACCAAAATAATTATTTAACTATTACTAAAATCAAATTCACTGATGAAAAATGTGACTTCCAGTGATGCTTCACACTACTGGAATCCTCGCTCGTTGTCTGCAGATTCCAAGTGGCTGGGGTAAGACTATGTACTCTTGTACATATACACTGCTCACCATTTTTTCTTCCAATTTCAGTCTCATCAATCTTTGGACATAAAACTACTGAAAAGATTTTATGCTAACACAAGGTCCTCTCTGTTAAGAGCCTACAGAATTAACTCCTTTTAAGGATTAAAGCGTATGTCCCAGATGCAGTTTTTGTAAACACTTCTTCTCTGCTGAAGAATGCAACTGTCCAGCATTAATTTTGTAAACAAACAGGAGGTCTCAGTTGCTGTAACTCCAAAACAAGAGAAGGGGGATGTACATGCTTGCTTGTGTCTGCAATGTCGAGGAAGTATTAGTGTACATGAAAATGCAAACCATACAGCCAGACTTGTAAGGTTCGGAAACCAGTTCTCCAAGGAAACGGAGACTAAAAATGAGTAATGAAAAAATATTTTAGACACTAAATGAAAACCACTTTCATTCTTCATATTTTCATTTAGCAAGATACATAGAAAGTATGCCTGTGCAAATATTTAGCTTTCTGAAGCAAACGTCTACCCATCCTTTTTAAAAACATAAATATCATGGAATAGAACTCCCATTCTTGTTTGTGATGATCTAGTAGCGACCAATATTTCCTCTGATAGCACATAAACAGCTGGTGAGATTCCTTTAAAATTGTTAAAGTGAGTTTAGGATTCAGCACTATCAATCACTTCTCTTTTGACTGACCTCCTCAGTTTACTTTCCCCCAAAATTTTGAAAGGGCTGAAGACTAAGTAGAACTGAGGGTCATTCTGGTGTTGCACGCATTCAGATCAAGTATGCTGAAGCACCACATCTCACAGCTAAAAAGCTGTGATCTTTCTTCTCTTTCTGAAAGAGTATTTGGAGTAATACCAGATAAGATCTGCTTGATACATGACATACCAGCATTGCTTTCGCTTTCATGAGAGAACTGGCATCTGACAAGCCCAGCACCTCCCTCGTAAAGCATAGTACTGTTCTCTTTCTAATTCCCTGGTCTCCACTGGTTCTCCTCTGATAACTGCCTTTCCCACCAAAAGCAACCACTCTGCCAGGCAACAACACACAGCACACAAAATGCCAACACTAAACACTAACAACTCCTATTTCCTTTCTATTAGAGGTACAAATCCAGGTCATACTTAAATTTCTTGCCCGATTTGGCCTGGGTTCCTCCATTCCACATGTGGTCATCCTCCTCATAGAAGAAAAAAATATCAAGTTTCACATCATCTTCTCCCTGGAAAGAGAGTTCCAAGCTGTCATCTACCTGCAAGACAAAAATACACACTGTATATACTCATAAAAATACAAGGCTACTTACGTCAGACATTTCAGAAAACCAGTTTATTTTGGTCAGGTATGCTGAGTGACTCCTATTCTAACCGAAGAAAACACACTAACTCTGCCATTTTTTTTTTTGTTTGGATGCCTTGAGAACATTGGAAATTTTCTGCGCGTCAGTGAGACTACCTCCTCTGTCCTCCCTTTAGCCTCAAAAGCTTCAGCACCATCTCCCTGTGCTCTGCCACAAGCAAAATAATCTCAGTGAATAAATATGTGATTAGTAAGTGTCTTCATTTAACGCACTTCTGTGATAAAACACTCACTAGCACCAGTAATGAAATACCACTTGAACTGCGGCTGAACCTTCCTATCCTTCTAGTTTTGTTTCTTTTCTCTACCATTCTGCAGCCTACACTCTGAAAAAGCTAAATAAAGATCCACATAAGCTAATAATGAACAAGCCCAGTGCCCACTTCAAGCCATCCTGTCCCTTCTCCTAGTTTTACTTACAGGGCTACAGGTAATCTCAGAGCTATCACCAATCCTCCCACATCATGAGGCCCCTCCAATCTCAAAGACAAAATTCTACCTTGATTCTTAAGTTTCCCTAGCACCACTGACATAGATTACACCCCTTTAAAACTTATTAACAGCTTCTTCTGAGGTGGAATTCAGACTCCCCTAACAGGGCTGAGGCTATTAAGAAGAGCATTTTCTCACACACTATTCAAAAGAACACAAAAAAATTGGTACGATTATATGTTTAGGTAAAACCCTAATGAGTAAACATCAGAGGAGGAGATTTCACATGCCCACTTCTACGTAAGTGATCTGCAGCTGTACTCAAACTTATGAACCTACAAAAAGACACATGAAGCAAATTGTTCGTTATCAATATACCTTGCCAAATTTGTGCTTCAGTGGTAACCCTGCTTTCTGAAAGGCTGGAATGATATCTGCTTTGTAGTCCCTTATAAAGACTCCCAAATCCACGTCTTTGCTGTGAGGAATGACATTGCACTGTCTGTACCACCCTGAGGTTAAAAAAATGAAAAAACCCCAACAAACTAGTTAATTCAGGAACATAAGAAACATATTAATAGAACAAAAAACAACATAAAAATGAACTGCCGTAAGGTCACCAGGCAGAGATCTTTGAATGAGGCCATAAACAAGACTTCTGCCTTTCTCTAGTATGAAACGAACCACATCAAAGAAAACAAATATTACTGCACTTAACAGACAGCTCTTTCCTCCACAAGGCCAAGAACAAGAGAGAGAAAACAGTAACTCTTTCAAAGACAAAATTTCTTCAGTTTTCTAATCTAAATGTCCTTAAAGTTCAGGAAATGTCCTTAAAGTTCAGGACATTAAAATACTAATTAAAATATCTGGGCCCAAATCTAATCAGCAATGAACAGTTACGGGGCTACAGCTGTGCCTTTAATTTGAAACTATTACTTTAAATAGTATCTGAGATGTTAATAATCTTTCAATCACCACTGCAAAAGAGTAAGACAAGAAGTGGGCCATGCTTTCATCTGTTTCATCAAAGCAGCTTTTAGTAACTGTTCATTTAGAATATTACACTCCCCAGGACTAAACAAGTACAGGTCAAACCTGCACACACATGTGTTTTCACAACCTATTTCAATAACAGAAGAGTTTTCACCAGGGATAAGATACTACTTCCATCTGCAGCAGAACTGAAAACTTGCAACACCTACTCCAACAGGCTGACATTTTATTAAAAGCATGTGTTTTGAAATAAATAAATAAATGTAAACTTTATTTTAGAAGTCAGTGATAAGCACCAAGTTGCATGGGAAGAAAAATCAGGTGAGAGTCTACATGGACAGCAGAAATATGTTCTCATCACTGTGCCTTCCGACTAGCATTTCAGTACATTCCAAGTCACACAATTTACGGATCTGCTGATCACCTTCTAAGCAGTGATCAACACAACACGGACAACTGCTAACATTAAATGCTTCACTGGAAAATTGATCAGCACTTCCGCGGCTCAGGTTTCTGAAGAAAAGGCACTTGTCAGGAGCAAAAAGGCCTATTTCAATGCAGCTAATGCCACATACAACCTTCCAACCAGGTACGTTTGACCTCAGATGACATCACGAGCAACAGAGGATGAACGCTGGAAATTTCAGATGAGTGTAAAAACATAACATAACACAAATGTTTTACCAAGGCATGTTCCACTGCTCAGCCAAAACTTTACTCCTAAGTTATTCAGTGTCAGGGCAGCCAGATGGAGCAAGGATTTTGCTTTTTTTCTGAACTCCACTGCATCAAGAGAGGCATCATCAGGATACAGCTGGAAGTCAAAGGAAGAGCAAGCAACCTATTGTCAGAGAGCAAACTTGTCCCTTCATTTTCCAATGTCCTAAGGAAAAATGACCTCTAAAAATTTACTTAAGCAATATCTGGACAGTATCTGTTCTCACATACACAGCCCAGTTTGAGAACACGCACTAGAACGACAAGTTAAAATGTAAACTCTGAAACATCAATCTTCAGTTTTCTCCAAACTAGCAGAACGTGAAGTCACAGTAAACCAGAGTAAGAACCCATGTATTAGACACTGATTCTCAGCACTTCGCAACACAGATGAACCCTAGTTCTGCAGACGCTGAAGTCAATACCCAGAGTCCAGGGGACAGAAACAGTCACTTCCAGCACATTAGTTCATTTGGCGCCACCAAGTGTTACAACGGGATGCTGACAACTTCTGCCACAGAGCAGAAACAATGAGAACGGAAAATCACGCCCATCTTCTAGCTGCAACTGTGGCAAGATCTTTTGTTAACGCAAAGCCAAAAACACCACGGCAGCCTGGGCAAACATTACCAAATCGAACACAGAAACACAAACCACTACCAAATCAAACACCATTCAACTTTGCAACTGATTTCATGAAGAGCTCTTGGGCAAAACAGTTGAAAGGAATACTTACTTTCAAAACAGATGTGGGTTGCTTATTTCAATATTAAAGCTTCGGCAAAGTTCAATATACCTTGTGAGGCACATTTTCTCTGCCTGTGGCGATTACCGCCTGGAGGTTTTAGGGCTGAAGTGGAGCATGCTCACAATTTCTGTCCTCCTTTACAGGTGAAGTGACAACACACAGGTACTCTTGGGTATAGTAACCCTCCTGCTACACTTACTGGGAGCTACCGCCTACTAGACTGAACAAGGATGGTCTTCCCTTCCCTGGGAAGTCCCTTCCCAAGAACTCAAACGTCTGAAGAACAAAGCCTCTAGTGTCCTCTTTTTACTCCTTCCATGAAGTCAGAGGATGGCTCAAATTCAGAGACCCGACTCTGACTCCACAGTCTTAACTGTGGTTAACTCTTGACCACTTCTATATCTTGGTCCCTTCCAATTTAGGACAAAATGCTCCCCATACTGCAGCAGAAAGTTTTCTACTATCTGCCAAATCAGGTAGCAATATTCCAAAAACAATGCTCTAAATAGTGGCAAAAACATTAGCTTACATGGTCAAAGAGCAATGAAATAAGTCATTTCAGAATGAATATACCATTTCAAATAAACCAAACTAGGAATGCGGAACTGCAACGCACGGTTCAAAAGAAGATGAAATGAAATAAAACTCAGCACTTTGAGAATTGTCGTAAGGAAAATTTTCAACCACAAAGATACACAAGATCTTAGTCTTATTTACATGAAATCTATTTAACAGTAACAACGTGTGACAACTATGGACATGTTGGTTATCTCTTCGAAGTTTTGGAAAACAGAAGAAAATGCGCTCACAAGTAAAAAAGACAGATCGTGATTTTCAGTTAAAGTTTTAGTTTTATTACCACTTGCTTTGTGGATTGAGTCTCAGAGGCTGCATTCAGCTTTATGTACGTGAACGGTCACATCTTGGTAAAAAATAATGAACTGTTGGTATGTTTGGGTCAATCAGTGAAAACATGCATTACATCTCAGTGACGCTACCTGGTTACCACTAACCTGAAAGA
The DNA here is from genome assembly GCF_009769465.1 of Tauraco erythrolophus. Lineage (NCBI taxonomy): Eukaryota > Metazoa > Chordata > Aves > Musophagiformes > Musophagidae > Tauraco > Tauraco erythrolophus. The sequence continues at coordinate 61,783,872 of NC_141496.1, forward strand.
AAGCCCGAGCTTCTTTGTACCTACATTCAAGAAATCTAGAGTGTGACATCTCTTCTAGAAAACTGGACGGATTTTTTGGAATTTGAACTTTTAAGTCATCAATGGAAACATGCAGAAGTTCTGGCCTGCAAAGAAATAAAGATGATGCATTATGACATTTGATTCCTTTACAAACCAAAAGATACTTTTTCCTCTAGCTTAGGTTAAAATCTAAAGCATACTACTGGCAGTGATTCCTCTGTCCAAACACACCCCCAAAAAAGCAATTATAAAAGAAGAGCAGCAAGAGCTTCAACAAATTCCCCATATACTTCAAAATTTTGTTTAAAAAGAAATCCTATGCTTATAAGCCCATAGTTATTTTGTCAGGTCACTGATTCCTTTACTGACTCACGACTTGCACTGAATTATTTCAGAGCTGTTGGTCCAGTGCTTTTGAAAACTCAGGCAATTTATTCAGTTGTCTAACTACAGGGTGCATTTAAGAACCAAATTTTACCCCGTACTTTGAGGCTATTTGCATTTAAATTTAAAAACTGTTTAGCCTTCACAATGAATGAAATGTGCTATTTAACAGCTGACACAGTTGCCTTCAAATGTTTAGGCGCATAACCAGTACAGATTCCATGTTTTAAAAGGAAGAAAGAACAGTGTCAATTTTAAGGAAAAAGTTAGATTTATTTTGACCTGTGAAATGTTTGGCTGCTTTTCTCTGATTTACAGCATATACACATGCCATACAGGAACACTGTCCTCAAAGTCTGGTGGTATGACCTTTGGAAGCAGTGACAAGATTTGCCACAATCTGCATTTCCTGAAATACTGCTGTTGAAAACATGGTAAGAAAAGGCAGACATTTATGGCAACTTTACCAATCTGATGCAAAGTTTAAGCGTAAGGCTATTGACAAAGAACACCACCAATTCAAACATTTATGCAAGAAAGGAGTCCCCTCAGCATGTTAAGAGCATGGGTTAGATGCAATGGTTGGCACATGACATTATGGTAAAAAGGCCACCTCTCTTTACGTGTGTTCTTCAACGTTGACTATTCAGACTGCTACTGAATGGATTTCTGTTGCTTCCCCTTTTCATTTAATGTTCCACACCTGTACTCAACTTTCAGATACATATTGTTATAGAAAGAACATCAAATATCTATCAGCTAGGACTAAACCTCTTGCCACTTCTACTTTACGCCTGACAGCACGGATGGCTATCAACAGATTTCAAACTTTTAAACATATTAATGGTAAACAATTGACTAGAGCAAAAGATCCTCTGGTACTCAGTCATGACTTCCTGGACTTCTCTCATCTTTCTGCCTGTTTCAATCTGGCTACACAGCAACTTCCCTAAAATGTAGTTCTTAATTTATAAATGGTGGGAAGGTCTTGTTTTCAGGTAAGCAGAACTGGATTTACCTTCATACTTTAATTTGCCCACACTTTGAGGGCTGAACCATACATGAGTTAAATGTTACAACCTGACTTTAGGAAAGAGAGTAATTTTATACACAGGAGAAAGAAGTTATTTTGGAAGTGCCATTACGGCTTTTTCGCTCCTCTGTTTTGAACTCACTTTTCATATGCTCCAGGATGGCGACCGAAGTGGAGTTTCCGGAAAGGCACAAACTTTCTGTCCATATGCTGCTTGAGTCTCAGGGGGCCATGCCAGAGATAATTACCGCTCCTCTCATAGAAGACCACCAGGTGAATGGCATGAGATGCCAGTTTAAATATGTAGTGCAAAGGAATTTCAGTCCCAGACAGGTCATCCATCCCGTCCAAGCGGGGGTCTTTGTTTACAATCTTTAGCCATTGGAACCCCATTTTCTCAGCCGTTCTGAAAAGGCCCACCTAAAAAAAGCAGGGAGGGAAGAGAGAGAGGCTAAATATTAGAGAAATCGAAATTAAATGCTAAATGCTTATTGTTAACTAACATTATTCCCCCTATTTTCATTTTCTAATCAGAAACTTAAGCACAAACTACTAAAAAATATCTAAGATCTTAAAGATCAGCAACCACAAGCTATTCCAACTGCCGTATTTCCTTGTCAAAAATTTTGTCCCTCAAAATGTTCAATAAAATAACAAATAAATGTTGTAAACCATGCTTGGACTAGGTTACCTCTTTGCCATAGCACCCTTATCTGCATCCTCAAACTGTTCTCTAAAGTTATTCTTGTGCTGAACTTGGTGCTCTTAAGTCCTTGAACAATGATACCACTAACACAAAAACGATTACTGCAAAATCTTCTTTTATGATGTACAAAAATACTTGCCTAAACCTCACCAAACACCAAAGGCTGCATTAGGTCACAGGCTTTTGTATTTCCATAGAAAAAGGGAATGAAATTCTGGCTGAGAAAAAAAGAATCAGCATCTGAAGATCCTTTCTATTATCCCCCCTTGAACTGTTTTATACAGGCATATCAGCTTCTCCTCTGGATGCCACAGGTATTATCAATGAGCCACAAAGGAATGGGCAGATGGCTTTATATTAGTGTGCTGCCATACAACCTCATTCACAGTTTCTTTCATTTCTTTACAGCTATGGGTAAAACAACTGCCTGATCAGATCCACAGTGCCACCACTCTTCACGTCAGTGGGACTCCTTCAGTAAAATAGTCACAGATAATTTTAATGGCTCCTGCTTTTTTTTTTTTTAAAAAAAAAAAGAAAAAAGTTGTTTGTCACTGGTTATCTTTAGTCTGTATAAATTAATCTAATAAGTATTTCCAGATGATGCTTAATTGATGAAATAATCTTGGATTCCATTCTGTCCTCCATCACATGCTACACCTCTAATTTTAACACATCCATTTAAAAATCTATTTTTTAAGAGAACACCAAAGAAAAGCAGAGATACCAATACACTAAGTGACAATGGTGTAAAGTACAAGGATGTAACAAAGGAATGTAAACCAGCAGACTATGATAATCTTTCCAGCCTTGTCACATCAATACCTGCATTTCTTCCTTGATAGATCCCCAAACTAGAGATTTATTAAAGCTGCACCTACATTACAGGCTTAAGGTTTTCCTTCTTCCTTTCTAACAGACCACCTTCTTTCTTCTTTTTGGCATGGCCTCTTACTACAAGTGCTTATTAATATTGCAGACAGCTTCTAAAAACTTTTAATTATCTGTAAATGACTATCCTATTTTTTTAAAAAAGTTTCCTCTACCAATACCTTTATAAGATTTCCACACAACCAATTCAGAGGCCTTAATACAAACATGAAAGCATTATGTCACAAAATCACAGAGCAGTTGAATGCACTACAATACACAAATATGAACTGAAGAAAAGGCACATACTTCATGTTTCCATGTTTTGTCCAGTAGTGCAAATGTAGTAAAGTCTCGTGGAGCACAAAAGTACTTGCATTCTGGACTAGGGCCATCAGGAGAACTTCTGATCTGTTCAATGTCTTTATCAACCAGTCTCAGAATCAAAGGATCGATCAAATACACTGGTATATTGTGACTGGATATTAAGCCTAGGAACTTCCTAACCACGTGCTGTTTGACAGAGGATAAAATGAGAAGTTAGAAACACCATCTTTAAGTGTATAAAGGTTAATACATTAAAACCGTTTGACAGAAGCAAAAAAAAAACCCCACCAAAAAAACAACAAGTCAGTGACAGAAGGAAATCTTATCTCCCAATGCATTTCCTGAGTGTGCGCTTTACTTCCATGAACAATTGTGGAAATGGAAATTTTGTCTTTCAGAAGAACCGGCTGCTCTCAGGCTTTCTAGGTCTCTAACACTAATGTAAAAACTCTTCGGCTTCAATTAGAACTTTCTAAAAGTTAAAGCACTCCAACTCTAGAGCGCTAAACTTGAGAATGGACTCTAGGCTAAACTCTCATAGAGTTGGAAAGCACTTGCATAAACCAGAGATTACAGGATGAGATCTGATGCACAGGTGGGTGCTGAGGCAGCTGGCTGATGTCATTCCAAGCCTGCTCTGCAACATCTTGAAAGGCCTGGTGGTCAGGAGCTGTTCCTCAAGTCCTCAAGAACAGGCAAATCTCACACTACCTTCAAAAAGGAGGATCTGGGGAACTCTGGTCACCTTAATCTCAGATCTCAAGAAGCCCCTGGAGTAAAGGCCGCTGGAAAGTCACATGCAAGCACATGAAGAACAAAGATGTGACTGGGATAGTCAGCCAAAGGCAAACCGCACCTAATCACATCGAGTCTCTTTGAAAAAGTCTGTGGGCAAGGCAAGAGCAATGGACACTGTTCATACCTTGACTTCAGCACGGCTTTTGACTTGCTCCCAAAGTGTATCCTCAAACCACAGGCATGATGCCTGCTGTACATGAAGGGTGATTCAGGGAGAAGGGAGGAAGCAAGTGCTATCCAGCGTTTGGATAGGAGTGTATCCAGGGCACTCAACCATGCAACACTGCAGAGGGGTTAAAAGCTGTAGCAAGAATGTCCTGTGCCTGATGAGAGGATTTATCAACTTGACTCAGTGGAGAATTTTAATCAAGTACATTTAAATGTCCATGGCACACAGAAGACTTACAGCCATCACAGTGACCCTGCTATTGAAAATGTATTTAACTGTAACAGTTAAATTTAATGACTTAAAGTACCGCTTGAATCAGAAAATAATATTTATTCAGAACAGCACTGTCAGACTTTACGTCTGATGTATCTCAAGGATTCCAGAAGAGGTGTGACACGGGAAAACAATGGCCTACTGTCCAAGCTACCTGTCCAGCAAGCTGACCTGGTTTTTTAACTGAAGCTCTAACCTTCCTTCTGTCCAGGGGCTGAGTCTGTTCCATCAGACTCCACAGGTCAACCTCCAATTCTGGCAAAGGGCTTTGGCTTCAGAGAGATGTGAAAACGTGAAGACAGAATGAGGATCAACAAACGGAAATTAGAGAGCAGCTCTACATGTGCTGTACAGGCAGAAGCAAGGCCATCCTCTCACTGATTTCAGCTATATGAAGCTAAAAGGGAAGTGATATGCTAGCATTATTTCTGTAACTAAAACTAGCAGATCAGATCAATGAACAGGAAGTAAATCTGAGCAAAAATACCTACTTTATCCCCCCTTGTCACTTCTCCAGGGAAACAGGTGCTTTTAGTTGAAACATAAATAACTGGTAGAAGGGGATGGTGATGATGTCAAGCAGCTAAGAGAAACACATTCAAATAGAGTATTTTGGACTCATCACATAGGGACTCTGAAGAAAACTTGGAGTAGGTAGTTCCAAGGGGTGCTACCTCCGAGAACAGTGAGAGGTTCCTGGTGTAAGCAAGCAGTCCACACAGCAGTTGGTTTTGTTCATTCCCAAGAGCAGCTCTTAACCAGAGCACTTTTCCTCTTGATCAGCAGAAACAAGGCATTTAAATAGCTACTTTGCTAACTAGCAACATTATCATATTTCATCCAAAGGTAGCCAGCTCCCAGCACATCGTTCTCTTTAACCATCTGTGCTGTTTCTCCACTGGGAGATGTTTTAGAAAGAGAATCCTGTAAAAGCCTTTCCAAACAAATGTTAACTACAAATACCGTAACTGAGCTTTTGATTCCCTGAGGCAAACATGAAATGTTCTGGTTGCACTCAATCCTGCAAACCTTAAGACACAACAAGAAGTATCCCATTTCAAGCATCTAATGGCACTCCTAACACTGCTCCTGAATACTGGAATACAGCAACCGGTGAATGCTGAAATGTAACATTTTCCTGCTTGTGAAGAGCTTTATGACCCAGCATAAGCAAGTAACACAAAACACTGAGCAGCGTGTTAAACAACCAGAGGGAGCAAAGGGGTATTCTGTGACCTGAGACCTGCAGCCGATTCTTTCATCATGCTACTGACTATCAAGCAAGCTGCACATCAAATAAGCTAATCTTTTCAATACTCAGTCTCAAAGAACACGAAAGCCTGGATCAAAACTTCTATATTGGAAAGAACAAGTTTTGCTTATTAAAACATTAACAACACTACTAAGGACTGCACAGTCAAAGGCTGCTAAGCTGTAACTGTGTCTCAATTCCATTTTAAACTGATGTTTTCAAACACTTCATAACTTTACTCAGTGAAGAATGTACCTCTCAGTCCTTAATACTAGAAGATTGCCAGCGAAGAGGAAAGAGAACTGGGTCCTGAGTTTGCAATTTCATGTGAGTCCTGTGAGACTTGCAGAAGAACTGTATGAACCACTGACATTGTACATACCCATCTTGTGCTGTCTTGGCCTGACTGGCTTCCTCTGACTTTGGAAAAAACTGCTCCATTCTATCAAAACCAAAGGAGGGCAGGGGGGGGGAGAAAGAAAAGATAAAAAGTAAGTTTCAGTTGAATCCCTGCTTAGGATTTCTTAACAGGACATGCAGGGGCATTTATCCAGTTAGCACTTTATGACTGTGGTTACACCTCTGGTCACTCAACTACAGTACTGAATACGAAATCATAAAACAACTCCTGTGGCTTAGTGTGCTCAGAAGAACCATGCAAGCCTTGCGGACTTCCAGACATGCAAGGATTGCATGATCAAGACTCAAGTTTCTAAGTCAATATGCCAGTAAATGTAAAACAGGAAGATGACAAACACAAATGTTGTTAGGCAAATACCTCCGGCAGAAAGACAGCAGGACTATGCCTCTGTCTTTCCAGACGTAATCCTAGAGAACTAAATTTGAAAGAGAGTGTATTCATGAGATAAAGCCGAGGCGGTTAATGGCTTAGCTTTTAGCTTCTGAAAAGTAGAAAGAATTTCTCATTCACAGCCTTGCTGTTTGCAATCAGAAACTATAAGAAATAAGTCAAAGGTTGTGTGGTACCACCTAGCACTGCATTTATTAAAAATGTCCTCATCAAAAGAATAACAAACTCAGGAAACATGGTACCTATGCAGGTCTTCCGTAAAAATAAAATGATTCTTTGTTGAATCTGATTCCTTCTTTGTTGAATCTGTATTGCAATTGAAAACGATGAAGCCATAAAAAAACCAGAGTATTTAATTTATAGTAACATTTATCTCTTTTTCTGATACAGAAAAATCACAATCAACTAAACGTTCCACTGGTGATACAAAAGCAGGATTTAATCTATAACACCTAGAAAATTATGAACATTGAATCGCGAAGCACTAAGACAACTGCAGAAAAAAGACAAGTTTTCTTTTAAAAACACCACTGTTGAAAAATCTGCAACGAAAAAATGCCGCCTTCCTTGTTTCTTACGAAAACCCCTAAGACAGCACTTGGTTTGTCTTCACTTTCAACAGAAGTCCCTGAACAGCAAGGGTCGGAAGGCTTGTGAAGATTAAAAGTCTTGGTGGCTCAAACCTGCAGCTGCGAAGACCGAACGGCATCCCATTTTAGAATTAATGGGATGCCTCTGGCTGACATATGGGCTTGAATATCAGGCTGACAACTGAAAAGCGATTGTAGCTCTGCCATGAGAAGCTTGCTTGGGCTCCCCAGCTCCTTCACGTCAATCCTATGGGAATCGCCAGCCATACGACACAAGTCTGGGGAGCGGCGCTAAGGAAGCTAAAGGACTCTGAAGAGAGAACGCATGCATTACACAGGGTTATTCCACAAAAGCAAGCCTGTGCAGGACAGCTCTCCCTTACCTTCTGCGACAGGTAGAACTTGTAATAATACAACTGGAAGAGGAGGAAAACCAGGCTGGTCAGAGAAAGGAGCGCCAGGACCACGTTCTTATTGATCTTCTGCATTAGTCTTCGAGGCGCTCTCTATCCCCGCCCGGAGGCAGTGCGGCGTCGCTCATGTTCTCCGGCTTCCCAGTGGCAACCCGCGCGCCGGCAGCAGGACGCGGGTGCTGAGGAGGCCGCGCCGGCTGCAGACAGCGGGCCCGCGCCGAGCGCCGCGGCGGCCCACGGCAGCCCTGCGGACCCGCGGCAGGAGCTGCGCTACGGGGCCGCCGGGGCCCGCCGCCCGCCGGCCGCGCCTCCCCCGGCCCTCCCCGCTCCCGCCCGCCGGGACCCCGCAAGCGGCTGCCGGCCGCGCCGCCCGTACCGCGCCGCCGCGCCCCGCTGCGAAGCGCCGCCCGCCGCCGTGCGCGCAAGCGCGGCCGGGGCTGCCCCGCCCCGCCCCCGGGCCCTGCCTCAGGCCTCCCGCAGCGGCGGGACGCCCGTCCCCGCTCCAGCAGACGCCCCGGCATCCCTTGCCCGCCCCCGGCGGCGGAGCCCTGGCGATAAAAGAAGGAAAACCGCGGCGCGTCAGGTTTCAAGTGTCTGTATTCATACAAAAAGCTGGCATCGCGCACAAGTCAAGGACATCCGCGATCGCCGCTCCGCGGCCCGGTGCGGGCGGCGAGAGGCCGCCTTCCGCGGGGCGCCGGCGAGGGCTGAAGCGCTGAAGAAGGACGCCTGAGGCGCGGCCAAGCACGGCTGGGTAAAGCTCACCGGGAGAGGCCGCTCACCGGGAGGCGCGGCCGCACGAACAGGCCTGGCGACACGGATCGCGACAGCAGCAGCCGCGGAGGATCGGCCCTGCTCGGCCCAGCGCTGGGACGTGAGGGAAAACCACGTCCAGGCTTCCCCTTCCCGCAGGGCGTTCAGGCTGTTCCAGTGAGGCTGAGGGGCGGGGGGAGAGAATGATCAACAGAACTCACTGCCATCGTTTATCAAACTGTGTTCATAACCTGTGGTCCTTATCAGACTGAAATAGTGCCAGGTCAGGTGTGTTTCCCGAGGGAACCACTTCGTTTCCCCAGCCTTAACACCAAGTGGCAGTAACGTGGCAGGGCGCAAGGTGGGAGGAAACAGGATTTGTACATCAGCTTCTACTTTTTCTGCTAAGAGGACGGCTATAGAAATAAACCTCTCACCCTCTGCCATCCATATTTGGTATTTGAAGAAGCACCTATCATCTGGATGCTTTTTAAAACATCCTTTCTGAAATTAACATCCCTTGCTGCAGTTCATACAGCTTTCCATAGAAACAATGAAAGCTACAGTTTTCTGATACATTAAGAACTCAACAGAAACCTCACAAGTTGTTCTGAAGTTATTTTAAGTCTGAAAGACTACCAGTAATCAGTATTTTAAAATTTTATTTATTTTTTTTTAAATCTCATTTTGGTCATACAGAAGAAAACTCCTGTCTAGCCACCAAACAGCATCAGCTCCAGAGCAAGAGAAGCTCAGGGAGTAGTGAAGTCACCAGGCATATCATACTTAAGTGTTAACTACAGGGCAAAACTACAGACCTTCAAAAGGTCTAACCCTTTGCCAAAGAAGGACCTTTCCAACCCCTGCAGTGGATTCCCCTAGAAAAAAAGTAACTTCACAGGCTGCATGCATCCCTCTTCAGCTGCAGGTACAAACAGAGCACCAACTGCAACAAGAAGTCACCAATATGTTGATACTGGACAGACACTAGCTCAGAAAAAAGAAGAGTCTAAAAAAAAAATCTAAAGTGCTTAAGGCAATTCTTCATATCCCCATTTACTAAAAACAATTGGACTAGCTGTTAGCAGCAAAAAATTGACATCTGTGCAAACGATTATATAACAAATTCATCCTTTAAGGGTAAAAAGTCACATGTTAAGTTCATCTAGGACATCAGTTAAACAAAAACTTGCAAGTCACAACTCAACAGTATGAAATACTTCAAGCTTTCTTCTAAGTGTTAAAGAAAAATTACGTTTTTACATTGTGCATATCAAATGTACCTTGCAGGTTGCACTACATCTTGCCAAAAAAACTTGGTAATTCAAATGCTCTTATGTAGGGTTGGAGATTACTCATGGTTCTTTCTCACTACACGTTAACTTATTGTAAACATTCCCTTTCTTTCCAAAAAAGGGAAATTTAAATAGGAACTGTAGCTGAACACCCTAGATGAAGCCGATGACTGGGCAGCATGGTCAGGTACTCGCCTACTTCGATCTGTTCACCACAGTCACTCAATAGAACAAGTCTCAGAACAAGAAGCATCTTGTCTTAACCCTCTCTCTCTGAACACCACCGGAGTCCAAGCTCGCAAGTCTCCATCTTTCACATACTACTGAACTCATAGCAGCTGAGCCCGCAGAACTCCTAGTCAGGTGTTCACTGCCGTAAAAAGCAAAGAAATGAGGAAGAAATATTTAAGATTACTCCACAAACTATGTGGATACTAATGACATCTGTAGATAATGTGTGAAACAGATTCAGACACTCTTCATTTAAAAACCATGTCACTTTCCAGTAGCTTTGTTTCAAGACCCAATACACTAAATTGGCAGAGGAGGTGCAGTTAAACTGGGAATTGTTTTGCACGTCCCTCTGCAAAAGAGATTACAGCTAACTTTGCTCACAATGCAAATATTTAGAGATGCTCGGGTTCCAGATATGAAATGAACATTAAGGACTTGACCATCCTGTCAACTTCCTGATTTCTCAAGAGAAACAAAACTTTCTGGAGCAGGTACTAAAATTAAGAAGAAAATTTAAGTTTTCCACTTAGCATCATAACCAGTTCATTACAAGTTGTTTCAGGAATTTCTCCTCTTGAGAAATCTTGATGGACACACAGGACCCATTGATATTAACAAGATTTAAGACGATTAGATGGTTAAGTTTTTAAAAGATGACACGGAAGAAAAAGTACTTTGGCCCTATAGGAAAGAGGCCAATTCACTGTGGACCCTATTAGCATGAATTTGAAATGGTTTTCAGGTGATATTAGGAAAAAAATCTTCAGTTAGGAAACAATTGATTCAAGTGCATATCTGAAAATTATTTCTAGGCTCCTGGACTTGATGAGAAGAAAGCAAATTTAAACAGTCTATAATACATAAGTAATTCACATTGAAAATTTGAGATTTTCCATGAAGAATATAACATGATTTTTTTTTTCAGCTCTCCCACTGTTACGAATCATTCAACTATTGTTCAACTAGCTTCCAACTAGGAGTGGAGATGATGGAACACCCAGGCTCAACATCTCACTTGATTTGTGAACAAACACGTGTAATCCCAGATCATATGTTACTTGGCAAAGCGTTTGCTCACTTTCTACTTTTTCCTTGCCCTTAAAAAAGGGAAGGCTTTGTAGTTGGAGGCTACAAAGAAAACCTTTAGAATATGATCCTCTGAAAGCCAGTCCCATAGCCACATATACATGGCATATGGTACAAGCTAGGAAGTTAAGAGTGGGATGCTATCTATGTAAAGCTACATTTCTGCTGGATAAAGAAATTGTGTGATTTTTGGACTTCTCTGGTTATCCAGAAAGTTCCTGGAATCCTCACTAGGCTAGTCAAAACAAGTAGCAAAAATGTGTGCCTGGGCTAAGAGGGTGCTGCCCTACCACCAGGAATTTAGAGCTGCATCTGCTCAAAACCAGTTTTGATATTGACACAGCTGTTAGAAGTCTCAGCCAGCCTTGAAGCTACCTTGAGAAAAAGCTGAAAGATGTTTTAGCAGTAGTCCCCTCCACTTCCCCCCCATCTTCTCAGGCGAGATGCATTTAAACTGAAGCTTTCACACCCTTGTTGCCAGCCTTGGCTGCACTGCAACTTTTCTATCAGCAGACAGAGATTCAGTGATCCTCATCTGATGAACAATGTGGACTGCTGATTATCAGAATCCAATTAGAATAATGCTACAAAACTGGAAAGCCAAGAGATGACCCAAAATTAGGAGCTTCTGAGAGCACAGTACCATGCTGTAGTTTTTAAAAAGCTCTGGATTTTTTGTTCTGAACCTCTTACCTGAAATACTTCCTAGCTCAATGGCTGGCTGTGACAATGCATCTTCCCTGAGGACATAAGAATGTTTTTAAATACCTTTAAATTTTTACATTTTATGTAATTTTCTTTCTTTTTTTTTATATTTCTGTAAAATAATTCTGTGATAAATGGGAGCCGAATTTCAATGAGTTACTCATTGGAGTTTCCTCATAGGAGGATTTCGTATAAAAAAAAATCATGGACTGCTCTTACTGTTCCTTCATATCAGACCTACAACTTCTTATAATATTCTTTTGAAATCACACTGCTGTGATATTTTGCCAGGCTAGACTAGCAAATCAATATTCTTTTGAAATGCATGTTTAATATCTCAAGTTCTAATGGGAAGCACAGTAATAATAAAATACCTAGTCAAGTAATTCATGTTAGGAGAGCTAAGGAAATGGTATCTGTTACATTCTTCATAGAAAAATAATATTCATAACATTAATATTCAAGTTCATAACAAAATGTTTAAATACAGTATTAGAAAAGTACATAGTTACAGGTCTTGATTTCTCCACTTATTTTTCAAATAGGCAACAGTTCAGTTTCCTGTCTGACATTTCTGTCCAGATTCACAGTAGGTTTCTAACAATTTAGCCCCAAACCTTTGCACCATCAGTACTCAGGCCTTAAACAGCAGTAGGTAGCAAATCCAGTTAAATCCAATGCTCACAAACTTCTGTGAGTAGCAGCTACACAGAAAAACACCCATTCGGCAGCAGAAGTGTTTAACAGACATTACTAGGCAATATTGTTTAGGCTGCTTGTTGAACCACTCAATCCATTTTCACTTTTCTGGAGTGTTTTCACAGCACTTGGCACCTGCAATCCAGTACTCACTGTAAGCCCACCACACCAGATCTAAGGGAGAAAAAAAATATATCAATATTCTGAACATTATGAAGCATCTACACCTCTCTTCTCCCATGCCACAATGGAACTAACAAAACTTATTTTGCAGCTGCATTTGGTTTCTCTCTTGCTCTCTAGTCACAGCACTGTAAAACATTCTAATCACACAGAAGCTAATTTTTAAGACCATGAAGTCTAAGATGGTTCACATGCTATGCTTTATGACTCTAAGTTTATAACCAAATCTCAGACATAAGACTTGCTCCTAACAAGAAAACTTACTAAGACTAATTATTATTATATTATAAATTATATACTAGAAAACTTATAAGACTGATGTGCTAGCAGCAAGTACTTAGAATGACAATGAAAAGCAATACTCTCGTCACTGTGCTCCTGTGCCTGAAAGCAGTGCTCAGTTTTAGTATGACATGGTAAATACAGTACAAAAACACTTAAGTTTTGAGAAGCTTCAGCGGCACAGGTGCCAGTGACCTCTGTTCTACAACTGATTTACATGAAAGGACGTATCTCCATGTTTATGAATACATTTGAGAGCTGAAATTAAGTAGTTTGTCATTTTTATTTTAACTGCTTGGGCTAACCCAAATAGCATCTGTACGACTGCTATCACTAAGCGCTAGGAGGAGCTGTATGGGATGCAGACTAACAGGCTGAAGCATGGTAAGCGTATGTTTTCCTTGGATGCCGTAGGAGCTGACTTCATTAAGAGTCAGCCTCACCAATCTAGAGGGATGACTAACAACACATGCATCCCAACAGTTCCAAAGCTATTCTGTTCCCCACATGTTGAAAAGCATCACTAAGGCAACTTGCTTAGTCACCTCCAAATAAATAGTTACTAAAAATCTAGACTCCTATTGTCAGTACAGTAGAAATTCTGAAAGGAATTCTGTCTGATATATGTGAAATCAGGTGTTTGGAAATGCTAAATATAAGGCTGCCTGGGCAAGTTACTACTTTTCCATTCTTCCTCCTTGCCCAGAAGAATAACTTGATTAATTAGCCTAATCACACTTAAGAATTACCAAGCTGTGTTTTCAATGGGCTGAATTACAACAGGCTAGAGATCAGTGCCTAGGCAGCTCAGTAGTCAGTATGAACTAGCATGCTAGCCACCTCCACATTCCTAAGTTTTCCCAGACCTATACCCTGCCCCCAAAGTATGATGCACTTTATGGCACCTTACAACACAGCCCAGGACTCCAAATTTCACTCTTAAACAAGTTACTTAAACCACTCAAGGGAAAATGAATACACAGTAACTAACCCTTTTCCTGTACATTTTTTGCAAGGTTTGAGTCTTTAGAGTTGCAGCAAGTTTTCACTAACCAGCTTAGAGAGCCACAAAAATGCTATGCAGACCAGGGAAACTGACTGGCAAGAAAATCCCACTGAGCTTTCAAAGATTTCAAAGCTAGAGTCTTGAGTCTCAAGAGGGAAGCATCTGGTGGTGTTCTGTTTCATGACACCTGCTCTGACAGCTCACAGCATCTTGGGCTCCTATCTGCAGCAGTTTGGGTCAATTATTGTAGCAGGCTCATCGGCTACCAGAATTTGCTATTAATTTACCCTACAAAAATTTAATTACTTCTGTTTACATAGCTGAGACATCCAGGTGCAGAGTTCTCCTACTGGAGTGCTATTACAAGAGCCGCATTATAAGCGCCACATGAAATCAAAGAGTTAAACATTTTTAAACATTATTAGTCAGCCAAAACCAGTGTGCTCTCAGTTTCCTTCTTTAAAAAACATTTAAGTCTTCAGTGCTAGAAACTGAACAAAATTTTGTAGATACTGACCATGAAGCCTGGTAATAATGGTTGGGTAAACTTTGTTCTGAAGGTGTGTAACAGCTCCTTTGAGTTTGCGTTATAAAATGAAAGCTGACCTACAAGAGGCAGAAAACAAGTTGAGATACATGTTTAAATGCTATTGCTGTGTAACTTTTTGTAAAATCGATTCTTCTCCACAGAAAGGTTTCCAGAACACATTAAATACAGTCCACGTGACTGAAAAATTCTCAGTAGATCTGTCACATAGATGAACCCAGGTCATCTGACTTTACAAGCACTATTGCACAAACAGCTCTGGGCTTTATTTTCTTCATAAGAGACCATATCAATCTGGAAGTAGTGTACTACTTTAGCCTTGCGCTGCTTCAACTTGACACGGATAGCTAAGTTTTTCCGCTAAATCTTGTAAGACTGTTATTTACCTCCGTCAAAGTCACAGTATACTCCTATTCTGTCTGGAACAGGTATATCTAAAGTCTTGGTTTTATTATTATGCTTTGCTGAAAATGTGGTTTGCAGCCAGTTGTTGATATGGATGCACCAGCTTGAATTAGTCTTTCCCAGCTGGTCAAACTTCCCCAGGTTTTTATACGTTACTCCCACGCTGTAGGATTTGCAGTCCTTCTGGGCTCTCACTTCCCAGTAATGCTGTCCATTTTCAACGGCAGTGTCTCCTACCAAAAAAATACATTTAGTTGCTATAATTAAGCGTACCTTACAATGCTTGCTTTCTTATAGACACCAGTGAAGTCTTATCTGTTTTATTTCAAGGTGAAGCCTTAGAAATACAAAAATCTGAACTATAAGGAACAAAAAAATTGATGTACAAGAACACAATATAAATATAAAATAGAACAATGTGGCAGTTTTTACTTGCACTCCTTGAGACAAGATACATTTAACACCAATTCACATTTAATAGCAGTGAATGTAAGTCACTAAGAGCTTTGCAATAAAGAGCTTCAGACTTGGAAGACACTTGCTGTAGCACAAAATTCTGGTGTTAAATAGGCAGAACTACCTTTGTGCAGCACAGAATCAAGTACACAGCCTTGAACACTCACAGATTTTCCCTCAAATTCTTACCTAATCTGCCCTTCCACTGCATTACACCTCTAACAGAAGTGAAAAGTTCGCCTTACCCAACACTGTGTATGATTCTCCAGTAAAGTGATCTCTGCTGCTCCTCGGTGAGGACCTTGTGCTAACAGATGTCCTCTTTGGAGATGGTGCACCACTTCTAAGAAGAAATCAACCATTAAAGATTTGGACACAATTACAGAAATGCACACTCAAGCAAGTTTTCCTAAGTCAATTAGGGTGCAATAAACCTACATAAGCTATTGAAATGACACGCAGTTCATCCACTTGACACCTCTAACAGTACGCGTGCACAAGAACCAAGAGAGAAGAGACGACAGCCAGAAAAAGCTCAAGACATGGTAACAAGCAAGTTCAGAGGCAGCTGAGGAAGAAAACAGGAGGGGGAGAAAAGCATATGTGTGGCACATGGTTTGAACGAACGCCTGTATAAAAGAGTGTTTTGCCTGCACTACATATAACTTCAGCAAATTCATGTTTCTGGTTTTCCACATAGGATTTCTACTAAGTCTTGTAGACCAGCTACAACAGTCAGGTAAGTATGAGTACATTGCTGATATTCAATGCTAAAATGTCTAATTCTCACTGGAATTTAAATATCACTGAATAGGAATATGACATCAGTTGTGTTAAAGGTAAGTTTTTTAGCATGTGTATGGCTTATATAAGCAATGACTGAAATATCAGGAAAAAGTATAACCCAATGAAGAATGAAAAGAATAAAAATGTGATAAAATTATTTCAAAATACACACACTGAAGATGATACAAACCCCAAGCGTCAAATCTAAACACAATTTATATTTTAAAAAGATTGAGTCAGACTTCCAGAGTTTAATGCATCACAACTCTCCTCAAAAAAAAAAAAAAAAAAAATCAAACACCAAAAGTATATTGAAGGGTGGGGATTTTATTTGATTCTATTAACTCTATCAAAGACTACAGAAAACAAAACTGTGTCACAACACAGTGCTGAGAAGCACACAGCAACTCCTCAAAAGTCATTATAAAATTTAAGAGTCTAATCCCAATCAAGAAAGGCTTATGATAATACTTTTCAAAAGCATTCTCAGGAAGCAATAGCAAAATAAATGAAGACACATTTCACTCTGGAGGATATTCTAACGAGAAGTCAGTTACATGAAAGAATTTTAACCTAATGAGATTTTCAAACATTTTATTTTACCTCAGTTATTATGCCCTCAAAAATAATTTCTAGCAATTTAACCATTAAACAAAATGAAGGCTATTTGCAAATTACAGTAAATATTAAAGCTCAGTAGCCAGGGAATCATGTCTTGTTATTAATTTAAAGGCAATCAGTAGCAAAGAAAATTTAGCTTCTCAGAAATAGCTATGCAGTTTACACTTTAATTTCATTGGAAAAAAAAAAGTAAAAAATGAGTCTCAAATACACATGTGGAAAGTCCTTTTAACATCCTCATACTCTGTAGTCCGTCATTCATTAGCTTTAGAAGAGGTATCAGAAGAGGTACCACACACAAAAGTTTTCTCTCCAACTTTTCCTTCAGCTACAATTTGGTAAAGATAATTGCTACTTAAATGTTCATTAACACAGTGAAGTTTAACTTGTTTCCTTGCCGATTCATTCAACTCTCACTTCAAGTTTTCTGGAATTGTTCTCAAATACCATTTCATAAAGGGTTAGAAAATGTCCCTTTTGCCTAACACCTTCATTAAAATAAAGTCACGTGGGAATCAAAAGCTGAGTGGTATTACACTGTAGTAGATAAATATGCTAGAATCTCTGGTTCATCTCCATGACTAAGTTTGTTTTATTCCAGTTACAGAAGTCTACAAGAAATCACTAGTGAAAGAATTGTCTACTTTAGCATTACTGTTTAGCATATAAATTTGCAAGTACTGATCAGAAGACAACTAAGCTTCTAAATTGCTTGAAAGAGTTACGTGAAGGAGACAAGTGTATGTTGTGCAGGTGCACCACACCAAATGCTTTCGAATTTTGTTAACATGGAGGAAGCTGTAGTTTACTTACCAAAGAAAAAGGTAACAAGCGATAGCATGAAAACAAAAAAAAACAAAGCCAAGAATTAAAGCATAATTTTGGAGGAACCATCACTCTTTGCAGATTCCATCCTGCTTCAAGTGCATCAGAGATCATTCACACTTCCGGCAAAAGCTGCTGAAATTTTTCTATTAGATTCAGTATAAATGAGTTACGCAGAAAGCAATGTGGCCATTTAGAGAATCACCGTAAGAAAAAGCAGGTGCTTTGCTAGTATTTCTCAAAGTTAGGAAGATATTAAAAGGTCCTCAATATCATTTATTTTGTTCCAGTCTTCTGTAAATGGCCGCTGCATGTGCTTTGTCCACTCAAAATCTAACAGCCTTTAACAGTTCAGAAAATGACATTAAATATTTGACATAAAAGTCCGAAAAAAACCAGTTGTTTGTTGTTTTTTTTTTTTTTTCCTCAGTGCTTAAATCTCCCTTCCAATACAGAAAGGCAGGAAATTTTATAGCAGAAAGTCAGTTTGGTGCCCATTTTCCTATACAGCACAGTCTTCATTAGCTACTATAGTAACTGACGCATTTCTTCCACTCTTCAGTGACCAGATATTCTTGTCTTACGGTTACAATGCCTATAGCATTACAGTTAATCTCAGTTTTCTTATCCACTTCAGCAAATAAAACATATTCCAAGTAGTATGTATTCTCTTTTGGAGAAGAAGGTCAAGGAAGGATATCAGAAGTTATCCAAAGGCTTTTTTTCTAGTCTAATAAATATGTTACAGACCATTAAGCACTTTATTGCCACCATGTCTTTCCAGCCTTTGAAAGCTGCATGTTTGGTGTTTTACACAACTACACTGCTACTTTTTCCACCATCTATGGAGCTAGCTTTGAATTCTCCCTCTAATGCAAACAACGTGACACAGATGCTTTTAACAGGGAACAAAAGCCACCTGGAAGAATCAAAGCTCATGTAAACCTCCTGCTAGAAAAGATCAGCCGGAGATGCAAAGTTGAACATGTAACTAACGTCCTTCTATGAAAGCAAAGGCCAGAACTAGGGAAGTTCTTTACTGACAACTACAAAGAAAGACCAAGGTGTAAGACTCCCAGAGCTCATTGAGCAAGGAGCAATATCTCCAAGACAGTTTTAAAACTTAATCTAGCAGAAATTGATACACTTTGTGTAGTACTACTATCAACACTGCACAGCTTCAAGAGCTTGTTTCACCTACACAAGCTTTTCTTCACTGATGATCTCAAGCCAAAGATATATCCATCTGATGGATGAATACAGAGGAGTAAAACCTACAAGAAATTAGGAACCTGGACGTTGATTTTGGTCCTGCAACTTCTAAGCCAGTGAAAAAGATTGAGAGCAAAAACAGGAGAAGTAATTTCTAAACCAGGAGTTTTATTGGAAAAAAATGAAAAAAAATTACACTAAAAACCACAATTGTACAAGGAATAGGAGAATATTTTAGCTGCCTTTACACATCAAAGAAGAGGCACTTGCATTTGAACAATTGGTTCCTCAAGTAGAATTGCCATGGAGCTTTTTACACATGCCATCAGGCTAAACTTCATCTTCTTTGAAAGCGTAAATACACTTATTTCTTTCCCTCTGATGTCTAGTAACAAATAGAGCACAAGTTCAGAAGCAAAAAGGTCTTCATATTCAAAATAAGAACTAAAAAAATTATTAAAGTTCTCAGAAAGTCACTCTTTACTGCACTTGTAAAAAAATTTAGTGAGCAATCACGTGCCAGAAGATTAAGTAAGCATCAACGTATCTGTAAATAACAGGGATCTTTGTGTCAACACTAGAATACATAACGGCCTCCCAACCATTGCAAATCAGGTTTCCCACACATTAGGATGCATCCTTTCAGGAAGGCTGCTTTCCAGTCTTTGGAAAATATATACGTTATCTCTATGAATCCAAATCAAACTTCAAAATAATTTTTAAAAGCATGTGTACTATTACTGATAAAGGCTATTAGATTTATTTCTCACTACATCAAGCAAAGGAAAGTAGCATAGATTCCCAACAAAACTAGTTGCTAGATCCTAGGAATAAGAGGTATATTATCACCTTCTATTGCTCTTCAGCAGAGGATTCTGGCCACTGTCGACAGAAATAAGTAATCATTAAACAACTGTTCTGCAACTACAGTAAGTTATCCTCATTTCTAAGATGCCACTAAAACTTATTCTACTATGCTTCTGGCAGCATATGCCTATAGGGAAGGTGTTTGCTCATACGTTATCCCACCAGTGCTCTTTATACCAAAAAGTGCATGTTGGAAGTCAATTAATTTTTTTTGAGGAAGAAGTAGCCAGCTTTGTGGACAAGGCAAGAGCAATGGACACTGTTCACACCTTGACTTTAGCAAGGCTTTTGACCCATTCCCACACAGTATCCCCAAACTCAAAAGGTGAGATACAGGCTGGGCAGCGGGCCATAAGCTGTGTACAGAACCAGCTGAACACCAGGCTCAAAGCTACAGTTATAGCGTTCTCCAGATGAGTGAACCCCATACAATAGGGCAGGCTGGGGGACAACTGAGGGAAGAGCAATTCTGCAGAAAAGCAGCTAGGAGTCTTGGTGGACAACAGGAGCCAACAGTGGACAACACACTGCACTGTACCCTGCTGCAGAGGTGGTCAAGCACATCCTGGGTCATAGCAGCAACACAACAACCAAGAGACCAAGGTAAGTGACTGTTCCTCTTGATTTGGCACTTGTCAGACTAAGCCTGACATCCTGTGCCCAGGTCTGGGCTCCTCAGAACTATGCACTGACATACCAGAGCAAGTCCAGTGGAGGGCCGACAACACAACTGAGGAAGGACAATGCAATTAAGGATTGGAGCACAGGAAGACAGTTGGCTTTGCTCAACCTCAGGAAGACAGGAGCTAATTGCTATCTTTAATGACATGACAGGAAGGTACAGAGAAGATCAAGCCAGGCTTTTCTCAGAGAGGTGCACACTGATAGCTGAGAGGCACCTGGTACTCATTGCACCACAGGAAATTCCAGTCAGATATCAGGATATTCCTCCCCTCCCATGAAGGCAGCCTGGAACAGAGGCCCAGCAAGTTAACACATTCTTTATCCTTGGATATATTCAAGGCTCAGCCAGAGGAGACTAATCTAGTGATGTTCTTCCAACTGTATTTATTCAGTGATTCTGAATAGCACTCATCTAACTGCCTGACACTCAACAACCTACCAAGAATTCTGTTGCAGTTAAAGTACTTTTTCTAGACAAAAATAGTTGGTAAATATGTTTAGGCCTGCCACTTTTACAAGAGTTATGTTCCATTATCAGTTATCTTTTGCTATTTGGTTTGTTTTATTGGTACCTTTTCCTCACCAATGAGGGTTATGAGATAAATTCAAACACCGCCTAAAGTATCAATTTTATTTAACCATAATTTTTCCAAAAGGACAAAGCAGCCAGCTCTTTCCCTATTTTTTATAGTAGAAAAGCTGTCTATTCACTAGTACTGACCTGCAACACTACTAAACACAGCATTACATGAGTTGCTTGCTGACATTTACCTTATCTGCCGTATTAGGTTTACGTAGCAAGATCTTGGTAGTGGGAGGGCTGCAAGGGTGGCTTCACTGAGAAGATGCCAGAAGCTGCCCCATGTCAGATGGAGCCAGTGCCAGCTGGCTCCAAGACAGACCCACTGCTGGCCAAAGCTGAATCAGTCAGTGATGGTGGTAGCGTCTCTCTGACAACATATTTAAGAAAGGGTAAAAACTGCTGCGCAAGAGCAGCTGGGAGAGAAGAGTGAGAATAGTCACCCTGCAGCTCCTGGAGGACCCCACAGTGCACAGGTGGATGTGCCCTGAAGAAAGCTGCAGCCCATGGAGAGCCCATGCTGGAGCAGGCTGCTGGCAGGATGTGTTGCCCCATGTGGGTCCCACACTGGAGCATTCTCTTCCTGAAGGACTGCATCCCATGGAAAGGACCCACACTGGAGCAGTTTGTGAAGGGTCCATGCTGGAGCAGTTCATGAAGGACTGTCTCCCTTGGGTGGGACTCCACACTGGAGCCAGGGAAGAGTGTGAGAAGGAACAGCAGAGATAATGCATGATGAACTCATTGCAACCCCCATTCCTCGTCCCCCAGTGCTGCTTGAGGGGAGGAGGTAGCGAAGTCAGGAGTGAAGTGGGCCTGGGAGGAAGGGAGGGACGCAGAGAAGACATTTTAAGATTTGTTCTTATTTCTCATTATCCTACTCTGACTTTTTCCCCAACTCGAGTCTGTTTTGCCCATGACAATAATTGCAGAGCGATCTCCCTGTCTTTATCTTGATCCATGAATCCTTTGTCATATTTCCTCTCCCACTGTCCAGTTGAGGAGGGGAAGCGATAGAGCAGCTCAGTGGGCACCTGGTGGCTAGCCAAGGTCAACCCACCGCATGTACAAGTTATTTCAGTACCTTAAATGATACCCTAAACAAATGTATTTTAAAAATAAATCAATCATTCCTATTTAATGATTAAGGCACATTTCTAATAGCTTCCATAAATAGCCTCCACATCTGTGTGACAGAGGAAGGGAAATAAAACATTAAAATTTCTTCCAGAGAAAGATTTCTGAATGAAAATTCCTCTGGTGTCCCACTGTCCTCAAGTGCTTTACCTCCCCCCCACACCCTCTTCGCTTAATTACTAGATGAGACATCCCAGACAACATAAACATTTACAAAACAGAGATCTTACGTGCTTTTATTTTCCTTCCCTTTTATTTTTTCTTGGCCTTTGCCTCCAGTAGGATCCCATTCAACATAGTTATCTTCAACTTTCAAGTTCAGATGAGATGAAGTACTGTCCAAACTGAACACAAATGCTGGTCAAGACAAAATACAAAACAGTGAAATGGTATAATGCTCTCTCCCAACAATGGCTATTTATAGAAAATTCTAGAAGCAGTAGTAGAATTGTAGCAGAGCACTATTTGACTTAATAGAAACGCCAACTTTTTGGTCTGATGTTTGCAATCAAGGTAAGGAGCTTTCTAAATAAAGCCCAACTATGTACCTTCAGCACATAGGTTACATCAGAGTAAGTCTTTTCATCTTTGTAATGCTGCAGTATCAGCAATTACATTCAGCTGGCACTTTCTGTTAAGTTACAGCCTGCTCCCTAGATTCTCACAATGATGAATGATTTTAAAAGGTATGCTTATTTTCCACACTCTGCAGCTCTGATTCTTCAACATGGTGTTTTGATAAGGACTGTAAACTTGGAGAATATTAAACAGACAGAGCTAGCACATACAGGCAGACAGAAATTGAACTGTGAAGTCAACTGCAGATACAAGAACAGTAGAGGACGCACGCAAGCAGAAGAGACTTGGTACTTGTTGCAGCCAAGTCCTTCATGCAGGAAAACAAAATTAATATAACATGCCAAGTTCCCTAAGGATGCTTATCTACAGACTATTCTGTAAGCGTCCTAATGCCATCAGATATTATAGTCTGATTCTGAAAGAAAGTATACATGAGACTGGGTTGAGAGCTCAACAGTGCACCAGTTTGAAAAACAGTAAGGTAAGTGTACAGACTAGGATACTGAGTTTCTATGGGCTGATTATTAAAGAAAGTGAACGAAATGTTCACACAGAAATAACAAAAATATGGAAGCACAGGGAAGCATGACAACTGCCCAAACAATCAAAACCAGAATTACTTTTCAGGTACTGGAGTAAGGAATATAAGTGGCTATTAAATGGATACTATATATCTGACAATGACTGCTGCTTAAGAGTATTAAAATCATTTTAGAAAAGTTACTAGAATGCCCATCAGCTCATTCAAATTGCATACAGCTTTGTTTTTATCAAGTAACATTCACAAGTAACAGAATTTGAATGTTAATTATTCAGTTCGTATCAGTCATTTTGCCCTTTACACTACAGACTTGCCTATAATTAAAGCCTCAGGATCACTATTTCCACCACTCTAGGTAAGATTTCTTTTCTGTCACAAAAGATCACTTCCAAGAAATTTGTCTAGTTTATTCACAAAACGATGTTAGGAAGCCACAGTCCTCAGACCAACTGATTTCTAACACAATAACTTAACTTTAGCAATTTGGAGATGCCTATTTTTTTAATACTAACAGTGACGGACAGTCAAAAAATCCCTTTCAGCATCTTCTATTTACAGAAAGCTATTACTTGTCACATGCTAAGAACCAGTGACCAGTCAACTACACCAACTGTTTAGATACTCTAAGAGTCCGACACATGTTCACACATAACATTCATCTTCTCTTGCTATACATTGGCATGATGTAGCAGCACATAATACTGTCAATCCACAGTTCAAAATAACCGATGTCAAGCTCTATTGGAGAAAGTTACATCACTACCTCATTTTTAGTGTCTGAATGCTAAGAGGCCAGCTTTGTGCCAAAGCTTCTTAATCCTCTACAGAAATGGTTGTTCTCCTTTTCACTTAGGACACACGTTTCAGCAGTGCTCATGCAGAGGCAGACTTAACATACAGGCTCATATATATAAGACAGACCAGTAAGTGCAAGGTTTTCACTACATGTAAGGTTAGAGTCTTTTAAATCTTACCTTTGGTTTCCAGAGTCACAGGATCAGAGTACTCCCCTGCCACAGCTTTGTTACAAGCTTGTACTCTCAGGTTCATGTATTTTGTATCAAATTTCAGACCTAAAAAGTGAATGTTTATAAACTTGAATTTATATTAATTACTGACAATTTTTACAAGACTAAGATCTATTCCATGGAGTTGTCTTCCATTTACCTCAGTCTGAAAAAAAAAAAAAGCTTAAATATCAGTGTGAACTTCATTTTAACACATGATCTTTTACAAAACCTTGAAGTCAAAATAAAAGGCAGAGCCATTATTGTTCAAAGAACCCCAGACTGATGTGAAGCAATGCAAGCTTTGTTACATACAGGAAAATGGGTATTTTGCAAAACTTCCAGGCATAAAGAGTCATATCAATATTCTTGGTTTTGAAGTATAAAAAAGCCTTTACCTGATAATGTATATTCAGTAGCTTTAATATAGTCTATCAATTCCCAACGCTGCTCATCTTTTACTCGAGGAAGCCCATCAAAGTTGGTTTTCCTGTACTCCAGTACAAAATGATCAATTCTGCTGTCTTCTTCAGGCATTCTCCATGATACTGTTACGCAGTTATCAGCAACCAGGCATGCTGCTAGATCTATCTCTGGAGCTTTCGGGACTGCAGAAAGACAAATATACAGATCAGTTTAAAGAAGAAAATGGACTGAATATTAATTTGTTCTCCTCAGATACATAAAGTTCAGAAGTTAGCCTTGGCCCAGTAACACTAATTCCTTTTAGAGGATCTATTCCATAAGCAAGCATGATAGAAGACTAGGCATATCACTTTCGCTTAAACATGCATTTTACAAAATGAGAAATACACATTAGCTCTAGAGTGAACATTTTCCAGATGTCTGTTTTGTCAGTAAGTTGGGCTGATCACTTCCTGGAAGCAGTGAGAAGGACATGCTAGAGTAGAGCAGACTTACAACTATGAACCTACATTTAGAATACTACTACACAGGAAGAATATAAGCAGCAAACTTTTTCTTCTGAGTCACAGGCAGGTAAGTACAGCTGCAGCCCTCAAACAGTTTCTTTCAAGTTTACTTCCACCACTATGGGCAACTAACAGTGTAACAGTTTCCACTAGCCAGTCAGCAGTTACCTGGTTTTCCTTCCTCTTCATCCTTTGTCTTGAAAGTAAAGGAAAGAATTCCTAAGATTCACTAAAGCAAAGATAAACACTCCTAGCTACAGCAGGTCCACTAGCAGCAGAAGACCTAGTTTGCTTTATGCATACTACTTCACGCTTTCCCACACCTTCACTTCATGATCTGTTCAAATATTTTCACCTAGCACCACTGAAACACATCTTTTTACTCCTCACATCTCTGCAGTTTAAGCGAAGCAGGAATTACACTGAAACTGGTGGTATAGATTTAAAATGCTTGAGAACAAATAAGCAGCACAGAAGAATCGAAAGCAAACGTATTCAAAAGTCTGTACTGGTTTTGGCTGGGACAGAGTTCAATTTCTTCATACAGGCTTGTACAGTGCGACACTTTGGATTTGTGATGAAAACAGTTTGGGTAGCACAGGGGTTTTAGTTATTGCTGAGCAGCATCAAGTCCTTTTCTGCTTCTCACAATGCCTCATCAGTGAGTAGTCTGGGGGTGCACAAGAAGCTGGGAGGGGACACAGCTTGGACAGTTGACCCCAACTGCCCAAAGGGATATTCCACGCCATATGACATCATGCTCAGTATATAAAGCTGCGGGAAGAAGGAGGAAGGGACCGACCTTTAGAGTTATGGCGTTTTGTCTTCCCAAGTAAATATTAGGCATGATGGAGCCCTGCTTTCCTGGAGGTGGCTAAGCATCTGTCTCCCAATGGGAAGCAGCAAATGAATTGCCTTACATGCACAGCTTTTGCTTTACCTATTAAACTGTCTTTACCTCAACTCACAAGTTTGCTCACTTTTACCCTTCTGACTCTCTTCCCCATCCTACCACAGCAACAGGGCGTGAGCAAGCAGCTGTGTGGTACTTAGCTGCCTGCTGGTGTTAAACCATGACAAGTTCAAGTGTTAATCTCGTGCATTTGCCATCAAATTTCAAAGTCATCCAACAATAATTTGAGAATAATATCAGTAAGTGAAGTGACAAAATCTTCAGCGTAATTCTGGCAAGCAGTGCTCAAATGCCTGCATTACCACAACACCAAATCTGTTTTCAACCTCCCATCTAGCACTTTAGTATTTCCTGATGTATCAAGGTCTATCAACACTCAGTGCAATTTTGCCTACGACAGTTTGAGCTATCAATATTTAGTGTCAGAGTAATTTTATAGCTTGACACTACAGTAGAAGAAAGCAAGATCGATACCCAGACAGTCAATTTTCCTGTTTACAAACCAAAGGTCCAAACAACTTCAATTCCTAGGTATTTGATAAGGAAAATGCATGCATAAGAAAGCTCATACTAAATAATATCTTCATCTAGGTACAAGATTTTGTTCATGCTTGCTGTTAGATTTTTACACTCCCATTCCTGTTAAACAGGTGCACTGTGATCAGCTTACCTACCTTCTTCCCTTATCTATAGGGAAATACAGAGCAATGATTGCCACACAGAGTCTAAGACTAAAAGGTGAATTTCTGCCTAGACACTGCTAGCTGACCACTAGGAATAATGTTGGTAGTTTACTACACCTGCTACCACATACTATATCTTCAACACACAAGATAAATGGGCAGAAATGTAAACTGATGCTGCCAAGTCCTCAAGGGATTTGGAGTAGTGACCTAGAGATGAAACAATGTATATCCCTGCCAGCAGTATTCTTGTCAATAGTCTTGGTATCAGTCAAGGGCAAAGTGGTTTAAACAGGAAAGCAATATGAGTAAAAAGACATGAAAGATATATACTGCACCTAAGTTTACTTTTGAACAGTAACAAATAGATGCATCAACACACATTTTGTATTATGATAATACCACTGCCCTAGTAGATTGTCCTTCTCTTGCATTTCAGAACGTATCACCACTCTTGTAAGCGACATATTAGCTTACAGTTCCATGTACAACACTACTGCAGGTGACTAGGACTTTGGAGTGTCACTAAGCATCAAGGTAGCAGGCACAGTCTTGAGAAACTTAAGATAGCTTCAGGAAGCACAGAGGAACTGACAACTCAAGGAAAAACACTTGAGTCTGGAAGACTCATCCTCACTTCTGAGGTCAATGTTATTTTCTGAAGTGCTATATCATGTAGAAATTAAACACAATAAAACTAGAAAACTCTTTTACCCTCAAGGTATTCAGCTTAACATCCAATGAATAAGTTTAGTTACTTTGAAAAATTTGTTCATTAGGGTGGAAGAGGTGTGGTTTTGTTTGGTTTGTTTGTTTTAAATATAGTAAGTTATTCATGTAGCAACAAATTAAACTCACTGCATACAGTCTTTACCTGGCAAAAACTTTACAGTCTGGAGCATGCGCCTTTCCAGAGCGAAGTCCACCATCAAATGAGTCATACTATCACTGACCTTTGGTTTCAGAGAGATGCGGAACGCTGAAGCCATTGTGACTCTAAAGTCAAGAAAGCAGCATTAGCAAAATATACTTTGCATTGTTTAAGTCCTACAGCCATTTTCAAAACCAGCAATCAGATAATCTGTATCATTAATGTCAAACTGCTAGCCAAAATACTGATCAAAGACCAGAACATTTTTCTAATAGATAACTGTTCACCATTTAGCAGACTCCAAAACAGAAAGTTTTGCTAATGTGACTGCCTCAAAGAGAATATGGTGTGAGCTCTCAGTTGTTCCACATTATTAGGCAAAGAAATACTAGAATTGACTAGAGAAGAGCTCAGAACTTCTTTTACTAGTGAAAAAACTTGGATAAGAGAGAAAAGAAAACTTGTATTACTTCACACAAAACCAGGAAGTATGAAAAATCTAAAGCACTGCAGAATCAGGATCATGATTCATATACTTAGAAACATGAAACTTAAACCTCTAGTTTGAGAAGGTCCAAAGACTTTTCTGCTCAACAAGATCCACTCATTACCTCCAAAGTGGATTTTCACATGTTGAAGATTGCTCAGAAGGCACTTAAAAATAGCAGTGAAAAAGGTGAACATTCTGATTTCATATCTACCTCTGATCTTATCAGGAGATAAAGCAATGCTTAAGTTGCAGACACCATATTGCTTTGGAACATTCAAGTATCAGATCGGTCTTACAAGACACACTGAAGCACAGCTCTCATTTCCACTTCTGAAATCTTAGCTCAGTCCTTACTCTGAATATTCCTAAGATACTCCAACTACAACACCAAAAAAAGGATGACCAGTCTCTTGTATAGTTCCATGATTCTGGAGACCTCAGGCCACACAGAAGAATTTGAGTAACATTGATTTGGACAGCGCACAGGTCCTAGCCTCTGCTTTAAAGTAAGAGATTCTTAACTAGAAAGTAATATACACACCATGGAAGTCAATTGCAAACACTTGTTTCCAATTTACACCCACAGATCTGTAGCACCTTCAGAACACCTAATAGCTCACCAGAAGCGATACACATTAAGTACTTCAACTATGTAAGACAGATCATGTGCAAACTACAGGTACAGTAAAGAATGGTTAAAACCAAAAAATTCAGCTAGTGAAGAAGCGAGAGGAAATATGAAGTTGAGTATTAAAGATATAAGCATGTCAAGAGTGACAAGCATTATAAATTTGGGATATAAGACAACTATGACACTGAACTGAACATCGCAAAAGAGACAGGCCAATTGATTTCCCAAGACAGACTTGACATTCTGAAATTCAGTATGGGCTGCCTAGTAGATTCCACTGCTCAGCCAGACAGGTACAGTAAATCTCTCCTTAAGGAAGAATAATCCTCTGATTAGCAGCAAGACAACACTGAGCAGACAGCTTCAGACAGCTTTTTAGCTTCTGTTTAGGCACCCATCTTAAACACAGAACCAGCCACAATTGGTTCAGAAGGACACAGCATTTCAAGAAACTAGAATAGTAAGAGGATGCTTACTAGAGATAAGAAGTATCAAGATTCCTGTCACTGCCATTATCCCTCTGATTCGTTAGGGACGCTAAATCTCTACCCTTGGAAAAGCAAAGATCGATTTCTCTAGCAATTACTCACTTTACACAAAACTTCCGAGACTTGAGACAATCAGACCCTTCCTTGAAAACTTGTAAATTGAAAGCCAACCTATTTGGTCCATAAGAGCAACATATGCTGGAAACACCCTGTGAGCTGTCCTTCAAAATACTATGCACATCATAGTAAGTTTTCTGAACCAGAAGGTCAAACTCCTAGAATGTGGTTATCATTCTTTCAAGTGAATAAAAATGGCCTTGCCATTTGTTTTGAAACAGCAAAGTTTTGCTTTCTAAACAATAGTTTGAAGACACAGTTCAAAGAAAAGCTACCACAAATAGCAATTTCAGTGACATTAGTCAGAGTGAAGTCACCAGAAATATTTCAACAGCTACAAGATTTTTTACATTCAAAAGGAAAAGTAGATAGCAACAGTCTAAGTATTTTACAACAAAAAATAAACAATAAGATGTTCTCATAATTTAAAGGGACAGAGTCAGCTTGAAACACTATTAAATTTCAGGCATCAGGTATTAATAATAAATCTGATATGTATTATTAATAATAATTCATGATATACTGTATTAATTATGTATTTTTATATACTTAAAGAAACAATGATAATAATAGCTGCTGCAGAGCTCTACTTCCCTGCATTAAAAGCATCTTTCTCTTTATTAAGTTATGAAAGGCCAACAGGCAGCAAGGAATAACACTACATGAGAAGCTTAGAAGTTTTTCGTTGTCTCTCAAAATTTATGATGTCACAACAAACACTTAGGGAAGCCTCAACTAATATGATTTGAGCTGACTATGACCCTTTCAAAATAAATTCATTTTCAAGGATAAGATTAATTCAAAGACATAAAAGCAACAGACTTTGTACTGTACCTATCTTTGATCTGTCTGGCAGCCTTGATGCATGTCAGGGAGAAGAGAGAGAAAGTAGTTATTTCCATGCAAGTATCCATGGCAGTAACATGCAAGAAGGCCAAAAACAATCTTAGTTGTACTGCTCAGATTTGAAGATCAAAATGAGCTTAACATTTTCATCAAAAATTTTCTCATAAAGCATGTTAACAATATTGGTTAGGATTGCAACAATGTATCACCTGGGAAAAATCTGATCTCAAGAACTGCACCAAACCAATTCCAAGTTACTCAACTTCCTGAGTGTGACTTTGTCTCTTCAGACTTTTCTTAATCCATTACTCTGCATCATATTTTAAAAGAGCTAAAATTATGACCAAGTCAGTAAAATTTAACTACCATCATATTCTCTGTTAAACTATTGTCCTGGTTTTAGCTGGGACAAAGTTAGCTCTTCTTTTTAGCAGCTAGAAGAGCTCCATGTTTTGGTTTTACTCAGAGGGTCGCTCTGAGAAGAATGTTGATAGCAAGCTGATGTTTGTGGTTGGAAGTGAAACTCCAAGGACTTTTCAGTGTGCCGGAGTGCAGAAGCACGGCGGGATAAGGGGGGAGCATAGCCAGGACAAGGGGGACACGATTCCCCTTGTGATTTGTGGTGGAACTTAAGATTGAGGGCCAAACTGGCCAATTAGTATGCCATACCATGCAGCGTCATGCCCAGTATAAAAGTGAGGGTCAGCTGGACAGAAGGGCTTTTGCTCTTCTGCGCTTTTGCCCTATTGCCTTTTTTTCCTCTCTCTCCCAGTACTCCCTCTCTCTCTCTCTCTCTGCCCCTCTCTATTCTGGGGCCTCACGTTCGTCCGGGATTGCAGCTTCGGGACAAGACGGGCTTCGCATACGAAGGGGTGGTGAGCATCTACACTGTGTATTAAATCATCTGTATTAAATTGTTCTTATCTCAACCCACGGGTTTCCCGTTTCTCCTTTGATTCTCTCCCTCAGCCCTGGGGCTGGGGGAGGGTGAGTGAGCGACTGTGTAGGGTTCAGTTGCCAGAGCGGTCTAACACACGACAACTATAAAGGGCTTACTAGTGGCATGTAACTATACTCGACTTGTTTGACTATACATCACAGGATGTATATTCTGACAAAGAAAAAAGAGCACTTGCTTTAATTTTTCCTCTGAAGTTATTGTGCTATTCCGACAATACTTTCTAAAAGGTTCGCTCCATGTGTCACTATTCAAAACTAAAGAACGTAGTTTTTCCCAGCATTTAAATGATATCACTAAAGCAGATGCAGAAGTGATGAAAGCATATTTCAATGATAAACATTAACTGGCATTTGGAAAGACAAAATCTCTGTCCTTCACCAAGAGGAACTGCAAACCCAAGACAAAATGTTATTCTTGAAGTAGTGATGGCTTAGGCCTGCTGAATCCATGCTCAAAGTTAACACTGCTCCTTGATCTAGTTGCCATTCAGCTGAACTACTTTCCCTTCCAAAGAGGAGACAAGAAACGTCAGGTAACTTCCCTGTTTAAAGTTGAACAAAACCGGAGCACTTCCCACTAACTACAAAGCACATTTGATGAAAAAAAAATAATAAAAATCACAGTTGTCCCTGCTACAAAACGAATTTTACGTTCTCAAAGTGGGAAGCAGAAAAAAAACATGTAATTAGAAATAACTTGGCTTAAGAGGTAGCTTCTACCTCAAATCAAAGTTATTGTAGGAACTACTGACTGATTTTCCTACACAACAGCTGAAGATAACAGGGCTACTTAAAAACAAAATCCTCCTTCATAACCTCTATGCCTTGCGGAACATGTGGCAGCCAGGACTCAACGAACAGTATTCTGCAAGACAGTCCTAGCTGAAGTCCTTTCAATTTTGTTTGTTTCCAGCCTACATTCAAAGAACGGTATCAGCTCATCTCCGATGTGCTGTCCAGCAGTGTCACACCACATCCTATCTGACTACTGAACCCTCCCGGGTGCTGGCATGCATGTTTTTTTTGACTTCCAGGCAAGTTAATCCAGTGACTAAAGCCACCAAAAACCTAACACTGAAAAAATAAAATCAAAAAGTAATCTGTCCTGGTTTCAGCTGGGACAGAGTTAGTTCTTGTCAGCAGCTAGAAGCTGTATTTTGGTTTTAGCCTGGGATTCACTAGAAGGATGTTGACAGAACACTGATGTTTATAGTTGGCACTGAGACCTGAAGGATTTTTCAGCTTCCCGTGTTCTTGCCAGTGTGCAGGAGCACAACAGGCTGAGGGGAGCACGGCCGAGACAAAGGGCCCACAAATCCCCCTATGATTTGAACTTACACTTAAGGTTGAGGGCTAAATTGGCCAATGATGTATTTCACATCATGCAGTGTCACACCCAGGATAAAAATGAGGGTTGACTGGAAAGAAGAGCTTTTGCTCTTCCGAGGGCTCTCACTTTTGGAGTGCGCTCTCTCTCTCATTCTCTTTTCAGGCCTCTCACTCATCCATGATTGCGGTGTCGGTACTCATCTGTTTTAGGATCATCCCAGGACAGGATCAGCCTTGGTCACCAGGTGGTGAGCAACTACGTTGCACATCACTTTTTTGTACATATTATCATCATTATACATATAAATATATATTATTTTTTCATATATTATTAGTAGTACTATTAAATCATTCTTATCTTAACCCACAGATCTCTCTCCCTTTTCCCCCTTTAATTCTCTTCCCCAGTCCCTAGGGGTGGGGAAGGGTGAGTGAGCAGCTGTGTGGCATTTAGTTGTCAGCCAGCCTAAACCACAACATAATCTTAGATTAGTCTTATGCTAGTTTCTCCTGAACTAATTTAGTATGGGATCCAAAGAAAACTTGCACCAATGAAAGAGTCAGGGCTGGTGCTGCCCTTTCCAGAACATCTGATATTCCTATTAGCAGAGCAGTAGATTTAGCTAGCTAATAGCCAAGACAATATTACCTAAAAATGCCATATCCAAAGGCACATTTACAAGTGCAAGCTAGTGTAATACAAGTTTCAAATCCTAGATATTAGAGTTCACTGAATTGGATTTCAGTATCTTAAGCTTCAGACTCCAAATTTTAAAAGATTGTCTCCCCAGCAAACACACAAATAGCTTTTCTTAGTGTATTTGATTGAAAAAAAACATTAGAGATATCTGAAAAGAAACAAATTACAATAAATTCAAAGCTACATTCTGCATAGTGTTGGAGAGCTTACTTAATTTTTCCACATCGCTATGACAAGACAGAAAGGACAACTCAAACTGAAGTGCTAAGAAAAACACTCAGTTTAGGAGTTGTCACTCTTCAAGGCAAACAAATCAAAGCTGATACTCAGGAAGCAGGACACCACACAAGCATCTTGCCAAAAGGTGTAACTGACAGAGTAAGACAGCTCTCCTGCCCACTCTTTTAGAATAATTTGTGTCCTTGTTCCTGTTAAAATGCAGAAAGGCAAAAGTAATTGGGTCTTGGATTTGGTATGGCTGACCCCACTACTAATGCAAGGACTATAGCAAGCCTAGCATAACGAGTCAGTGTATATGCAGAACTGTTTTAATTTGTAAGTATATTCTTCCAGTTAGATAGATGTTGCCTTATTGACAAGTGTGTTGCAGTAAAGTACATGTTATTTGTATTGGAATCACACTGTGAGGCCCAAATCCAGCACTTGCCTACACGATATACAAATGCATTAGAAGGTTTTGGGGAAGAGAGGAAGAGTTGCCCTGAATTCAGTTTCATAAGATTTTTCAGGACAGCTATAGACTTCAGGGTTGCAAATTAGAGATCCACAGCTTGCATGAAGTTCTGCAAAACAAACATCTTGTCATTCGTGGATGGCTGCAGCTAGAATACAGAGGCTTTCTACAAGCATCATGTAACAGCACTGGGCAACTGACAGATCACTTGCCACGGCTTTCGGTGCTGGCCATCGCACATTTAGTAAGTCTTTGTTCAGTTTCAGAGATTTATTTCACTCTCACTTTCTCAGTTCACTTGTTACTTCATCCGTGCAAGTTTGTTTAACACTGACAGTTGCCGAGGAGAAGGCATTCCTTTCCGTTGCCTCTCACTCTAAATAAGAAAAAACTTATTTTATTAGAGATTGCCTAAAAATTCAAGGCTATAGTGCTTGACTTGGCTTCCTCAGCAGAGCATTAACTGTATTTTGGTTTGCTGCTCTATCCTTACTCTTAGTATTCCTGGTAAGTTTGCAGGGTCTAGTACAGTAGTGCAAAGGATATTTCAAATAGAGACAAATACTAATATCTGCCTTATGCACATCTGTTCAATGTTTTCTACCTTTAGGAATTCCACAGGGTCTTTTATGTCCAGCGACTGTGCAGCAAGTTCCAGCAGCTCTTCAGAACTCTCTAGGGCATTACTACACTGGCTAAGCTGATCCTGAGGCAAAAACAGAAAGCAAGAATAACTTGATCTATTCACATTAAAAAAGTGGTTTATAAACAAATACCAGTACTAGAACCACACAGCTTTGCTATGCATTTGTAACAACTTAGTACCTTATCTAATCAACTTCTGACACAACACGTTAATTAGAACTTCACTGTGCTTTACAAGTGCACAGTGATACACAGCATATCCTATAAATCCAAAGGAGACGAAGTCAGATAAGTGGTGAAGTCTGACTTAAAAGCCAGATTTCATTTTAAGGCCTGTTTCTCCCAACATCAGGATTTCAGAAGCAAAGGAACACTTACATCTGTGTGCACTGCAATTTCTATTTACAGAACTACACTTCATCAATGAACTGATACTGTTTAATATAGCAGTAGCCTTGAAAAAGGCAGTAATTTTATCCCCAACCAGCTCTACAACTGTCACAAGACAATCCTGAAAATCAATATTGCTGTATTACAAACAGGGATAGCAGAGGAAGGGGAACTGAGAAAGAAGGGCAGAAGAGAAATTTCTTTCAGGATTATCCAAAACTCTATCACTAGTAAACTACCATCCCCAGTACATAAAACAGTTCACAGGGAACTTACAGTATATTACATACTATGGGTACATCCCTAAAAAGATTAGTTTTGGATACACTGCAGGATCCTACACATATTGTAGGTTAAACAAGACGCGCATTTTAAACCTGCCAGCAGCTTTTGCATTGCCATTCAACCTACAGCTGTTTTTCCACTCATGTGATACTTACTGTAATATCTCATAACAAATCAACAGTAAGTAGTTACTTTCCTTTAAAACACTTCAGGAAAGACAGCTTCCACTAAAGTAGTCACTGTCTCAAAGGCAGCCAACAGTTGCAGCAACTTTGAGAACATACTGGTTTCAAGCACTTCAGAAGTGTAACTAGTTTTGTCAAGTGTGGCGAGTTGACCTGGGCCCACTGCCAGACACCCCTCAGATTTACTGTTCAAGGATAAGATAGAAGCAAGGAAACAGTCTAACAGCTAGAAGTGTCTACGTGGTTTCCAAATAACTTCTGAAGCATACCGTTAATGCAAGTTGTCATTCATCTAATACAGCTGCTCTCGTCTTTGCGGGATATCCAATGCTGACAAACTCAGATACACCGTGATACTGCCCAAACATCCCAGGCAAACAACTCAGAGAAGGAAATACCAGAGGCATCATCATCATTAGAAATGATACAGTAACTGAATGCTTCTATTAGCATCTTACTGAGATGCATCTGTATTTGGGAGTTAAAAAAACTACTTTAGTGTCATTAAAATACACTGCTCCGAAATGAAGCGCTATTTTTTCAAAGCCAGGGTCTTCTAATTTTCAGTCTTAACTTCCAAGGAAATTATTTGGGAGAGATCAGTCTAAATATTAAATCCTCACCCTTTTCCACCAATATGCAGCCTCGGTACTTTAAGTTACAGCTTATTCTTAACAAGAGCATCTAGTCAACTACAGAAGACTAACTACAGCATAAGCACTTTAAGAGGACAAAAAATTGAGGAAGTCCATTCCTTTAAACAGGATGTTTAGATCTCACTGAAGTTCCTCGGTTTCCTCATACAAAGTTAATTTTCAGTTCCAGTCAAAGATAATGGCTTGGATTAACACATTCAGTGCAATAGTTTTCATCTGTTAGTTTGGTTTGCTAGATTAACTGTCTGGAAAAGCACTCTTACAGTGCCTCAGTTACAGAGGAAGCTTGGTGTGTGAAGTAAAGACAATGTCCTTTGGGCCTGTAGTTAGAGAACACCATGAGCTGAAAGACAAGTAGGACACTGAACAACTGTGCCAGTGACCTGTAACATTCCACTTGACTTCATCCTCTTCTAAGTAGCAGCTCAGCTGTTCAACGCAGATACCAGGCAGCAATTCTTGATATAGCTGTACCACACCAACAAGGTTTCAGAAGAACTTGGTTCAACCACATCTGAGCTTGATCAAATTGGATTAACTATCAGAAAATTAACAGAAAATTTCAATGGTCAAGTCCAAATGCCACATGAGTAACCATCAAAACAGTTTTCAGTTCCAGAATAATTTCTTGCAAGATTAACTTTAATTATTCTACCTTCTAGTGAAGAAAAACTGATACATGTCACAGCTGAATTTCTCCTGTGAGCTGCTAATTGAGAAACACTTGTTCTTTAAGCATTAAGTCCTAAGTGTCCTTGGATGTGGGTAGACCTCTGTTGAAAAACTTCAAAAGGACTTAAAACAGATATATAGTGAGAAAGATTAAATTGCAAGTAGAAAAGTTCACTTAAATTGTACACTGAATTTCTGGAATGTTTTACACCCAGTATTTAAGGATGAACACAAAATAGACCTTACAAGGTGTCATGGTTTGATGGGGGGGGGGGGAGGTTCTGGTGGCAAGAGCTGCTCATCAGAACCGTACTCCCATCCCTCTCGGGGCTTGAGCCAATCGGCACCTCTGCAAATTGTCCTATTTACGTCAGGACAAAGGAACTGCAAAGGTGTGCCTTTGCCCAGGAGCGAGGAGAGGGGGCGCTGCCCCTGCTCCCTGGCGCGGCAGCGGCCTGGCCCGGGCCAGTGCCACCCGCTGAGGATGGTGGCAGTGGAGCCGCTTGAGGAATTTCGGGAGAGCCCTGCTCCCGGAGTGCCTACCGGGCCGAGTTCACCCAGAGAGGACTGAGATCTGAGAGAAACGGCCACACTGACACCAGGTCAGTGAAGATGGAACGGGACAAGGTGTCCTGGAGCTAAGTTTCCCTTGCCAGCAGTGGCAAGACGGCAAGCAGCCCCCTTGCAGACAGGCGGTCCCAGAGGAGCAGAGACCCACTCACAGCCCATGGAAAAAGCATGTCGAGAAGAGATGCCTGAGCCCGAGTACGGTACGCATCTAAAGTCCGTGGGACAACCCGCCCCCTGTTGATGGGGAGGTGTTTTGTTTAAAGGAGATGCCTGAGCCTGAGACTATTGTGAATTACGGGTACAGGTCGAGACGCATTTACGCATTTAAAGTCTGTATGGAGACGCATTTAAAGTCTACGTGATGACCCATGCCGGAGCGAGTGGCAACAATTCCCTAAGAATCTGAGACTGTGGTAAAGCCCGCACCGGAGCAATCTGTTGGGGAAGGATTGCATTCTGCGGGTAGGACTCACACTGGAGAAGTTTGTGGATTTTCCTTGTGAGTAGGGGATCCACTGGAGCAAGGGACAATGGTGTAAGGACTCCTCCTTTAAGACAAGCAGCAGTAACAACATGGAATGAACTGACCTACACTCTCCCATTCCCTGCCCCCTGCGCCGCTGGGGGGAGGAGGTAGAGCTGGGAAGAAAAGACAACGGGGGTGGAGAGGTGTTGATTTTAAGATCTGGCCTTGTTTTCTTCTTATCCTTTTAAGTAACTGGTTTTGCTTGTCTTTATTCTTTTAAGTAACTGTTAATAAATAGTTTTGCTTTAAGAAAGCTGAGTCTGTTTTGCCTGGGACCATGGTTGGTGGGTGCTTCCTCTGTTCTTGTCTCGACCCTCAGTCCTTTTACTATATTTTTCTCCTCTCCACTTTACTGCAGTGAGAGACCAGCTGCGTGGATTTTAGTTGCCGGATCAGCCTAAACCACAACACAAGGAAGCCTGTGGAAAGGAAGCATGAAACTGCTCCTAGAACTTACTAGAACTTATTTGAACTGACTAGATGCAAGAAGGTGAAGTTTTTCAGGAACAAATATCTTCCTTATTGCTTTGCATAAGCAAAAAGAACTAGACAGAAGAATGCTGCAACTAGGATCATTTAAAGAAAAAAGCTGGAGAAACAGCTTCTGCTTGAAAGATTTAACTGTGCTTTGGCCCTGTGCAACTAGACTTTCTGAAAGCTAGAGCCAACTCGCTACACACTACTGGAGAAACATAGACTTTATACATGTTTCGGAAAGCTACATTTTTGTTTCTGTTTTTTCTGAAGCCCATTCAAAAGATTCTCCTGCAAGAAATCCTACAGCTACAAGCTGGTGAAGTTCATGTAGCAGATTTAGTAGCAGACAGCAGCGTAGCCTGTTCCCAAGCAATTCCTATATGTTTTCCAATATGCACACAGAATTTGCTGGATGTTAACACATGGAGGATGGCGGGTTTTGTCAACAGGGGACCAGCCTTTGTGCTTAGAATACCTGCCGTGATTCTCAACTCTGAAGTTCAAGCCTGAGGAAATCACTTAGGTATGTCTACAGCTGGTTAATATTCAAGGATCACCTCCTCCAAGCTCAGGAGCGGTGCATCCCAACAAAGACAAAGTCAGGTAGGAACACCAGGAGGCCCACATGGA
Source organism: Tauraco erythrolophus (assembly GCF_009769465.1). NCBI lineage: Eukaryota > Metazoa > Chordata > Aves > Musophagiformes > Musophagidae > Tauraco > Tauraco erythrolophus. Next base: position 61,822,699 of record NC_141496.1, read on the forward strand.
TGAATAAGGAGCTCCTGGACCAACTCGGGCACAAAAAGCAAGCCTATAGGGCGTGGAAGCAAGGACAGGTAGCCTGGGAAGAATACAGAGAGATTGTCCGAGTAACCAGAGATCAGGTTAGGAAAGCCAAAGCCCTGATAGAGTTAAATCTGGCCAGGGACATCAAGGGCAACAAGAAAGGCTTCTATAGATATGTCAGTGATAAAAAGAGATCTAGGGAAAATGTAGGCACTCTCCGGAAGAAAACGGGGGACCTGGCCACCCAGGATATGGAGAAGGCTGAGGTTCTCAATGACTTCTTTGCCTCAGTCTTCACTGGCAAGAGCTCTAGCGGTATGGCCCAAGTCACGGAAGACAAAGGCAGGGACTGGGAGAATGAAGAACTGCCCACCGTAGGAGAAGAACAGATTAGAGACCATCTAAAGAACCTGAAGGTGGACAAGTCCATGGGACCAGATGAGGTGCATCCACAGGTTCTGAGGGAACTGGCAGATGAAGTTGCTAAGCCACTATCCATCATATTTCAGAAGTCGTGGCAATCTGGTGAAGTTCCCAATGACTGGAAAAGGGGAAACATAGACCCCATCTTTAAAAAGGGGAAAAAAGAAGACCCAGGGAACTACAGGCCAGTCAGTCTCACCTCTGTGCCCAGCAAGATCATGGAGCAGATTGTCCTGGCGACTATGCTAAAGCACATAGAAAATAAGGAGGTGATTGGTGACAGCCAACATGGCTTCACTAAGAGCAAATCCTGCCTGACTAATTTGGTGGCCTTCTATGATGAGGTTATAGCATTGATGGATAGGGGAAGAGCAACTGACATTGTCTACCTGGACTTATCCAAAGCATTTGATACTGTCCCACACGACATCCTTGTCTCTAAGCTAGAACGACATGGTCTTGATGGATGGACCACTCAGTGGATAAGGAATTGGCTGGATGGTCACTCTCAAAGAGTTGTGGTCAACAGTTCAATGTTCACGTGGAGGCCAGTGACGAGTGGTGTTCCTCAGGGGCCAGTACTGGGACCAGTGCTATTTAACATCTTTGTTGGCGACATGGACAGTGGGATTGAGTGCACCCTTAGCAAGTTTGCAGATGACACCAAGTTGTGTGGTGTTGCAGACACGCTGGAGGGAAGGGATGCCATCCAGAGGGACCTTGACAGGATGGAGAGATGGGACTGTGAGAACCTCATAAAGTTCAACAAGGCCAAGTGCAAGGTCCTGCATGTGGGTCGGGGCAATCCCAAGCACAAGTACAGGCTGGGTGGCGAATGGGTTGAGAGCAGCCCTGAGGAAAAGGACTCGGGAGTGCTGGTGGATGAGAAGCTCAACATGAGCCGGCAATGTGCGCTGGCAGCCCAGAAAGCCAACCGTATCTTGGGCTGCATCAAAAGGAGCATGGCCAGCAGGTCGAGGGAAGTGATTCTGCCCCTCTACTCAACTCTTGTGAGACCCCACCTGGAATACTGTGTTCAGCTCTGGAGTCCCCAACACAAGAAGGACATGAAGCTACTGGAACGAGTCCAGAGGAGGGCCACGAAGATGATCAGAGGGCTGGAGCACCTCTGCTATGAAGACAGACTGAGAGAGTTGGGGTTGTTCAGCCTGGAGAAGAGAAGGCTCTGGGGCGATCTTATAGCAGCTTTCCAGTACCTAAAGGGGGCCTACAGGAAAGCTGGAGAGGGACTTTTTACAAGGGCGTGTAGTGATAGGACAAGGGGCAACGGATTTAAACTGAAAGAGGGCAGATTTAGATTAGATATAAGACAGAAATTCTTTACATTGAGGGTGGTGAGGTACTGGAACAGGTTGCCCAGAGAAGTTGTGGATGCCCCATCCCTGGCAGTGTTCAAGGCCAGGTTAGATGAGGCTTTGGGCAACCTGGTGTAGTGGAGGATTTCCCTGCCCATGGCAGGGGGGTTGGAACTAGATGATCTTTGAGGTCCCTTCCAACCCTAACCATTCTATGATTCTATGGTTCAGATTCTTACATTCCAAACTGGAGAAAGAAACCAATTTTAGTCCAGAAGTTGTTCACTAGTTTGAAGGTAATAAGTCCTGCTCCTACGCAGCCACTCTCCACCTGTAAGCTCTACAGGTAATACCACTTCCTTTCTAGGTAACAAAGTTGAGAACATAAATACGCTAGAGACCACAAAGTACCCTAGAAGAAGAGACCAGAGAAATACTTATATCAAAAAAAAACCACTTACCTTACACTTACTGAACTTCTTGTAATACTACCAAAATCTCACTTTCAGTTGACATTTAAAATAGCAGTTGAAAATCACTTCTACTCAGCTGCAAAAATTTACAGATGTAGTTATACAGTTACCTGCAGAGCTTGAATTTTACGAGCCTCTTCTTGCTGAATAGTGTTGGCCATACTCCCCTTCATCTCATCCAAAATAGAATACAGACCTTCAAACTCTTCATCCAACTCGCTGATGGCATTTGAAGAGTTTACCTGAGAAGAGAATTGAAACTGCTGCAATTTGAACCAGAAACAATGCAGACGAGTCTTTTAGACTGAAAGTCACACTATTTGCCCAAACATGCTTTGCCATAACTACTAGATACCCTGTCACTGTTCCTCACCCTATCAAAATGGAAAAAACATGAGGAATGATGGACATCTCCTAAGCAGACTTTACATCGAGGGACATATGAAAATTCCGTGATACTCAACTTTGCAGAGAACCAACATACTTGGCAACTTTGTTCCACACCAAAAGGCTTGATTTCCCTCTCACAACTATATATGGATTGCTAGATATTTGTAAGGAGGTAGTTACCCAGTTCCATATAAAATGGTTATATTAAACTGTACTCGAGAAGCCAGCTTAAAGATCTGCTGAATGATTTCCATTTCTGTAGTTAACCTGGCTCAGCTTTAACATGAAACAAACAACTTATGGCTTATTGATAGGCTAAAGTAACCTAAATCTCATCCTAGTGTAGACGCTCTAAAAATTAGGTCTAACTTTTAACTTAAGCCTAACAATTTGCCACTACTGAAATGAGAAAGAGCAAAGGAATTTCTCTCAAGTGTCAGAATGGTCTTATTTTTCAGTCTGCCAAGTGGACCAGAAGTCTAAAAATGATAGACTATTTCCAGTTTGAGATCTTGCATCAAAATCCAGAGTCTCTCTTCCACACAGATCAAATCCTACAATAGCTTTTCACATGAAAACCAAAATCACCATACCTTTCAATTATAGACCAACTTTAAAAATAAAATGTTTTTCTATCTGGTTCATAGAATCATAGCATGGTTCGGGTTGGAAGGGACCTTAGAGATCCTCTAGTTCTAACCCCCCTGCCATGGCCAGGGACACCTTCCCCGAGATAAGGTTGCTCAAAGCCTCATCCAACTTGGCCTTGAGCACTTCCAGGGATGGAGCATCCACAGCTTCCCTGGGCAACTTGTTCCAGTGTTTCACCACCCTCACAGTAAAGAATTTCTTCCTTACATCTAATCGAAATCTCTCCTTTCAGTTTAAAGCCATTTACCCTTGTCCTGTCACTACACGCCCTTGTAAAAAGTCCCTCTCCAGCTTTCTTGTAGGCCCGCTTTAAGTACTGGAAGGCTGCTATAAGATCACCCTGGAGCCTTCTCTTCTCCAGAATGAACAACCTCAACTCTCTCAGTCTGTCTTCACAGGAGAGGTGCTCCAGCCCTCTGATCATCTTCATGGCTCTCCTCTTCATGTTACAACACGAAGGTGTATTTTAAACTTGATTCTTATAGCCCAACCCTTACACACTACCCAAACACTTTGAGACTGACAAAACTGGAAAGCTGTTCCCTCTCTCAGCTACAACCTATGAGCCTTAATATATATACCTGAACATTTTTTATTGTATGTTTCAGCATGTCAATGAAGTTGTGAATTTCATCGTTTTTGTTCGCTAGAGTAGAGACAATCCTTTGCAGAGTCTCCTAGAATTACAAAAAGAAGTGAGAGAAGTTGCAAAAAACCTTGTAACTTTTTCATACATCACCATTTCAACACATGTAGAAATTCATCATACATGGAAATTCATCATACACGTTCCAGTTGTGGTGAATTCAACACTTATTCAGATGACATCGGGAAACACATTTCGTTAGAAAAAAGAAAGAGTATCAAAGGTCTAAGAAGCATTTCACCAAACTAAACATCTCCAGTTGTTAGTTTAAAAGAAATCAAGAATCTGCTTTACGATACACTATTAATTCACATGTTTTGCTACCCATGTTACTGCAACTCCCTAGTCACCTAAACCAGACTACCTGCTGGCACCACACTGCCATACATACCTTCTCCAGAGGAGAAAGTTAGTGCTTGCACAACTGAACAAAGAATCAATAATGAAAAAAAAGCTGGTAAGTTAACCCAGAAGAAAAATTAGCATTTTCTATTGTCCAAAGAAGCTAGTGTTAAATAACTAAGCTGACAGTTTATTCTATACCCAGAACAAATCTGTAACAGTGATTTGTAAACTTATTCTACAAACGGTAAAGCATTTTGGAGAATAATTTCTATATTCCAATTAAAAGTGACTTCAAAGACAAAAGCTTACTGATAGCTGAGAAAGAGAATCAAGATTATTTCCATGGTATACTATGAGAGCTATTAATTAAAAAGCAGTAGATTCAGCTTACAAAACACATACTAGAAACAAATCTGACACCAAAATGCTACACTTTGGTCTTTAAAAAAAAAAAGTAAAGTCTGTCTTAATTATAATTAAGACCTAGTTAATCAGTTGGACTCAGAGTCTAAAGTTTCTCAGCTTAACATCGTTACTTGACAACATCTAGGAAATCGAGGCATGAGGAGCTAATAAGCGCACCTCAAAAAACAGCCAGACCACCAAAAAGACATTGCAGAGGTCCCTCCCATAAGCAATTTCTTAATGACCATTTACTACTTAGATCTCATTTGTTTGCTAATGAGCAAGAAAAATATTTTTTATCCTTTCACAACATCCACAGCAGACCTCGACACTGTGTCCCCTATCAGGGATCTCTTCACTAGTCCTAAGCCGCGATCATACCTGTTTCTTCTGACCCCTTCCTCAGCAGTTTTCGACAAACCTGCAACGAGGTATTTACTGGTGCTCTGGCCCATTGCCTGTTTGCACAGCACCATGCTCACAGAGCTAAACCACTAGTAGAGAAAAGTGAAATTTTACTGCTTTTACCACAGGCGTTGCAACGATGTTACGTAAAGATATAATGGACCAGCTAGCAGTGACTGAAATTAGGACTTCAAGGAAGAGAAACCAAGACCAGATCAGCTTCTTTCAGAAACGACAAGTATAGCAAGCCTTGATCACTCCATGACAGAATCTTTTCATTGTCTGGTAAAAACTGAACATGTTTAAAGACCATTTTGTACACATTAGAACGGCAGATGAAATGCCATTGTCCAACCAGCTGCTTCTGCCTTCACTGCTGACCAGAGGCAATTGTTTTCGCACGTCAGACAGCCCGCAGTTAAGCCTTAGATCCTATAAACGTAACTGTCAATTCAGACGAACAAGAAAACTCCCAATCCTCTTTCAGTCAGGATTTTAGGGCTTATCCAGTCGCACCACATGGAGGAAAAAAATATTAGTCTTCTTGTACACAGTACTGAACGATGTTTTTGGTTTTTACAGCTATATACAGCTAAAGGAAAATATCTACACATGAGGAATGCTTAGAAAGCCTTTACATAGCCAAATACATGACAGCAACTGGAAGACAGCTGTCAAACACAGTTTTCCACTACATCTGAAGTTAACATCAACTGGCCAAGCAAGGATCAGTATGGCTTTTTTTAAGTAAGCTACCGGTTTCTCCAAACAGAAATTCCACCAGGTTTGGTCAAACTCAAACAGTTTAGACACCGCCTACAAACGCAGATGCAAGAGGCCCAAAAACATCCACCAACAGCAGACAGAACTTTTCTTAAACACCAATGTGCAGGCCACCAGAACAGAAAGTCAGCTCTCAGGAACCACTAATGTATAATATTTCCTAATGTAATTTTCTAATCATTAATATGCAATACATAGATTTTCTTCCAAATATAAAGAAACACATGGCAAATTCAAAACACTGCACTGTTGCCACTTTTTCCTTTAAAGTGAATTTATGAAAAGCCACTACAATTACGTGAAATAAAAAGGGTGCTAGAAAAATTACCAACGTAAGCAGCAGTTGAAGCGTACATCCTAAGGTACTTCATAAAAGAACTATAACAGCATCAAGCTGAGTAAAGCTTCCTGGTATTTTTACGCTGAAGGAAACTTAAATCTATCGCCCATTCATGGATGTAGTATTTCACAGAATCCTACTACAAATAATTTTCTTTTAGTTTTCTCTCTGGTTAGCCTATGTTAAATGAGGTCAGTTTCAAATTAATTTTCAAAACATTATAGCATGTTTATCACCTAAGTCATTTTTGCTGCTATCAGTAAGCTTCATACTGCTCTTCATTTTCATGTCCTATTCTTATTCTCTGAATCCAACACAGCTTTTGAAAAAAAAAAAAAAACGCATGGCATTTGTAAAGCAACAGTGTGGATGTGCAAGGGATGAAGAACATAAAAGGATATGAAAAAGGATAGGAAGCCCTGCAGCCATGTGGTGGCTTGTAGTCTTGCCAGGAGCACAGAAGTAGACTATACACCCTTCTCTGAATAGCTCACTAACATCACATAGCACCTGTTGAAGCAGATGGGGACCTTGTAAAAGTTAAACAGTAGACTTTAATAAATTAAACAATTACAGCAGTTCTGTTTAAGAAGCAAGTAATCGACTTGCTCAAGATCATACAAAGTCTTATGACTGAATGCAGAAGCGTTTCTAAAGCAGCCTCGGGCCTAGGACAAAATCCTGTGTCATAATAACCTTCATGTGCCGATCAAATTTCAAACAAGAGGACATACTTACTCAGCCTCCATTAACTTAATCTTCTGCACTTGTCCCACACACTGAAGTTGCCAGAGTTTGAAGGTGTACTTAAGACAACAGCCGTGTACAGGTGACAACAGCAAACTAACAAAGTACTGTAAAATACACAATCGCCTGCGATTTTACTACTGTATTCAGAACCTCTGAGCAGCACTGAAACTCAAATATGATCAGTAATACCACTCAGGAACATCCACGTAGAGCACCCACAACAGCTGCAGCCCTCATTTACTTCTTCTCTGAGAGACTAATCTCGCACAGAGCAGGCAAAGGCAGACAGGCTCAAATTCACATCGTATCTGCCAGAAGCACTCTTTTTTTGGCGTTTCACATCTCACCTTCCAAAGCATAGACAAGTAACAAGTGGCAGTGAATGAACACTTAACTAAAACGGCAAGCACCTGCGATTTCTAAATTTCAAGCCATTAGCAGTGCTGGTTACCCAGACCCTACTCATAAACCAGCCTCCAAGCTAAGGAAAGCAGAGTCTATGTTCACAGAAGCAGTAACAGAAGCCCCTTTTGGACTGCTAGACTGAAGGCCAAAAGACTGAGTCAGAACTTTTTGCAGGGAGTATCGTTTTCAGAAAGCCCAGACCCTGGCCAGGCACATCTCTGCTCCTGACCGATTTCCCTGAGGGCGGAGATGGCAAGTAAGGGAAGGAAGGAAAGAACTACAGGGCCGCAGCCACAGGAAAAAGAAAATTACAAAACGCTTTCATTAATTAGTTCCCTTCAACACAAGACTACATCAATGGGAAACAGAAGGGCCTATGTACGCCCCATAACTACTCAGGACAGGAAGGCACAACGTGAAAGAGCTCTACACCGGAGCCGTACTACATTAAGACGCAGCAACCGCAGGGCAACACCAGCGCCCGAGGCAAGCAGGCACGGAGAAGACCCTCTCGCTGGCCGCCCCGCCACTCCGCTCCCGCGCCTCGCCGCAGGAGGAGGCGGCTTCCCTGAACCTCACGGGAACGAGCAGGGGAAGCGCCTTTCCCGCGTTGCTGCCCTTCCGCCGCGCAGCGGGTAACGTTTCACCTCCTCAGCCACCGCCCCTCTCCTCAGGCAGCCGGGCCGAGCACCGGGGCAACGCCCCGCCTGCATCCGCGGCGGCTCCGAGCGGCAGCCGCCCAGGCGCTGGCCGCAGCCCCCGCGCTGCAGCCTGGCGGCACAGCCGGCTGAGGAAGGGCAGGGCTCGCCTTTTCCCCCAGCCGGCTCGGCTCGGCTCGGCCCAGCCCGACCCGGCCGCCCGCCGCCAGCACTCACCCTCTCCTCGTCCATGATGCGGGAGGGAGCAAAGCCAGGACGAGCGGCTGCACCCGACCGCGGAGAACAGGCACGGCCTCCACCAAGCCCGCCCCTCGCCTCGACCCGCCCCGCTCCGCCCCGCCTGGCGCCCCGGCGCATGCGCGCAGGGGTGCGGCCGCGCCGCCTGCGCATGTGCGCTGCGCTCCGCTCCTCGGGCCCCTGACCCCTCCGCAGGCGCCGGCGGCATGTGCGCCGTGCCTCCCCCCGCAGAGCGGCGCTGCTGGGCATGCGCAGTCCGAGACCGCGGCCGCTGGAGCGGCGGGCCGGGAGTCCCAGGTTCGAGGCCCGACACCGGCGGGGGGGGCGGGTCCGCGTCGTCCGGGCCGGGCTGGCGGCGGTCTGCGGCCATCCCTTCGTCCGTGGGAGCTGGAGCGGACACGCCGCGCGTGTCAGGCGTGGCGCCGCACCCCGGGCGGCAGGAGGGAGCAGCGTCTCCCCACCCCGCGGCCGGTGCCACGCTCCGGGGGGTCAGGCGCCGCGAAACCCTCGGCGACCCCCGCGGGAGATGCAGGCCCCGGGCCCACCGCGGCCCCCGGCACTCGACTCCCGCTGCCCGTTGCGGGGAAGCTCCCCCGCCACTGGCGATGCCGTGCAGCGGGGAGCCTGTGCCCTCAGCCTGGGTGCTAGGCGTGATTGCGACAGTGCAACAATTGCGGTAATATAATGTTATGTTATGTTATGCTATGTTATGCTGTGTTATGTTATGTTACGTGTATATATATATATATATATTAGGTTAGATGTCCTGCAAGGTGGCTTTATCTCAGAGCTCACCAATCCCATTTAAAAAAGAATAAAAATAAAAATTGTTTCGTGGCAGTGTTGGAAAGAAATAGTAATTTCATAATGATGGCATTTTACAGAGAGACAGCCATAAAACAGCCGCTGGGCTGTTTTAAAGCAGCTTTGAGTGCTGTGCTGGTATTAGAAAGCAACGCTTTTCACACTGGACACACAGAAACACAGAAGCCGGAGCCCCCCACTTCAAGCATGGAAGTTTATCACAGCGGGGAGATTGTGCCACCTACCAGAGCAGGTATCTCTTTAAAGGCATTTATGCTTCTGCGAGCCCTGTCTCGCCGTGGCTTTAACGTCTCCGTTGGCAGCACCATGCAGACGCAGGGCAAGAGGAAGTCCAGAAGCAGCGAGATAGTGTGACCTGCGAAGAGGCGTCCAGTCTTTCCAGCTCCACCCAGAGGTCTCCTGGCACTACGTTACCTGGCACGGGCCAGGCCTTGGCTGAGGTTCATACGTTTCATGTCTTCCAGGTACCTGATGTCTTGTTTGTTCCAATTGACACCCGCAGCCTGTGCTAGTAGTTTCCATTTGAAACCTTTGTTTGAAAGACGAGGAAGAAAAATTGTATCTGGTCATGGCACACCTCAAGCTGACAAGAGGCAAGGAGTCCTACAACTGCAGGAAAAACACTGCTGGGACCAGCATATATCTGCTGGCTACCCGTGGCAGAGAGTCTGGTTCTGCCTTGCACGCCTGCTGATTTTGCAGGTCCTGAATAGAAAACGGCAACAGCTTTTGGCTTGAGGAGATCCCATAAATCTCTTGGAATGATTTTGGACCATTGGAGCACAGGGCATGGGTACCACTACAGAAGTCAGCAGGCTGTGGCTGCTGGGGGATGTGGCTGGTGGTGGTGAATGGGAAAGCTATAGGACTGAATGAGAACTGAGACTGTTCCATTGCAACCCATGTGGCCATTCTCTCTTCATATACATCCTTTCTGTTTCATTCCAGATGGGCAGCAAGAGGTTTTGATGTTGGGGAGTGGTTTCATCTTCATAATGAGGACATTCTTTCAGAACAGGACTTACCTATCGTATCTTCCCATGTAAAAAACATGCTAAAGCTTTTTAAGAAAACAGCTGTGGCACTCAAAATTAACTTAATGCCTACATTTCTAAAAACAAATTCTTAGAATGTGAGAGAATCTGAGAGACCACAGACTTACCAGGACTGTAACTCCCCGTTTCAAAGATAAAAGGCATCAGTGCTGTTTTCCCCAAACAGTTTAGCAACAAAGTACTAAAATTCAAAAGGATTTTTAGTGTCTCGGCCTGGGAGAGAAGTTGATAGCTCGGTCAGAAGTAGTGCCTATGATCAGACACCCAGGGTGCCAGTAACACCAGCCTCAGGAAAGGGCACATTTGGCTCTGAAATCCTTTGCAGTGTGTTGGGGTGGGTGGTTAAACTGATTTCTGAAGTTTAGGCCCACTTCTTGATTCCATGTCTGGATTATGCAGAAAGATTCAACACACGTCTTCCTATATGCTTCCTCATTTCAAAACGGAAAATGCAAGGGAAGGGTCACCACTGGGAAAAAATTCCATGGTTTTATGGGTTCCTTCAGCAGTCTTGTGAACATAAATTGAACAACAAAATTTCTACTAATATTTAGATTTTCTCTTAGACTTGCTCGTGTTCTTTTTTTCCATGATGGGAGATTTTTAAAAGAGGAAGGACTGGTGAGAATAAATATTTCCGATTATTAGAACTGGCCCTAAAGGAGCCTGTAATGACATATGACTGCTTTATACACTGGGAAATCAAGGCATATGGCAGGAGATGTGCGGATTCTTGGCAGCCCTTGTGAACCTGGGTCCTGGAGAAAAACCCTGTTGGGTAGGGTATCTGACAAGCAGATGGTCACTAAGCTAGTGTACGAGCAGAAACACTGCTGGCAAAATGCTAGAGAGGATAGAGAATATCTCCTAAAGCTCTTAGCCTATTTTAGGCCAAAAAGAGATGTCACAGGAAGAAGACTCAAAGAAAACAATGGCGAGGAGTTAGAGGAGGAGGAAATACTTTAGCTCCCTAAAACAAGAATGAACCAGCTTGAGTAATCACAGAATAATACAAGTAGAGGTTGGATTTAATCTGTCTCTACTCAGCATGGCAAATTAGACACATCTGTTTATCAGATTTGTCTTTAAAACAGAGGTTAGAAATTTAAGGAAGGACTTTGCCCCAGAGCAGCTTTCTTCTTGCACCAGACATACTGCTTCCTTCCAGTTTAGTGCTTGAAGTGTAAAGCAAGATTTAACCTTACCTGGCCACCTTCTAGGAGTGCTTACTATCTTGAAACTCATAAGAATTACAATATTAGTATCTCTTCTTCCAGCTCCAAGTATAAGATTATGCCATTTCTGTATTTTCTTCAACCAACAGTTGGACTGTAGTTCTTAGATTTATTTGCAGTGCCAGATACATCTATGTATCATGTGAGGAGGAGACAGCAGGTTGTTGCCTTTCTGTATGAAAGAAGGCTTGGAAGTAGTTAGAACTGATACTAAAACTCTGTCTGAGAAACCAGTCTAGCAAAATGACAAGGTAGGAAGATGGCCTTTAAAACACATGTATGTTGGCTTTGTGCTGGCTTTGAGAAGGGCTGCACCCTGTGCTGACTGCTACAGACATCGAAGTTGCTTATGTGCAACTCGGTGTGGCTCTGGCATCAACTAACCCCTCTCAGTCACTGTGACCCATTATTTTGAAAAGGCCTCCTTTTCATGTCTTAAAACACAAGGAAGGTCAATCCCACCATCTACCTGCATCTCTCTTGTGCTTTTGAGGGTATGTGCATGGGCAGGTACCAAAGCAAGGGCAAGTGCCAAACAAACTTCTCACTGATGCAGACTTTTCTTGCTGCATCAATTTTTTCTTTCTTTTTTTTTTTCATTTTGAGCAAAAGGTCAGAAGGTCAGAAACCACCAGCACAACCAGTCAGTCAGAGAAAAATCGGTGGAGCGGCAGAGAAGCCTGGGTGCCTCAGTGTATGGGACCTGATCTGCCTGAACAATCTTAAGAACAATAAAAGGCTTCCTTGGCTTTCCTCCCAACACGCTACCTGAAAATAGCTGAGCTGGATAGGAGGGGTTTTGTGGGCCATGCCCAGGGCTTCCTGGGACTCACTGCGGATGGGCTAAGAGATTGTGACAGTGCTCCTTCAGTGCTTAATTATCACTTCATTACCTTGATGAACACCAAAGCCTCAGAAGTCAGTCTGGTGATGGCTCATTATATTAAATGTAATTACTGCAATGTTTCTATCACGACTCAAGAAAAAAAGATTTATGCAATTTCCTTCTCCCCTCTAACAACTTCTGAACTTGTTTTGTTTGGGGTTTTTTTTTGAAACAAAATATTGGCTACAGTTAAAGAACTGAACTGAGAAATTTTGATTAAAATGCCCCCTGGTGTTGCCAAACTGGTAGAGGTGCAGAACTTCTCTCAGAGCATTCTGCTTCATACTAGGAACAGAGGACAGTGGGCAGAGGAAAACAGGCTTTCCCACTGTTCTTCCAATCAGTTAGTCACTGCGCTGAAAGAAGCACAGTGAGGTTTTATTTATGTGCATGCAGAGAAGGCGGTGGCTATCAAATCTGCTTTATTGTTTCAATGGGTTCTGTAACCATAGAGTTAAAATGTACACACAAAAATTGCTCTAAGAACTGTGTATTATATACATGTACTTAGTATAGTAGGGCTTTGGTTTTTGATTAATTTTCTTAGTAGTCTTCCAGTTAGAAAGGGAAGAGAGTAAGATGTATTCTGAGACTTGAACAATTGATTTTCCTCCCCTGGAATGCACATTAAAATCTACTGCATTGCTGGTTTTATACAGATGAAGGCATCTGGTTTTGGTTTTTGGTTTTTGTTGGTTTTTTTTGTTGTTGTTGTTTTGTGGTTGTTGTGTTTTTAAAAAAAAAAAAAACACAAACCAAAACTAGAATTAAAAACAAAGAAAAAAGAACTGAAACTTGAATTGCTCTTCACTTAATGATACTTCCGTGCCAGTGTAAATAAGGTGTCAAATGAGATTCTGGAGCTTTTTAAATAGTATTTTCCTCATTTAAAGTACTGTAAGTCAGTGGTGAATCTGTCTTTAGTGACTCTGAATTGCAAGGAGGGAGGAAAGGAGTTTGATGTGATTGGCATAAAGGCCTGTCCTAGTTTTAGCTGGGACAGAGTTTTTAACAGCTAGAAGAGCTCCGTGTCTTGGTTTTACTCAGAGGCTCACTCTGAGAAGAATGTTGATAGCAAGCTGATGTTTGTGGTTGGAAGTGAAACTCCAAGGACTTTTCAGTGTGCCGGAGTGCAGAAACATGGCGGGATAAGGGGGGAGCATAGCTGGGACAAGGGGGACACAATTCCCCTTGTGATTTGTGGTGGAACTTAAGATTGAGGGCCAAACTGGCCAATTACTATTCCATATCATGCAGCGTCATGCGCAGTATAAAAGTGAGGGGCAGCCGGACAGAAGGGCTTTTGCGCTTTGGCTCTTTCGCCTCTTTTGCTCTTTTGCACTTGCTGCGCTTTTGCTCTATTGTTTTTCTTTTTCTCTCTCTCCCAGTACTCCCACTCTCGGAGTACTATCTCTCTCCCTCTCTCTGCCCCTCTCTATTTCGGGGCCTCGCGTTCGTCCAGGATTGCAGCTTCGGGACGAGACGGGCTTCACATACGACAGGGTGGTGAGCATCTACACTGTGTATTAAATCATCTGTATTAAATTGTTCTTATCTCAACCCACGGGTTTCCCGTTTCTCCTTTAATTCTCTCCCTCATTCCTGGGGGTGGGGGAGGGGGAGTGACCGGCTGCGTGGGGAGATTCAGCCTAACCCACGACAAGGCCACCATTGTCACTTGGTATGCAATAAATCAGGACAGGCAGGATGAAATATTTTTCACCACAGCTCCAGTTTGACATCATCACTGTTCCAGAAAGACTTGGAGCCTGAATCACTTAAGGACACAACCTGCACCAGGTAGCAGAGTCCCCATACTGGTTCCCTCTCTCTTGCTCCATGCAGCGTACAGTTCAAGCCTTCAATATTTCTGAGACGGAAGGAAAAAAAAAAAAAAACGAAGAAGAAATGTTGCACAGAGTGTCTCGTTGATCAGCCACAGCACTTGTATTTGGAGTTTTTTTCTGTTTGCCTGTGTAGAAATCTGGCTTCTGTGAGCACAGTTAGCTGGGAAGGGGATGGAGGAACAACAGGCTCTCCAGCAGGTAATCCTCTAGCTTGGGAAGGTGAGTATTGCTGGCCTGCTGTTGAACCACAACCTCTTCCAAAAGACCTAAACATCTTGCCCCATGCAGATTAATTTTGCGGTTACAGTGAAAAGGCCCATACAGAATCATAGAATCATAGAATCATAGAATGGTTAGGTCTGGAAGGGACCTTCAAAGGTCATCTAGTCCAACCCCCCTGCAAGGAACAGGGATATCTCCAACTAGATCAGGTTGCTCAGGGCCTCGTCCAACCTGGCCTTGAATGTCTCCAGGGATGGAGCATCCACCACCTCTCTGGGCAACCTGTTCCAGTGTTCTACCACTCTCATGGTAAAAAATTTTTTCCTAATATCCAATCTGAATCTACCTCCCTCTATTTTAAAACCATTACCCCTTGTCCTATCACAACAGGCCCTCCTGAACAGCCTCTCCCCATTTGAACTGCCAACTGAATCCTGGCAGTTCACGTGTTCTTACAAAGGTTATTATCTGCACGTGCCCCAAAACCTGCTTTAAAAAATTTCTGAAGACACAAAGAGAAAATCATACCCAAGCTAATCAGTTGGACACCTTGTGTTCTTTTCCAGAGTACCTTTTACTGTTAAATCCTGCATTTATTTTCTCTCCCACTTCCTATTCCCATATCTGTAAGTTTCATGCTCTCGATATTGCTAGCGTGTGTGACCCTCCCCATGTATACCATATACTATTATGCACTCACATTTAAGTCAGCTGCTCCATTCATCACTGTCAGAGTGTTTTTCCCTCGGGACAGGCTCCTAAACCCTCTGGCTCCCAGCCCACGCCATGATGCCAGAAGCATCACGGAGATGCTCGCAGCTGTGCCCTGGGTCACGGTCTTGTTCAGATCAGTAGGGACATAATAAAATCTGTATGTGACTGCAGAGGTAACTGAACAGAGATGGGTTGTACATTTTGGGTACACTTAAATCTACAGAAAATACCCCTTCAGTGCCAGAAATTGTCACAGAGCTCATGATAACTAAGATTAACTGACCTTGCATTAAAATACATGAGCTGTGGAAGTAATAAAAAGGGAACATCCAAGCCCAGTAAAAACAGTTCTGTTAACAGCAGGCTGTTGCTCTCTGGTAGCACATCGGTGCCTCGGCACAGCACTGAGCTTGTGCCATCTCTGGGACCCTGCCCCACTGTGAATTTTGTTCTCCTACTACATACTCTTTCTGTTGGGTGAGGTAAGTTTCAAAATGACCCAGCTCAGTCGAGGTCAGCCTTCAATTTCACTTAACTACTGTGGATTTTTTTCTCTTTCTGCGCTCCCCCCAGAGAGAGAGAGAAACTCTTCAGGACACAGGATATATCTGTAGAGGTAGGATGTAGTCGTATACGCCACTCAGATAAAGCAGAGCCAAGGTAGTTCCTGAGAGCTGCTGGAAAGAAATGCAAGACCATTACATGAAAACAAAGTAGAGTATATTGCTCAGGATTCACCCATCCATGAAGATGAAGGCTGAGTTCTTCAAATCACATCATTTTGTCAGTTTCTAAAGTTGCTCCTCTCATGCCGAAGCACCTATTGGAGTATGCTTTGATCCATGTCGAAAAGCAGTGAATAAGTACATTTTCTTAGCCACCGCCTATGAAGGTTTGGCCCAGAGCCATGCAGTCCAGAAGTCACTTCATATTTTAAAACCAGATTTTGAGAAGCCCCACAGCCAGCTAGGAGCAGAACAAAGACAGGCAGAATGTGGAGATGAACCAGGGAGGAGCAGAGGCAGCAGCAGGAGAAAGAGCAGAGAAAGGGAGTGTTTTCACATGGCATAAAAGCAAGCACACCTGGGGAAAAGAGTCTGCTGCCACCTATTTTTCCAGTAAAGAGTGAGGGAGCAGGAGGTAAGAGGTGATGAGGAAACAGGAGCTCTAACCTGTAGGGAGAGTTGTGCTGACATACTCCAGTGGAGAGACCAGTTGCAGTTTGGGCAAGAGGGAGCGTAATTAATAAGGTTTTCAAGGCTGGCTGCACCTTGCTGGGCTGTAAGGTCGACTGCACTCCTCTGGCCTTTTAAAGTTAAGGAATACCACTTTTCCAACTTGCCACCTGGACCTCCCTTTTCCTTATAAGAGGTTTCCAAAGCAAATTGCAGGCAAAGGCTTTCGCCTCTGTGGTAGAGTGCTGCTAGTACCAGGGGCACCGCTGCTGCTGTGCCTGCCTTCAGGCAGTAAGTAAGTGCTGGTGAATGGCAGGGTATGCCACGGAGAGCACAAGGCTCCCCAAAGCTGCCTCATAGCAAGGATTAGCCACTGTCCTCTTAATGGGCGCAAGACCTCTTGATTCTGTTTCTGTGCTGCAGACTGGTTTGCTCTCCTCACCCAGGGCAGACGCACGCTCTGCATGCATGGTTGTCCACCAAAAAGACCTTGTCGACCACAAAAGATGTGGTTATGCATATGTCATATGCAGGTGGCTGCAAATGCCCAGCTGATGGCACTGTGTCTTCGTTGGCCTGCCTGGCCAGAGGAGAGCGGTGGGTTACCTGCCTCTGATCAGCATCTAGCAGGAACGCTCTACCTCCAAACGTGGTGCAAGACCTGTCGTTTTTATCTACTAGTTACTGCTAGTTTGCTCAACAGAGTGGTGGGGTCTGAAGGCTCTGCGTAGGAGAAAGCTCTTGTATGCACAGAGCGCGTAGCCTGGGTGCAATGGAGCTGGAGGCTGTGGCAAGGACAGCAACACTGGCTCTCCTCTTTGGGTCTGCGGATGGTCTGAAAGCCAGAGGAGTGGCCGACGACAGCCCCACACCTTCCTCCCAAGGACAGCCAGCTCCAACTGCACCCCAACGCCACCAGTGCTCTCCTGAGAAGGAAGAGATGCACCCAGTCCTCATTCACAGCCCGTGGCCAAACAGACCTGTTTCCCTTCCCCACGGTGCCTGCCTGCTCTCTGGGGCAGGAGGAGCTGTGCTGCAACCAGTTGCAGACATCCCATGCCCATTGTGGACTGCTCGCTCCCTCCGCAGGCTGGGATGGCTGCCCAGATCAGTGAAGCGTCGAAGTGAAGGCCCACAAGGTGCTCCTTTAGAAGGGTGCAGCTCTTGCCAGAGACCTGCAATGGAAAGCAGTCTGGTCTGGTCCTCAAGAAAACATCCGTGCATTGAGCATGCCCTTCTTCACAGAAATAGCTGCCTGCTGCTGAGGCAATTTGGATGTGCCTGGCTTGAAGAGCCCACTGTTTGCTAGCCAGCTGGTCAAACGAGTAGCTCGCTGATTGCTGACAGGCATTTATAATTAATAGTGTTTTCTACCAGATCCTCCTTGGGGCACGCCCTCTTCTGAAGTGGCTGCAGTTTTGCTCAGGCAAATAGAGCTTACAGAAGTTGTTGGGGGCACCGAGGAACTTCATAAAAGATTTGGAGAGCGATGACAAGGCAGAGAGATGGGGGATTTGCAGCGAATTTGGAAGTGCTTTTGCTGGTTTTGCAGCAACCCGCATTATCCCAGGGCTTGTGCCGCTGTCCTCACAAACACCCCCAGTCCTGGGGATCAGCAGCACCCATTGCTGCACTTCCTGTCCCCACTCCTGCCGCAGGCTCTTGCGGGCACATCTGGCCCTGTGTTCCACAGCCCTCACCCACCAGGGGATGCCAAGGAGCGGTGCAGAAGAGGACACCGTGAGACCACTGCAGGGACATACCCAAAATTAGAAGAGCTTGCAGGTATGCCAGTCTGTGTGCCCATGATCCTGGGGGTCTACTACCCACTCGCTGACGTCTCTCGGAGGACAGGTAGGTAACAACATGTGGCACTATGCTCTTCCTTGCTGAAGGAAGTTTTAATTTAAAAATGCCAGATCCTGAAAATATTGGTCACTTTAGAGTGCTCTTTGGTTTCAGTTGTAAAGTGCAGCAAAATCCAGCAGAAATCAATGTGAGTCTCCCTGTGTTACCTGAACTGGAGCTGGTGTGGAGTGTTTAACTTCCTCCTGTCTTCTCAAAGGGAGAACTTCAAATAAATTATGGTATTTAGATTATAACTGGACCTAATGCAAAACGCACCGTAAAAGAAATATTTAGGAATGTAGACAGATTGCTGCTCGTATTCATGGTTGTGTTTCCCTGCGCAGAGTGCTGTGCCAACGAGGAACTCTGCACCTAGCACTTAAATGCTACTTGAAGATTGAAGTTGAAAACCACCATGCATAAGGCCTTTGGGTCCTTATTCAAATCATTTTGGAGTGAGATGTTCAAAAGCACTTGCAAGTGCATTCTGTTCTCTGCTCTGTTTGAAATGCAATTAAGCGGGGGGCAGAGCCAAGTGTGACTGAAACTCCACCAGTAACTTTTTGTATTGGAGTGGAACCCCTGGTTTACCAAGTGCTATACAATGACCCGCCTACACAGAGACAGGAACCATAGTATGGATGTGCAAGGAAGTAGCAACATATCCATGTTTTCTCTTGCCAGCATTTAGCTACAAAGTAAGGGGATTAAAGCTTAAAATAGCAGCAGAACTGCCCGGCCACCAATTGATCTTGTAAAAGGCAGAGCAGAGATTTGAAGATGTTGTCCATCTGCCTACCTTCACCAAAGTTATTGGAGCAGGCCAGAGTGGCAGAATGGAGATGGCTTCCATTTTCTTTCCCTGAGGGATGTTTAGACTGTGAGACAGACAAATTTTGTATCTAGCTTGACAAAGGACAGAGATAGTGGGAGAAAGATGAGCAACATTGTCCCATATTGCAGGAACGAGAGTCGGTGTGAGCAGCCACGGCTGTGTGACACCTCCAGTCTGAGCTGGAGAGCAGAGAGGTGTCGTGGAGGAAAGGTCTGGGTGGGTGAGAGGAGGGGATCACACATGGTGTTCAAGGCTGGGGCCAAGGGCTTGATCTGGGAAAATCACAGAGGACAATGGAGAATCAGAGGAAGGTACAACTGAGACAATGCTTGGGTGAGAGTGTCAGGGAAGAGAAGGGATGTAAGGCAGACAGGGAGAAGCAGAGCATCTGAGCATATGGACAGCAGAAGCACAGACTGAGTTTTACTTGTGGCGTGAAGATCTTCTGTCTGTTTAAAGAAAAGAAAAAATAGGACTGTCATGATTGAAGTGAAGTAAAAAAAGTGATTCGGGGAATGTGAGCCTCAAGGACAAGAAGATAATTGTGAAAGGGTTGAAAGTTACATTGCTGCACCTCTGTAGAGGCAGGGTTGGATATGTTTGTGTGCCCCCTTAGGAGAGCAGCAACAGATGATGGATCCGACCCTTTAACTTGCAGAGAAGTCTGGCTGCACAGCAGCAGAAGATTGGCAGCAACGAAAGACCACAGTACTGTTGGGGCATGATGAGCCGTAACTCTCCTTAAGCACACGACGCTGGGGAGCGTGAAATGGGAGTTCTGACCCTGCCCTACGTTTACTGTAACCGAAACACAAAGAAAGCAGATTGCCTTTGCCCCGAAGGCTAATTTCCTGCTGCCTCTTGGAGAGCAATAACCTCTGGTCGCCTCGGGTCGAACTCTGATAAGCCTGCTGGAGGAGGCAAGGACAGGAGCCGGGGAGAGGTCGGGTCCCGGCAATGCCATTGCCTTTCGCACCATCTCCTGACTCTGGTCTGGCCAGTTGAGAGGTGAGCTTCTTATCTGCTTACGCTCCTCACGGCGCTCATAGGCTGGCTGCGTCCCGCCCGGAAATTACACCGGGTGCTTGGACCACAGGCTGCGAGGGGGCAAACGCTGACACAAGTCAGTCCCCCCCACCCTTGAAGGAGCAGGAGGGAGGTGGGAGACGCACACCGTTAACATCTGCCAGGATGTCATCATGACAGCAATAGTCTTTTAGCTAAGAGGGTAGCGAGCCGCACAGCGATCTGGCGCAGCGGAGAGCCCACCCTCAGGGCAGAATCCGAAGGCAGAGGGGGCACCCAGGTAACAGGTGGCAGAAAGGGCTGTTGGAAGGCTCGCTGCTCAGCTGCAGCACCGCAGCTTGCCTCCGAACAGGGCTGTACCAAACCGGAGCTGGTCTGGAAGATGCCTTCGAAGACTGGAGACTTCATTACACCGGGATTATTTTTGTAGTGAAAGATTTCACTCCATGGGCTCTTGGGAGATGAACTGCCCTTCGCTGGTTTGTTAGAGGCATAGAATAGATATAAAAGGGAGAGGTTTGCTCTTACAGGAGAAACTAGAGGAGAAATTAAAATGTTGTTAATTTCCTTTCAGAGGGTGGCACTCGGTCTCCAGTTGGGACAGTGGAAGCACTGTTGCTGGGGAGCTTCCAAACCCAAGGAGCTCTGTGCATCCATGCACACTGCAGGAAGCAGTTGCACATTGCCAGGGCATTGAATTAGATTCCCTAATGAGCTCCGAGCTGCTAGTGAGATCTGGCAGCCTCAGCAAACTCCAGTTTCTAGGAGCTCACTGAAATAGTCTTCAGTGAAACGAGTGCGGCTGGTTTGGTTTCCCAATCTCCATGCACAGGGGAAAAGGCAGGCCTGTAGTGACACAGAGGAATAAATAATGGCCCAACATGTGCCAAGTTGAACCAAATGGAGTTATTTATGGAGGATATTGCAGAGCCGAGCCTGCGGCCGGGCGACCACGGAGCTTCTGCTGGGTGGGGTCCATGGGGGAGAGCTGTGGGCAGCCTCAAAGCTTTGCAGCTAGCACAGATAACCGTGCCCTCCTTGCTGTGCTTGGGGGAAGGGTACGACACAGAAAATTTGCTGCTCAGCGCAGGTCTGAGAACAGCGCTCTGCAGAGGAGTTCCTCCTGGTAACAGTCTGCAGTGAAAATCACTTGCTGGCTTCTTTGTAACGCCGCGTAATTGAACACACAATGAGTTTCAGGGAATATGCATTTCCTGTGATGCTATTTTGGTGTCAAAATTACTCTATCAGCAGCCTGTTTAAAATGGGTTTATGATGAAGCACCAATCTTATTAGCTAATTACGCTTGCTAGTATTTGGCTGTTTATTTCATGGCCAAATTACAGTGGTTGGCTGATGGGCTCTGCAGCCGGAATACTTTTAATTCCCCCTGGATTTCATTATTGTGACTGCAGAGGAAGGAATAGAATAGCAGATGAAGCTGTTACTGTTTAGGCTCATGATCCTGCCTATCCCTTGTACTGAGCTGTGCCCTTAGGCTGAGCAAGTTGGCAGGGCTCATCTGGAAGAGTGAAAACACAAATTTTGTATGTATTTGTCTAGGCTTTTTTAGTACAAAAAAAAAAATGAACCCTTTGGCTCAGGAGCAGCTCTTCATTCTTCTAAAGAGTAGCTTGCTTCAGCATGAAGTGATTATCATTTATAATAGTTCTACCAGGTAACATGCACAAGCACACCACAGGTATATCTGCATATGCGAGACATGCTCAGTACCACTTCCCCACTGCGTTATCGCTAGCACAGCAAGATGCTGTGTGTCCTGGCCTACGGCAGTGTACCGTTTCTTAACAGTTTTTCTATCAGAACAGGCAGCAAGGACAGCTTTGTCCCCTTGCAAAAGTAAGATGCTCAAGGGAGGGTCTCTCCAGAAGCCCTTCTGCTGCAAATCCAATGATCCTCAGGCTGTGGGAGCTCATCTATCTTCATACAGTTTTCCCAGGCACCTCTGTGCAAATGCTTAATTCTAGCCAAAGACAACCTAATTCTTTTTAATTGCCAGCAGCAGCAGTCGTATTCACCCAGGGTAGCTGTAACTGGTAGAGGCAAGCACAGATACCCACCCTGCAAAGAAACGCAATGCTGCCATCCCTTCAACAAGTGAGGCAGGGGTACTGCTCTTGGATCCCTTCCGAGCTTTCCTGCAACCCACTTCTGAGGAGGGTCTCTGTATTCTTGCATCTCATTTACTGCTTACTGTCTTTTCCATATTTATTGACTTTTCCATTGCCTCTTCCCTTCTTACTCCCTTCCTAGGCTGATCCTTGCAGACGGGTGAGTCGGAAAACATCTGCATGAGCTTAGCAGCGCAGGGTGTAGCTACAAGGTGCAAACACAGGTGCTTTGCAGCCTGGACACCGAGCAAGGCTTGGCCATTGCTGGGACTTACCTCTATTGAGTTCCTGCCTCTGGCTTGGCAGGTCATCAGTCTCTTCCCTCCTTCCTGCCACTTTCTTTACGGTGTCATGGCTGGGGCTCTCTGGAGCCCAAGCACAGTTTGCAGCCACATATCAAATGTTCAACTCGCTTCGAACAACAGTTTCCTTGTCTCCATGGCTCAGAAACTTGATGGGCACTTTTTACTTGTCTTGTTATGCGCTATCTTTAAAGTAAATCCAAATTATGATTACAGGAAGGTTGGGGGCCCTGACCTGTGAACACAATTGATGTGAACATAAACACCAGGTTTGTGTATAGTTCTCCTGCATTCGTCATTCAGTTTTTCAAGCTGTGCACTTCCTGGGGAATTCAGACCTGCAGACTCTTGTGCTGGGTTTTTTGGGGAGAAAATTCTATTTTCATAAAGCTCTCAAGCTTCCTCTTCATCTTAGACAGCATGAACCTCAGATGCTCTTCTGGCAGGCTGGTCTCCTGCTGTGATGCAATACAGACCCTTCTGAGGGTTTGCTGTCCTCATGTTGACTCACGATGAATGGATGCAACACCAGAGAGCTTTCAAAAACAAACTGTGGTACTTCTTTCCTGAAGGCAGCAGGACTTCTGTGTCATAGGAATGAGGCAGTCCTCTGCAGTCCTCCTACCAGGCTTTAGAAAACAGGCAGCAAACTCATGCTCTGAAATTTCTTTACCTTCTCTAGCAATGTTCCAACGTTAGGCATTCAAGTCAAGTTTTGCTGTTGTTATTAGGGTAAGTGCAATTTGGGGAGGTTTGGAAGGGACACAGCAATGCCTTCCAAGTGATTTTTTCTGCTTGCAGGCTTTTGCAGTGATGTTCCTGGCCTGGGATTTGAGACATCTTGTTTCAGTCCAGTTCTGTCACAGAGTACTTGGTGCATGGTTTGCTTTCAGTTATCAGAGGCTTAAAGAACAAAAGACCCTGGCCTCTCTCAAGATATTCTCTGAGCCCTCCCTGCCTCCTTCCCTGGGATTGACATTGTTACCGTTCTTGCCACTTCACCCTTCTGTTGATGAAAAGACAGGACAATAAGCGCCAGCACAGAAAATCAGGGGATATTCAATCACATCTTGTGCCAGGAAAGCTTTCACTGAAACCAGAAGTGTCGGAAACAGGTCAGCGGATGACTTGTGGTGAAAGGAAGTCGGGATGACTTCATGTATCTAATGAACTACCAAGGCCCACTAAAGGACTGGAGGGGGTCTGCTAGTGGAGGACTGAGAGTTTAGATATTTAAGCATCAGAAGAGGGATGAATCTCAGGCGTCAATGTCTGTATCATTTCCCTGATCTGTCATAACCTGCTGATCACCCTCCTGCAGAGCTGCAGATCCCCAAAATTCCCTCTTCAGAAGCATGTTCAAGCTTTGCAACTTCTGCCCAATTCACTGCCCCTTGCAGCTGCAAAGAAGTGTTTCCATATCCCAACTTCCCCCACAGCCTTACCTGTCCCTATTGCACTCACTCATCTCCCTCCTGCCATACTCGAGTGCCTTCTGATCCTTAATTTACTCACCTTCGTGGCGTCCCCATCTGCGGGGAACGGGAGGCACAAAGACTGCAGGCAATGAGCTCCAGGCTACAGAGGAGGTCTGTGGCAGAGCAGCAGTGTGTTGTGCCCAGGCAAGTGCCCACATCTTTGAGCTGACCCTCTCTTACCTGGAGCAAAAATGGGGGAATGTGGCAGGTCCTGCAATCAGGAGAAGTGTCCAGAGCACTCTGCTCCGTCTGACATTGCAAATGCCTACTGCACATGTTTTGCCCAAGGTTTGTATTTTTGTATTCCTCCAGGACTTAATATTTAAAATCAGAATACAGCTAAGAGCTGTAAGAAAAGTAATTAAAATCAAGGGACATCTTATCAATGTTTTTGAGACTGTGGCAGACTCTTACTCTTTTTTTTTTTCCTTTTTTTTTTTTTCCTTTTTTTTTTTTTTTTGGCAGGGCGCAGCATTCAGGCCCGTGATTTCTTCTTCAAAGCACTGCAGTGTGAAATACCTGCTCACCCATTTACTTGTCTCCCATTCGATTACTGTCGGCTGAGGTGGCTAGATAAAACAATGCAGTAGCTTCTGTCATAGGCTTTATTTCTAGCTTTGACTGCTCTAGCAAGGGTCTCAGAATATCTGCCCTGGTGCTGGATTTTCTTCCACTTTATTTTTAGCGTACCCATGGTAAACAAGGACTGAGCAATAGATGGAGAGTATGGCAGTAGATGTCAGAAAAACAGCTTTTTCAGGTGCTCTGTGTGCAGGACTGCAACTCCGTCCATTTCACATATTCACAATTCAAACAGTAATTAGAAATTCTAAATAATCTCTCCCTGGGCACTAGCTAATCTTCATTAAACATCTAAATACCAGCGACTAAAACTGGGTCAGCTCCTCAGTGGCAGGAAGGAGCCATGCCAGACCTCAGAACAGGATCTGGCCTTGCTGGCTCGGAGACATTTTTCTGCGTGCTGAGGGTTAAACCCAGAGAGCCTTATCCTCTGCGCGAGGCAGGAGAGCTCCGTCGGCAGCCAGGGAGCCGTGCTGTCCTGCAAGTGAGGAGATGGGTCCTTCAGCTGCGGTGGGGCACAGGGTGGCTTGGGGAGCAGCGATCCGAGGCTGGCTCACTGCAGTGTCTGGGCAGTGGGAACCGCTGTGCGGCCGAAGGACAAATCCCTCTTTTGCAGCTCGTGTCCTGTCTGTCTCCAGGTCCCTGATCTCCTGCTCGATAACAGCTTCCTGGGTTTTCTTGCCTACTCCACCCCAGTGCTGTCAGGCTTTCCTTCAAGTCCCTTGTCCCATTCTGTTCTCCCTGCACTTGCTTCTCTCACTAGCCCTCCCCGGCTCATCTTTAGCCCCTTCCTTTTTTAATCTTCTTCCCTGGAAGCCACAAACCTCTTTTGTTTCAGAGCTGGGGGCATCATCATCTCTGTCCCCACAGTGCTTCAGTTCCTCACCACTAGCAAGGCTGAGAAGAGCCGACAGTTCTGACACAGGCAAAACTCCGTGGAAACGAGACGGTGTTTTCATAACCTGTATGCAACGTGCCTCCTGCCCCTTAAACCTCTACTGATGAAGAAGGGCATCTCCAGAGTCTCTTTTGCTCCGACCAACTAAACTCATCTAGCCAAGCAGCTTCATCCTTAATAAACCATGAAAAAGACACTCAGAGCCACAAGGACACACTTTCAGAGGAATGAGATATGCAGCAAAACATGCGGGTCCACAGCACAGGACCCTGCCTGTGGGCAAAGGTCCTGTCCGATGGGCTAGCTGGTCCTTTCCATTCCAACTGTACTTAGTGATTCGCCAAAATGGCTTCAGCCCCGGATTCAGAAGTGGCAGTGGTTCCGAGATGAAGTAAACCATCTCAGGCAAATGCAGCGCTAAAGTGGTTTGTGGTAATGAGTAATGAGTAAATACAGGCAAGAAAACATTGTTCAGCATGGCTTATTAGTGTATTAAAAAACTGGCAGTGAAGGAAACAGATATTTGCTGTGCCCATGGGAGGGAGAGGAGAAGGAAGGAATCTTTGCGATTGCACATGCCTTTGCTAGTAAGATTTTACAGGTGCTGTTTGTTATCAATTGCTTCCACTCACCCTCCATCTTCAGCTATTCAGGCTTTTTAGAACATCTCTGCAGAACAGGAATCCTGCTTTGAGAGCAGAAAGTACACACTGGATCTTGCAGAACAAGGAGGTGGCCCCACAAGAAGTGGGATGTGCAGTTTGCATAGTTCTCATAATACGTAACGAGATTTCCTTCATCCCTTCCTATTCTGCATTCCCCCTAAGCTGTCCGTACAAGGGACCGCCTTTGCCCTACAAAACCCCATTCGCCCCACGCAGCTCAACAAAGCATTAGTGTCACAACACTTTTCTTGGCACTAAGACAGTGACAGAGCTAAGAAGGCATGCCCAGCCTACTGCAGCTCCTCAGCTAAAGGGCAGGCACAGAGCTAAGGAAAGCCTGAGCAAAGATCTGGATGGACTCTGCTTGCTTTCCGGGTCGTGAGACAGTATTCCTGAGAGGAAGAGCAGGGCTTCGCACCCCACAGCGAAGACAAAGAAACATCTTTATTACTTAAAAAGAAAAAACTTTATTTTGATACATTAAAAAATCTATACATTTCTTAGACTAAAATACAGTTTTGCATCAGTATTCTGGCACAATGTCAGTTTACACAGAAAATCTAAGATTAGATCAGCACTGTTAATTTCCCTTCTCTTCCTGCATTCACAGCTTGCAGTATAAAACATTTCAAGTTCTCAGACAACAATAAACAGTGTCACGTTTACTTTTCCCATTCCCAAAGGAGGTGGTATTCCACTGGAAAAAGGAGCACTTGTTAGTTGATCTTGATTCAATGTAAATCACTAAACCACTTCAGGGGTTTGACTGCCCTGTTAGAAGTATGAGTGAAGAGGACGAAAAATTTGTTTCCAGATGAAGCTTTGATGGACTATGACAATGCAAGTACTGTCAAGCCTTTAAAATCTGTTCAGAAGATTTTCCTTTTTCCTTAGGGTAGTCGCTATAATCAGCAACAGAATCCACCACATAGAAATAATTCCTTTCTATAGGTATAGGATTCCACCACCTTTCTTGCCCAGAAGAGCTCCAGAGCAAAATAAAAGCAGGGCACAGGGGATGTTGCTGTGAGATGTCTGTGAATCGGAATGTGAATTTTCTTAACTACCGTGAAGATCCTGCTGAGTATTTTCTACCTGTGAAATCCTGCTCTCCATGGCTCCATCTAACCTCTGGCAGCTGCCTTCTGAACCACATGAGAAACAAAATAGCCTTTCTGTCTTCTCCTCCCTCGCTCCCTTAGGAGATGCTACCTCACTGACTGCAGCACTGAGAGATATTCTCCCTTTTCAGTTTGAACAGGGAGGTACCCAACAAATACTAAAACTGGAACACACGCAGCATTGACTCGAGAGTTAAAAACCATCACTTTCATGGGAACTTCAGTCTGTGCGCAACTTCTGATGGGTTTCAGGAGTAATCAGCTCCCTAATCTGACAAAACCTTTCTGACATACTCCCTAGCTGCCCCTGTTTCACTCAAGCCGGAGGGAAGTGGTGGTGCACTTGAGGAATGGTAGCCAGCTATGCTGCCAGCGTCTTCCATCACGTATTTAGAGAGGCCAGAGCTGTCTTTAAAGTTACTGAAATTAGGCTAGTTCTGCCAAAGTCGGCTGGTAGTTTTGCTCTGAACTCTTGCAACTTTGGTTCTAAGGGGAGTCCCAAGCTTCTACAGAAAAGTAGCAAATGCTTAAACCACCAAATTCTGCTCTTCATATTCAGATGTCACTTGACCACTCCAGTGAGCAAGGGAGCAGAATCTGATGATGTTTGCTGGTTTTCTGCTAGTCTGTTTTAACTCATCTCTGTCAAATGAATGCCAGGTAGTTTAGCCTCCAAATGGGTATTTTTAGATGAATTCGTGCTACCTATTGTCCCTAGAAATATTTTCATAATCCTAATGTCTCTGAAGAGCTTTGGCTTGATTGCATCAGCTTGCAAACACTGCAAGACACATCACAGCTCCATCCCAGACCAGAAATTCTGCCTTTTATACATGACTCACATCACAAGAGACAAGTTTCATCTCTTCTCTCATCTCTCTAAATATAAAAGAAAAAAAATACCTTGAGAACAGTTTTTGCTACAGAACACAAGAAATACAAATTTACTAGTCTCCATAATATCTTGTTATGTGATGGAAATAACAGTAGAGATGAACAGTTGAAAGAGCATTTAAAAATGAAATATTTAGAGTAAACCTCCATTATCCCAACAAACAAGCTGAGTGGAAGAAATGCTTCAAATAAGTCTGTTGGGTTTTGTTTTGGGAAACACGAGGGTTTTTTTCCACAAAGATGAAATAGTATTTCTGTGGTGACAATGTGACACACAAACTGTTCAAGAAACAATGGACTTGTGATGTTTAGATTTAGTAAACAGTATCTGCACAGGCAAAGCCATGATTTAAAAAACAGAGATGCTCTTAGGTATCTACTTATAAATCTTGAGTGTTTCTTAAAATGACAGTGCCATGTTCAATACAGCATGTAATATGCACTCAGAACCAAATGATCACTGGATGGTGATGATAAGTATATGCCTGCTACATGCATTTTATTCTGACTCTATAACATACATTCATAGAATACATCATAACCACTCGGAGCAAACCTCTAAAGTGCATGCCCTGAGGGCACATTAAGTATGTTGTCTCCAACACTGGCTGCTCAATTGCCAGAACACTGATACAGAAAGGGCTCATTTCTGCTTTATATCCCCATTTTGTGCTGAAAGAGTAAAGAGCTAGCATCCCCTGCTCCCTCCATGAAAGGGAGCACTGTGGAGCAGGCTAATTGCCTGCTGCTGAAAAAGCCCTTTCAGAAAGAAGTAACCACCCTGAGAAGGTGCTGTACAGAAACGCAGGGAGTGAGTCTTGGATTAACTCTTGGGTGAGTGGACTTCTGTACTGGGTTAGGCTGGGATGGAGTTAATTTTCTTCACAGCAGCCCATAAGGTGCCGTGGTTTAGATGTGCGACCAAAACAAGTGTTGATAACCCAACAGTGTTTTCACCTGTTGCTGAGCAGTGCTTGCACAGGGTCAAGGCCTTCTCTGTTTCTCACTCTGCCGCCCCAGCAGAGTAGGCTGGTGTTGGGCAAGAGGGTGGGAGGGCACACAGCCAGGACAGCTGACCTGAACAGAGTGAAGAAATATTCCATACATATTCCGTAACGCCATGCTTAGCAATAAAATTGGAAGGGGGGAGGGAGGGAGCGAGGGAGGAGGGTGAAGTTTTCCAAAGTAGCCACTGCTCGGAGACTGTCTGGGCATTGGCCTGCTGGTGGGAGGTGGTGAGCGACTGCCTTTGCATCACTTGGGTTTCTTTTTCCTTTTTTCCCCCCTTTACTTAATGAACTGCCTTTCCAATGCTTTCTCCCATCCTACCGGGGAAAGTGCACAAGCAATGGAGTAGGGGCTTACCTGCCAGCCAGGGTCAACACACCAGAACCTGTAACTGAGTCTTCCACTTTAAGTTCTCCCTCAAGGGCGTGCTTTCCTAATGCAGAAAGTCCTTGGGTTGCCATGCCAAGCTAAGGCCACATGTAAAACCCAGTCCTGGTTTTGGCAGCTCAGTGTGTGAACACAAGCTACTGGAAGGCTGAAGATGGAATTCTAAGCTGGTCATACCACGTGTTTACTCTAGCTGTAGAGCAGCACTGTAACTGTGGAAGTGGTGGGCTGCTCTCCTAACCACATCAAGCACAGCGACTGAGTGGTATCGTACAAAAAAACCCACTTCAGAACTTCAGCTCAGCACCTACTCCGCCTCCCATTCAGTCCAGGTGATATCCTGAATCATTGCCCCGGGAAGGCGAGGAGGCAGGTGCTAAGACCGGTGGGACAAAGGGGAGCTCTTGG
This sequence comes from Tauraco erythrolophus, assembly GCF_009769465.1. Classification (NCBI taxonomy): domain Eukaryota; kingdom Metazoa; phylum Chordata; class Aves; order Musophagiformes; family Musophagidae; genus Tauraco; species Tauraco erythrolophus. The sequence goes on from NC_141496.1 coordinate 61,852,488, forward strand.
CACTCCTCTGCTGAAAGAGCAATACAGAAACAAGAGCAAAAAGAACAAAAAAAATCTCTAGGGCTGGAAGAAGCAAAAAAGATGACACACTGCTGCTCGGCTTCCAAACAGAACAGAGAGTAAAATAATGTGGAAAGAAAATTCAACAATTTAAAGTATGGCATGCTTTTTTCTCTTTGAAACCTAGCTGATCAGAGGCTATGATGCAAACTGTCTGCAGAAACCAAATGCTGGGAATGAGTAATCCCATTGACTATGTTTTTAAACCCAAACTGTCCAGCCTGAATTTCCAGTCCTCAAGCACTGCTCGGTTCAGTGGACTTTCCAAGGAGATGATTTGTCTATCTCAGCTGTCTCACCTGCTCCTCCTGCATTGTTACTCCCAGTGCAGCATCACTCTCTAGTTAGCCTAGACTGCTTACCACAAAGTAGTCCATATGCTGGCTTTAATAACCAGCTGGCAAAAAAAAAAAAAATATTTAATCCATCACAACTGGCAGACCCCAGCACCTCTACTGTCTACTGGGGATTTACATGTTAAATGTTTTCCTACTCCACTATCCCCACTAGGGAAGGAAAGTAGAGTCTAAATTTGTCCTGAAAAGTTGTCTCCTCAGATGTCAGTCTTCTGCTTATCTCTTTGCACAAGACAGAGCTGGAAGAGGGCAGCTTGTAGTTTGGTTGCAAATGAACTGCAAAGGACATTCAAAATGGCCACTGGAAAGCCTGCGTGTGGATGGAATGTCTCTTCGGCATGACTGAGAAGCTCTGCATGCCAGATATACACTCAAGAATGGTGCACACGATTTTATTAAGAACTTTGTAATGATAGAGATTCGTCACTTAAACATTACAACTACCCATAGAAAAGTGTTGCCTGTATCTTTTAAACACCATGTAAATAAAACAAATTTCCTTTTAAAACAGGATAAACTGCTATAAAAATGGTGCACAGTCAAGTCATACAAAAATACAAAATTTGTTTCCACCTACAGTCCTACTTGCAATTGCAGAGAAAAGCCCCCACCCAGGACTTCCAGTGAGCAGAGAACACAAACTTGTGGAACTGGTCATGGCAGAAATTTGTTGTTGAAATATGCAGAATTCAAGGCTCCAATTCAAGCACCTCCAATAACTTCCAGACAAGATGGAAATTAATTTCTCTGGAAGCAACTGAGTATATGATAAGCCTCTTAGCCTTGGAATCCAGTTTCTAGCATTCATCTGAGCCCGTGTTTAAATTTCTGTTGCTAAACCCCGCTGATCTATAAAAATATTGGTGTTCAGTGCCACTGCTGTCTTAGCCACTGGTACAGCAGGAATGTCTCCTCTCCACAAACTTGAGGCTGTTCCAGTGCTTCTTCTAGATAGTATGACCTCGAACTTGCACTCAGAGGCCTCACCAGTGCTCAAGCCTGAATCCCTAGGTTGAAGCCCTAGACCAGTTACCTCTTAAACAGATGTGTAACTTGCAACTTCCATACTTCGAGAGCCCTCCTGATGTCAGTGGAGCTACTGATATGGTTCACTTAAATGAGTGTCTAAGTGCTTGCAGGATTGGATAATTCTGTCTCCCTGCCTTCCCAGCAGCTATAATTTCTAAATATATTTCTATTTCCATACGTTTCATAATGTTTGGGTTCTGTGATATGAAACGACTAAATCCTTTTCATTGGCTTACCGAAAGAAAACTAAACAAATTTAAGTTTTCAAATGACTTCTAGAAGCAAAAGTGAAATATTTCACCGTTGCCATAAGGTAAGAGCACTGGTCAGCTACATGATACTACATATTATTTTAAACTTTTGACAGCAATTTGAAGGCCTGATCCTCTGAAAGGAAGCACAGAGAACTGCTTACTTATTAAACCTTCATAACACGAGTTGTGCCTGTCTCTACCTGGACATACCTCTCCACTCCATCGCAAAGCTTCTGTAGAAGGGCTTTTCTCTTTCAAAAGATTTTCTTGAATGGAGTGATTGAACCATTGAGGCAATATTTATTTGTACAGAGCTTATATTTAGTGCAATAAGTTTAAAAATTCTGCTCTGAAATATTAACTTTACATTAACAAAAATAGTTTTCTTAAAAAAATTGTAACAAAAGGAGTATATAGCATAGACAGATCATGAATTCTTAGCAAATACACTTTTAAGCATTTACCATTACAATATGCTGAAGAATTGAATATTAGCATTCGTATCTGGTGAACTTCCAGACTGAAAAGAAATGTAAATATCTAAGAATAATAATAAAAAACCATGTTCTCTTGTCATTATTTGATAACTTTAGATAACTATCCTGGCAGTTACACTTTCAAAGAAATGTTTCTCTGCCCTTTCCTGCTTTAGCCACCCGCTACAGTACACACAAATATGGATGAAACAACAGGCAAGGAATGGTCCCTTCCACCTCCCAAAGCTCTCCAGCATTAAATGAAATGAAGCATACAGTACTCTTTTGTACAGTAGTACAGTCCATTTCTCTTCCTCAGCATCGTTACATCTAGTCATGAATTAATCATGAATATGGCTAAGACTGAGCTTTAACAACCTGTTATTTCAATTGCTCATACGGAGAATCCATACCCTTCAAAGGAGCACTGCTGAAGTGTGAAGGAGGCTACTGAACTCAAGGGGAGGATAGCGGGCAATGGGTAAGTAGGGTAAAACAGGAAGTTAATTGCATATAAAAATTATCTGTCCCCATTTTCTAGTTTCTGTTTAATAGGAGATGCAAGGGCTCCCACACACCTGAATACCTGAGGAGTTGGTTATTGTGATATCTGATACTGACAAAAAAAACTGTGCCCCACCAGGGCTGTAAAGTAAAATGACTACTTACAAACCCATTTGAACTGAATGAACTCTCACTGAAACCACCTTTTGAAAAACTAAATTTGAGACTTTTCTTGATTTGAAGGTTTCCTTACACGTAACTGTCCTGAATCTAAAGCAAACTTAAACAAACTAAACAAACTAAACAAGTAAAACTCTCAGAAGATAAGCAGTGTCATGGGAAATCTGTTTCTAAAACCAGTCATCATTTCAGATTATCTTTACAATGATACCTCCTCCAGATTGTAAAATGTCAAGCAGATAAGAATCAACTTTTCCATGACCACAATGAATAATTAAAAAAATGAAACAATGATAAAGCTGCTTGTAAAAGCCACCCGTATGAAAAGAGTACATGTTTCACAAAAATAATTGTTAAAAAAAGTATTAAATCCCTGTTCCTTTTCTCTGATTTTGGCTGTTTATTTATATATATATATATATGTATGTATATATGTATATATATATACTGTTTTGGAATGTCAATGGGTTCCAATATGGCTGGCTAGTTTCAAGATGAACTTGCTCCAGAGGCCTAGAAAACAAAGTCATACAGCACAGTCTTAGACAAATGCCAAAAGACAAGGAGAAATTGAGTCAAAGGGGTCACTGGAAATCAAAAAGAAAGAAGTCTGAAAAGGTTTGGATTTTTGTTGTGGTTTTGTTTTTTTTTTTTCTTGTGCTTTGATAGAAGAACAGAAGGTCCTACATGTTTCCTCATCTCTGCTATGAATACCTACTTAAAATACAACTGCACTTAGAGTACGTGACCTTTAGAACTAATTGTCATGTCTACAGAAAATAGCTGCATTTCAAAAAGACCGAAATAAACCAGTAAAGACTCATACTATTTCTCTTTTTTAAAAAAGAAGGGGAAAAAAAGAGAAAAATTAATCTCATTTTCAAACACCCAATTTTGGAACTAAAGGCATACTAATACAGAATAGACTTATGAACAATCCTATCCCAGATGTAACTCAGGCCTTTATCAGTGCTTTGGGGAAAGGTATCAGAAATTTCAGAGGGGTAACTGCTGTGTCCTGTCCTTGTTAGGAAGGGAGATCCTAATGCTTCGGAACCTATTCATCTGGAGCTGAACGCCCCAAAACGAAAGACCACTTGAGAAAACAAGGCCCAGTCAGTTCCAATCAAGACTATCGCATGAGCAGCAGAACTGGGAGTAATTCGGCAGGTGACACTCAGGGCTCAGCATCTTCTCCAGCAGTCCTAGGAGGACTTTCAGCCAGTGTCAGGCTCTAGTGCCTAGAGTCAAGTTCTTAAAAGAACAAGACCACCCTTGACTTGCAAGTACTTGGTTTGCCCTTTTACAAGGGGGGATGGATAAAGGTTTTAACATCCAAGCTTTAGGCAGTCAAGTACAAAAGTCTGAGTCGTGGTCTGTGCAAGCACTGACGAGAGTGTAAGTGGAGAACCACTTAAGGTAAAGCAGTTGTTTGAATTAGAGGTTAACATAATACATTTTTGGATTGAGATTTTTTGTGAGTGTGACTAGAGGGTTTGCAAACCCAATTCTCAATAATTTTAACGGCAGCTTTACATCTGCAGTGTTTAGATCACTCTGAAAATCCCAGCATTGGTGTCTGTTTGAACAGCTAGAATTACTCCCAGAAGAAAACAGTAAATGAGCACAGAATTAGTTTTTTGGATGTATAAACACAGCAGCATTTAGCCATAAGCGAAATCTAGAAACTGGTATGCTATAATGAAACAGCAAAACACATAAAGCTACACATCTATCCATTCTACAGCAGGAACCCATTCCAGCTAGGTCAAAAAGGGCTCATGCAACATGGCTTCACATACATAATTTAAAAAAATTTCTACTGTTAGCGTACACTTATTTAGGTTCCATTAGGTTAAAAAATTGTCCCCATGGTAAGGAGCTGCATCAGGCCCCATATACTCTGAGAAAGTAATGATGGAAAAATATTTTATTTCACAAAGTCATATTGCACGATGACAAGTCATACCTTGCCCAGCCTGGGTCTCCATCATACGCTCTCAGTTCTCCACCTTCCAAACTCATCCTCCTATCTGTTATCTGTACCATGTATAGCTGTTCCTTATTCCAGGCTACTCAGACATGCAATGCCTTCCTAACAGGCACACCATAAGTAAAACAGGCTGCAGAAGCATAAATGATGCATTGTCCACTGTCTGTGTATCTGACAGTGTGAGATGGAAAGAGCACACAAGAGACAAGCAACATAAGTAGTTGGCAATAAAAACAAACAACTGGGAGAAATGTCATTTGAGCAGGTTGAAAGGAATCACTGTATCCAATTCCTTGGCACTGAACAAAATAATTTGGGGAGAGCTTTAAATGCCTGGTCCTACTTTGCAACAACGGATGCGCTCAGTAGTGTTCTTCAGGCTTTTATGGTGAATGTAAGATGAACAAAAATTGTTCAATTCAGGACTGAAAAGAAGATTAGAGTCAGAATAGCCCAATGAATTCCAGAGTCATCTTATTTTGAGAGTACTCAGCAGTTGGGGCTGTCTGTGTACACCACATAGCACGCATACTAATACTAATGATACTGCATGTGTTTCATATGACACAGTTCCTTTCATCTTACTTTTACAGGAGATGGTCTCAGCTGTGACAAAAACTCTGCCATCCAGGTGATAGGCAAGCTCACAAACAGAAAAAGCAGAACATCTTGAGTGATACAGAGAACAAAAACTTCTCCTGAAGAAGTGCAGTCAGTAAAGACAAAGAGGGAGAAGAAGTAAAAGTGAAACTCTTGGAGGATCGCCACCTCCTCATCTGCACCTACCATTGGTTTTAGCTCTCTGCCCTCAGCTCCACCTCCCCGGCCAGCTTCTTTCATAGATTTCCTACTATTCTCCACAAACTCCTGAAAAATAGTAATAAAAGTGAAAAGTGCTTTCATAGAGCAGAATCCAAACATGAAATCTCAATACAAAACTTGGAAATGTAACTGGTCAAAATGTCAAGGCAACTTGCTCATACCACTTCTCTTGGTCAGACTTGTCCACCAAGTACCAGAACAGCCTGCCAAATAGCCATGAGTGTCTCATTTAATTCTGGAAGCCAGACAGGTATTTGCCTTGTGCACTTTTATGACTATCCCACTTATCACACAATGCTCTGCTTTGTAGGGAAGGAAGGTAGGAGATATTAGTTTCATAGATTTCATAGATTTCTAGGTTGGAAAAGACCTTAGAGATCATCCAGTCCAACCGTCCCTAATCCCCCATTAAACCATATCCCTAAGTAGATCATCCACCCTTTTCTTAAACACATCCAGGGATGGGGACTCAACCACCTCCCTGGGCAGCCTATTCCAGTGGCTGACAACCCTTTCAGAGAAGAAATACTTCCTAACATCCAACCTGAATCTCCCCTGACTAAGCTTATACCCATTTCCTCTTGTTCTATCACCCATCACTAATGTAAAGAGCCCTTCCCCCACCTCCCCACCATCCCTTCCCAAGTATTTGTAGGCCATAATCAGGTCTCCCCTCAGCCTCCTCTTCTCCAGGCTAATCAGCCCCAACTCCCTTAGCCGCTCCTCATAAGTTTTATTTTCCAGCCCCTTGACCAGTTTAGTCGCCCTTCTTTGGACTCGCTCCAGGAGCTCAATATCTCTCTTAAAGCGAGGGGCCCAAAACTGGACACAATATTCCAGGTGCGGCCTCACCAGTGCTGAGTACAGGGGCAGGATCACTTCCCTGCTCCTGCTGGTCACACTATTCTTGATACACGCCAGTATCCCATTGGCCTTTTTGGCCACCTGGGCACACTGCTGGCTCATATCAAGCCGGTAGTCAACCAACACCCCCAGGTCCTTCTCCGCCAGGCAGCTCTCCAGCCACTCTTCCCCAAGCCTGTAGCGATGCTTGGGGTTTTTACACCCCAAGTGAAGGACTCTGCACTTGGCCTTATTAAAGCTCATGCCATTGGCCTCAGCCCAACGATCCAGTTTGTTCAAATCCCTCTGAAGGGCCTCCCTACCCTCAAGCAGATCGACACAGCCTCCCAGCTTGGTGTCGTCCACAAACTTACTGAGGGTACATTCAATCCCCTCATCCAGATCATTGATAAAGATGTTAAACAGAACCGGACCCAGCACTGAGCCCTGGGGAACCCCACTGGTGACCGGCCTCCAGCCGGATTCAGCCCCATTTACCACCACTCTTTGGGCCCGGCCATCCAGCCAGTTTTTAACCCAAAGGAGGGTGTGCCTATCCAGGCCAGCAGTTATCAGTTTCTCAACCAGTTATTACATCCTATCCTGTGAACTGTGTGTAATGTTACAACTCCATTAGACAGAGGCACTTGGAGATAATTACTTGCAAGGTCTCATCAATTTCCCTAAGTTCCCTCAATTCAAACTCTTAAATGTTTCACCAGATCAGAATCATCTACTCTAACATAAAGATTAGCAAACGTGCTAATTCCATTTTATGTAATTTTTTCCTCTTAAAGGCAAGCATTCTGCAGTAAATTTCAGTAAACTTCAGCTGCTAGTGTCTTCTGACATTGACTGTTCACTGAAGAAACCCACGATGCTTTTATGATTCATCTGTGCTGTCTTCTGAGACAGCACGCTGCATTTTAATCTTGTTCTGTGCTAAAAAGCAACTCATCGGCTACCATGTTATTTATCATATACTCTAGATTCTGTAGTATTTTACCAAAAATTTAACATCAAATTCTTGACATGTTTTTCCAACAAGGAGGTAGAAAAAAAGACTACGCTAAGAAGTCATGAGAGTCTTCCTCTAGCGTACATGTGGGTACATTTTACAGGGACATATTCTACAGTTGCCACTTAAAAACAGTATCAAGAAAACTACCTACTCAACAACAAACTCAATGGCTTGAGGAGCAGAATTTTTACATCTTGGTCTCCAGCTACAGTGAAAGGGGAATAAGATGGGACAAACAAGTAACAACTGAATTGTGCAAAAAGCCTTGACATAGCGTCTAGGCTCCAGGATAGAACATAATATCTATTGCTTCTGTGCACAACAGACTGAGAAGCCAATTCTCGTTCTGTCTATCTGAAATAAGAAAAACTTCAGTGCGGTCACTATCTGCATATGGGGTAGAATACTCTGGTATTTTTTCTCTTCCATGTCCCAAGAGAGGTCCTTCCTAGGCAGAAAAAGCAAGCCTCTACCTCTTGTTTTGCTTCTTTTCGTTCTGCAGTGTATCATTTACAAGAAATGATACCCAAAGGTGTGATTCTGCAAGACATCTGCCCATCTTGCAGCCAGTGTATGGAAGCCAATACCAGTGACATCAAGGGAGGGAAGCATCATTACTTATCTGATGCTCATCGGACCACACGGTTTGCTGATCAAGCCATGAACAAGATAGCAAGGTAACCCAGGTAAAATATCACAGTATTACACTCAGCTAGTGAGTTCACTTGACTCTCAAAATACTCATCTTATGGAACCATATCCTTAGCCTTAGAGAGCAAGGGGAAACTTACCATGAGAACTTTATCCATGTAGAATTCCCTCCCAGGGCTCCCATCATTGTGTTTTGTATCGATGGCAAAACATAAGAAAAGGACATCAACCACCATTTCATAAATGGAAAGGAAGCAGTGAGCAACCAGGAATGCAAAGAGGCAGACAATGATGAGTGGCAGCACCCAGATGGTGTAATCTCCTTGGTAATTCAGCAACATAATCCCAGCCAAACCTGTACTGCAGACAATCAGGACCTGAGGAAGAAAAGAGAAAACAACTCTAATGGCAGAAGCCTTTTCATTGTTTTGGTTTTAACCTCTGTGCTTCTTGCTCTGCCAGAGCTAGAACTAAGGGTTACAGATGCTAGTGGTAATGACACCTTTACCACCTGGATTCCCCACATTCCTGAGGATAAATGACATGGGCAGAGGGAGGAGGGAAAGCAGGTCTTGCGGGGGGAAGACGGTACGTTTGTTTTTCATTTTGCTGGTGGTAACAACTTTGAAGCTTCTCTTATCTCTGTCTCATCTGTATACAGGCAAAATAGATCAGAATTCATGTGAAGCACTTCATGTAACAGTCTCCACAGAACTACACTATGTGTGAGGCCCTAACAGGTATTTCACTGGGGACCAGTTTGGTCTTTGGGAATAACAAAAGGACTAAAACAACTGTTGTGTCCACTCAACATTTTTAAAATTTGTGAATCTATTATTATGAACTGCAGAAAGACATGAAATTGTAAAATAGGTCAGCTTTACTGTATTACGAAAATACCAGGTTGCACTGACAGAAGAGATAGGCTGGCAGCCTAGCACTGTTTTAGCTGATATTATTTCTCGTATACTGCTCATTTCAACATTTCTATTACCTGTGCATTCCTCTAATAATTTGAAAGACATCTTTTCCGGTAGATGTTTCCCAACACCTTTCAGATACCTCTATAAAACCACATTACTGTAATTTCATGGTCTCCCAAGCACCTATATCTTCATTATGTGTTTATTTCTTCTCACATCTTATTGACTTAGTTACTGGATTAGAAGTTCAGCCCACTGTACTCTGACTTAATAAAAGTAGAGTAATGTAATAAAGAAGAGAGTTCGGTCCAAGCTGGCAGTTCTTCATAGCAGGCTCCCATACTACCTTCCAGTCCAATTTTGTCATAAATGGTGACCAATAACATCCCAATTTTCAACATAAACCTGGAGAGACCTTAATAAACAGCACTTAGAGGAAATGCTTCCTTTCCTTAAAATTCTAGGTTTTAAACTACAAAACCAATCAAAAACTCAGAACTTCTAATAATCGCTTTTCTCCCGACTCCCTAAAAATAAATTCATGTAAAAGGTGTCATCATCTTCAGCTATTCCTTTCTGATCACTTTTACTTAACATAAATGGGTCATCTGTTTATCCTCCCTATCCTGGACAGTCCCTTCCTGATATGATGCAGTTAGATGTGATAAACTGCACACTAAAAACCAGAAATTAGAAGGCATTTTGTGTCTGAGCTGCAAGCCATCACTAAGGAAAACTTGCTACTACACAGGTCAGTAACAACTGTATACAGCAGACATACCTTTCCTAGAAACAGCATAAAATCCCCAACCGTGTTTATGGCAGCCACTCGCAAAGCATTTTCCACTAGAATAACAAAGGCATCCTTTGCTGAGGTGCAGAAGTTCGTACTGTTGATAGCTGTGGCTGTATACGCATTCTGGGAAAAGCAGATTGAAGATTTACTCATGGAATGATCAGATATTTCAGATGGAGCAGGAGGGAAGATGGGGGAGAAGATACGGCTTCTGAGTAAGTCACAAAAATCATATGATGTTAATGAACAAAGATTCCCTTGTGAGTTGTTGAATTAAGCAGCATGTACCAGCTGACAGAAGTCTACATGAGGTAGAGAATTACTATTCTTCTGCTCTCTTGCTCATCATTTATGCACTAACAAGTTTATTCCAAAAAGTAATTAAACAAAATTTGCAATTTCTCTGTAGGAGGAGGTGAGCAGTGGCATAACTACAGCAAATAAGTAGTTAGAAAAAATGTTCTGGAAATTTTTGAGTTTGAGAGTCATGCAAGTCCATCAAGATAATTTCGAGATGCTTCACTGGACCACATTCAAAGTTCGCCAGGACAACTTTCAAGGATCATACTGAGTTTTTTTTTTAATGCTGCCTTCTTCTTTTATTTCTGTATTTCCACAAGCAAAAAAAATGAACAACAGTGAAAGGAATATTAGAGAGGTATTTAGAGATGTACTTAACAGAGGTGAACTGTAGGCCAGTAAGATCTCTTTTAAAAAGGAGTCTGACCAGCCAGCATGTCACAACTTGCAACTCTTTTTCCACTTTGTAGATGATGACGACTATTTGATGTTATGTCCAGTTTTTCAATTGTGTGAACCTTAAATATGAGACCTAGAAAAGCTTTATTCTCTTTTCACCACAAGCTTATTTCAAAACTCAGATGTAGTTTGATAGAGTGGACATAAAGAGGAACATCTCTGAACACTAAACAGGTTGTTATAAAGTTGAGATACTATGTTCACAAAGATGAATACTAGCTATTTTTCACCTTTACAAGGTAAACAAAGACTAATGCAGTGATTTGCAGTCTAATTTCAGTAATGGAGACAAGACTGAAGTACCTTCACCGAAATTCAGTTCCAGAGTACAATACCTTATGTGCCAGCTTCAGACTGCATTCTGGGAATCGCATATACTATCAGCCCTTACACAAAACCTGAATATTGAAAATCTTACCTGATTTAAGTAGGTCAGGCACTTCTCTAGACACCAAAGGCAGCAGATGCAGGCTTTGAGCATACAGCGAGCACAAGCATTTTCCTAGGAAAGCACAGAATGCGGAAAAACAAAGATAAACCAAATAGATCTTAAGAAAATAATATTTCTTTGTGTTTCAGTAACCGGTACTCAGCTTGGTAACTTACGCAGCCCTCTCAGTTCCACGGTCCTTTGAAGACCAAATATTCCAAGACAAGACTTCCAGCCCCCACACAAATTAAATTAAATTAGCTGTAAACATGTCAGGCATGAGTTTCGGTAAGAAAATGGAATCTCTTTGTCTTACTTTTCCTTTGAGTTGTGTATGAATATACATAAGAATCATTCGTGGTATCTTCACTAGTGTGATAATGAAAGACCCCTTTGCGACCGTTCCTAGGTGGTAACAGACAAGGCGATTAACGGATGCCAGAATCGGAGTAAATGGCAGATTCCTTTTCTCCCTGTTGAAAAGAGAAAAAGTAAATAAAGTAGAATGATCAATATGTATTTAGTATCATCTAGAAGTACTACAAATTCTCAATAAATTAACGTTGAAAAATGAACGTATTATCCTTACACTGGCTTTCAGTGTATTTTGTTCACTCCACACTGACAGCCCGTGCAAGACACAGTTCTGTCTCTACTGCAGTAATAACAGTAAGATAAGGAATCAGTATGTCTGAAGGGTAGTCTTACCCGCAGTTGGCTGCATTACCACTATTGCCAACTAGCAGTTTCTATAAAACTACATTTGATGGTGTTCAATTCATAGAATCACAGAATGGTTTGGGTTGGAATGGACCTTAGAGATCCTCTAGCTCCAACTCCCCCACCATGGGCAAGGACAACTTCCACTAGATCAGGTTGCTCAAAGTCCCCTTCCACCTGGCCTTGAACACTTCAGGAATGGGGCATCTGCAACTTCCCTGGGCAACCTGTTCCAGTGCCTCACCACCCTCAAGGTACAGAATTTCTTCCTTGTATCTGATCGAAATCTCTCCTCTTTCAGTTTAAAGCCATTGTCCCTTGTCTTATCACAACATGCCTTAGTAAAAAGTCCCTCTCCAGCTTTCTTGTAGGTCTTCCTTAAGTGCTGGAAGGCTGCTAGAAGGTCTCCCCAGAGCTTTCTCTCCTCCAGGCTGAGCAACTCTCTCAGCATGTCTTCATAGGAGAGGTGCTCCAGTCCTCTGATCACCTTTGTAGCCCTCCTCTGGACTCGCTCCAACAGGTCTCTGTCCTTCTTAAGTTAGAGGCTCCGGAGTTGAATGCAGTAAATTAAAAGCCTTCCAAAGAAGTGAAAAACAAAGCTAACATTTTTTTCAGTTAGACTACTGAAACACTTGCCTTCTCTGTCTCTCCTGTTTTGTTGGAGGTCTTTGTGGAGACTTTGGAGAGGATATTACTGTTGTTATTTTTAGATAAAGTCTTTTCTGATGTGTTTTGCATTTCTGATTTAGCTATTATATCCTCAAGGAACCAAGTATTAAGCCTTAAAACAAGCTATTTAATTGCAACATGGCTAGACTGTTCTTAATCTATTAGATGCATACCCACTTGCACAGTTTTGAAGCCATTTCCTCTTGAAGTTTTTATTTGTATTTCCTACCAAGGAAGCCATTTCTATTTCTCTCTCAAAGAACAGCTTTATTCAACATTTAAAGAATAGCTTTTCTTATTAGAAATATGAACATAATACTAAGCATACGAAAGGAACAAGTGCTAACATTCCAAATATGAAGTATCTCCTCTGCTTGGGAGAAAGTTATTTTCATGTGAGTTTCATTCGAAAAGATAAAAAAGTAGAGCCTTTATTCCATGAAACTAACATCTTCATAACTTAATCCTAAGATGTTAATTACTACAGTAGGTTTACCCTGTGTTTCCTTCCCAATAAATTGTAGAGCTCAGGTGGTGAAAGTCAAATTCTATTCCATTTTCGGCACAATCACATAAAAGGTCTGAGCCTTACACCCAGGCAGCCCAACCACTTTTTCCTTTTGAGGTAAATGTAACTGAGGGCAGAGTCTGTAGTGCAGAACCCCTTGAGGTCTGTTATTGCCTGAGTTGAAAGGAATCCATTCAGCTAAAGTGAATGAACAGTGAACATATATAAAAATATTTCTCCATAGATAACTTCACCTCATTTGCTGTGGAAAGCTGCTAATATGCAAAATAATGGGGAAGTCCAAATTAATGCCCTTTCCTGCCTAAATCACTTTTCAGATTAGAATTGTACCTTAAAATGCAGAAAAACATAACAGTAGGGAGAAACGAGTACTTACAAACTTAAAATAAAATTCCTGTTATGGAATGAGAGAGTGCGATTAAAAGAAAAATCATTCGCCCTCGGGTGACAGAAAATATATAAACTTACAGATGAAGCATACGCATTGCTAAGGGATCTATTTCAATGTGAAGTTATCATCTCTCTTCTGTATTTTCCCAGTTTGTTACTCAATCTAGCTTAATTATTCAAAAGATTACATCCTTGTAACATCTTGTAATAACTTCACAGATGTATTTCATTGGTATACTGGAGGACTTCATCATTAATACAATACTAGAATTTCTGTCAGCACAGTAAATTAATTCCTTGCCTTTGATATTGTTTTAAAGACTCGGGCAGATAAGGAATCAAATGTAATTCAGATAAAATTCTCAATTAAAAAGACAAACCAATTAAACATTTGTGATTTGAATCATGCGCTTGAAAAATTTCTGCATGCATTATTAAAAAACCCATTTTTAAAAAGCCAGACTCTTAAAAGCACATGACAAGAACAGAGTGTGGCTGCTGGATATCATTAGAAATTTTTATATACAATATTCTTCATATGAAAGACTAAAAACACGTACCAAAACCCACTAGCTGAACTACATATGTATTTAGGATACTTCTTGGAGATAGCATCACTCCAGCATCTTGGTTTTGCTTTCTTGAGTAAACCATCATTGCTAAGTATCTTGTCATCATCCTCTACTCATGCTGCTCTTTAACCAGAGGAGTTGTATTTATATTGTTTGGAAAAGACTTTGAGAACATCTGAAATAGAATTAGTCATCTAGTTCTTGAACAATGATGTGGAGTGGAAGGGTGGGTTTTTAAGAAATTTATCATGAGCTACTGGATCTAGGATGACGTGGAGAAGCTTCATAAAACTGTACTTTTATAAAACAGGTATTAGTGTTCTTGCTTCTTTTCCTTACAAAAAATATTGCCATAGTTCTGCTCTACATACCAAAACATAATACTTAGATCACTGAAGCACCATTTATTCTTATGAAATACTAACAAAGCACCCGATTTATTTTTTTTTCTAAAAAATCTGGGTCCTAAATGGCTGAAACCAGAACTTCAATTTTCATTTACTGAAGGTAAATTTTAAGCGCTTGTAATTTCAAAAGATTTTTCAAATACTAAAGACTAAAACCCCAAAGCTAAGTTTGTGATTCTGAAACCAGTTTCTTATCTCTGTGAAGCAAAATTCTTGTGCCTGAAGGTTGGTAAAACCATTGCTTAATAATTAGTATTACCTTCTTGAAAAGCTAGGAGATACATGCACAACAGCCAGCGTAAAGTATGTCCTGATACACAACTTAGTACTTTAATACAGCAATGAAATATAGATCTTTAATGCCTACATATTTTGTATCACAATTTATTTGAACATGAGCTGGCCAGAATCTTTATGTAAATGATGACTCTAATAATACCTCAAGTAATTTTGTGTAAGAAAGATTAATGAAGCACTGTAAGTAATTTAAAGGGCACTGTTTTGCAATTAAAATAATAAACAATTGCTTTCAATATTTTTTTTATTTCTACCAAGTTTATCAGCATTAATTATTAGCATTAGAGATAATCTTCCAGGTGCATTCTGCTTTGTAAAAATGATCTATATCCACACAATGTACACAGGTTACAAGGCAAACAAGACTTCAAGTTCTAAATATCAAGAATATCATCTATAATCAGCAAAAGAGATTATTTTAGAAATTGACATGATTTTAAAATAGTCAACTGCTCTCCAGCTTTCAGGATGGAAGTAGTATTCTCCCCAAAACCTGTGGTACTCATTATTTCTGCTAATTCAATTTCTAGGCTGTGCACAGCAGAGCTGTCTAAGTTGTCCTTACCTTGTAAAATAGTATGTCACAACAGCCCCTGCCACCGTCATCTGCTGACAGGCTAGGATGAACTCGCTGATCCAGATCAGTCCCACTACATGGTACCACCACATGTACTTCAAAGGGCCTACCATCCGAAATTCAACAAATCCTTCTTCATTTGCAACAGGACTACCTAGAAATAAATGAAAGTAAAAAAGGAAATGGTGCTTACATCAACTCAGAAAGAAGCAAGCTTATGGTGTTAGCAGTTCCTAACGTCTACGGGTCTACAGCAGAACCCCTCCACTTTCTACTAACACTACTAAATGTCATATTTACAAAGACCGTTCATAAGAAAGATACAGCTTTTGAGACAAATAGTATAATAGCATTTGAAAAAAGCACTAAAAAAAAAATATTCTGAGCATACTCAAAATTCCGCAACAATTCTTTTAATTTAGAGCCACGCGGTGAAAATTTCCAAAAATCAACCACCACCAAGTAGCAAAAATTCTTACAATTAAACATAACAGAAGCCTGCCTCGGTCATTCTTAATTTCAGTCTGCTGCTCTGTTCATAATATTCATAGAGACAGAATCAATACTAAACTTCGTAGCTCTTTACACTTGGATGTCAACATTAACAATCACTTTTGTTTTCCTAATAAGTCTTTGTGCACATATTTCAACAATATTTGTAGCTTTAAAGGTATTTACAGACATACAGAGCAGCTTTAGAGATTCTAAACATATGATTCCATACATTCAGAAATCCATTGACTCTGTGTCTCATGTGAATAGTGATATCGTGCTAAGACCGACAGAACATGTCAGAATCTGCCTAGGATAAGCTCTATTTCAATGTGTTAACCCACACCTTATACAACAGTTGTGTGAACAGCTGATGAGATTCAGAAAAATACTGAAAGTACCATCTCATGCTTACCTTGAAAACCGTTGTTTAGACTTAGCATTGATAGCACTCTCTCCACATTCTTAGCTATGCTTTTGTGCTTATATAAAAACTTAGTATTTTCTTGTGAATAAATTGAACTATTGGAGTAATTTTGGTTTTAGTGAACAAGCTTTTCATAAGTGTAGGCTTCTCATACAGAGATAAAACACACTTTTTCAGTTCTTCTGGCTTGGATTGAAAAGATCTGGCCCTGCCTGCACAAATATTTTGTTTAACTGATATCAGTGAAGACATTGAGTGCATATAAAAGTAAAAACATAAATTAGCCTTTGCAGAATCAAGGCCAATCAAAGAGTTCTGTCAAAAATAAATAATATCAGCCTAAATTCTGCTACAAATGTAGTTCTTATGCAGAGGTTTTTAACTCACAGAGTGAAGCATGGGAGTGACTTAAGTGAGTGACTTAACTCACTTTCAAAGCGAACATTTTCTGCACACAGCACAGCATTCAATGAAAACAAAAAAATTTCAATAGTAATAAGAATAAGAACATGTGAATTCTATTACCTCCATCCCTTGCTAAGAATTCAGGCTATGTAACAAAAAATATTTTCCTTGTATTATCCTGAAACAGCTCTGTGACCTGAAACACTGCTACTTTTGGATCAGCAGTAAACAATAAATTTCAAAATTCTAAGGGTTTGAAAATGAATGATGTTCTTCATTGTCTACAACTTAGTGCAAAATAACGCACGACACCTCCCATTTTAAAAAGCAGTTGCTAGGTTTCTCTGCTGAAGTAAGATTTGAGCCTATAGGATCGACTAATTCTAGAAGCTCTTATCACACACTGAACACAAAGCGCTCATCTACGCTTTTCACAGCAAGCAGAAATAGAGAGGACACTGGCTCTCCCAAAATATGGTGCATAGACAGCAGAAAAATCTCCCTAATAATCCTGGAAAATGCTGAAATAATATTAGACACCTAAGTGATGAAAAACTGAACACTACTTTGAGTATATTTACATTTTGGGAGACAGTAAATGTCTGCAACAGCCCTTTCATTACTATGTTTTTCATCTGTGTGAGTACTGGCTATAATACAATACCTTATGAAAAGAGCTGTAAGATTGGCTGGTTTTGACCTGTTAATGTAAAATTAGAAGGAATTATTTGAAAAATTGTTAGAGCAGTCTTACTAATGGAGTCTTGTGGTTTGCAACATGCCAACTTGCATCAAATCAAAAAGCCAGCCTAAGGCACAAAGTAACGTACAGGGAACATAGACTCAAATGCACAACAACTTTCTTGAAACAAATGGTTTGAAGTCACTGACAGCAACAGAAGCATAATAGGTGGGGTTCTTGCTAGAGGTTCCCACATGCTTTTTAGCCAGCTCAGCCTGAAATCATACAAAAATGAAATTTAAAATAAGCCTGGTAGCTGCTTACCTGTAGTACCAAGGAAAAGCAGGACTGTGATCCAATACGTCCAGAAAAGGATAAGCACAAAGAACGTCCAAAACGGCTGGAAGACTAGCAGCGGCAAGTGAATGAAGACCTTGCCGGCCACGTGGAACAAGGCAATGGTGAGAGCTACTCGTTTGCGCATAATTAACATTATCAAGAACAAGATAACCTAGAGGGAGAAGTTTCCAAATCACATTTTAGAGAATTGAAAAATAAGCAAGCTATCATTTTGCACAGCTAGGATATTCAAACACATCAAATTAACACATGCTCTATCTAAAAGATCACAAGATCCAAACGCAAAACCTCTATCATCTTCTTCTTGTGATAAATTATCTTCCAAATTATACTTTTGAGGAATTCCAATCTCATAATTATGTATTTGGAATAATCATCAGCCTCAGGCTTACGAGATCAGACCAGACTCTATCCTCAATTACATTTTAGGAACCAGTGAAATCAGCAAGATTTAACAAAGAATACAATTTAATATCTATATTTGGGCATGGTGTGGTGGACTTGTCATATCAGATAGTCAAACATAGTCAATTTTCAGTAGCAAAGTCAGTAACTCCAAAATGAACCCAAAGGCTTGAAGAAAATAATTTAGTATTTTAGTTCACAATGATCCCTCTGCAAAGAGAAAAAAATCGGGAACAATCGATTTCAGAAGTAAGAACGGTTGAAGAACTTTCAAATGAACTGAAACGATGAAGTACCTCTGAACTGAGAACCTAAGAAAAATCTTGTAAGTGAACTGGATTGGGAGTCCAATATTGTACCAATACATGGAAGTCCCTGTGGACGTTTTACAGCAGACGAGAGTACAGGAACTCTCTCCTGACTCAAAAATAGATATTACAGAACAATGTCTGGAAGCAAAAAAATACTGAAAAATCACCGCAACAGAGCTTGCAGTAGATATAAACTCGTCAAAAATGTGCGCAACTTAAATCTTTCACCTGAATAAAGAAATAGAGACAAACAGGAAGACAGAAAAAGAAAATAATATAATCATTAGCAAAGCATACCGTGAAGACTGTAGCTGAAATGGCATAGATCAGAAGAGCCTGAAGATTGTCTTTGGCTATTTGAGTCTCAACAGCACTGGCAGATATTCGTTGCTTAGCATAGAGCCACCATAAGACTCCTGTACCACCTGTGTTTCAGAGGGGGAAAAAAAAAAGATAACTAAAAGATGCTCCTTCTACGTGACACAGTTATACTATGTAGTACCAAAGAAACTAAAGAGTGTCTTCTTTTTAGTCTAGTCTGGTACAGTATGCTCTAAAGCACTGATGGCTAAATCAATAGGAACTTTTTAGGATGGACAAGTGCCCTCTTCTCAAGTGAATATACTCTTTTCACAGTCTCACCCCACTATGACCACTCAAGAGACTTGCAGCTCTTTGCCTCTGTGTTTTAGGGTGAAGTCTGTGAGAAGACTAGTTCACAGGGAGCCCTAACAACAAAGATCACAGCTTCTATTAGGCAGCCAACAGAGTAACAAAAAGAAGAATAAAGAGTTATACAGTAGGATGTATGTATAAATGTGTTTAATACAGTAGAGAGTAAGAATTTAGGAGAGGGACGAGAGGGTGACCTTTGGATGAGGATGGAAAATAACAAGAGGAACAAAAGGAGGAATCTACAACCCCTGGGAAGACTAATCGAGAAGAGAAGGAACAGCCCTGATACTGAAAACAGCACCTCAGGTTATTGACACATAGCTACACCTGCATCAGACAATGTCTTTTGGCAACTAGAAAAAACATCAGTGAAAGGCTCAGGAGGCCAATATAGTGTAAGTTCTTCTAACTCCCGTTGTCAAATTCTAGTCTTATGGCCAGAATTTGATTCTCATATTCTAGCTACGTTTCCAAGGTAAAACTTTTCTTAAATACGTTACTTCAGCCCCTCAGGGAGGCTTCTGAGTATCTTGAGTGTTCTTCTCTGTTCTGTTATTTCTGAATCAGCTGCATAAGCTTATCTAGAGATCACAAGTCTTTCCTGAAGACACTTCGTTCAGGTCTAAAATGAAGGATGCTCTTTTGGTGTTTCCTAAACAAACAGTGAATACCGAATAAGCAGTATGTCTCACAAATGACATGTTCTTATTCAGTCTGTGTAATGGATGCGATTTTTTAGAACATAATAACAGATGGCAATAAGTCATTCAACGCTTTCACTCAACATAGTTGCTCAGCTTCTAAAAGAATAAAAATGAAAAAAAAAATCTATTTTTTCTCCTTTTCTGTAGTCAGAGATCAGTAAACAGTAAGCAGAAAAACTAAGTGATCCTGAAAAGATATAGATGGTCTGATTTTTTTTTCCATCCCTTGCAGTCATGCATTGCAAGAATTAAATTGCTAGTACTTCCTAATTTAATTATTCTATTTTTGTTCCTTCCCTACAGTCATCTGCCCATACATTTTGGCTTTGCTATTGAGTATCATTAATAGAAAACTTTAGTTTTACAAATGTAAAAGTTAATGTGATAAAGCTTCATGCAAGTTAAATCATTTTGGATGAATCTTTGGTGATTCCCAAGATGGCATGGCTGGTTGCATTTCATACATGACCTGGGTCATGCAGGACTTTCTCAGTCATACAGAAATACAAAGATTTGATTAGAAATGCTAGAATAACAGTCTTGCTTCCTCCACTCAAGAACAGATGTTAGCTACTCAGAGGGCTGAAGGGGCTGAAGAAACTGTCAGGATTGTATGGACACATCTACATCCTAAGGGTCCCCTGAGGCTGCATAAACAATAGTTGCCCTTTGATTCCTGCATGCCTCAATATGCCCAGTGGGTGGGTATACCATCAGACACACCCAGACTAGCTGTCTTGCTCACATGTTTGGAAGGCAGGTTAAGAAGCAGGCAAGGTTTAGTGTTGTGCTACAAGTGTTGTGAGGAACATCCGGTATCGCCTATGTGGGCTCCAGTGAGACAGGCAGACAGGACGCTCGCCAGCCCAGCAGGGAGTGCAGCAAATCTGTAAAGAGCAACGTACTTTCTAGGAGAGGACTGCAATTACAAAGGTGGCATTTTCAACCTTTGTCTTGCAAGAGACTCAAAGGAAAGCTGGAGGGAAAGCATTGGTCCAAGATATGTGAGTAACATAGCTGGCCTGGGGACATGGAGCACAGAGATTAGAACTAGGCACTAGAAACTGGGAGACAAATAAGACTTACCGAGTGATCCCAGAATGACAAGAATTGTTAAAATCCAGACAAGCACTCTTGAAATGTACCTGATTATAACCATCAAAATCATGGACAACACTGCAAAAGAAGGCAAATCAAATAAGTAAGCAATTATTTAAGGTAGAAATAGCCTTCCTAGTGCTCCCACTGCCCTAAAATAACTGCCTTCTAACAGAATTTTTAGACAGAGATTTATTTTCTGAGGCTTACAAACTCACTGCACAGATCGTTAAAGAAATTAGGCACTTCTACACCTTTTGCTTTGATATTGTTGATTAAAACAAGGACAGCACAGATACACTTACATGGTACATTAAATACAAAACATAATGTATACACGTACAGAGATGTATTTAGACAATGACAAAACAGACAGTAAGACATGACAGTACTCCAAGTCTGGTAAGATGAGCACACCTCCTGAGGACCAGAGCAGAATTTGCACTCAAATGCACTTTTCCAACAAGTGCAGATAATGTGACACCTTTGTACTCCAAAATGTCACACCAATAAAAAGTAAAAAAGTTACTACATTCAAAATGAGTTCTTTAACAAGCTTTGTTCACGTAGTTCCACTGCCATTCAGGAACTCCATGTTATAATATAATATCAGCCAGCTACGACTTGGTGAGTGGTGTATGTAAGTGCATGCACATATTTTTGCATATACTTATTTGTGTAGAACAGTTTCATGAAAAACATTGGAACCTGGCTTTCTGAATCACACAATCTTACTCATTGTTTAAAAATAAATAAATTGTGTCTAACTATGAAGGTATGAAGAATATTTTTTAAATTAACTGTACGTAAAACTCTGTACTAACTTCTGACTATAACCCAACAGTAGCACTGTTAATCAGCGCCTAGCTTTCAGATTCAGAACAGCCTTGCTACCATTATTATCGAATACTGCAGCTGTCAAGAGAAAAGAATAAACAACCTTCCAGTTATAGTTGAAAAGATACTCAATGGTCTTTCGTGGTTTGGGTTGTTTCGGGTTTTTTTAACGGTATCTAGCATCCTCCTATTTTTTATTTTTTTTTAAACTGCAAAGGGAGATTGAAAACAAAGGAATTATTTATCTGGTACAGCTTCATAGTGTTTCTTTCTAAAGCGCGCATTGCTCATATACATGGATAGTATCTGGAGTTTCACATTTTAGGATTTCAGATTTTATACTTGGTAGGAGTACAATAAACCCATTAGGAAAGAATTCATTAAAACGGCACTTCAGTCTAGCGTGATGTGTCACTCCACAGGCCAGAGGCATCTCAGAACTGTAGAGATGATTCAGCACCTCTATCCTGCTAGGAATTTCCAGCTCTTCAGACAAGGCTGAGATTTTTAAATGCCTGAAGTTTTAACTTTGGGGGAAGGGGAAGAAGGGGGTAACATACAATATAACAAACAGGCACCTAACACTTGTTTTCCCTCTGAAAGTTTGCATATCCCTGCAAAAGTATGTTAAATGAAACAAACTAAACCCCCTACATTTTAGAAGAGTGTGCTCTTGCGCACTTCTCATCTCGTCCTTTTTATTTGGCCAGGGTTTATTTGGACTTGGGTTAGCAGAAGATGAATACTAGAAAAGGGAAAGGTGAATATTGTAATAAAAATGAGGATAATGGGGATACTCTCTTAACTATACCAAAACAAATGTTGGCTCATCAACGGCCACACAGCCTCTTTATTGCATAATCAGTGAAAGAGGAGAAAAAATAGGAATGCATATGTATATTGCTTCAGAATAACTTAACCAGCTGTCAAATAACATTTAAAAGAAGCATTCTGAACCATTCTCTAAGGACTCACTGCTATCATACATTTTTTGCTCATATTGTGGTTAGAGGGTGTTAACAACCTCCTAATGCAGTACTAAGAAACAGCTAGTAATGAGAAAAACAATTACCTAGTGATAACAAGCAAAGTCCCATTATAATCTCTTTGCTGGTCATAACTCCACTAATCAGCCTGTGTAAGACACTACTGTCACTGACAAAGGTGATCAGGGCCTCTGCAAACTTGGCATAGCAGGAAATGTTCACAGGAGCACAGCGATGGAAGAATGGAATAGGTGCACTGGTGACACAAGAAAAAAAAATCAGAAAAAAAAATTACTCCTACTTAATATAAATGCCACATCAACACACAAATGAAAGGTGAATAGATGCAACCACTCCACCCTCATAACATCTTAACCAGAAATCATGTGTTGAATGCACAAGTGCTGCTGGAATGAGGATGACCATAATGGGAAGTGATGCAGTTCTTACAAGTAACCCTGTAAGGCTGAAGTGCACAATCCAATAGGAAATTATTACCCTCCCACCCTTAAAACGGCAAGGCTCAGAAAATACATGTTCCTGTTTCCATTTAAACGTCTCTCATTCAAGTGTCAGGTGGTGAACCAGCAGCTGAAACAATGCCTTTCACTTGTGTTAGAACGGAGTATTGGCCGTATTTGCAGCAAAAATCCCAGAATGACAATATTCTTCTTGCAAGCATACATGTTATGCTAAAAGACATCAGCACTTAAAACTGCTGCCGAGCAAAACCAATGTATTTATTCTTAGTCTTTCCCCATACTAAGCTTGCTCTTGTGTTGAAGATTACAATCACAGTATTTACATTCATTAACTTTGTTAAAATTATGCACAATATTCTCTGCAAAACATGCAAAGGTGCCTCTATTGTTTCATTATTCCTGAACTGTTTTGGAAGCATCCTCCCCCAAAATATTGGTGCTATGCATTAAATTTTGCAGAAGACTCGGCAGAACCTGTTACTAAGTCCATCAGAGGAAGATACAAGAGAGCAAAAACTTCACTTTAAAAGTGGGTAATTTTGTTTTCCAAGTGTTTCCCATTAAGTAGCTGCCTTTCTCGCTCACGTCTCAAAGTGGCTTATTATATATTTTGATCAATCTTCCCAATTACACCTCAAACACATGTTCCATGAATTACATGTTCCTTCCTGTAATTGTATCCAATGAAAAAAATGTCTTTCATATTAAGTCAGTCTTTTCTTCTAACCTCTAAATTTGTTTCACCCTCCCCCATCACCCTTACTTAAAAGATTTCTGTGGCAGCAATGTACACCATCTTTTGCAGTTTCACCATTTTAGCAATGACCTATAAATCAGCAATTTTCTGTACTCAATAATTATTTAAGCCCAAGCATTTCCAAAATTCTAACTGTCATTTTAAACACGTAGTGAGTAAACCAGCTGCCTTAGGCACATCCTTTCTAGCATTGTTTCTGGGGAAAAAAAAAAGATGAGGTGCTGAAAACTATTAGTGTGTAATTATGCTGTACAGAATTCAGGAGAAATTATGATCACCTGCCATACCTAGGTAAGTAACAGATCCTAGGTTTTTGTTTGAAGTGCCTGACAATTATAAATTACATGGTTTTAAACTTACTGTGCTGAGTAGGTAAATGCATTTGGAGATGCTCATATTGATGGTCTACTTTTAGGCAGTGATGAAGACAGCAGTTAAGTACAGCAAAGTAATTGTGAATTAGCCACAGTTGTTAAAAACCAAACTAAACCCATAATGATGGCTGCCCTGTTTAAAAGGCGGCCTGTGTATCCCTCTCAGCCTCTTACAACGTAGCCTATTTTGGCATATGCAGCGTATTGCCATTCCATATATGCAGCTATACTGGGAAATACTAAAATCTGAGAGGTTTATTTAATTGTTAACTGCTCCAACTTTCCCTGCCCAGGGCAGGGGGGTTGGAACTAGATGATCTTTGACGTCCCTTCCAACCCAAACCATTCTATGATTCTATGAAACCCTAGAGCGTTTAGAAGTTTTCAATATCAATAACGAAGCACAAGTTCTGAGCTGGGAGTAGGCAAAAGACTGTCATTCCTGCATCCACATATGAAAATACTCATTTTGAAAGAGGAAGCTAATGGCATTAAAATACCATTCCTAAATACATCCCAACAGAGGAAAAAATGCTTTTTGCGTATCAGAATTTGTATTATCCATCTAACATCCCTTAAGCTACAGCTATTTCACTAAATTTGAAGTTACCTATTTTCATGTGCAATGATTAATTTCTGATTTTGTTGTAATTAACAAAAAAAAAAAATTGAGGTTGGCGGTTCCTACAAGCTTTCTTGAGTAAAGAGGACTCCTGTGAACCCACCTTTTGAGATCTGCTGCTATTTCAGTGGTTCTGACTGAGTGGATGAGGTAAGATGTCCTATTTAACAAAAAATACAATAATAGATCTATTCTCAGTGACCTGTGCTATTTTATATGGCCTCTTGATTATAACTTGGTATATTACATACCAAAACGGAATTCTGCATTTTTGAGAACAACAACATGATAATCATGAACAAGGGCAAGTAAAGTTCAAGCCAGTAGATGATGATGCTAAAAACTGTATTTTTGAAGCAATGTTCAAATGAAGCTAAAGAGATCCATCTGATTGTTCAAGTACTAGATTTCAGAGGAGAGCTTTCTCACCTAACAACTACACCTGGGCATACATAACAACCTGTGTGGGGGAGCCTGGTTGGAGTGCCACTGCCACCTGCTCCTTGTAACCTCGACAGAAGCAGCGACTTGGCACAGCTTGGCGCAATTGTTTGATAAACACTGCAGGGAAAAGCTGGATAGGTTTTCCTCTAGGGTCCTCTATTTCAAAACTGAACATCAAAGTTATGCTCTACTGAGGCTGAGATATGGTAGGCATAATTTCTGGAAGACAGATGTATGGCTGGCTGAAGTGCTGTGTCAAAGGTGGACATAGTGCCTTGAAGCTGGAGGATCAGTGTCCATTGACAGGTGGAACCTCAAATGAAGGATGTGAAGAAGCCTGGTCATCAAAGAGAAAACATCAAGGGACAGTCCTCACAGCATACACTCTCTCCACCTCTTGGACCTAATGGGAGTCAGATGATGGCTCATGCCTCTGACAGATCAAATCTGAAAACAGGACTGTTAGGTAAGTTCTCCCTGAATGCCTCAACCTACAGGGTGCTGGGTTTTCATTTATTTGTCACCACAGGATTCCATTTGCCCTTCAAGTTACACTAATTTACTCAAACAATTCAACTATAAAAATCTGAAAACCGGAGTAGTTTACAGATACAATATTAGCCTTTTTTGCTTTAGGGCATTAAGTTCAGACTTTTCAATCTCAGAAAATATTCAAACGTATTGAACATTTTATTCATATCAAATAAAAAAGAGGAAATGCTCCAGCTACACAATAGCTTTCAAAAATAACTCTTGAGGTAGTTTTTGTGAGGAATTTACATAGTGTCATTAGAGCTCTGACACACTGTTCTATCCTCCTGTTTTCTTATTAAGCTATATTCATTCAGTCTGAATGACATGGGATCACACAGAGAGAAAAGTCAATATGATTTTGGCAAAAATTAAGACTGACAAGCCTCTTCAGTATGCAAGCTGGCACTGAAGCTTTAATTTGGTTTTGTATTACAGCTATAACAGCTGGTAAGCTGTATGGAATATTAATCTGCTGTGAGGAAAAGTAAAAAAAAAAGTTAATATTCCAGCTGCTACTTATTGTCACTACAACATAAAAACATTATTCACTGAAGAGGCTACTATGCAGAAAAGAGAGACTTAAAGTTTTTAGAACTGATACAATTACAACATTTAATAAAACTATAATAGAATACTATGCATAGGGCAAAACTGCAGTTACAGCCCACTACTGAACATGTTTGAGAAGCTAAACTTTGAGAAAACACAACATGATTCTTCTTGAGTGAGTAGAATTACTGACAGAAGGGTGTGCACAACAGCAAACGGATCGCTTGTTTTCTCAGCAATGCTTATGCCCACAGTTCCAGCAGCATAGCTAGCAGAGTTTCTGGAGCTACAAACTTCCCTCTCCTACTTCACAAAAAGCAGTCTAGTAAAATATTTTAAACTCAAATTGATCTGTTTATAAAATAGAACCCTCTTTTTGGTACTTGATTGTCCTCATATTGGTCATTTAGGGACTGAAAGAATAAAAAAAGGAGCAATTTGCGAAATCTGACTGGCTGAGGTAAGGTGTAAGAAGTGAACATTGCAGAGAGCTGTGTGTGAATATATCCTTTTTTTTTCCCCCAAAGATCCACAGTGCTCTATAATTGTCTCTGATCTGCATTGCTGACAGGCAGGTGGCCATAGAGTGAAAGGCAGTAAAACAGCTGATACTCAGCACAGTGTCAGTAACATGAGACAGAAGGGAACCTGAAGGTACCAGCTCAATACTCTCAGTAACACATGCATGGATAGTTTGGGTTTTCTTTAAGAGTTGCTTTCAAAATGCCTTTTAAAAACCCGTGGCAATAACACTCTACAACTGTACATCTGTAAGACAGAATAAATTTGGGCTACATATTTTCTAAAGAATTGTCATGCACAAAACATATCTCTGCTCCCTCCACCCTCAATGAGACAAGATGTTAATATTACCTCTCTGGAACAGGATATTTAGGACACAACTTGGCAGCCCTTGGGTCTGTAGTGTATTCTGATGGCTGTAGTTCATAGCTACACAGAGTGGATCCTGTTGAGAGGGGAAAAAAAAAGATTGATGAGGGAAAAAAAATAAAAATCAAATATTCCTATTCCTTGCAAATGACATTAAAACTGATTCAGGCCCTGATTCTGCAGCTCTTCATGTTATTACCACAAAGTTATGCTACAGCTCCTCCTGTAATGGAATGGTAAATCAAGCCCCACATAGGCTTCAGAGTAACAGAACAACACTCTTCATCTAGCTTTGCGTCTTCCAAAAATCTGTGTATTCAAGTCAAAAAGGCTTACTCACAACACAGTGTAAAAGAGAAGGACACAAAGCACTTTGAAGTCACCCTCCCCTGCTACTCTACCACACTTTTTCTTGATCATTTTTAGTGCATGAATATTGCATAAGACAACAGTCATTATAGCAAGAACACATTCAAGTGTGGTTTTTTGTTTTGGTTTGGTTTTTGGGGTTTGGGGTTTTTTTTTGTATTTTCAAAATACAACTGGTCTATAGAGTTCAGGGAGAGGAACAAAGGAACCAAACTGCTGAAGTTAGAAAGCTGGCTGAAAAATAACACAAGCTCTGGCTGCATTAGATGTCCAAAGCTTTTAACGAAGCTGAACTCTCTCTATAAACATATTGGTACCGCACAACAAAGATCAAGTTGCCTACAACCAAATTTAAACATAATTTAAGCTTTCTTTAGTATGTAACACTTGCCTAATGGCAGTACATTACCCAGACAGATCTCTTCCCATTTGTCTAGAAGACACTGAACACCTGAACCAATGCTTCCAGGAATATAGCAAATGCCAAATCAGATTGGAGCAGCGGTCTCTCAGAAACTGAAGGAAGAAGTAAGAAAGCCTCCAATGGTATAAGCTACCTATCCCAAGATGAGTTTCTTCCCAAGCCTGTTTGCTAACAGATTGCATACTCCCCAGTGCAAGGGCTCTGGATACATAGCCTTCAGTGTTCTTTTCTCCTACATAATAAACTAAGGACATCTTGATCATCCCTGTAAATATTCAATTCTTTCCATTAGGATAGCCTCCTCTCCAGAAATACTTCGTAGCAGAGAGTTCTACAAACTGGATCTGGATAATACATACACGCTTTTATTCAAATTAAAGCAAGACTTTTGACAAACAGCCGTATCTTGGCCTGAGTGACACCAAACAGAAGTATTATTTGAAGAAATCGTAGACTATTATTTGCAGAAATCTTGTTTACCATTGCCACATTGCTACCTCTATAAAGTGACATCTTCTATTTACAGACCAAAAGAGAAGACAGAGAGCAGCTGAGCAGGCTATCCCATGCAGTTTCTGGAACACTACTTAAATATTACTTATAAGAATTTTTTTAGGGAGGCAGGTCAAAAATACCAAACACACCATTGAATAAAGTCAGATTTCCTGCAAAGAGAAGGTATCAGGTAAAACATCTGAATTCCATTTTCAATTATACTGTTTATAGGAGTCCTTATGCCTCTACTTGCTTAGGTGGAAAACATGGCATCAGATAAACAGATATCAGACAAAACTATCTTTTGTACATCATAGTTGTAAACGTAATATCTAAAAGTAGTTATTATTCTTTCTTGCCAAAAGGCTCTATACTGCTGCAAAATTTTTTAATCTGTTCTTGTAGATATTAAAACTTCTCGCTCAAGTGTGGTTACGAACAACTCCAGAATTTGATGGAGGGGCAGCGGTAGAGAGAGTCACATGTTTATCTCAAAAACAGAAGGAAAAAGAAGATTGCAGATATTGACATGTGTTTCATTTTGCTTTGAATATAGGCCAAAAGCTAAGTTATAAAGATGACTAGAATAAGGATCCCTATAGGAAGAAGTGGGTTGGCTGTATATAGACAACTGTATACAGATTCCCTGCTCCTCTACTCTGCTCTCATGAGACCCCACCCCGAATACTGCATTCAGCTCTGGAGTCCCCAACACAAGAAGGACATGGAGCTGCTGGAGAGAGTCCAGAGGAGGGCCACGAAGATGATCCAAGGGTTGGATCTGCTATGAAGACAGGCTGAGAGAGTTGGGGCTATTCAGCCTGGAGAAGAAAAGGCTCCGGGGTGATCTTATAGCAGCCTTCCAGTACTTAAAGGGGGTCACAGGAAAGCTGGAGAGGGACTTTTTACAAGGGCGTGTAGTGATAGGACAAGGGACAATGGATTTAAATTGAAAGAGGGCAGATTTAGATTAGATACAAGGAAGAAGTTTTTCACTCAGAGGGTGGTGAGGCAGTGGAACAGGTTGCCCAGAGAAGTTGTAGATGTCCCATCCCTGGAAGTGTTCAAGGCCAGGTTGGATGAGGCTTTGAGCAACCTGGTGTAGTGGAGGGTGTCCCTGCCCATGGCACAGGGGTTGGAGCTAAATGATCTTCGAGGTCCCTTCCACCCGTAACCATTCTATGATTCTACTGAATGTTCAGTACCAGCTTTGTAATTTTGCCATACAACACTACTAGTGTTGAACTACAGTTTTAAGTATCTTACGCAGAGGCCTCCACACCTAAATAAGCCTAACGGACACTGCTGACCTGTGGATGTCCATGCTTCCTTGTGACTTCTAGCAGTTCAGGAAGAAAGGAAAAAGGGCAGGATGTGCTACAGCCAGGGAAGGAAGAAGGATCTAGGTTCTTTGCACAGACATAGAATCATAGAATCATAGAATGGTTAGGGCTGGAAGCGACCTTCAAAGGTCATCTAGTCCAACCCCCCTGCAAGGAACAGGGATATCTCCAAATAGATCAGGTTGCTCAGGGCCTTGTCCAACCTGGCCTTGAACGTCTCCAGGGATGGAGCCTCCACCACCTCTCTGGGCAACCTGTTCCAGTGTTCTACAACTCTCATAGTAAAAAATTTTTTCCTAATATCCAACCTGAACCTACCTCCCTCTATTTTAAAACCATTACCCCTTGTCCTATCATAACTGGCCCTCCTGAACAGCCTCTCCCCATCTTTCCTGTAGGCCCCCTTGAGGTACTGGAAGACCGCTATAAGGTCACCCCGGAGCCTCCTCTTCTCCAGGCTGAACAGCCCCAACTCTTTCAGCCTGTCCTCATAGGAAAGGTGCTCCAGCCCTCTTATCATCTTCGTGGCCCTCCTCTGGACCCTCTCCAACTGGTCCATGTCCTTCTTATGTTGGGGACTCCAGAACTGGACGCAGTACTCCAAGTGAGGTCTCACAAGGGCAGAGTAGAGGGGGAGAATCACCTCCCTCGACCTGCTGGCCACGCTCCTCTTGATGCAGCCCAGGACGCGGTTGGCCTTCTGGGCCGCAAGAGCACATTGCCGGCTCATATTGAGCTTCTCGTCCATCAGTACTCCCAAGTCCTTCTCCTCAGGGCTGCTCTCGATCCAATCACCACCCAGTCTGTATTTATGCCTGGGATTGCCACGACCCAGATGTAGGACCTTGCATTTGGCCTGGTTAAACTTCATGAGGTTGGTACGGGCCCACCTCTCCAGCCTGTCAAGGTCCCTCTGGATGGCATCCCTCCCTTCCAGCGTGTCGATGGCACCACACAGCTTGGTGTCATCGGCGAACTTGCTGAGGGTGCACTCCATGCCACTGTCCACGTCACCGACAAAGATGTTGAAGAGGGCCGGGCCCAACACGGACCCCTGAGGGACGCCACTTGTGACCGGTCTCCACTTGGACATTGAGCCGTTGACCACTACTCTCTGAGTGTGGCCATTGAGCCAATTCCTTATCCACCAAGTGGTCCATCCATCAAACCCATGACTCTCTAATTTAGAGAGAAGAATGTCGTGCGGGACAGTGTCAAAAGCTTTGCACAAGTCCAGGTAGATGACATCCATTGGTCGACCCTTGTCCACCGATGCTGTCACCCCATCGTAAAAGGCCACCAAGTTGGTCAGGCACAATCTGCCTTTGGTGAAGCCATGTTGGCTGTCACCCACCACCTCCTTGCTCTCCATGTGCCTTAGCATGGTTCCCAGGAGAATCTGCTCCATGACCTTGCCAGGCACAGAGGTGAGGCTGACCGGCCTGTAGTTGCCCGGGTCCTCCTTGTTACCCTTTTTAAAAATGGGGGTTATGTTCCCTCTCTTCCAGTCCTCGCCAGACCGCCACGACTTCTCGAATACAATAGCCAGTGGCTTGGCAACTTCATCCGCCAGTTCCTTCAGGACCCGCGGATGGATCTCATCAGGTCCCATGGATTTGTGCACCTTCAAGTTCCTCAGATGTTCTCGAACCTGGTCTTCAAGTACAGTGGGCGGTGGTTCATCCTCACAGTCCCTGCTAGTTCTTTCCACAGCTTGGGTGGTAAGACAAGAGGCTTTACCATTGAAGACTGAGGCAAAAAATTCATTGAGTACCTCAGCCTTCTCTATGTCCCGGGTAACCAGAGCACCAGTATCCTTCCGGAGGGGGCCTACATTCTCTTTGGACTTCCTTTTGTCCCCTACATACCTATAGAAGCATTTCTTGTTGCTTTTTATATCCCTTGCCAAATTCAATTCCTTCAGGGCTTTAGCCTTCCTCACTTGATCCCTGGTCACTCTTACAGCTTCTCTGTATTCCTCCCAGGCTATCTGTCTCCGCTTCCACCCTCTGCAGGCTAACCTCTTCATTTTCAGTTGGTCCAGGAGCTCCTTGCTCATCCACGCCGGCCTCCTGGTCTTTTTGCCCGACTTGTTCTTCGTTGGGATGCACCTCTGCTGAGCTTGGAGAAGGTGCTCCTTGAATGTGGACCAACTTTCCTGGGCCCCTTGTCCCTCCAGGGCCACCTCCCA
The DNA here is from genome assembly GCF_009769465.1 of Tauraco erythrolophus. Lineage (NCBI taxonomy): Eukaryota > Metazoa > Chordata > Aves > Musophagiformes > Musophagidae > Tauraco > Tauraco erythrolophus. The sequence continues at coordinate 61,884,603 of NC_141496.1, forward strand.
CGGCACTTTGCCCATCAGGTGCTTCAAGAGGCCGAAGTCCGCCTTCTTGAAGTCTAGGGTACAGAGCTTGCTGAATGGTTTCCTTGCTGCCCCATGGATCTTGAACTCCACTGTGTCGTGGTCACTGCAGCCAAGGCTATCCTTAAGTTTCACATCGCCAGACATGTTCTGAAGACTTTCTGTTTGTATCACAAATGTAAGCCGCGCAAAACCGAATGCCACCTCCTGATTTGCAACACAGGTCACAAGCCATTCAAGCAGGACTGGTAGACTAGGGTAACCCAACAAACCCCTGGCTGTGGATGAAACTGGAAGCACTTCATGGGGTCCTTCTGGAATCCAATTACATGTTCCCTCCTGTCATGCAATGGAGCAGTGGACAATTTTGGCTGCCACTATCATCTCTTGCCTGGAACTGCTCTTAGGGCTCCTTTGGATCTCTTTCCTTCAGCTGCCCACCTCACATAGTGTGCTTCTTTAGACTCACAGTCGAGCAGAAAAATATTTTCATGGAGCTTGCCAGACGAGAGACATTAACCACCCTGCATGTAAACAAACTACCAGTCCAATAGCTGAAATAATGCCCATGAGATTTGTTTGTCCTTTGTCCTATATAATTAGGCAGAATAAAATTTTAATATTCCCATAAATACCTATTTCTTTATATTTTGAAAACCGTCCAACGTCTCTAATACCATGAGGGAGAGTTCTACAACCCAAAGGTCTGCTTTAGTAATATATCACTTTACATCAAACCTAAACTCATTTCTTAACAAAAGAGTTCCTCTGCATCAACGAATAGTTTGAATTTTGTAAGGTGAGAGCAGGAAGAATGGAATGCTTTGCCAAACCTTCCACCTCATACTAGTTATTCTGGGTTAGTAGAGACTGTCTCAGCACAGACAGTCTTCTTGTTGCTGTTTGAGTTTGCAAGGCCTGCAAAAGCTTAAAGAAGAACTCGAATCATCTATGTTGCTGAGATAATTAGTTTACCAATGACACTACTATTATTCTTAAATTATTACCACTCGTAAAAGTTTCAAAAACATTATGGGTAGAATTCAGAGAGCAAACTAAAAAAATCATTAAAGTAATACATCCTTTGCCTCCTACAGCAGTGCACATATTTCTTCTGGAGAAATCATTAGGCGAACAACATCGGACTGTCCTACAGGGATTGGATTTGAGATCTCAACGTGTTGTAACCTTAACGAAAAACACTTCTAAACTATGCAGAGCAACAGTTGCTGGGCTACTGGTAAGCACATCGAGTTTACTGGTCTCACAGTGCTGTATTTGGTGCTTTCACCTACAAAGGAGTATTCTGGAGACACATAACAGCTTCTGTTCCATGGTTTCTTTTCCATGAATAGAATTGCTCCAGCTGTTAGAATATTTTAGGACCGCGACTGGAGCAAAGTATCTCAAAAGACAAACTTTGCTTTCAACCTTAACCTAGCTGTAGGAGCAAAAGCCACCACTTCCTTTAAAAGTCTGCTTTCTGTTTTAGCTAGGCTTGCGTTAGAAAGGAGCTGAACTGCCATTACCTCTGGCATTCTTAAAACCAACTACGACTAGCACAAACTATATAAAGATACTGTAGAAAGCCAGGACAAAGATGGGGGACCAAACTCCTATTTCAAAGGCTCTTTACAACTGAGAAGGCAAATTATTAAAGGTCTTGTGTGCTCAGAGGATACAGCGCACAGAATGACAAGACATAACCCTAATTCCCACGGCAGTAGAGTAAACAGGAAGTTTCATACTAACTGGTCAGATAAAACTACTTTTAGAGACCAGAACTCCAGTACAGCTTACCTTGCTGTATTTGCTGTCTTGTAAACAAACACACAAAACCTCTACTACATCAGCATCACTATCAATATCAAAGTTTCCAGCTTGAGAAATGGTAAGACTTCCTAAGTCTTCTGCTAAGAGGACCAGCCCACAGAAGAAACCACTGACATCAATGAGACTGCCCAAATGACAGTGGTGGAAAGCACAGCAGGGGCTCTGGATCTCATTCTGAGCTGCTCAGCAGCACCTATTCATCTCTCAACAGTGTTACAAGAACTAGAACAAGGACTTCTAGATCTAAAAACATGGACTCATATTCAGAGTCAAGGACTTAAGCAGAAAAACACAGAACTATATAGAGATATTTGGGATAGGTTCAGCACCAGGAGCAGAACAGTTACCTTAGGAGTATGTTCTGGTTAAGATGAGCACAGCTCCAAGCAGCTCCACGTAGCCCTTTTCACAGGCATGTGGTGAAGCACAGCATAAGACTAGGAACCACAGCTTTGGTAAGGTAATCTACAAATTTCTATGATCTTCCATGTGTGGTCTCACTGTTCTGAGTCTCAGTGACAGTACGCATGTATTGTGCATGTATGAGAAATAACCGACCTCTAAAAGACCGTATGATGAAGCAGAGATTACAGTTAAAAAACTCAACATCTTATTTCATTTTAAGCATTCTCTCGCCTTCTCAAGCAACATCCTATTAGTCTCTCAGTAACGTAAGTCCCCTAACACAACAATTAAACTCCAGGTAATCACAGACACAGAAATGTGTAGAAATGTCATCAGGAGTAAGACTATTTAAATCACAACTATTGGCCTCTGTACTTTCAGCCCAGTGCTAATTCTTCTTGGGTTCTGGGTGTTTTGTGAGCATCACCAACTAAAACATAGCTAACATTGCGAATACATGACTCACAGATGATTATGCCTGACCAACCCATGCAATACAAGCTAAGAGCTATTGACAGCCGGGTATTGACAGAGGCAGAGTTCACTGGTATTCAAGAAGGACAAGGCTCCCAGACTCTCAGAAGGATGAAATTCTTAACATTTTTCTACTTTCCTCACTCCAGAGCTTGACTCAAATCCACCTGTCAAACTCTTATCATCTCTAAACTGCTAATCTGAACCACATTACCAGTCCAAAGCTTCACACAACAAGACAACTTGGTACGCTACCAATAGCTGCATATTATCTTACCATATTATGTTCTACCAACATGGCACAGAAAAGTAGAAGCTGAAGACACTGGCTTGTGTATCTGTAGAGAATTCTGCTGCAAACTCCAGACAAAAACCACAGAAGAGGCAGAATGCCAAGCACTGCTTCCACAGAAGGTGGTAAGTTACTATCCATTGCTGACTTCTGCCAGTAACAGAAAACAAAGTTGCATGACCTCAGAAGAAGCGTGCCTACAGGGAGTAATAACAAGACCCTCTCTCTTCACAAACTCCTGCCAAGTGGAAAAAGGCTCAGGCCATCATGAAAGGCAATGCATCAGTGCTGATCAGACTTTCTTCAGTCTTTGTCTGCTATGTCTGATAACTGTCTACAACTATAGGAAATAATTTTGCTCAGAACACAAGCCCTAAGAATACATAAAGCTTAGGTTTGTGCAAGTTCCCTATTTGCCTACGGGTTTTTAGAACAACAAAAGCAATCCAGAAGCAGACAGGTTCACTTCATTTAGGAATGAAGTAGCATTGAAGTGTGCACAGATTAGCATCAGAGCTGGAAACGAGTGAAAAAAAAAAGAACTCTGCCTCTCAGTCATTGATTTGAATATGGTTTGTAGTAGCACTTAATGTGGAAGCATCAGAGGACTGCATGAACATACCTAAACATTGCGGCTACCCCTTTTACAAATGGGGGAGGAATAGAGGCAGAAGGCAAATCACAGATGGAACTGAACCTTAACACCTAAATCTAATTTCTGGGACCTGGTAGAGCCTAGAAAAATAGTGATGACTTGAGATGCGCAAGAGGGCACAGGACAGACCACTCTGCATTCAGGACTTCTAGGATTAATATGACACGATTCATTCTCAGAGAAGAAAGCAAGTTTCATTCTCTAGATCTACCCACTGGTGCCTTCCAGAAGCACAGAGAGTGTTTTAAAGGAAGGAATGTAAGGATTGTATATATCTAAACTTCAAGTTGTTGTGAAGAGACTGTCCTAGTTTCAGATGGGGGACAGAGTTAGTTCTTCTTTTTAGCAGCCAGAAGAGCTCTGTGTTTTGGCTTTAGTCTGGGACTCATCATGAGAAGAATGTCGATAGCGCACTGATGTTTATAGTTGGCACTGAGACATCAAGGACTTTTCAGCTTCTCATGTTTTGCCAGTGTGCAGGTGTAAGGCAGGCTGGGTGGCTGCTCAGTATATAGTTGAGGGTTGACTGGAAAGAAGGGCTTTTGCTCTTCTGAGGCCTCCCACTTTTGGACTCTGAGAGTGCTATCTCTTGTTCTCTTTTCAGCCCTCTCACTCGTCCAGGATTGCGGTGTCGAGACTTATCTGTGTCGGGATCGTTAGCCGAGACAGAACAGGCCATGGTCACTGGGAGGTGAGCAATTACACTGTGCATCACTTGATTGTATATATTATCATTACATGTGTGTATATATTAATATATTATCATTATTAAATTGTTCTTATGTCAATCCATGGGTCTCTTTCCCTTTTCCCCTTTAATTCTCTTCCCTATCCCCTGGGGGTGGGGGAGGGTGAGCGAGCGGTCGTGCAGAGTTTAGTTGCCAGCTGGGCTAAATCACGACAGAGACATAACCATCACTTCACTAAAAGAGTAAGAATTAGAGGGCAGAAGAAATTACAGCCTGCTTTTACAAATAAATGTGGGACTCAAGTGCCTCCAAGAATGTTTCAAGAAAAATCCAAGACATAAAACCTGCTACTTAGATCTTTAAATATCTCCACAAAGAGAACTACTGAGATAGCCAAGCGCAGTTAGTTACAACTAACTGGACATAAAAATTAAAAAAACTTTATACCTTAGAGTCAGAACTCATATAGATGCACTTTCATTTGTAATTAAAAAGCCCAGACTATTCTATTCTCTATCCTCCCATTCTTATCAACGGGACAGAAAGTTGAAAACAAATACTAATTTACTCATTCCTCCTCTCGTATTTCTTCCAGTGGTAAATAAAATCAGCTATTCTGGAATCAAATTAAAAATCCATCTAGTCCAGTAGCAGATGTTTCCCTTGCTGCATCTTTAGCTCTGCACCACTTATTGCTCAAGAATATCCCTGAGTACTAACCTATTAAATATCCAAACACTATTATTCTAACAGTTTATCCTTCGGTATCTAAAATATCTTCATGGCAATAAGTTTCATAAATTAACTACGACTTGTGTGGAAAAAAATCTGGCCCTTTGATGCCTAGTAATTTCTTTATTGACCTCTAGTTTCATGTCACTCAAGTTATGAGATCAAGGAATACCATTTTTTAAACCTTCTATAAGCTATTCCTGCTTTTAAATATCTTACTCTTCCTGAGAGTGTTCTCTTTTCCAGGCAAAAGAACCATTGGTGTTTTCTTGTGATCATCCTTGTTTGCTTTTTCAGTATGTGTACACATAATATTGAAAAGTTTGGAAAAAAGTTAGGAAAACACGTTGCCAAGGACCAAAACACAGCCTGTATGATCCCAACACAGCACAAGTTTACACAAAATACGGTGTCTGTTTTCTTGTCTTCACAATTAATAAACATCACACTTTCAGACAATGCTGTGCCTCCACCTAATCATCTAGCTAGCCTCAGCAGCTTCATGATCTCTTTCCCAACTAGCAATAACCATTGAAAAGCAAACCACTAAATGGATAACAATGGGGTTTCTTCCTACCTCTTCGTTCTGCAGGCATTCCATTGCATTTGATATTTTGTTCCACTGAAACTGATATCAGATTTTTTTCATGTAATTCTATATAATTTAGCAGCCACAGCAAAATTTATTACCTCACTGTTCCCTCCCTTTCCAAATGGCTTATTAATGTAATCAATAACACAACACAACATTACTGGAGGACTCTGTGTGCAGCCACTTTCTGTCACGAAAATTATTTTATTCATAGAATCATAGCAGGGTTAGGGTTGGAAAGGACCTCAAGGATCATCTGGTTCCAACCCCCCTGCCATCGGCAGGGACACCCTCCACTACACCAGGTTGCCCAAAGCCTCATCCAACCTGGACTTCAACACTTCCAGGGATGGGACATCTACAACTTCTCTGGGCAACCTGTTCCACTGCCTCACCACCCTCTGAGTGAAAAACTTCTTCCTTGTATCTAATCTAAATCTGCCCTCTTTCAGTTTAAATCCATTGCCCCTTGTCCTATCACTACACGCTCTCGTAAAAAGTCCCTCTCCAGGTTTCCTGTAGGCCCTCTTTAAGTACTGGAAGGCTGCTATAAGATCACCCCGGAGCCTTTTCTTCTCCAGGCTGAATAGCCCCAACTCTCTCAGCCTGTCTTCATAGCAGAGGTGTTCCAGCCCTCGGATCATCTTCGTGGCCCTCCTCTGGACCCACTCCAGCAGCTCCATGTCCTTCTTGTGTTGCAGACTCCAGAGCTGAATGCAGTATTCCAGGTGCAGTATTCCAGGTTCTCATCCACCAGCACTCCCAAGTCCTTTTCCTCAGGGCTGCTCTCAATCCATTCTCTACCCAGCCTGTACTTGTGCTTGGGATTGCCCCGACCCACCTGCAGGACCTTGCACTTGGCCTTGTTGAACTTCATGAGGTTCTCACAGGCCCACCTCTCCAGCCTGTCAAGGTCCCTCTGGATGGCATCCCTTCCCTCCAGCGTGTCCACAACACCACACAGCTTGGTGTCATCTGCAAACTTGCTGAGGGTGCACTCGATCCCACTGTCCATGTCACCAACAAAGATGTTAAATAGCACTGGCCCCAGTACCAACCCCTGAGGAACACCACTCATCACTGGCCTCCTCTTGGACACTGAACCATTGACCACAACTCTCTGAGTGTGACCATCCAGCCAATTCCTTATCCACCGAGCGGTCCATCCATCAAATCCATGTCTCTCCAGTTTAGAGACAAGCATGACATGTGGGACAGTATCAAATGCTTTGGATAAGTCCAGGTAGACGATGTCAGTTGCTCTTCCCCTATCCATCAATGCTGCAACCTCATCATAGAAGGCCACCAAATCAGTCAGGCAGAATTTGCCCTTAGTGAAGCCATGTTGGCTGGCACCAATCACCTAATTTGCCATGTGCCTTAGCATAGTCGTCAGGAGGACCTGCTCCATGATCTTGCCTGGCACGGAGGTGAGACTGACTGGCCTGTAGTTCCCTGGGTCGTCTTTTTTCCCCTTTTTAAAGATGAGGACTATTATTCTGACTAGAAGCTTCATTTCCAACACAAGGCGACCCTGATAGGCAGTTCTGGTAGCAAGGTAGAGTAGCAGTAGAAGACTCCATATCTCAAACCAGTCCTAGTGTACTTTTATTCCAGCCATTCAAACAATGACACTCAGAATTTACATATTCAGGTTCACAAAGACCTAGTGGTGCAGAATCTCTTTAATCATAAAATGGCTATAACACAGTTCAACAGACTTGAGGAAAATCATGAGCAAAGGATTAAGCTTTAACCAGCACAATTCTATGAAAAACAAAACCAGACAGCAGAAGAAAATTGTCAGAAGCTGGCAGCAACTGATGTAACCACTATTTCTAAGACAAGCACCAACATTATACTGTAAAGACGTATTTTGATTACTACACATGAAGACATCATTATCTTCAGAGCAAAGAAAAATCCTTTTTGTTTCCCCTACGCTTCCTTCCCATAGCTCAGAGAGATGACCTGCTCTGACTCAGCCAGCTTGACTTCCTTTACTGACTTCTTGCAGGTCAGTCTCCATAGCAGACTTAATGTAGCTTTACCTTCGGCTCTGAGTCCACCTGGACCTCAACCAGCCTGGCCTAGCTACAGAGTTTTGACAACTGAGATGCCTGCCAACACACTGTAAAGTAGAAATTTCATTTTTGGTTCCTAAATCTGCATTCAGTCATTTACATAATAGATAGGAATATTACCTCCCACAATGACTAGTCAATCAAGTTATCACTGAATTAAACATGACAGAAATTATGGCCACCTGTTTAGTATTTATTCTAATAACAACATTTTGTTATTCATTTGGCACAGTCATATATGAATTATGTCTTTAAGGATATTTCAAAATGCTTTGGCAAGACGTTGAAAACAACAGCGTTGCAGTATTACCTGGACATTACATTTTGAAGCAACAATCAACTTTCAGGAAAAAACAGCTTTTAGTCTCATTACTCAAAATACATCATTTTTTTAAGTGCCGAGACCAACAAAAACATTGAATCCCAAGTACTCCCTGCCTGAGGTGTTCTGCTGAGTGAGAAAATCCTGGGGAGACCAGCAGCAGCCAATTCACGACATACAGCATTCTCATTTGTGTCCAATCCACAGCTCTACAAACTCAAGTATCAGCATAGCTGTGTGAGAACAGCGTAGAAAATGTTCTCAGTCAACACTGCCCGTTTCTGCATCACCTCCAGGAGCTGCTCTTACAACCTGCACCTTTGTACAGGATGAAGATCCAAGCAGTCAGCTGCCCAGATCTTTCCTTCCCTTTCTCCTCCTCTTGTAAAAGGTCCCAACTGGTTCCCAGTGTTCTGAGTGTGAATCATTCTGAACAGATTAAAGGCACGCACTTTCTTACTTCCTAAAATCAGCCAGGCTTTGCGAGGGGCTGACCCCTTCTTTTCTTCGATGGAAAGGTACTGCAAATGCAGGACCTGACTGTGGGGGAGCAAGTAGAGCGGGAGTGAAGTTACTGCCCTAAAATAATGCAGTATTATTTACCAAATCAGCTCCTTTTCCCAGAGTACAGCAGGATAGCAAGCGCATCATTACTGATTCAGGAAGTCAAAAGAATGCTTTGTCATAAAATGATTTTCAAGCACCAAGCAAGTATTTTTGTTGCATAAAATGCTTATTTATAATCTTGCTTACAGAAAAATACAAGCTGTACCACACAATAAGAGCTCTGTCGTAATTGCTTTGAACCTTAGTGGTCAGCACTTCTGTCATGTTGTGTAAAGACGGTCAAATGCCTGTCCCAGTTTGGGGAAGATACCATAAACGCTAAGCTAGTTGGAAGATCATATCTGGTATTGATAAAATCACTAATCAATATAAGGATGCTGTAGTTTGTTTTACTATGTTACATCATTCGATAAAGATGTTTAGATAAAAAAAAAAAACAATTTTATTTGGACTTACCATACCACCTCTTGACAGGCTGAGGCACAACAGATTTCTTTGGAATGGGAGGGTGCTTAAACAGTAATACATGAAAGAACTCCAAGGTGCATGTATAAGTAAGGTGACTTCAGAGACAGCGTTGTGAGTCAGGTGAAAATGGCTAACTCTTCTGATGCACATGCAACAACCTACAGAGTCTATCTCCAGCACAATTGCTATTTTCAAGTTGCAGAAAGGGTTAAAGCTTTCAGAAAGGCTCAGCAGAGCTAAATAAAGAGTTGACTGCATTGTCTGTCTATATGTTCAAAACATTAAGGTGGTTTTCTTGTTGAGTATCAGAAACTGCAAGCCTGAAAAATTCAGCATTGATTATCAAAAGAAACCAAACACATATGTCTTGCCCTCCTTCTTCAGAACTTGACAGCTGAACTCTAAATTTTAACTAGGTATCATCATAAACACAGAAATTGCAATTAAGTGCTGCGCAGTCATGTTCAAAGTCCTCAGATTTCCTTATTATCCTTTCTACAGTGGAGCCTATGATTACTTGAAATAGACTGCCAAACATAATCCTAGTATTAATTAATTTAAACCCACTATCATAGTTACAAGGTGGCTCTCAGAAAAATGATTCTGTTTACTAAGTACTATAGTTTTGGTATTAACTCACTGTTCTCGCTTTATTGTAAGACTGAATCATGCTTTAACTTTTACTATACATACGGAACATTTAAGGTGACCAATACTTAAGCTGTTCGTTGCTGCAAACCATTGTTTTTTGGAACCTGCACAGGTTGGTGAACATTTAAACAGAAACACAACCATGACAATAACAGTATTTCTCTGAACTGTGTGATTCCAGTCTTGCGCAGTTTTCATCTACTAAAGGAAAGCTACTTTAGTAGATGTTTTTGAGAAGCCCAATACCATATAATGAAAATTAGGACTCGAACTCATTAATGATTCTATTCTGCTGTAATACTAGGTTTCATACATCTGACCAAGCTTCCTATAATCTGAAAAATCTGAAAGATTTATTTTAAAATCTAAAACAGTAAGGGAGATAAAGTGTGAATGGAGGATCACGAGGACAAGGCACAGCATGTTTTAGGAAGAGTGGGTTTTGGTGTACTCTAAAAGATGGTTAGGCTGAACATATCTCAGGCACAGTTAATAAGAGACATAACCTGTACCAGAACAGAAATCAACATTTCATTTCCTTGTAGGAAAAGTAATCTGCTTTGAACTTGGTCACACAGGCTGACTCAGCATTAACCAAGTATCTTGCAAAGAAACCTTACTGCAGCATTTTAAAAGATTACTTGAGAAAGTTTAGGACAAAACACTCCCACTTGAGTATTTGAAAAACCCTGAAATTTCCTCAAATTAAATTTTTATCTTTACTCTCTTTTGGAAGGTCCAAAATTTGTTTACCTCTTGTGCATTTTATTCCAGTGAGTTAAAATACAGACTCAGCGAATAATATCAGTATTATTACTACAAAGAAAAATTACTGCTCTTGGAGGGGATGGGGTACAATATTTCATTTGTTAATACACTTAGTTTCCCTTACACATTTCTTTTTTAAAGAAATGTAAGAAAATAAAAAATAAACACACAAAACCCAGGAACTGCACTGTAGCACTGACTGAAAGCAAGAATATTTTCACATCCACAGCCATATCCCATGCTACAAGCACAGTTCAACAGCAGCATTGTTCTCACTAGTCCCATGTACATGAGGACTTCAACAGCATTACTGTTGAGCAGCAACATCAAAACATTTATGCAGGAGTTGAGAATGTACCCTACAGTTCGCCATTCCCTCAAATTCTCATCACACTTTGCACTCCTGTTTTAACAATGAGCTTTCAAAACTGTCCAAGACATGACAGGACCGAAACATATTGATACTGCAAGATTTAGCAAAGTTTTAGCTTAATAACATCACGTTATTTCTACTGATATTTCTTAATACATATTTAATTTTTAGTTCAGCTAATGCACAAGTCTTTTTTTAATCCTATGAAAATATCTGGTACATGAACAAAACCAGACATGCTTTTTGCATACCATTAGTTTCTGCAAATTTCTGAATATCAGCCAGAGTTTTTAGCTCTTTCCTTGGGCAAGCTGATACGCACAAAGCAAGAGACTTGATCTTCTGATGTACTAGATCAATGTTGCATGGATCCAAGAAGAACACAAACCTAGGAAAGAAAAAAGTTAAGTTACTTCTATTCTAGTTAACAATTAGACTGAACAAAATCAAGTCGGCAGTTGGACTCGATTCTTATGGGTCCTTCTAACTTGCAACATCTATGATTCTTGGAATTTAATTTCAAACTAAAGGATTCAGCTAAGAATAACCTTCAGTCTACCCAGAAACACAGGAAATTTGGTATTATCATAATTGTGTGGGTTAAAAGAATTCAGGTACTCGCATGACAAATATACGGATATTTACATACTTCTGGATCACACAGGATGTTTAACTCTACCAGGTTCAAGTCTATTCAAAGGGCACTGTTCATAAAAAACAGCGCTTCTACCATTCCTCTTCACAGACACAGGTCTAAACATTCACAAAGCTTCACTCCTACCTTAATACTTTAAGATTTCCAACTTTTTCCAAAAAGACCCGACAAATCCCATACGGTTATACTTAACGCTGCAAAAGGGCAAAGTCCATGGCTATTTTAATGAATACACATTATTTAAGAACAATTTTTCGGCGTAGATTGATTTTCCACACCACACGTTCCATATTACTGAGCTGATTAGTCGTAATTATTTCGAAATAAAAATTGTTCAGATATTTCAAGTAGAACTGTGTAATGCTGAAGTGCAGTATTTTAAAGAGATTCTATAAGCTAACTTTCCATGACGAGTCACTGTCATTTAAAAATCCAGTTCATGAAGTGCGTATTATGGCTTCCCAGCCAATATCTTCTCCTGCACATTTCATCATGAACACTAACCATACAGTATTGTCCACTTATGGTATAATACAGATGCAGAATGTTCTTTTACTCTGTAGTTAAACAAGTCTTTCAGATTCCTACAATTCTGGTGATACACTATGCATTGAAATACTCTCTTCATATTAACTAACGTCGTCATAGCAAAACAGCACCAAACCACCATATAAACTGACATCTCTAGTTTTGCATTCTTCGTGACGGGAATTCACTCTGTAATCAATAAAAATCCCTTCTGCTCCCAGAAAGCATTTAGGTCCAGCCTGAACACTTTCAGTCTATGTGCCAGTTGCTGTCTAACTTTCCCACGCACAAAGACTGTTTTATTATCCAGTCGCAGTACACAAGAATTGTTACTTCTTAGTAGTTTTTGAGTCTTTCAAGACTTCCTGTCTTACTCCCTGAAAGTCCATCAAAACCCATGTCATCTGTATCAACAATAATGCGGTAATAGACTCCTTGCATTCTTAAAATCTTCCTTTTCCTTGTCCACACCTTTGTGAAAATTATCCAGTACTTTCTCTGTTTTTTTACTTAAGACATACTACACACTTCAGGACTCAGGAAAGTCTAAAAGCAAATGCAAACACACAACGTTCTGTCCCATACAGACAGCCAAGGAAACTGTGTGTGAGCAATAGGCCGCTAATTTCACATTTTTCCTTCACTTCAAAGAAAATAATCCTGAGTTCATACCAAGACATACAATACTTGTGTTAACTGGACACTCCTGTTACCTCTTCATATGGGCAAGCTCCTGCAGCTACTATTCCATACTGTAAGTGCACGCGGAAGGAGAGCATCTGCTCCTTTCAGAGTACCCGGTCGAAGTAACTACAAACAAGAACCTAGGGTCAAACCTGACTGACGTGGTAAGAGAGGCTGTGACGGGAACAAACCTGGTCAGTCCCACTAATTGGTAAGGATGTGTGGAGTGTGAGAATTCTCATCTTCCAGTAAGATTGTCTGGCTAAGTACTCCGCCAAATTGTGATGATAAGGAAAAGGAGGGAGACAGTCAGACATAAAACTTGACCAACTAGTTTTAATGAAAATAATCAAACTTTGTCAATCACCATAATTGGTGGGTTACCAAGAAGCTGCAGGAAAATCAGGACTTTACAACTGATAAGGATGCAAACCTGAGGGTGCAGGATGCAGGAGAGGGGGTCAGTGGGACTGTGCCAGCTGCTGAGGCAATGCGCATGGGGCAGGATTCAAGGAGAAACAAAGAAGGGGAGGGGGCAGACAGAAAGGACTGTAAAAGGGGCCAGTTATGTGTAAGCTGGGGTTGGTTGGTGCGCTGGCCTGACCAAGTCTGGTGCCTGCTCACTGCAGTCTGTCCTATCTTCTTACTAAATCCTTTCTTAACTCTCTGCATAGTCTCAGTTTCTATCCCATGTGCATGGATGCTGCAGCTACTGGGGGGACCAGCATCATGAATTTGGTGCCAGCAACTGGAGTCAGACCAGAGGCATTGAGTGCCCCAGGCCTGTGGTGTCAGCTACCAAAGGGTGTGGGGACTCAGCACCACCAACTGGAGCAGGGAGGGGTCTCGGCCACCAGTCACGGTGGTGGGAATGATCTGTGTCCCAAAAAACCCCAGCTATGGGAGTGGCAGGCACAGTGTGAGGGGCTCAGTGCCAGTGTCTAGAGAAGGACTGTGGGTCCCAGCCTGCATGGTGCTGGTTGTTGGCATGGGCCAAGCATCTGCACCTTCCCCAGAGCAGGCATGCGCAAGGTGCACGTTGTGTAACTCACCAAACTACAAGCTGTACCAGCTGGCACGTAGGAGGCTCTGGGTCCAGGCAGGGGTGTCAGGTGGGTGGAGGGTCTCTGTGGGTATGTGTGGGAGACCTGTGAGGGTAGGGCGCCTGTGGGACAAGTGTGCATACATTTGCCAGTGAGCACCAAGCTGGACCAGCTGCTGAGTAGGGGGGACTTATGGGGTGGGTAAGGGGATCTGGGCTAGGGGCAGAGGGGCTGTGCTGGTACTTGGGGCATCCGTAAATGTGTTTGTGAACATGGAGCATGTCATGTGTGTGCCTGCACTAGTGACCACCTCTCTCTGCCAGCCCACGAGGAGGAAAGAATGTGGCTGGCTGTGCTTGTGTTCTATGTGTGTCCTGCACATGGGCACTGTTGAAGACAGCGTCTGGTCAGTGCCAGCCCGTGTAACCAGCTGTTTCACTGTCCCATGTGTGTCTGTCCATCCATGTCCCTCAGCCCAGGCAGAAACCCTGCGTCTCAAGGCATGTCAGGCTCAGCTCCAGTGGTGGGCAGGAGGTTCCTTCAAATATCCCTTAACACATATTACCGAGACAATCCTAAGGAAACCAAGTCAGGAATGCTGGCTTTAACAAGCTAGAATCCAGCCTAGTCCTATCGTAATTTAAACTCAAGGATCAAGCCATAATTTTAATAGACTGAAGAATATTTTTTTTAAATAAATACTATGGTTTTAAGTCAAGCCTGGAAATTTAGAGACGCAATGCAACTACATTGCCATATGCAGTTTTGACAGAAGTGTACCATGTTGGCATACCCTTAAGCAGGCACATGTAATTCAAACATCGCATTGCAGTTCTGACAGCAGTAAGGCAGCTGCAAAGCAAACTCCAAGCTATCAAATTTGTGACTTCAATCCATGGTCTAGGAAGACATAAGTAAGATGATTTTTTTTATTTTTAATTTCTAGCAGCTCAAACCAAAACGCTAGGCACCACCACTATAGAGGAAAAGGTATTTTGGTTTTTGTTTTTAAAGCTACAATTTATGGAAAGTAAGCGATTTTACTGCAGAAAATTCCATATTGTGTCACCAGAACAGGTTTTCTTTCTCACTAGAAGAATGTACTTACATGCTTTGTGCTGCAATTTCAGTTATTCAGAGTCAACAATAGACTAATTTGTTGATAAGAAAGTAACTTAGATCAGCAATACAAAGACTGAAGTAAACAAAGTAATCATATTGTTAGAGAGGCTTCAACGCTGTAAATGAAAATGTTCACTACTGGAAATTCAGTATATCAGATTTACAACCCAGGAAGCATCTTTATGAAGTATCGGTCCTGCAGAGAAGGACTTAGGGGTACTGGTGGATGAAAAATTGGACATGAGCCAGCAATGTGCATTTGCAGCCCAGAAAGCCAACCATACCCTGGGCTGCACAAAAAGAAACGTAGGCAGCAAGGCAAAGGAGGCAAATTCCTCCCCTCTAGTCTGTTCTGGTGAGACCCCAACTAGAGCACTGTGTCCAGCTCTGAGGTCCCCAGTACAAGGAAGACATGGACCTTTTAGAGCGGGTCCAGAGAAAGCCCACAAAAATAACGAGAGGGCTGAAAGACCTCTCCTATGAAGAGCAACTGACAAGAGTCGGGCTCGTTCAGTCTGGAGAAGGGAAGGTCCTGGGTACAGCTTATTATGGCCTTCCATAATAAAGGGGGCTTATAAAAAAGATGCGGAGATACTTTTCACAAGGGCCTGTAGTGATAGGGCAAGGGATAATAGTTTCAAACTAAAAAAATTTTAGATTTTTATTAGATACAAGGAAGAAATTCTTCACTCTTGAGGGTGGTGAGGCACTGGAACAGGTTTCCCAGAGAAGCTGTGGATGCCCCATCCCTGGATGGGGTTTATTTAACTTTTGAAAAGCCACAGGGTCTGAAAAAGGTGAATAGCATGTTGTCCATCCTGAGGCCTGTAATTCAAAACGAACGTCAGTACAGCTTTTCAAAATGCATCATAAATTTTTTTTATGGATCTACAGGATAAGCTTCCTTATGCTTTACTACCATTTTGAGCTTACATTTCAATGTAATTATTTTTTCACTTCTGAAAGAAAAATCTAGATTTCTAGGCAAGTAATTCAAAATATAATTTTGAAATGACAGGAGATTAAAAATTTTAGCTTCTGACTGGTAGCTTACTACACAACTGTTCTATGACCTACTCAAGCCCATGAGAAATACAGCAGGCTTCTCTTCCCTTGCAAAACCAGGAAGACCAAGCATCATCATTTGGTACACTACACCTTGATTCTAGAAGCGCAGTGGCAAATCATACGAACAAGCCTATCTTACCTTCAAATATTTTGTACACTCTTACATTTGCCAGTGTCATTGATTTTCTGTCAGCCCTCAAGACATGTCTTTATAGGCAGATGGGTACTCTACAGAACAACTGTCTGCTGTGATCTATAAGCATCTTATCACAATAATGGAGAAGTGAATTAGAGTGATCACATGCACTCTAAACAAATTATAGACAGGGCATATACAGTTTCACTCAACCAAATTCTCTGCATGCATGTGCAAACTCTCCCTGGGTTTTCCCACAACCTAAAACCCAAGCATTTTCCTGTGTTAAAGGCATTTATTAAGGTGGAATGCCAGCCTAACTCTTCCCTATAATGGCACATGCACATCTTTCTATGCTTAAGTAAACAGCACTGACAGAATTCTGTCCAAGCAGCAAAGTATTGGTGATCAAAAAGTCAGACTGAGCTAGCATTACAGGGACTTATATTTGGCTGCCATGGTCATCATTTATTTGCAAATAAAAGGTCATTTTTTAACCCCCTTATAACTGTGAACGCTTGAAAAGCAAGGAGCTTATTTGAAGCAGATAGGTTTAATGAGAATTCACCGCCAAGACTAGACTATAATCTCATGTCTGACTCTAGAGGATAGCCTATCAAAGCTGTACTGTATTTTCTTTGTAGAAATAAAAAGATGCCTGATTCACTCTTTGTTGATGAGATCAGGCTGTAAAATCCTCCTTCCCAACATTACATCTCACTCGTTTCAGCATATCTGCTACACATGGATCAAATCACACCCCTGTGAGGACTCTGCTCCTCACCCTTACCACCCAGATTTCAATATCCTCACAGACCACACCCGTTACACTTCCTCATTACAGTACCTATGGGCTGCTGTCATTTACAAAGAAGAAAATGTTATTTTTACAGATGATTTAGCTTTTCTGCCTTGGGCTAGGAAATGAAGATAGAATCACCGTGTAAGCAGAATGAAATGAGAATAATTTCGTGTTTCCAGAATCACATTTGTAGAGTTTAAAGTCCTTTCTTTCTCTATACAAACTGAAATGTACAGGTAGTAAGAAAAGGTTATTTTTCCAGTCTGTCTCAAAAGTATCAAAAGTACTCCTATAAAACATCATGAAATACTCCTATGAACTGCACCTCAGACACTGCAGGAACTCCATCTGCTAGAGGCAGATGCAAACCAGATAGCTGCTTCCGAAAAACTGCCAAACAAATTTAAAAAGCCATAGGGTGTGAGTGTGGGAAGGATCACCTGCTTATATAAGAACCGGCCTCTTTCAAAGCTAAGTACCCTGGACTGTACTTTGCCGTGAACACTTACAAAATAATCTGCCTTGGTGGAAGGTTTTCTCTCACTCTCAACCAAAAAAGGGATAACGACATCCCATGAGCGTATCCATTCTTTTGCTTAGGTCATGCCTCATGCCACGATATCTTTATTAGGAGAACATAATCCTTTTGAACCTGACTAAGACTTTGACAAGCAACGGGCTCTATCAACTGTGTTAAAAATAGTCTCTATTTTTATTTGCTGCCTTTCAATCTTGCCTTTATGAAAGGAAATCACTTAGCAGTGGTAAATGGTTCTCTGTATGATGGCCCAATTTCTGTCATACATAGGAGAATCATAGAATGGCATAGGCTGGAAGGGACCTTAGAGATCATCTAATCCAACCTCCCTGTCATGGGCAGGGACACCTCTCAACTAGATCAGGCTACTCAAGGCTCTGTCCAACTTGGCCTTGAACACCTTCAGGGAGGGGGCATCCACAACTTCGCTGGGCAATTTATTCCAAAGTCTCACCACCCTTGTACTGATGAATTTCTTCCTAAGATCTAATCTAAATCTGTTCTCCTTCAACTTAAACCCATTTCCTCTTGTCCTATCAGTGGACACTCTTGTAAAAAGTCCCCCCCCAGCCTTCCTGTAGGTTCCCTTCAAGTATTAGAAGGCAGCTATTAGGTGCCCCCAAAGTCTTCTCTTTTCAAGGCTGAACAATCCCAGCTCCCGCAGCCTGTCCTCATAGCAGAGGTGCCCCAGCTCCCGGATCATCTTTGTGGCCCTCCTCCGAACACGCTCCAACAGATCTATGTCTCTCTTATGGTGGGGACACCAGAACTGGATGCAGTATTCAAGGTGGGGTCTCACAAGAGCAGAGTAAAGAGGGAGAATCACCTCTCTCGACTTGCTGACCGCGCTTCTCTTGATACATCCCAGGATGCGGTTGGCCTTCTGGGCCGCATGAGCGCACTGCCGGCTTATGTTGAGCTTCTCATCTGTAAACACCCCCAAATCCTTCTCTTCAGGGTTACTCTCAACCCACTCTGTGCCCAGTTTGTATTTGTGCCTAGCATTGGCCCAATCCAGGTGAAGGACCTTGCATTTTGACTTGTTGAAGCTCATGCAGTTAGCACTGGCCCATTTCTCAATCCTATCAAAGTCCCTCTGTACGGCATCTCTTCCCTCAAGTGAGTCCACGGCACCACACAACTTGGTGTCATCGGCAAACTTACTGAGGGTGCACTCAATGTTGTCATCCATGTCGCTGACAAAGATGTTGAACAGCAATGGTCCCAGAACAGACCCCTGAGGAACACCGCTTGACACTGGTCTCCATGTAGACATTGAACCATTGACTTCACTCTTTGAGTGTGACCATCCAGCCAGTTCTTTATCCACTGAGTGGTCCATCTGTCAAATCCGTGTCTTTCCATTTTAGAGACAAGGATGTCATGTGGGACAGTGTCAAACGCCTTGCACAAGTCCAGGAAAATGACATCCGTTACTTTACCCATGTCAACCAGCGCTGTAGCTTTGTTGTAGAAGGCCACTAAACTAGTCAGGCATGACTTGCCACTAGTGAAGCCATACAAGAATACTACACTATTAATTGTTACATTTCAATACAGAGTCTGAGTTTCTCTGCCTTCGCACAACTCAGACAACATTTCTTTTTAAAAGGTCAGCGAGTTTAAAATTGTAATTTTAAATTTTGTATCTTCTCTCACAACACAAGAATGATGATTTTGTATTGAACACACCTGATTTTAGAAAGCACATAAGCAGAAAACTTATGTGTAAGTTTTAAACCCTTCAACCCTCCTAGAAGCTGTGATTCGATTAAGAAATTATTCTTTTGACAGAAGAAAAAGACTGGCTATTTTATTTAAGTCAAATTTTTCTGATAGCACAGCAATTACCTAGCCACATTAAATCTTGAATCAGATACTTCAAAATCTTTACTACAGCAACTCAAAATAAGCAGATCTTAGAAAAGCATCCTTCCAAAATAATTCATGGAAATTACAGATTTTCTGTGATTCTGAAAGTAAAGTGTGAAGTGAAAGGCTATCATACTCAGAAATTAAAGACTTTTCAGTTCTTTGAAATAATAAACAGTGAAAGAAACATCCTTTTTGTCAA
The DNA here is from genome assembly GCF_009769465.1 of Tauraco erythrolophus. NCBI lineage: Eukaryota > Metazoa > Chordata > Aves > Musophagiformes > Musophagidae > Tauraco > Tauraco erythrolophus. Next base: position 61,904,176 of record NC_141496.1, read on the forward strand.
TCAGTATCACTGTTCTAAACTTACGCTAAATAGTTTGTTTTCTAAAGTCACCCAAGTTATGCACACGCACTACGAGCACTGACCAGCAGACAGACTTCAACAGATGTTCGCAGGTTTTCAACCCTTCAGTCCACGATTCTTGTTATTCAGCTCCAGTATTACTCCTGCAGTATGTTTGGTTTTTTCCTGTTTTGATCTGTAAGTACGTGTTTTCACATGACACAGCCTAATAAGAGCTGCGGGCTGCTGAAAAGTTTTGTGCATTTTCTCTACAAGCCACTTCTATATAGCCTGTTTATGGTTTAAATTTTAAAGTCTCATTTTACTGCTTTGTATATATTCCATCTCCCCCTAAACTCAGTGGCAGAAACTGAGCATAACAGCATCAAAAGCGAACCATTCCTACACAGATCTCAAAGGCCTGCTCCCAAATATGAGAATACTTGTCATATCTGAAATTCTAACAAACAAGATTCTTCAGTGATCTGATACGATCTCCTACATGAAGTGGATGCTAAGAAAGGGAAATTCCTCAATGACTTAGCTGTACTCATATTGCACATCCATCAACATACACTCTCCAAGTACAGTTGCTGGTTGTTACAAAAGATTGTTGTTCTCTAGGCAAGAAGAGTGGAGAAGGACAAGTAGGAATCAGTTAACATATCCCTTTTCCCATTTTATTGAAAATCACTCTCAAAGGAAGAAAGATTTTGCCTTTCCTGGTTTGCAGAATGAAGCAATTGAATCACATACTCACTTCTTGTGTGTGAGGTCCAGACCACTGTTGATTATTCCTTCCACTTTGACATTTTTCTGTCCACAAATATTTCCATAACTGTCATATCCTGAAAGCAGTCTTGCAGCTGCTCCTGTAGCTATTGAAAAGCCACAGATAAAACCCTGGAGGAGAAAAAAAACCCATGGTTTAGTAATACTCTGTTTGACAGCTGGGAAAAGTCAGTTTAATTGATTTGTTTCTAAGCAGAGATTTTTAAAAATTCTTTCAGGCTGAAAAAAGGAAGACAAGGACCATCCACAGAGAACTGTTGTGCAACTGTAAAATTAAATGCAAGACAAAAAGAGGATTCAGACATTTAACACTGCATATTATGCAAGCAGTGTTAAGAACCTTGTAGGTGTTTTTTTGAGAGTCATATTGTCAGCAAGTTGTGCATGAAGCTGAAGGGAGGCCAACTGCAGGCAGTGAAGGAGAGCTAGAAGCAGAGCTAGAGTTGTCAAGGACTAGTATGCAGCTTAGAATATTCCAGACAGTCCAGATTTTCTTGCTTTAGGATTTTACCTTCTTCCTTCAAATTATGTGCTTTCAAAGATGAGCTAGAATGAAGAGGCCTATCTGATATAAGTTCTTTTTAAGGATATCCTCTAAAGCAAGTGACCTAGTCAAGGCCACTATGATTCCAGATGCTGGGTTCAAACGCAGGAAGGAAAGAGACGCAGATCAAGAGAATGGAAAAAGGCTCAGAGTAACATGGAAGATAACCAATGTCAGGCAGGTCTTGCTGTGAACTTTCAGAGATATTTCACCAGCAAAACCAAGATCGAGACAGTAATGATGTGAATGGAAGACTGGCCCAAAAGAATCATTAGCTCTCTAGCAACATCACTGACAGGAAGAAGCAAACCATCAGCTCACTCTGCTACCATCAATGAACTGTTTTTACAGATGAGTCAAGCTAAGATTTGAGAAGGGGAAGCAGACTAAACAGCTGAAGCAAATGCATGGAGCAACAGATGGCAGTGACAGGATCAGATCAGAGGAGATGATGACAACAGGTAATGAAGTCAGCATGGAACAGTTAAAACGTGGGTGTTCCAAAGGTCTGAAGATACAGGAGAGTGACCTTCCCTGACAGACAGGCTATCACTACAGGGATATTCCTGACAGCAAGTTGGTCATTATCTTTCTCTGGCCAATGCACTAATGCAGTTATAGACTTAATATTCAAAGGGGGGAAAAAAAAGGGAGTAAAGTGAGAAAAAAGCTATCAAAAGTAATAAATAAAGCCAATGTCCAGCATTCACTTTCAATTTTCAGCTACCTTACTATTTCGTAAGGGACATATTAGCATGATTTTACACACAAGAGTACTCAGGTTCTTGGCTGGTTAAAGAATTTTTTCCCTACACACTGGGTTAAGGGAAATCATGCAATTCCTTCCCCATCTAATCTAATTCACAACAGTGGATGCAAACTCTTCAACAATATAATATTCACAGAATCCTTTGAGTTTTACTCACCATTCCTATGCAGAAGAGGATGAATAAGAGCAGCCATGGTACATCTGTGCAGCTGTGGTCCTCCAGAGGTTTCCACTCTCGCTTGGAGCTCTTGTGTGAGAAGAGAGAGATGAGGTTAACAACACTTACTTACTTGTCTTCTGCTCTTAATAGAAAAAGCCAGAAAATGATTCTCCAGGACATTAACATACAGCAAAAATTATCTTTAAATTCTGATATAGCTGAAACAAGTTGGCAAAAAAAACTTAGAGAGTAAGGCTTGTGAAAGACACTTCAAAATAAGTGCCTCCACTGGAAGCTAGATTGACAGTTTATCCAGGAATTTACAAGTACTTATTCACAAAATATCATATTTTCACTTCTTTTTTTATTAACAGAAAAGAGAAGCCAATGTCTTGGAATTGATAATACCTGCTAATTGCAATCTTCTACAGCTACCTTCCAGTAACCATCTTTCCAAGAAGGATAAAAGGTTAAACTTTTCAAAAACTCCCAAGTTTTAAAACAATATTGGCAGATTTAACAAGTACAGCACAGGTAGAAAGGAGGTAATAAATTGCTGTTAAAGGAACAGTTCTCTATGTGCCAAGAAGCAGCTGAGCTTAACATTTCAGCAAAGAAATCCCTAGTCAGTATTGTCCAGGTGTCAGAAAGGACAGTCTTGTACTTCAAGGTTGAAACACTCAACGATGGAGGCTCTACTGCAAAGTTGCAAGCAATTCAAATAGTTTGCTGCTCATGAGGTAAAATTGCTCAAGTGTGTATTCACTGCTAAGATAATTAAAGTCTGTTGAAAATAGTAATTTTGCCATCTAGGTGAAGCGTTTTTAAGAAAAGAATGAACATTGGCTGTAGCATAAAACTAACGACCATATCAGAATTTGGTTATTATAACAAAAATACTGATTACAGCTACTTTTAAAAATATATAGTGGCACAGACAAGTTTCTTCAACTAGTTTCCAAGTACTAACTGTTCACACACACCTACAAAGACCTGAAAAACAGACACATTGTTTTCACACTTGAGGAAGAAAAGGAGATTGATATAGGGAGAATACAGAACAGCTCCATTCAGAGACAGAGCAGAAGGGGTAACCTATTCGAATTTTGAATTTCTTTTTCCTCTCAAGACTCTGAAGCATCTTCAAGACTTTGTTGACAAGGTAGCAAATGTCAGTACTGAATTAAAACAGAACAGTTGGGAAAATGTCAACAGCTTTTATCTCCAGTACGTATTTTTGCAGATTTTTATCAAAAAAAGCTATAGAATGTAACTCGTGATACTAGGAAGGTGGGTTTTTTGTTATTCATTACATTCTTTTTTGCTAATTCACAAGCACAAAATAACCTTTACAGCTCACAGCATTAGAAAACTACAAACTGGACACAATATAAATGAAATCCTGCATGCACCATGCTTCAAAAAGCACAATGTTCTAAGTAGTCTGGCTTTGCATTAGGGAATTCCGTGCTATTTTTGAAATCTCATACTAAGGAAATTCTACTTGCAGATGTTCTATTTATATCGTTAAAGAAAACCGCACAAATTCATTCTGAGTTCTGAACATCAACCTTCTATTTTACTCAGTAATCAGTAGAGAGAGGTTCTAAAAGGTCATATTATGCACTCTACTAAACTCGTTCAATAAAATGGTGTTCCGATTCTACCAGTTCACACTTAAAACTAAGACACTATTCAAACTTAAAATTTATAACAAATTGAGACATTTATATTGCTATAATTAGCATAACCATAATTGCATAAAATATCTAAAGTTCCACGCTTCCCATTCCAAAATTCACTCCAAGAACCGTGGACTCTTTAGAGATTTACTTTTATTTACAAACAGCAGAGATAAATTTCAGCTGTAGCTGCACCTTAAGAGTAAGCTGCTCTTGACAAAAGAGGCAGCAGTAAGATACATTGCGTGGTATGGCTTGTTTGTTTTGTTGGGTTTTTTTTATACCCTCTCTGTACCATCTGCAAATCAAATCTTTTAATAGGATTTTTAAAAGCCAATGGACATCCTCTGGAATAGCTCTGGTAAAGATTTAGGTTGTCTGACTAGTCACAGCTACCATAAGTAATCCACTTTATGTAGTAAGTGAACTGCAATTTATATGTCAAAAAGAAACCAGAAATGCCACCGTGTAATGGATGGAGGAATTAATTCTGTCTTTAGTCTTTACTCTGCTCCAAAACATAATAAAAATTAAAAAAAAAGCAAGGTATTTTTAACAAAATGTACCCTTGGAGGCAATTCAAAAGGCACTAGATACTTACCAACCCTCAAAATAACCACTCAACGTACTAACATGGTACGAAATTACACATCTTTAGAACAATGTCTCTCTCCCGAATGCTGTGCAATCTTTCTTCTCTCCAGATCATGCTACAAACCAAGATAGCTGCCAGTATCTATCTGCTGTTTTTTTTCTCAGTTGCTTCCTTGTACTCAGGATTCCCACTGAATCTTCTTGCTTAGCTCCACAGCCCTTCATCCTCATCTCTGCTGTCGGTGTCCACGTCTCTCTAGCGACTACTCTCTGTCCACTCTACACCCTTAGATGTACACTGAGACATGTTTACTTGATATTCATACTTGGATAACACAAATTGTTAAAATCTATGGTCAACATAAGGTATAACAAATGTTGTTTGTTCTGCAGTCTGGAAACTACGCTTTGTCTCCGTAGTAATGAAATGCCATAAAATTTTAGCAGACATGCTTTGCCTGCAATCTTAAACCAGCACTTCTACTGATTTCAGCTTCTCCTCCAGACAGATTAAGAGCCTTCAATATTTGCTGATGCAAGAAAACCAGATAAGCTAGAGGAAAAATACTTTTTTTTTAACTATTTGATTAATTTTAAGTTTTCTCCTACAACAGAGCTTTTATAAATTATGCTATCCATGGATACTGTTACCATTAACAAAGCATAGGATCACCTGCACACCATTATGACAGCACAGAGAATCAGGAGCTCTATCAGATAGCAGGCAAAAGCGCCTCTCTCTACAAGACAAACTTGCAGATTGGGAACACTTCTCCTGCCCATAACAGCTCTTCTGTGCTGACCCTAAGAGTTAAGAATTGTTTACTCGAGAACCCAAATGAATGTGTTAAGAAGCTTACATCTATCCATGTTGCAGAAAACTCAGCAAACTCAACACTTCTCAAAAACAAATTACAGCTTCTGGGCGCAGCACAATTTTACAATTGTGTCTTAATTCCACACCTAGAAAGTTGAATGTCTAAAGTTGGGCTGCCTCTTGCAGAAGTGTAAGGAATGCCAGGGCATTAGCTGTTTGGGTTTTTAGTCTAATTCAGAGCTAGGTGGTCTCAAGAGAGCTAGTACTTGCATACAAAAGCAAAATAAAAAGGGGACATTTTCTTGGTATTCATTGCATCCAGTCACTTCAAACAAACACAGAAGTCCCCAAGTCTAAATTTCTTTCTCCCTGCCACTTCCAAAATAGACCTTTGCAGCACCATATAAACAGGTTTGGATTTACATCTCTCCCACATACCGTAATATACTTTACAGATACCAGTATAGCACAGAACCAGTGGTTACCACTTTCACTGTTAACTGCAATAGCTGTACCAGATGCTACCATACAAGCACTCACCATCCCCAACCAGAGTGCAACACACACATAAGCACCCAAAAAAGTGTAAAAATACAGCATGCCAGCAGAAGACTACAGATGCAAGGAATTACAGAGAAGTTTTTTTAAACACAGAATGTCTTACGCAATGTACAATTTGGGAGTGACATGACTGAAGCAAGAAGCCAAGTAAAGAACATCTGCAGTATTACATACATGGATAATCAAGCTGTGGGTAAGTAGCAAAGATGTGAATAAGATCAGGATAAGATGGAATTTGCCATCAACAGAGGATGTTGCAGCACCATAAGAAAGGCAGCAGAAAGAAATCCTAGAGTCTTGCGATGATCGGATCACATGTTTCAGGAAGAAGAAAATGAAGCTACTGTCAAGACAAACAGGCTAAATTAGAATTTGACAACCCAGTGAATAACTGGTCCAAGTAACATCCACTGGATGAACAGGAGACGCAAGAAGAGGTCAGACTCCAGGCTTCACTCTGGCTAGTGAGTTTAAGCTAGCAAATGAAGAATATATAAGACTATTCTGATTTGTATATGAACACACAGGTTGCAAGAATACTGACGTAGCTTAATTCAAGCAGTTGAGTACAAAAAATAAAACAAACAGAACAAACAAATACAACCCTCACATTTTTCAGCCCAAAACAAGTCTTAGAGACCCAGGATGAAAGATGTCCCATCGAAATCTTATAGGAAGATTTACTAGTCATGTGTAAGAGCAATCTTCCAAACTACTAATCTGACTCCAGGACTACCATATGCAGCATTAAGAAAGCCAAGAGGAGACACCATTTTAAAGCAATGTCCACAGTCAGCAAAGCCAAACTGAGTTAAACTTCATGAGATCACAGTTACATGAGCTATGCCATTCTGGCAAGAGAAGGCTTTCAAGTGAAGGTGCTCCCAACTTCTGCAAAGTCCACAGTCGGGACAAATTTTTCACTACCCCTACTTGTAAGTAACAGATGAAACTTAGTGATCCAATATTCTTCTACTTCAGCATTTGGTTTAAATCAGTCCCATTTCAAGAAAAAAAAAATCAGAGAAAATAAGACAGAAAAGTTGAAATAGTTTTTATACAGGAATGCACACAAATCATTTTGACATTCCCTCTTAAAAAGCAATCAATTATTTTGTTTTAGTTTCTTCTTTCTTTCAACTTCGTTCTAACACAAAAGGCTGCTGCAAAACATCCAGTTTTCCATTTGCAGGCGTTAAGAAGAAGCTTTCATATTTTCAATGCTTAGAAATGGCGACTTTTTTGTATTGACTACTGAATGCAACACATGACATTTTGATTGATCCGTCTAAACAATCAGGCCTAGATTTATGAAGTTTTGTTCAGATCATAGCATATCCAGGCACTTCAGCATTTGGCTCATTCCCTCCTTAACAGTTCATACCATGCTTTAAGGATGTGACTTTTCAGACCACTTACGAGTTCTGAAAAACTTGTTGGTTCAGCTGGTGGGTTACAGTACTGCCAGACACAAATGCAGTGTATGGAAACTTCACCACTGCTTTCACTATTTACTTTCATTAATTGACCTTTTCTTAAAGACTGGATAAGTTCACAAAATAAATCCATCCACTACTCTCCCCTCACAAACATACACTGAATTTTTTTACCTTTTCTGTACCTTATATCCAACTTCCAGGTTTTAATATCTCAATCATCACAGCAACTTCACATCCTTTAAAAAGATTTCTTCCCCCCGAGCATTTACAAAACATAAGAAAATCTAAGATTTATCTTCGTTTCACAGAACTGTTGCATTAGGCTGGCAATTACGAACACTGGTATGCATGAATATCCAAACACTAGCTTGTTCCTCAGAATGGTGTCCATGGCCATTGTTTTCAGTGGGACATCATTTTGGTTTTTAAGCACAAAACCCAGGTAAAAAACAAATCGATAGTTCTAGAAGCCATGGAACTAGTTAAGATTGATTTCCTTTGGACTTTCTGCACAGTGTAATCAGATCCTCTGATACCTAACAAAGGGAAAGTTCTGATCATAGTTCTTCATGCACTGGAAACAATTCCTGATCTTTTTTTCCCCCTCTCATTTAGGTTCTCTGACATTTAAGAGTAACTCAGCTTTTGTTACAGTCCCTTTCTCTGAGGCAGCGGTTTGACCTCAATCTTTCATTAAGCTCACAGGAACACAATGGCTTTGAATCAACTATCACTGCTGAATTGGCTATCACTGCCAAGGTAGCCAGTCAGATCAATGATTTTTAAAGAGCTATTTGAGGGAGAAGTAGTTTCCTGAAGGAATGAAATATGTGTAATCTGTGCAAACTTTTTTTTTTTAAATATAAGTTACTAGCAGTTTAAAATACTACAAAAGGGTAACATAAACGAACTTTAAAATAGCTTTGATTTATTTTTTTTGCCCTGCAGAGAGCCACTACAGAAAAATTTGGAATATCCATTGTTATAATGTCTACGCAGTTTCAAAAATTATAAGAAAGTATAGGAAAATCCGCTTTGCAAGGATGACAGCTTTTTTCTTTTTAAATTAAAGGCTAGTTTTTACCATACTTTTAAAATTCCTCAGGGATGTTATCACTGCTGTGGCAGGTTAAGATCATTTGTTACAAAACCTCATCCTAAGAACCACATACATCTAACTACATCCCCTTTAAATTCTATGTTGTTTTATTACCTTGATGTAAACACTTGCACTCAGAGTAAATGCAACTGTAGCTCAGAGCAGGAGAGTAAACAGAAACAACTGCTGTTTGTGTGCATAAATCAAAGAATTAGAAATGACTGTGTAGCTATTTATCTACATAGGAGACAAACAGCCACAGTGCATAAATAGCATTAATGAATACCACTTAGAGGCAAAAAAGGGTATTCATCCTGATGGAGATCTTTAGCGGGAAATCACCATTGCGTCCTGCAGAACCTACCTTTCTGAGAAGGAAGGCTGGTTCTGACAAAGCACCAGAGATCCAACTGACTATATGAATAGCATTCAGTTTATTCCAATAGCACAATGAGTACACAATACAGTCATTTTACACCTACAATGCAAGTTCAATTCTTCAGAACGGGTGGGTCCATTGCAATACGTGCACGACACATAAGGCACGGTCTGCTCCTTAGTTCTCCTTGGGAAATGGGTGAGCCAGGCTAAAGAGGTTGCTACCAAGAAGTCATCCAGTCCAGAAGTTGTCCTGTCAAGTTTAAAACTACATCTTCACATGCTACTGAAACATCCTCACACTGCCAAAAAGACAGTTCTTGAACCATTTTTCAGCGTTTCCTAATGACTGTTTAAGGAGCTGATTCTCTACTCATTTCTTATCTTTACGAGCTAAAGAACAGCCCCAATTATGTGCTGGTCTTCACCACTAAGCATGCCACCTATGAAAAACAGGAACCATCATTTACTCGTTTACCAAAGCATTTCCACTGCAAGAATGTAATTCTCCAGTTTACCAAAGAGCATGGCATCTTCCTGCCCAAGACAGAGCACAAACTGTCTACACTATTCAGTCGTTTAAGAGAAGAACTAGCAGCAATCATATATTGTCCTAATAAAACTTCCTCCTCCTCTAAACAGGTCCTAATTCTAGAGCTAAAGAGGAAGAGGAGACGAGTCCTGACCATGAGCATTAATAGTTTAGGATGTTTCTAGATCACTGTAAGCTGCAGGCTAAAACCAAGACAAGTCCCCTATTCCATAAGCAGCTGCAGCCATTTTGACATCAAATGAAGTAATCAGCCATTCCTCTCCTTTCACAATAAATGTTAAACTCCAGTTAAGATGACCAGAATGGAGCATCTCGACTACATTTTGACCACAAGGTGGTTAAAACATATGAGATACCAATTACAGATGTAGACTAAATGTGTCTCACTATCAACATGAGTCAGTAATTATTTCATGAAAAACAGAGCATTCCTCTGCATACACAGCCAACTTAGTAGATAATTACTGATCTGAACAAGCATGTAAAACATCAGAATATAAAATTAAAATCTAGCAAATTGTTTCACATTTTCAAACGAAAGCATTAGGCACTTTTAACCTGTTAAAAGATACCGCACAAGCGAATTCATACTGAGAGGGAGAGAAAAGACCTAGACATTTTCTAACACCTTCATAAATAACAAACAGAGCCTAGAGTCCCTGACAATGCCAATATGAAGGTCTATGCATGTTACCTCTAGGGAGAATGAAGTCTACAATTATTCTAGGATTTTCTATTACTCTCAAGATTGGATGGCACTGTTCCTAAAAAAAGCCCCCTCAAAAACCCATACTTAATTCCCCACACACATTCACACATCCTAGGCACAAATACAAACTGGGCACAGAGTGGGTTGAGAGTAGACCTGAGGAGAAGGATTTGCGGGTGTTTACAGATGAGAAGCTCAACATGAGCCGGCAGTGCGCTCATGCGGCCCAGAAGGCCAACCGCATCCTGGGATGTATCAAGAGAAGCGTGGTCAGCAGGTTGAGAGAGGTGATTCTCCCCCTTTACTCTGCTCTTGTGAGACCCCACCTTGAATACTGCATCCAGTTCTGGTGTCCCCACCATAAGAGAGACATAGATCTGTTGGAGCGTGTTCGGAGGAGGGCCACAAAGATGATCCGGGAGCTGGGGCACCTCTGCTACGAGGACAGGTTGCGGGAGCCGGGATTGTTCAGCCTTGAAAAGAGAAGACTTTGGGGGCACCTAATAGCTGCCTTCCAATACTTGAAGGGAACCTACAGGAAGGCTGGGGGGGGACTTTTTACAAGAGTGTCCACTGATAGGACAAGAGGAAATGGGTTTAAGTTGAAGGAGAACAGATTTAGATTAGATCTTAGGAAGAAATTCTTCAGTACAAGGGAGGTGAGACTTTGGAATAAATTGCCCAGAGAAGTTGTGGATGCCCCCTCCCTGGAGGTGTTCAAGGCCAAGTTGGACAGAGCCTTGAGTAGCCTGATCTAGTTGAGAGGCGTCCCTGCCCATGACAGTGAGGCTGGATGAGATGATCTTTAAGGTCCCTTCCAGCCTATGCCATTCTATGATTCACTTCAGAGGAAAAAAAAAAAAGTAGCAACTCCAGTGAACTAGCTCTCTATAAAATCTTCAAGTGGTGACTGCATTCTGTTTGTCTAAAGCAAAGTCTTTAAGTGTTAAAACTATTTTCAGTTTATGACTTCATCAACTATCTTACAATTTGTCATAGAAAACCCATAGTTTACTGCACTGTAAAGCCTAGGAACACTGTGCAAAGCTGATCTAGTTAAAATGCTCACCATTACCTACAGACTTCCTAAGCATGACCTGCAGGTGTTCATATAATGCACCAAGCAGTGGCTTACTGCAGTTTATCACAAATTCAGACGATTCTCTCAAGTTCACAATAAACGTGATCTATTACACAGCAAATTATTGGTATGCCTCCATTACCAGAGGAGGAATATGCACCAGCAAACCCAGACTTTTACTCGATTAAATAATACCAGTTCCCTGGAAAAATGAACCACTCTGTATTAATAAAAATATCTCCACAAACACACCAAAAAATTCTTAGTGTGGACTTAGCATTGACCTCTGGGGAAGAGCAGTATTGCTTCTGCCTCAAAGAGCTTGCTGATTGTAGCATTCTCCTGGGAGGGAGAGATTTTAATTCCCCCAGACTTACAGAACTGAATTTAAGTCTCCCACTTCCAGGGGCAAGTGTCACTGTAATACCACCACAGCTACAAGTGGCAGCTGTCTCTGTAAAGAACAGAAAACCATACACACTGCTCCCCGTAAGTGCCCTCCAAGGTGACACCAACCTCTGGATAACAAACCAGGTGCCTCTGGGCCATTCCAAAAGGGACTGCATTACAGAATGTGCAAATCACAGTGGCGTCCAACACCCATTTTTGTGGAATTTCTGCTTCAATTCCATTCCAAAATGCTTTATTTTTCAATTTACTGCTAAGCAGACATTAGTCATGTTTTGGATTTCACTCAGAGCCACATGTCACTACTTTACATATAAGCACCCACGTCCTTATTTGCCTAAAAACTCCATATCTTCACTTGTCCTCCAAGGGCTTGTCCACTGAAAAGATGCATCTGCTCTTTATTATATGAAACTCAGAGCTCCTGCTAGGAAAAGTATTTTAGAGGTGTAATACTCCTCTAAAGTTATCCACCAAAAGGTAATGCATTTATACTTGGCTTCTCTGCAGAGACTAAGCATACCCCCAATTCAACATGTCCACACCTGCTACTTCACTAATGTTCTCATACCCTGCACACAGTATTTACGAGTTTTCAACATAGTGTAAACAAAATTGAGACCACATAAGACAGCACTTACAGCATTACTGATGGTGCAATACAAAGACATCTACCCTGAAAATTAACACTGGAAGACTTCACTTATGAAACTGACGTATGCTGTGTTGTATATCATCTTCCACTCATCTTTTCAGCCAACTCATATTAAACATCACTTCTAAAACTCCTTTATTACATGCTTCCACCACAGCTACAACTTAAATATTTATCTTGAAACATAACACAGCTGATTAAACAATGAGCTGACATGATCAGCACACCTACTGAGATTTTAAAGTCCAGACAGAAGGCCATCCGCAGACAAAAGCTCAGTTTTTAACCCCCAAAGAATTTAGTTCTTGTTTCTTTTCTTCATTACACATTGTTCACTACTTATTTGAAAGTAGCAATAAATAAGGACACTTTACAAATATCATAGTAATATTTTTCAGGGGATTAAAATAGCCATTTCAAAGCATGTTGGGTACTTCCATTGTTCTTAATCATTACTAAAAAGTAGTCATAAAAAAACCAAAACCAAAAACAACAGTTCACTTTTGAAGACATTTTGCACCCATTAAATCACTTCATCACACTGAATTTTCTATTTGTACATCAACCTGTTTAACTAATTAATAAGAGATTTTATTTTTACTACAAGTCTGCAAGGCCCAAATTACAAAACATTTTCAAACTTTCAACTAGTAAAACACCATCCAACTACAACATGCACTTTGCTTCTGCATGGGTTGGCTAGAACACAACACGACATTAGCAGAAGAAAAAAAAAAAAATTGAGAACTCCCCCATTAGTGGTGTTCACAGAAGATGAAGGCTATTCCGTAGAAAATGCTGCCCCTATTTTTTGCAATGTCTTCCTTTATGATGACTAATTTTCCCTACAATAATTTTCACCCATTTAAAGTATCTAAAGCCAGAATTTAAGAGAAAAACATAACAGCTCTTTAAGAGCTCATGGCCTGCAGAGTACTGCTGTGAAAAACAGTGATGTTGCCACTTACTAGAGACCTTCATAGCAGTTTGCCAAGTATTCTTTCAAAATGCAGCCTACATTAAAATGGTTTTGTCAACCGAAAATCATAAAATCACGTATTTTTGTATTGTATTTACAATCCTTGAAGAAGAGCTTCCTACTTTTCAAAGGCGAAAGCCTACTTAGTGGAGGGTTCTGCGAGGTCAGAGGCTCGTATTTGCATCGTCAACACAAACACGGTTCTTGTGGCGCTACACCAGCACTATAAACTAACTGCTGCACATGCTGGCCACGTGCATTATCCTGTATCACTGCCTATGAAAGCCAAAAGACAGAGCTATGTTGGAAACTGAGAAGCCAATAGCCATATTCAGTCACTTTTAAAGGATGTCATCAGCACAGTAAAAGCTTCTCAGAAGCCTTTTTTCCTCCATTTCCTCTAATTAAGATCAGAAAAATTTTACACTTACTTTTTTTGTGGGGGAAAAAAAAAAAAGCTTACATAGCTTCTTAAATACAAAATCATGACTTACAGGTCCAAAATTCTGACATAACAAGAAAACAAACCACTCAGGATTAGAATAAGAGGGCAGCACTTACAGACATTGAAAGCGTATTAGATTAATAGAAACCAACGCTAAGAAGGCTCCATCTGATTTATAGAAGAAAGGGTGGGAGGAGAATGGAAAGGGAAACAATGTGTCAAGCTTATTACATAAACATACTTCCTTATAAACAGGCAATTTTTCTGCAGTTTTTCCACAGCAAACTAGGGGGAGTCTGACAAAGCATTCCCAGGACATGGTTATCATGACCTTGAACAAAATACTTCCGTGGTTTTCCTGTTTTGTTTCTATGGATCTGAATACAACATTCAGAGGCCTCTTCAGTCAAGTAACTTATCTGGAGAGCAGCAAAACTGGTTTCAATTAAAGAAAAAACAAACAAACAAAAAAAACAACACAAAACAAAACAGGCCAGAGTTTATTTCTCCTGTAAACAGCTGCTTAACTACATCACATTTATTAAGAGAGGATATCAGGCACGAGTCACCATGTTCTGCTTGCCGTGACTCTCCACCATGTTCTGGCAATATTACTGGTTAAAATAGCAACAGCTAGAAACTAGCATGTAAAATGCAGTATGGGATCTCAACTTTCCAATATACTGCAATCATCTCGTGTTCTCACAGTGCATTGCACAGGGCTCAAATCTATTAAAGCAGAGAAAATTAATCTTAGGACTGTAAAGCTGAACTTCCAAAATGAAGTTGACTCTTCCCTCTTCTTAACTATGTATATAGATGTTCTTGAGGCTGTTGTCATACAATTGCACATTTTTATTCCCCATTAGAAATTTGCTTACCTAGAAGATCAAAAAACAAAAACAAACCAACACGGATTTGGTCTCTAAAATTTATACACAAAAAAAGCTCTCAGTATAGTTTCATCAAATAGAGGTAAAAATTAGCAATCAGTTTAGTCAGCGGGTAGAAATCTCCTGGCAACGCTCTGCATAACTATTTTTTAAAAGCAAAGCATAAGATTTACACAATTTGCCAACAGCTCCTTCAAGTGAGAAAGATTCAAATGCAAAATAACAAAGACACGGTTTCTGTCAAGTTGGTTTGCAAGTCTTGATTTTCATAAAAGAAACCACTGAGGTAAATTCAAAGGAACAAAAATTACAATCAGCCCAATGGAGAAAAAGGCATGCCAAGCTTGCCTTTAGAGTAAACAGCATAAACAGTTGACATCTTTGCTACATAACAAATATCGGCATTTCTTCATAACAAAAAATAAAAGCAGCCAGTTAAATGATACTGAACATACCCTTACCATTACTAATCTAAAAGCCTGACAGCTGACAGCATTGCAGATGCCAATTAGATTAAGGCCAGGTTGGATGAGGCTTTGGGCAACCTGGTGTAGTGGAGGATTTCCCTGTCCATGGCAGGGGGGTTGGAACTAGATGATCTTAAAGGTCCCTTCCAACCCTAACCATTCTATGATTCTATGATTACAATAACATGAGCTTTGGATTTAGCATTCACTATTAACAACATATGATAATCAGTTTTTTCCAAAACTGTTCTCACTTCACAAAAAAAAAAACACTGTCTTGTAAGGATACAATGTCTCACACTTGTTCTTACTCCAAGAAATTTTTTCCACTTTTTTTCCACTTTAGGAAAAAAAAAATTCAAACCCAAAAACAACACAGTCTTTGAGCTACCTGACAAAGTAAAGGAAATAATGTGCTACTTAAACCTTTTAAGATGTGACACAACTGAAAGAGAGCCTGAACTTCCGAAGAAGCTAGTCCTCAGTGAGAAAAACTCCGCGAATTTGAAAGAGTACTTACAAGTAGCTACGTAGCTGAAATGTATCTTTCTACGCTAAGATCAAAAGGAATTATTTGCACAGGTTGTGCGGTTGCTTGTGACAGCATTTGTAAAAGGACACCTGATGCTTCACAGGAACTGAATACTGCTCAGAGATCAGAAACAGAGAAAAGTAGTCAACAACTTCAGGAGATGTCTGACTCATTAGCACTGTTCTTGGATCCTGCTTGTGCGGTTCATCCTTCATACCGTATCTACTTGCCAGAGGCTGGAACGGAAGCTTCATCTACTGTCAATGTGTTGAAAGGGATATGGAGCTTTCTAGCTCCTGGAAGGAGAATTCAGAACTCATTCTGTTTCTGCCATTCAATACTATTATCAAGCTGGTCGTCTCCTGTGATGGTAGCCATGCCCACAATGAAACAGGCTTGGTTTGATGCCCCCTGTATTCAGACATCTGTCTGCAAGAGCCTCTGACAACCGAAGATATGCCCGAAGTACAGCTAATAATCTGTACTGTCCATAACAGCTCAGAAGAGATATTTCACCAAAAGTACAATTTTTTTAAAAAAAGTTAGGAACTTCAGACTTATTCTGTGTTGTTTTGACAGCAGGTACTTAAGGGAAAGTTAATGAATCATCTGTCTTCATCTCGCCTTATAATCGGAAGTTCTTTCCGTCTTGTAAAAAGCAAGGCCACCACTAAAACCACCAAGAATAACATGTGCTTTGTTTATCCCAGTCAGGAGTCCAATTCTCAGCAAGATTTCAAGCTCCTCTCACACATCTTAGATTAAGCCAGTAATATACAAAGTTGTAAGGATAAAATAAACACACACAATATTTCCCAGATCCAACACAAACACTAAGATCTCAATACCTTGTCTCGTTTCCCACAACATCCTGCCAAAGCAAATGCCTTTTAGCTATAACCAGCCACTCTGAATGCAGAAGAGCAGGAAGGGAGAATGGATTCTGTGTCACAACTACTCCAAGAGAAAGCAGTTTAAGGTTCGCTTCTCCCCACAGCTTGTTCCCTTTCATGAGCTACAAATTTCTGTCCCCCCCAGATATAACAACACAAACTTTGTGGAGCTGAGCTATAAACCCCATCAGTGGAGCAATATGAGCTACATAATCAAGGAAGTTTGCTTTCTCAAAAAAACTCACACCAAAAACAAAACCCAAAAACCTGTACGGATTACTTCAATCAAACAGACCTTACCGCAAAGCCTAACAGTTACGGTAGACATGGGAGCTATGAACGCCAACAGTATTTCCTGCAAATCCATTCTTATAATGGACTAATACTGTGAAACAGCAGAAAACACCACTGATGAAGAAAAAGAATAAAAAGAAAGAGAGCACTGCTATTCATCTGCAAAACAATTATTAAATTACAGCTCCAGCACCATTCACTGAGAAGACCTCAATGTTTAGAAAGAGATCACTTCCAAAACAGCACAAGAAAACTACCTGTATCAAAAACAAGTGAAAACTTCAAGCTGTGTTGCACAAGCAGAAACATGATGAAAGAGATGCACCTAGAGAGAAGTGTCCATCTTGAGAAGCTCATGATAAAGATAACAGCAAGGGAGGATGGTGGGCTGAAAATGCATGAAGGTACTGACAACCAGCAGCAAGACAGGAGATAGAGTTGGGTGTTGGTTTTTTTTACCTTCTGCCCTTTACCAGGTTTTCATCTCATATATGTTGGCACACTTTGGCCAAACAACTACAGTTTAAAGAAGTGTCTGAAGAATCAGGTCACAATAATGAATGAAGAATACACAGACTGCTCTTAGACAAGTGTAAAGTGCAGCTGACGTTGCATAAGGGTTTGCCCAACAAGCCCAAGCTTCAAGATGGTGAGAGTCAAGAGACAGAAAGCACAAAAAAATACAGTAAAGTCCACCTAAATAAGTAGAGAATAGCATGATCTCCTAAAGAAAACAAATAGGATGACACAGCTGTAGCACCAAAAAGAAACAACCGGTGGACAAGAACTCTGGTTGTAATGATAAAGAACAAGTGCAGATCTTTGAAGATACTACACCAGGGGAAGTGAAAGAACTTCATGCTAGCAGAGAATAAGAGTGAAATGAAAAAAAAAAATGCTGGAAAGGCGTATTCCAGACTGAAGAACCTCAACAGGCAAAACAGCAGTGGAACAACAAGAAAGAATGAGAACACCTGAAAGAAAGCCTCGTATGGCTGCATTAAATTGAAGTTAACATTACTCACAGCAGTTCCAGTTGAAAAATTTGGGAAAATAAAAGGTAAGTTAACAAAAGGGAACAAAAAATGATCGGAGAGTAGAAGGCAGTAATGAATAACAAGAGTACAGTATTACAGAAGCCCAGGGAGAATAAGACATCAAGTTGTAGAGGATTACAGACAGTATCAAAAGCAGCAGAGGTCAAGGAGGGTAAGAAAGGAGGGGAATCCTTGCAGCTGGCCAGAAGGAGCCTGTAGAGATCTTAATGAAGGCAACTGCATCAGAGCACAGAAACTGGATTGAAAGGAATTTAATATGAAGAAAGAGGAGAGAATGTATGACAACAAGCTTTAATTTTTTCTGTTCCAGGAGTTTGGAAAAGAAGGCGAGCAGACTAGAGCTGACTGTCAGTTTTAGGGATGGAGGACAGTAACTCAGAATAAAATCAGGAAGGGAATAAGATGGCAGCAAGAGGTAAAAACCAGAAATTTGGAGTTGAAAAAGAAAAATTGAATGAATGGGGCTTTGGGGTCAGGCTAAGCAGTTACAGGCAGAAAAAGCAGATAGCAAACACGAGAATCCATCACTCTAAGTAGCAGGCGAGAGTGCTGAAGAAAGGTAAACATGCCAATTCTAATCAGTTTTTCTCTGGAAACCTTTAGATTCTGCAGGAGAAGAGATACAGGAAAAAGCCTAAGGCAGAGCTCTAGACAGCCAGCAAAGCAAAGGAATTGGCAAATGCACTGGGGGGGGGGGGGGGGGGGGGGGGGGGGGGGAAGGGATAATTGAGTATGAAATAAGAGTTGAGAAGAAGACGTCAAAGAAATCTGCCTGGTTCAACAACCAGTCATAGGTAAGTGCATTATCATAAACGAGATGAGGAGGTGGCAGTCATGAGAAAGGGACTTGAGAGATAGAGTAATCAGGTAAGATGGCTGGCAAAATCAAAACAGAAGTAATCACTTCTCCCAGAAACAGAAATGAGGATTAGCAGATGAAGATCAAATAGGCTAGAGAGCTGAAGAATAAACTTAATGAGAAATCAACTTGAAAAACGAAGTCATAAGGAATGAGGGTGAGGAGTCATGATGAGAGGAGAGACCGTATGTCAAAGACGAAGATGAAGCTACACACACAGGGAGAAACAAGTGAGGAAACATGAAGGAACATCTGATGGACTCCTGCTCAAGGAAAGCTTAGGAGGAATAAACAGAGGGAGACATATAAAGACAATGGTAGATGAGGAACACAACCTTTATTGTTAATGATAAAAGAGAGGATAAGACAGACATTAGGCATTAATGCAATGCTGTATCGTTGGCAGCAAGGTTTCTGCAATCGATATACCAGACAAAACTGTTGCTGATGAAATATTCAGCAAGTACCCTTTGATTTGGATTTCCTGAGAAGACACACTCTGTAGCTCATGGCTAAGGAATTAAATAAACAACCATTTTTTATTCTTCAGTTACATATATGGGATACAAAGCTCAATTATAGTACCACATCTTGGCACACAAAAGGAAAGCAAATGAAAGGTTCAGTAGCATACTATTAACATCATGCACCCAGACAGCGGAACACAAGATTTGAATGAAAAACAAAATCAGTTAGTTGAAACCTATGAACAAGCCAGATATTTAAACCATCTGATCCTCTAGTTCTTATCCTTTTGGTCTCGTGTTACCTACAAATAAGCCTGCGTTTTCATTTAAGAAAAGAAAGTAACAGCAAACAGCAATACAAATTCGTAAAGAAGAGCTGGAAAGGGCCTATTAAACACTTACAAAAAGCAATTTGGGTAGGAATCATAGAAAATAAGGTTGGAAAAGACTTCAAAACATCAGCTTCACTCTCAGTGCTCCAAGTCTGTATCAGCTTTCCTTAAGCCACTCCTGACAGATGTTTATCTAACATGTTTTTTAGCAAACCTCAAACAATACAGGCTCCACAATCTCCCCTGGCAGACTACTGCAGTGA
The DNA here is from genome assembly GCF_009769465.1 of Tauraco erythrolophus. Lineage (NCBI taxonomy): Eukaryota > Metazoa > Chordata > Aves > Musophagiformes > Musophagidae > Tauraco > Tauraco erythrolophus. The sequence continues at coordinate 61,923,899 of NC_141496.1, forward strand.
CCGAACAAATTTTAAATCTTCTCCTAACATTTGGCATATATCTCCCTCTCCGAAATTCAAACCATTTCTTCATGCACCATAAAGCTGATTGCCTTCCTCTTTGCAGCAAAATTTGCTGTACGGAAAGGATGTTCCCTATTGCAACTGGACAGCTCTCTGCAGTGTTTTGCATTGGAAGGACAGAGCCCTTATTAAAAAAAAAAAAAGTCTGCCTGAACGGATGAGCTACAAAAACTCATCTCTGTGATGAGTCATCTGGGACAGCAGACACGGACTTTCCCACATAAGCAGTCTGCTGGAAGCTGGATTCAGCCACCACAAGTGACACAGTCAAAGGAAACTAACATTTACAAGCAAGCAAAGCACAGCCATAGCATTAGTCATGATCGCTCGTCCTACAGCCCTCAGAAAGGAGCCAAGTGAAAAACAGTACATAGCCCTAGCCGTGTTGTTCAAAGGGGAAGCTGAAACGGGAAGCAGAGCCGCAAACTGGAGCACTGGGTGGAGCTCCTGATTGTGCCTTGCTTGGCAGTACCACTCTGGGGGAAAGAAAAGGAGTCAGTAAGGGCAAAGCAGAGCAAGGGGGGCGGGGGAAGAAAGAAAAACCGAGCTGGGAAATAAGAGATGTGCAATGGGCCAGTCACATACAAGGAAAAGGATGCAGGGAGGCGCCTGAACCCTTGGCCATGGAGTGGGGAAGGGGACTGGGATTAAGATCGCCTCCCTTTGCGGATGCAGTGGACCTGTGGGAGGCCCTGGGCATTGCCAGTTTTCTCCCATGAGAAGGCTCCTATCTCTGGGGTGGGGCAGTAGGGAGCCCAAAGGAAAAGCTGCAGGGAAGGGGAGGGAGTACAGAGCTATATAGCGGGGGGTGCACCGAAGCATGGCAGAGGGGAGGATGAGTGTGGAGCCACAGGACAGGGGTGCAAGGCGGTATGGGGATGGCTGGGGAGAGCTGCAGGTGTGCAGCTGCAGCCGTGGCAGGGGACTGGCAGAGGGTATGGCAAAGATTGCAAAGCCATAGCAGGGCTGGGGGAAGAGGGGACAAGATGATGCTGATCCAGAGGGGAAGTAGCACACAGAACAGCGCGCAGAGCAATGCAGAGGGTGGAAGTGCGTAGCATGGTGGGACCAAGGCTACGGGGGGTGAACAAGTGGGCACACAGCCATAAGGGGGAAGAGCAGAGCTACAGAGGGGAGCAAAATGCTGCACTATTATGTGCATCACGGCGTAGGGGAAGGGGCTTAAAGGGGTTCACAGCCATGGGGGAGCAGAGCTGTCGGCGGGGCGTGAGGGGAGAAGGGAAAGCAAGGGGCTTGCAGCGATGGGAGAGTACGGTTACAGGAGACGCAAGCGAGTGCGCAGGCACGGGAGAGCGGGGCCACAGGTGTAGCAAGGGGATGGATGCACAGCCACCGGAGAGCGAGGCGACGGCGGTGGGAGGGAGGGAGCAAAGTGGTGCACGGCCACGGGAGAGCAGGGCTGCGGGGGGCGGAAGGGGATGCACGGCCACCGGAGAGCACGGCTCCGGGGGCACAGCCACGGGACGGCACGGGGGGCAGGGCTGGGCACGGGTCCCGCAGCCGCGGGGGCCAGCGGGCCCGCAGGCGGGGGTAACAGGACCCGGCAGAGGGTGCAGCAGGGCCAGGGAAGGGAAGGGAAGGGAAGGGGAGGGGAGGGGAGGGGAGGGGACGGGAGGGGAGGGGAGGGGAGCAGCCAGGCCCGGCGGCGGACGCGGGCCGCTCACCTGCGCGGCGGAGCTGCAGCAGCCCATGGCGTCCGCGGGTCTCTGCCCTGGCGGTGCCCGCTAGGCGCCAGGCGGCGACGGGCAGGCGCTGGGCATCCACCCGCCGCGACGGCCCGCCCCGGGGCGGCGGCGAGGCGGCGCAGAGGACCGCCGGGGAACCGCCGGGCCCGATCAGGCGAGCGCGGCTGCAGCACCAGCCCCAGCGCGGCGCCCCCTCATCCTCCCCCCGCGGCGGCGGCGGCCGCGGCTGAGGGGAAGGGGTGGGGCCTGTGGGGGGGCGGGGCCGGCGGGGCGGGGCCAGGGCACTGCGGCGCGGGGGGTACCTGCTGGGCCGCGTGGTCCCGCCCCGCGCGCCGCCGCGCCCCGCCCCCCCCCTCCCCGCGCGCCGGGGGTCGCTTCCGGTGGCGCAGTCGCTTTGGCCTGGTCGCCAGGGCGACGGTAGGGCGGGTGGCGGGCGGCTGGCTCGGCCCGACCCGCCCCGGCCCGGCCCCGCCCCGCCTCGCCCCGGAGCCCTGGCGGCCGCCGTGCTGGAGCCGGGCGTGGTCAGGCGTTCCTCCCTCTTTTTCGTAGAATCGTAAAATCATGGAACGGTTGGGGCTGGAAGGGACCTCAAAGATCATCTAGTTCCAACCCCCCTGCCATGGGCAGCGACACCCTCCACTACACCAAGTTGCCCAAAGCCTCATCCAGCCTGGACTTCAATACTTCCAGGGATGGGGCAGCCACAACTTCTCTGGGCAACCTGTTCCACTGCCTCACGACCCTCAGAGTGAAAAATTTCTTTTTTATACCAATCTAAATCTGCCCTCTTTCAGTTTAAATCCATTGCCCCTGTCCTATCACTACATGCCCTTGTAAAAAGTCCCCCTCCAGCTTTCCTGTAGGCCCCCTTTAAGTACTGGAAGGCTGCAGTACCCCTTGGCTCTTGGCAGGAGCGGCTGCTTCCCTGTGCAGGCACGGCTGCGGGCGGGAGCCGTGCGTCAGGCAGGGCAGTTTCCAAGGGGCTGGTGCTCCCTGGAAGGAACAAGAAAGCCGCTTGTGTAGCCCTGCGGTATGTGTGTTTGCAGGCGCAAGAGGGGACTTAAGGTTCCTCTGTTTGCTGGTCGGAGACGCTCGTAAAATCCACAACCTGGCAGGCCTGTGTCCTGTAGTGCCTTCAGTGTGGTGTCGCTCATCCTCTAGGCTGGCTCCTAGCACTGGTGTGATGTGGGGAGCACGCAATCATCTGATGAAACGGTAGCCTTGAGTGATGGCGAAAGGTGCGAACCCATCCTCTGGATTCACAGTTGATTGCTGTCGTTCTGCAGCTGATTTTGGCAAGCTTTTAGCCTTCCCAGGTGGTGTTCTTTCAGGGCGTACGCCTCAGTAAATGCAAAATCTAGTTTCATGAGCTACATCAGGTTGATGTTTGCTGTGTAGTTAACCAATAAAGTTCGGTCTCTGAACTGTAGGCTGGACCATGTTCCTAAAAGCCTATGTGGGTAGTAACAAGTGCCTCAGAGCTTCTGAACCAGTGAAGTAACTGCATGAATGCATCTCATAATCATTAATGGCAACAAAGGTTTGAGCTTTTCTCAGAATGAGAGTTCTCTTTGGAAACCGGTGGTCTCTCTTAAGGTAAGTTTACTGGCCCAGTGGTTTTGTTTGAGCATGGCCTAAAGATACCAAGGGATACTCCAAATATTTTTTTTTGCTGAATCTTGACTCTAAAGCAGGTTAAATTCAACCAATGTAATATAATATTCATGATTAGAAATAACACTGCAATGACTTAAGTTTAAAATGATCCTTTGACAGGCAGAAGGAGGCAAAAGAGGCCTTGTGACTAGAGAAGGAGTCTTGTTAGGCTTCCAAAATAGAACAAAAGCTGGCATGTGGGTGAATTGTGAATCATGCTTTTTTTTTTTTTAGCTCTTCTCAGTTTAATGGCAAGTAACATCACTTCTCACAATTTTCATATTTTCTAGCACCTGATTAAAATGTGGTTTTACCACTTATATTATACTTTACCACTTATTACATTGCCATTATTTCTCATTGTTCCATCTCGTTCTATCCAAATATTTCTGTCATGTTCAAAGGGATGACCATCAAAGAACTGTTTTGCAGGAACACTCTCTAGGAGGCATGTTTCTTTTGTGATCGACACAGGACTAGATAACAAGAAATCTGTGGTCAATTCTTGTGTAACACTTCAGTTTCTCTGTTCCTTAGTTTTGCCATTTATAAAATTGATTTGTCCCAGTGTTTGTCTTTTTTGTTTGCTTGGGTAACAACAGCATGATGTCTGTGCCATAGATATGATTTAGTCAGTCTGTTAAATAGACCAAATTCAATTTTTTGAAATAGTTCTTGTGTTTCATTTAGGACCTCAAAGTGTTGTCATGGTAATTAAATACTGCCTCCTACTTTTGCGTGTAGAGTAAACATGTTCAGCATGGTTATCAGAAGACAGTAAAGGATTAAAATACAGTTTCTGCTCCCAAAATTTGTGGACTCTTAAAAATAAAAAGGGGCATTCTAGCCAATATTCGAAAGCTTTGTGCAGCTGTGTAGGGAGAATAGTAGCTTTACAGTGATTAAAAAAATACCAATCCTTCGTTGGCTGAGAGAGTCTTTATGGAAAAGCTTGTAAAGACATACCAGCTGTAGCGTGGATATCTGGGGTTTAGTGTAAGTATGTGACAACTGTTGAAAGTATTTAGATAAATCTAAGTCTTAGCAACAATCACCAGAGTAATTGCCCTTATTTCTGCTCCTGGAGAGGAAATTACATTTTTGACCCAGGTGTGGTAACAGCAGCAGCAGTAGGTGTCTGGCTTTCCTTAGTTTAACCATGCTTTGTTTGGGCAGTCACACAAAGGAGAGGAAAAGTTAAAAGGTTCTTGCTTATTCATGATTGCACTTGCTTTTATGTTATTTATCCAGATAAGTATTTCGGGAAGAAACTGGAAAGGGTTGAAATGGGAATTGCTGAATCTTAATTCAGTAGTACAGAGGTTGAACTTTAAGCATATGTCTAAGTGCATTTTTTGAATTGTGCTTTATGGATTCCTCTCTGAAGCTGATTGTAATCTTCTATAAGGCATGGTTACATCACAGGCTGCTAAAGTGCAAATCTTACTGCATAGATTTAGTGTTAATATGAATCTATTTTTTTTTTCTGCAACAGATTTGAGACTACCCTTCTCCCCTCAGCAGAGAAGAATGAGCTTTATCTATGTTTTCATTTCATTGCTAGACTCAGAATGATAGGTTAGAGTATTTGAAGTACTATCTGATACTGAGAAAGGGAGACAGCAACAGAGAGAAGGCCCTAAAATGACAAAAATGGCTTTAGTAGTTTGGGTTGAGTAAATGGTAGGTTGTATCCAGACCACTTCCACTCTGTGGAAAGCGTGGGGAGGACAAAAAGGAAGATAAGGAAACATTCCACAAAGCATGAATTATGTCATAATGTTTACCTTTTCACACCAGGATCCTGACCTTAGGCACCCATATTTAAACACCTAAGGATTTTCCAAGGTACGAAATAATCTATAGCTTCTGTTCCATATTAACGAGAGAAGTACCTTTAAAATAGCAGTAGATAAAATTCGAGCCATTTGGATATGTTCTTTGTGAGCTTTAGGATGGAATTTTCATACAAGCTCAGTACTGGGCTAACTGCTCAATCAAGAGGCGGTACAAACGTGGCCTTGCTGTTAATGAAAGGGAAGAGTTGCATCATGCAGACTAAAAATCGAGTATTGCACCAGCAAGGTGTTGTTACAGTCTGTGTGTTTACCTCCCTCTTTTAACAGAAAAACTCAGCTTGTTATCATTCTCCTCACTTCTTCCACCTATCAATAAATCTGCACCTATGAATGCTTGGCGACCACTCAGCATTTTTAAAAAATCCTATCCTGTGTGCTTAGCCTTAATATTCCAGTTTTCTTGCTTTGGTTTGGTTTTGGTTTTGGGGTTTTTTTAAATCTGTTTAAACACAGAATCACACATATTCCCTTTATAACATTCCCAGTGAACAAACGAACTGCTACCTTTCATACATGTGTGTCAGCGCAGGATTAGGAGTGATTCTGCTCCTTTCAGCAGAATGCTATCAAAAGTGCAATGTGAGAAGGCATTCCAGCAAACACATGGCAAATAGGATGTCAGCCTGTCTCTGTGAGCAATGTGGGGATAAAGCCCACTGACCCACTCAGAGCCCTGTGGCCTCATTATCTTGCATATCTTACAATCCGCCTAAAACTAATCATCTTCCCGAAAAGTTCAGCCATGCTAACGCACTTGTTTACTGCTGCGGAACTACAGCGCGAGCGCTTGTGTCAAGTCACACAGGATGCCAGTTGCATAGCAGCAGTTCACAGAGCAGTGAACCTTACAAACTCCAGCTTGTACCCCGAAGATCCTGCGAGGTATGAATTTTACTCGGTCATGGCAAAAGCATTCGAGTGATCCTCTGCAATTGGAATAGCAGGATTCTTACAGGCTTTTTCATCTCTGACTAAGAAGTCACATATTGCTTGGTACACCTGAGCTCTTGCAAGTTAAAGCTCAGATTTCCTGCTTGCTGCTTGTCAGACCGCAGAGGAACAGGTCAGTTCAGTGAACTAACTGGGAAAGTCAGAAAACCTGCTCTGATAATACTCTGTGCTGCAGCCCCATAAATTTGTCACGTGAAGTCTGTTTCAGTTTAAGAACTGGAGACTCCAAGGAAAGAGAAAGAAAGCAGCAGAGAGCTTCCTGAATGAATCAGGAAGGTAGATTCTTCTTTCTCCAGTTCTGAATCAAGATTTTACTCCATTGTACTCTTAAAGATGTAACTTTTTTGGTGAAAGGACAGAGGTGTACAGTGCACATCCTGTCCATTGGTGGCTATCAATAATGTTCAAGACCCATTAGAAGGGTAATAGTTTGTTATGTTGGCAAAATGGCTTCCTGAGCATATGCTTTCTGCCTACAGCAGTCCATTCATGCCATAATGAAACTAAAATAGGTATCATTTCCATATGGAAACATGTTGCTTTGCACTGTCTGATACCTGTTGGACTTCATTCTGATGTTGGACACCTGTGCATGAAGAACTGTTTGAGTAGATCAATTCACACAAGTGAAACACCTGTCACACGTTTGCATTGTTACCAGCCTGAGCCAGAATTGCACTAGCAATTTTCAGCTGAAATGTTCCATCCAAGTATCCAACCCCCTGAGAAACCTACTCTTCCAAAAACGTTCTCTAAAATAGTGGGGACAGTGCCATTGCATCGGGGGGGGGGGGGGGGGGGGGGGGGGGGGGGGGGGGGGCGGGGGTGTGGCTATCTGATGTCACAGTAGCAACCAGAAAAATGTAATTTGTTTCAGCTTTGTAAGTTTCGTGTTGCTCGAAGAAGGCAAAGAAAGCCAAATGCAATCCTTCCTGTAAAGACAGCATCATCATAACACATGATTACTCGTTACGATCTCCTGTCGTTTCACTCTAGGAGAATTATGGCTCTCACACCAAGGATGTGAGACTACAGATGGAGCACTGCCTGCTACAAATCTCTTGTAAGGCCGCTGCAGTAAATCTTTTGGAGAAAAGTCATTGCCTAAAAAAAACTATGCTAAAGGGACCTGCCATTTGTTTTCTTAGAGAAGTGGGGAAGAGGAGCTGTGGAGGGAGGCAGTGTTCCATTTACACTCCTACTGTCACGCAAGGAAGCATTCATCAAGGAAGATTCACCTTTTTCTCAGAATAAGACAGGAAAGGAGACATGGCAGTATTCAACATGTTGTGTGGCTCTGGCTTTCTATATAGTGTTTTTTATGAGAGAGAAGGAGTAGAGACATCATTCTCTGGAGGCAGCCTTAAACTGTGATAGATTTTACAGCTTAGATATAACAATGTCCAACTAGAGGTTGCTAGATTGGCACAGGTCTGGGCTATGGGGTGTAGAGAACATCTACAGTGGGCTCACAATTGGCATTCAACTCAGGTGGAGGCTTAAGACCAAACAGTGCTTTATTGTTGACAGAACCCTCATTCATACACTGAATGCAAGTGAATAGACACTGAAGGAGCTCAAGATATTGGTGGGTGTCCTGTATCTGAGACTTTGAAAGTACTCTTTTGAAATTTTGAGGCTGAGTTGTACCAGCGAGGTGGATAGAGAGATGGGACTGTCACAGGGCTCCTCATAATTCAGCTCCACACTGCAGTTGGCAGAATACATACAGCCAATGCAGCTGGCAGTGGAAGCTTAACAGGAGAAGATATGACGGACTTCACATTGAATTTCACTGGATATTTTCCTTCTAGGGTGGGTTTTAAAGGTCCCAGCCACACTGCTTGGTTGTTCTTTGCATCACTTCTGTTCACCTTTAAAATGAGAGTATTAAAAATTTGAAAGGCAATTTCTTTTTATACAATGCCCACCACTCCAATTACAAAAATAAGTATATACATATATATATATATAAACAGACACCAATATTTATTTGAAAATTAGGATCTCAATTTGTATGTTTCCTACATATGTAGACATGCTTAACTTTAAACTCATAACTAAGTGCTTTGCTTAGTGAAAGCCTGTAATTGATCATAAGGATGTTTGGAAAACCTAATGTTAGTTAATTTTTCTGGCTTGCAGAAGAGATGGAGACTCTCAGAAGTTCTGTGCATCCATCAGCTCCTGTTAATCTTGACTTTCTTTTTGAAAAAAAACACGTTGCTTGTTTAAGAAAATAATTTGAACTTTGAAAGTGTGTGACCTAGTGTGTTAGCTTGTGTGACCTAGCTGGTCTAGGTGGAGGGTTTCCATCTTTACAGGTTCTGGACAGCTGGGTGGTACTGTGAACCAGAAATACGGGTTGCGTCTGCTTAGCAGTATCAGATACCAGGCTGCCTGTGTCCTGTGGCTTGTGCTGGCTGATGCAGCCTCATACTAACAGCTGTGGGGTCTGAGGCCACAAAAAGGATGGGGGGAAAACAATCCTTGCACATCTACAATACTACTGCAGTATAAACACCAAAGAAAAAACATTGACTGACACTCTTGAGAAGAGCAAGTGCTGTTAACTTCTAGAAGCACTTTTTTCTTGTCAGCACTTTATCTTTGATTACCAGGTCTTTGATTACCTGAAGGCTGTGGCTTGCCTGCTGAATTTGCAGATACAGTTGCTTCTGATTGTTCATTCAAACTCAGACGTATTTTACGGGAACGCAGTCAATGTTTTTGTTCTGGCTACATCTGTTTCATTTGGCAAGGTATTCCTCTAAACAGTAGAATAATATTCACGCGGTAGATTGCTTCATAATATGTAGAAAGCCAGGATTTATTTGCAGGAATTTTTTCCTCTGCCTTTCCCCTAACCATTAACTTAACAGTACTCCAGAATGTTTTGTTTGTGCTTTGCTTTTTCCTGACACCATTCAAACTCCAGCCTCTAGTCACCTGCACCGTTTTTTCCTGCTGTTACTGCTTTGTTGACAATTGTTTTAAGTTCTCAGGTAGGAGAATTCTTCCAAAATAAAAGCAGAAAACAGTTTGCCTGTAGATAATAGGCTGACAAACGAAACGTTGTTGCTTCACTTGAAGGTACATCACCGTTGAGCAGGTAACACTGAGAAATAGCAGTTTTGCTGTGATGTCGTCACTTTTGTGGCAGACAAGCAAAAATGTTTAACTTCTGTTGCAGTATTAATGAGCATGTGATTAATAACACAGAACTGAGATATTCGGGTAAAGGGACCCAGACAGCAGGCTAAGAACATGAGGAAAAGTGGGATGAGTGCTGATAGCAAACCAAAGAGTTTTTCTTTATTCCTCCTGTCCCTGTCCCGGTCCCTGTTACCTCACTACTTGGACTCCAGAAACCTGACCAAGGCAGCTAGCTAGGCATTGACCATACAAACTGCAACAGATCCGGGATACAAACAGTGCAGCGTTGTCGGTTTTCATGGCACACTGGAAAACGCCCAGGGCAGGATGCAGTGTCTGGTAGGGATGCTCTTGCAGCCATTTCTGGTAAGAGGAGTTGGGGGAAGGTGAAAAGTGTGTTGCTTTGAAATTCCAAAGATTGGTGATACACTTTTCAAGCTGAAAGACGGAAAACATTTAAATGTGGAAGAAGTGGAGTTTTTTAACAGTTCTATGGGAATGTTGTATACTTTAGAGAGGTGGAGTCTATCCACCAAGTCTATCCAAGGTGGATGCTTGTAATAGCTGGTTACCAGAAAGCCTCTTGCAAGTTTGAGAAATGGATGAGGAGACCTCTCCCTTCCTGCTTCAGATCTTCGTTATGTAGGGCCCAGAGCAACCCCCACCTTCCAGGAGTTAGTTGGCTGAGTTAAGTTTAGCTGCCTGAGCCCAAGGTCAGCTCCTTCACTAGTAAGAACTGTTGTAGAGAAGGCCAGAGGTGAGGGCCTACCCCTCCTTTCCCTTCAGAGCTGTGCTTGTGCTGAGGTTCTACTGCTATGCCACATCACAGCCATGTAAGCAGATGTGTCAGGCCCACTCCTCACCTTGACCCAGACCCACTGGCTGGGCTGCCTGGCTTGACATCAGACTGCCTTGTTTCTGGTCTTTCTGATCCTAATTGATTACTCTCTCTGGCCCTGATTCTGACCCAGATTTATGACTTGGCACCCTGTCTCCTTGTTGGTGAGCTCCCAACTGTCCCAGTTTTAGCTGGGACAGTTAGCTCTTCTTTTTAACAGCTAGAAGAGCTCCGTGTTTTGGTTTTACTCAGAGGGTCGCTCTGAGAAGAATGCTGATAGCAAGTTGATGTTTGTGGTTGGATGTGAAACTCCAAGGACTTTTCAGTGTGCCGGAGTGCAGAAGCACGGCGGGATAAGGGGGGAGCATAGCTGGGACAAGGGGGCCACGATTGCCCTTGTGATTTGTGGTGGAACTTAAGATTGAGGGCCAAACTGGCCAATTAGTATTCCATACCATGCAGCGTCATGCCCAGTGTAAAAGTGAGGGGCAGCTGGACAGAAGGGCTTTTGCGCTTTGGCTCTTTCGCTGCTTTTGCTCTACTGTTATTCTTTCTTTTTCTCTCTCTCCCAGTACTCCCACTCTCGGAATACTATCTCTCTCCCTCTCTCTGCCCCTCTCTATTTCGGGGCCTTGCGTTTGTCCGGGATTGCAGCTTCGGGACGAGACGGGCTGCGGATAAGAGGGGGTGGTGAGCACCTACACTGTGTATTAAATCATCTGTATTAAATTGTTCTTATCTCAACCCACGGGTTTCCCGTTTCTCCTTTAATTCTCTCCCTCATTCCTGGGGGTGGGGGAGGGGGAGTGACCGTCTGTGTGGGAGGGTCAGCCTAACCCACGGCGCAGACTCATGGGCTCCTGACTACAAACACATCTCCCTTGTGGAGCAGCTGCCCCCCTCACTGCTTCCTGCTGCACTGTGGATTTGAGACAGGTTGAAGGTATGGCAAGTCTGTGTTTGCAAAATAGGAGAAACGAATGAATGAAAACAGGGAAAGGCAGGAAGATTTGTGGGTAGATGGAGAAATCGAAGGTTCTCTGTCTCTCAGATAACTGATGTTAGACATTGGACTTTACACAATAAAATCTCCTTATCAGTGGTAAAATGGTGACCATCCCACAAAACAAGATTTCAGTAGCTGTTTGTTTCACGTTATGAAAAAAAGGAATTGACTACATTTTTTCTTTTTAAAATATTATTTTTTCTTTTTAAAATATAAAAGAGCTGCTTTTTTAGTTGATCAGTTAATTACTAAGGTATTGCAGATGCTGTTGGAATTATTGCACTGCTGTTCCCTCACTTTCCAAGTGGATGCCTCACTCCTTGAACAGTTAGTTATGTTTGGGTTAATGACCAACAGAGGACTCTAGTATAGATCAGACATTGTACTTCAGGTATCAAGATTCCTTTCTGACAGACTGAGGGCAAGATTTATGCATTGCCACAGGAAGTTTCAGTTTCAAGAACTTCCGGTTTTCAATGAGAAACTGCTTATCAAAATATTAATTAAAACAAGAAGAGAACCCTATTGCAATAAAAGTGATGGTAAAGTATAAGTCTCAAAGACCTACACTTATGACCGAAAGACCTGCCTCCTTTTCGGCTTTTATTCCATCATGTTTACCAAACAGCTCAACCTCAGAGGCTTTCCTAGAATCAATGTCATCCTACTGTGAAGCTTTTCTCTGATCAGAGCCACCAATTCCACAATGTCTCCAAAGCATGTGTTCTGCTGCTTAGCACTGGTGGCTTGGTACATGAAGAGGGGACTTCCTCCCTTCCTCTAATGGGTGGATCTACCTTTTTCAATGGAGGAGACTAACCTATGAAAGAATTAGGATAGCTGACCGCGTTTGGTCTTTCTTCAGAGCAGCTCTTCTTTAGTAGTGGATTGCCCTTGGAGTATTTTCCTGTGACATTTTTGCATCTTCTCAGACTGGGAGGAATAAATCATCTCTACCTCAGCTACTGATCTTGCAGGAGGGATCCGGTTTGGTTTATAGTGCAAATACACTCTGTTGTGAGGAGGTTTTGGTCTGTGAGTCATCATGGAAGTCATTAAGCAGATGTCAAAACAGTGTCTGATACACTGGTAAAGGAGAGGCAGATGAGCTACCCTCACTCTAAGTAGAGAAAATATTGGCTCCTGCTGTTCTTATGTTTTCTTTTACCTGAATCTGACTGAATACCTCTTGCAGCAGTTGTTCCTCCCTGTGAGTTTCTAGGTGGGCATGAAGTATCAGTCATTAGCACTTGTTTGTAATGGTAATTGTTGTTTTGTATTGTCACCTTTTCAGTGACAACATTATGCAAAGCTGACTGTGACATTTGCAAAGGAGTGTTTTGTCCCCTTTCTATCAGAAAAAAAATGGAATTCTGTGTGGAAATTAATTTTTAGCTCCATGTCTGTGTCCATCTGTTCTAGTGTGACTCGCTTCCCTGAAGTAGGAAAGTTGTACCCAGTCCTGAGTTGTGGCCTAGTGACTCTTCGGACATATGAAGAACTGCAAATGCTTTAGCTGTGGTAGTGATGTGCAGAGAATGTCAAGCTGATGGGCTATGCACAAGATTTTCCACTGCATGCTTTCTAGATGCATCTGTGCTTTGGTTCACTTTCATTTAAAATTAACGGTGCCCACCACGACCACCAGCACTACACACGCACATACAAGACCTTGTATTAGCTTTGAAAATCGGAGCTTAGTGGCACCTCAGGATGGAGAATCAAAATAATGAGTCTTTTAGGGATCATCTTCAGTATAGATCCAGGAATATCCATTCAGTCTAACTGTGGAATTTTTGATCCTTCAGTTGGACATGCAGGACAGTATGGTTCAAAAAACCAAAGCTGTATACACATCCCTATCAGGAAACAGGAGAGACATATAGTAGGACATCTTACCTGAGTTGAGCCTTTTAGATAGACCACTTCAGAGATCTCTACACCCTGCTCCACTGTGCCCCCTAAGAAATATCTGCTGTCTTCAGTAATGCGTGCACCATTAAGTTCCTTAGAAGAAGATAAAAATCACATTTCCGGATCTCCTCTGGTAACCATGTAACTTTCCACTTTACCCCCACCATTGTTTTCGGAATCCGATTTGTTATTGAAACAAACACTGCCTTAGTGATTCTGCTTTCAAATAGCAGCTAGAATTTCCTATTCCCTGAACAGAACAGGACAGGCTGAGAAACCAGATGGAGCTGGAGGATAAAATATGTATACCATAGAACAAGAATCTGGCATCCTTCTCTCTCCTACTAGAATCTTGCTGTGTTTAGTTGTGCTAATACTTGGTTTAATCACCAAGAACGTAGCATTTCTATTTTGCGTGACAGTATGGAGAGGGAAAAAAACAAAGTGGCTTTCTTTTGATTTACATATATTTTACAGTTTCACTGTGATAATCCCAGGTGCCTTGGATTCCCATTGGTAAATACATGCTGTGCAAAAGGAGGGAATGCTTTCCAAAGATTCAAAATAGCTGCATGATAGAAAGTCTGTCACTCAGCAGAGAGACTAAATACTTTGTGTTTTACTTCTTTTTTTTTTTTTTTCCCCAGTTCACAGTTGAAAGAACTCTGCTTAAATGCCATAGCTTCAACCAGGAAACCAGCTAAAGCTGAGCGTATACTGAAGTGCAAAAGAAAAGCCTTCCTGGGACAACGCTGAATAGCTGTTTGAGATATGGGGTTCTGAAGACATTGGACTGGACTCTCCTCTCACCTTGTTTTATTTCCATAGATTCTGATTAAATTTTCTGAGTTACAGATGTATAAGAAAGAAGAAACCAGCTGAGTGAAACCAAAGCCTTGTGGCTAGCTTTACTTGGAGTAGCTTTTTTTATAGCAGTACTACTATGGATGTGAAATAGATTCACAACTACCTAGGGACAAAGGATTTTCAAGTTGTTAGAGCAAGGAAGATGGAGATGGCAAGCCTGGGTTATATTTGCAGCTCTGGCCCTGCCAAGTTTTCAATGATTAATTGCAGACTTTATTAATTAGTAATACAGGCCTGTAAGCAGCTCAGATTTTTGCATCTTTAGCCTTTCATCTGTAGTTTTCTAGCTATTTTCTATCCCTTTTAGAAAAGCTTAAAGAGTGTTTTCCTATAGGTAGGCTCTGAGAAATGCAGCAAGTAGCAATGAGTTTACATCTGGCCTAGGAATGCTTCCAAGGCAGATCCGTAGAACCTAGTTGTTTTAACTCATATGATTTTGTTCTGAAAACATGTTCCTAACCACCATGCTATTTGCCATTTCCCTTTGTAACAGCAGGTACAGCAACCTGTCCACCCTAACTGCTTTATCTCCTCCTAGAACCTGTGCACATGGTACAGGACAATGAAAACAAGGCCACAAGATCCTGGGCAAAGAAGAGCACATACGTTTCCATTGGATTCAGATGGTGTCCTTTTTCATGCATGGCTCAGTTCAGAAGGACTCCTTCTGACATTTAGGAAATTGCATTGAAACACTCTATGGCCAACATGCTTCTGAGACAGAGTGCTGATTGCTGGTAGTTCATCTGGAGAGCAGCGCTGTGCAGCTTCACTCTGAGTGGGTGCTTTAGAGGTTCCCTGTGTGAATTCTGAAGGAAGGTCCTACTGAACCACCACTCATAGGCTGGAGATTTGCTCACTGTCCAGTAAGCCAAAAGACTGGGAAGGAACATCGGTGTCCTCCGCCATCCCCTCTGCCAGTGTTGTGCTTCTGTGCAGGCAACAGCTGAACCTACTTACTGAGCTCCCTGAAGACGAGGTCTAGAGTCATCAGCAGATCCAGCGTGTGCTGATGAATGAGCCTGGGACCAGGCTTCTGCATACTGTCTTGGTCATCGTTTTCATGCACGGCTGAGCAGCATACACTATTCCCTTTTATGCACTGAGCGTGCAGGCGGGCTGCATGGGTGAACCATGGGCACTGATGGCGTTATGGCAGTGCCCATCTGCCAGCTATGGCACAGTTGCAGCTGCTTGAGCCCATCTTCCCTCAGCCCGTTCATAAACCGTAGGTTAATTTTCCTTCGTCACTAGGTGGCAGAATTTGCGTTAGTAAACCATGCAGGACTTCAATCTTAGCAGCTACTTCAGCTGTGTCTCTGTAGATAAATTGCGAAGTCCTCATAGAGGGAGCTGCGTGGAAGGAACAAGCAGGACACCCTCTCAAGGATACGATCTGTACTGCAGGTCACTTGCGTTACGCTGGGTTCAAGACATGGGCAAATTTGACAGATTGTCCTGTTAATGCAATCTTTCGAGCTTTGATTTGGCTGGTCTAGTGTCAGCAGAGGCTCAACTCTGATTCCAGGGGACTTTTCTATTCGTTGGACAATATTTGCACTTTTCATCAAGAGCAATCTGTCTCCGAGACATGTCCTGTAATGCTTTTGGCTAGCTCTAGTGGAAATGTGAGCTCACACTACATCACAAGTTATCATAGGGGATATATTTTTAAGCTAAAGCGCTTGGAAAATTCAGGTTTGGAGAGCTTTTATACTTTAAAATCTTTCATAGAGTCATAGAATCATAGAATGGTTAGGGTTGGAAGGGACCTCAAAGATCATCTAGTTCCAACCTCCCTGCCATGGGCAGGGACACCCTCCACTACACCAGGTTGTTCAAAGCCTCATCCAACCTGCCCTTGAATACTTCCAGGGATGGGGCAGCCACAACTTCTCTGGGCAACCTGTTCCAGTGCCTCACGACCCTCAGAGTGAAAAATTTCTTTTTTATACCAATCTAAATCTGCCCTCTTTCAGTTTAAATCCATTGCCCCTTGTCCTATCACTACATACTCTTGAAAAAAGTCCCTCTCCAGCTTTCCTGTAGGTCCCCTTTTAAGTACTGGAAAGCTGCTATAAGATCCCCCCGGAGCCTTCTCTTCTCCAGGCTGAACAGCCCTAACTCTCTCAGCCTGTCTTCATAGGAGCCCAAAGTTTTCTTTGGGCACACTTTCTACCAAACACTTTCTACTAAACACTTTCTACCAAAGTGTTTTAAGTTGGTTTGAATCTTCAGGCCACACAATATAGGGAGAACATTTAAATAATGTTTTTAATTCCAAGCACCTTTCTGATAAATAGAGAATGTCCAGGAAACATATATAACAGGAATGTGATTTCACAAGGAGATCTTAAAATCTAGATACATTAGAAAAAAGATAAACGTAATGATACATGAAGCAGCTCCAATTCAAATCAGTTCCTAGTCTGATAAATAAATTTCGCAGTTGCTGTATCTTCTGTGCTTGACCATAGCAAAGGTTGGTCAAAAGGAGCAGTAAATGGGGAGAACGAGATCTCCCATTCTGAAGTTAAGACTACTGGTAGATCTGGAAACAAGCTGGCTGAAGGACAGGGTAAAGAACTGTTCTGCACTAGGGCTATCATGCAGCATAAAGAAAAAAACACTCTTGCCACCTTCCTTAATCTGTCGTTGGCATGTTTTGCTGTCCTGTATACTTTGGAGAAAGAGACTCTTCCATTTTCTCAATTTCAATTCTCTCAATAGAATGGAGGAGGAAGGAATACAAATTATCCATTCATTTAAGTTTCTGGCTGTCCATAAGGAAGCATTGTATTTCAGTATATGGATCGGTGGATGAATGTCTGTCTCTCCTTACATTTCATTCCAAATAAACAGCGGACAAGCTAGTAGCAGCATTTGAGGAGAGCTTGCTAGTGCAAGAATTCTTTTCAAGTGTTCACAGAGGTTGATGAAATTTCAAGATTCTGAGCCAAAATCTTTGGACCTTGAGGAAAATTCAGCTGCAATAAGAAGTTAGGTTATTAACTAGCTGCAGTTTTGCATTTCACAGCTTCATAGACTTTTGAACCATGTTCCCAGATCTCAGTGTCTTCAGACTTGAAACCTCTGTGCCTTGAGCACACTGGGAATTAATCCGCGTGCATAATTCAATGCTTTTAACCTTCATCAGCTGTATTCCCCCTGGCTAGGAGTATTGAAGGCTCTCAAGGAAATTGGTTTGCCATGGCGATTCAAGTAAATTTGTATTTTCTTCCTG
The DNA here is from genome assembly GCF_009769465.1 of Tauraco erythrolophus. Classification (NCBI taxonomy): domain Eukaryota; kingdom Metazoa; phylum Chordata; class Aves; order Musophagiformes; family Musophagidae; genus Tauraco; species Tauraco erythrolophus. The sequence goes on from NC_141496.1 coordinate 61,941,159, forward strand.
ATTCCCTTGGGTATTTGTACACAAATGTGTTGTTACCTTTCTTCTCTAGTGAGGTTTTTTTTCCTGATTTTTCTTAGCAAAAAGAAAAGGAGTTCATTATATGTGAAAGTGGCATCTTTGACATATATTGAGAAAAGCCAGAAGAAAAGCTCAGCATTGTTCCTCCCTCAAACTTGAAACATGCATAGCAGAAGATGAAATTCAAACTCTAATCACATCAGACATCAGACATCAGTTCTGCTTGCCTTCCACAGCCAGGAACCTGGGGCTTGCATTGTATCCCGTCAGTTGGACTTCTACATGTTCTGATCAAGCAGCCAAAGGCAAAGCTGCTGCGTTTGTATTCCTGGCCATCCCTGCTGGTTATTGGTGGTAGGGAAGAAGGGAGTCATTCAGAAAGAAAATGTGAGAGTAAGGAAAACCTCACAGCCTCATGGCAAGTTTGCTCTTCCCTCCACTGAGACAGGCAAGAATCTTCGTGCTTCATATCATACTGTGACTGTGTCTGTAGTTAGGAATAACATTTGAAACTCTATACATTTGAAATGGAAGCAAGTTTTCTTTTTGACTCTGACATATATGGAAGCTGCTGAAGACAAGTTGTTTGGCTGAAATACTGGAGGATCCAATTGTTCCTTTTCCGCTGTCTGTGGGAATAAGTGCCTTTTAGAAGTATTGTTGCTTAACATGAGAACATATTTTAAGTCTCACTTCACTATTCAAATGTTATGATACTTCATTTTCAAGAGGATGGAAGGGTCCCTTACAATACTAGGCTAAATGTGCATCAATGTTGTAAAAATATTGCTTACTCTTTTTTGGGATTTGCAGTGAGATGGCCATCTTGCCATTTGTACGCTCAAAGACCTGATTTGCCACACAGCTGCAGTAACTGCATATATAATTTAGAGTAAAAGACTAAGCTCACAGCCCTGGGATTCTGCCTTTTTTCAGCGTCTAACCTTAGAAACCAGACCTGTTCTCTGTTCAAAGAAGACAGCAGCTATTTCTTTGTACATAACAAAATTTTGCACTAGAATGAAGACAGAAAGTATTTTTAGCATCCAGCATTTGAATGTAAGCAGAAATGTTATTAACTACTGTATTAAAAATAGTTCTGCAATGACAAAGTTTTCCTATCCCAATATTTTGTCTGTTCTTGCAAGGCAGGAGGTTTTCTGGTTTAGAATATAGGGATACAAGACTTGGGTTTTTTTGATTGCTGGATTTTTGAAGATAATAAGATGTTTCAGAACTTTTGATGACTTTTCAGAGATGATCATTGCCAAAAATCAATGACCACAGGCTTCTAGTTGTTTGTTGATTTTTGGTGACTTTATCTCATAGGTAATTAAACAACTTCAGGAGAAAGGCTTCCCACTATACCTTCTCGCAGGTCTGTCTGGCATCTTAGTAGGAGAACTCAATCTCAGATCTTGGTGGATGTAAGGATCCGGTCTAGCAAAGCACTTTACACAGGTAGTTGATTTCAACCATGTGCTTAAATGCTTGGCTGAGTGACAATGAAATTTAAGCACATGTGTAATGTTAACTGTCTTCTTGATGCATTGCTGACCTGGTGCTACGAGGACCAACTATGAGGCCCGAGGTACTATGAGGACCAGCTCTGAGCTCTCAGCTTCTGGATCCAGTGGCTGGGTTTGAGTTGGAACATCCTTGTCAAACAGGTAATCTCGGAATGCGTGAGTAGAATTGATACCACTCGGGAGAAATGGAATTAGCATAGTAATATCAGTGAAAGAGACAAATCAAGGCTGCCTTCCCTAAGGAAGGTATTTATCTCTGGAAGGACACTATTGCAGGTAGCCGCTGAGCTCTTTGTCAGGACTCCTTCTTCCTGCTAGTTGCCATTATTTTATCTGAAAATAACGCTTCTTAACATGACAGGACTTCAAGATGAGCAGTTCAGTAAGAGCAGTTTTACTGCATTGTGAGCATCCAGTTGCCAGGCATGTTAGTGTAGCTCTCACAGATGGGACCGATGGCTCTGCCTTCTCTGTCCAGTCAGCAAAATAACATTGCCTTTCCCCTCCTTCTTGTACTTTACAACGCTTTTGCAAGTCAGCACATAGAACCCATTTACATGTGTTCTGTTAAGTGGAGCAGTGCTGGACAGGCAAGGGGCTGGCATGGAGTTAGTGATGAAGAGAATCTTCTCCTCCTCTCCAAGCGATCTCTTTATCTGCAGTAGTGGTGTTGCTGAGCTACTGACCAAAGCACGTATAGAGACAACAGCACGCTGAAGAAAGGAGACATGTCTACAAGCTGCTATGGCAGAAGAAAACAGCACTCCATAGCACTCCATACACCTGTATGAATGCACCAATGTATGCTGATGGGTCAAAAAGTGGATATTTTAAACCAGTGACTGGTCTGCCCTTTCACAAAGAGGGACCACAACATTCCTCTCTTCCCTGCCCTATTCTATAAGAGCATGAGAAGAGACTTATTTGGTCAGACTCCAGGTCTCTTTCTCCAATGTAAGCCAAAACACAGTGTTTAGGGAGAAGTTTAAGAACAGAGTAGGGATGCAGTAACATCTTTAAATACTCCTCCTGATTCTACTGAGAGGACTTGATGTGGCCACTGGCATTCTTCTCCTACAGATCTTTAACCACTCTGTGTTTTCTGTGTGGCCTGAGTTATTTGTGCTTGCTGGGTGGAGCCAGCTTGCAGCTTTTGCCTCATCCCAGCAGAGAGGAGAAAATGCAAAGTTAGGCTCCCTGTGTTTCAAAGAAAGCAAGGGGGCTGGGCTTGTGACTCAAAAACCTCCCTGAACTGGGATATGGTCCCTATAGGTGCTGAGAAAAGACTTTCTGGAGTGAATACCTTTGTTTTGAACGTGAAAGTACTTCTGGCCCTAATGGGAGAAAAAGAAAACACCTAAAAACTTAAAACCACAAGGCAGATTAATTAGAATCAACATTTTAAAAGTGTCGTGATACTTGAGTCAAGTTAATTTTTTAATATTTGGAATTGGAAATTCTGAATATTTGTGTAGGCTTCCCATTATATTATAACTATTGTAAAAGCACCTACATAGAACATAATGGAGAAACAGTAACGTCTTTCCCTTTAACCTTGCAACCCCTTTCCATTAGTAAGCTCTACCTTTTTGTCTTGAAGTATAACTTGATGTGGGAGTTGTTACATTTGAAAGAAAATGTGAATATGTTCAGAAAGCCTGAAGAATCTTCAAGTAGTAAAAGCTGGGGAGATGTAAAAGGAAGTTCGTATTCCAAAGGCAAATACGCAAATCAATCTTTCAGGGATAAGTTTGCTGAATTTTACCATTTATACAGCCATACAGTTGAATTATTTTAGGATACCAGACTATAAACTATTGATAAAGAATGGGCCAAATTGTCAAATAACACACCGTGACAGAGAGATGGGTTGTCATGTGTACTATTGTGAGTACTCAACAGACTCTCCTTGTCTTTGCTGTTGAAGTGGGGAGAGAGTCACTCGGGAAGTGAGCTAGCTCCACAGATGTCAGTAGATAGGCATGTAGAGAGCTTGCAGACATATTTTAGGCCCAACTCTCATGTTTCACAGTATATGTGGCATTTACCTCTTCAAGAAATGGCCAGAGGTACTGAGGGCAGACTGTGTGAAAAAGGGGAGCACCAAAGACACCTTGTCCTTCCATTGTTTCCTTCTGTGGGGGCTGCTGTGGACAGGGTGTGCTCTTCTGAGAGCATCTCTGCTTCTGTGCAGAGCAGGAATGTGGGTTTGTGGTGCTCCTGCAGGCTATGAACACAGGTCACTGAGGTGGAGGCTTGCTTGGGGGAATTCCTTTCCTCCCTTCTTTCACTTGCCCACCACCAATTGCGCGTATCTTTCTGTAGCGTATTCAGCCGATACAGCTCCTATGTCACTGGCAGCACTTGCAAGAGCTCCCAGCTCTGAAGTAATGTTGCAAAGATTCTAAAAGAGGGAAAGGGTTCCCCGTCTTTTTGGTTACTCACTGGCTGCAAGCCTAAGAGTCTTGCAACTTCTCAGATTGCTACTTAAAATCCATCAGCATGTGACTAGTGTTTCTCAGCACCGAGGAACTTAGCTAGCACAACACTGTTTAGTTTCTGATTAGGGGAGTTTGTTTCGTCGTTCAAGATGTAAGGATCATTTGCATAGAATGATCAAACTGAAATTTCCTGAGCTGACCCAACTATAACAGATTCCATTGTGTTTTCACTCAGTTTATTAGATGCAATTATTTCTGGCAGGCTGTGTCAGAGATTATTTCATCAGTGAAAGCTGAGGACTGATTATATGATTCTTTTTTCAGGCAACACTCTGGCTTTTTATGTAGTGCTGTTCGGACTGAAGATGATCTGTCACCAGATTTCTGTCTTCCAGTTAATCTCATTCTAACCACACAACAATCCACAAAGAAGACAATACTGCATAGTGGCTGTGAAGAAGATGGGGAATTCAGAAATGTGCTTCTCTCTCTATTCTCAATCTTTTCTCTTCCTTGATCTTGACAGTTAACTCTCCAGTAAAGGAAATGTTTTTACGTAATGCTTGGCACTGAGGGGCTCAAACAAGGTCTCCAGATGCAGTTGCAGCAGAAATATATGTATTTCAGCAGCTCTGCCTTTGAGATTTTTTGCATACTTTAATCTCTGGTTTCCACTGTTTAAAGTTGACAGCTAAGGTTAAACTCTGTGGGTCAGGTTTGGCTTTGTTTTTATTACACTGGTTTCAAAAAGTCATCAACGATTTGACTCATTGAAGAGGTGACTCTGTGGAGTTAGGAGAGATCTTCACATTTAACCGTTTTCCTGCCAATAACATATGTGGCATTTCAGTTCATGGTAAATGTTTCCTCTTTCTCCAAACTACTTTTCTTGAGAGTTTTGCCCAATATTTTGTGCTGTTTGTTTCAGATGAAAAAGCATTGTTTCCTAGCACTATTATTATTATTTATTATTAAATTATCTGGTTTTATTTCCCTTGTTTTCATAGCCACTTTTTATTCTTCTGTCCACATGCACCCAAACTCATTTGTACAGTGAGGACAAAGATCTCATCAGCTCCTGCCTGTCACTGAAATGCTACTTGCATAATATTCACCTGAGATTATATCTGTGTCATTCCAGAAGGATTTGCTCAGTACCAAACAATGTCTTTAGCTGTATAGTTGTATCTCTGATCAAATCAAGGACTTCCCTAACAGATGGCTTGATATACAGTCTTTGTTGTTGGCTGGTAAACTTAGAAGCCAACAAAATACTGAGAAGCAGAAGCTATTTCATTACAGTCAATAGAGAGCTCCACTGAGAGCAAAATAACAGTGTCTCAGTGAGATTGTTGTGATGGTTGCTCTATGACCCTCTCTTTAATTTTTTGGAAGATGATATTTTTATAGCTAGGCTATTCTAGTTAGCTGTCAGCATATTATAATAATGCAAAAGCGATCTGTCGCCCATAACAATTGACTGGTGAAGATTCAGTGGCCTCATTGTATACAATTAATACCTTGAAGTATATGGGGAAAGCCCTTTAAATTGTGGATGACTTCCGCACTCATTAACATGTTGTCAATATGTTTACTGACCTTTTGCAGAGTGTTTTGCAGTCCCTGGATGAACAAGATCCCAAAAGTGCCAATAGCGCTTTTTTATTAACATGAGCATGAAAATAAATGAAGCAGAATCTGGAGTGCCAGATGACAGTGCCACTCAGGACCTTGATAGACCAGTATGTGAGCTACACCCCTTGTTGTCAGGCCTTTGTAATCTGAACAGCATGAGTAACTACTCCTCCTGCTTTGAAGCAGTATGAAACTTCAAAGAACATCAAAGCTATAGGGGGACCCAAAGCCAAGCATCATAATATTTACTTTTTCCCATCCTGAATGAGTTCATGAGTCAGTGCCATGAAAATAATGCTAGACACGTCCTCTGCCCTACTTAAGATTCATAATTCAAAATTCTTGATGAAGAGAAGAATGTAACAAAGATCTGAATGTGACAGCCTAGTTTTAACTTTATTGTCTCTGGATGTTTTGGCTTATTGTTCTTTGCCATGTCCACTTTGCTGGCATTTAGACCAAGACTGAATGTTCACTTTATTGAAACAGAAGCATATCCTGCTCACTGCACAGTGTCAAAAACAATGAGACAAGGCAGCCACTAAAGCATTCATAACCTTGCACTGAAAAGTCCGACATGCAGTTGGCAGTGGAGAGCTGAAGGAGGAAATAAATAGCAAGATAAAAGAGCTGGTCGTAACACTGCAAAGAAAGGATTGCAAACCATTCCCAGGGAGATAGCAGAGAGACACTAGCCTTGGCTTGGAATTACAATGCTAAAACTAAAGTCAGGCTTGCTTTTAAGTGTATAATTCTGGCTTTTCATCTGCAACAGATAGGTAGAGAAAATTAATTATTTGTGCCTCATGAAGTCAAGGAATGGAGTATGAGGAACAGCTAAATTTGTCTGGGCAACATCAGACGAGGAGACTGCAGAAAACAGGAGCTGCTTCAGAGCTGTTGATTGGCTCTGTGGATTCAGACAGCAGGAACAGAAGTATCAGAAAAAGAAAAAATGTTTGAGGTTACTTTTACCTCAAGTCATGCATGACTACTTTGCTCTTCGTCATAAACCTCTGCATAGATTTATGTGACCTAACAGAGCTGAAGGCCTCCTGAGTCCTGTCCAGTGCCTTCATGAAAGCAAAGAAATGATGCATATGACTCTTTTGTAGAGTTTGCATTAGGCATGGGCATCTGGGAACAGAAGGCCACCACTAACACCTGTATAAGAGATAGATGGATTAAAGCATCCGTGTAGGCATTTCATTTTTAAAGGCATTCACCTCCAGCAGCTTTCCCAGTCTTTTGCAAAGCGAATTATGCCTGTCATTGACCAGTTGCTTGATGGAGATACTTACTGGTTGGACAGTTAGAAGAGCAGCATTTCTGTCAGATAGCCGAAGGGGATCTGTCCATGCATGGGATGGCTGTTTCCACGTTTCCTTTTGCTACCTATGTCTACTTGTTTCTATCTGTTTCTAGCACAGTCTTTGGCCGTACCAAATATTGTCATTATGAATTCAGTAGGAATATATATGAGATGTATCCTTAATCTCATTGGACATTATGAAGTTTAAATATCTGTATTTGTATGTAACAACACCATGCTGTAACCTCTTCTACAACATGAAAATGCCAGTTATTACAGCTTTTCATTTATGCCCAGTCTTGGTTGTAGACACAAAAGTCTACTTCAGAAATAACTTTGACGAGCACTCTTAAGCTTCTGCTAGGGCCAAATATGCCCACTTGCCCACTGAGTCAACATGCTGTTGCAACACATAGCTTCTCCTTTGCAGTCTTCAGAGGTGCAAATTGGCCTTTGAAGTTGACTGCTCTGAATACCTTGTTCTCTGCACTGCTTAATGGTGGCAGCACGATTAACCTTTGGCTTTCCAACTATAGACTCCAATGGAAAACAGGCAAAGCAGAAGGTCAGTTTCAGAAGGTAGCCCTCTTCAAATGAACCAAGCAACATACATTTTTTGTAGTGACACTTGACAGTTTATCATACAAATTCATGTCTGCCACTGAATGTCTCACAATTTGTCCAGTATTGTTTGCCAGTCCCGGTCTGGGAAGAGTGAGAGCTCAGATGAGTTGTCTGTCCTCCCTCCCATGTGTATGCCTGTGGGATTCTGCTAGGCTTGCTTGTCAGTAGTGAGTCACATGTTACTGTGTGCGTAATATCTGTCAATGTTTTTCTCTCATCCCACCACATTAGAGATGAATGTGAATTTGTTTTCTTTATGTCCAGCACTTTGAGATTTCATTAAATGTTCGGCTCCAGCAAATAACTGAATGCATGAAGTACTCAAGTTTTGGAAGAAAGAATCTTTGAGAAACACCCTCACAAAGTAGGAATTAGCTATAGCACCATAATGTTTCCAATTAATACCGCAATAAGAGTCTCCACTCATTTCCCAAAGAACTTTTCATTCAAAACAATATAGAATCATAGAATCATAGAATCGTTAGGGCTGGAAGGGACCTTCAAAGGTCATCTAGTCCAACCCCCCTGCAAGGAACAGGGATATCTCCAACTAGATCAGGTTGCTCAGGGCCTCATCCAACCGGGCCTTGAACGTCTCCAGGGATGGAGCATCCACCACCTCTCTGGGCAACCTGTTCCAGTGTTCTAAAACTCTCATGGTAAAAAATTTTTTCCTAATATCCAACCTGAATCTACCTCCCTCTATTTTAAAACCATTACCCCTTGTCCTATCACAACTGGCCCTCCTGAACAGCCTCTCCCCATCTTTCTTGTAGGCCCCCTTGAGGTACTGGAAGACCGCTATAAGGTCACCCCGGAGCCTCCTCTTCTCCAGGCTGAACAGCCCCAACTCCTTCAGCCTGTCCTCATAGGAAAGGTGCTCCAGCCCTCTTATCATCTTCGTGGCCCTCCTCTGGACCCTCTCCAACTGGTCCATGTCCTTCTTATGTTGGGGACTCCAGAACTGGACGCAATACTCCAAGTGAGGTCTCACGAGGGCAGAGTAGAGGGGGAGAATCACCTCCCTTGACCTGCTGGCCACGCTCCTCTTGATGCAGCCCAGGACGCGGTTGGCCTTCTGGGCCGCAAGAGCACATTGCCGGCTCATATTGAGCTTCTCGTCCACCAGTACTCCCAAGTCCTTCTCCTCAGGGCTGCTCTCGATCCATTCTCCGCCCAGTCTGTATTTGTGCCTGGGATTGCCATGACCCAGATGTAGGACCTTGCACTTGGCCTGGTTAAACTTCATAAGGTTGGTACGGGCCCACCTCTCCAGCCTGTCGAGGTCCCTCTGGATGGCATCCCTCCCTTCCAGCGTGTCGACGGCACCACACAGCTTGGTGTCATCGGCGAACTTGCTGAGGGTGCACTCCATGCCACTGTCCACGTCACCAACAAAGATGTTGAAGAGGGCCGGGCCCAACACGGACCCCTGAGGGACGCCACTCGTGACCGGTCTCCACATGGACATCGAGCCGTTGACCACTACTCTCTGAGTACGACCATTGAGCCAATTCCTTATCCACCGAGTGGTCCATCCATCAAACCCATGCCTCTCTAGTTTAGAGAGAAGAATGTCGTGCGGGACAGTGTCAAAAGCTTTGCACAAGTCCAGGTAGATGACATCCGTTGGTCGACCCTTGTCCACCGATGTTGTCACCCCATCATAAAAGGCCACCAAGTTGGTCAGGCACGATCTGCCTTTGGTGAAGCCATGTTGGCTGTCACCCACCACCTCCTTGCTCTCCATGTGCCTTAGCATGGTTCCCAGGAGAATCTGCTCCATGACCTTGCCAGGCACAGAGGTGAGGCTGACCGGCCTGTAGTTGCCCGGGTTCTCCTTGTTCCCCTATACATTAGCTCAAAGAGACAGCAAAGGAAAACTCTTTGTGACTCTATTTGTAAAAAGAAAAAAAAACCCCAAGCATTCTAGACTTACTCTCATTTGTATTTTTAAGGAAGAGCAAATTCTTGACTTTGGGAAGATTCTATAAAATAAACTCTTCTTAGATTAGTGTGAGCAATGCCATTGAAATCTAGCAGTTTATTTGTACTGGAGCCTTTATGAACTGGACAAGATTTGCCTGACAAGATTCACACACGTAACACTGGCTGGCAGGTGCAGCAACATTTCATGGGTCTATCAGTTCTTGCCTTTGAGCAAATACAAACAGGTGCAGTTAAAAGCCCAAAGCACAGGGAATTGCAGCTGGAGAACAGCTTGTTCTCTGGAGCTGCAAGCTATTCAACAAACCGCAATGAGTGGAGATGTCATGAATCCAAGTCACTCAAAGAATGATGAATGTCCAGCAGGAGAGAGCTGGTACTAAAGTAACAACTATCCAATCAACTTTTTGTCATGTTATTAAATATCACAGTGGGGAACTGTGAATCTCCTCAATCTTTCTCCTAGTTCCCAGGACACTGTTATAATGATGACTTTGTTAGATAAGAGAATTTCACAGGAGAATGTTTCACAGAATGTGTGCATCTGTGAAGTTGAATGTAGCACTACATCTGTGTACAGGCAGCAACTGCACAGTGCTACTTGAAAGTGAGGCTAAAATTCACAGGGATGAATTTTTTTTCTTCGTTTTGTGCTGGTTCTTTTTCTAGTCACTGTCCTATTTCATAGAATCATAGAATGGTTTAGGTTGGAAGGGACTTCAAAGATCATCTAGTTCCAACCCCCCTGCCATGGGCACGGAAACCCTCCACTACACCAGAATGCTCAAAGCCTCATCCAACCTGGCCTTGAACACTTCCAGGGATGGGGCATCCATAACTTCTCTAGGTAACTGTTCCAGTGCCTCACCACCCTCAATGTAAAAAAAAAAAATTTCTTCCTTATATCTAATCAAAATCTACCCTCTTTCAGTTTAAATCCATTGCCCCTTTTATTTGTCTAGGCATTGTTCTTCATTACATGGGGCAAATCCAGACAAGCTCCATGGCAAAAGAGGAAGCATCTTTGGGCTTCAGTTTCTGTATGTTTTGATTCATAGCTGTAATTTTGATTTTGCAGTTTTTGTCTGTTTCACATTCCAGTCATTCTTCCAGGAAAATTTAGATGCAGAATAATGTGATGCCATAAGAATGCAATGTATGATAAGTGCAGAATGAGTGATGAGATCTTTGTTGGCCATTAGAGAGGGAGATGACTTACTAGTCTCCCTGTATCTGAGTTGTGTGACCTTCTGCTCTGATACTGTGAGCATGGCTTGAGAGTGGAGGGACTTATACCAGCTACCCAAAAACAGACAAGGAAAGGAGAGACAGGACCAACCAAAGCATGAAAGTGCTGTGAGTGATTTTAAAGCTTCAAAATGCCTGTGTTGCAAGAAAATTCTCAATTTTCAGAACCCAGGCTTGCCTCCCAAGGAGTGGCATGGATATATGTGGTGAAGTATAAGAAATGCTTACGTGCTGTGGTAATAAAAAGAAGCAGATGCCTTCTAGACTACTAGATCGAAGATTTTTGTCAGCCATTTCTCAAGGAGCTTCTGGTCTTGGCTGAGTGAAAGCCTATGGGAGGTGTCATTTTTTGCTTTTGCAGATGGGCTCCTCTAGCCTCTAGAAAAAAATCACAACCAGAATGGTGTTGTCTCGGTATGCTCTGCAGAATAATTTCTACTGATTTCAATCATCTGCAGTATTGCTTCGTCTTTGAATCGAGACTGGTTTGCTAAGGCTGAGGTCAGAAGCTGACAGTGATCTGGGGAAAATTAAAATTCATTGGGAGTAAGCTGCAGGACACTTGTGAAGATGTGCAGAACATGGAGGGTGCTGAGACTAAACAATCCAGACCCCAAATTCACCTGAATGGAGCAAGAGAGGACGTTCTTTTGTAAAGTACTGGCAAACTCTCAATCTGCAGCTCATAACCCTGCTTCATGCTGAAGTTCAGGAAATCAAAGTCACAGAGTAAATTCCAAATTTACTCAAGTCTGCTCTCTGGATACATTTTTGAAGCATATGATGAAGTCATTCATTTCTGGTAAATTATGTTGCTTTACCCATTTAAGTGAAATGACAATTGAACACACTTTAGTCAGTATTATAGGAAATGACCTTCACATGAAGATGTGTAATAATCTCAAAGCTGCTTGCCATTTGCAACAGGAATTGAAAGCATGGTACTTTGTTATCTCTAGGTATCCCTACCCTTCTCGTTCCCTTCAAATTCCCATTCATGCAGTTTTATCTCAGTTTGTCTAGAGCTCCAGGGAACTCTTTATAACCTAGGCCTAAGTCAGACACCAGTTTCTTAGAAGAGGATGATTTTTCCTGCCACTAGTTGAATTTTTGGTCTTTATAGGATCTCATTAGGCATCAAACATTAATAGGAGGAACTTCAGCGAAGTGTACATGTTCAGCTTTGCCTGTAACTATCTCAGAGCAACAATGAGGTTGTTTTTGAATGAGAACCCTAAAGATTTAGGACTTCTTTCCACTGAACAGCTTATCTTGCATATATCCATTTTCTATGTTATTGTCAGTTCCTGTCTTAAAATTCACATGCTTAAAATTCTCATGTTACCGGGTACTTCTAGGAAGATCATGCATGTGTATCAGTGGCAAATCTTTCACCTGTAGAAATTGTCTTGATTACTTTAATCCCTATTCAGCAAGGCATTTATGCATGTGCTTCACTTTAGGCACATAAGTAATCTTTTTTACTTCAGCTGGATTATCCATGTACCTGAAACCAGATTTCAAGCTCCCTCAAACTCTCTAGTTTTCTGAATAGGAACCTCAGAACATAAAACAGTGCAACACAGTCAGATAATTACACCCCAGATGAGTTAGAGGGGACCTATAAATCTCTAGAGCCGTAAGACCTAGATTAAGGACTAGCCTGTATGCTTCTTCGAGCCCTGTTTTTTTCATTATTTCCACAGCTTGCTTCTTTTTTTTTAATCTGTCTTCTTAGACAGCTCTATGATATCTGAGTGTTTCACAGCTTTGTATAGTGTGATTATAAAAAGATTTCTTTCTCCTTATGCCTGAGGACATGAAACTCCCCAGAAACTCTTTGTTTCTGTGTCTGTGCGTGTGCTGTGTGGATACCTTGATATCCCCTGGGAGAACATACCAAGTAGCTGGATGAGCCCCCTGGAGCATTCTGCAGCAGCACTGCCTGTTCCCTGTGCTGAACGTGACACTGTTCTACATGTTGCAGAAGCCTTCCTCAGTCAGAGAGAGGGCATCTCTCTGATAACATGAAGATCAAAACTCTCATCTTAATTTGACCTGGAGCCAGAGGAAAGAGCAAAGCCCAGAGCTGCCCTGTTCTTAGCCATCTGTGTCGCATGAGCAGATGGCCTGCTGCGTGGTAAACCAGCTGTGACTGTTTTAAGGGGCAGCTGTTCTGTACTTAGGCATAACAGTTGATGCTACTTAGACTTGGCAGTCAAAAGTGCTGGGTGAACATAGCTCAACCTGACTCCGACTGGATGGGCGTAGCTTCTTACTACTCATCAGGGAATGGCCATTTGAGTAAGGAAACAAGAAAAACAGTACAACTGTCAGCCCTTCAACAAAAGGCAAGAGCACCTCACAAGAGCACCTTCCAACAGTGAGGAAGGGGATGGATTCAGCTTGTTCAGTATCAGCTTTACTGTGTGACTTCGGCTCATCATTTATTTCTTGATATTTGGTAGATAAACTGATAAACTGAGCAGTCTCAGGCCACTGCACAGTATAGCCAGACTGCACGGTGCTTGGATAATACCAATAACTCCTTAGGAAGTAGGTATTGAATGGTGAATTATTTAAAGTGCTTTCTTATGCAGGCTGCCTTAGTCTTCCCCAACATAAGCCATCTGCCCTTTCAAGTCCGTTGAACTTGTGAGAGATCCAAGCGGTAGATTTATTTGCACAGGATGCAACACTGGTGGGAGGAGGCTGTTGTCAGCATATTAACTTGTCCAGCAGTTTCATAATCTGCCACTATAACTTCATGTACTCTATGTTATGAACAGGATGACGGGAATTGGCAGAACTAGATCTTCAATGTGGGAAGTGCCCCCACTCTTCAAGGAAATATCTCCTGTGGTACCCTGGACTGTTTGTTTGTTGGCTAATTTTATTTTAAAGTTGTCTTAAATAAAAGGACTCAATATTTCTAGCAGTTACTGTTGGTGAGAATTTGTTGAGTGAGTTATTTGCTTATGAAAGAAAGACAGCTGCTAGCATATGTAGATAGCTGCTGGTTAATCTTTGATGATGTGATGGCTGCTGTGCGGGATTAACTGAGAAATTTCTTCTCAGTCTCTATCGCCTGCACTACACAGCCAGTCTGCATGCTGCAGGCTTTTGAAAGACTCACATGCTCACCTGGTCCTTACTAGGGAAATTTGCTGCTTTATCTTAGCTGAGTAGCAGCTAAGTTGATTTACACAGTTATCCTCAGCGGAACTACTAGCTGGGTAAATCAAGAATCCCACTCTTGTCTGTTTTAATTTCGACTGTGTTGATATGGCTCCATGGAAAGAACTGTTAACAGCAGAACATAGGATGCACTATAAACTCACTGCCTAACATTCCCCAGGTCTTTTGTTTGTGCCTAATATTTTCAGAAATTAAAAACCTCATTGGGAATTTAGATGAAGCCATCTTGTGATTGTGTACTTACAGCTCTGGAGATCTGCTTTCTGCCTCCAATGTGATCCATCTTTACGTAGTCCAGACAAAGCAATAGAAACTACTTGAGATGAACCAAGACATGAAACAATATTACTAGCTATTCCTATTCCCAATGTTTGTAATACAATCATTCCTGCAGATCTAGATAAGTGTTCTGTTGTGTTTGGCATTGCAGAGACTAATAATAAAAAATGATTGCCATCTCAAAGATCCTGCAGTGGACAGGCAAGAATTATTACTTCCCATTATGAAGGCATAGAGAGATTTGGGGACTTCTCAAGGTAACAGAGGAAACTCATGTCAGAGTATAAGACTCAAACCTTTCAACATGTGGGAACACCCAAATCCTAATCAGAGCCTGAATACCAAAGAGCACTGCTCCCAGCCTCTGAGGCTCCCAGCCTCTGATAAAGAAAGGACTGCAATAAGTAGAGGAGCTGGGATAGCATTTGTCTCTCCTGATCCCATGCTATGACCTCACATTGTTGTGGTTTCTGGGAGCCACAGACATTAAAATTCATCACCTTCAGAAAACAGAAAATTAAAGTGGAAAAGACAAGGTTGCTTAATTTGTGTGTGTATTCATTACAGTTACCACAGAAAGTGATACTGCAAGATAAGATGGAAATGTGTAGGTCATTCAACATGTGTTCTCCTCTGGTATGGAGAAGGTTGGTTTTCTTTTTTCCTGCAGTTGGAAGATAGGGTAAAGACTGACACTGAGAAAGAGCGGAAGCGACAGGTGATGAAAGAGAAAAAGAATGAAAGTGATGATTGTAACAAAGCCTTTGAATTAACAGCAGATGAAAAGAAGTCTGAGCTAATCCAAAGCTAAAATATATGGGTGATGTTTGTCTGTGGTAAGGCAAAAGATACAGTACTAAGCAATTAAAGCTAAGCATAAATTCTGTAGGCTGGACCACTCATTAATTTTGGAGAACAGTGTGATAATGAAAGATGCACAGAAAGTATCCAAGATCAAGGCCACTGCATAAGCAGTTTGACTTCTGTAATATCGCAAGCTTCATCTGTGGCTAAAGAAATCCACTTCTTTTCACGAGCACTCACAATGCTTCTTGGAGAACTAGGCCTAAATTTGCCCTCAGCGATCAAAGGCTAACAAGTATTAATACCAGCTAGGAAGTGATCCAGAAAGAATCACAACAACGTAACTTCCTACACGTGTGTTAACAATGTAATTGCAACCTATCCATATATGATAAAAACATCCAACTTCTATTAAATCAGACTTGTCGACAGAGGGTCAAAACCCAATACCTAAGCATATTTCTAATTTTCTACCATTTCAGTTTCCAGCAGACTACTAGCAGTTCCAGGGGAGGTGTGTTGGAACAGTGTACTGCCTCCTGGTCCCTTCTGAGCACCTTTGGGTCATTGCATGCCTGGCTTGCCAGGCCTCTTACTTTCACCTTGTACTGTCCTTCACACCGGGGTGAATAGGGCATAAAATGCTTCCATTATAGTTTCAGAGTTTATCAAATGTAGATGTCACCTCTTTAAGCACTTGAGAATGATCAGGAAAAGTAGAAGGCAAAGCAGAATAAAGATTCCTTAGCAGAATTTTTAACAGAAATTTTGTCTCAGTTCAGCAAAGTCAGAAACATTTAACCAATGTTACTGGGAGCAAGATATAAAATTTTTGGGGGGATTGGATGATTTAAGAACCTTTCATTTAATATTAGACATTTCAAATATTGTTTAACATGTCGTGTGACAATGTGTAACATGTCAGATGACAGAGATCAAACAAAGCCCTTCAACCTAGTCAGATTTGGGTAATTCCACAAAGGATTTTTCGGATTTTTTTACAGAAAATTTTGATATAGTCTATCGATACTGTTGCTATTTGGGAAGAACAGAAATCTGAAATATCAGAATTTTCTGTGCATTGCACTGCATTTCTGCATTTTGCCTGCTTTTTATGGCGTAAAATTTGGTATGCTGAGTCTTAGGCTAGGATAGCACAAATATTATTAGACTGGTGCTAGGAAAAAACCAAAACCTGTTCCATAAGCAGTTCGACTTCTGGAATATTGCAAGTTTCCCTCCCCTTCCCAGCTCCAAATTCTGGTATTTTCCCTGCTCTCTCTGTTTTCTGTTTCCTGCCTGACCCTCTCTAGTGCTGGCATAAATGTCTTAAATAGATCAGAGATCTGCGTTGGGTAAAAGTTAAGGGAAAAAAGGTAAGAAAGCCGTAGAGAAACACACATATTTCAAGAGATCATTAACCTTTTGCATGCTGAATTATAAACACCATGTAAAAGAGAGCCTGGCTTGTTTTGCTGTGTTTTCTAAGTGAACTCAGATTTCTAGAGAGCATAAAACTTGATTGAGGCCATCTAAGCTACAGCAACTATCTTGTGCAAAGTGGAAGGAAAACTAATATGAAATAGAAGCTGAACAACCGTATCAACATAGCATTTTGTGGCTGAAGTAATAATAGCTTTGCCAATACTCCTTGTTCTGCAGGACACAGTGTAGGTCTTACAGGGCAAAGAGAGTGGTAAAGCTACAATTTTTCTTTTAATTTACCCTTTCTGTGTTTTGGTGTTATTCAGCATTTTGTGAGAACTGTTAAGTTACTACTGTTACTAGTTGCCCTGGCATCTTAAGGGCCACATGTGGGCAAAGTACTACTGCGGTTAAAGTTGCAAAAATAGAGGACAAAGTGATCATTGCTGCCCTGAAGACCTTATGGGTGCTTGCTGAAACTGAGATTACTTCTCCTTTTATATAAACTTGGACCAGTCCTTTGAAGTTATTGACGCTGTACAGATTTATACTACTTGAGGATTTGCCTATTTTTGTAGATACAGCAGGACGATGTGGCCTCCAAAGCAGGGGAAGACAGCCTGTTCTCTTGCTAAGCTGCAGCTCCACTGTTTGTAGCTCCAGCTGTCATCTGGAAGCTCGCTGGGTAGGTCCTTTGCTGGGAGCTGCAGCTTCCCAACATGCTGCTCTTCACACACTGAGACAAAGCAGTTAGACAGTCGTTTTCATTCCCAAAGACAGAAATGTTTAACTTTTTCTTCTTCTCACCCTGCAGGTACATCAGCCTTTGGTACAGCTTTCCAGCTGCTGTTCCTTGGGTTGTTGCTGCTCCCTCTCTCAGGCAAGTGAGTTGTTTGGCTATTGAAAGTTCAGGTGGGGTGTCTGAATGTATGCGGGCGGTGGATGGGAACTGCTTGTGCCTGGGACGTCCTGGTTCTGCTTCCTGCCTGCCAGGATAGACTCTCTTCAGATAGATGCATTTTCATTTCAAGCCTTAATACCTGAACACTACCACCTTTTTGCCCTTAGAAGGTCAAGTCATCCATGTGCAACAGGGAGTCCTGCGATGATGTCAAGCCTCCACCACTGGCCTTGGCAAGTACAGTCCATACTGTACTTGTGGGCTGAACTTTAGGTTGCCTTCAAGCTCAGATTTAGCCATTGTCCACACCATCATACTTAGCTTGACTCCCAGTGGCTACTCAGCCCTTCTGCAGGCTTTGCTCGATGATGTATGAGGTTAGCCCTGTCCTCTCACCACTTCCCCTCACGCCTTTGCACATCATGTTTGCAACTTGCTGCTGCGATCTGGAGTCAAATAAAGGAAGTCTCCCGTGTGCTACCCAGCTCCCAGCATGTGTCCAGTTCAGCCATGTGTCCTCTTTCGTGCCCGTTTAGAGCCAAGCCCTGTAGAGGAGCTGGTATTGAGCAAGCTCTGCTCAAGAAGCTCAAATCAGAAAGTTGCATGGTGAGAGCTGGGAGGGGGAGAAATTGCCAGACAGCTCTTGTGGCTCGGGCTCAGGCACAGAACTACACTGCAAGCTGTAGTGTGGCTCTGTGCCGAAGGGGTGATTTGAAAGGCTGGCAACCTTTCTTTCTTGGCTCCACTTTGAAACAAACTGTTCTCTCAGAGTGCAGGAGCAGTATCAGCTCTGAGTTAGGCCTGGGAGCTTTTAACTTTTGCCCAATTGTGGAGGAAAATACAAAAGCAGTTTGTGGCTTTAGGTCAGTAGATGTTGTGACAAGTTTTATAAGTCCCTCAAAATCCAATTCAGAAAAGCAAAATATTTTAAGAATGCCACAAGCCTTGAGTTAAGAACCATGCAGAAAATGCCTCCTCAAAGAAAGTTTTAATT
Organism: Tauraco erythrolophus; assembly: GCF_009769465.1. Classification (NCBI taxonomy): domain Eukaryota; kingdom Metazoa; phylum Chordata; class Aves; order Musophagiformes; family Musophagidae; genus Tauraco; species Tauraco erythrolophus. Next base: position 61,959,514 of record NC_141496.1, read on the forward strand.
ATGTTTTTGTATACTTTTAGAGAAAGTATTTATTGCAGATGGCAGATCTCATGTCATTTCGTCAGTAGGTGAACTACGTGCTGGAGGATCATGTGCTTTTTAGTTTAACTTTGCCAGTTTAGTGAGTTACCTAAGAAAAGCAATTTTGAGAGAATGTATTTGGCGATGCCAGAAATGATTGCCAAATGGGAAGAAGATCGTCCTGTGTCAACCTGTAAGATACATTCACCTAATTCCTTATAGGCAGTGGGGTGGGTGCTCCCTGAAGCAGGTCATATGGGGAATAGCTTGTATAAACACAAAACCAGCGAAGAGAAGTAAGGTACAATTTAGTAAAGAACAACCAACACTGCTCTATTATACTCCATCAGTAACATCTGAAGCTAAAAATTCTCTACTCTGGATACCAGATGCCAGGAAAATAAAACAAAAGGCCTGAATTATTGGTAAGTCTTGGTAAATCGGTTGGCAACAGGAGGAGCGAAATAAGCATCTTTTGATGCCTGAAACATTGTTATTTTTGAAATAATAAATTGTGTGGAATCCTTGCTAGGTCTAAAAGCTGGTCAAGGGCACAATAACATCACAAGCAAGAGATGGACAAGCTGAACAGAGGTATGTCAAGGCCACATGGCTGCAGATTCTGAGTTGAGAAGCCCACACCAGTACATTTGCTGGAACAAAGTTCCCTTCTATGCAGATGCTGCCCTGCTGTATCAGGCCCCTTCATGGAGACATTTATATCTGTTCTACATTAAGCCTTAGTACTTTCTTTTAAGTCAGAGCTTGTATAGATAGAAGGCTGAATTCTGTTTACATTCTCTTCTATAGCTATAGAGATGAACTTCTTCTGCCTGACCAGAATCTGCAAAATAGACTGCATGTTTATTCCGTGACAATTCCTACACCAGGTGTGGAAGGGAGGAGAAAACTGGGCTGTTTTCACTTTTATTGGAGACAAGGGACATGCCCTTTTGTTCTTTTGTGTTTAACTGTGTGTGTTTATGCTTCAAAAAAAATCATAAAATTCAGCTTTCTTTTTTCATTTTAGAACTATGGAATATTCCCTCTGGGATGAGGGAAGGAAGATGAACACCACATAATAGCAGGGGGATTAAGGTGGAGGACAGTTAAAATGGTGTCACTTCTTTAAGGTGACTTGGGTGTCTTCACTACCTCTCTTGCTCAACTCCTCTTGTCAATGGTCAGTGATGAAAATGCATATAGAGGTCCATACAGGTCAGAGTTAACAGGACCTTACTTCCTTTTTCAGAGCCTAATGCCTGGTGATTATGCTTTTTACCTTGAAATATTTGTAACTCTATGCCAGTTTGTTTGGGAGATTATGTTAAACCTTTTTACCATAAGTGCTGTATGAATGTAAGTACCAAGCATTAGCTATACTAAAAATGCATTTTTATCTGTTCCTGCCTTTGTACTCCTTAAGTCAGTGGTGACTTCTGTTTATGACAACTGAGAAAACAGCAGTATGGTTAAATTATATTATCTATATGTCTGTCATGACTTCATGTAGCTTTATCACGAGCTTTGCTTTTCTCCTTTTGGTCTTGGAATAAACAGATATGTTTTTTGCATTTCTCACCAGATAAGTTTCGCATATATCTCAAGGCCCTGTAACTGTTTTAAATTTTTTAGTGTTGGAGAGACAGAGTTTATAAGTGATGGCACAGGTTTGTCACTTACAGCAACATTCTAATACTTTTCTCTAAGCATTTTCTCTAAGCATTTTTATTTCCTTTCATACTGGCTGCCTCAAAAAACTCCCGATACTTCACATCCCAAATCTAATCACCATGGAACTGGAATTCTTGAGATAAAGCCAATACTGTAAGCATGGAATTAATTTATGATTTACTTTTATTGATTGTACAGTAATTATGCATTTGTCTGATTAGCTGTAAAAAGTTGATACTGCTTTATCAAATGGATTATAATGCTCTTGAAATGCTTTAAGATTTACAATATTATAAAGGGTTATAGCTCAAGCCTAAAGTGAGTTAGAATTAAAGCTAATTGTTTCTGATCTAAAGACGTCTCTCAAAAAAAATGATGACTGCTTCGTATTTTTTGATAGAGTTGAGGTTTTCTGAACCTGGACTCTGCTTGAAAGAGAATTATTTTAGGAAGTTTGAGCAGAAACAGTTTGGTGCAATGGATAGACTTTCTAGCTTTTATGTTTATAAAGAAAGGTGTATTTTTTCATGAGTAGACCAAAGCGTCTCAACAAGAGACCCTGGTAACATGAAAACTGGAATGGAGACAATCCATTAGGCTCTGTGGAAAAAATCTGGCTTGGTTTAGCCTGATCATAGATATTTAAATTGCATGCCTTGACAATTGCTTGACTATGCGTGTATTAACTGAGACATCACTAGGAAATCTGGATCTCATTTAGTGTCCAGCAGCTGGATTGGATATTAAACTGATGAATGAGGAAAGCCTGCACGAGGAGCGCTAGGATAACAGTAAATGTAGTTCATCGTTGCCATTTTCTATGCAGAGAATTTGTGAATAGATATTACAGGATTGAATATGGTATTGTAGTTGCACTGCACTGGCATGAGGCAGCAGAGATAAGAGTTAGTGTGCAGCCTTGGGATACTGGACCTTTAAGCTCCTTGCTTTGCCATCCTACTGTTCCACTAGTAAATCTGAGCAATTCGGTATCAGCACTGTTTTTTCAACTTTGATGGTGCTATGCTGATTTACATCAGTGAAAGATCTACCTAACGGACTCATTAAAAATCAATACAATATGAATCCCATTGTATCATGCTTCTGTTTAACCCTTGTGCCTTATCTGCCCTGGCATGGGATATTGGATCATAGAATCATAGTGTCTCAAGCTGGAAGGGACCCATAAGGATCATTTAGTCCAACTCCCTGCTCCTCATAGGACTACCTAAAAGTAAAGCGTATGACTAAGCGCATCGTCCAGACATTCCTTGAACTTGGACAGGCTTGGTTCCATGACAGCTTCCCTGGGGAACCTGTTCCAGTGATGAACCACGGTCTCAGTGAAGAAGCTTTTCCTAATGTCCAATCCTCTGACACAGCCTCATTCTGTTTCCTGTTTGCACCTCTTTTGAGGGGCCAATCTAAATTCCTTCTAATCTGTGTCAATATTTACTTAGTTTGACTTAGAAATGATCCAAGCTCTTCCATGATTAAGCAAGATGCTCCGTGAAGCATGCATCTTAACTTGGAAGCATGTGAGTGATCCTGTGGAAGTGAGAGTTTGGTGTGTACGTAAGTACTTGCCTAGACAGGGGACATAATTAAACGTCTAGAGCAACATCATGGAATGACTTTTGACTCTTTGGCTGATACCAGAATTGTATCATATTGCAAATTCAGTGTGACTTAGAATGTAAATATCCCTTGGATGCTCTTATTTTAAATCTGAACATGATCCTTCCAATCTTTCCTTCCATTCTGCAGACAAGAAAGAGCTGTTTAATGTCTCATTCAATCTCACTAAACAGTGACAGAAGTAGATTGCCTGTGCTCCTTCTAGCATCCTACAAACTTTTTGTCAGAACTGTTTCTCCTTGTAACAACTTTTCCACGTTTGATTTGTGCCAAGGAAGGAAAAATGAATGATTATTTGTTCAAACAGCAGGAATATGCCAAAATGTGTTTCAGATATGCTATAAGGACATTGGATTTGCCACTTGATCTAAATGAATGCTGAATGTAAATAAAATTTAATATTCAGAGTTCACTCTATTTTGGAGCAGCAGAGGCACATCATTAAAAAAATTTCTGATGTGTCAGTGAGCAATGAATTACCATGCAGTGCAGCACTGTAAAGACATAACAAGCAACTCCCTGCTGGTGTATAATGTGTCAGCCCATGGAAGATGATACATAGAATGAAACAAGGAATAGCTCCTTAGGGAGTAAGACCCTTCAGGCCTAATCCTGAGGTGGTATGAGGCATATATCTCCACTGAATGAACTGGAGCTCAGCTGATTTACAGAAGTCTGGGTGCCAGCTCTTTCTCATTAGTGAACAGATACAATGTTCTCTCTATTATAGCTTTTTCTTCTCCAGCTTAATAAAACTACTTTGGGGGCTATGTTGAGGTTTCTCCATTGCTAGCCATCTGCTGCCGAGTCTCATCCTTCCACTTAGACTGGTGCTCTACTCTTTTGCTCCCCAGTCTTCTGTTCTGAAACTTGACAAGCCATTCTGTCCTTTAATTGAGAATGTGTCTTGACAGTGCTTTACAGCTTGTGGTCCTCAACTTGTCAGGGCACTACAGTAAATCACTACCTGTTCAGAAGGCTTAAATTTACCATATAGGGATCTGTACTTCCACTGGAAAATCGAGAGTCTGCAAATTGACAAAGGTTTAATGTCAGAGTCCTAGTGGCTGACTTTTGCAACTTGAATGAGATGACAGCCATGCATGGTGGGAGGGCAGGAAACAAGAATAATTTGAAACAGGAGAGGTCCAGATTGATATAAGGAGAAGCTGTACCACCATGAGGACAGCCAGGCAGTGGAGCAGGTTGCTCAGAGAGGTTGTGCCATGTCCATCCTTGAAGGTTTTCAGAACATGATTGGACAAAGCACTGAGCACCCTGGTCTGATCTCATGGCTGACCCAGCTTTGAGCAGGAGGTTGGACTAAACACCTCCCATGGCCCCTTCCAACCTAGATTATCCCATGATCCCATGACTTTCTTGCATGCATTGCAGATGGGAACTCTTTCTGGGCTATTCAGAACTGACTATCATGAGTCCTGAGACCTTAATGGATCTTTTTAAGTTATAGGAATAATTGGTCAGGATCCAGGAACAAAACTATACCAGTAGATCAGAAAATCGAGAGAACGTTTTATAGCTTGTGACTCCGTGATCGTAACAACTGTGCTTTTCAGGCCATGCATGATACCAACGGAAAATACATAGTTAAGAAATTCCTTTTAGGCCGCCTTTAAGATTTTGGTGATATTTCTGTGTTCAAAAGCACAGTTAAATATGCAGCTATATACTTGTATATACATATGTATACATACACATTATATCAATTTTTTTTTTACAAGGATCATGCTGGTACAAGGCTTTCAGTTGCTTGGTGTATCTAACCGTAACAGTAACTCTAGCTGAACCATTTCTTGCTGTAGTTGTGTTGATGGTATATTGTCTAACTGCTAGAGGCACTGGAGTTGAATCTGAGTTGCTCTGTTAGTGAATGTTGCCTCTTCTTGTGCCCCGATTGCATATTTGACCAAAGAAGATCTCAGTGGTATTTCACGTAGATTATATTTGAATAATGGCAATTAACACAAGTAGAAATCACTGATTTAACATGTCCCAATGTCCCCTGGAAGTTACGGTAATTAGCTGCAAGCAAGTGCTAACTTAATACGTACAATTTTCAGTAGGTGTTCTTTCTTTAACAGGGCTCCCGCATAGCCTGTGCTTGAATGTACAGTTATTGCACAGCTGATGTGTTTACTACCAATGCGTGCTTGCAAAATCATAATTAAATGCAGAACATATGCCATTGTTGTGTATGTGGCCTCTCTGGGAGAGCATTTATCAATGGGTGTTTTTGTCTCGGCCCTGGGGTTATTCTAGTGCAATGGAAGACACCCAGATCAACAACTGTTTGCAAAACTGTGGCTCTTAGTAGTGCCAGCCCACGAGGGAATTTTTGAACCTGCCTGTATAGTCCGTGACAAGCTAGTAGCGGCAGGCAGAAGGGTTACTAGAGTTCACCAAAGGCCTGCAGAAAGCAGGGATTACTCAATTCTCACAGAGCTGTTGCTGCCAAATGAACAGGAGAACACTGTAGGATAAATAGCTGTTATCTGCATTTAGAATGTGCCTTCCAAGTGAGATGGAAGGTGTTCTGCCTTACAGGATTATCTGGCTGTTCATCCTGTCACGTGAAGCAGCCATCCTCTGGTTGTTATAAAACACGGGCTGTCAACACAAGGGCCACAGGATGGTTTCATAAGGTCACAGGCACCATTTCTGTGGCTCTACAGAAGGCGGCAGCAGTCTGACCCAAAACTTTTATTTATTTAGGTTCACTGATACAAAAGTTGTTTTGAAAGAGATTGAGGGCTTCTGATTCTAACCAATTCCAGTTTGCAAGGCTGTACACAGCATTTCTGTTCCTCTCTACTCTGAAACTTTCTTTCTTATTTATGGTGAGAATAATCACAGAGATTGAGACTCTGACATGGTTTCTCTCGTTTCTTGAGCCTGTCCTAATACAATGTATGATGGGGGTTCCTGGGGATAAACAACACTAAATTCAACCTGATGGGAAGTAACAGTTTACCAAAGTAGATGTCAAATATTTGACTTTTGGCTCAGATGTGCAGTTAGTGAACACTTGGATAGCTTCTTTGGTCCTTCATGGTTTCATTTCTAATTTTTGTGGGGGTGCAGCATGGCAGATGCGGGAGAGAAGATAATGATGAAACTACGCCATCCACAAAAGCATCAACATGACTCACTCACCTGTCTTTATTGGTAGTCATTATACACATTGATTGCTTTAGAACATACCTTCCTTGGCCTTACTTTCATTCTCCATGTCACCCTGTCCTATACCTACTTTGCTAATTTTTTGTAAGTCTTTCTTTGGGAAGAGCTCAGGAGAAAAAAAGAATTTAGAAATTGTCTTGGATTTGACTTCTCTGTTGAATGGAAAATACATATCCTGCAGGTGAGCATATGCATCGGAGCATGACTTTCTTCAGCGAACTTTTCTTAATGACTTATTCTGAGACAGGAATGGCACAAAACTTCTTTGTCCTTTTTCTGTAATTTACCACCTCTGTAACCAATGCTCAGCAGATTTCACTGCTTCCCGTTTTACCTGGCCAACACATGTCCTTTCACAGGCCACACCATGCAACCCAGCAAACTCTGGTGCTTTCCATCAAGTGAAGAATACTTCCTTATCCTTCCACTTCCCCTTCCTAATGCCTTCTACATGTAACCCCTTGCTACAAGACTGGTACAACTCTTTTTTTTTTACGTACTGCTGTTAACAGTGAAAGAGAGCCTTCTACCTAATTACTACCTATTACTCCAGCATGATGTTTGTACTGCACTGTTGACTTTAAAACGCAGATTAACTCAAGAGTGACTTGGGCCAGTTTCCACAGCCACTGTCATATATTCTGGTTTGCTTTCTTGGTTCACCCTACTTTGAGCAGCAGGTTGGACTCAAGGGCTCCTCAGGTCCCTTCCAACCTGAACTATTCTATGATTAAGTGACGCTGACTGAAAGATGTTATTGCACTTCGACAGATAATCTTCCTTTTGTGCTCATTATAAAGTGGAATACATTACATTTACACTAACATAAGTAAAAGGAGAGATGTCAAGCATGGAATTGAGTTTATCTTGTACTGAATAATAATGGTGTGTTGTGGTGGTGGTTTTTTAATGTGGAATACTCTATGTTTTCAATATTATGTCTACCATGGAAAAACATTTATTAGGGAAGTATTTAGTACTTCCTGACAGTTCCAATTCTGGTTCCACTTGAGATTAGCAGGTTGATAGGCTCTTATTGCCTTTGAAGCTTTGCATTTGCCTAGGGAGAATATGTCTTTTTGCCCCATGCTTTGCCGATGGTGTAATCACAGGGAGCTAAAGTGTATTTTATCTCATGGTACAGCTAGTTGTTATTTTTAGACACTAAATCATTTCTTTGGAGTTGTATTCCACCTTAATTGTAGACATTAATGACACAGCTAGCATTTTTTAAGAGACAGAGTATGACCCAGAGACTAATTAAGAGTGCTGGTGAGGCTTTTACCTGAAATCACTGAAGCCCTCTACGAGTGCCTCTAATGCCTTGACTCACATTGCTTACATTAGAAAAGGAAACTTAGGACCAATTTTATGCAAATGATTAACAGTAAAATCAACATTTCTTCAAAGTACACTGCTTTTCCTAATACTTATTTAAGATTAAAGTAATATAACTACCAAATCAAACTCATGTCAGCAGGTTAACACTAGTGCTGGCTTGGAATAAAAATTCTCTCCACTGTTAAGCTATTCTGTGAACAGAGCGTATCAATCTGAATATATCCCAGGAAGGTATTCAAGGAAGAGTCCAGTGACTCTAAAATCCTGACTACAGTATTTTACTAAAGGTGGTCAATTTAAAGGGTCAAATAAGGAAACTAAAATAAATTTCTTATCTGAACTGCAGCATTAGAGTGGGTGAAAAGCTTCCTTGTAAACTGTCTGGTCTCATACACAGGTTAACATTTCCTCACTAGTTCTCTCTCAGTTCAGACCATCACTGATGCTCTGGTAAAATGAAGTTTTGCAGCTCTTGGCTGGCAGTTTACAGCTAAATGTTTTTCACTGTTTTAGGTTGCTCAAACAGAGAATAGAGAACATGCTTTACTGATCACCTGTATGAGGCTGTTTAGGACTGTAGAGCTTCTTTTGTAGAGCTTCTTTCTTTTTCATATTGCTTAGATGTGCATAGGACAAGTTATATTTTTAGACCTTCATTGGGAAATTAAAATCCTAAAGAGGTTGTGGAGGAGATCATGCTCAAGATCCTCTATGACAGTACTTTGGCTCAGTTATCACGAGACGTTTTCAGTTACGCAGTGTCAGTATCACCACGCAGAATAAAGCCTCCACTCCCTGCTCAGTCTGAATGTAAAAGGTACAAAAGTCAGCTTTCTGAGAAAGCTCTCTTCCTCTCCCCCACCTTTCTTGTGACTGCATCCTGCCTGACATGTTACTGGTTTGTGGAGAGCTCACCGACACACTGGTAAAAGTAAGTGATAGGAAAGATCCAGCTACTTGGCACTCAACTTTTGAAATGCAAAACCAGTGTAAAAACCTTACAGTAGATAGCACAATTCTCGTAAAGAAGAGGAGCTGGCTCTGCACTTCAAGGCGTCTTGTTTGCAACCTTCCTTTTGTCTTTCTTCAGGTGTAACAAGAGGCAAGCAAATTTGTTCATGGATGATGATACCTTTTTCTGAGGTAGTAAGTCTGAGGGTCTGGAAATGCCAGCCACTCAAGCCCTTACCCTTGATCTTCACTGCTTCTGCCTTGCATACCTGTTCCATAACCCTTAGTGATGCTCCAGACCTCCTGGGCAGCAGGCTGGCCCATCACAAGCTGTTTTCAACTCGGCAGAGTCAGCATCTGCACACCAAACGAATCCACACCTGCCTCTCCTTTATCACTGTGGATGTGTAAGTACTAAATAAGTCTGCTTTTTGAGAAAGCGGTGTGAACATCTTATGGGCAGATGGCACTGTTCTCCTTGCCAACTAGACTATTCTGTAGACTTTATATTTAGGGTCTTAGAACACAAGTCAATCAGCTCATGTTTAGAGTTTCACTCCAGTAGAAATAAGCAGATGGATAGTCTGTACTTTACTATTAGCTGGATTTTCCTAGGAAATCAGACTTAAAATATGGAAACTTTATTTAAGTCCTCTATTATCCTGCACACTTTTTTTCTCTCATATCATGCTGCAGAGCTGTAGGATGGCAAAACATCACAGAAATAGATGGATTAAAATGTTTAGCATGTGCTGACTCGCAAATCTCAACTACTTTTTCTCATTAATTGTCTCATAATAATCTGAAAACAGGGTTATATCATTTATCCACAGCACTCTAGACAGGGATTGAGATCAGGGCACAACACTTGCCTCAAAGGGAGAAAATCCTCCAGAAAGAGTCACCTTACCGGCATTGGGTCACATCTATGGATCATTGTAAAGACGCAGGCGAGTAAGGTACCTCTTTCGTGGCTGCCTCAGGTGATCTGCATGGAGACAGGGAATGCAATGCTGGGGAAAGGCCCATCCAAAGGATTCTCTTGCAGACTGGGCAGAGAAATAAAACTATCATCTTGGACAGTTCTGCCATGGTAGTCTGTGAAGTTTGGGTTTCTTTTCAGACACAGAAGGTTCAAAAAATATTTGCTGAATTTGTTTTTATCTGTATTTATGTGGTTTCAATATTGCATTAGGAAGATACTTATTTCACAAATCTAACTTACTAAACATTGGCTTATCAGGCTGAGAATTCACAGATGCTCTTTCTGTATTTCTCTCCAGTTTGAGATTCAAATAGGGAAAAGCAGACGAAAACTGGAACAGACACTTCTGGAGTACCCTTGCTAAACGTAAAATGAAATTCAGGTCATAAGAACATGGACAGTGAAAGATATTGTCGAGTTTTGCATTTGTAAGTTATTGAAGTGCTAATGGATCAAAACCTCTCTAGCAAAGACTGCATGTTGACTACCTGGATGCAGAAACTGAACTCCAGATCAGGACAGATCTAGATATTTTCAAAAACTTCTGGAAGTAATTGACAGCCAGTACAGTTCTGACAGGAACCTAAAGGTCAGTGTTACCCTGAGAAATTCTGTTAGATGGAAATGGGAATGGGAGTGGGAATAGCAAGGCTGGACATTACTGATTTGTTAACTGTCTTCTGAAATGTTCATCACAGACTCTGGAGTCACAGCTTTGTTTTTTGGATAGCATTTTATCTTAGCCTTTTGATTTCCAAGTCTCCATGCCAGGGACACAACACAGCCCTTGTTATGTTCATGTAAATCTCAAACACTTAAAAAATACCTATACTCAGAAAACAAAAGATTGAAAAGTGCTGAAATCCAAGGCATTCCAGTGTCTTTTGCTCCTAAGATGTTTAGGTCTTTTTGTTCTTGTGACTAGAAAGGTGAAGAAGGATGGGTTAATTTCTTGTGCCTGTATACAGTGAATTGAAGTGTTTCTCTGAATAGATATAAAAATGTAAACATGTGATGCTGCCCCTTTAAATTCAGTTTCTTGAATCATAAGAACTAGTTTCAGAAGTAGCAGAATTCATAAATCCTAGTGTGTTTGGATGTGTGTCTTATAGTTGCTTGATTTTTTAACAAGTTACATCAAAGCTGCTTTATCAACACACTCCTTATCAGACACCAGTAAACTGATCACACAGTGAGTTTTTCTGGTCAGTTGAGTATGGCTCTGACTAGAGCTTTTCAGTGGTTGGGAAACAGGTAGCATCTCTGTCCCATGTGTGTCCTTTGCTGTTAATCAGTGTTTAGTGCAGCCTTTTCCTTAGTGAGCACACTTAGTGAGTCGCTCACTTAGTGAGTCGCTTTGCCACCCATTCACCTATTTTCCTAAAATGTGAAGGAATTCGCTATCTTTGTGATTGCTGTCTCTGTCAAATTTGACTGTAACTGGACTATGGGTTCAGAAGTTATTGATAAAAACACACACATCTGTAGCACATGAGTGCTGAAACTCAGTTTTCTGTAGGACACGGCTAGGATACATAGACTAACAGACGGGCAAACAGGGTTTTCTACTCTAAAGTGGCATGCTTTGCATTTGGACACACTTCCAAATTCAGCCAAGGACTTCATTGTCTTTTCAGTGCTCCACATCCATGCCTTGATCTGTCCTGGTAAACTCAGCAGTGTGCTCCGGACTTGAGTGCTGTTAAAACTCACCTGTCCTTTCCCCACCAGTTTGCTCACCTGCCTGTCTGTAGTCTCTTTGGTCACAACTTTGCTGCTGTTTCTAGAAGGAAAATTCTTGGGAGTCCTTGGTGACTCTGAGTATATAAGATATCTCCAAATAGAATGGGCGCACCAGATTCAGTCTGCCAGCAGCCTCCTCACCGAAGATGTCATTATGCCCATGCAGTATATACACTGTCAAAGATACTGGGCAAGAATGTAAGGAAAGGGAAGGGCACCTTGAATGTATTTGGGTTGTGATGAGATTCCAGGTAGTTTTTAAGTGGAAACTATCTCTTTAGCCCACAAATGAGTGAATATTTACACCCTCAAAATATGATTACATCCTTCACTCATTTCCTAGTTCAGGTGGAATAGGTGATGCAGCTGGGAGAAGGCATATGTTGAGAGAAGATGTACTAGGCTCTTTTACAGGTAGGTGCCAGGAACATCTCATAGGTGTTTATACAGCTCACCACTCCTGTCTGCTGCTCCTCATAAACATGGATAATAATAGGTATAGCACATATCTCATCGAGATTCCTACAGAGAGCAATCAAAACTTTGAAGATGTAAATGTTTAACATTGTTTATAGTCCAGCTGGAAACAGGAGATGCCAGAAATTACATAAGCTGTCTAAGTATGAATAAGCTCCATGTAACCATCTGCTTCTCTTCTTGGTTAATGGTTTGGCAGTTCATAATGAGGCTCTGATCTGAGTGGGAATCAATGGGGGGTACCTGGTTATAAATGACATTAAATGATAATCTGAACTGTTGGCATTTGTTTTGTATCTATGGGCAAGGCTGTAGTTGCCTGTCTCCTTGGCTCTGTATGGTCATAGGATGGAAGTAGGGAGAAGGACTCTTTCTCTGGACATCACATTTGTTATTTCCTTATTGTATCCTCTAAGGAAAAATATAATCCAGACAAAGCACACATTTTCTGTCAAGGGAGAACATCGAAAGGCAGCAGCAAAATGAGCATTTTGCTGTGGTCCTTACAACAAAGGAAAATATGTGCTGATGTTTGTCTGCTGATGGAGCATTGTCATAGGTAGAGGCATTAAAAAAAAACCACAATACAAAAACTTCAGGAATTGGTGAGTGTTTGCCAAGACTGGATGACGTTTGCCTGGGAGTTCCTAAGGAACCAAAGAATAAAATAGCTGTGTTGGTGACAAAAATTACACTCTTTATCGTTCAGAACAGCTGCTTGGCTGGAGAGTTGCCCATGTTATACTATTCTTCTGAGAAAAACTGTTAGAAGGAAATATTCTGAAGCATATCATTAGAGATGGAATTACATAGCATTGTGATGTGAACAGTACAATAGGGGTCAAAATAGTCTTGCCTTTATAAATCATGCTTCTGAAGTAAATTTCTTAGGAAGACTAGTGGAGCAGATTCTTGGCTGCTAGGTTCCCAACCAATATAAAACAACAGAGTCTCCTGACATCAGTGGTGTAAGGCCGAGCTACGTAGGCTAAGGGGAGATGAAACAAATAATTCATGATAAACAAGTGAAGTTTCCTAAATAGGTTTTTTGAAGGGCCTTGTTAGAGGCTATTAATAAAGGCTGAAATCCACAGGCTGAGAAAGCTTTGAGAAGGATTAAAAATTGGTTACTAGTTAGAAAATAGAAGTCCCTTTCTCATTAAAGCAGCAAAACCTGCTGAGAACACAGAATTATTTAAGATAACCAAGACTAGGGGAGAGCAGGAAAGTTCTAGAAAAGCTAGGTAATAATATAGCATACCGTATTTCCCATCGCTTCCCTTCCTGCTGCTGACTGCACACTCCTGCAGTTTCCCTGCTGGAATAGACGGCCACAAAGCCTTTATGAACTAACTTAGCTCATTGTAAAAACAGAAAACTAGTCCAGCAGTGAAACGGAAATATAAATGGAGTGGACAAGCTCTGACTAAGACTTGAAAGAAGGTGACAACAAACAGCAGTAAAGGCAACCTATACATCACCTCTGGTTGCAAGCAGAAAGAATGGTTGTCAGAAGAAACCTTCTGTGAGGACATCTTATGTTGGTGCAAGGGAAGAGTGGAGTAACATGGAGAATTTTCTTTGAGAGTCATATCTGCAGATATAAATTATTCCACAAGCTACCTGGCTGAGATCTGCCAACTTGTAAGTTGTAGGTTAAGCTGTAGATGAGCACCAGAGGTGGAATCCTATCTTCACTGCCAATGGACCTCCCCTCCCCTCTCCTTTGCTTTGAAAGAACTAGGATTTCTCTGTTGGTTTGTATGTTCAAGCTGCTTCAGAACTGCAGTTTATTAGGTGCTTGTGGCTTCTAGTATTAGCAATAATCAGAATACACCCACAGCTATTAACCCCAGCCAGGTGGTAGCCCTAGTAAGATGGCAAGCAGGAACCATCACCGGTACACAGCTCTGACCACACAACTCCCAAAGCTCATGCACAGCTGGGTAAAGCCACACTTTTATTTGAAACAAAGCTTTTATAACATACATCTCCTGCAAGTTTGCATGGAGCCCTTAACACTGATTTTTTAATGCAAATTATTGAATGACAAAGGGATGTTTATGTTCAAAGCAACGCTGAGCCAGACCTGCTTGTTAATCGGCAAGCAGGCAAGAAACAAATATTACTGTCAGTGGTTTTATATGTGGGATGGAATTTTACAACAGACAGCATTAAGTCAGTCTCCACAAACAACACTGATAAAACCAGCAAGTGGCGCAGGATGAAAGCTCCAGCCTTTCCTAGGCACCAAAAGATTAGCCCAATAGCCAACATGGAAGTAGAATATCTTCCTGTGTATTGTCAGCTTTTATTTTGGCTCGTGCCCTGAGTCATCCAGTTTAGAAAAAAATAATTGACAGACAAAAGACATGCCTTCTTGCTGGTGGTGTTCCACCCTTTCAGGATCCCAAGCCCTTTCATTATAATGAGTATGTTGTTTAAAATTTCAGTTCTCTTACTTTAATTTAGTACTTCCTGACAATAGGTGGCAAACTCATTGTGGTTTATTTCACTGAACACAGAATTTTTTGTTTTCCTGTAAAATTAAGAGTTGATAACGTTACTAAAGTGGAACAAAAGAAAATGGACTTACTGACTGACTAGAAATTATTTGAGTTAAAAAAACCTCTACAGTGATAGCTTGGCTTTTTGTTTTCTTTTCTTTTCTTTCTTAGCTTCACTATTCTCTGGTTCTCATACATAGAGAACAATGAGCAAAACTCTAGTGTCCAGGACCTGAAGCTGAAAAAAATTAATAAAAGTACTGTGATTTCCTAGCAATAAGTATGCTCATTTCCCAGGGAAGTTAGTGACAGCTACATGTGATCAGCAGCTCTGGAAACCTGTCCTATACTCAGAGTTTTAAAAAAGGACTTCCTATTTATTCTATATTTATGTTCTTAAACACAGAAATCACATAGGTTCATGCAACCTTCAGCATCTTTGAACACAGTATTTGAGTCAGTAGTATCTAAACTTAATGGTGCATCTAGCTGAAATCCTTTCCCCTTCCTGCTCCTCTCCTCCAGTAAAACATTGTCTAAAGTTTTGAGTTAGGAACATGAGTAATTTGTGTGAAAGTGGTTGCTGTTTGAAATGTTTTACGCTTAAAAATTATGATAATATTTAAAAAAGAACCAGGCATCTAAAGTCCATTAAAGGTTTTAAAAATTTAGTCAGTCATCTCATGTAATAGCGTATGTACAAGAAATAGAGAGAAGGCTTGGCAGCTGGATTTGCTCACTCTTTGTTTCCAGCATTAGTAAATTCAGTGTGAATGGTTTAATCTGGCTGTATCCTGGATTAAACAAGAGTCTTATATACAGGAGACTGGAGTAATCTTTTTCTTCTAACTTTTGCATAGTCCAAGGACAGGTGAGTGTCCCTGCAATTTTAGATAGCATTTTCAACAGTATTTCCCATCAAAAGATAGATTTTTGAAGGTATGAAAGCGAATTACTTAGCTGTTAAGTATTTGTTCCTTGCTTTAATAGGGTTTGGCCTTTGTTTTTGTTAAAGAGTTAATTAACACTTGCAGAGTATTGCCTGTAGAGGCTTCATTGTCAAGACATGGATTCAACATCAGAGGTCACTAAGGTAGCACCCACTTCAGTGTAGTCATAATTTAGTCTCCCCAGCTTAGCTGAGGAGATGACAACCATCTTTTGTTGGGACAGGGCAAGGGGAGAGGAAGTGTTCACAGCAAAAGGCTGTAGGCGCAGATGAGTAGCTTCCAACACCCAATACTCTTCCTGTACTCTTCATGTGTTACTCAAAACATAGGTCACAAATGTAGGTCACTGTGTTGGTGAGTTGTTTTGAAAACAAGAACAACTAGCTAAAGCCCAGTTTTGGAACATTTTCAGCAAAATCGGTGCTGATGTTATTTTTAAAGGTGTGTCTAGCACCAGGTCCACATTTACCTGGGGTTAGAACAGTGTTATCCCTCCTCCAAGTGAATATTTGCCAGTGCAGTATGTGTTCTTACATCACACATGATAGTCATGCTGCATCACCACTGAGTACTGATGGCAATCTGTTTAAATTTCATTATGAATTCATGGAAGTCCATCACGGGCTAATAAACACAAGACTGAGGATACAATTTCTTCCTAAACCTCAAACCATTGAAAGACGACAGTGTATCAGTAAAAATATTTCTATATGATTGTGCTATTTTTGTTTGTGGTTGTTTTTTTCTTTCCCAAACACTTGTCTTTGGCTACTGTCTGAGACAAGGTACTAATGGACATTCGGTCTGATATATCTCATATTTCTAGCTGTACCCAGAAATTAATATATGACAGAGTCAGGTTGTTGTTGACATCTCACATATCTTGTAGTGGTGCAGTTTTCATCATGGTTTCTTTAGACAACATCTTTGAACGCATTGTGCTCTTTTGGCACCTTTCTTGTTCTTCTGTCCTTTCCAAAAAAAGTTACACAGATGGAAGACCTATATCACTTTCTAGTAATGATCATCAGTAATGATTCTAGGCAAAACAGACATACAAACAAACAAACAAAAAAACACACAAAAAAACTCCTCATGCTCTATTTATCAGGTTATTTTAATATCTAGCATTTTTTACTGATTGTCTTTTGAAAGAGACAGAAGTTCAGGCCTCTTTTTCCGTATCTATCTCTGTGATGTTACACTTATATTATGTTGAGGATATTTGTGGCCAAGTAACACTCTAAATTGGAGCATCCACATAATACTGGCAAAAATAATTACAGTTACCAAGTAGAAAATGGAAAACGATTCAAAATCTCAGTTGAGTTCAAGGAAATGCTTTGGCTAGAAAAACAACAGGAAATGTTATAACTTGTACTTTGCATTTCAGCACTACTTTGATAACTTATCAACCTGTCTTTTGATTTGAGTTGAACCAGAATGATTATTTCCCCAGCTTTTGGTGTGATTGTCAAATAAAAAGTTCACTATTTGTTTTCCCTGACTTAGGAGAGACAAGTTCAGTTCCTACCTCTGCCAATACTTTTCAGAGTGGCCTTCAACACTTCCTTCCGTATTCAAGCCTCTTTTTATAAAATGAAGACAATGTTTACAGTCTCTTTTATAAAATGCTTTGAAATCTGTGGATGAAGAACACTGTAGGAGATCTAGATTATCTGTGGTCATCAAAGGGAAAATAAGATTTCTGTGACTGACAATCACAGTTTTCACACTGAAGGTATTTCCAGCTCTTCTGATGGAGAAGGCCTTAGAGCCTATGAACCAAATATAACTGAAAATCTCAGAAACAAAAAACACTGGTAAAGTGCACATCAATAGCTACAGTGTTGCTGGGAGTATCTCTGCTGGCAATTTTAAACACTGCTTCACTAATGATCTTTTTTTAAAAGTGAAAATAAATCACGGAGGGATTTCAATTACGTTTTTTCTTGGTGCTTTGATGCAAATTGGTTTGATCTAGAGAGAATAACGTGTTCTTTTTTTCCCAGGGAACACATTTTGTCATTGAAGTTTACGCAGACTGGAAAGAGTCATTGATTCCTAGAGTAACTGAGGTTGAATGGAAGCTCTGGAGGTCTCTGGTCTCATGGCCTGCTCACAGCAAGTCAATTACATCAGGTGGCTCAGAGTCTTACCTACTTGAGTTTTGAAGAATGGAGATACCCAACAGGCCTCTCTGGGCCCCTGTTCCAGTGGCTGACCTCCTTCATAGTGGAAAGCTTTTTCTAATGCCGTTTTAGAGTTTCTCAAGTTGCAGCTTGTGCCTGTTATGTCTCATCCTGTCACCCTGCACCTCAGAGGAAGGTCTCACTCCCTAGACTGTCACTTTCATTCGAATGTACTTCATACCCCTTATGGTAGACCAAGGCATGAGCCATACATAAGCCATCCTTCCACTTTGCAAATAAGTTATCAGAGAGCTGATAAAGAACCTTTATCCAGCTCAGGCCTACAGTTCAAACCAGACATACACTTTCACCTTCATGCAAAAATGTTTTTTTAAACAGTCTTTTTAACCACTAAACTCCACTCCAAGATGAGGTTATTCTCCTTAATGCTACAGCTGTTTTCCATAAATCCCTACAGAAGAAGACTCGGTTCCTCCTATAGGAGCTGAAGTAGATTGGTTGGAATTATTACTGCAGCGTATGCAGTTTCATCACTCTGTTTCAAACTCTGCCATGATACCAGTGAGACTCTTTTGGGTTTTGAGCATTAATTTACAACTTTTAAAAAACAAACTAACAAACAAACAAAAAAAAAAACAACAAAAAAAAACAACACCAACTTAAAGACACCCTGCCATCCCTGAGTTTTAGGTCACTGGAGATCAAGAGGTTATGCCAGGGAAATAACACTATACGCTTGCTCTCTATTTATACTCTTCCTTAGATGTCTGCTACTGCCCTCTGGACAACAAGGGAGACAGAGCTCTTATCTGACCAGTGCAACTCTCCTTATGTTCTTCTGTTAACACACGGACTTGGAGACCTTTGAAGTTGTGATATGAAAATTATGGCACAATGGCAAATCACCAGATGCACTTTATTTACTTGTCGCTGAAATAAACCATCTTCTGACCAGACCAATACACTAGGTCATTCCACACTCAGCTAAAATTAACGGGACGAGGAGAATATATACATAAAAACCTTGATAGTAGCAGCTGTAATCTGCATCTCAGTATTTACCAACTTGGTAAGTGTGGAAATACCACAACAAAATAAAAGTTACTAATAAGAAACGCCCTTTGAGTCTTACTGCTTTCACTTTGATGGAGCAAACAGGCCTCGGTGTGAAACTGGACACCAAGTTCCCTTTCTCTTTCCCTGCATAGCAATGTGGTGAGACCTGATATTGTCTTATCCAGGATATAGTTCAAGTGCTCCAAGACTTTCGCTTCCTCCTCAACTAGCTGCTACAGCACAATACATAGCTTAGTCTTCCACTGACTTTATTAGAAAAGCATTTGAGGTCTCTACTCAAGTTCAGTACTAAGATAAGCTTGATGAATTGTCAAGTCAGTTGTTAATGGGAGGAGTATAATGGCTGTATATCCTGGCTAACTGCATCCAGCTCCTGGCCTTCAGCTCAAGTGATGCAGACTTACGTCCACAATTGCCAAGATCTCTAAACCAAGGTGGTCTCATACACACTCCATAGGCACGTAGGGTAGTGATGCCTTGTGGCCACACGGCAGATATTGTTTTCTATGGCTGTCAGCATTTTTCCAGCCTGGCAGCATAATGTTTCTAGCTTGAAACTGAAATGGTATGTCACAAGCCTTAGGCTGTAGCATGAGGGCATGCAGATGTGTCTTGAGGGTGCAAAACCTTGTGGAATATTACTAAAAGATTATATCTGGCAGACCTGATCCTGTCTTATCCAGGGTGCCTTTTGACCAGAGTAAGCTACCTCTAAAATTATACTTAGGTCTTATATAATTAGTTTGCTATCTCAGGAGAAAAACAAAACAAACCCCAAAAAAACCCAAAACCATACACACAGAAAAAAAAAAACAACCCACAACCAAACAAAAAACCACACTGAAACAAAATCCCAGAGGATTTCATAAACTAACATTTATTTAATGGAGATGTCAGGAAACCAGGACAAGAAATGGACTAGGGATCTGAGTAATTCAGTGTAGATGTGTACCACCAGAGAGTGATTCCAGATATTTTTATGGAAAGAGGAAAGAAAGGAAAAATTACTGGATGAACAGACTTTCCCAGGGGATCATTTATAGATAGAAAAACTCTGCAATCACTCACATAAATGTAAGGTTGAAAGCAAGGTAACGCAGCCTCCTGGCAACATGAGACACATATCAGTCTTCATGTGGCAGAGAACCAGAAGCAACACATCGCACACCATGGAGGATCAAGGAGGCAGCTTTTTCCAAGGTGTTTAACAGGCAGGAGATAATCTGATTGATCAGCAGTGTCTGATTATAAGTAGAGTTAGGACAGATTAGCTCATGGTCCTCAAGGCAACCCAAGACATACTGAGAAGCTTCTTGGCTCATTTCATCCTTCATGTGGAGGCCTGGGTTACCCATCAGTCCCCACCTGTACAAAATACTACAATCTGTGGCACAACGACTGCACTGAGAATGTGCAATTTGTTCAAGGACTTACATTAGTCACCCTTTGCTTAAAGCCTTTGTGGATAGAGGGGACATAAGTTTTCTCCTTCTTACCAAGTAATCAAAGTAAAATTAACTCAACTTTTAAAATGGCATGTATAGAAATTATTAAACTTATAGGTTTTACCAAAGTCACCCTCTCAAGACAGACTCATTCCTGAGAAGAGTTGGAGACAGGCTAAAAACTTGGATTTAATTGCAAGAGAGTAAGGCGATCTACATACAGTATGTCTTGGGGGGCAGTCTTTTTTTTTTTTTTTAATTTTGTAACCACAATTATCTCATGGATCACTTGCAGAATCAGTTGTCTTTGGCAGGTAGACACAAACTGAATTTTGAGCCGATCGTACTGATCTCAGAAAAATGAACAAATCAGGTGATTAAAGATAATCGTGTGTTTCTGTCACTATGTGATTGACTCTTAATAGAGCTGATCAAATAATTTAGTGGAACATACTGTGGTAAAAAAAACATTATCAAACCCAACAATCCCTGTCAGAATATATCAGCTCCTGTACTGTATTTAGTTATTAAAAATCTCCAGTTGTTTGTGGATAAATTATTTATTTTCTCCAGCTAACATTACTTTTCTAAAGCTGTAAGTTTACTATTTGCTATCGGTATATTCATTATCCATTTTTAATTTAGAGATATTAAAGCTATTTGAATATGCAGTACTTCTAAAACTGAAAAAGTGGAACAGAAGATAAGCAGAACTAAATGAAAAAAATGAGGCAGTGTTTGTATTGATCTATATCAAACAGAAGACAGCTGTTAGACTTTGGCATACATTCATACTATATGTTTGCTTTTTAGAGACAGACCAAAATCTCCTTAGCAAATAAGTTAAAAAATGAAACTCATTATGGGAATATTAGTAACAGCCAAAAAGCAAAGCTTAAAAGGAAAGATTGTTCCTAACTAAGCTTTGTCTCTATTTGTAACATGTTTTCCTCATATGCATCCATTTTGTAAATCAAAAGAACCACCTCCAATTCAGAATTTCACGTAATACTTTGTGCATAATGATTCACGTAGGAATATTAATACTAAACCACCTATATGGAAGATGCTGAATTTTGTGATGGTTGTGATTTTTTTGTTTGGTCTTCTTCGTAAAGAAGCTGTAAAAATCTCATGAACTTATACTATCGCTTCAGACATTCTGCAGAGCAGTATGCCAAAGCGCCCACATGTTGAGTGTTCACAGATTTAAAGTTTGGAGTTGAATATGTGCCAATCCTTCTTCAGCTATGAGCATGGAATCCTGCACCAAAATTGCTGCAGACCCTTCCTGGTATTTATGAGTGAATACCTAGCCATTTCCTTTAAAAATATTCAATCACTTAGTAGTTATCACTCTGAAGTTTTCTATGTCTGGGCAACCAACATGAAATCTCTTTCACGTGCCTGATTTTCAGAGGCTGGAACAGATGTCGCATCACTCTGGTGATTGGTCAGCAGCAAGTTTTGGAGGTCTGGATGTTAGTCTAATGCATGTCTGACAGATAGTACTTCTGCAGATGACCCAAGTCCACAGCTCACTGCAAGCAAAGCTCACTGTTTGCTTTGGGGATAGGGTTGGAAATACTCTTACAGCAAGGTCTTCAAACTTCTCCGGTCATGGGGACTGCACCTTCTTCAAAATATAATCAGTGCTGGCAGATAACTTTGCCATGCTAAAAGCTTGTTTTTATCTTCCATATGTGACTGGGAATGCTTCTCCTATTACATTCTGAATGGATAGAAAGGTCTTGTGAGTGAGCCTCACCTCACTGCTGAGGCAGGTTTTGCAGCCTTGGGAGCCTCATAATGCAGTATTGCCATTGCAGGTTTTGTAAGGAGTTTGCAAGGCCTCAGGACTGAAGCTTGTCAGGCTTGCTTTACTGGAAATTTTATTGACCTGACTAGAGTTTTGTTTTTACTTTATTTAGCTGTACAAGCAATTTTCTAATGATCATGTGGCTATGTCTTTTTTTTTTTTTTTTTTAGTTTTGCTTATTATTGTATGGTAAAGCCATAGTTGCAGTAGCAGTAGCAGTAACAAGTAGTTTTTCTGTGCAAAACAAGATGTAACATTAACATAGTGATGTAGTCCAGAGGAATAACAAGCCAGGTATAATAGCAGAAGCCTTGAGAAGGGGGTACACAGGATGCAGTGTGGAGGGGTATGGGCATGGAATGTTAAGAGCTGGGACATATGCTGGTTCTGAGGGTCCCAGCTCACCAGTGACTAGTTAAAGATATGCAGAGCTGGAGCTGGGCAAAGCTCTTTGTAGGAGTAGCAAAATGAAAAAAGTGCAAGTTTTCCACATATGTAAAACGAGTAATGTGTAGTAAACTCAGATGTAAATATGGAGTTGCAGACCAGTGAAGAAAGAGCAAAGTGTGAAAGTACAGTACAAAAAATGTACGTAAAAAAAAAAAAAAAAGGAAGGAGAGTCGGAAGGAGAAATCAACATCATATGCTTCCTGGCAAAGGAATTTGGATGCTGACGATTTACTCTACCCCTTCCCTTCCAACTAAGTGGAAACTATCAACATTAGGACCCAGAAGAGCAGTAGAGGGGGAGTATAATACCAGGAAAAAGAACAGAAATTAAGAACTGTGTGTTTAACATTTTAAACTATATTATTATGGAGACTTTTCTCTTTATAGCAACATTCTTTTTTTTTCTTTCTGTAGTAATTAGATCTGGACTGATAATAATTATTTGATTAGACTATTAAGATTTCATTTATACTATTCATAAATCTTTGTCTTTACATATAAGGTGTATTTACTTTTTTCACATAAGATTTTCAGCATAGCATGGCTTAAGCATGGCTGCTTAACAGAACTTACCACATCCTGCCTGGAGTTATCATATGTTGGTGACCTCAACTATGTGGCAAGGAAAAGCCATGTAGAGTCTCCCTGTGCACAGAACTCCAAAACAAACTTCTCAGATACACGGAGAAGATCTCTAGTTTGTTGACGGCTGACTAATGTAACTTCAAATTGCTTGGTGTGACAATAGAGGAGGTAATTCTACATTGGTTCAAAATTGTAGCAATGTACCCCCTCATATGACTGTGCCTGATTACCACTATAGCTTTTCTTCCTATAAAGCATTATGTAGGAGGACATTCTGTGACACATAAGGTACAAATCAGAGTGTAAATACATATCTATATGCTTCTCTTTGGCACTGACTTTATCTACCTGAGTTTTGTCAGTTCCCCATTTAGATGCCGGTAAATTGTGAACTCTGTTTTCCAGGTACTACATGCTTGTGCATGAGTTTTTAAGCATCACACAGGCACTTAGTGTTTTGATTTCCATTAAAATTAATGGTTGTTGTATAGCTAAAACACTGCATGAGAAATTTAAAAAAAAAAAAAGAAAATATGTCTATCATCCTAAACATTCCATTTATTATTTTGCATAAAACGTACTTATACACAGCTACAAAGCGACTGAGAATCACAGTTTCTGTTATGGCTTACTAGTAATATAGAGAAGCTTTTTAATACTTGTGGTCTATCTTAATGGCATCTGTTTCTGTGGAACATCTAAAAGAAGTCAGTCTTTATGCTATTTCCAGTCTGATGCTGATCAGAACCAATAATAAAACCATTTCTACAAAACTTGGGAAATAACTGTCTGCACAATTATATATATTCCTGTAGGACCTAGGGGCCCATTAAATCAAGCTTTCACAGTGCTAGCTGCTGTGTAGAATAGTAAGATAGCCAGGGTCGTGCTAAGAGGGGATGAGTGGGATATGCGTGAGGAAAGATAAGGCACTGAAGTGATATCCATGGAGCCTTCAGGTTCTCAATACATGCAGTTCTGTGCTCTACGAATTGACATGCCTTAGAGAGCCCCACATTCCTAAATCTTTTATCCTGAAATACCAGAGCTGGAATGAATAATGAGGGCAAAGGTGAACTCCAGGAATATGTCTTCAAACTCCAAGGAAAGCTCATTTTCAACACACTCACAGCTTTTTTTTTTATCGGTTCCCAGAAACATCCTTGCAGTTGGATTTTCATAGCACCAGTACTTGCAAAATCTAGGATTCACTTATTTCCCACAACGGAAAACTAAAAGCCTGATCACACGAGTAGTCCAGACTGTTCTCACAGAACATTAGTGGGCCTGCTTACTCCCGACAGACAAGGATAAACTTACTTCGATGCTCTATACGTGTGCATAATCACGACTCTGCTATACATAAACACAAATCTGTGCTAGCCAAAATCATGTTTTGGCCTCAGATATAAGATCTGAGACACATGTTCGTGTTGCTTAGTTACAGTTGTTCTTCAAGAGAGAACAAAACATGGGACTCCAGTGAACATGCAAATACAAATTCAGTATTTATCAAATTAACCCTTGGCATTCATGCCACTTGTACCTCAAGTGTTCAGGAGATTGTGAGCAAAACCTTGAAATATGAAAATTACTTCTGAGGGTTAATGCTAGAAAATGTGCAGAAGCTGAGTTCATGAGCCTTTTATTTGTTACAGAAGCAACACTGATAGTCCGCAAAAAAGTACCATGAGTTGTTCTCTAGTGCTCCCTCTGGTTGATACCAGGAACTGTGGCTTCAGGGGAAACACATTAAAAATTGAAGGGGGGAGAATGACTGCAACTTAGACGAAGTGAAGAGCAAAACATGAAAGGTAATAAAATATCCTGAAAAGCCTAAGGTGTTACTTTCCCTTGGAAATAAAAGCTTCTTAGATGATCCCAATGGGAGGTAACATTCAAACCTATTGAAGCAGAACCTGTTCCAAGACTGAACTTGACCGCACCCACACATGTCCTTAATGTATGATTAATGAACCATGATAGACATACCTCAGGTCAGTGATCCTGACACTGGCAGATAGAGATTTTTTTAACAGAACTCCTTGAATAGTGGTATGCCTGTGGTAAGTGCTGCAGAAAGGATTACATTTAGCTAAATACAACTGGTCATGAAGAGCGGTAGGAATTTGCTTTAGTGGATTGACTCATTTATTCAGGAGAAGGAAATGATCATAATCTATTTTTTTATTTAGTATCCACAGACATTCCAAGACTTACCTGTGTGTAGGGCAAACCTATTTATATGCTTGAGACTTGTGAAATAAGCCAAGCACATGATGGGCCAAAAGAGAAGAAAAATACAAATTCATGGGAACACGTTGCTCATGGGAACTCTAGAGTTTATGGTTGTGGCTCCTTTTCTGCCCACCTTCGTATGCAGCCAGAGGCCCTGGCCCTGTTTTGGCATGCTTCGGTGCTGGCAGCTGTGAAGGATTATGTTGGAGAAAAGAAAGTTAAGGGGTGTGCAGGTAATCCCAGAATGCAAATATGTGAAATAGAAAAGTATTAAGGGGCTGCAGCAGGGACCAAACCTTCCCTATTATATTTTCCAGCAGTTTTTTTTTTTTGAGTTTTTGTTTGGAATAAAAAGAGACTAATTACTCATTTCAGCATCAGTGCAGCACAGAGGTGTTTGCACCATTCTCCCAGTTCTAGCCTCCTGAATCCCTACCATTGATTCAATTGTTCATTTCATTTCCAAAACCAGCCACAACGGCCAGATGTATCAATGCAACTGTAGTAACAAGCCAAAGGGCACAGGAGAGTCCTCCATAGCTGTATTGCAACAACATGCCATCACTACACACCCTTCATTGACATGCAAGGCTTTATGAGTCTTAACCTTCCACCATTCACCAACTCTGGGAAGGCACTGCGGGGAGCACTCAGCTGTTTGGACAACTGGGTATTGTCTTTGCATCGAAGAAGTTTGATGGCACCATTCAAAGCAAGGAGGTTTGGAACCCTGAAGGAGAGTGGCTGAGATGAAGGCAAGGATATATAGGTCAAGTGACTGTGGGATGCCACATATGAGTCTAGCAAGTATAACCAGTCTCATCGTCTTCTGGAGACAGTGTGCCTTGGCTGTTTGGAGTAAACTCCTCTTTCCACTGTGAGTTCAAAGTCTCTGAACTAAAGTTTAGCCTCAACCTCAAAATACTGAAGGGATGATGCCTGTGACTGTGGCATTCCTGAATGTCTTGGAGAAAACAGCTTTTACTTTCTAAAGGAGGATCAGGCAGATGGCTGCAGGGCAGCAGGGTGCCCTCAGTCTTTGGAATCACTCTGCCCAGCAAAGCCACTGAGCCTTCTCCAAACAGTTCTCTCTACGAATCCTGTTCGTATTTCAAAAGACTGTCCTTCTGGTTTATTTAGAAAATCACACGATAAAAAAAAAAAAAACTCTAGAGGAAACAGCTGTCACCTTGATTTGGTAGGTCTCTGACTGCATCAGGGCTGCTATTAGAAAATGTCATCAGTAAACTTAGGGCTAAAATCTTGCCTGAGGTGAGATCAGGTGAATAGATAGATTTAAAAGCCCCTCTGTTTCCACACCGCTTAGTGTGTTGCTACTGCAAAGGAGGCACTTCAAAAGCCCTGGACTACTAGTTTTGGATTTCATTGTTGATGAGAGCCTTTAAGCTTCTGACAGCCTTTAGAGACAGAAGAAAATCTATGAGCAGTTGTGTGCATAGTCCTGTTGGTCCACCCACTGCAAAACGTCTTGAATGGTCCCACCACAATTTGCTGAAAGCACTCTCAAGATGGGCATCATGAGATGATCCTGCTACAAGACTAGGGAGAACTACAGGAATGCACTCTCTGGATTATCTCCACACCCAGGCTGGAGAACCATGTGTGCCTCTGAGTGAAAGCACAGAGTGTTTAGGAGACTGAAGAGGCTGATACGCTTTCAGTGAGATTTTCCATAACACTGCAATAGCTTTGAAAATTCGGCCCTTTCGTCCCCGGAAAATTCCTTATATTTGCACCTAACAACTAGGTCCTAGATCTAAAACGATGTGGGTTTAGAACCCAGCTGTCCCTTGCCCTCTCTAGCATGTATTACCTTGCAAACCAGATGCTTTTTTTGGTTGCCTAATGTTAAAAACAGAATTTTATATTTCCCTATTTCTGTGACTCAAGGCAGGAAGATCTGGTTCTGCCGTGTGGCCTCTTGCAGCACTTGTAATACTGAAAGAGCTCTCCATGGGGGTTACTTCAGTTCAGAATCATTGCCCAAATGCAGCATTTTGCTTTATCACCCAGCAAAACACAGCCACTTCTAGGCTGAAATGGACGATGCGTTTTAACAACAGAGCACAGAGGATACCCGAGAAGAGAAGATACCTGAGTCAAAAAAGGGAAATAGCCTGATTGTGTGAGGGCAGTGTGTGCCTTGTGCAACAGTGTGTCAGCAGCAGCTACAGCCAGAACCAACAGTAGCTCAACGGCAATTTATTTAAAAGCAGCTAGCCTTTGGGGCTTTTGCTAGGGAAAGATCGGGAAAGGCTAAGCCGGTTCAAGAAGAACAAGCACTTTCAGTGCAAGTGAGAGCTCCCAGTCTTCTGGGAAGAACTCGGAAAGATCAGAGATGTAAAATGCGAGCAGCAGTTCCGGTGGAGCAGATACCTGCATGTTAGATCGATGCAGAGAAGCATGAAAGTAAAGCTGCTTCTAACGCAGTAGGCATGTGAAGGTCAGGGAACTGGTGAATTCTCAGTGTGCAGTGATCCTTAACACAACCCGTTTTGTGACTGTCTGACAGGACCTTCTGGTAAGAGCTGAAGATAATCTACCAGAGCAGCTGTAATTATGGCACAAATACTTCAGGGAAAAGGTAGAGACTTGCTTCCTTTTCATGTTTCCTGGGTGAGGATGCCTTCCTAAAGTGAGCAGGCATCTGGGAGAAGCAAAGTCAGGGCAACAGAGACATTTTTCTTACCATCTCCACTGCCATCCACTTCAGTTTGGTCACCTGCATTCCAGTCATCTCCCTATTAAGTACCATGGTAGGTGTCCATGCAGATGTAGGACTGGGAACATTGTACATTACACTAAAAAAAAAAAAAAAAGCAGATGCCTCCAAGAGATATGTAGTCAATGGGCATCATAAGCCCTTTCTACACTGAACTCACTTGCAAAGGGATGATTGCCTCAGCAAGTATGGACTGAGGGTAGGCTGAAAAAAAATGAAGTGCAGGTGCTCACTTATTCCTATCTATTCATAACAACACAACAAGATGGAAGTTTTGCAGCTCTCCACAATGGAACTATCTATCTTTTTTTGTCAGCGGTTCACAGGGCTGTGTGTTAAATCTGAAAACTAATGATGGTGAGTCTGCTCTGCTGAGCTGACCAAGGTGTGGTTTTGCAACCTGGTTCACATTTTTTGAAACCATAAAAGACAAGGAATCCATTTAAGTTCTGCGATGTGACAGATGACCATAAAGAAAAGTCTTGGCCTGCTGAGCCACTGCAAACTTGTCATGACTTTGAAGATACAGCTCCCTAAATAAAAGAGAGATTGGGTGAGAAAGCAGCAGTACAGTGGAACGTATATCTTCTCTAAGGTAGGAGCAATGTGAAATTTCATCCAGGAGCTTAAGGGGGAGAAATGTTTGAAGATGGATGCTACTATATCAATATTGTTATATACAAGCATGCTGTGAGATTATAGCCCCTTCCTTATGTTTGCTATATGTACAAGAGATACTAATCTGTAGGAACTTGACCAAAGCACATGTAGCAGACGCATGACTCACCCCATTTTTGCTACAGAATTAGTTCTGTGCCTGTCTTGTGTCAGCCTGTTCTGTGAAACCACTTCCTTAATTTACTTTGTCTAGATGTCATGGCTTAATCACTTGGTGTTGAAACCAATCTGGGGTTACAATAAGTCATTCACCTTATGTTTGAAAGCAGGCTGTGCGCGCCGAGTAAATCAGAGGCAAATTTTCAGCCTAGCATCCATATGACTTCATCAGGAATAATGTGCTGTGTTGTGGAATACATTTACATTATGTAGGACAGATTTGTTTAACAGCTCAGCACTAATAAGCTCCAGAGAAACGGAATCGCCAGATTTCCCATACTGCTCAATCCCCACTGAGCTGTAGGCAGCTGCACAATTGGGGGTATGTGAAAAGAGCTGCACCCTTCCTTCTCCGCTCCCCCCCTCTTCCAATGATGCAGTGAGCAGAGCTCACCAGGGATGAGGATCGAGGCATTAAGTCTAGCACTTTCAAGCTGCCATATAAGAACTGAGGCCTGAGTCTCATTTACAGTAGGTATTCTCTTGCACGCTTACCTGTCTTCCTTTCTCATGCTTTTCCAAATATTCTCCTGTTACTGCGTAGTTCAGTTGTAAACGTGAAGGACAGGCATGTGGACATAGGTCATTCGTATACGCCAGGCCCCTTCCACGTGCCAGAACTTGGAAAGAGGCAAATAAAATGCTGCAGTATGAGAGACTCGCAAGCACAGTGAAAGAGCAGGTTGGGAGAGGAAGAAAAGCTCTTGGTGGCTACTCAGTCTGCTACCCTCTGTACCTGGGAGGCCTAATTAGCTGGATGTTACCAAAGGCTGCTGGCAGCTGGCAGGAAGAGTTAACTGTTGGGAGCGAAAAGGCAAGCAGGGCTGTTTCCTGAGAAGTGGGGGAGCAGTGGAAAATTTCTTGGGTTTTGAGGCTCAGACACACAGCTTTGGGCTGAAGGCACTGGGAGCCTGTGAAGAAGCAGGAGGTGAGATTAGGACCTGCTGAAGGCAACTGAACTACAGGTCTGATGTGTCAAATGGAGCAGGTGATCTTTGCCTATGTGGCTAGAGAGCAGGAAGAACTACTGGCCTTTGAGACATGCGGTTGTGCAACAACTGCGGGCAGCCCACGACAGGCCTGGTAAAAGCACATAAAATAACGCTCAGTGAATCCAGTATTTTCAAGAGTTTACACTCAGACACGACAGTGAGCAGGCTTCAAGCCCAACTCACAGATCAGGCTTTGGGCAGCCTGGTGTAGTGGAGGATTTCCCTGCCCATGGCAGGGGGGTTGGAACTAGATGATCTTTGAGGTCGCTTCCAACCCTAACCATTCTGTGATTCTATGATTCTATCAGGACTTCTCTCCTGAAGGAGGGAGCCATTGAAGCTCAAAACCATTTCAAATTATCCTGTGGCTGCCTGAACGTCAGTCCTATTTGAAAAGGCCCAAAATTAGCTCATCTGTCTGAAAACACTGGACTTTAGGTTTTTTAAGGTGGATTTGAGACTGCATGGGCTAGCTAGGAGCATGTGCAGAACACTGGACATACATGCACCAGTTTCTGTTCCTAGGACGCACTCGTACGCTCACCGTTCTGTTTGTCTGAGCCTGCGGGGTTTCTCCAGCCTGACACAGAGACTACCCAGCATGGATTGTTTTTCTCTGTTTTCCCAGAAATGTGCTAAGGAAGGGGGAGCTGAGGGTAAGAAAGGACTTGGAGAGCAACAAAACCAACACCAGTTCTCCAGTTTCTGCCTCAGCTTTTGGCTCACATGAAACAAAGCCAAACATATTCCAACCACTTAATTCTCACCAATGTTTTCTCACCAGGAGAGCACTGAGAAGCTCTGGCCTCTGCCACTACAAAGAACACTCCAAAGGACAACTGTTTTTTGAAGGATTCAGGTGGCTGAGTGCAGATATTGCCCTGTTCTGTTTGGGGCACAAAGAGCAGGCAGAAAGCAGGGCAACGTGTAACCCTTGAAACAGAGGTCATTTCTCCAAGTATATTGCTTGCATCAGCACCTCATGGCAGTGAGGAAGATGTGTGGCAACTCCATTTCATCCCTGTTTGAATACTTGTGGAAAGCCTCTAACAGTGAGAGAAGTCATAGCAAGAAGGAATTTGTCAGAAGGCAAAAAAAGCAGCATGACACTTAAGTAGCTGCAGCGAGGCGTGATCCATCTTAAGGTGATGGGAACAAAGCTCTGCTTAAACTAAACTTACTTAATGGAGGGTCTGATATTAATGAGAGAGGCCAGGTGAGGCTTTTGATATGTAACAGGTGTAACAGGCCCTAAACGGTAAAGTTGAGGTGCTACTTTACTGGTATGCAACTGGTAAACTTCAGTTCCTAATATTGAAGATTTTCAGCAGTAACCTGTGTCAGATCAGCTCCTCTCTTACCAACGTCTTCTGAAATTTTAACCATACATTCAGAGAGCAAAGCAAGGCGAACATTTGGAGAAGTGGCTGCCCAACTTTTGTGCAAACACAGCACCAAATCAGTGCCCTGAAACGGAATACTAACATGTCTGCCATTTACCACTTTGGACTGAATTTAACATCAGCTGCTCCAGTGTTACGAAAATGGATTGTAAACACTTTAAGCTAGAACTTATTTTCAAATTGTACTGTGAAGTATCCAGCATTTCTGAGGGTGCTGTGAAACAGAAATGGTATGCTTTTAGGAATGCTATTGTCCGACCGCCTGGACAAGCATGAAGGGTTTTGAAAGAATACTTTCTTCCCTGCACACTTTGAAGGTTCATACCAAACTTATCTTTCCTTCTTTATTGAAATATACTTGCAGCCACTCTGTGCTGTCCTCTGAGGCAGTTGCGTTCTGTTTCAGCATGTTGAGGTTGTAGGCGAGCAGCGTGTTCTTTGAGGCTAAATACATTTATCTTCCTTAGGACTGGGCCACACAGTCTGCTTGTATCTGGAACAACAGTTTCTGAGGCAAGGCATCTGCAGAGAAGACCAGTAGGAAAAAAGAAAAGCCAAGTGTACAGTGAGTTTTCATTACGGAAGAAACAAGGTGATGTCAGTCATGGAGAAATGTAGACAGTCTCCCTACACTTAAAACAGAAAATGCATAGATATATGATAACAGAGATCTACTGTGTTGAGCAACGGCATCACGTTTTCTCCATGTTAATACTGTAATCACACCTACTGCAGTTTAAGACAGTTAAATCAGGCGATGTCCTCAGACTCAGTCAAATGTGTGTTTCCAGACAAAATCTGCCCGAGGATCTCTTACACCTTGTGTTTACAAAATGCGGGAGTGGTGATACAGGATAAACCCATCAAGCTTTTCACTCATGTGACTTTATGTACGCTGTAAAGCACCTGAAAAGTTCCTGGCACTGCAGTTTTGTCTGGTTATAATAATCACTACCCCCTATCCCTGGACATACTCAAAGCTCAGAAAATTATAAATACCAGTGCTCTTTGTGGTCTGTAAACTGTAGTACAATTTGAAGCTTGCAAGAGCTGCAATAAATTATTCACCATTTATAGGAATTAAATTCCAGAGGAGGGAGAGGAGATGAACACAGACTGTGAGATGCCGCAAGCCTCCCTCTATTAAAGCATCCCTGCTGTGCCAGTCTTGACATTAACCACCCTCCTCCTGTTTCACAAAGCAAAGCCGCGGGAGGGAGAAGAGCAAAAAAACTGGAGATTCCTTGGCTTCCCCGTGGAGCTCGGGGTTCCTTGCGCAGCTGCTTCCAGAACAGGCAGCTTCCCAGCCAGAGTGCTGGGTCCTGCCTCAGGCAGGATGCTGGGACACACCGGTCACTGCTCTGCCAGCCAGCCCTGCGCACTGCGCTTCCCACAGCGGTTTTCAGTCCTTAACCACTGTCCACTGGGAACCACTGTCCACTAGGACTATGAACTCTAGCACTTGAGATGCCAATTATATACATATAGTATCATATATATATATATATAATCAAATATGGATATGTATATGAGAGTTGGCAGTCCTTAACCACTGTCCACCAGGAAGCTGCTTAGGACTACGAACTCTAGCACCTGAGATGCCGATTATTTACATCTAGAGTCATATATATATAGAGAGAGATAATCAAATACATATATATGTATATGAGAGTTGATGACTCTTTTTCACATGCTGCAAACAGTAATACAAAAGCGAGAACCTGTCTGGGTTAGTGCCAACATGAAATTACCCAAACTCCTTAAATGTGATCATACACTGACAAAAAGCACATTAAGTCTGCAGTGAAGCCATTTGTCCTCTTCCCTCTGTCACCTCAGAGATGAAAAATCTGTTAAAATACCAACATATTCGCTAAAGTGACTAAACAGTCTTACCATTAGCAACAAAGGTCTACAAAAATGAAGTCATAAATGAAAGGCAGAAGCGGCTTGTGCCAACCTCAGCGCTTGGCGATCCGGAAAGCCGGGTTCGGCTTTTCTTTTTAATGGGAATAACACGCGCAACTTAAGCATGATTTATGTATGTGAGGTGTGTGGCAACGCTTAGCGCTTCCGTAGAACACTGTATCAGCGGCGGAGCTCCCAGCTGGGCGGGTTTTTTGTAGAAAATATGTTAAAAGTAGATGTGACAGGAAAGAGGCTTTTATTGCTCTCTGTGATGGGAGGGGGGAGGGGAAAGAAGGGGGGAGAGGCCCGAGCCCCCGGCCCGAGCCCCCCCGCAGCCCCGCTCTGCCTGCGTCCGCTCCTTCCCTCGCAGGGCCAGCGCTCCTGCCAGACCCCTCCCGCCCCCCTCCATTTCCTGCGCCCGGGCCGGGCGTCCTCCCACCCGCCGCGGCCAAAGCGCGGGGGAAGGGCAGCGCTTCCCGCGCATGCGCACGGCGCCACGGCGCTTCCTGAGGGCGCTGACACCGAGTTACTTTTCACCTACTTCGCCGCAGCGCGCCCGGGCGGGGTAACTGCCGGTCAAGCGGCGGCGCGCAGCGCGCCTGCGCGGCGTCCCGCTTCCCCCACCCGAGACCCGCGCTCCGCCGTGGGGCTGGCGGGGCTGCCCTCCTCTCCTTTCTTCCCCTCCCCCGGCCATCCCGCTGCAAGGCTCTTCCCCGTTCCGCTGTCTATTCTTCGGAGCGCGGGCCTCCCGGGCCTCCCCGACTTCTCCCCTCCCCAAAAACGCAGCACCCGCTGCGCGCCCGGGAGCTCGCCCGGGGAAGGGGACGCACAAGCCGCGCAGGTGCGAGCAAAACCGGGTGGGCGCTACGTTTGTCAGTTCGGCTCCCCCTCCTCTCCCACCACTACCACGACCACCACCACCACCACGAAGGGTTATGTGCGCGCAGGGCTGACGCTGTGGACACCCCGCTGGTTGCTCATCTTAACGCGTTGGCACGGAAAGCGCCTGTTTTCACCGCCGGCGGAGTCGGGCTGCGCGCGGGGTTACTGCCGGTCACGGCCGGAGGGCGTGGACATGCCGCGCCGCAGGATTTCCATTCCTTTGGAGGGGAAGCGGGGGGGAGGGGGTGGGGATGGTGTCTTTCGGTGGCTCCGATCCTTTAAACCCTGCCTCTGGTTTTCCTTTAAGCGCTGCTGGCGAAATGGTAATACAAGCCCGTGCTGCTCCGCAATTACCTCGCAAGGTAATTTCCAGCAGTCCCTGTGGTGCTCCGCGTCGGTGAGTCTTCTGTTGCAGCGCAAAGCTCCTACCGGTGCTGCATGGGTTTTAGTATGAAAGGATTGCTTCTAAGGAGAATTTTGATCTTGGATCAAGCGTTAAGTGCTCGAAAGAGACTTAGGAAACCTCTAGACCCACACCAAACCATTCTTTCTGAGCTGGCAGTACGTGAGGGAGAAAAAAAAAGTAAAAAACCGCAACAATTTTCTGCAGTCTTTTCCAGGAGCAAATTGGAATGCTCACTCTGGAATAGCTAAGTATCTCTACAGTGTTAAAACCACAGCGGTGAGGCATATATAGCGATTTTTAAAAGAGCAAAACCAATTATGTTGCAGATGTGTTCATTGAGACCGGATACATGAATCCTGCACCTGGGCTGAATTTTGCGCTCCGAGGGGCGAAATACATACTTTTTGTAGGTGCAACTTACCTGGTCTCGATTTGGCCTCTTGTGTTTATTCTGTAAGTTAACTAGAAAAATCAGGTCAGGAGTTTGTCCCTGTCCTGTGTTTCAGGGAGCTTGCTGTAAAGGATGGTGAGGATGACCCTAACTGGCCCTCGAACTGACGACTTGGATTATCCCTGGGTTTTTTAGCTCAGTTTCAGGAATGTTTGTAGATCTTCCTGCCACAGTAATCACTTTCTTCTTTTTAACTGTCTTAACAGCAGGATAGGCTCTCAAAGCATAACCCAGCAGTCCTCCATTGGTCTAGAGGAGACCAAAATTGAAGGAAATTTAATGCTTCAACAATTTGTAACATGATACACGTTCCCGTTTTCTTTGTGCTACTGCGCAAAAGCAACTTAAGTACAGTTTAGCTGTCATTAAATAGCTACACAAGAGATGAAGGATTTTTTGTTGTTGTTCTTTCACTCACTACAGAACGCTCCTATTTAGCTACTTGAAGTGTAGCGTACACTCACACAAACTACACAATATTGCACAGCAATGTACAATTAAGCAGTAAAGCATTTAGGAAGAATATTTCTTTACTCTCAGAAGCAGCTTCACGATTTTCTGTAGAGTTAAATGCTTCCATTGTTTTCCCTCCCCCTTGTGTTTTTTGGCGTTTTTCACTGGATCTTGCCCCTTGTCCCGTTGCAGACTTTATTCTCTTCGTTTCTAACGCACTGATTGATTTCTCACTGTCTAGTACTCCATTGTTACCAGGTTGCTGAGTAAAGTTGTTTACTGGTCATCCCCGTGCTGTGCAAAAGCACAAATAAATTGAGTGGGAGTATTTAGATTTGCTATGGTAAGCGGGGAGTGGTTGTAGGAAACTAGCCATTTTGTCACTTTTAAAGCCTTTGAAGTTTTCTCCCCATCCCAGTTGCACTGCTCACACCTGATGTGTAGATTTTCTGCTTGCATTTGTTATCTTTCACTTCAGGGATATTTAAGTGAAACTGCACAATTGCTGTTTACTAAGTACTGAACTGTCTGGGGGCCCATTATACATACCAGGGAATCTTCTGACTTCCTCATGAGTACAAAGTTTACCAAAGCTATAATTTTTCTTCCTCTAGTGGGATGTTGTGGGGATCTTATTTACATTTATTCACACAATTTTATTGTCTCATAAATTTTGTAGTAGCTATGGACTTGCATGCATACCCATGAAGAAACGGTTTTTATACTGAAAAGAAGTGTTAGCATGCTTGGGAGGACAGAATTACTAACTACAATGGTTCTAGGTGAAACGATCTTTTGAAGAGTAGCATGTCAGCTAGTATTGCAGTATCCCTTCCAAAAGACCCTGCCTTCCATGGATCGTCTTCTGGATCTGTTCTTGTGAGCGCTTGCACTGTCCGTGCTTCCTTTCCCTTCTTCCTTGTTATCTGTCTATACTCTACAGGCTTTTGTCCCTGCATGTGTGACTTCAGTGGTGACTCAAGACTTGCAGCCAGAAATCCCAGACTGCAGCAGCAGAAAATTTTGTACTTCAGGCAAGAGCAGGTCTCCTCATATGTCTCACAGTGATTGTGTTTGAAAAGCAGATAGGCACATAGGCAGCATTTTCAAGCAGCATTCCTGTCCTGCTGTATTTTAGGATGGTTTTATATTCTGATCTGGACATCTTAAACTGTAAAAGAACTGTGCTTGAAGAGCGTATTTTCTACCCAAGGGTACAAAGCTCATGCTTCTGCGGTGTTTCTGACAAGACTGGACATGTCTCCCCAGCTTGGAAACTAAGCCAGTTGAGCAGGAATTTTATTGTAAACTGGATTGTCTTTAAAAATAGCACAGATTTCTAATTTGGTTCCCTTGGAAGTGTAATTGGAGCCTTGTTTAATGGAATATTCATTATCTGGCCTACAAAGTCAAGAACTCCAATTATATCTCATGTTGGGACACCCTCAAAAGTCCTGTACAGTGAAGACAGCAGTTAGGATCTTTAAGTGTTCATTTTCAGCTTCCTTTTTAGAATCAGGAATTTAGAATTGCAAACTAGAATGACACTCTCTTATCTTGAATGTGAGAGGTTTTTGGTCAGATTTTTTTCCCCGTTAGCTGGAATATCGCTAGTCTCCTTAAACCAAGGTTAAGACTTCCGTCATGTAACTGGGATTTCATAAGTAGATTTCTGAAATTATTTAATTAAATCATATGTGTAATAAATGAAGCTGGGTATGTAATGAAAGGGACTTAATTTTTAATAAGATATTCACAGTGTGCAAAACCAGTGCTCCAGGTACATGAAAAATGTTTATATGCTGAAACAACCGTCTACATAGTTGGTGTTTACACAGTACCTGATTACTGGCTGGAAGTCCTGTGCCTTACTACAGTACAAACCATAAAATTCGGGAATTGTCATGTGTAAGAAATGATTCATAGTAAATGCTTTTGCATCAGGCTGGAGGTAAAATCATAAAGCAAAATATCATGAAGAATACGAAGTCAAAAAGAGGATAATTGCTGTACCATGAGCTTTCCTTTCCAAGAAAAACTGAGTTCTTGGTTTCTTTGTTTTCAAACGGATGCCCAACATATGATTAAAGTAAGTAGTGACTATTTCTCTGTATGCGCAAGAAGTCTGGGTGTTTTTTGCAATTGAGCTCCCTTTAAATTTTCATTAAACGCTCAGACTGTGTCCCACAGTGTACACACAGGTGCTGCGGGCTGAGAGACTGACAAACATATATCCACTTCCATTTGATTGCAAGAGTAGGGTTTTCAAACAGGCTCTTTTGGTTGTGCCCAGCTACTGTTTGGGGTTTGTCAACACAGTGATTGGCGCTGTACAGCTCTGAAAAAGCAGTGAACTGCAGAACCTTGGCTATGAAAATGTTCTACCTTTTTAATTATTCTTCTGTTAATACTGTGCGGCTTTTCTTTTTTGTGCCAAAATGGTAACACACACTGATGAGCACAATGAACAAGCTAAATTCTCTGGCACTAACAGTTCCTTACAGCTTACAGATCTAAGCTGTGTCTAAACAGCCTTGTGCTCTGAACAAAAGCCTTCCTATTGGAGAAGTAACTCCCTTTGACTTCAAGAACTGTGCTGAACTCAATAATCTTTTCCTGTTCTATGGCTGAGGAATTGAGAGGTTTGAAAGAAAACAAACAAAAAAATCTCTGCAGCACGGCAATTTAAAAACACAGTTCAGTATTGAAATAAATGCAGAGCCCAGCCCTCTGCCTAGGGAAGCAAGCACGTTCATTTTTACTACAGTAAGAGCAGGGTTATTGCTTTACATCATGTGCTGGTTATTCTGTATTCTCTTCAGAGCCTGTAGCATGCTCTGGGCACTATGTAAATAACAATTCCTTCTGTATAAAAGAAGCGCTGTTCTCTTTTTATATGTAATTACCTGTTAGCAATAACTCAGAGTCTCTGCCTGGGTCTGAGACCTGACTTTACAACCCCAGCTGACTGAAGAGAGTAATTAGTATACAGACAGTAAATGCAGCTGTCTAGGCGTTAGAAACACTTGGAATATGCCACGGATATTTTTCCTATAAAGATAATGTCGTCCTGATAATTCTTCTGATTGCCATTAAAAAGTACAAATTGGACATTTCAGTGTTGAACTGAATAAAATTCTAAATCCTATGGCAGAATCCCTGTTCTTTGAATTCATCCCAGAGCCTGCAATACAATATAGACTGAATCAAGCAGTCTCAAGTTTTCCCTTTGTCTCCTTGATTTCAGTCACTGTGGCACTGGTTTCAGGTCCTCACAGCTTTCATATCTTACCAGGGATTGTACTAGTTCAGCTGTTTCTAAAGGAAATACTGGATAGGTGAAATGGAGGTAGAATGCCTGTGCCACAAACACGGTATTTGAATTTTTAAGATTTGTAGGTTTAATGTATCTGCCCTTGGTTGTTGGGGGGGGGAGGGGAGGCGGGGCATATATACGTCGTTCCTGCCTTTACAGTACCTCATTATACAGCATATGAATCCTAAGTGTGGTGCTTGATATGGTCCAGATGCAGGACATGCATCTTGGCTAGGAGGACTCTTTTATGTGCTATGTCAGTGCCATTAAAAGAAGGGTGCAGTATATATATTTTTCCAGAGCTGATATTAACAGTAACAAATGTATGAACCCCAACACTAATGGGTGCAAGAAGTCTGGGTTTGGCTGCTGAACTGCACACGTTTGTGATCCTACTTAATCCATAATGTAGAGATGCTCTAATCATGAGTAATTTTTGGCATTCTTGACTTATTACCTAAGCAGTTCTCTGAATTAGCCTCTAACATGCTAAGAAGATTTACAGTAAAGTACACAAGCAGCCTTCCCAGTCGTGTCCCCCTCAGGGTCGCCTGGAGCTTTGCAGAATGCAAAGCAAAATCCTTTTTTTGGATTTGGAAAAGAAAAAAAAAAAAAGGGAAGTGTTTTGTGGAGGTCTTTTGGTGCCAGCAAAACTTGTCTCACCTGGACATGCCTGAAGGGGGATACTGATGCTTTTTCTGTGATTCCTGCTTTTAAAGAAGGATATTGACTTCTGGCTGGGGATATGGGTAACATTGGTTAGAAAGGTTGGCTGTCAGAATGATTCTTCACTGCCAGAAGGTTTTATTTCTGTTTTAATAGTAGCCAATCACACTTTGAAAAAGAAGTTCTGTCCAGTTTTAGGCCATAGGGGCATTTTGAGTTAAGTGATGCCCAGACCTTTGGTGGCAGTTATGTTTTGCATTTTAGAGCTCGCCATTTATTTTTTTTTCCATACGTACACCAAACAAAAGCACTTAACTCACTTTGCTTTGTATGTCTCTGCCCATCCTAGGAAGCATTCAACACACTTCTTCTCAGGCACTGTCAGAATAACAACAAAAAAGGCTCTTAAAAGTAACAAAAAAATGCCACCCAAGAACAGCAGGATCCAAAACATCTTTGACTTCGCCTGGGATGGTGGAGCCTCTGCTGCGCTCTGGGTACTGTAGTGCATCAGCACATGAAATCCCTGTGAGAAGGGAACAAGGACTACAGCTCCAAACCCCAACATATTCTCCATCCTACAAACTCCAGCATCTCCTCCATCTTCAAAAACAGTGACCTTGCCAAAGGCTTGAAAGGGAATGTGCAGATTAAGTAAAAGGGTCATACATTCTTTCGTTTCTTCCTATAAGTTATTTGGAAGTTTTTCTTCACGTTCCTTTTAAATTTCCTTTGTTTAGCCTGGACAAAGTGGGTTTTGTCTAGAGTAAGAGTGTAGGGGAGTGAGGGTCTTTGTAGAGAGACCTAAACCTGTCTTCTTTTACACAGTGTTGAGGGATCTGCACTATGCATGGAGCTCAACCTGTACGTATCTTTCCTGGTGGAAGAAATCAGATTTTGTTCATAGTAATTTATACCAGATGGTTTCTTCTGTCTTCTTGCATCTAAATGCACATGAACAATCCCAGAATGACGGGAGCTCAGCAGGGGACTCCTTAAAAACAGTCTAGTGTTGGCAAGGGAGTTCAAGATGAATCTAATATTGCTTACAGATCACTTAGAAAGGCAGCCCCATGTGTAACGTGTTTATGAAATCTGAGTCTACGTACTTTGAAGCTGTCAAATAATTGTCCTCATGATTCCAAACTTCTATTTTAAAAAGTAATCATTGAGGCCCGTATAGATACATATATGAATGGGATTAGTGTAACTAGAAGGAGGTTTTATCTATTCAAGTTGACCATCTCAGCAGCTTAACTAGAAATAGAACTAGAGCCTTCACTTGTGATGGGTACACCATGACCAAACAAGTGACGCCAAAGTTTATGCTGATTTAACATATACATGGCCTAGTGTTGTGATTCTCTGGGTGAAAACAAAACTTCTCTGTAACTTCTACTACTGTGAGAGGGATATTTTCAGACTATACTGTCATGTCTCAAAATGATCATCTTCCTATTGAGTATAGGTGCTGCTTTGTAGCCTTGTTTCAGGAAGGTTTAACTGCCTTTCTTAGTGTTAAGTCAGAAAGGATGGGACAAGAAGTAGCAAAGAAAGAATGGTATGTCAAATTGGACAGAGAAGAGAACAGCTGAGCATAGAACAGCTAAGCTGAAAATACAGGGAAAAGAGCCAGAACAGTAAGAAGAGGTTGGTTGACAAAGAACTCTTGAGGTGAGCTTTAGGAAAGAGATGGATAGGAGGCCAGAAGATTTTGCAGCACAACGAGAAAGAGGAAATGAAACATCAGGAATGCTTTGTTTTCCCTTTGAAACTGTAATAGCTCTGTTAAGAGCTGTCTGACTAACAAGAGAACCCATCTAATATGTGCATGTGTGTGTGATATTGTGAGAGCCTTTGCCCAGGCTGTTCAGGAGTTAACCTTCCAGCAGTTAATTTACCATCTGTTTGGCAGGCTACACAGGCATATCAAGAGTGGATTACTATAGGTAATAAACATAACTCTGCAGGAAAGTTATAGTTTCCTTCTAGCTTTTTTGTGTCACTGGTTTTTACTGCATATTTCAGCGTATTCAGCATATTTGTCTTCACTGGGTCGCAGAAGGCTGATCTGCATTGCACTGAATAACGTTTCAGGAATCATTCCTGGGCCGATATTCTCTCAAAGCTTGTCCAAGCAGTAGTTTACTTCATGCACACTGAATGTGTCCATGGAAGCAGAATAGTGCTCAGCTGTAAATTCACTTTCTTCCTTACTAAGAAGTAGTTTCCTTGTGTAGACAAGCTTTAAGTCAGTTTGTGTTTAAACTAGCAATATAATGGTTTATGGAGATAGAGGAATGCCTTCCAGTAATTAGACATATTTGCAGCATGTCCCAGCAATTCAGCGATTTGCCGACTTGAAAAATCAAACTGTTGATTTGTAGGAGCCAGGTGTAATGTAACTGAGGGCACTGGATGCACCCTGGTTTGTCCTGTCACGGGGTCTGACTCTGTGGGCTGCTGTTAATGAGGAATGTTTGAACAGGCCAGGGATTGGGAGAAGTAAAGGAAGTCTTTTTTGTAGGGAAGAAGGGAGAATGAGATCTGCACTGGCATAGACACTAAATCACTTTAGTTATTCTATGGTGATAATTCTCTGTGTCCAGAGTGGAAGCTTGTTGATACTTGCTTTTGTACTAAATTTTTCCTCAGGATAAATATGGATTAGATGGTTTAGAAACCAGTCTTGTCAAAGAGAAAAGAGATTATGCTACAAATAGATCCTCACCCATGTGTAATTTGCATAGTTGCATTAACACCAACAGATGAGGATTCATCATTTATTTAAAGCTCATTAAACATGTGAGTAATTAAGCTTGTGAGAATTTGAAAAGCACAAATTTGCTATGAGAGACTCCGTTTTAACCATCTCTAATATTGTCATGCAGCTAGCCATAGCTATGCAGGATTTGGATGTCATTTGTATGTGCAGAAGGAAGCTTTTCACACAAATTGGTTTGACAGAAGAGTTTGATACGA
This sequence comes from Tauraco erythrolophus, assembly GCF_009769465.1. NCBI lineage: Eukaryota > Metazoa > Chordata > Aves > Musophagiformes > Musophagidae > Tauraco > Tauraco erythrolophus. The sequence goes on from NC_141496.1 coordinate 62,001,808, forward strand.
CTTTTCCTTTAATATGTGCATCTAAGACCCAGATTGTCTAATGCAGCTCCATATAAATCAGTAGTAGTATTGTAGCTGATGAAACTGCAATCTCTAACTAGCATAAAGTACTGCCATCTTGATCCATGAATATATAAAAGGCTGAAATGAAGTTTACCAGCAGTTTACCGACTGAGCTTGAACTGATTTTGTAGGAAAGATTAAGGCTGATTTTGAGTTGTCCATGACTGAGGACTCTCGTTTTTTTTTGTGTTTGTATGGAGCTGAGCACAGCTCAGCGTTGGCTGTGGCTTGCCTCCACTGATATAAAATAATCACTCCTCTGATCCAGAGCAGCAGCGAGGAACTTGACTCGAAGGTGAGTGACAGTGATTTGTGGAAGTGTCAGAAGTGGGGTCATATTGTGCATTGCTTCACAGCCCCTCTCCCCTATACCATTATCTGGATGTACTGTTGCATTCAGTCTCTACTTCATGGCCATATAGCGCTCCAAGTCAGTTGGTGCATCTTAAAGAAAGGAGAAAGGCCGGCCATCTGCTCTGTACTGCTGCTGCCAAAACTCCACAGAATACTAACAGCAAGACAAAGCTCAGCTGCCAGCAGTCTCCATCTAGGACGCACCAGGGACTGCAAGAGAAAAGATGCAAATACAAAAACTGACTGTCTGCAAGTCAGTCCTGAGAAGAAAAAGCTGGAAGAGCCAGGGTTTTGAGATTCTCAGGAAAGCATAGGTAAAATAAATAGTATGCAAGATTTGCATACAGTTGTGATAACTCACTGTATGTAAGGAACATGTAGTTAAGTGCAAAGTATATTACTCTTGGTATTTGAAGACACAGGTCAAAACTAGATTTAGTTGCTGTTTTTCATAAAATCAGCCTTGCTTTTCTTTCGTTATCTTCACCAGAGTTTTCCTCAGCAAATGATTTAGGCATGCAGGCCCACACATTCTCAGATCTTAGACATGTGCCAGAAAATTGGCTGATGAGGATTTTCTCCTCTGAAATTGCAGTATAAGTGGCAAAGAGGTGTGTTTGACTTCTATTACTTGCTGATACCAAGCAGATAAGTTCCATCCACCAAGTAATTTTTCGTGCGTGACAGGTAAACTATCAAACAGGAAGAACATGTATGAACAGTGGTGGGCTGTTCAAATCTCCAGACTCGGTTCCAGTTGGTAGGGGAGCCAATAACTCCTGTACTGCTGGAAAATTTTGAAGCTTGAAATGCTGAAGCTTGCATAAAGCTCTAGTAGCAGAGCTGTACTGGCATAGATTTGCATTGACATTCCCAAGGTGGCTGATCCTGTGCAACAGGCGGAGATGCCTCAAAAGTCCAGGCTGCTGGTCCTCCCCTAAGCAGTTACAGCCTAGTGGAATTATTTTACTGTATGTTTTCCTGTGAGAACAGGGCTTCCAGCCATGGCGCTGTAGTTGGTTTGACACCTCCTGCAGCTGCCCTGTGGCAATGTGTGCAGCTGAGCATGTTTGTTATGCAGCAGTATGCAGGTGTATTTTCTGGTTATGTTCTGTTCCTTTGTAGGGAGAGTAATGTGGGAAAACACGGTGGAAAGATCCCTTAAGAAGTAATTTTCTCTACCATTTTTTTCCAAGGTAGGATCAACTAAACTTGAACTTTTCCTAACAGAATAGCTGGCCAAATGTTTCCAGAGCACTGGGTGAAAAACTGCCATGGGTTGACACAGTGAGGGAATTAAAGATACGTCAACGTAAAGGCAGCAATGTAAATCAAGATGTATTCCTGCTTCTTGCCATCATTCAGTGGTAGGTTGCAGTCAGTTTTTCAGAGTGGCAATATGTAAGAAGAGTTATATTCCACCTGTAGCCTTCAGGGACACAGTTGCTGTGGGGCAAGAACCACTAAGCTGCTTAACACATAGAGGATGCTCAATTCTCCTTGAGAAATGACCCAAAGAAACCCCTGAAAGAAGTAACATTTCTTTTTTTTTTCTCTGGAAGGAGTTTGTTCTTGTGTAGGCAGGATCGGAATGCATCCACAAATCACTGCTGGTTTTATTTGTCCACATGCAACAAGCTAATGAAGAACAAGCTAATCATACAGAACTGATAAAAACATGAATAATTATTCTCTGAAAGCTCTGCTTTGTGGTTGATACAAAACTGTAAAGTTAGTTCTTTTTAGGGGCATTTCCTGTTTGTTTGCTGTCTTACATTTTTTTCTACTTCTACCTAGATTTTCTTCTTTTTTTTTAACTTCCATTGAAAGAGTGGGAGCAAGGGCAAGGCAAAGAAAGAACAAAGAAGGTGGAGTCCTTTTATGCTTGAGTTTCAGATAAGAAAAGATTTTTTTATTCCGTAGACAGCAGATAATTTTTTCACTCTTACTTTGCTAGGGGACCCATCTCCCATTTTAAAAGGCCAATTCTAGGGACAGAAGAGCTTCAGGGAATTTCTCAGTTAGCTCTACAATCTTGGTTCCATCAGTGTGGCCTGAGATTTCCCAGCTGTAATACCCAGCAGCTTGCATTGCTACATATGATCTCGTATGCAGGAATCCATTCGATGCACAGTATTGCCTGTTACCTTATTTGTGCAATGTCACCTGCTGATATGTTTGAAGTGTCAGTGTATGGAGAGGAGTTCTGCATAAGCTTTCTGCCATCAGAGATTTATTTGTCATGAATACTGGAGCATGTATAAACAGATCATTAATATTACCTTTAAACAGTACCCTAATCATTGTGCACAGTGTTTAGAAGTAGAAGAGGCAAACAGGTAAGACATTGTGGCTCCAGAGCTGTCACTCCAGAGCGTCCCATAGAAATCCTAGCAATTATTGGCAGCTGCGAAGGTACTCATCAGTGAGAGGTTGACTCAATCTTTCATTAGAAGTGAAAACAACCTATGAAAATTAAACCTGAATGCCCAAACTCAAAAATTTCAAAAGCTCTTGGAGAGCAAGAGTGAAATTCTGAACCTACCGCTTTGAGTGGATTCTTTAAAGTGGCTTCAGAAATTGGGACAACCACTTCCCAGTTAATTGAGGAGCAAAATCACTAGGTGGCTTTTAAAATCTAGCCTTAATTTACTTTTCAGAGTCAATGAATTGCTTTACCTTTATGCAGTAAAGGGGAGGTAGAACGTGCAGATGGACTCAACAGAATCTCTGTGTCCCTGGGAGAAACACAGTAAGCCTGATAAGTAGCAGGTTGAATCTGAAGAAGATTGAACTTCTGCTGTGCAAGAAATTTGTGGATGATAAACATCTATTGTAAACAAGATCCCTTCTCTATGTTAATAGGCATCCATGTAGTTTCTTGTCTTTTTAAGACTGAAAAGTGGTAATGGAATGGGGAAAAGAAAAATTAATGACCACATGGGACTGATTTACCATGAAATATACTCTGTGAAGAAACAGTGGATCTGAAGCTGAGCTACTGAGGTAACACCCAGTTGATCAGCCCAGTGTGTGTTTAGTGGGAATACAATCACGTATGAATGGGTGAGACCCAAAGCCCATCTAATTCAGCTCTAAAAGCAGTCATAACCATATGCATTACAAAATGGTGCGTGAACACTGAAGTAGCTCTACAAAGCTATTTTAACTCCTAACTCTGTATGATTAGCACAACATGTGATACACAAACTACTAAAAGCTCTAATGGAAAAAATGTTTTTACAGACATGAGATTGTATAGATTTCCTATATAGTTTTCTTATGAGGTAACATGGTTTCTGGCAGCTGGATTGCAAGAATTTGTCAAGGTTATATTTAATTGATTTTAATAATGAAAACAGAATGTACCAGTACCTAAAATACATGTTCATCTTGTGGCTAACCTTAGGAGAGCTTTTAATGGTAGCATAGGAATTAAGGTTGTCTTATATCTATCTGTGTGGTCTGCATCCTCTCCTCTTCGTGTTACATACCGCTCAGTTTTCTCATGCTTTCCATTTTTTTTTATATAGCTCTTTTGGAAACAAATAGTTTTGAGCTGATTGCTAGGAATCATTTTCACTGCAGATTTCTTTCTGGTAGTCTACAGTGATTCACTAGCCCACACATCACAAGAGAGGAGTCCTGGAAATCTTGGTCAAAACACTGGTCCCTGATCATAGCTTCCTTTGGAAAGATGCGAAAGTCAACACTGATGAGCAGCTTAGGGAGGAAGCCTGGACAGAGATCACAGGATACAACAACTGTAATAAAATTCTTTCCTGAATGCACAATAAGAAAGTGGACAAGTTTTGACAGCTATCAAAAAAACCCATCACAAACAGATATCTCATTGCTCTGTAATTCTGAGGGGGCTAATGCTGAAGACACTATTTTTCCCAAGGAAAAGAAAATATTTTATTGGCTGGCAAGGCAAGGCCTGATGTAGTGTGTCCTGACATGGGAAAAAAAAAATACAGGAGAGTTTTGTTCCTTTTAGGGTAGTAGAGTTAGTAAAGCTAACTAATTCCCTTACAATTATGTGTGATACTTTGAGGCGTAAGAAATGTCGGAGACAGCTAATAAGAGAATTAAGAAGCCCCAGAATGATTAGTTTTTATGGAAAGTCTGGCTAGCATGACCAGGAGCAAGTGCAGCAGGATAGAATGAGTGTGTAAAAACTTGAGGATAGAGAAATGGAGATTGAGTGTCTTGTCCTTCTCCAAAAGTAGAATGCCTCCAAAGTGTTGCATTATATTTGCTACAGGAGCAGGTGGGAATAAACTGAAGGAGAAGCAACAAAGTGAGAAGGAAGTCCTCTAAACTGAAGAGAAGTAGAAAGAACATCTTCCGAAGGAGAGGAAGAATCTGTATACTGAAGTCGGTGAGTTCTGATGCTAGGCAATAAAGAGACAACATTTCACATGTGGGCGTGCCACGTGGGGATAAGGATGAAAACTGGCCAGGAACAATAAGAAAGGACATAGCTTAGGTACTGAAGCCTCTCTGGAAATGTAAAATAGTTTATAAGTCCATTGAATCTGCAGGAAGATTGTTGATATCCTGACCAGTGACTGCACAGTCTCCGGCACCAACACAGGAGGCAAGTTAAAGAGAGCATTTGCAGTGACAGGATTAGTCTCTCCAACTACCTGATGAGATCCCACAGTAATGGGTGGGACAGATGGAGGGGCACCAGAGAAGGTTAAAGTTGGCTATGTCCTCTTGCTGCTGATGCTGGGGAGATAATTAACAGGCATAGGGAGATACCTGTTCTTCAGATTAAGACAAAATGAGCAGAAGCAGGAACTGGCCCATCTCAGAGCCAAGAAGGGGATTGCGTCTGCACAGTAAGCTGGCTACACCCTAGATCCAGCCCCAGATGCCTGCAAGTAGCTAGAGAATGTAGAGGTCAAACCTGCTGCTTTGATAAAAGAGCTGGAAACATTCAGAAAGTGAACCTATTTCAACAGGGCAAAATGTAACAGCTGGCAGAACTGAAAAGCTGCCCTTTTTATGTTTTGTGTGTGTAAAAGCATAGCGCAAAGCAAACCCCAAACCAAACAACCTAGTGAGAGGAAAACAAGGTAGGCTTTACAGAGCAGACTGCAGTGTCTCTAAGAGTGGAAGTTGGCTGGCGATTCTGAGCACCTCTGGAAACATTTGGGTTTGAGTGGAGATCGTTCATTCTGCAGTGTGAGTTTGTCTTGATGTCTGAGGAAACTCAAGATTTAAAGAGGCACCTTTAAAGCTTGTTTTCAGAAGATGCTTCTCCAGCTGTACAAAGAGAATAAAAGCAAAACCTAGTCTCAGTCCTATCTCTGGAAAAAGTCAGTCCTGGAAAAGGAGGTGTAGAAGAGGTGTTTCTTGCCTCCTGAAAAGCAAGGATGCCATGGACACTCAAACGCTTGGTAATGTGGGGTGCTCATGAGCTCAGTAGAGACTGGGGATGGGAAAAGAGAAGGAAATGGTTCTGACCAAAACAAAACAAAAAAAGAAAGGTGACTCTTTTTTTAAGGGCATTGTAGTTCATGGCAGACAACAGTCCTGTATCCTCCCTTGTCATAGACATAGGGGTACTGTCAGGAGAAGGACTGAAGTACTCTTCTAGCTCCATACTGGAGGTATGATGAGTACAGAGTAAGCAGGAGGAAGCTGTTGTGAGGCTGAAGAGCCTAAAACCAGATCTTTGCTTGGGTAGAGGCAAAGGGGCTCACTGGCATGTATATTGCAGTGAGACTAGGTAAATAAAACCTTCCAAGGCCTGAGGATGGCTTACTCCAAGTGTAACTCTCTTGTTAAGATCAGAGGTGAGGAACAGCGTGCTTTCCTCCGTGGCTTTTGGTCATATTGATGCTGAAGCAGGTGGGGCCATGCAGTTATGGAGTAGTCTCCTCCTCCCTTTCCTTCTGGTTCACAGGCTACTTTTGAACGCTTGACAGTGCCTTTCCTTTCCTTCTTGAGTGTCATTATCTAGCGAAGGAAGAACATCACTTCCTAAAACTGCATCCCTCGACACCAAGATTTGCACTGACTGCTGTTGTCTACAGCTCTAGAATTGTGAGTGAAAGATTTGTTAATCAGGGACTGACTTTATCTACAGTTAAAATTTAGAAGAGGCACTTTCAGCCTACGCAGTCCAATTCCCAAGCACACATCTCCGTTTAGTGGAGCTGCTCTAATACATGCTCCCTATGTAAATGGCTGAAGCTTTAGTAGTAACAAGCCCAGTGTAGGTAGTCCTTATTCAGGCAAAAGTTCCATCGAGTTTCGTGAAGACTGATTAAGGCTTTTAAACAATCAAATTTTGATCTCTCTTAAGTCATTGTTTAAGAAACTAGAGTACTGCAACAGATGTGGAATGGCATTTGACTGGCCACAAGGAAATTCTGAGTATTGGCCATTTTAAATTGCATCTCAAGGGCTTGGTTGGTGAAGTGTTACATCCTGGTTGGTCTATTTTACACTGGGGAAGATTTGTCCCTCAGTGCTTAAACTGAGGTTAGGTAAAATCACACTGCATCCTTGTATTTGTCTTTCTTTGCATTTGATCAGGTTCTATGTCTGCTAGACTTCACTTCTGTTTCGTGATGAATTTTTGCTTCCTTGTTCCATGCATGAAGGATGTCACTAGCATGAACATTTTTCATGGGAGATGAAGTGCAGAATTTTTAAAGCATGGGCTTTGCTCACATTGAACTTCTACGTTCTGCATAGCTATCTATCCAGTCACATTGCGTGTACAGAAACCCTGGCTCCTGCAGGACAGTCTATCCCTACAAAAGTTGTCTGGCAATACACATGTAATGCATACTGAAATGTTTCTGAAGGAGTCCTGGTTTGGGCTAATTTTTAAACGACAGGCAATCGCACAGAGGAAGGTTGCAACATTAACACAAAAATACATACATGCTGCATGCTGTTACAAAGTATACCTCTGGAGAATCTGAGAAAGGAATAAATTTAATATAAAAATAAAATTGCTACTTTACATAAGCTACCAGTATTTTAATTGGCAACTCTACATAATTTCTTTGCTTTTCAAACTATAGGTTAGACCGATGGTTGGGAAAATCAGCTTGTTTCTGGCAAAGTCAAAGAATTTTTACCACCTAAGTAATTGACTGTATGTATATTTTACATCCAAAATGTAGTAATTTTGTTAACAGTGAGCCTCACAGCACCTTGCTGTATGTGGATAACTGCAGACGTTAATTTTGCTTATATTTAATGTTAAATGTTTGTGAGAAATTGCAAGGCTATGCCTGTGGCAATGGGCTCTCTTCTTAGAATAACAATGATTTGGCAACTAACTCACACAAAACATGGCTTTTAAATCGCCCTTCTCACATACAAGATATGTTACGTAAGAAATGTTACCCATAACTGCTTAAATCGTGTCTTGCTCATATCTGAGCTTGATTATATTTATGTTTTATCTAAAAGACTTAGAAGCATCTTATTAATGACTGAAGGCAGTTTGAAACCTATGTTTATATTGAAAGATGGAGAGGGTGAGAGCAAGGTCTTTTGCCCCTAACAGGCTCTGGGACAGGCCTGCAATGTTCTTTGTCTGGAGAGGTTAACTTCCCACCAGATTCACTGCTTTGCATGGCACAGAAAAGCACTCCTAAACTTTTCCACTGCAGGGCACAGTTTAACGTAGGGGTTGTTAAACCTAAGCTAGTTCTTCTGTTTCTTTCCAGGTGGAACAACTAAACAGCAGCTACCTGTTACCTGTGGGTGTTTGGTTTTTTTTTTTTGTAAATAGAAGGATGGGAAGAAAAGTAAGCATGACAGGTTGCAATAAACAGCATGATGCAGTCACTTGTACTCACTGGGCTGTAAACCAGGCTGGAGTGACTAACTCCTCTGTTAGGAAGTATAAATTGAAGCTAGGATGCTCAGTGAGAGCTTATGCTATAAAATAATGACTATGCAACTACTTCTTAGTAAAAGTTAGAAACCTCCTTCCAGGAAGACGTTATGAAAGTTGTCACCATCCGCTGACTCCGATATTGCAAATCAAGGGAGAGAGTAAAGCAAGACAGAGCAAATGCTTGAAATGCACGTTAACCTTCAGTGTGTACGCCAAGATACAATAGAGAGGAATCTTCAAGCTATGGTTGTGCTGCAAAACTGTCAAGTAATAGAAAAGAGGTGAGTAAAGCTCTTTGAAAAATAATTTTCTGAATAGAAGTATTAGTAATCTTATGCTATCTTATCTACTTCCTGAACTTAATCCAAACTAGGTCATCTAGGGCTAAAAAGAGCTTGAATTTCCAGATGACTGCTGAGATATTAATGCAAAGGTGCAATAATCTGTGGCTTGTTTTGTTGCTGAAATCTGACTTAGACCTCTTTAGTTTATACTAAGGCACTCCTTGATGTGATTGACAGAGGAAACTAAATTAAATGCTCCCATTTGCTTCTCATGAACAGCTGTATATTAGCTGCTTTATTGGAAAATGTTGTCCAAATGCTTTAACAGCTGGCATAGATACCAATTTCCAAAATTTAAAAAATCCAGCCTTCTGATGATATTGAAAAAACTCACAATTTCCTTAGAGGAACCTGGTTTAAGGAGGCACCAGCAGCAGGGCAATTTTCAGCTCTTTGGTATGGACAGATTGTCGTTTCCACAGATGTCAGGCCACTAATTCTTTTTAAAACCCTAGCCAGTATACCCCACTCTCTTTCAAACTCTTTACTGTGTAGGATGAGCCCTAACACTCTGCTGATAGTGAACTAAATGTACTCTTTCTCCCTGTGTTCTGAGTAAACATGCTGAAATTATTTATTTCAGAATTTACAGTTAAGATCCAGTAAGTGTTTGGAAATGTGTAAAGATGGAAAGCTCTAGTATATGGTGAAAAACACACAGCTGCATTTACACATTTAAGACTCAATTTTTACTTCAGTTTTACAACCTGATGAAGGTGCAACTAAAGTGAATCTATTTAAGTCAGTGAAGTTATGTAGCCGCTACAGTGGAGAAACCCAGATCAGACCAGGAGCTTTTTCATTTTGTCTGAGCCTCTCTGTGAGATGGTGACTGAGGGAAGGAGCTTGGGTCACTGCCGAAATGAAGGTGCTAGCGTTTATTTAGCGTAGCAGGGTCTGTGTTATTAATTCGAATGTTTACTAGTATCTATGGGACAGCAGGGCATAGTATTACTTCAAATCACAATTAGTCTGAGATTTCTGGAGTTTGCTTTCAGGTGTTTGTGTTTCTATGCCACTTGAAGAAATACAGTGGTGGTAGGCTCAGCATCGAAACACAAGTCAGGAAACTCAAAAGATACAGTTCCCTCAGTTAGCATGTATCATCCAGATTGCTCGTAATAAGGCAGAGCATTAACAGCATGCACGATAACATCAACCACTTCACTGCAGAAGAGCAACGGCAGTGCATTATGTCTGGAGAGGGAACTGTAATTTAGAGTTGCCTGCCTTTTGTGCATTACTTGTTTTCATTCACAGAGCATTTTATGCATTGACAATGCACTGCTACACTTTCACAGATTGCACTGCAGTGTTTCTAAGTGCTTCTGTTGTGTACCAAGCAAAAATTTTGTTGCATGTTGCACGGTGGCTAATGTTTCTAGGGGAGGAGCCCTTTTGACAGGATGAGGAACTGTAAACCCTCAGCCATCTGAGAATTTAGTAATTGCTAGGATCAATAACACAGGCCATTCCTCAGATAGCTAAAGCACACTATCATTTATGGATTTTGGTTTTGGAGCAAGTCAAGTTGGGCACTGTGAATCTTTAAAAACAAATTGAGAGGGTTTTTTTGAAGTTTGTGAATGGTTGTCAATTTCACCAAGAACGACTCAACTGAGTTCACCCTTATTTATGAGTAAGCATCAAAGCATTAGCTTTCACAGTTCCTTGCCTTTCCTTACCATAAGTGACACAAAGGACAAATTCTGGTCCTGCTGAAGTTGGTTATTATTGATCGATTCCTGCCAGGCCAGTGTTTTCAGTAGGTTCGGGAGAAGAGAAGGCTCTGGGGTGATCTTATTGAAGCCTTCCAGTACTTAAAAGGGGCCTACAAGAAAGCTGGAGAGGAACTTTTTACAAGGGCATGTACTGATAGGACAAGGGGCAATGGCTTTAAATTGAAAGAGGGCAGATTTAGACTAGATATAAAGAAGAAATTTTTCGCTCAGAGGGTGGTGAGGTACTGGAACAGGTTGCCCAGAGAAGTTGTAGATGCCCCATCCCTGGAAGTGTTCAAGGCCAGGTTGGATGAGGCTTTGGGCAACCTGGTGTAGTGGAGGGTTTCCCTGTCCGTGGCAGGGAGGTTGGAACTAGATGATCTTTGAGGTTCCTTTCAACTCTAGCCATTCTATGATTCTGTGGACAGTTGAGGATGTATCTTGTGCCCAACTTGTACCGGCTCAGCTATGAAGATGCAGGGAGCGGAGTAGGCGTGGAGCTGAGGGCAGTGGGAGTGCGGTCACCTGGCAGGTAACTCAGTGCCCGCCTTTTTGCTTTTTCAGCCCGAGGTCCTCGGGAAGGTCCGGCCAGGGGGCAGGCGTGGGAGCCAGATGCTTCTCACGCACCGGCGAGCGCGGAATTCCGCAAAAAGCAGGGCAGCTAGCTCACGCCACCCGTGTCCCGTCGCGGGGGACCGAGGCGGACATACGCACCCGCGCAGCTTGTTTTCGGCTGCAACGTGCACGCCCACATGCAAATCGCCGCGTCCTCGCCTCCCCGCCCCCCAAGCCGCTGCAGAGGGAAAAGGAAAAACAAAGGGAGCGAGGGAAGAGAAAAGGGGAGAGGAAAAAGGGAAGGGGGAAAAAGAAAAGACGAAAAGGAGAGAGCACGCCAGAGGAAAGGGGAAAAGACGGCTCCTGGGCGGCCCCGTCCCGTGGAAGGGGCGGGCACCCCCGCCGCGGGCAGCTCCCCGCCGCCCTATAAGAGGCGCTGCGGGGCGCGGGCGCCCGACGCGGGAGCGGGGCCGGCGCCGGGGCCGGGATCGGGATCGGGGGCGCGATCGCAACGCGGAGCGGAGGTGGCGGAGCAGCGGCGCAACGCGGCTCGGCTCGGCTCGGCTCCCTCCCGTCCCCGCGGGACCGACGGCGGCTGCCGGCCGGGGAGGTAGGCGGTGGCGGCGGCGGTGGTGGGGGGCGCGCCACGGGCAGCTGTCGAGGAGGCTTCCCCGCTTGTTTCTGCTCCGCCCGGAGCAGGCGGCATAAAGCGAGAGGAGAAAAGCAAATAAGTGTGGTTTTTTTTTTTTTTTAATTATTTGTTTGTTTGTTTTGGTTTTGTTTTCCGGCGTGTTGCCGCTCGCAGTGCCCAGGCGTGGCTCGGAGGACGGCTTGCGGGGGATCGGGAAGGGGTTAATAGTGTTTTTTTTTTGTGTGTGTGCTTTTTTTTTTTTTTAATAATTGTTTTATTTAGCTTATCCTGAGCGAGGCGACTCTGACTTGGCAGCGCTCGCGTAGGGTGGCTTACCTACCGCCGCCTCTTCCAGCCCCGGTGGGTGCCAGAAGATAACGGGAGGGTTCTCATCTCCTTCGCTCTTATGAGAATCTTGTAAAGTCCTGGAGGGAAAGGAGAGGGGAGGAGAAGGCCTTGGGATGAGGGGGAGTGTAAAAATAAAGGATCGGTCCGGTCGCTTTTGTGATGGGGAGGAGGTTCAGTTGCATGCAATAAATCTTGATTCTGTGTGCCAGGCTGTTAAGTCTGGACTGCTACATCACAGCCTGTCATCAGCGTGTGAGAAAATACTGCTGCTCAGTTGTGGAGGCTGCACAACTGCCCAGATGCTTAAAATGTATCAGGAAAGATACTCCAATTACAAATTAAAAGTTCGTGTTAAGCAGCGTTTTTGCTTGTTTTAAACATAAACCAGGAGCACCTCAGCTGCTGGGCTTGGAGGCTTTAAGGTGGTACAAATAACTTACTTGGAAGAAAAAAGTTAATCTTCAGTGTGTTGGAATAGACTTTTCTGTAGCCAGAGGAATGTAAACATGGGCTTACATAGAACCATAGGATGGCATAGGCTGGAAGGGACCTTAGAGATCATATAATCCAACCTCCCTTGTAAACGTGTTAAATTGAAGGCTAAAGAGGAGCTGGACTTCTTGGAAGTTATCGATCTTCGTTAACACATTAAAATTCAGTTTGGAGATGATTTGAAAATGAGTTGATGCTTGTACAGCAGAGAGGAGTCTTGTCTTGGGGATGTTCTGTTAACAACAGATGGCCAGACTTGCTGTCGAAACGCTTGTGCAATTGAGCAGTCTCACTCCGTTTTGAAAGAGGGTCATGGTAGTAAACGTTCCGTGCAAATGCTTTTTGTGCTTGGTCCCTGTGGCACAGCTTCCCCCCCTAACGAGTGGGAATGGCGATGTATGCTGAGGCTTTCCCGTAAGGCAGGTCAGTGCGTGATTCTGTGATGCCCCTTGGGCTAAATGGGTGCTACCTGAGGCTCTGTCCCGTGTTACTGATGTAACAGATGTGAATCCTGCCCATGGGTCTTCACAATTCATTGTGCAAATGTGAATTTTACTGTATGTAGGAGTGGCATGGTACAGTCTGTCTGATGCAGTCTGGACAGATAAGGGCAGGAGTCTGATGCCTTTACTCGTGACACCTTGTTTTTTTGTGTAATTATAATTGGGTAGAGCTGATTATGATAAGAATTAGAAGTCAGCTCTTTACAAAATGTGGATTAAAGTTCAGTAGTGTGGAACATGAGAGGTGTACGGTAGAATTTAAGTGGAACTTTTTAAATTGAGAATGCCTAGCTTTAAAAAAAAAAAAAAATTGATGCTTTTATATGCTCACTGTAGATGTTCTGAGGAGATATCTGCTGGCATCTGGGTTGCAAGAGATCACAATTACTGTCATCTGAGATTAGAGAGTAATAATCAAGTAGCTAGCCCCAAGCATTCACGATAACTTTCCCCTGATAAGTTGCTGCTGAAGTACACTTAGCCATATAATAATTATGTGAAACAAACATCTTGGGTGCAGCTATATGGAAGATTCTGGCATTTTCAGGAATCATGGTAATCTTTCGGATATTGATTCCAAATTTCCTCTGAATGCAGCTGCATAGCAGTGCAAGCAGGTATGTTGAAAGTTTCTTAACGGTTTCTTCACCCAGTGAGATTGAGGCATGTTTATAAATCAGTTTGCCACAGGCAGCTGCTGGCAAACAGTTTTTGTAATGCTAAATTTGTTTTCAGAAATGTGCGTAGCAAAATGCTATTGGTGTGAGCAGAGACTTGGTCCGGCACCAGATTTGACATCTACCATCACAGTGTAGATAAGAGTGGCTCCTGGTGAAATGCTAAACTGCAGAAAATGAAATGTCATGAGTTTAAAAAGAGGTCAGTAAAATTATTTTGGCCTTTGTTCCAGGAGTAGCCCTTTTCTCTAGCGTTCCTTGTGCTGAACTTCTACCTGGCTGTGATTCAGGAATAAGCTTCAGTGACTTGAGGAAAGTGACTCTGAACGTTCTATGCAGATTCTGGTCTGGAGCATGCAATGTCTTGTATGTTAATCTAGTGTAATGTACACAATTCCGAAAGCAAATTCTCCCATGCCTTCATCTCTACAAGCCTGTCTTCTCACCAGTGAGTTCGCTCGGCAGAATTAGACCCGTGAAGGCAGAGCAGGAGGAGTATCAGTCCTGAACTCATCCATCTGTGGCCAGATGTGATCGGCTCTGCTAGTGTTTATCACATGTGTTGCACCATGCAGGCACAGTATTTCTTAGGGTGTGGTTTCTTCAGAACTTTAATCCAGAGTAATTGAAGGTTGCTTGTGCGCTAGTAATGGATCTGCTTCATTTTCCCCTGAGTGCCTCTTCTCTTTTTCTCTCCTCATCCATTTCATCGTCCTTGCTGGAGCTGGAGTTCACCAACCCAGGATGAGTAATCGAGAACGAGCTCTCTTCTTTCTGCTTTGTGATTTTTTTTCAACATCCTGTGTTCAGAGTCTTCTCATGGCTTTGAGCGCTGGTGCCAACACAAAGATGATGACAGGAGCAGAGCAGAAAGGGAACCAGACTACCAATTTGTTTAAGTAACCTTGGAGCAAGCACTCTTGGTGTTTATATAGGTCTCCTAGGCTGGGCAACACACCAAATCCTGAAATAAGTCCAGAGGCCATGGCTGACCAAACACCAGCGTGTTTCCATTAGGCTGGTTATTCTTCATGGCTCCTGCTGTGAGAGAGGCTAGAGACAGCACCTACTGTTTAGTAAAACATCTTTTATACATATGGCATATTTGCCTTGTTCATCTGAAGCAACTAGGACTCTACCCACTTTCTCCAGGTCTATCATGGTAGAAATTTGCTCTCTTTGAGATTGTCTCATAGTTACACTGGCTGAGGATTTGAATTCTGAATGCTTGAAAGTTTACTGTGTAGTTAACCAGCAGACGTGTCTGCAGTAACTAAGAATATAGATTAAAAATACCATAGTAAGATTCTACTTGTGGTGTTCAAAAGATGATCACCACGAAAAGTTCAAATATTTCATATTCTGTAGCTACATGTCTTGAATTTATATTGGTCGTAGAAAAGTCTTACAGAGTAACTCGGAAGAATTACCATGATTTGAACTACTCATGGGAATACCTTCTTCTCTATTTTTCAGTCTGTTTCACCAAAATAGGTGGCAGCTAAGCTAGTCCTGTCTTTTTCAGCATTTGTCACTGGGGAAAAAACATGTGAGCTTGCCTCAAGGACTGAAACTGAGACAGAGTAGGACGGAAAACTGTTGATGCAGCTTTCCTGACACAACAGGCTAACACTGTAGGAAAAATGGGAGCATTCAGATCCTTATTCATTAGGTTATTAGTGAAAAAGCTTGATCACAGATTACAAGAATGCACATCAGTTTGAATGGCATAAATATCCAAATACAAGCTGACCTTTTTCCTCTTCTGTTGTTTTCTGGAGGAGTGTTGCTTAGCAGAGCTCTGTCTAATGCAATAGGAGATGGGTTTGCGTTGTGCTAACTTTGTTAGGGAACAATTGGTATTACACAGAAAAAGGAGAGCAAAAGAGCCTTTCCGAGGCTGTTCTGGTTTGAGCTAGATAGCAACGTCATACTCCGGGAAAGAACAAACAATGTTGGAGCCTCTGACCACACAGTTCAGAGATCGTTCTGGAGGTCTGGTTTCCTTTTCAGCAAATGGCAGGCAGGGCTATGTGGAAGATAAGGTGGCATGAACCTGTTTACCACCCCACTTGCTTGGCTCCTGAAACGATCTACAGTTTTTCTAGCCCATTTCCAAGTGAATGATTGTTACCAGGAGCAGGAAAGCAACTGTGCAACTAATATTCATTAATGTTCTTGGTTGTTAGCTTAGTAAAAGCTAAAATTAAGCCACGCAGAGGGTCTCAGAGCAGCAGCAGTGGTGGTGGTGTAGGTGATAAGATCAGGATTAGGGACTGGAAGAACCTGGCTCCCAGCACCTGTGCCCATCTTGCAAGGACTTACCCCTGTTTCCTCTTACCTGCTTTCACCATCAGTGTAACAATGAGATGACAAAGTTTATACTCTTCATGATAGAAGAGAAAGCGTTTTTTTTTCTTACCTGCAGCAGGTAACTCATCTTTTAAATACTGTAGTCTGTGTTGCTAGTTTCAGCAGGTTCCAGGTGGGTTTAAGTCCCAGGATTTCAGATGTTGCTTCTGCTTTTCCAGGTGAATTTTGGTGCCTTCAAAAGAAGCAAACAAAAATTATCATACATGTTCTGTTGTCTGAGAGCTGTGTTTATGGGGAATATACTGATATTCTAGGGATCTATTGATGGCTTTTTTTCTCTTCCTCTTATTGTAATTATGCTCCCACAACAAGAATTTGGCTATATCTGCCAGTAAAAGCAGAGTTAAGACCAAATTTGAGTGGATTAAAAAAACCCCAAACTCTTCTCATCCAAACAAGAAAGCAGCGCCAACCTTTTTTTGAGCGCAGATGCGTGGACATTTCATTCTGGTAGCAGTACTGGAGCCAGAATTCAACATCTGCTCCTCTAAATGAAGCATTCCTTTTTAATAAACCAAATTGATCCTGCATTTGTATTTTTGTTCTACCAATAGGCAATATGCTTTTATCTAATTTCTTTGTTTTAAAGTGTTTTAGATGTTTTAATTATTCTTTATTAAATCAGACTAGCAATTCTTTCAGCTTTGTTTCCTAGCTCTCTCAAACCTATGTTTAAATATTCATCCTGAAGTGAGAAGTATAAGTTTTTCTGCTGTCTTTGGAGAGATCTGGACCCACTTCCTTCTTCTAGCAACTGATACCATCACCTGTACACCATCTGTTTTCAGATTTCTTCAGATCTTATTTTCCCCAGGTTATTTTTTTTTGTTCTTCTGATTGCCCTGTCTTCCATAGCTTCATTCCCAGTTCTTGTGACATGCTTTTCATATTCCATACCACTACATCTATCTTCCCAGTTGTATTTATATATAAAAGCAGACATAATTGCAGTCAACTGGATTGTCTGTGGGAGTATGCTTTGACTCTGGTGAAACTTTCTCAGTGAATACTATTAAGGATATCCTGAGCTCAACAAAAAAAGTATGTTTTCAATCCTATATCCATTAAAATCTTGCAAAACTTTTGTTTACGTTTCTCTCTTGCTTTTCCTTTTGGCGTTTCATGCCACTTCTTCATGTACCTGAAATGTTTTCTTTTCTGCGTCATTTGGTTGAAGTTGAGTAGACCACAGCTCTTCACCTCAGTGCTTGCTCCCTTGAAACTACTGGAGAAAACTAACGGAGCTCTGTCCTGAATCATTCTCCACCATGAGAGGTAGCTTAGGACACGAACATGTCTGTTGACTGTCATACTGACCCTAAGGATTCAAAGCTTCAGCAGTGGGGTTATGGGTTTTACAGCTGGAGCTAAGGAATACACAGTGTGTGGAACAACTGTTTCCTCTGCGGATCAGGCAAACTGGGGAAGGTTGGCACGTGCTTTCTGGCAGCACTCCCGGCTAGCTGCCCTGCGCCACACCTGCCACAGCAGGCACGTGGGCTTCCTTCTTATCATATGTGCCAATTATTTTCATCTTCTCTTACGAATAACTTTAGAGATAAGTGGTTATTGGACTCTGTATCAGTAGCCAGGATTGATCAGAAATTCATTCCTCTTTGTAGCGACACTCTCTGCTTTCAAAAGTGCGTGGACATCTGTTTATCACTTCAGTGAATTACTAGCTTCTAAATCATACAGTTAGATTGTAGCCATGTAGGAGCCAAGGTCATGTTGTGGGCCTGTCTGTTGTAGGCTTTAAAGGATCAAACTCTGCTCAAGCTGACAGTGGCTGCTAAATACTGCCTTTGCCAGCTCGTTGCTTTTTTCGAGAATGTAATTTCCTTTCATTGTGCTAGAGGCTTTTTCTTGGCTGATGATTTTCTGCATAGTTGAGGGATATTTTTTTTGTTTCATCTGCTGTTACTTATACCTGTGCCACAGATACCAGTGGAGTTGTGTAGATATCGAGCTCACCAGTCAGCTTATTCTTTATGCTGGTGAATCCCAAAGACACCACTTGCCTGTTTTCTACAGTATAAGCCATGTTGTGTTCTGCTCTGTTACTAAACACACGCATGGGTTTATGGCATGATGGTCCCAAGTGGCAAAGATCGAGAGGAAAATAACAGTAAAGTTTCTTTGGACATTACAGGGCAGGCATACACCTCAAACTGCGGTTTAATCTTGTACTGCACATAGTTTGTGTCCTTGTCTTCTCTTAAGATGAAGAGCAAGGTACAAAAGATGTAGGAGAAGATAGTCCCTTCCAAAAAAATCCCTACGAATGTAATGGCAAAGCTGCAAGGTTTGATAGCTTTGCCTAACAGAAGATACAGGCATCCCAGTGAAGCCCCAGCTGCTCTGCGGTAGGACTGTGGAACACCTATCATTTCACTCTTTTTTAAACCAGATCTGTGGCTGCTTTGTCCGAAGCATGATTCCATGACTGGGATGTGCTGTGGAAAGGGTGGCGATTGAAAGCATTTCTGGTCTAACGCATTCTGACCTCCTGGATTTCTTTTCCTAAAAGTTGGTGAGGCTGATGACTTCCATGGGGGAGCCCTGCCTTCCTTCTGCCTCTGGAGGTTGCAGCCGAGCAGAAAAGTACCTTTTGCAATGTGGAATGCTTCACCCTTTTTTTTTCAGTTGCGGAGATAACGTCCTTAAACAGGATGTGTCAGCTGAAAAAAGTAACCAAGGCTATGTAACACAGCTTTTTGCAAACTGTGTACTGATGATACGATGAGTGCTCAGAGATCAAAGCCTAATGGCATGAGTTGAGCTCAAATGTCACAATTTTTATTTTAGCAGGTTGTTCTATTATTTCTAGATTCCACTATAGAAGAACTCATTCTTCGAGAGCCAAAAAACCCCCAACTGCTAATATGGACTATGGATTTTTGGACATTGGCCGTGGTAAAGCAAGTCAGCTTTTGTGTTTGCTTTGCCAGAGAATGGACTAGATCTTGGCTTTTTTTGTTGATATGGGGAAAGCAGGGGATGTTCAGTGTAATGTTGAAACTTGAAACGCTCCATGTGTTTCACAACCTTCCAGTGGAGGCTGGATTTTTTAAAAAATAGATGACTGCATATCATCTTGAGTGTTATACTTGACATTTGAGCAATTCCTCTTGCTGAAGTGCATGTCACAGTCTCTTGCACATGCTTTTCTTTGTGTCAGTCCGGCTGCGGTGCGTGCAAGCTCAACTTCTTCCATTGCACTGGAGCTGCACTTGCTTTCACCAACGAGCCTTTTGAGCATGCTAGAAGTAATGAGAACCAATTCTTGTGGTTGTTCTGGTAGGCAAACGTTGCTCCTCTGCGACCTGGGACAGGTTTTCAAAACAGCTTGGCGTGTTGTATCATGAGGGAAGCTTATAAAACACCAGCCATTTCTGAAAATGTGGCTTTGTGTAGATGTCTAAGGAGGCACTGAGGACTTTGGGAAATGTAGTCCAATTTGTATTACGGAGGACTTTGGAAGCTGGTGCTCTACTCTTTGGGAAACTGTCCCAAATAGTTTTATTTCTGATTGTTTGGGGTGGGTCCACCTGTGGCCTGGAAATACGTATTAGGAGTTTGGCTTTGACAGAAGAGGGAAGACAGATACTCTAAAGAGTTCAGGGCCAGAGAATTCAGTGCTCATTATGTTAGTTTTGGGCCAGATCTTTCAAAATGATCTGCTCAGCTGTTCATAGTGGAGCATTCAGAAAGGCTCAGCGTGTAAGATATTGACTTTTGAAAAATCCATTTGCTCAGTCCTAGTGCTGAGGATACAAATCTTCAGAAACCCCTTGCCATTTTGCCTAAATAGTTAGGAAGCCAGATTTCTGCCCCTAACATCCTGTTGTTTCAGTTCCAACCCTTGCCAGAGCAAGGTCCAGGCTGCCTTCTCTGTGGTGTACCTAGTGCCATAGGCAGAACCTGGTATTGGGCTCGGGTTATGTCACTAATTGTTTTAATAGCAGCAGTTAAAGCAGGTTGTGAATAGGTATTTTCTTGTCAACTAGTGCTAAAAGAAGTCCTTTTCCACGGGCTGTGTCCTGTCTTCTGTGAGGTTCAGCCCCTTCGGACAACAAAGGGGAGTAATTTATTCAGTGTTCTGTAGCTGTGTGCATGCTGCCTTAAGGACGCTGTGGGTGAGTGAGATGCTGTGTGTCTCGGTTTTGTTTGGACCAGAGGTGGCAGGTCACTGGAGGGATTCCATGAGAACATTTTGTCAGCTTCCTGATGTTTTGGGATTATCCTTTAAGATTAGTTTTGCAAAACTTGACATGCTCCTTAAGGAGGGAAAATGAGTCAAACTGGTTGGGGATTATCATGAAGCTGGATCTTAAAGTGCTTCTGTCATACAAGTCATAGTTACTCAGAGGCCAGACAGATGGCCATGCTGAAAGCAATGTGCTAGTTGCTTTCAATATTAGTAAGCATCTGGAGAACAAGGCCAGAACCTGTTTACTACCAAATCTAAGGCCAAGTAGTCAGTGTGTGTGTAAAGTGATGTAAACTAGTAGAGTATCTTGCCCAGAATTGCCACCTGAATATTGTTGGCTGTGGTCCTAATTAAATTCTTGCCTGCTGACCCAGCAGCTCTCGAATCCCATTGCTAGTAACAATTAGTTGGTGTAAACCCTGTGATGTGACCTGGGTGATTTTGAAGAGGAAAGCAATTCTCGCTGAATTAATTTTTAGGTGGAATGGGAAACTTGGTGTCCGATACTCATTTGGCAAATGGGAGAGAAATGTCCCAAATGGGGGAGAGAAGTCCTCTGTGGGGAGGTTACGAAAGGTTTGCTTTTAGTGTCTATGTGATTCCACTGGTAACGATCCCATGTCCCACGCAGCAGGCTGTAGGTTCAAAGCTCACACCTCCGCTGCTGATTCTGCATTGCTTGTGGTTGCTGCAGAGTCTAGCGGTGCTTGAACCAGGAGACAGACGTGTGAGATCTGGTGCTTATATTCTCATCTCTGCGCTTGCTTTGCTTGTGGTCTCAGGTGAGTAACTAGAACACTCTCTGCTGCTGACACTTTCCATGGCACTTTTTTGTAACTTAGTTCAGGCTCTTCGGGATAAGAGATTACTTTAAAAGAGCAATACTGTTGTTCCTACAGAAATACCATTGTTTCCGTGGCAGTTTGTCCTCTTTCCTAGAGCTCCGTTAGATATGCTAAATTCTTTGACTTCTTGAAGGTTTTGGAGATGGGAACATCAGACTTGCTCCTGTGGGTTTTGCAGGCTTTGTTAAGTTGTTTTCATCACAGAATGGACATTACTTCTGATTCTTTATGCACTGGCTGTTTCTCCTGTGGATATTATCTCTAATTAGATCTGTAGCAGCAGTATAAAAAATTGATTGCATTTGTCCACGGCTGCTCTTTATCTAGCCTAATCTCAACAGAATTGGGGTTAATGCTGTTTTTTCTTTCCTCCTTTAGTCTCATTTGAAGTTGTGTAGATGCAAAGTGGTTTTCCCTTTCTGGGAATTGTGGAAGTTATGGTGAAGATGTTCTTGTGCTTTGAATGCTTCTTATGGCCTTGTACAGTCATACGTTGTACAAAGTGGATGTAGTTGTGTAAGAGTAAGTCGCTTGGTTGTAGGTACTATGCTGGAAGAAGTGAAATTTGGGGGCTCTGCAGAGAAGTGGCCAAGATGGTAAACCTTGATTTGGGAGATGTGTATTTAATTCTGGACTCTTGGCTTAATCAGCACCTCTGTTACCCAAATACCAATCCAGGCCACTAATTCTCTGATGGTTTGTCTTGTCTGAGTCAAAATGTCATTTAATGAGGCAGACACTTCTGTCCTGTCTTGGTGTTCACAGATCTCACAGGGACCCACTCTCAACTGGTGACATATGGAGCACTGGAGGACTTTGGCCTTGGATATAGGCTTCACAAAGTTAAGGTGGCTCATGATGTTGCTTGCTCCAGAAAATGCAGCCTGATGCTGCCTAAAGGAAATGAAATGTTCAGACATTTCTCAGCATTCCCAAAGAGGACTATGTTTCTGCTGAAATCTGGTGTTTGTGCTTTGGTTGCCTCTTTACTTCCAAAGTGAGTCTTGCTTGACTTGATACCTACATATGCAAAAGCTATTGGAGTAAAGCTGATGTACAACTTTTTGTCTGAGACAGAAAGTGTAGTGTGCTATACTATGTCTGCTTGTGGGAGAGGAACACCACTGGCTCTAGTAGTTCAAACCTGTGCTGTGTCCACCAGATGCGTTTTTTCTCCTCCTAGGGGTGTAATCTCTGGATACTACATTGCTGTACTCTCCGTAGTACATTGGTACTCTCCGTGGCTGCTTGGTCTGTGGAGAGCTGCCAGTGGTGGTGGCTTTTGTGATATGGAAATCTGACCTAGAGAACAGGTCAGAGGCCACTAACTGATTTCATGGAGGAACCTTCATCAACAAGTAAAAGCTTTTAGCTCTGCAGAGAAGAACTGAATTTAAGTCATCGCTGGAGACACAAAGGGTCTATAGCATATTGCCAGAATCATGAAATGTTCCAGTCTCATGTGGTTTTATAAGTTTGCTTTGTTCCTTGTCTAAATAGTGATTTCTTCTCTAGGGGAAAGGTTTTTTTGCCCCCAAAAGAAAGCAAACAGCTGCATTGTTTGCAGAAAGCTGCTTTTGAAGGCTGTTTTATGTTTACTTAGTACAGACAGCAGGCATGGGGGTGGGGAATTGATTCTCTGCCACTTGAGCTTTTTTCCTCTTTAAATCTACAGCTGTAAAAATACTTGTCTTTATATGTAAGATGGATTGGGTCTGGAGACTCTTGGTATACCAGCTAGTGGACTTTTCAACAGCCATCCTACTTCCAAGTAGTGGATGGTACTGATCTAGACAGAAAGGGTTAGTTGAAGTATATGTTTCATTGTCAGTGTTTTCAGAGGTTGCCCTATAGCCTAACTTTCTCTTAAGAGGAATTTTCTGAATTGCACACTGAAATGGAATTGCAGCCCTATAGGTCTGGAGTCCATGCAGGGTTTCTGCAGTGAGGGGACATGTCATGTGCAGAGAGTCTTCTGCAAAGGCAGACCATGGGACAAGAGTGTGGACACTGTGCTTCTGGGTGTTGTGGTTGCTGGTCTGAATGAGTAGAGAAGGTCCTGACCTGGTCTTAGAACTTTGCCAAGAGCAAAGCAGAAATCCCAGGGTGGATCAGAAGGTACGTGCAAATTGCTCTGCACCTCCTGCCTATCCTCTGATGTCTGTTGATTCTGCAGGCTGAAGAAGCTTTCTTGTAATTTTAAGGGTAACTTCTTCAACTTCTCCCTAGGAAGAGAACTCAAACTCTGTCAAAGTCTGGGGAAGTATTAGGACATCGTTATTACTTGATCCCTCTTGTGTGTCTTTTGTATGGAATTGGGAAAACACCTAACAAATAGCATGCTAAGTGTGCGCAAGTCTGAGTGACTTGTTGATAGAGCATGCAGAGACCTCTGTGTACTGGATCCCTGACATAAATGGCTTCTTAATCCTTACGTTTTCTTGGCTGGCTGGTTAACTGAATGCTTATTGATGTATCTATGTGTTGCTTAGGGCATATGCTTGGATTCAGGATGTTGTTCCAAACATGCATTGCTTGTTTCAGTTGTCAGAGAGGCTCTTGTGATGATATGTGTTTATTTGTGGTTAGGTTTCAGTTTGAGCATGTACTGGAGTTTACCAGCCACCTGCCAGGTGTCCCCTGAAGTTGTAGTCAATTTGAGTCTCCCCTGGTGTGCTCTGTGTGGTCAAAGTTGCGCAGTTGTGTTTCGTATGTTGGTGAAAAGGTGGAGAAATGCTGAAGCAGAGCTAGACAAAAGTGTATTTCTGGGTGGTGAAGAGAAGTAAGCCTGATGCCTCTACGCTTAAGATTGCCATGTATTGGTATCTGCCTCTACTGGAAAAGTTGCAGTGCTGACACAAGGAAAAGATTGGATGTCTTGCACAAAGACATCTATCTCCACAACTAAGTTATGCTATTTGTTGCAGATGAGGGAATTCTTCCTATGTTCATGGAGTAAGTGCTTTAAAAAAGCAAGAGTTTGCACTTTGAAAGGACGGTTCCAATATTGGCAGGTATAAATCCCTGTTCTCTTCCGCAGAGTTGCGGTACTTTACATCACAGAACTTATGCTATGGTGATGGATTTGTGCAGCTTTTCTTTTTCTAGACAGCAACAGGATTACTGCTTTAGATGGTTCTGGGTGAGCGTCAGGAGTGATCACTGATACCTGCGGTTGGCTCGTGACGTTTTACTTAGGTGAGACACAAAAGTCTGCAATGGAAACTAGCTGGTATTTGTGTGTTTTGGCACAGCAGTACCAAATGGCAAGCTGGGTTTCCCAGCTGTGTTGAACTTCTCAGACTAGTCTGAAGTGAAAATACAGATGGACTTCAGCTCCAGCTGAGCTGAAAGTGTTGGGTCTGTCAGTTTTCTGCATCTCTGGCTTAAAATTCTTACCTTTTGTCAACTGAAAGAACATCTGAAAGGGTGCTAACCCATTTTCCTTTGAGATTCTTAGTTTCCAGAGCATTTTCTGATGCATTAGTAATTCAAGTGGACCCAGTTAACTTGTATCAGCAGTGAACCAAATACGTCAGCCTCTGTGGATCAAAACAGGAGGCAGCTCTAGGCATCAACAAACAAACCTGTTGCCTGGTCTGTGACAGACACTGGAGCAGAATATATCTTCGAAGCTGTCACCTCAGCATGGCTAGGGGAAGAACTGGACACACTTCAGGTTCGGGTTTTGTGCTTTTGGTGAGTATTCCAGTGTTAGGCTCTGTCTTCTAGTTTAATGTAGGGACTTGACTGGTGTTGTCTACATCTGAGTCAGGTTTTCCAGTCTTCGGATACGGTCCTTACAAATCAGTGGTTTTGCTTCATTTGGAACTTGTATGCAGACAAACTGGCCTTATTTGAAGGCCAGCACATTTGCTTTGTTCCCAGTAAAGTTTAGCTGAACTCCAGAGAGCTTGGAGTCTGAGCAGTTGGCTGCAGCTGAGGAGTCCTGGCTGCATAGCTGAGACATGTTGAACGACCACATATCTGCCCTTACCTCACTACAGTTTGCTAGTGCAATGTGGACCCTACAACCTCTGCAATGCAGTCTTTCTGTGTTCTGGATCCTGCGGACTGCACTTGGGAGGGACCAATGTCTGGATTTTCACTGACATGGGTTAAACCACCTGCCCCATGATTATTAGCTCAAGCATCCCACAGACCGCTTCACATGTTGTACTGCCTCTGTGCAGGGTATTAAGGCACCGGAGTTGGTTGTATTTCCATCTACGAGAATGCCAAAGGTCTCTCTGGCTCTCCCTGGGATCCTTCCTGCACTCCTCCTGTGGAACTCTATACTCGTGGATTTTGGTTTTCAGCTGTAATTGCTGGAAAGCATTGGAAAGTAATTTGTTGCAGAGAGTGGACATTTTGTAGGGGGGAGGAATATGTAGTGGTACTCTGAACACTTCTGAAGAAAAAATCTGTTGCGCAACTACCAGTGATTGTAGAAGCTTGTGCAGTCCCTTCCTGCCCTCTACTTCTGCATGCCAAACTTGGGCCATGGCTGCAGGATTGGACTCAGGCAAAAAGGCTTATGTCATGTGCAGCATTGAAGAGCACAGCAAAGCAAATGGAGGTCTGTGACCCATAGACCAATATCCTTGCAGAAAAATGCTTGAAAAGAGCAATTCTCTTCGTGTTATGTGAAGGATTTTTGCACCACATTGGCCGCGGAGCACCCGTGCACTGTGTGAGTAGCAATCTGGGTTGCTCAGTAGGGTGAGTAAAAACGTTGTTGCCAAATCTCCTGGATCCTGAGCAGAGATGGGGCAATGGAGCAGGTATAAAGGAGGGGTGATAGTATTCCCTACTTAGTTTCTTCGCTGGGTTACATGTTAATTACAGCTTTAAATGTCTACTACAGGCATGCAGGGGAGATGCTGCAAAGTCCCTCTGTAGCAAAGCCTGTAAGCAAAGGTGTGCTTTGGGTCCATGAGCATGGGTGCACAGTCCTCAGCAGCTGGGGCTTGTCCTTTGAGATTGTCCACAAAGGGTGGGATTTTTTCCTGATGCGGATTTGCCTTCAGCTTGTCAAGTGTCTCACTCTGTGTCTGGGAGTTCGCTGTCTACCAGCCAAATGCAGCTGGAATGTGTTAGTGTACAACCAGCAGGGAGAGCTGGGCAGGAAAGGAAGGCTCTCCTGTCAGATCAGTTGAGCATCCTTATGTGAAGACGAGCACCTGCAGAGGTCATGTCAATGAATTACGGCAGTACCTAACAGAAGTTAATGAGCCCATGCTGACTGTACACTCAGCTGGCTGTGTGCTGACAGGAGGTTCAATTTGTACATTTTTATAGGCATCTGTTATTGTTCTTTCCTTCCCTGTACTGGCCTTAAGAAGCGCTGCTGTCCTATTGTGATACTGCGGTGTAATTATCTGTAGAACTTGGCGTAATGAGTTTAATTGGTTTTGTTAGTCATGTGAGGGAATTTTTTTTTTGTAACAGACCTATATTATTAGAGACAAGTTTTTTAATCTTTAAGTCATTGTAATAATGGAATTTATTTTTGAATGAGACTTAAAGGCCGTAAGTGTTCATTAACTCAAAGCTCACGTACAGAATTGCCATTTATCGTCTAGTCTTACCCCAGTACAGGACCCGTCAGAGCATTTCCTGAGGAAGTCTTATGTTCCTAGCACATTTATAGATTTGGAAACCTTTTCAATGCAGTTTGCAATCAGGCATGCAACTCTGAATCATGGGGCTAGAGTACTGGTATGTGGGCCACTAGAATCAAAACCATGTGTGTTCCCATCTTAACAGATGTTGGAGGGAATGCTTCTCTCACTGTGTGTTTGAATAGGCTGCTAGCTGTCCTGTTAACACTGAGCCTGTCAACAGAGTGCATTTGAGTACCTAAATCAGAATTAATTTGATGTCGATTAGCTAAATTCCTGTGTGGACACTTACTCAGAATGAAAGCACTCTTAATGTGAAGCGGCTTAAACTCAAAAGTAAATTAAGCTATGCCAAATTAATTATGGAAAAAAAGGCTTGACGAAGTTTAATGTACTATAAGCTCACCTTTCTATCTGAGTCTTCCTGGAAGTCTGTGTGTATCCAAGTCTATACTATGCTATTATTAATAGCCACCAAAGAGACAAATGGTTTTCTCCAACACTTTGTGCTTTCTCATACTCCTATAAGGTGCGTACTGAATGCATACAATTCCCAACAGTGTTGGAGGCCAGGTGGTTGCAAGACCTGACACTGACTCAACAGCAATTTTCCACTCACTTTATCCAAATATGAATGGCTGCAGGGTCATTCTTAGTCATTTACCTTTTCAAGGAAATGTACATTTCTCACTTGCCTGTTAAGTGCATAGCATTTTCTCTTACAAGTGGTGATGTTGCCTGGACTTCAAAACAACGGCTTTCTTAATTTGGCAGCAGGCTTTTCACCATTATAAAAGTAAATATGGAAACTTTTTTTAAAAAAAGGGTTAAATTGTATGGTTCAGTCTTATTCAGAGAGAGTCTCTAAATCAGCTTTCAAAGCCTACAATTTTTTCGCGTTTCTGGGCTGTTCTTGCTCTTGGAATTTTTGGACAGGAAGGAGGTGTATTGTTGTCCTGCGGGTATTGCATTCTTTTGTGCCTTGCAGCTCTGAGGTGAGAGACAGTGAGTCGCAATCTGAGCTTTCTGAGACCCATGAAACTTGGCTTGAGGGCACAGGATAAGAAGGCAGCGGTAGAGAGCACTTTAGGGGGCTGCAGGGTTATATGGGGTCACAGAGCGCAGCCTCTGCCTTTCTCTGTCTTGTTGCCTTTTCTGTTCTGCCTGACACAGCTTTTCTCAATTATTTTTTGTTTCTTTTTTTTTTTTTTTTTTTTTTCCTCCTAGTTAATGCCTAGCCACAACATCTCTGCTGTGTACTGCCACTGCTGCTGCACAAAGGGAGCTCCTAGGCTTTTCTGAAGGAAGATGGCTTTCTGGACACAGTTGGGACTGCTGCTGTGGAAGAACTTCACCTACAGAAGAAGACAAACTGTAAGTATTAGCCAAAGGGCTTTTTGAGGTCTAAATTGCAGCCTTGTAGCTTACTTTTCAAGCAAAATAGGGAAAAATCCTGTAACTTGATGTTTTATGTCTAGTAGTTCCTGGCAGAGCAACTGGTCTGCCTTTGGAAAGACCTGATTCAAACTGAAGAGTGGTGGACAGAAGACAGAGGGCTTGAAGATGCTGAAGACTCCTGTTCTGAACCCAAGTGTGAAAGAGTGTCGAAATACCAAAACACTCATGTCAGACCAGGCAGGCAGGGTGCCTTGTGCATACAGGATGATGTAAACTGAAAACGTGTGCTATGATCTGCTCTGCTCTGCAGAAGGGGCAAACTGCAGGGGTATGCACTTGGATCTACAAGCTTTTGAATCTGCAAGCTGCAACAGCAGCCACAAATTTCCGCCATTCCTGAATGGCAGAAGTGGTGGAGGCAATAGCAGGTATCTTCAGTCTCCTTAATTGCGGAGAGAGACTCAAGCCTGTCGTGTAACTTTACGACACAAGGTGTAGTTTAAGTGACTGGCATGAGACGTTCTCATGTCAGCATGGAGACAAATCCAGGCAACTGCTGGTTTTCTACCAAGGTGAATTCTGATTAGTTTCAGTGCTAGCCTCACTATCTATTAGCAGTGTAGGAAGATATGTGTTCAGATAGACAGTATCCTAGAAGAATTTCTCCTTGTGGTGACAAAGGCACAGGAGTGTGAATCCAGTATGGAGTTCTAAGGTTCTTCTGTCTCTACATTAACGAGACCTCACAGGGTGCTGTAATTCCTGCAGTCGGCTAAAAGCTGGAGAAAACGTGCTATTTCCCCTTCAGGGATTTAGGGGACAACTGTGTTGGGTAAAGGCACATCCTGTACAACAGGCCTGTGCAGAAGATCTGTCCTGTTAGATCTGACCTTGAGGTGGTATGAATAGAGAATGTGAAGGGAACATGAGTTACGGAGGTGGTGAGTGGAAAGTGGTCTGATAAGCTTTCTGAACCCTGTAAATGTCAGGGTCCTTGCCAGCTGGCTGGGGCTGGGTCGTTTTAGAAACTCGGAGTCACAAGGGAGGAGAGGGTATCATACTCACCACCAGAGATGGAGACAGTCCCTAAAGCCTTTGCTCAGGTGTCTGAGGCTTGTTTTCATAGGACTTGTGTCGAGTGAATTCAGAGCTGGAATTAGTCCATTCTTAAACAACACCAGACCAAGGGGGCTCATGGCATCTCTGACTTTTCCAGTATACCTCTGTGGTTACAGACCTGCCAGTGATGACAGGATTTGCCGTGATTTGCATGTTTTTGTCCTTAACGCAAGTGTCTTGATCTCCCAGGACGGGACTGCTCAGCTGAGAGGCTGTGGGCTGTGTCAGCCACAAGGAGTGAGGATGTTTCTTGGACGTATGGGCCAGCATCCTCACCTTGTGAACAGCCTCATAATTTAGAAGGATGTTGCAATGGAGCTGGGGAACTTCATCTCAAAACTGGCTACAGCTCCTAAAAAGATAGGCTGTTCTCAGCTGTTGCTCATATAAGCTAGGCTCTTAGAGCTGAAAACAGCCTCTTCCTCTCTTACCGCTAGACATCTTGCTCTTGACATCTCTCAAAGTGATTTTAGCAACTAAGTGAACTTTAGGACATTGGTAGATCCTCTGCAGCAATGCTTAAACTGGTTAAACCAGGAGGAGATTTCAGAGGAGTTGAGTTTTACACTAAGGATGACTCTTTTTTTGTCAGGGCCTTCTAAAACTAATGCATCAGGTTTGAAGGTTACTTGAAGAGGTCTAACATGATGTGTCCTGTCAAGGTAGCTGTAGGCTGGCTTGCTGGGCAGCAGAGGTGTGTTGAGATCCTTTGGTGACCCCACAAAAATGCAGTAGGCTAAGCATGTGTCAGTGAAAAAGACCTTCCTGCTTGTACTTCTGTCATGATCTTGGATCTGCTCAGCTATTTCTTGGTACTTTCTGGCAGCTTCTGTATCGGCTTCCCATCAGGTAGCCCAAAGGGCATGAGGTTACTCATAGTCTGTTCCATGCCAATGTTATTGGTCAATTCACAATGACAGCCTGAGACATTGCATGTTTTGTGGGATTTTTATATCTCTGGGTTTTTTCTCATCAATGATTCCCACTTGGGCTTTACCTGAAGATGTCAGGAGGGGAAGGCCACTTAATGGAAAATGGCAGAAAAGTAGCAGAACGTCTCACCATGCTGTTATCATGGCCGCACAGTTATCCATCTGTTTGTTTTACTGTTGGGAGACTGGTGTCTTTGAGCCAGGTGTGCTGGTGATGGCTCTCTCCTGTTTATACTTAGTGAAGATGTAGCCCAGAAATAGTGTGATCCTTACTCTTCTTCCCCCAAGAAGCGTGGGTTAGCCTTTGCCTCACACTGAACCCTCTCCTCAGCTGCTGTGAGTTTGGGCTGCGTTGCGAAAGCTGGGTTCAAAGCTCAGCCTGACGTGTGCAATTCAAGTGTTACTTTGTACTGGATAACTTCCAACAGCACTGGAGCGGGGCGAAGGAGTTTACAGGGGGAGAGAAGGCAGGAAAAATCATGTTCAGGGGTCACTGTGTGAAAAAAAAAAACCCACATTTCTCTCTCCCTGCTGTCTTGCAAATAAGGAGGCACCTCAAACTCGCATGGAGAGGCTGGTCAGCTGTTTCCTGCATTGAAACTGAACCATAAAGGTGGCGAGAGTGGTTGATGGTGCGATGGGTGATAGTTTGATTAGTTCTTGCTTAACAGATTTCCTGTTAACAGAGTGTAGATCTCAATATTTAATGGTATCCTGGATCATCAGCCAACTGGTATAAATTGGGTATGCTTCAGGGACTAGCCCCAGTGAAATTAGGAGCAGTTTGTTCTACGAGAAGTGCTGCTTCTGAATTCACCTGCCATGTGCAAATGGCATGTTCTTCCTTCAACTCCAGATGGAGCAAGGGTGGCACAGGGGGTTGGAGGTTTGAAGCTTCATTTCACTATTTACCAAGCTAGTCTAGTAGTTGCAGCATAAAAATAGATGAGGTAGACTGGCTTTTTCAGTATCTACTTAGTATGAACCTTAGTGAGACATGTCCCCTTTGGCATCTCTGTATCCTCCTCTGCAAAGGCCATAGTGGCTGAAAAGTGCTGTCACAGGAAGGTCAGGAGCAGTAGAGTAAGCAACCTACTGACCTTTAGGAGCAAAAGGAGTAGAATTCAGTTTTGTTCAGTAGCTAAAGAGGCTGGCCAGGGAGTCCAGGCTTGCTGTTGAAATGCCACTTACATGTTGAGCTTGATCCCTGTGAATTTTTCTGTGCTTCAGTTCCCTGTCTAAAAAATGCTCTGCGTTTAATAACAGGCCTTTCCTGTATTCTCGTCTGGTCTCTCTAAATATCTGGGTTCTTTATATCTTTACCTGACACTCACTGCCTATCTGTAAGTACCCTGTACTAGTGTGTGTCTACCTTTCGGAACAAATGCACATTAGAACAAAACAATAACTAGAGATGAGCTTAATCTTAATAGCTCTACTTTCCTGATACCAATATACTTTTGCACCAGTGAAATGGAAAGATTTGGCATAGTTATGCAGCAGCACAATTTCCATGCCTGATGTGTTAGGATAGAAGCTCAGTGGTTTACTGTGAGAATGGGATGCAAGTACTTCCCACTACCTCTAAAATATGAGGCAAAGAACTCAGCTCATTGCTGGGAAGATTTATTGTGAGGTTTCTTTCAGTCAACAGATGAAAAGAACTCTACAAAGAAGCCAAAAATAACCTTAAGCACATCCAGTTTAGTCGCATAACTGGCACATATCAAGGAGAAAAGCCTGTAATTCTTTGCAGATTATCCTCTGAAGCTGGAGGAACAAACTTCTTGGTCCTGGAATGCATAGGCAAAGTGAAACGAGGCAGTGCTTGCAAAACTGTCCTGGCTTGCAAGTGGATTGTACTGGAACCTCTGTTCTGTCCTGTATTTTGAATATGACATCCTAATACTTTGTCTTTATTGTTTCTAGTTCCAGCTGCTGATCGAAGTTGCCTGGCCTCTGTTTATCTTCTTCATCCTGATCTCTGTAAGACTTTCATATCCGCCCTACGAGCAGCATGAATGTAAGTACCAAACACAGCAGCTGCACCCAGAATGGTGGTTGTTTCATGGTTAGAAGGTAATAATGCATACAGCTGGCAAGACGCAAGGAGCAGGGGCAATACTTGCATGCTTCGGTCAGAAATCTTCAGGGAAGTGTTAATGGCTGCTTTCCTTCCATCGTGGGAACTGCAGTATGTTCTGGCACGTTGATGTTGCTCCAAGACTATACATTGCTGTTTTTCTTGCTGTTTCTCTGTTTTTGCGTTTATAATATATTAGCCGAGAATTTGCTATGGAAGTGTGGCAAGTCTGCAAAACCCACACAGAACGCATGTCTTATTTCTCATCCCTGATCTGTATGTGACTTAGCATAAAAAGAAAGCAGCATTCAGCTCTGTAAGAAGGCAGTCTCATTTTCAGTCTGTAATGTGGGTTAATGTATCACATTAAAGACCACAAAAGCATTTCCATTCCGTCTAACCATAGACTGTCAGCCCTGTGTTCAGCAGATTCATCAGTCATGCATTTGTTGGGGAAAACTATTCTGCTTTTCTCTTTACATCCTAAATGGGCACATTTCTGCTTTTCTTTCAAAGGAAGCTTATTCTTTTTCTGAAAATGACAATTTTTAAGCCTCCGTGTTGATTGCCATTTGATTTAGGAAGTTTATTATTTTTACTTGTTTATTAGCAACATGCTTCACCTTACTATGATTGATGACAGCCTCATACTGCAATTAGCTGACTACGGAAGAGCGCTTTGTTTATTTTTCCTTTGCCTGATTACTGCAAGGTAAAGTTAAGGGTCAGCACAACATGATTCTGGATGGCGCTCTAAAATGCTTAATTCTTAAAACAGGTGAAGAACTAGCTCTTACAGCATTTACCCTGTGTCTCTTTGCAGTGTCTGGGGGTTTTTATGCTGCTTTCTAGGCTTTCATGCTAGTGAGGATCCTTTCCAAGCTGAAGTGTTAATGTCTGCTGTTTGCCATTACACTTCAGTCACTGCTGGTCCCATGTATGGCATAACTCACTTTCTACAGTGCTTGACACGATAACTGACGCTTCCTTAAATTAAGTTTCATCCTTTTCTGCGTGTTGTTTGAATGGCCTTTCTGACTGTTACAGTGGCATTAGGAAAGATACCTGTAATATGGACACAAAGCTGAAGAGAGGCAATAATTGGTCTACTCAGCTGGTGTAACTAACTGGCAGCCTCAATGATAAGTTACCCCAGCTGTGACAGTGCTGTATTTAAACTCAAACTTAGCAAGAGCTATTTTTTCTAAAAGCTGTTTAGATTGGCCTCGTTGGTCATTAGCCTCTTTGTAAACACTTTGCTCTGGCACCCTGATGTCACAAGCAGAGTTTTGAGTCTTTCACCTACAGCCCTTTTCCTTTCCATTTATGTTGTCTGATGTTTTGTCTGCCTCCTCCCTGTGTTGTCATCAGGAATTGTAGAGTGTAAAGCATCTAGTAACTTTTAAATTCACCATTTATACTTAATTCCTCTCCATTTTTCTGAAAGCTTCTGAGAATAGGCAACTAAATTATTTAAGTCTGGATTGGTTTCGTTGAACATTCACTTATATGCTGACAGATGCGGATGTGTTGTATAGCGGAACATGTTTTGCTGAACTGTGAACAGAGATAGGGAGAAACAAACCTTGAGTTCCTGGTGAACTCTGTGGCAACCCTGTGGATGCCTTGAGGGAAACAGGATCGTTATCTGTCGCGGCAGTGCTGTATGCTGTGATGAAATGACTTGCAGGTAATGCCTGATGATACCAGTAACAGAGCTGCATGTGAGTCCTTTGTAGCCTCCAGATAGCCTCAGTATTTTAATGGTATGGCTTTTTCAACAAACAGATAAGATTTTCAGTTCTGTCTTCCTGTTTAAAGAGAAGAACCAAGGATTGGGCTGTTTGTGATCAGACTTTCCAGTCAGGATTTTTTTTATAGGAGCTTGGCCTGTTGTGAAGAACTTTTTTTCTGAAAACACAGGGGAAAATTTTGCTTGCTCTTGAGGGATAGTTACGTGGCTTTCACCAGACCAGCCAGAGAAGACATCTTAGATTGCTATTGAGCAAGACTGCTAACTTCAGTCTTGTAGAGCTTGACTTTCTTTTCTGTTCCTGTGACCTTTTAAGTTATTCAAAATGCACTTTGAGGAAAAAAAAAATCTGACAAAAAGGGACTTTAGTCTCTACTGAGAAGCTAGGTGTTTGCAGCAGTGTCACTGAAAATGGTGTGCTGTTGTACTGTTTTCTGTGTAACTCAGCTGACTTAAAACTGGCTGATGCTTGCTTTACTCTTCAAGGAACTATTGTTACATGTATGTAAAATAGTTATCATGAATTCTTGTGCTTTCTTTCTCTTTTCATATTGCTTTTAATAGTTCGAGTTCTTAGCCATGTGAAATAAAAGGCATGGAGGAGAGAGAAGGTAGCTCCTCTGAGAAGTTTTAGGAAAAGAATCTGAAAGTCTTAACATTTTTCCCTCCCCTCCTCACCCTCCAAGCCCCTCTGCCAAGACGAACAAAAAAGCAAAATGAAACAAAAGCCAGACAGCTCAGGTAAATGGCTTTTCTATTTTAAAAAAAGAACTGGGAACAAACAGTCCCCTGGGTACTGGAAACAATGAACCTTCGGTTCCGTCACCTTTCTCCTGAACAGAGTCCTTGTCTTTCTCTGGGGAGGTCTGATAAGCTCCCAGTCGTTCTTCATCCACCTACATTAACCAGCTTTGCTGTAATTCAGTAGCTTTGGCCTCTCTTCCTCCTGGGGGTTTGGTATCTCCATCACAGCTGTGGAGGTAGGGAGCTGGCCCCCTGCGTGACTGCAGGCAGCCTGCGAGGGCAGAGTGGGCATCAGAGAGGGGAGTATGCATCTCATGGTCAAAGCCTTGGGTAGCTGCTTCGAGTAGCTGCAGGAGGTACTGGGGAAGGGGAGTAGCCTTCCTCCCCACTCTCCTCCTTAGTGTGGGGGTGAGGAGGTGAATTCATTTGCAGAAGGCAACCTGATGGTATGTTTAAGTTGCAGGATTATGTGAGGGAAGCTTTTCTTCTGCCATCTTTGGAGGGTAGGTGGTTTGGAAGTGTCAGAGTGGCGCACCAGTGGAGATCTGCCATGGCTGGTTTGTTACTGGTTTAGTGCTTCACCTGAATGCAGAAAATAAACAGGATGTGAACTCCAGGCTACGTCTTAAGTAGATCTTTAATAACAAGAGTTAGACTTCAGCAAAAATGTTTGAAATATGACAGCAGGTGTCTAAATGTTTTAGGAACTCTAAAGTTTTAAGACTCCGGAAATCAAGCCAATATGGGAGAATGATGACAAACTTACCTCAGTGAAAATGCTGTAGGCACCCACCCCACAATTGCTGGCCCTTTGCTTGGTGATTACAGCACATGTAATTGAAGTGAGGCTTTGGAGTTGCCTGCTTTTGGGCATTCTTCAGCAAGAAGTACTGTATCCTCGTCAGTGTGGCCAAAAACAATGGTACAAAGGTAAGAGTAGTGAAGAGCTTCTCCTACAGACTTAACAAGGCATAGTTTTTAAGTGGAGGAGGCCAGAGCCATGTGGAGAACATAAGATGAGCTCACCTCTTCTAAATGTTGGCCATTCAGCTCTCTCGTAAGCAGTTTGGGGCAGTAACTGGCACAGGATTAGCGCTACCCTCCAAATGTAAAGCTGTGTAGCACTAACTTGTATCTCGTGTTGTCTCCTAACTCTTGTGTTTCTCTTCTAGGTCACTTCCCAAACAAAGCTATGCCTTCAGCAGGAACCTTGCCGTGGATACAGGGGATCATCTGCAATGCTAACAACCCTTGTTTCCGCTACCCAACTCCTGGGGAATCCCCCGGTATTGTTGGAAACTTCAATGCCTCCATGTGAGTCTGCCTGCCTGCTTTTTCCTCATCTCTGTTCTTGGGAAAACATATGGAAAAGGGATGTTTGGTAGTTGCCAGCTAGTTGTGTAACTCTACGCTATTGAGAGTTTTGCTGTTCCTGTTGCCACTGAAGTACAAAGCTCTCCAGTTACCAAGTTCAGAGGCACTGGTAGGTGTACAGTATCCCTGAGTCCAAGCAGCTGAAGCTCTCGGTGAATGAAAAGCTCTGCCTGGGCAAGGACTGAGTCCGTTCTCTTATCAGTTGCTGAGAATTTGGCCCATGAAAAGGCAAGGTGTAAGCTCTTTTTTTTTTTTTTTTCCAAGGACCCTTTTTTCCTGGTTAATGAACCTCTTAGATGGACGATGTAGAGTGAGAGGCAGTCGAAGAGCTGGTTTGGGGGATACTGCCTGACATTTGTGTCATTTATTACTGGCTATTGTGTTGCAGAAAGCTCAGTTTGTGGCCAACTTCCTTACACTCTGCCCTGCTTGGGCCATTCATATTGTCAGGCCAGTTAGGCTTAATGCAGAGTAAAATGTGTCTACAACCTAGAGAAGCATTTGAAAGGAGCAAAGATGTACTTAATTTATTGAGCTTCTAAGAGGAAGCAGTTTACAGGCAGCAGGAGGCCCTTTCTATCCCAGTCTTAAATAACCACTTTCAAATGCGTGGAGTTTTCCAATGTAACTTCGTGTGACCTTGCATTAGCAGCCATCTTTTATTAGGCTTCTTGCATTGTCCCAGAGTGGTCACTGAAGAAAGGGCTCATTGTACTGGAGAGGGCAGTGGCATAACTGAAAGTGACTGAACTTTGGAATTGGGATGTAAAACTGTATCTGCGGATGCTGGCTCACAGAGCTGATGACTGCTGGTCATTTTTGTGTTTTCCCGTCACCAGTGTTTCCCGCCTGTTCTCAGATGCCAAGAGGTTACTCTTGTACAGCCAACAGGACACGAGTATAAAGGATGTCCAGAGGGTCCTGGGAAAACTGCGCAAGTTGGGAAACTCCTCTGGCTCAGGTAACAACATGGTAGAAAGAGCCTCCTACGTCTGGTGTTTCTGGTCTGGTTAATTCTGCATGTATGTAAATTTTGGAGATGTACCATAATGGGAAGGTGCATGGTTATAATTTACAGCTTGTCGAGCCCTTTCCAATCCTGCTTAAGTACCTTATGCCTCTCCTGTATCAGAGCTTCTTGTGCTCTGTAGATTCTTTGGTGGAGCAGAAAGGAGATGGTCTGTAATGCCAAGAGTAGCAGCTGTTTTGGATGTGAAATTACAATTCTCAGCTCACCGAAGTCAGTTAAAATGCTGACTTTCTCAAAGGAGTCTAAGTAGTGTGTGTTTTTGGAAAGCACTAGTTATTTTGCTATTTTGTCGGTAGAGCAAGGAAAGCAGTATGGCTACAACTTAGTGCTCTACCCCTGAGCTCCGGAGGTAAGTGTGCTGTGAGGATGTGGATGAGGAAATGCTGATGTTGACATCCAGTTTACAAACTCAAAGCTGGTTTATTATCTGACAATGAAGTCTCAATTTCCCTGGTTTGTGTTGGGTTTTTTGGTTTGTTTTTTTTTTTTTTTTCCGTTTCTGTGTGACTGTTTGGTGTAGGATGTTTCATCTCTATTGTCTGGCAGGATTTTGAAAGGCAGGGTCCAAAAGAAAACGTTTTGTCCTGGGGGCTCACACAGCCCTGTTTGCCGTGAAAATGGAGAATCCTTCCATTTTTGACTTGTGCAGGAGAGTCTGGTGTGCCTTCCTGTCTCGTGCAGATGAGTAAGTGACTAGTGTGAGATCACACAGGAAGCTTGCAGCAGAGCTGGGATATGAAACCCAGTTTCAGAAAATTGGCAGATCTCTCATTGTTGCTAAGTCTCTCACATGGCAACTTGGTAGAGTCTTTTGGGATACTCCTCTCTGAAAGATTATTGCTCTTGGCTGCTGTGTTAGGGCTGCGTGCTTCTGTTGGAAATGATGGCAAGTAATGGTTTAGAAAGAAATACAGCAGGGAAATAGAGCAGGCAACACAGCTGTTGAGTGCCTTCACCTACAGCCTCTATCCAAGCACGTGGAACTCTTTGAACATGAGCGGCATTCTAGTGTTTTGTGAAAGTTGTCTGTGGTTTTACAGTTGTGTTTCTTCCTAGTTCTCCATTTATGTGGCTCAGGCAGGCTCTAAGAAGAAGAGTAACTGATCTGGTTTGATGTGAATAGTTTCATGTGTCCTAAGCACACTTTTTTTAAAGCAGAGATGGTGTTTTTGCATCCTCTCCTGTGTTGCTCTGTACATTGCTGGTCATTTTTAAATAATCTGTATTGTTAATGACAGGCTGGCAGATATGTGCTGGCTGTATGTACAGACATGAACTGTGCAAGGGATTTGTCTTGGATATATGACCCTGCTCTCTTCCCTTCAGGGCTGTGCAGCATCCTGATGTGATCAGATCTGCAGGTGTTACTGTAGTCTACTGACTTTCTTTCAGCATTAGTTGACACTTGTACTTATGTGTAAGGGACACCTTTCCTTGCTGGGCTTGTACCTGTATCACCAGGCTCCCCTCATTTTACTCTGAGAACTGGTAAGTGGCATCATCATGCTTTTACCTGAATCTGCGGCGGTTTTAAGTGGGAGAGGATGCAGAGTGAACCCTTTGTGCAGATGGACACACAATGAACACAGCCAAAATAAGCTAAGATGACTATTTCCCAAGGACAGATTTATACTGTTTTTCACAGAGCTCTTCAAACCCTTGGTTTGACTTGGTGGTCTTGTGGGAGCAAGCCCTCTTGGTCAGAATAATGGATGTTGTTGTTACTGGGTTTTACACCTTGTGTCCACAGTAGTATCTGCAAGGTAACTCTTCCAAAGAGAGTAGATACTGGTGTTTTATATTGAAACATATATTGAACATCAAAGAGGGACATTTATAAGAAAACTATGAAAGCCAGAAGCTGAAGCTCTCATTGCTGGGAAGGTTTGAGGGGGAGGAGTTATTCCAAGAAGCATTTGGCATAGGGCATATTGTACAACTTGAAAGTCAGAAGGCTCATATTTCTCTATACTATAAGGCTAGTGGACTGACTGCAGAAATAGGTTTCAGACTAGTCATCAAAGATCATGTTTCTATAATAAAATATTTCAAATGTGAAACAAGAAATCAAGCCTCTCTGTCATTAGAGTGACAGACTGCCCATTGTTGGTAGGGCTTGTAAGGAACAAAGCCTGTTTGTCCTTCTCATGATATGTTCATTTACAAAGCCTCCAGCTTTTGGGGGTCCATGCTGCCTGCTCCTTGGCTGCCTGATTCATTCTCTGAAAGCATGCATAAAACAGTGTCCTCCAATCTTACAAGTACTCGTGTGTTTATGCTTAGCAGTGCTTACATCCCAGTGCAAAAAAGGGAATGACAGGCCAGCCCTTCAGCTGCTGTTGACAGTGATGTGGTGTGAGATGCTTAAATCCTTTCCTTTCTGGGACATCTTGTCCGTTGACTCTGGGAGACCTAAGAAGACAGTAGAAGTGGATGTCAGAATGTAAGCACACCTCCAAACCTGAAAGCACTGCCTTTATATGTGTACTCCCCCAATTAGCAGGAGAGCTAATTACCTGATGAGCTAATAATTTGAAAACATTTGTAGTACTTCCTCTGTTCCAGCTCTGGCCTGGATCTGAAGCCATATGAATTAGTGGTGCAGACAGATGCAGCTTTGCAGCTCGTGTTTCCCCAGTGGGAGTGACTGTGTGCTCCCCGTTGTGTGGTGTGGGCTCTGCTGGAGTTTCTTTGACTCCTTCACTCTCTCTCACACTGGTATGATGTCCTGATTCCACACATGATTCCCACTGCTGCCCGATGGCTCTGAAACAGGCTTCGGGAGGTGGCCTTTCATTACTTTCACTGGAGCTGTGACATAGGTTTTGTTCTAATGGTCGTCATGCAGAGCATGCATGTCTGTGTTTGGCTTCAGATGTTTGAATCTGATTAGAGAGCTTTTGCCAAAGTCCTTTCGCTTCAAGCTTCTTCAAAACAAACCTCATAAACTAATGTTCAAGGTGTGACTGTTAGTGTTGTCTGATGTGAAATTAGGCATGGGCTGAACCCTGGGGAAGGGAGCCTTGCTTAAGATGGCAAGGTGCTTACACAGGTGCCTGTAAGTCGGTGTCTTGGTTAAAGACAAGGCAGGACACTAAGATTTTGTTCAGGCAGTTCTATGCGCTCATGCCAACAGGCTTTGTATCTTGGTCACTTCCTGATGACATGGGAGGTAATCCCTCATAATGGGGCTGTTTGCCCAGGAGTTTGAGGAGCGGCTCCTGCTCCCTGAGCTCCAGAAAAGCGCTCTGGCAGAGATAGGGGAAGGTGTTATCAGTTGGAAACGGCCCACCCCTGCTTCATGTAGCACCTT
This sequence comes from Tauraco erythrolophus, assembly GCF_009769465.1. Classification (NCBI taxonomy): domain Eukaryota; kingdom Metazoa; phylum Chordata; class Aves; order Musophagiformes; family Musophagidae; genus Tauraco; species Tauraco erythrolophus. The sequence continues at coordinate 62,042,176 of NC_141496.1, forward strand.
TTCTGGCCAGGATTAAGCACTAACTGGTGGTGTGAGGGAGTTAGCATAGGCAGTTGTCATGCTGTATGGGTGCTGCTGTTCTAGGGCTGCTTTCAGGGAGCCCTGAGCGGTGAAATCTACGTGCAGGCACACACATGCCTTAACAGAATCAATTTTGCAGGCAGGTGCCAGGTGCCCTCTCCTTCCCAGCACTTGTTACATCTCTGTCCAGCAATGTCACCAAGGTCTTCAGTGCTCATGATAAGGCAGAGTGCAAATCAGAACAGAGAGTCAAGGACCTTGGTGACAGTACTTCCAAGAGCATGACATGACTGCTGGAATTGCCACCTGCAGTGGGTTTGTCTTAACTGCTTGCATGCACTAGATTTGCAACTGGTCCCAATGGCATTTTAGTAGAGGATAAAGCATTTGCAAGAAATAAGCTTTTCTCCTGTTTTGAAAGGTGGAGATACAACTTGTTGTTGGCCGAGGCACACTTCCTTTGTTTCCTTCTTCTCTCTCCAGAGCTCCCAAATGCTTTGTTCTGCAGTGCCATGGGGTAATAAATCAACAGGTAAAATTAAAGCTACCTTCTTTGGTTGTTGCTAACAGTTACGCATATAAGCCAGTCTAGCTGGTATTTACTTCATTGTTCTTAGTTTTCAGTGATCCCAAAGGGCATGTTTCTATTTTTCTTGAAACCAACCCAACTAAAGAAAAATGGAGCAATGAACTAGGCAGAGGGAAACAAACATCGCCTAAGGAATTGCATCAGATCTCAGGCTATTACTCCACATGTGCCCTGCCTTTTCCAGTTGTATTGCTCGTGGTGTAGGAGAAACATCAGCTGGGTGGCATCCTCTGCTGATGTTGCACCCTGCTGCGCAGGCAGATGTTGAGACTGAAGCACTTTGAAGCCTGTCTGGTCAGTGCTGGTAGTGCTACTTTTATTTTAACAGGTAAAGGATGATGGAGGGCCTGGGCTGAAGAGCAGCCTTGGGAGGAGAGGCTTTCTGGTGGTATGTGTCCTGCTGGATGATTATCAGAGTACTCAGGGAAACAGGATGTTGTGCATTAACTGCTAGATGATGTTAAGGTGATAGCTAACCTCCCTCCTTATGTCTTCTCCTTAACAAAAATGACTCCACTCCCTCAAGCTAAACATTCAAATTGATTCTTACACCTGCCTACCTCTCCCTAATTAAGCTGATTTCCTCCCTGACTTCACTAGGGAAGGATCCTAGCAGAAACCAGCCAGGCTAGAATGAAGACTAACAAACCATAAATCCAGGTGGCCTTCACTCCCGGAAACACCTGCAGACACCAGCTGCGGCAGGGTAGCATTCCTGCCGTTGCATGGTTGCATATAAATAAACTGGGTTCTCTGATACTCTGTTCTATAGGGACATGCAGGTCCATGCCTTTCCTTTAGGTCAGGGAAAATCTTGCCAAAAGGGCTGCCCTGTGGTATCGGCAGAGAGATCTTGACTCATAGGAGTGGGTAGGAAGGCTGCTTACGGGTTATTTTGTGCTAGCCCTTGGCAGAACTCACCAGGGCAAACTTGGCTGCTGCTGCCTCCCAGCCCAAAGCATCCAGCCAGGGAGGGAGCCCAGGACTGCATGGGAACCAGTGTGATTCAGCTTTGGTCAGATGCGGTCTGTCAGAATGGAGTGAGTGGAACAAATTGCTGGTACTGGGTACTTGAATTGCAGAAAGGGTTTTGTAGTGTGCCATGTTGATTGAGCGGTTAGGCACAGACCTGAGTGTCCTTAGATTTTGCTTTTTTTTGGTAAGTGACCAGAAGTTGTGCAGGCAATTGTGGATCTTCTGAAAAATCCTTTCCAAAACATTCTTGGAAGGGCACTTTAAGTCCCTCGTTACAGGTAGTGGACAAAGTCTGTATGAATCAAATAGGTCTGTTATTTTTTGTCCTAAACTGAGACTGAGGGGCTGATAGTCAAGAGAAAGACAAAGATAGAGAAGTCTCTCTATGACAGTGTGGGTCCCAAGTTGTGTGTTGGGCAGTTAGCTGTGCAGCTTTTGTTAGAGAGGTGGCATGATATTTACTGAATTACACATTTGCACTGTTGCAGCTTTCAATAGTTTACTTTCCTTAGCATTTTGAAGCCAAAGATGATATTAAAGTAATAAAATTATGTTTATAGAAGTTTAGGCACAGCAGCATTAAATCTGTTACCAGGAAAATCATACTTGTGTCCCATGAGGCTAAGAACTTTCAGAGGTTTCTTTTTCTGTAACAGCATTGTTATTACATTACTTTGCTTAGAGGTTGAGATAGGTGAACAGATACAGCATAACATGCATTGCTGTCTTCTGGTTCTGCAGAACTGGGCTTTGGTGCCTGGTTTTGGTCTGAACCTCCCTTCTGCTGAGATGCTTTTGAAGTGAGAGGTTTAGAGTTATGTCAGCTTGGATTCAAGGTGAGTATGGATGTGAGAGGGAAAGATTGAAATCTCTTTGAAAGTGGAATTCAAAAAAAGCTCGTGCAGTGTTACGTTGAATCTGGCCTTGCTGTAGTGTCGGCACTGTACTAGGTGACAAGAGCTTGAGAAAATAATTTCTGAGAATCCTATCACAGAAGATCATGAACCCGGTTAACACATGAGGAGAATCACAAGTATGTCAGCGTTGGTCTACATTGGTGAAGGGCCACACTGGCAATTCGATTAAGATCAGCTAACCTGATGGTGCCAGCTAATGGTTTGACAGCATGCGGGGAGGCCAGCACTGCCCATATCTACAATTAGCAACACAGCTATTCCAACAGATAATCAAATCACTGTACCTTAAAGGCACCATCTTTATCTTGCTGTTAACTTGTCTAGATAAAGACACAGTGATAAAGAAAACAAGCATCGCTTACTGTGTGTGTCACAGTATAACTAATATTGGTATGTGCTGCACAAGCAGGACAGTGTGAAAAAGTTCCAGGTGCTTTCTTTAGTCTCTTGACACTCTTCAGCCTGATCTGTCAATACTGACTTTTATTTTGAACCAGAAAATAAAATACAGAGTGTTAAGTAAACAATTACACCTTTCACACTATTGTCTCCTTTTTGTATGCAGCCTTATCAGTACAGGCTAGTACCAGCATTAACTTGCTGAAAACTTACGCTCAGTGTTAACTTCAATTTGCACTTATTTTCTATGTTTTCCACTCTGACACGATTTCTGGATTTGTTCTTGGTGACTTCTAATCTGAGAGTCTCAATAAATTGCCTGATTTGTGGAAGATTGCATTTGGTTTATTTAAGCTACAGTCTGAGATCGTTTGAGAGAGCAAGACAGAGACTTTTCACAGCGTGGTGTTAGTCCTCTAGGAAATTGGCACCACTGTCATCTGGTGAAAAGTTCATCTCTCTTGGGGGATTTCTGTGGGGCTGAGCTCTCATGAGTGGCTGTTGTGAAATTGCCACAGTTGGAGAAAGCCCCTGTCCACTTCTGTGTCCGAATTGGTGCTGAAGCCAGAGTGCCTAAGTTGGATATGACCTCCCATATCTCTCAAGTTAATATTCACCTTTGGAGCCTTCTCTAGTAAGAATACATTTTGTCTTCAGTGTGGATTAGAAACACTTATTACCTAATTTTTACAACATTCCTGGGATCTAAATAAATAAAGAGATGCTAAGGAACTGGAGCCCTCATTCTGAAACACAGTAGGTTGTGGCAGTTTTCAATGTAATCAGGATGCAAAAAAAAGTGATGGCTTTGAAATATTGTTGATGTTGAATCAAAGTTAATTTTTACCCAAGCAAGAGGATAGAACACCACTTGACCAAATTTTTTGAAAATCCATGAGACTTCAGTTTTTGTAGGCAGCCTTTTTCATGGGAAGTAGATACTGTTCTCTTTAAATATTTTTTGTTGTTGTTTAAATCAAACAACATATTCTGTCTCCTGTTGCTAAATTTCTTTGCAGCTTCAACAACCTGAAGAATTCTTCACTTCCAACGTTAGGATTTTTCTTAGCATTGCTGTGTTTTATCAGGTAGCAATTGTCTTGTTTGTGTCTTGATTGTGTCTTGTTTGAGATGTTTTTAGTTCAGGTTACAGGTTTTGTGCTTGTGTCATGCTTTGCATATGTTTTGTTTCCAAATTCTGGAAAAATTATTTTTAAATTTTATTTCTCTTTTTAATTTTTAAATTTTATTTCTCTTCCTTTGGACTTGAGTCTCAAAAGCGAAACCAAACTACTATTCGTAAGGACAGCTTTCCAACGGCCAACTAAATTGAAACACAGGGAGAAACAATGGGAGGTTGAAATAATTTAGATGTAGATATGTTTTCAGCGTAAGTAGAGAGTGTTTCTGCTTAAGCTGATTGGGATATAATGGTTAGCTTATCCCTGTCAATCTTTAGCACTTTTTGCTACTCTTGGATTAGTTTGACCCATTGTTCTGGAGGTGGCTTCTGCTGTTGTGTGCTAGATAAGGAACATTAAAATTTGGCAATAAATCCAGAGGCGTCAGGTCTTCCTGAATGTAGGGGAAGTAAGAGCCACTATGATCTGTGGGCTGCAGACTTGATACTGTGTTAAACTTTAAACGTCGTCTAAGTTAAGTTCCTCACATCTGCAAGAAGTGAGAGGAGGGGAGCTGTGGCAGGGTGAGACTTCACACCCAAGGGAGGGGTGGATTTTTCTCTTCTCAACAGCGTTTTTATGCAAGGCTAAACAAATATAAGTACAAGACAGGGTGCTTTGATCCTGGGCAGCTCTGCCTGTCGTTTTGCTTCAGGTTCATCATCACCCATGCTGTTTTCATAGGGGAAGCCTTTCAAACAGGGTGGCTGGTACTGTCATAAGTTTCAAGCAGTGTGATACCTGATCTAGTTGAGAGGCATCTCTGCCCATGACAGGGAGGTTGGATTAGATGATCTCTAAGGTCTCTTCCAGCCTATGCCATTCTGTGATTCTATGATACTGCTGGAGTGGCTCTGCCTGTTTTGTGGCTTTAAAATGGTTCTGTTATAGGCTTCTTCTGTTTACATTTGAACCGGCAGTCTCCCAGATGCTTATTCATGTGGCCGGCTCATGAAAACTCTTTTGTTGTTAGTAATGGTCATTTGATTAAAATGTCCAGTCCCACTTTTTCCTGTGCCTTGAGTTTCCACTGAATTTAAGGTCACTTGCTCAAGTACAAAGAATTCTGGACGGGGTCCTCCTTGGTCACAGTTCATACTTTCAACTTCTGCTTAGCTCCATTCTTTTTAATAGCATAAGGTCATTCCTTGTGTGCTTACATTAGTGTTTGCCATTGGAATGGTGGTATGTGGCTGGATGTCACCATGGTGTTTGGTTTCTAGTCTGTCTATTGATTTTTTTTTTTAAATGTATTTTACTGTGGCTGAGTTGATGTTTTGAAACGTCTAAAATCTGCCTGCTACTTAGACCAAAATGTTCCTAGTGCAGCCAAAATCCAGTCTTAACAGCAAACCTTTACTTTCTGCCTCAAGCACTTCTCTTTCTCTGAGCTGGATTTGACCTTTAAGACCTTTTCCATAGCCTGTACCAGCCCTAAATGTATTCTATATACCAGTCCTGAAAATAATTTTGTTATAATAATGAAGTATTCTATCTGATCAGATCTGAGGTCCATCATCTCTGTGGCTGACGAGCCAATTCAAAGGCTGAGAAATTTGCACTTTGTCCATATTTTGTGAAAATTAGCAGGAGAATTTTTCAGCCACTTACACCCCATGTGATTTGGAGCTCTATTCAGGATTTGCTTCTTAAAGCAATGCAGTGAAGATACTGTGAATGTTTCCTTTAAGCCTGCTTCATTTTCTTGTATGCTGTTAGAAGCCTGAATAAATTTTATTCTGTTTCTTTTTTTTTTTTTTTTTTTTTTGTCAGCAAGCTATATTTCACAGTTGTCTGTGCTCATGACAGAATTCACCTTGCAGCTGGGGAAGATGCATGAGTATCTCTTCTGTGGTGTTACATAGGGCCTGGGTAGGTGGTTGGATGTGTCCCTTCATAGATGGAAGCTCTGCAGGCTGCATTTTCTGGCAGGACTGCTGATGACCAGCCTGGGGCTTTTGCTTCTGTGCCTTGTATATTTGCTTTCTCATGCAGAGTTGTCATGTGTGTGGTACAGGATGGGGACATGATGGCATTTGGGGCTTTTGAAGTACTACCCAAAGAGAGGTACGAGCCTTGCGTTCTGCTGGTGACTTTCCATGCAGGTTGGAGGTGATCTCTGGTTAAGTGAGTGCTCGCTTAGGTGTTATCTAATGTCTGCAGAGGCAGCAGTGTTACATGTCTGATGGATGCAGAGCAGAGAGCTGTAGCCTGCCATCAAAACAGGTCAAGCCGTGGCTGCTGAAGGAATGGCACTTGGACTTTGAGCAAATTAGGCTTGGATTTTCGCACTAGCCTATCCTGCACAACAAGCCTGCTGAATTGCTTTATTTCTTGTCAGCAAATCAGGGCATGGCTGTCCAACTTGTTCAGAGGACAGTTTTAGCTCCTGCCAGTATCAGAAGGGATACAGGCAGCTCTGAGAGCTATTCACACCACACAGGCGGAAGACTGTCTTATAGGAAAAGGAAAATTAAAACATAGTAATTGCTTTAAAAAAAGGAAAACCTTGAAAAATATTACTTTATCATTCTTTCTGGACGTGTTGTCTGATGTTAGGAATATAATGAGGGCAGATGAAAACTTGCTGCCTTGCCAAGCCCAGCACTGGCGCATCTGAAATGTTTACTTTTCATTTTGTAGATCGGGGTCATTGGCTCAGTGGGGTACAATGCTGTAACAGGTTTCAACATTAGGAGATCACTGTTTTCCCTGGGTGATCATCAGTTCACAAGTCATTCAGTCTTCAGTTCCACTGTTGAACTTGTTTGAAAGCCCGTTTTTATTTTTCTAGGAGCTAGCTTCAGACACCTTTTGTCTATAAATCACAGTGATGGGTTACAAGTGTGGAAAATCTGTTGAGGTGTTCAAGTGCACCCATCATGCATTCCTGAGGAATACTTCCCAGATACTTCATTGAAAAATTAATACGGAATTCCAGTGTACAAGGTGTTTCTGCAGCAGCACTTGGTTTGCCTGCTCTGGTCCTCTCGCCACGTGAGGGTCTGCTGAATGCTAGAGCAGGTTTCTAGCCGGAGTCCTTGTAGTGCTCACCTGCGCTATCAGTAAATGCTTTCAACTGCTGGAGCTCGAGCTTCAGCTCTCACTCTCGGCTTCAGCCCCTTCATGGGCTTATGTCTTGGAAAAACTCCTGTAGCTGGGATATGACCAATGAAGAAGTGATACCCTGGGTGAAGTTGGTCCGTGTGATCAGGGAGCCTTGCGGTCTTGTCCACCGGTTGTGGCCGGGGGCTGTGCTGGCCGGCCAGTCAGCCATGCCGTCTGGCTGGCATGGGTCTCTGCGTAACTGCCCTTGTGTGAGAGCGCTGCGGAGGTGCCACACACACACTTCCCTCGCTGTGGAAGTGTGGTTTTACCTGAGTGGGGGGTGAGGAGCTGTTATATCTGAACCCTTTGTGCAGGGAGAAGAAAATGCCTTATTTGCTCACTTGCCACTCATCCTTGCTCTGCTCCTTCTTTTAACTCGTGGAGACAGGTGCCTCTGCCTGTAACGTGCTTGGAACGCACTTGTCTGTCTTATCTCCTTCAGGCACTTGTGGAAACCAGCTGACTGTAAAGACTAATCTAAAGCTTCTCATGCTCCGTCATGTCTTGCTGTTTCATCTTGCCATGATGCCTTAATACTGCTCTTATGAAGATGATTGGGTTGCCCTATGAGCAGTGTCTGCAATGAGAAATAAAGGGTCATAATTTAACACCAGCTTCTCTGTAGCCTTGGTGCTTCGCTGTGGCAGGCTTAGTCAAAGGCTAGTAAGTCTTCCAACCGCAATGGATATACCGAGAATAACATAATTGTTTTCTGCCTTGCATGTTCCATTGGTAGGGATTGAAATCTCCTGAAGATAAGTAGTCATTTTTGTTGATGGGACACACTGCTCTGCTTTCCTTTTAGCTTCTGAATTAATTTATGGCATGAATCTCCTTCTTCCAGTTCCTTGTAGGGACTTACGGCATGTGAAGCCGGGAAGTAAACAGTAGATCCAACTGTTGTGTTGTTTTCAATGAGCTTGTTAGCTTTAAACTGGCTGAAAATCTGGTTTATTGTAGATTATGGGCATAAACCCTTTGGGCAGAAACCCCACAAACTGATGTCAGACGTGGTGAGCTTTGTACTCTATGGTGGACTGAGATAAAGTGAAATACCGCTTGTGTGCCTTTTATTTTTAGAAGGCAGTGTTCAGGATATGAAAACTCTAGCCACAATTTCCTTGGCTTTTTTTCTACCCTATTGTTTAATTTTAAAAGACTGTGCACCGTTAAGTTTCTGGAGAAAGGTATGAGCCCTCTGTGCTTCCAAGTGAAGCAAGAAAAGTTTGAGGAGAATAGTCTTGCTGTGTAACCTGTCCCCACAGGTTTTTGTCCCACTTGTCTATGGATCTTCTGTCATTGCTGGAAATGGTCACTGCTTACTGTAGGACTTGTCATGGTCATACTTGTAGTAAGATCAGCAAATTACAACTGTTTCCCAGCTGTGGTTTCTCATGCTGTTTCCTGCATGAGCCACCTTTTGAGCTTGTGAAAGTAACTAGGGATGATTTTCTAGATTGAGAACACTAAAAGCATCTGACTGTGGAGAATGTGTGGACTGTGGACACTTTCTTCACCGCACAATCAGCGCTTCAGTTTGAGAGAACCCCTATGGAGACACCACGTAGCACTGACTTGCTATTTTTTTAATAATGAACATTTTTTGTTTACCTGCTTGTTTTAACCAATAATGTAGCGAGTGTGAAGGTTCTGTTTTTCTTTGCTAATTCATGTGGATGTCTTTTGCTCCTTGAGTAGTTTGTTTGTTTTTTTTTTTTTCCTGTTGTCACAATGATTTGGTTATCAAGGAATGAATGACCAGCCTAGCTCTGTGCTCAGGCATGAAGATGCTGGAAAAGGTTGAGCTGTCAGGAGAATGTGAATCTTAAAGATGTAAAACAGTGTGTCAGTCCTGTAGGGGATGCTCTGCAATCTGAAAATCATGAGTTTCTGGTTTCCATGCCCAGAATTCAGAGCCCGACGTCGGTTTGAACTGTGTGGAAACAGGCAGCTGTGCCTTTTGTGAAGTCAGTATCTGTGAAATGCTGCCATGTGTGATTGTCTAATCCTGAACTGTGACTTTAGAGAGGAAAGGTGGTTCTGTGGTTAAGGCACAAGACCTCCAGGTTTGGGAGCTCTTGGTTCCACTGGAGGTTTTCTTATGTGACTGTAGGGAGGACCTTCCTAGCTGCCCCATGTGTGAAATGGATTTCTCTTCTGCTTGTTTCATGCGGATGGGGACCGTCTCCTACTTTGTTGCCATATAGTGCCTGAGCTGAAGGTAGGCAGAACAAAAGCATTTCAGCCCCACTGGGCCTGCTGGAATTGGGCGTTATTTGCATGGTTTATAAGCAAAGCTTCTGTTTATGTTCTCTGCTGTTCTGCTGTTGCTCCCTTGGGGTCAGGACTGAAACCATAAAAGTAGTCTGCCATTGAGAACAAGCTACCTCAGTATTCTTTCTGCAGACGTGCATCCTACCACTAAACAGCGGAAATGGTTCACATCAGATCTGACTGTCTTTGAGCATGGTAGCTCGGTCTGACATCAAGTTCACCTCCACATTTGTGCCTGGAGCCTGTTTCAGTTGCTGGGATCTGAGGTTTCGACCAAGAGGCTGCTCCCTGTGGTGGTGATGAGGGGAGCCTGCAGGACTGTAGCTCTCCTGGTGTTCTGTTGAAAATCAGGGGGAGGGGGAAGGAGAGACTGCATGTCCATGTTGGCAAAGTTCATGGAGAGACTTCTTTCCAATGTGCTGCCTGGATGCTGCAGCTGCATTGCTTTCTGCCAGCCAGCTTGTAGTAGCTGACTGTACCAATGCTCTTGGTCAGTCTGAAGTGCAAGAGAAGATGCATGAGTTAAATCACGTTCGAGCTTGACATATTTTGCCTCGTGTTTTTTGAGCAACTTGATAGCGTGTCTGAGCTTTTATGGCAGGAAAATATTGCAGCAGTAGGCCTCTGGTTGTAAAATGTGTTCTTCTACTCCAAATGTTTGCATTATTAGGTAAGCTTGGTATTAGCCTTCAAAAGACTCGCCTGTTTCTTTTGTTTTCTATTTTTGGAGGAGATCTTTTAACTAAGGCTCTTGTGTTTCCTTAGGTCCTAGTGGGCAAGCACTCTTGGAAGAGAATGGCTGTTTTCAAGAGGAAACCTCTGTTAGCTCTTGTCCTTTTCAAGTATCCAGGGCAGGAACTTAGACTGGTTTCAGTCTTCAGTGCTTTTCTGTGGTTTCATGTGCCAAGTCATTATGCATGCCTCTGTGATTGAGGGGGATTGTGTAAGACACTGTGCCACAAGTGGTGGAAGTAGGACCAGATGGGATGGGAGAGAAAATACATTCTAAGAAAGGCTGGCCATTTGCTTTAGGCACTGCAGTGGGATCGTGGTGTTGGGATTCAGTCCCTTGGCCTTGCAGAGCTTCCATGTGTGGTCTTGGGCAGACAAAGATTATGACCAGTGAGCGTGGGTTCACGGCCAGCCAGCTGGAAGCCAAGCATTGTCCCACAAGCAGTTTTGATAACTTTACGTTCTGTTCCCTTCATGTTTTCCTCCAAATGATGATGAAAACTCCTTCAGACGTTTGTAGGAGTTGCTTTGGAAGGCAGCTTCAATTTTCAGCAAATCCTAGTGCTGAGCAAGTCTGAATATGGTCATCATGACAAAAAGGGAGGGGAGAAATGCCCTGTTAACTCTGGGCTGGTTAATTACAGCTGTGGAAGATGACAGGCTCTTTCTTACTCTCCATCATGATTATGGACAGGCCAGCAGGAATCTCAATGTAGTTCAGGTTGCTTTCCTGCAATTATCTGTAGAGTATGTCCCCGACCAAGAAAATCCTGCTTCCGTATGGCAAAAAAGTCCCAAACCAAACCCAAGAACAAAAAAGTCTAAGAAACCCAAAAGCAAAACAACAATGAGGAAACAGAAAAGTAGGAGAATTACTACTTGGCTACGTTTTTTTTTTAAAGATGTGTGGCCCTTTAAGAGGAACTTGAAAAATATTTTAAACAAGGATAGATTGAGTGAAAAAGCTTGCAAACATCTTATCTCTGTATGCCAGTGTGCCTTCTGCCAGCTACCCCTTTGTCCATCTGAGTTTCTGAACTATTGATGATCTCACCAAAGAATAAACACGCTGCAGAAGTGTTTAGGGAGTTCAGCACATTTAGGAAGTAACCAAGGAATCAGGGTGGGGGCAATTTTTCCTCCAGTTGCGGTGAAGCAGGGAGCTTAGCCTCTGCTGGAAAGAGAAGGACATTTTTATGTTACTGCAGGAGCCAGCTCTTTCCCCAGTCTTTTCCCAGGCTGGGAGAGGGGAAAGTGGTTGATTTTGGTGATAGGGTGCAGTGGGGTGTTTGCATGGCGTGGTCAAAACCAACATATTGCTGAGTGGTTCTGCTTTAGGGGAGGGAGGAGAGTGAGGGAGGAACTTTCGTCCCAGAGTAACCTCTGCGTCGCCTCAGCAGAGGGGGATGATTTACTTTTTCGCGTGGAACAAAAAGGCAACAGGGAATTTGTAACTGGATATGTAGACGAGAGAGCAATGACCGTCAGTAACCCCCACGTGCTTCGTGCTGCAAGAGCAGAGCGCGTGGCTTCCTCCATCGCCAGCTGCTCTGCCAGGCTCCAGCCTTGGGAAGCAGAAGTGGCACCCGGACCGCCAGCCTCCCTGTTTCCGCTGGTGGCACCCTGAGTGCCCAGCATGCTTTTTCCTGAGGGTTGGGGTTCCTTGAGGGTGTCACCTGCTGAGCTAAGCAAAAAATGTGAAAGAGGAGGAAAAAAATGTTCTGTTGAAGCTGTTCCCTATAGAAGCGGGAAAGTATGAACTCTTGGGGCTCCCTTGCATTTCTTTCCTATTAGAGCTCATTGTTTTCCACTGTTTGCCATGGGCTGCGACATCCTCTCTTCCTAGAGTAGAAAAAGCAGTGTGACACCTAGCTGATTGAGTTGGCTTAGCCTGGAAGTCTTCACATTGGTAAATCCCATGAAACTTGCTGTATCTGCTGTTCCTAATACAGCTACTTTCCTCATTGCTGCTTATTTAAGCATATTACAGATAGAATTGTCCCCTCTTTTAAAAAAACAAACAAACAATCAACAAAACAACCACAAACACAAAACCAAACCAACCCCAAACAGTGTGAGGGTCAGTTGCTTAAGTTCTAGGTTTGTGAGGTTTAACAATGTACATAGATTGTAATTGCCAGATGGTTCCCCTCTGCTGTGATGGAGACACACGTTTGTTTTAAAGCCAAGAACTGAAACACCAGTGGTTTCAGAAGGTGAAGAAAATGGAACTAAAAAGAATTTGCTGAAATTTGGCCGCGTGGTTGAGATCGCTTCCTAGATCTGCGTGTGATTCTGTATCATATCAGTGTGTTTGCATGTGTCAGACTTTGAAATTTATGGTAGAATATATCTGCTATTAACGTAATTAAATACAGGCTAGTAAATCAGCAGTCCACACACCAGCTCAGTCTCGTGTTCAGTAACAACACGGGGATTAAGTAAAGCTGCACCTTTGTACAAGGCTAATGCTGGAGGAGATTTCACCCCAGATGAGGGGAGCATCTTCATGTGCCTTGCTTCTTCCATGTGTGTATATGCAGATTGAGCTGAAGTAGCGATGTTAAAGGGAGTGGTTTTTAAAGGTTATTTTTTTTTTGAGATTAAGACATCATGGATTGACATCTCTGAAAGCTGCCAAGTTTCAGAGCACTTTGCCAGCAGCTCCTCTTTTCCCTTTGTCCTATGGTTTGTGTAATTCCCTTTCCCCCATTTGCAGGCTTTACTTTTCCTGTTCAGAGCTCTCACATGGGTTTCCTTTTGGCTTTGCCCTGATCACAATGTTGCTTGTTTTGTCACTTTCCAGACTTGAAACTTCGGGATTTCCTGGTTGACAACGAGACACTCTCAGGCTTCCTCCTTCATAATGTGTCCATGCCATCATCTGCAGTAGAGCAGCTACTGGATGCAGGGGTCAACCTCCAGCAGGTAAAGAGCACTTTCAACCACTAGCATAATGCTTGTCTATTGTTTGTTTAACCATAGTGCCAAGATCTACAGTGCAGGAGCCCTCTGTGCTAGGTGTTGTACAAACCCAGAGGAAAATGTAATTCCTGCTTCTCTCTTCCCCCTTGCCCTCAATTTACTGTTTTATTTGGTTGTAAGCTGTGAAAGGACTCTGAGACCCACATGCAAATGGTTTGATCTGTGTAATAAAATAGCCTACTGTCCTTCAGGTTAAATTGATTTTCTTTCCTGTGAGGTGTTTTTGTTTTTTTTTACACAAGTAAAACATTAATTAGGTTGCTAGTGCTGTTTGAACTGCTTTACTTTGATTAGAAATAAAAATGGGGTGGTGGTTTGGTCACTCAGCATGGAGTGGAGCATGGTTTCTGTGTGCTGCTCTGCCTTAGATTCCCATGCAGCCGAAGGAGACATGCTTTTCTATCTGTGGCCAGTTCTTCAAGACAGACAGGAAACTTGTACATTATGTAGTACAATAGAGTCCTGATCTCAGATGAAACTCCTGAGTGCTCCTGTGATTGCCTTCATGACATAGGCAGCGATGACAGTGAGCTGGAGCCTCTGTCTTGGCATGGCTGACTACCGTTGTTAAGCTCAGAAGGTTTTTCTGGCTAGACGGCATGAATTGGTCCACCAGCATCCTTTCTAATGCAGAAGACAGAACTGGTTGCTTCAGACTTTGAATGAAGATCTGTGGTTCTCTTAAGGCAGTGCAAAAGGAGGACTTCCATTCTGCTTCCCAACTCCAGATCGGATCTTTTCTTTGAAGTAGGGTTGATTAATAGACCTTTCTGACTTTGTTTTCCTGTACTTACACATGCTGTCTCCCTTCGCACGCATTGTCTCGTTCTTCAGCGAATTCTATCAAGCCATCTGTTCTAGTGCATTTTCATATTTAATCCTACAAGTTAATGGTAAATCCTACCAAAAAAAGTAAAGTGAAAATAACCTCTTACCCTTTTTAGGCTGCAAGTTTTGTTTTACTCAAAACTAATTTGCCTGAAATTCGTGCCAGTTTAAAACAGAATTGTGCTATGGATGGTTCTGCAAGGATAACTAGAAGGCTTCAGAAACAACAATACAGTCATTCTCCCTAAGCTGATGGAAAGTAGAAAGATTTTTCAGAGGCAAAAAAGCTAGCTCTGACCTTATGTTGTCTGACTGCCATATTATGTTGGTTATATACAGCAAAGCCAGTGGAAGGAGAAGAAAAACTTAGCTTTTATCTATGTAATGTATCTGAAGGATAGTGAAGAGGTAATCAGTCAGCTAGGTTTTGCTTTTGAATGCTTTAAGCCTTGTTCTTGTTTTTGAAATTCTTGTGCTGATTCTGCCAGGACACTGAGGGTGATGTTGTTTAATCTTAATGGAGGCTTGTACTCTGGAATGGCAGGAAGAGCTAATCTAAGCAACAGGGAAGTAAGCTGCAGAGGAGAGCAGTTGCCCACCTAATCTTTCTTTGAGCACTTCTCTAATACAGATGATAACTGTGAGTCATGTAGTCATCCTGCAGGAGGGGAGAGCTCTGCTTCTCAGAGTGGACCCCTTTGATTTTGGTGGAGATCTGACCTTGCTACTGAGCTGCACAGTGACTGCAGTATTAATAGTGGTCTCTGACTGTGTGAGTGGGTCACAGCTTCATTTACAAGGTCATACAGAAGGGCCTATTCAGAGTATGCAAACCTCTCACAGAAAATACAGCCTTCTTCTGCAGACTGTTAGTGTCCTGTGGTCGTTCAACAAGCTTAGAAGTTGGGATTTGCAAGCAGAAGTGAGGAACTGAGATCACCATTGTTCATTGGTGTTACTGTAGTGACACTGCTCCAACATGCCAAGCAGGGTCTTGCATCTGGCATACTGAATACACTGCAAATACATAAAAATGGCCACAGCCATGTCTTCATGGGCGTGTTGCTTCCTGGGGCAGAGTGGCTCCAGGTTGTGTTTCTCTCATAGTGCCTGGTGTTCTCAGAACAGTGTGGGTTTTGGAAGGAGCCTGGATCAGCAGTGGGCAGGCAGCTATCTAATCGAGTCTAGTATGCTGCCATTGTCCAGGCACGGCCAGACAGCTGTTATGTGGCTTGAGTGGCTGGAGTAGATCCTATCCCTGTAAAAAACTGCAGGGGCATGGTGAGGTCCTGGGTCAGGGCTGCAGCATGATAGCGTTGAATGGCAGCAAGGAGTAAATAGTAATGGCCAGGATATACGCTGTCTGCAACAAATCTCCCTGTTTCATACAGCAGGGACAGTCCCAGGAGAGAACAATGTGATCCGTGAGCTCAAAACAGTCACCTATGACTATGAGCCTGACATTTTGAGAGTCCTTAGGGGACTTAACCTGTCACTTAGAATATATTTACCAGTTGAAGACACCATGACTTCAGATGGCTTGACATGGTTGCAAAGAATTGGCTTGGCATGACTGGGTGTTTTAGTTTGGGGGCTAGGCAGGGCTTTTGTTCTAAGGTCACATGCTATGGACCTCACTGTGTTTGGAAAGAGCACCTTTTCTCCAAAAGAGCTTAAAATCTGAGTGAAAAGGTAGACAGAACACAGAAGGTGGTGGAAGGATTGTTCACGTTCTCTTTTTTGAGTGAGCACTGGGAGACACTGTTTTGCTCTATGCCCACCCAGGGAAGCTGCTTTAGACTGATCCCAGGTCTTCTGAGTGTCATTGCAGTGCCACAGGAATATACCCTTTTCAGCATGGCTATGATGGTGGTAGTATCTCTGGCAAAAAAAAAAAACACCCAAACTTTTTCAAAAAGCCAGCCTTCTTGATGTGAGAGCTATCCCATTTATTCAGCTGAGTGTGCAGCATGGAAATGTCCTATTTTTGACATGTAGATGCAGACTAAAGTTAAAGGTTTGCACAAGTGTGGCATTGTAAATCTCTGCCCTCTCCTATTAGTTCCATCTGCTTGTTTTCTGAACATAGTGTGCTTTTTTCCTCACAGATTGTTGATGCTGTTTGGTTTTGAAAGATCAGGAAGTTTACAAACTCACCAGCATGATTCAGGAACTGTTAAGTCTTCTGGGATGTAGATGAATTCTCTTTAGTTGTTGCTGGCAGTTGGGCAGTGCATGCTGGGTATTACAAAAGAGCAGAAAGATGAGACAAAGTGTAAAGCTGCTGTTCACTGTGCATTTACAATAAAGTTGTTCCCTCTGTCTAGCCCCAAGTCAAACAAAATATTCTTTCCCACGGAAGACTCCAGATTTTCCTTGTGTTTATCAGCTTTACGAAGTATACACCTGTTTGACACGTACCTGTTTGTTCAGCAAACCTAAATCCTGTGACTGACCTTATTGAAAGAAACTAGGCCATCAGGTCTGAAAGGGACTGGTGATAATTCGGAGATATTTTATGCATTTCTTTCATGAATAAGGTGGTTGCTTATGGATTGGGAAACATTAGCGACAAGCAAACCATCACCTTACGTAAAATGTGCCTGCGAAAGAAGACTCTAGGATCTTATCTTGTTTGTTGCAGCCAGTAAGATAATTTTTTTTTTCGCTGATACATTAACTGCCCCAAAACACTGCAAAATGTTTTTGTAGCAGTTAGTAAAGAGATACTTCAGAGCTAAGGGAGAAGGTGATCCTGGTCCAGAACAGCACAGAAAGTGTCTGGCAGATACATCTAAGGATTTGGGGACATAAGTCTTTTGCCTTTCACATACATTTGCCAGACTTGCGTCTGGTCACAAGCCTTGTTTTGTCTCTGTGGCTCAGTCCCCAGAAGGCTGAAGATTGGGCAATGGATGTACCCTTAGTTGGAGGAAATGGCTGTTGTGGAGGACAGGATCACTGCTGCTTTGTGCACGTGTGTGGAGAAGTGGAGAGAGATGTGCCTCACCCAAGCCTTCTCCCTCATGTACTCAGCAAGGAAACATGTTTTTCTTGCAGTTGTTGCGCATGGGTCAGGGCTGTTCAACTGGTAGACAAAAATGCGCTCTTAACTCTATCTGGAAGTGTTATGAATGGTTAGTTTTGTCTAGGTAGTGACTAATTGTGTGCTATGAATCTTAAATGAAGGGAGACTTACCTGCTTTCCCCACTTTTCCAGGTCATTGTGTCTGGTTACCGAATGCGACTGCAAGATCTCTGCAATAGCTCAACACTATCTGAGTTTCTTACCGTCCAAAATCAGACAGTGGCCATAGAGTCTGAAGACTTCCTTTGCACCTTGCCAAAGGAACAACTCCATGCAGCTGAGCAAGCCTTCCGTGCTAACCTGAATCCTTTGAAGCCCCTTCAGGTGAGTCCACTGGTCCCACCTATGAGAGGCTATTGTTGATGTGGTGATGTTTTCTAGGGCTTTCAGTCCAGGAACTCATCTCTGCATTTCTGGAATGAACTGTTCATTGGCAGTAAGAAAGAAAGATGGTCTTTATCACTAGACCATGAACTACATTGTGTCTTCCTGTCATTCTTACCCTTCCTGTTGCAGTGCGGTACTTGCAGAGCATAAATGTGTGTGGGCCACAGTTCTGTTTGTCAACAGGAAAATATTTATGTTCTGTGGTAAAACAGGCTCTTGGTTGCCCTTGTGTTTTTTGGTCAGGTAGTGTGTCTTGGCTGGAATAAGTCCACATGTTAGACTGGCCCATGCTGAGAGCTAAAACCATCACCCGCTGCCCTTACTGTGGGGCCACTGAGTGCAGAAGTTTCTAGTCAGTGGCAATCCAGAGTCTTTGAACAGGTTTAATTCATACAAAGAAGAGTCAAGTTTCAAAATTCCTGTTTCAAAGATTGACTAACTGAATGGGTTTTGGAGCAAGTATTCAATGAACTTCAGGAAAATACATTATTTAAGGGGCCACTGGAGACTGGAGCAAACTTAGCTGTTTGGCTGGGAAACCCCAGTGATGCTTTGTTATAGGTCTGCAATATCTGGTAAAATACAAAAGTTTGGAAGTTAGTGCTGGAAATGTTAGTAGAGGGAAGAAGGCACCACAGAACCCACTCTGTTACCCACTAAAACAAACACTCTGTTGTCTGCTGTGGAAGAAAAAAACACTTTGGCTGTGTGAGTTTCCAGATTGGAGCCTTTCAGGACTGAAAGTCATGTACCACTTACTTGGCTTTGTCCCCAGTCAAAGAGGCTCATTATCAAGTGCTGGAATCGTATTACTCTTCTGCACAGCACATAGTGGTCAGTTACTTCTCTCCACAGCTCATCTTCTGTTTTCCATGTGTCCTCCATCTGCATTTTTTCTTTCCTGCTGGAAGAGCAAGATAATAATAAGTGTTAAGAGATGAGGTAACAGCACTAAAATTGTCCCCATAACAAAGATCGGCTGTTTGAAAAGGAATGGCTATAAGCAGTTTCTTGTGTTCAGTAGATGTATATGCATGCATTTACTTTAAGTCATTCAGAAATACTAGAACGTTTGGGACTGAAGGGGATGAAAGTAGCTGGCTGTAGTACAACTCAGTATTGGTCTTCTGGGCCCTCTGGAGACCCAGTCTTGATTTTCTCATTTATGGAAGTCTCTGCAACTTAGCTGACAGAAGCGGGTACTGAATGTATCTCTGTTACATTTATATTGTTTGTTGGTGAAAGAAGGCAGTCATAAGCCACTCTGTGCCACTTGGCAACAGCAAAGTAGATTAAGACATTATGTGCAATTTTGGGGGACTTCTGAGAAGCTGGCTCATGATCTTGGCTTCAGAGGAAAAAAAGTTCGAGTCCAGAAGCCAAGCAGTTCTAAACCTGATGTGTATTGTGCACTGTCTTGCAAAGGTCCACAGTTTTCCTCAGATAAATGTCACAGGTTACCCTCTAGTTAAGCTGCTGTGATGCATCAGTGAGTGAAATAAAAACCAACTGGCTTCAATGTGGCCAAACAAAATGAATAAATTAACTCTAGGATCACTACCAACATGTTTGAAACTTAGTGTCTTTAAAGGCTAAAAAGTCCCTTGACCTGCAGTAACATCTTTGAACAAAGAGGGAACTTTCTGTTTATGAACAAAGAAGGCTTTTAGCATAGCTTATCATTAAAGGCACTGTGGATCAAATATTGGACGTGCACTGTGAAGCTAGCATGCACCGTGCCTGCTACAAAGCCTGGTAAACCAATGCTGACAATTTGCTCAGAGATTTTTTTTTTTTTTTTTTTTTTTGCTTAATCCCATTGATGTACTTTACAGCATAGCATTTCAGTAAGTAAAAGCAAGGGCCAAATCAAGTGCAGGTACAACAGCAATTCAGAGCCAGGGTTTTGGTTCATGTAATGGGACCTGGGCTCCACTGGTTTCAGCATTCTTTGATTTATGGAGAGGCAGCATCTTAATATGATTGGGTCAATGCAATTGAGGTGAAATTGGGTCCATGCGATTGGGCAGTAGAGTGGCTATAGTTTCTTGAACTATCTTAATCCAGAAGACTCAGGCCAGCACCCACCTGCCTGTTCCTGCTCCTGTGCATATCCCATTTGTTGTCCCCTCTGCAAGACAATGCAGTAAATTACATCATGGAATTGATCTGGATTAAAAGTGACTGACCTGGTTGTGTGCTTACAAAAACATTTCTGCTGAAACATGAAGGGGAGGGTGCAAGATTGAGAACCCGCTGGTCAGGGCGTGTGTGTGTGGGTTGAGACCCTGACTGCAACACCTGCATCTACCAGCTTAAAGTTTGTGTGCATTTGCAGCCTTAAGGAAACTATAAGTGTTCTGTGTAACTCACAGCATAACAGTAATCATTAGCAAATTACAGACAGAGAAAAGTTTTAAAAAGAAGATTAAAGTGCATGCATGGTGAAATGCATAAGCTCCAAATGTCACAGCAATGTTAAGGAAGGTTTTTTTTTAAAAAAGAAAGGCAGAAAATAAAGACTTTTCTTTACATACCTGTTCATCAGTTCTGTCCAGACCATCTCGAGTGTTGCCTAAAGTGTAATAGTACGGTTAAGACAAAGAAGGACTTGTAAAATTTTCCACTAGGATTTCTAGCTCTACCACTGGTTCTTTGTATGACTTCAATTTAGCCTGCTCTGTAGGATGAGAAAATAGAGCCAAGCACATAGAAGTGTGATAAGGAGGTTAAAGTGTGTCTCCTTATTCTTTCTTATGTTAAGAACCCGTTTGGGATGAGCTGTTTAGATCAAAACCCAGCAGAATATCTGGGAGTGATGACAGAGCACCAAGGCAGAGAATCAAGTTTCCTTCTTGGCTTAGTATTCACTCCACTAGAAGCAACAAGTGTTTCAGAAAGTCAAATTCCCTTTTCCAGGACCCACATCTTAGTCTTCAAGCATTCTCCAAAGCCTTTTGGCCAACAGTTAAGTACTGCGGGACATTGTACAACACGTCCTAGCTCCTTGTGGACACATCTTCTCTTCTTGAGGTTTGCCGTGCACTGGGTGTAGTCAATGAGACTGAGGCAGGAGAAGCTGGACTTGGAACAACAGTGAAACAATATCTCTAATTGCATGCACACAAGTTTCCTTTTCAGCTTTCTCTGTGTGCTAGGCCACCAGTTGTCCCATGGAAGAGCTACACAGTTTAAGAAAGGTTACAGGCACTCCTGGTTAGCAAGAGCAATGGCAGTAAGTCAGAAGTGTCCCACTGGACTGGTGGTGTGATGGATGGGGACTGTCTTATATCATAAAAATACCCATCTGTGGGACAGCTTTCTCTCTGCAAATCTCCCCCATTTTGAAAAGGGTTTTGGGGGAAGGTTAAATGACAAAGTCTATTCAAATTGATCTTGTGGGATTTCATCTCTGCGTCACTGCCTGAGAAGGACTTTGCCACACTCGTTTCCAGTGGTGTTGGTCTGTAATAAGCCATGAATGTATTGTGGCTTGTGTACTATTGTGGTCCTTGAAGAACTATGGATGAGCACATGAAAATACGATTGTTTTTTCTCCCTTCATAATATGGATGGTGTTTTGTCATGTGGTTAGCATGAACTAAGCATTGAATAATAAATGCTTTCCAGTTGAAAATTTGATTTAGAAAAGGTCTTTTAATGTAAATACATGCTCCAACTGAACTTGTGGCTTTCCTTGCTCTTTTGAGTGTTTTCGGTCAAGCATGATGATATCATGCTTTTAAGCAGCTATACTTTGGGATTTCCAGTCCCCGGAAGCCTTCCACTCCCAGGAAACAAAAGCAGAAGCTTAAAGCACATGATTTTCTGCAAAGTTCAGTGTAAAGTTTCTGCTAAGATCAGTATAAAGTTGTAATAACTATTTCAAAGCAAACATGGCAGAATGGTCTCATTAAGCAGAAACAGCTGTATGATACAGACAGTGGCTGAATTTTTTTATGACCTCCCAGCACTTCAAACACATGCATTCTCCCGCTTGTTAAAGAAACAGAGTTATCCATCCCTTCTAGCAGGAGGTGACAGGTGGATTTATCCAAGGCTTGTCTTGACCGTACAGTCAACTCTTGTCATCTCAAGTAGTAGTCTGTGTTTCAAGTCTTGTAGCATGCATGTACAAGCACACAGAGTCCGCTGAGTGCAGTCTGTACCTCAAGAGTATTATGACATTGGCTGCCCAAAAAGACAAGTCTAGATGAAAGCATGACTGACCAGTCACTAGCGCACTAATTGTGCCCGGCAGTTCTGTTCAAAACCTGCTAGAACTTTGTCTTTCCACATTGTGCCTAGAAAGGGCAGGTGATGTTTTTTCTGCATTTCACTGGAGAATGAGTCATTGCCCCCCTGCAAGATGTAGTCCAGACACCTACTAAAGACACTCTCATAGTGGGACCAATCTATTTGGAGCTGCACTGAATCTAGAGGGCTCTTATGAATGTAATTAACTACTTTACTTAATGAGCCAGTGCAAAGAATTACTTTCCAGGGAGGTTCATTACACGCTCATCTGAACAAAGAGGACTGGCCGCTTGTGACTGATATTTGTCATTGTCTCTGGAGATATGACTTAAGAGGCTCCCTGAGTGGACTTTAGGGTGCAAAGGGTGGTGGTAAAGAAAGCAAAAATCCATCCATAGCAATGGCATTGTTGCAAGTTTTGGTGAGACATTAATTTGGAGTGCTGTGAATCTGTTAGGGAAGAAGGGTCAGGGTGGTTGGGTTATCCTCGCACTTCAGGGTAAGGTTTGCAAGCTCCTTGGATCACCTAAGACTTGCCTACATGGTCAGACTGAAGTTCTGTTGAGCTCAGTGTCTCCTGAGTGCTAGTCCAGCAATGGCCCATAACAGAGGCATGTGAAAGAATGCAGGGATGGGGCAAGTATATAGTAACATTTCCTCAGTGTAATGTCCTGTTGTTCAGTAGCTTGCAACTCAGACTTTCTCAGCTGCTACCAGGATCTTGGTGTTTAATAGCACTTGGTATGCTTTTTTAAATTCAATAAATTCTCCTAAGCTTTTCTCAAACCCATATTAATTTTTAGTACCTTCAGCATTGCATAATATCTACAGAATTTCTGCATTTTGATTAAGGTGCATGTGCAGTAGCTCCTTTCATTTGTTTCAAACTGATCTTTTCACTAGAAACCCTCTAGTCCTGTACGATAAGGTGCAGTGAGCATCCTGTGTTCCTATTCTCCATCCCACTTGTAATTCTACAGCCCTCTGTCATAACCTGTATTTGTCATTTACAGGTCCCGTTGGAAGAACTGTGGTCTGTTTTTCTTCCTTTGAAGCCATTCTTACATTGACTCATACTTGTGGCCTCTTTCTGTACTTGCGTTCCTTCAGAGACGGAGGACGCAAAATTGCACATAGTACTTGAGAACTGGGATTGCGGATTTATATTAATGTTGATCTGTTTTCCACTGTAATTCTAAGATCTCCCTTTCTGAGTGGCAGTAGCTAGTTCAGAGCCATCAAAGGGTATCTTGAGGTAGAACTGTCTTCTCCCTATGTCGTTTACTTCGCAGCACTGAATTTTATCTGGCACTTGATAACAGTGTGTCAGCATGAGGCCGTTCACTAATCCTTTGCAATTGGCTTTTGGCTTTTCACTGTTCTGAACCAATTAATATCATCAGAAAACTCTTCCTCATCCACCCTGTCCCTGAATAACCTCTGAATATAGTGATCACCACAAGTCTGTGTAGAGCTTGATGAGGTATATGGAGCCGAACAAGCACGTCTGCTGTTATGCATAAACTGAGGACTTTCTGCCTTGTCTCGTTGCTGAAGTGGTAGTGCAGCTGTGTAGCTTTGATATTTGCTGACTGTATTTCTTTAAATAGCCCTTGAAGGTCTTAGCCTACGAGGAGTTAATTGCTTTTATTTTAGCCCTAATGATGTGTTTTGAATTATCCAGTCCTTAAGGACTGTGTTTAATAGAAATCTATAGAGGTTATAGAGACTTACCCTGAATTTGCAACTGGCTTTGGAGCACGCACTAGCTGCGCACTCAGAACTAAGTTAGCTGGGTCTTAAATGCACTGGCAGATCAGTGGAACAGTGCCCATTTACACAAGCTGGCACTGACCAGGTCTTATCACCCTCCAGCAAATCAACTAGAACATGTGAAAGCCTCCAGACTTTGCTTCCAGAAATCACCACAGGCAAGATGTGAAAATGAAAAGCTTTGGCCCAAAAGATGTGTAATAAAATCTAGGGGCTTGGCTGTTTCTCTGTGTCACAATGCTGTAACTTTAGCATACTTCAAGTGCTGCAACGTGTAGCTGCTAACATGAAATCTTAGGAAATTATTTTAATCTTCATTCCCTTGAAACAAGGATTGTGTCCAAATGTTTCCCATGCAAGGTAACCCAGATATGTGAACAGAAGGGACAAAGAGCCCCACAAACCAAAACCCAGGCCCACAAGTTACATGTAGAGCGACTGGAAAAAAGGAGTTGTCTTCAGTGTGACTCCCTGCCTAAAGCAAATAGTTTCTTAAAAGCTGTGCCTTCTACTTCTGGAAACCTGTCAGTCCTTCTTTTGTGATGATGGCAAGTGTCAGCTGTTTCAGGGAAGCTGGTTGTTTTAAAATATACCCTTGGTTTAGACAAAAAACATCAAGGTCTGATAGGAGGAGGACTTGAGTGGTGAAGATGATGTACGCTGCAGTAGTTCTCCATATCTGACCAGGTATCTGTGGAGTCCCACTCAAAGCTTGTGTCTACCCACTGTTTTTTTTCTCCCCTGTGTAGACTTTGCATCCCCTTCTTAGCACTGGCTGGCAGGATTTCAGGTCTGTCCACATGCTGTCCTGCAGGCTGTGCTTGCTTCATGATCTGGAGTGCAAGCCATCCTTTGCACTCTAAGTGTATGTGCATGCATTTAGCGTTTTATTGGAATGATTCTGATTATGGCATCTGCATACTGAACCTGTGAGGAAGGAAAGGGGTGTCCCCATTGCATTGTGAGGTTCTGAAGCCCAGGGTAATTTAAGCTCAAGGTTGCACAGAAAGCCAGCTCTGTCTTCCCCATCAAGCACTTTGCCATGTAAACAGTCCTTACTACTCTTCTTTACAAGAATGTTTACGAGAGTTTGATTTCTTTGTTTATGCCTTGCAGTGACTTCTAGTTTCCTTTTCACTCTTCCCGCAGAGACGAATTTCTTTCAATTCCTCCTTGAGTGATCTGTCAGAAACCGTGGAAGCTTTGCGAGAGAGCCTTGGGAAGCTTGTTAAAGAGGTAAGGATTGCCTTCATGTCAAGAGAACATACCACCGTGGTTGCTGTCCTAGCCTGCAATCGAGTACAAGAAGCACGAGTCTCCTTGGTGCAACTCAAAGTCAAATCCCTGGGTTATTTTGAAGCTTACGCCCATCATGTAGCTGTTCTCCCTGTGTCAGTAGAGGCAGCACAGACTTTGCAACCCCTTGGCACTTCAGGTTACAAGCACCATAGGAGTTTATCAGGTGTGTGGCTAAAGATTGGGTCCTCATGGGAGGTGCAGGAATTAAAATGTTTTCTGTGAGGTTTGCTTTCTCAGCAGTGGCACAGCTGTTGGGCTTGCAATATGTCTGCTGCCTAGCAGTGCCTTGCAAACTACATGTGGAAATTTATCCCCTTTCTAGTCTTTTCACTTGGTTACCAACCGTATCAGGGTTGTTACTTGGTTGTATCTACTAGTCTCTGGCTGTGGTGAGGGTATGGCACATGGAAGAGATGTTATGGCTGTTCTAATCTAAATTAGCTGTATACAGTAGCTATAGGCTACTGTTCACTCTTTGTCTAAGTAGCTTTTGGGGGCAGAGATTGTTTTCTGCTCTTTGTGGGGCGCTCAGTGCGATGGCATCACAACTCTGATTGAGAAAGGCTCTGGCAAAACACAAATAGCGATTTGCAGAGGCAAAGTGACATTATAGAGACTGTAAGTTATTTGTTTTTGCAGGTGAAATGATGGATTAAGAAAAAAGCCATGCACGCCCAGCATGAGTCAGAAGTACAAAACTGGGGGGCGGGGGGGGGGGGGGGGGGGTGGGGAGGGGGTTGAGGCAGAAAGTTATCTTAGTTGCTTTTTTTGGCTGGCTCTGACTTTGAAGTGCTGCTACTAGGCAAAAAACATTCTCTCCTTGAAGCAGAAATCACAATGATCTAAACTAAACAATTTGCTGCCTCCTCCTCTTCCCTTTCGCAAGTCTTCGTCTTTGCATCAGAGCAAGAGAGCCGTGAACGGCAGTAACCTCTGAGAGCACGCACCAGAGCGGGTCACTTCAGGTTAGCGTGAGCTCCACTCCCACGGAGGGGTGGCTGCCGGGAGCCAGCACCATGCCAGCCAACAATTCCTGGCACGTGTCCCTCCCCGAATCCCACAACCTGCCGCCGGGTCCCATTTACAGTGAAATTAAGATAATTCCAAGATCAGCTTCATTTAAGACTGCAACAGAGCTCTTGCTGCTAGCGGGGAGGCTGCCCTTCAGAGTTTGATTACAGCTGTTTCCCGTTACGTCACTTAAGCTTGCTTTTTTTTTCCTTGTCTGGGATAAAAATAATTGAAACCATGTGATACTCAGTTTGCTGATGTGGCTGAAAAGGTCCCAGGGTAACGTGCCTTTTGCTTGGCAGCTGTTTTGGGTAGGACTACCTTTTATTCTGCCCTGTTGCCGTGCAAACAAAGGCAGCTTTCTCCTCTGCCTACAGCGCGTGAGCTGCTCCAGATGGCTTGACCGAAAGTTACTTCTTATTGTCTGGCAGGCTGATTTCTGTGCGAAAAGGAGGGACTTGCTCCCTTGTTTCAAAGGGCAGCAGCTTGAGGGGGTGGAGAGAACTATTGTTTGTGCCACGTCTAGGAGCCTTTCTAGCAAGGAATCTTAATTAGAGAATGGTCTGAACAAAATACTTGTCTCTGAGTATGGGTATTGATTTGATCTGTGTCCCTGGGCTCTTTAAATCAACCTAGGAGGGCAGATTAAACACTGAGAGCATAGGCGACTATTAAGAAACAGTTAGAGAGGCAGGTCTGATGTCTGGGAGAAGAAATAGCTCAGCAACCCTTCACACATAAGATGCTGGCTTCCAGTGGTGTGAACAGAGCAGCTCTGCATGTCAGTTGTGAAGTTGCTGGTGCCAAAGATGAAGAAAAGCTCCCTGCTCAAACTGTTTTAAAATTATGTGTAAAAATGTATTTACTAACGCAACCGCTCTGCAGGATGCTGAACACCTCATACATTCAAGGGAATTGGCTCCAATTCCTGTTTGTGTACCTTTGCTCATGTTAGGTAGTTTATGGTACTTCAGCTAAAGCAGTTGACTTTTGGCTGAGGAAGATTCAGCTATTTTACCTAAGCTCCCAAAAACTCGCCAAGGTGTCCATTTGAATTGGACACTCAAACTGTTACACCTGAAACGCAGACCTCGGCCTTTTGGGTGAAAAATCATCGTATCCAAATATCCACGTGAGCATGCGTAACCAACAAAAGCTGTTGTGTGACATGTTTTTCACTTGTGTCCCATGATGGCTAGCGTCCTGTCAGTCACCCTGAACCCGTGGAGCCAGATTGAAGGGCACCAGCGCGCAGACAAAGGCAGCAGTGACTAGTGAGGAAATGAAAGAACACTTGAAGCAGTTGCTCTGGACACATGTACTGAATCCCCAGACTTTAGCTATTGTCACAGCTGTCTTCCATCATACCAATGTGTTGTGTGTTTTCAGGCAGCTAAAAATAGAGGCTCCTTGTGTACGTGACACACAGTAGCTGTTGTTTAGCATCAAGAATTTTTGTCCAGATGTTGGCATGTCCAAAGCATGCATGGTGCTACAGATGAACGCGAAGAGTCAGGTTTGCCTCCCAGTGTCAGGCCAGAGACCCTGGATGTTCTTTCCTTGGGTGAATTTGGATTGAATTGTTCCAGCACACTGCCGTGTTCTGCGTTGTTGCTGGCTGGCTTTGCCAGCTGTCCTGGACCTTGATTATATGTGTTTTATTTAAACAAGGGTGACAAAACCAATACACAGCGAGCAAAACTGGCAAATGGTCTTAGACTGACTGTTTTTGCCTCTGAAAACAGGGCAGTTGGGCCACGGCATCTAAAGTTGTTTCTGAGATGCAGCTGATGAGCAGTTACAAATAGGTGTCTCAGAAGCTCTGCTCTTTGCATTTTGCTCTTCTGGGCAGCGCAGCCAGAACATCCAAGTTTAACGGCACCTGATATTTCAGTAGCAGTCAAGAAATCAGATAAAATGCTAGAAAAGATTTAAAAATGGGATAGAGAACCAGCTGTAAGGTGTTACCACAACACTATAAAATCATGGATTGCCCTCCTGTTCTAGACGGAATATAGATCTAAGCCTTTCCTGCCCAAAAAGGGGTAGCAGAACTGGAAAAAGTTTAGAGAAAGGCAATTAGGACATTCAGAAGTGGAATGACTTTCACATAAGGATCAAGGAGTAGGCTGGGATTTGTCAGCTTGGAAAAGAATTCAGTTGGGCATACAAGAGGTCTATAGAGTTGAGTGGCCCAGAAAAGAGATAGGGATTGGATGTTCACTGTCTCTTCCAGTGTAAAGAACGTGGAGCCACATGAAGCTAACCCCAGCTAAGTTAAGGAGAGGGGAGAGGAGCGTCTTTCCAGTGATATTTTGGATGTTAAAACTCTAGAAGTTTACCGTGGAAGAAATTCATTGAGGGTTAGGAAATAGAAGTTCCCTGAGCTGAAAATAAATGGAAGCTGGAAGGTTCCTTGGGGGAAGTAGCCTACATTCTTGCACTTGCCTTATTTTTTCCTAACATCCACTTATTGTCACCAACACAGAGGTTACTGAGATAAACAGACTTCTGGTCTGTATGGTCATGCCTCTGCTGATGTCCTTACATCTCCAAATAGGGAGTCCGAGAGCAGAACTCGAGTGTAGCGTGAAACCAGTGCTCGTGGAGGGGCATTGCTTTTTCCGTTGTGGTGAGCTTGGCCCTGCCTCTGAAGTGCTTTTGTTAATGACATGTTGCGGATAGATACTTATGCCAGACAAATGAATCTGGAGGTACCCGTCGTCCAAGCCAGTTGTGTGCTGTCACCTCAAGCCTGGTGTCAGGCCGGCTGGGCAGGAGAAGACTGCTTGTTGTGGCTAGCTGCATGCACAGCTCATCCTGTGATCAGACTCCAGGCTGCAGCTGGGCTTATTTTCAAGGGTTTTCTGGGAATGCTCTTGACAGTGGGGCAGGGAGGTGCTGGGGCAGGGACAAGTGATACCGATCTAGGAGGTCAAACTGGCTGCCTGGTGTAAATCAGTGAAGGCTTACTGACCTTGGTGGAGTTGTGCCAGGTGACACTGCTGGGGCCTGCAGCTCATGCAGCTTGTGCCCCATGAGCTGCACTCTATGTTGTTCCTTACTCCCTCTTCTGAGCCAATGCACCCCACCCCACTTGGCATGAGCGGTCTCCACTGGAATGTGAGTGGTTGTGCAAGCAGGAGGAGAAGAGGCAGGGAGTGCAGGAACCACCTACAGCACTGGAGGAGAAAACTTAAGAGTAAAGAGCTTGGCAAGGGCATGTTCCTTGTGCATGCATAGAAGAGACTTCCCTCTACGTTCTCCCACTCCTCTGTGGCGGGGGGAAAGTGTGCTTTCCCTGGTCTTTCCTCTTGAATGCAACATTAACAGTATTCTCATCTCTCTAAAAACTGTATATGATTTGAAGGAGAGTGGCAAGATCTTATCCTTTTGCTAATCTTGTTCCTATCTCTGCTTCCACTCTCTTCTCCTACCTCCCCCCCTAGTTGCTAAGCATGAAGAGCTGGAGCGACATGAGGCAAGAGGTGATGTTCCTGACCAACGTGAATGCTTCAGACTCCTCTACGCAGATCTACCAGGCTGTGTCGCGCATTGTGTGCGGCCATCCTGAAGGTGGAGGGCTCAAAATTAAATCTCTCAACTGGTATGAGGATAACAATTACAAAGCGCTGTTTGGAGGCAACAGCACTGAAGACGATGTAATTAACTTCTATGATAACTCCACAAGTAAGTGTAACCCTAGCGTGGCCTAAGATCCCATCTACTTCATGCTTGTCATTGCTGGTGTTTCCCAGACTTCCACAGGTGGAAGCAGGTGATCCTGAGGGACAGCATACCTTCTGCTGTTTCAGAAAGGCATGTGTGTGCTGCTTCTGCTTGTGCCCTTAAGGCCAGCGAGAATATCAGCACGCAAGGGATTCCCAAGGGCCTCGTGTAGAGTCCACAGAAGGCTGTGCAGTGGACCTCCTTCGGGGGGAGAGGGAACAGAGTCATGTGCAGCCTTTGGAAATCTGGCCTTTTCAGGACAAATTTTGCTCATGCCATGCAGCGGGGTTGGGAGAGTAGTGCAGAACTAAAAGTGTGGCTCTTAATGCTGGAGACTACCTGGGTGCTCCATGTTTGCTGGGCAGACTATGGATGCTTGGCCTGAAAGGGTCTTTTTGTGGAGCTCTGCAGTAGAGGAGGGTTTTTGTTGTCTTGAGAAATGCTGTGCTTTCAGCTGCGGCTCCTTGAAGCTCACAAATGTGGGGCATGTGCCTTCTGCAGTTGTCACTGTGCTGTTCAGCCACTCACCCTTGCCCTCTCCTCCTCAGCACCCTACTGCAATGAGCTGATGAAGAACCTGGAATCCAGCCCGCTTTCCAGGATTATCTGGAGGGCTTTGAAACCCTTGCTGATTGGGAAGATCTTGTACACTCCAGACACACCAGCCATAAGGAGGGTCATGACTGAGGTAACTCTAGCCCTATCGTTTGATATGTGGAATGAGGTATGTCCTCTGGCCATGCAGCTTAGCTGCTTTGTGTTGAATTGGGCCAAACACAAGCCTAGAAAAAAGCACAGCCTCCCTAATCTCTTACCTCCCATGCAGTTAGTGTCGAAGGCTCAAGGAGAAAAGGCCAGGCTGAACTCTTTTTCTGGATTTGGCTGGAAGCTTTCCTGGTTGTGCCTTTTGATTATCCACAGGCTTTGTGTCTCTGATGTGGGATATGGGAGTTGGGAAGATCTTGATAAGCTTTCAGGTGTCCTCCCTCTTCTCCACTGCAGGCTTGTCCACAGATCTTTAATCATTTCCGATTGTGGTTTACCTAATGCGCTGCCTAATTCCCCAAGCTCCCTCAGCAACTCTTCTAGCACATGGGGAGAAGCTGTCTGTGTGTGCCGTTCATCTCCAAGGCAGAGTCATTCTCCACCAAGCCTTGAAAGGCAGTGCTCAGCCACAGGCATCTGTGGTCCCTGTTGTTATTTTCTTTCCAGGTGCACTTGATTTTCCCTACTCTGGTCCTTGCAGAAGCTGAGCTGCTGTATGAATATAAGTAACACTCAGTACTTTGCTTGACAGGTCAAGGCACCCTCTCAGCCTGCAGTGAATCTCTGCCAGCTTTTGGAAATAACCTTCCTCTCCTCTGCCGACAGGTGAACAGGACATTCCAGGAGCTGGGTGTGTTTCGTGACCTTGGAGGGATGTGGGAAGAGATAAGCCCGAAGATTTGGACGTTTATGGAAAGTAGTCAGGAAATGGATCTCATTCGGGTCAGTATACTGCCCTTGCCAGAACCACCACTGTCATCTTCTCCAATAAGTGATGAAATACTTATTTTAGCTGGTGCTTCAGTTCTGAGCTGGGCAGATAAATAGTATGGATGAGACTCCTTCTTGAAACGTGTTGTGATTGTACCGATCTTGCATTATGCTTGGCATTCCTTTCTTCATGTAACAACCTGCTGCAAACAGGAGCAGTGTGTGTTTGACACTGATTTCTGATCTGACTCTGTGGGATAATGGGCTATTTCTTCCACAGTGTTGCCCTAATGCAGTATGAATATCTGGTTTGGGGTATTTTTGTAAACTGGGGACCTGTGGGGTTGGTGACATGTTCAGCTCCCTGTGCTGTGCGCTTCTCCACAACAGTGCTCTCATGATAAGCAGCAAAGCGAGCAGTCATATGCCTAGATCGAAGCCTGGAAGGTGCCAGGTGGCCTTGGACCCCGTTGGGTACAGTAGGAATTGAATGGTTATCATGCTAGAGCTGAACCTAGATGCCTGGCAGTAATCTGGCACAAATCTCATAAAAACTTAATTTGCAGTTGCATGGTACGCTTAATTTAGTAATACTTAGGTGCTCATGGGAGAAGAGCAAACATCACCCTACGGCTGATCACTTCATAACGTGCCATGCATACTGGACCATGAAGAAGGAGCTGGGAGTCTTGTTCAGATTTGACATGCTTTCTGCTAAGCTGTTGGCTCCCTGAAGTGTTCTGCCAGGTGTTAGACCTGCATTACTGGGGCATTATCTGCTTAAGCAGCTCAGTTCACTGTTGCTTCTGGTGGATCTTTGTACCCCGTGCCTATGTTTTTGGAAGCATAACGATGTAAAACCGGGATCCTGCAACAGAAGCAGTTGTAGAGTAGCTTTTCCTGCTGTCTATGCAAGGCAACTGATTGGGTGTCATAATGCAGCTGTTATACAGAGACTTCCCCAGGTCTATTAAGCCTTGAAGTTCATTCCTTGTTTACCCCAATGTAATGCTGTGTTGACCTGCCCTGTTGCACTTCCCCATCAATGTGACATACTAGAGGGTCAGAGACATCATTTTCATCACTCCTGTGCCTCTGTTGGCTTTATGAAAGTTAATTCTGTAGATGTTGGCATCAGTGAGGTAAGAATCAAGGCCACCAACTGTAAATTGAACCATTTACAGGAGAGAGTGCAGACAGAAAGTCAAGATTTGGATATTGGTTTGCAGTTGTGTCCCTTGAAAAATGAATGTTACTGCATTTTTTTTTTTCAAATGAGCCCCGGGCTTTTCTGGTTTTTGTGTTTTATGCTTCTTGTTAACCCTGCTGACCCTGGTAGCTAATTCTTAATCTTCCCAGCAGTCTGGTTTCCTCCTCTGTGTTGGCACAGTAGCAGGGGTTTGTTTGTTGTCACCTGTTGCAGTACACATGAGCAGGAGTACTTCACTGTCTATGCATGGGCAGCTCCCGGGCAGCATCCCATTCAGTTTAGAGATGCAGAGTGTATCACTTGTACGGGAATAGGCTGAAACACCAAGTTGCCTGTTTGTGTCTCCTTTCAAGGGGGAGGTCAGTCCTTTGCTGTTTGTTAGCCACTGAGTCTGCCACACAGCTGGGTGACCGGTCATCGTGTCCCAACTTTCTGGGTTGTGCAATCTGTTTGGCTTATTGCTTCCTGCTGAAGGATAGGAAAGCGCTTTGCTTGGCTATCTCTGGTGCTTCCAGTTTGATGCTAATGCAGCTTGCTAGCTTCAGGGAGGACAACACGTGCCCCTGGAGTTAAAGAGCATTAAGTGTTGCCACTGAACATGATGAGGATAGGTCCCTTCCCTGCAGGCATGGTGCTTTTCCTGCCAGAGATCCTGGTGCGAACTAACCTGGGGAGACCAAATGTGAAGAGAGCGCAGCTCAGCTGAACCCTGCGTGCTTGGATTTCCCTTTCTCATGTTTTCCTTTGCCAGCTTGGCCCATTCTGTTTTCCCAGTTTGCGGTGCTGTTTTTGTAACAGTGTGACCCATTACTTTCTGGTTTGCTGGTAACAGCAAAGCATGGGGAGGATCCTCACCTCTCTGCTTCATTCTTTATTCTGACAGAAAAACCATTTCCTGTTTTTATTGGTGAGGATTTTTTACAGTTTTCTCTCTTGTGCAGGCTTTTTTTTCTCTCCCTTACTTTAGGAGTTGTAAAGGACACTTCACCTGTGTCCTTTACAACTAATTAATGCTCCCCTTCTGCCTGCCCTCGTGTTGTCGGCCCAAACGACTGGTTTCTGCTTCACTGCCAGGTGCTTCTACCTGAACTGCGCCTGGTGTTGTGCATACACATAGAGGGGCAATAACCTGTCCTCAGAAAGCAAACAGTTAAACCAAGTGGAAAAAAAAAAGCACTCTCCCAGATGGGAGAACAGAGAGGTAGGACACCATGGCTGTACAGGGCAGCTTCAGATAGCCCTGATGGCGCAATCGTAAAATACATAAGAAAAGCCACCCAGCTTCTGGTGCTGGTGTTTCTGCTCAGCACTGTGACAGCTCAGCCTTCAGCCATGCCACAGCCGCTCTCCATCCCAGCCGGGAGCAGAGGTTTGTTCCGGAGAGGTGAGCAGAGCTTGGCGACCACCATCAGCCGAATGCCTTTCTCCTGAACACACATCTCCCTCTTCCCTGTTTTCCTGGTGCAAGAGCTGGTTTGCATGTGCGGGGTGTGGAGCTGTGCATGGCTCTCTGCTGCCCTCTCCTTGGGAGAGGAGCAGCAGGACGCTGAGGAAGGCAGCCAGCCTGCAAAGCACACCCGATGGTGTATCTATACTGAGGGAGGCACATCCTGTGCAATGGAAGGGTAAGAGCAAGGACCCCACCATGCTGATCTTCTAAGTGTGGCAGAGGACCTCTCCCTGCACCTTTTTAAAAGGTGTTTTCCCTGCTGGTGCTCATTTTCATTGAATCATAGAATTGTTTAGGTTGGAAGATCTAGTCAAACCATTAACCTAACACTGTCAAGTCCACCACTAAGGCATATCCCTAAGTGCCACATCTACACATCTTTTAAATACCTCCAGGGGTGGTGACTCAACCACTTCTCCAGGCAGCCTGTTCCAATGCTTGATAACCCTTTTGGTGAAGAAACTTTTCCTAATATCCAATCTAAACCTCCCTGGTGCAGCTTGAGGCCATTTCCCCTTATCCTATCACTTGTTAGCTGAGAGAAGAGACCGACACTCACCTTGAACAATCCATATGATGGATTAAATTATCATTAGGTCACATAACTTGATGAGAGAGGAGATCTAACATTAATTCTCAACAACTGTTTCTCGTCTGAAAACAAAATATCCACAGACACTGCTGAAAGGCAAAGCTCTCTGGGACCTGAACTTGCCGGCTTCCAACTGGACAGTGGAGGACGTTGCCTATTTCCTGTCAAACCATCCGGAAGACTTTGAGACAGCAAATGACTCAAGGTATACCTGGGTGGATGCCTTCAATGAGACAGACCGGGCTATCCAGACCATCTCCCGCTTCATGGAGGTGAGATCCTGCTAGTGTGGGAAAAGAGCTGGGGGAGGGCAACAGCTTGGTCTCCAGTCCTGTGATGGGGTGTTCCTGGAAAGGGAAGATAGATGTTCCTCAGTCTATGTTCAGTAAACGACTAGGCTTTAGTAGGTCTGAGTGCGGAGCATGTTAGAAAATCATTTATTCAGGTGCCTAAATACAGATATTGGAACCTAACTGTAGGCCTTGTTCTTGAAGCTCTCACTTCAGCCATTACATGTGGTTTCCCACCCTGCTGTTACCGGATGACTGAGAGCTGCTGCTTGCTTTGGCAGCGTAGCAGCTCATGTTTCGATCTAGGGTTTTAGCTGGGGGCTGTGGTGAAGCTAGCAGCTGCTTTAAGCTGAGGAAGGCATAGTGGGTAAGGAAACTTGGTCTATTTGTTGCTTGATCATCTTGGCAGATGAGTGCAAACAGAAACAGGCGTTGGCCTGTCAGAGACCTGGTCCAAAGCCTTCAGGTCTCTCCACTGATTTTTAGAGTTTTGAATCAGACCTGGTTCATTGGTAACAGAGGAAATATGGAAACCAATGCTTGGATGGGATCCTGTAGCTTGTACTGCAATGCTACCTAACTTCTTGTCCAGAAAATATCTTTGCTGAGGTATTTCTCAGTGGTACAGGTTTGACTGACAGGTGACCACCAAGCAGGAAAAAATGACATGTCTGGAAACTTGTTGGGCTACGCTGAGCCATTGCAAAGTAGTCCAGCACTGCAGCATTTTCTTGGGCATGGCATTACCATTGCAGAGTTCTCCTCTTTTCTCCCTCCCAAACATAAACAAAGTACATCCTGGTTTGGCAACTTACCTCAGAAATGCTTTCAA
This sequence comes from Tauraco erythrolophus, assembly GCF_009769465.1. Taxonomy (NCBI): domain Eukaryota; kingdom Metazoa; phylum Chordata; class Aves; order Musophagiformes; family Musophagidae; genus Tauraco; species Tauraco erythrolophus. Next base: position 62,077,579 of record NC_141496.1, read on the forward strand.
ATCTGTCCCTGTCTAGTGTGTCAACTTGGACAAACTGGAGCCTGTGGCCACAGAAGTCCGGCTTATAAACAAGTCCTTGGAGCTTCTGGATGAAAGGAGGTTCTGGGCTGGCATAGTCTTCACTGAAGTAGCTCCTAACAGCGTAGAGCTCCCTCAACACGTAAAATACAAGATACGCATGGACATTGATAATGTGGAGAGGACCAACAAGATCAAGGATGGGTGAGTCCTGACATCCTGCCTGATGAACAATTTCTTATGGATGATGTGGTGGTGAGGTCTAATGGAAAGGCCTTGTTCCCTTGGTTGCAGGTACTGGGATCCTGGTCCCCGTGCTGACCCCTTTGAGGACATGCGCTATGTTTGGGGAGGCTTTGCCTACCTGCAGGATGTGGTGGAACAGGCCATCATCAGGGTGCAGACAGGCACGGAGAAGAAGACAGGAGTTTATGTGCAGCAGATGCCCTATCCATGTTATGTGGATGACGTGTATGTATGCAGGCTGCTTTGAAAGCTTCTGGAAGGATTGTGGCTCAGGAGGCATGGGCTTTTGTCAGGGCATGGTTTATGTTCCTACTATCAGTGGAGGAGCAATCTCCTTAGTGTTCCTAATTCCTGAAATTAAGGCACCTGCGTGAAGGATTTAGAATATGTAATGACTTACACAGTCTTTCCCAGGAGAAGGACCGTCTGTACAGGACTTTCACATGCAGAGTACATTCCTGAGATGTGACAATATCCACAAACTTGATACAGGCAAAAATAGCACTGGGGAAAAAGTAGAGATCTGGTTGCAGGAGAGAGGAAAAAGGACAGCTGAGCGCAGTTGCCAGGAAAGGCAGGTCTTTGCACCCACTTTTCCACTGAGCAGCAGTTGCAATTCCAGCTCCCACTCTGTGCTGGTGTGCTCTAGACCCATCAGCCCCACCTCATGGTGAGACGCTGATCCTGTGTCTCTGTACATGAGCTGCGATGTGCAGTGAAGCCTTAGCCATCACCATGCTCTGCTAGCCCTTGAGCAGTACCTGAAGTTGCAGTGATGTTTCTCACCCTGTTCTCCTGGCCTGTTTCCTTTATTCTCTCAGATTTCTGCGTGTCATGAGCCGCTCCATGCCTCTTTTCATGACTCTAGCCTGGATCTACTCAGTGGCTGTGATAATTAAGGGCATTGTGTATGAGAAGGAAGCCCGACTGAAGGAGACTATGAGGATTATGGGACTTGACAATGGCATCCTTTGGCTAAGCTGGTTCATAAGCAGCCTCATCCCTCTTCTGATGAGTGCAGGCCTGCTGGTGCTTATCCTTAAGGTGAGTTGACTGATTTGGTCTATGGCAGCAGAATCTAGAGCCTTCAGAGCCTACTAAGCAGTAGTCTGCACTGGCACACAGGGGAGGAGTTAGTGAGTGCGAGTTGATGAGCAACTTTTTGCGAACAGGGTTTTGGAATAAAACAGGGCTGAATGGCTGACAACAGCAGGAGGGGCTGTAATAGATTTAGTGCTCTTGAAAAGGTGCCTCTGATCTTGCCTCACTCTGGGAAGGCTGTTGTGCAAATTGCAGCAAGCCTAGCCTCCCATGAGCCGCAGCTCTGCCGACTTGCTTGTACTAGAGTCACCTTGGAGAGTCCTTTCAAAGCCTGATGCACCTGTTGTTCTCCTTTCCAGATGGGGAACCTGCTGCCTTACAGCGACCCTAGTGTGGTGTTTGTTTTCCTCTCCATCTTCGCTGTTGTGACCATCCTGCAGTGCTTCCTCATCAGCACCGTGTTCTCCAGGGCCAACCTGGCGGCTGCCTGTGGGGGCATTGTCTATTTCACACTGTACCTGCCTTATGTGCTGTGCGTTGCCTGGCAGGACTATGTCAGCTTCTCACTGAAGATCTTTGCGGTGAGTCTTGAGGAGACTGTCCTGGGTACTGGGGCTCCACCAGTATGGCACTCAGCAGCTCTCTAGCTGGACACTGATAACAGGGTGAGAAGTGGCAATAGGAGGATAATATTCGAGCATGAGAGGCTATCAGGGCTGAGCTTGGTGAAGAGATTGACTGAACCTGCTAGGATCTGCTGGGAGGGCTTTGTTGGCTTTGGTAGTAGAAGTAATTCAGGCAGACTAAGCTGCCTGGACCTCTGTATGCTCTGATGCTGTACCACCAGATATGCAGGCTGAAGGAACCAGCTGCCTTTCCTCTATACAGCACTTCTTACCTGTCTGGAACAGGTGGCTGTTAGTGGTCTCTGCTGTCATGTAAATTGCCAAGAGCAAGGGAAAGAAAATAGGGAAACAAAGGATCTTGGTGATGGTCCAGCAGAGACTTAGACACTTAGACCTTGCTTCCTTGCCAGAGCAAAGGCTCAGTTTGCCACTCCCTCTCTGAAAATAGTCTTGCTCCGTAGACCCTTGGCTTTTCTTGTAAGGCTTCTGGACCATGTTCCTTACGGACGCGAGCTGCCCAGTTGGAGAGTAGTTGTGAAAAACTGAATGCATGTTCATGCCTCTCATTTGCAGAGCCTGCTGTCTCCAGTAGCCTTTGGCTTCGGTTGTGAGTATTTTGCACTCTTTGAGGAGCAAGGAGTTGGTGTTCAGTGGGACAACTTCTTTGAGAGCCCGTTGGAAGAAGATGGCTTTAGCATCACCACATCTGCTGTCATGATGTTGTTCGACACCTTCCTATACGGGGTCATGACCTGGTACATTGAGTCTGTCTTCCCAGGTGAGGTCTGCTTCTGAGGGAGAATCATGTCTTCACACTTTTAAATAGATCCTTTCACCCTGCTCATTTGCCAAGGTGCGAATTTGGCCTGTTTTTAAGCAGAGCTGCAGAAAGGTCATGGAGGAAAACCACAGACCAGCACCACACTGAGGTTGTTGCTGCTAATAGTGGTGACTGTTGCCCAGCACAGAGGCTGTGCTCCGTTGTGGTGATGGTGGAGCTAGTCCCAGAAGCTTTGCTGCACTTCAGCTGTTCCCTCCTCTGAAGTGCTGTAGGGGAAGAGTTTAGAGTATCAGCACCGCATGTGGATGCTTAGCACCTAGCACAGGGCTTTTAACCCTAAAGTGAAGTCTGGGAAAAGAGATGTCTCTTACCCGCAAAGTCTGGCAGCGTCTTCATCAAGTAAGATCTCTTCTTAGTCCTGTCTAACCTAGGGGCTTGCTGCGGGTGGAGTACTTCCCTTCTAGTCTTGAAAGCTGATATAAGAAAAGAGACAGATGCAGTCCGGCTCATGTAATGCTTTTCTCTTTAGGCCAGTATGGGATTCCCAGGCCCTGGTACTTTCCTTTCACAAAATCCTATTGGTTTGGCGAGAAACCACAGGACAGGCAGCACCTTCATCCTGACCAGAAGGGGTCTTCGGAAGGTAAGTGCTGAACACAGTCTTTCTTTCTGCAGTGAAGTCTTGTGGTCTGCCTTTTTGAAAGTAAAGTCCAAGGACAGCAGGACTGGCATGGCTAAGGTGAAATTGGTCATCCATTTGTTATCACAGTTAGGGTATGCTGATCAGGTGAGTGTATCCAGATGAATCCAAGGTACTTTGCCCACTTGAATGCAGTGGATACTGCAGCCTCATGTAGTTGAGAATTCCTCCCGTTTTTGCCAACCCTGGTGACACTGGAGATCTCAAAATCCCAGATGAGCCCAGTAGAGAGAAAATAGCTAAAGGACAACTTCTGTGAGAGGTTCCTGCCCCTGAGGAAGAGATGTGGTCAGTTCTTCATATAACTCATTCATCCTTGGATCTCCACAGATCTGGGGGAATGTGATGTTTGTTAGAATTCTCGCATGGTTGCTGTTAAAACCTATCGTATGTTTCTCTACTTTGCTCTGTTTTATTCTAGTCTGCAAGGAGGAGGAGCCTATGCATCTGAGCCTTGGTGTTTCCATCCAGAACCTGGTCAAGGTTTATCGTGATGGCAAGAAAGTTGCTGTAGATGGTCTCACACTGAACTTCTATGAAGGACAAATCACCTCCTTTCTAGGACATAATGGAGCAGGGAAAACCACTACTATGTAAGAAAAAAATAATGCTTTAAGACAGTGGGGGAAGCGACTGAATACTGCGGGTCCTCTCAATATGGTAGAGGTAGCTGTACAACTGCGATGTGCTAACTGGTGCAGACAAGGGTGCCCCACTGATCTCAGTGGAGCTCTGCTGATTTTACCCTGCTTGTGCAGCTGCCTCAGAAGATGCACAGATACAGGAGATTGAAACTGGAGGTAGTTGAGGTTGAAGCTGTGCTGGATGAATCTACTGGCAGCATTTTTTTAGTAATACCATTTGTGATTCTGCCTTCCCAGTGCAAGGAAACGAGTTGGGGCTGAAAGGATGAGAAGCTTTTAGAGGAAAAAATATTTCCTTCCAGCAGACTTATGTTGGTGTGCTTTGATCACTGTTAAAACCATTGGAGCTGATTTTTTTTTAATCCATTAGTGAGATGTTTCTTAGACTACTCCTGGTGTCGAAGTTCCCTAAGGCTTTCACCCGCTCTTCATACATCCATCCCAGCATGTGCAGCAGCCATTTACTAGTGGTGCAACCTGTTTATCTGTTGTGTTTGTCCTTCAGGTCCATCTTGACTGGCTTGTTCCCCCCAACCTCGGGTACAGCTTTCATCCTGGGCAAAGATATCCGCTCTGAGCTCAGCATCATCAGGCAGAATCTGGGTGTCTGCCCACAACACAATGTGCTGTTTGACTTGTGAGTAGCACCTGTGAGACACAGGGCTGGTGTTATTCAGCAGACGTTTGGGTTCTTTAGGAGACAGTAGTGTGCTTTCAGCTAGAACAGTCCTGTCTTTGTTTGTGTGCAGGTGGTGTGAGTGGTGCAAGGATGTTCTGTTTATTAACATGTTTGTACGTGCCTGTGAATTACCAGTGAGAGCCTACACTTTCATGTATTGTGTCTCTTTAAAGAAATCTACTCCATTAAACTTAACTAGGCCAAATGTTTCCCCAGTGCCAACTAATTTGGGATGTTTAGAGTACTCTGCCAAGCACCCTTAAAGGAGGATTGTTCACATTGGTGCTGAATAGCCGCACCCTGAAATCAGGCCCAGGCTAAGCACATCTAGTCTGTAGCTCCTTCCTGAAGCCTTACCCTTAGATGTTTTCCTGAGCGGACAAACATGCCTGTTGTAATGCTAATGCAAGGGATGAATCCTAGCATGGTGTTATCACCTGTGCCCTGAGCCTGCTCCTGTTCCCTAGGCTGACTGTGGAGGAGCACATCTGGTTCTACGCTCGGCTCAAAGGGCTGCCAGAAAAGAAGGTGAAAGAGGAGATGGAGCAGATGGCAATGGATGTCGGTTTGCCACACAAACTGAAAGCTAGGACAAGCAAACTCTCTGGTAGGTTCAGCTGCTTTTACGTTTCTCAGCTGCTTCCTCAGCTCCAGAAAAACTCTCTCCGTTTTCACAGAGTCTGCATCATGGACCTTGGTTAGATCCTCCAATTAAATATAGACTATCACAAAGTGAAGCACTTCAGGAGATGAGTTATTTATCAAGTACCTAATCAATGTGTCTTAGTAAAAATCTTATACTATCTTTTGCTATCTAATGGCCATAACAAGTCACTCACTTTCTCAGAGAATTTTGTAATTGTTTCCATCATGACATAGTCCAGCTGCATGTGATATGTGTTCTCCAAACACTTACTAATATGTTTGGGTTTTATGGATTTAGCTGAGAGTGGCTCAGACCATAATGTCCAAGTCTCTTGCTGTTTGTGAACCATACGTGCATTTCTTGCGTTAACTTCTGCTTCTTCAGTTGACATCCTGGAGTGTCCCTCCCCTTTGTTCAGGAGCAGCAGAATTCCCAGTATCAGTCTGTACCAGACAGTTGAGCAACTGAGGCTCCTTTGTCTCTGACTTAACTGTCACCACAGACTGCATGTTTGGCCTTGGCAAAGGAGAGCAGATGGCCACAGGTTGGCTTTAGTACTGGAGAGTGTAATATAATTCCTTGCTGCTGCCTCTGGCACACTTCCACAGGAGGGGTGTCTCTTGGGCACCTATTTCTACAGCTCAAGCTCTGGAGACCTATGCTCCAGATCCTCAAACACAGTTAGGCTTCCAGGCTGGTGACTAGCTACTTCTGATGTTGAGATAGTACGAGTCACTTAAGGAAGAAATTGCAAAGTGTGGTTTCTTGCAGTAGGAGGACAGTCAAAAGACTCCACTGAAAGAAGACCATCCAGATGAATTATCACCTGTCCTGAAGGTGATGGGACCCTGAAGACCTGAAATAGTAGCAGTGCTTGGTCTTCTCAGTATGCAATTCTGCTTTCTCTTGGAGAGCTCATTGTCCCCTGTGCTGCAGCTATTGCTGTTCCCCTCATCTCTGCATTAGCCTGATCACCTCTTTCTTCTTGTGCCTGTCAGGTGGCATGCAGAGAAAGCTCTCAGTCGCCTTAGCCTTTGTTGGTGGCTCCAAGGTTGTCATTCTGGATGAGCCCACAGCTGGGGTGGATCCTTATTCTCGCAGAGGAATATGGGAATTGCTTCTGAAGTATCGGCAAGGTATGTGGTCTTTTTCTCTACTCCTAATGAATGTGTCATGGAAAGCAAAAGAAAATAGTCTGATTCATGACTGTTCTCAAAATGGCAATGTGTTTTTGCAAATCTATTGTTGCCTGTGCTGAGGAAGGAACAAAGAGCATGCAGGACAAGGATGTTGTAATCTCTCATCTGTCCTCCTTTCTCATCCTGTTCATGTCAGAACTCATGAACAAAGTTTCTCGCTGGGTTGTGATGGCAGTTAAAGTCAGGAATTCACCCTTGGTATTCAGCAGTGTCCGGTTCTGCTTTATGCAACCAGCCTTGCTGACATGAAATTAACTGGCCTTTGGATATGACGAAGGCCTGCAGATAGTGGGGAGAATAAACCCATGACAGCAGTTGTGAACCTTCTCCGTACTGCTAAGCTCATCTAAAGGAGCCTGGTCTTGTGGCATCAACTTCCCATCCAACTTCATGGCAAGATCCAGATGATTGTGGCTTTGGCTTGGGAACACAAGTATGGTTGACTTACCAGCAATGGCTTCCCTTGCTTTTTTTCCAGGTCGTACTATCATTCTCTCCACGCACCACATGGATGAGGCAGACATTCTGGGGGACCGCATTGCCATCATTTCTCACGGCAAGCTCTGCTGTGTTGGCTCTTCTCTCTTCCTGAAGAACCAGCTGGGGACAGGCTATTATTTGACCCTGGTCAAGAAGGATGTGGATTCCTCTCTGAGCTCCTGCCGAAACAGTAGCAGCACAGTGTCCTATCTGAAAAAGGTACAGCTGACCCTTCCAGCTCATATTCATTCTTCCTTCATGAAATCTTAGGCTTATGGGAAGCAGCAGCTAAGATTTTACATGGTACAATGTCTCAAAGAGACATACCTTATTCTTTAAAAGAAGCATTATTTGCCTTTATGGGCAGCTATGCCAGATGTCTGGTTAAACTGTTTCATGGTACGTATATCTCCGTAATAGTTTATTTCAGTGCCGCTGGTCCAAAGCTGATTGGCGAGATACAGAATAGATGAAGTGCACACTTTTGTAACACTCACTTCTATAACTGTGACTTCTTGTATTTTAGCCCTTTGCAGTGGTATGTCACCATTACTTTCTGACTTTTCTCTGGAGAATCCAGCATGTTGCAGCATCTGGTTGGAGATACCTAGAGCGTAGCATCTGGTGGGCCCTTTTTTGAGTAAACAGCAGAAAACAATGATTGTCTTCTCTTTTGTGACCAGGATGACAGTGTTTCCCAGAGCAGCTCTGACGCTGGCCTTGGCAGTGACCATGAAAGTGACACACTGACAATAGGTGAGGCTTGGAAAAGAATGACATTCAGTGACAATGAGATTCAGTGTCAGTGCTGGCACTGCTCCATCTTTGACCCTCAACAACTACCTTAACCTTGTGCCCCTGTGTAGCTACATTCTTGGGACAATTATTAAATTCACAGAAGTGGTGTTTTTAAATCCGTAAATATTGGAACATTTTTCTTTAGTGAGTCATTTTGGGTTTAAGCTGTCCTGAGATTTAATAACCAAAGATTATATAGTTGCGGCCTCTTAGCAATACGTAATGTTTGCTGGTGAACTGTGCATCAATGACTTGCTGGGCTGCCAGTAGCATGTAAAAGCTCTCACAGATTCTGCAAATAAGAATAGGCAGACCTGGGTCTAAGCTTTCGTCCAATTTTGTGTTAAGTGTAAAAAGAAACCAGATTTTCAATGGAAATGAGCTGCTTTCCAGAGATGTCTGATTTTTCCCTCCTTTCCTTCTGGCACGGTTTTTCAGACTGAGCTCTTCTTTTTACATAATAAGCAGTAACAAGATGAACACCATCTTCTCCTTTCGGTTCTTCTAGATGTCTCTGCAATTTCAACTCTCATTACAAAACACGTTCCTGAGTCCAGGCTGGTGGAGGACATCGGCCATGAGTTGACCTATGTCTTGCCGTACAAGGCTGCTAAAGAGGGAGCTTTTGTGGAGCTGTTCCATGAAATTGATGACCGTCTCTCTGATCTTGGCATTTCCAGCTATGGCATCTCTGAAACCACCCTGGAGGAGGTGAGTGAGCCGAAGATTCTCTTTTGACTTAAACTGGGCAAAATGAATCATAGCAGAAATAAGAACAAGACAGAGTCTTGTCTCTTCCTGTAAACATTTATTGTGGAACAGGCAGCTTTGATTTCTCTCCAAAATGGATTGTCTTCTGCTCTGTTCAAGAGTGTGCTCATGAAAGTGTGCATTAAAAACTGAAACGTAGTACAGGCAAGTATTGACAGGTCCTTTGTACTCAGTTGCACTTTGCTGAGATATCATGTGAAAAATTGGCCTCCAGTTCGGCTTCTAATGACTGTGTAAACACCTCTGAGGTATTTTGAAAGATGCCTTGTGCTGCACTCAACTGGAAACATACATTTCAGCTCTGGAGACTGGACTTTACAGAAAAAACTTAGACGTATGCCTTTATTAGGGGTGTTTTTAGGGTTTGTTTCTTGTGGCTGTGTTCCAACTGAGAAGTCTCCCTTTCTTTTGTCACAGCAGGGTCATGTACTTTATCCCCTGTTCATGTGAAATATTTTTTTTTTTTTATATATATAATGACAAGGGAAACTGAAACAGTGGTGGTGTCACTTATTGAGGTTTCCCTCTAGGTCCTCCCACAGTTGTGAAGGCCTGGGCTGCTATCTGCAATTGGAAAATGTTTTTTTTTCTGGCTTGGGAGAGCCCATGGGACAAGCTCCACAAAGGTGCCTATTCAAGTGTGAACAGGAATGTGAGCACTGTCAAACTGAGAGGAAGATGAGATTCCCCAAATTTAGTAATTAGGTCTTTAACTTTGACAGGGGAAAGAGTTTGTGTTTGAGATGAACTGAGAACTGACATTGGAAAGGGGGAATGACTTGTGTGTGGTTACAGGCTGACTGCTGGAAGCTGGAGTAAAGCTCCAAAGTCCATGTCTTCATCACGCCAGGATTAAAACCTGTATCCTCTGTTCCTGTGCTGCATCTATCAGTCTTGTGCTCTCTCATGGCATCTCCTGAAGCAGTCTCCACAATATCACTCCTCTTCTAATTTTCACTAATGCTTACTGTTGCTTTTCAGATCTTCCTGAAGGTGGCTGATGATAGTGGTGTGGATGCAGAAACCTCAGGTGAGTGTAGTTGTCTCCTACAGTGTTGGAGGGAACGTCAAGGGGAGGTACCCTTTTGTATGGTATTTATGCTGTTTAAGCACAAGGCTGACCAAGTCTAGATATTTCAGGAGTAAAAATCTCAGTGCAGGGCTTAGCACCAGGGGAATAAAGAGTTTAGTAGATATCTCAAATGAGGAGCATTCCTGTTGTCACCAGCCTTGGGCAGGTGGATGACCTTTGTGTATGGCAGCAAATCCAGCTACACAGCAATACATGCTAAGCTGTGACAGGTTCCTGTTTCAGACTGAACTGGAACTCTGCTGTGCTAATATTTTTAATGACCTAAAATAGCTGTTCATGGCATACTTAATGCATGCTTTTATATACTGTTAACTTCTGTTGACTTAATAGTAACGTTTATTTTTTAATAGTGGAGAGTTTCTAGTGTTTGAGTGTATTGTGAATTACTTGACTGATGCTATTTTCTACTCTGAGGAATAGAAAAACTCCTGACAGGGTCAGACTGCAGTAGAGACTTTCTCTTTCTGAGAGCAGCTCACTGCACTAAATGCTTGTGCCAGCATTTCCTGATAAACTAGTGCTAGCAAATTGCACTTGGAGTCATATGCATATTAAGTGAGAATTTTCTTACAGTGAGAACAGCCTGCCATTTCCATGGCTAAACGAAAAAAAAAAAAAAAAAAAGGTGTCCAGTGCACTGGAAGAAGCTTCTAGGACAGCACACAAAATGACCCTTGCAGAATGATAGTCTTAGTTTTACTTTCTTAGTTTTACTTTTACCTGCACTGAAGTTACTCCAGATCAGCTCCTCAATTTGCAAGTAGAAGACATGTAAAATGAAAATGATATTGCTTTGTTTTTTCTGGGGCTAATTTGAGATTAACTGAAGCAGTTCAGCTAATTGTAATTACATTATTTTCAGACGGGACATTGCCAGCAAGAAGGAACAGGCGCGTGTTTGGAGACAGACAGAGCTGCCTTCGTCCGTTTACAGAAGATGATGCATTTGATCCTAATGATTCAGATGTAGATCCAGGTATTGCTGGGGCTCAATCCTGTTTTCTTCTTGTGAATACTCTTTAGTATTATAAATACTGCAGATCATAAGGCTGAGACTGTCCAAGGAGTGGTGCTTTAATTGCCTTCAGGAGTAGGGGGCAGCGCAGTATCCATAGCCTGCTCGGTCCTCCTGTCAAGGCTCAGGATGATAAGGGTGAAAGTGCATTCGTGTGAATTTCCGTTGCTGTCTCTGCTCACTGCTTGCCTTTTTTTTTTTGATGAGTGAGAGTAGCTGCTCCAGCTGTCACCCTGCGTCTCCAGCACAGAAGTGCCTGGAGAACATCTCGGTGAGCTTTTGAATGAGGGTCATTTCTTCTTGCTAGCAGAATCCAGAGAGACAGACCTTCTCAGTGGCGTGGATGGGAAAGGCTCCTATCAGATGAAGGGCTGGAAGCTCACCCAGCAGCAGTTCATGGCTCTGTTGTGGAAGAGGCTGCTTATTGCCAAAAGAAGCCGGAAGGGCTTCTTTGCACAGGTGAGAGCACCTAATGTGCAGGGTTCAGAGTTGAAGGTGGGCAGAAAACCTCAAAGGAATACAGATAACCAAAACTGTTGCTTACTGCACATCTGAGCAAAAAGGGGCTCTGCAAGTGAAAGAAGTTACGTGATAACCAAGTGATGACAGTGTCCTTGCACAGCAAGGATGCAGCTGAGGTTCAAATCCAAATTTGGCCTTGAGAGCAGGATTTGCAGGCTGGATTCTCTGCATCCCAAGTGAGTGCCCCGATGGAATGCCAGGATAGGTCTTGCATTGGTGTCTAGCAGTGCCTTAGTGTAAATAGCAAAGACTTTCCTGAGAAACTTTGAAAAAGTTTTGATCCATTAAGTGACTCGCAGGTAGCTCCTGATGCCTGTGGGAGCATTCGCTTTAAAAAGGGCTTTCTCCTTCTGTGCAATTTCAGATTGTGCTGCCAGCGGTCTTTGTGTGTATTGCTCTCATGTTCAGCCTGATTGTTCCTCCCTTTGGGAAGTATCCTAGCCTGGAATTACAGCCCTGGATGTATGATGAACAGTACACTTTTATTAGGTATGTTTCTTGTCACCTAGAAATGGTGCTAAATCCTACAATTCTGTTCTTCTCTGCAAATGTCAGTTACTGAGTTCCTTTCCAAGTTGTTTAGATGAGTTTTCTGTGCTTAGCTCAGAAACACATCTTAATAAACTCCTAGTATTTTCTTTTTGGACCTTTAAATGCCAACTGTAACTACTGGTAAGGTCATACCTATTTCTGAATGGTGCTATGACTCTAGTAATACTGGACAAAGACCAGGATTGTGTGTGTGCTCCTAGGCCAAGCATTCTTCAAAGGGAAATCACCCATATCCTTTTCCTGAGCTCTTTCACTGAGCTCTCACCCATGCTGTGATGCTGCTTTTGCTGTGTGCGTGTTATCCCACTGACCTGATAGTGTATCTACTGTACTCATAGCAACGATGCTGCAGAAGATGCAGGCACTCAGAGACTTTTGGACGCCCTTCTCAATAAGCCTGGTTTTGGGACACGCTGCATGCTGGGACACTCCATCCCGTAAGTGGAACTTCAGGCTGGGAAGAAGCCCAGCCTCAGCTTCTGGTCACCCAGTAGATTTAGCTGGCTTTAGAGAATGATAGTCATGCATGGCCAGAGCAGGATTTAGGCCAAAGAGTTGCAATTACATTCAATTTTTCTGCTCGGGACCTTTTAGAAAGTTACTAGCCCTCAGCATGGTGAGGGAGTGAGATTTGAGTGCAAGTCCTTACTGACAGAAATGGTAAAGAGACAGTAGTCCCTCTCTCAAATTACTATTTGGTCCTGAACGTGGAAAAGGACCTAGCTGTGTTGCTGTGTGTTGTTGACTGTAGCTATTCCCATTCTACAATCCTGTGTTTCTAGCTGCACTAGAAACCTAGGTTAGCACCTCCACAAACACCCGCAGAAAGAGTGGAAAGCCAGATAGCACTGATGGTGTTACCTAGCTCTGCCACTGACTTGCTGCATGGCCTTGGGTAAATCACTGAAGATCCAGGCTGTGAGTGCAGAAGGGATATACAGTCTGGGATAATGTGTCTCTAGCCTGGAGGAACTGCAGCTCATGTTCACAGGATGATGAGGAGGAGTGCAAGGGGCCCTATGTGCTGGCCAGTGGTGGAAAATAAGCTGTATCCTGCAAAACAGACAAAGGACCTCGGTTACTCCATCCACAGGGCATAGGGAGGAGGCTGCCTTAGGGAGGAATAGTATTCTGGTGCCTCAAGGGCAGAAATGTCATCCACAAAATGACTGTCTGCTATGATCTTGGAGTCATAGAATATCTCTAGTTAGAAGACACCCATAAGGATCATTGAGTCCAACTCAAGGCTCCTCTCAGGACTGCTTCAAACTAAACTGTGACTAAGAGCATTGTCCAAATGCTCCTTAAACTCTGGACACTGTCTGCTGGGAATGACTCAAATAAAGCACTCGTGCTGCAGAGAGAGTGAAAAGAGAGGAGTGTCCAGCACTACTCAGTTTGGGCTAACCTCAGTCTCTGGCACTGGAACCTGTTGCCAGAAGCTGCAGAGCCTGGTCTGTTACTCTGAGCTGTTTTTCCAGTGAGGTCAGGCTCCTTTGAAAAACAGCCTGCCTCTTCTGGGGACTGTGGTGTCTGTTATTTAAATGGCTTGTAAGCAAAGGTCATCATAGTTGGTTTAATAACTACGTTTGCCTTGCCTCTTTCCTGACACAGAGACACTCCTTGTACTGTGGGGCAGAGGGAATGGACCACCGCTTCAGTCCCAGACTCAGTCCTGGACATCTTCTCAAAAGGCAATTGGAGCATGGAGAACCCTTCCCCATCTTGTGAGTGCAGCAATGAGAAGATCAAGAAGATGCTGCCTGTGTGCCCCCCTGGTGCAGGCGGGCTGCCACCCCCACAGGTAGGAAGGAGGGAGCGCTCCGGGAGAGCGGAGCAGCTGGATGTGATTCTTGCGTGCAGCACTGCACGCAGCTTGTTTGACTCGGCATCTGCACTTTCTGATGGACGTTTGTCTGTGTTTTCCCTGGCGACGCCAGCGCGAGCAAGACACTGCTGACATCCTCCAGAATCTGACAGGCCGCAATATATCAGACTACCTAGTGAAGACCTACGTGCAGATCATTGGGAAAAGGTAGCTGTTGAACACATCCTCTCCCTTCCCTCCCCACCCAATGCTGCTTGCTGTGTGGGTAACGCTGCACAGATAGGCGAATAGGCCTGGGCAACCCAAACTCTTCGGCAGTGGGCCAATACCCACTCAGCTCCTCACACTGTCCTGATCCACAGCTCAGGTGGTGTTTCTGCTTTATTAGTGATGCTGTGGCAGCTCTGAGGGGACTGTCCTGAGCCTTGTAGGCAGAGTACGGGGAAAGTCTGGGCACCAACCCTAGGGATTACACCAAAGAGGAGTGTTGGGACGTAGGACAGATGTGAGAGGCTACAACACTCTTTTCCCTGGCCCTGTGCCTGCAGCACTTGTAGGTCTGTCTCTCCTCTTGCTCCCCGTATTATACATTGGCTTTCTTTTCTGTCTCTACAGCTTAAAGAATAAGATCTGGGTGAATGAGTTCAGGTGAGTTACTGCCTTTTCTCTAGCTTGTATGTGGTCCATTAACCCTTGAGCACTGTATTAAGCAGGACAGACCCAGCCTGCTTTGCAGTTTGTTTTATGTGACTCTTCAATGCCAAATGTTGGGGGAGCATACTTAAGGATAAAATGGAACAACCCCAGAGCACATCACTGGAGAGCATGCCTGCTTTATGCAGAGAGCAGTATTGGCTTGAAAAGATTTGCAAGACCAGCCTATTGATACTCCATCCTGGGAGATGCTCTTCTTCCAAGCAAGGGAAACAGGGAGGTGTCCTGCTTCGCCTGCACTGGCAGCAGCAGATAACTGCATTCATTAAATGGAACAGCACATTGAGCAGACATAGGACGGATATTTAACCCCAGAAACAAGGAGCAGGAGACATACGGCTAAGCAGCAGTGTAGGAAGATCAAAGTCATCCCTTCATTTAAGAGTGGAGACACTTGTCTTGGATATACTGCAGGAAGAGGAGACATCTGGGAAGGGAGGAGGAGTGGTGTTTTCTGGAGGTCAGTGAGTAGGCCTTAGCATCACATTCTATCTGAACTTTCAGGTATGGTGGCTTTTCCCTGGGAGCCAGCAGTTCCCTCATGCTTCCTCCAAGCCATGAAGTCACTGATGCCATTAAACAGGTGAAGAAAATCTTGGAGCTAGCACAGGTGAGCAGCTGTCCCCCATAAACCTAAGATGCACTAATGTCAAAATCTTGTTACTTGGGAAATGATTTGGAAGCCATAAAATGAGGAGCATGTGATTGTTCACTGCGTCCAGTGGCTTCTCCCCATTGCCTCAGAGCTGGGAGCTCCCAGGCTGGTGTCTGGAAGCAGCAGAAGACTTACGAACATGCTCAGCTGAGGCTTACACAGCCCATGTTGCTGATGCGGATTCTGCCCAACACCAGTTGAAAGCCATTGGGGATTACAGATGCCTCTGAGTGTTTTGTGGCAGGACAGGGTGGGCTGTCTCAGGAAATTAACAAGTGGTTGTCATCTCCTTCAAAACCTCAGTTGAGCCCTCCTATGCTTAATCTGCCTTGGTTCAGAAGAGAATTTGGGCCACTGCTTTCTTCTGAGACTGCCTGTGGGCTGCAGTGTCTCTGAAGGTTGCCTGTGACCTTAGTTAATACTTATTGCTGGGGAAAAAGGAGGCGTAAGGCTGACCTCTCTTACCAGTAGGACTGCAGAAAGGAAAAGAGGGAAGAAAGCTGCAGTTTCTCAGACTTCCTAGCACCTCTGGCTTGGTGCTGTAGAATGGAAAGAGAGCTGTCAGACTTGTGAAAAACATGGTGTGACCTCCACTAGACCTCCAGGACATGAATAAAGGTACTCTCAGATGGGAAGTAACTGTCTCTTTGCTGTTTACAGGGGAGTTCTGGGGATCGATTTCTCAACAGCTTGTCAAGTTTCATGAAAGGCCTGGATACCAAAAACAATGTGAAGGTAAATTAAGCAATCGTCATTGCTATGCTTGCTGTTTGAAGCTCTGGTAACTTGGAGTTGGTTTCAGTTAGCAAAGTCGCAGTAGTTTGCCTTAGACAACTGTGCAGACCAGAGCTCTCCGTGTTTGCTAGTGGAGCAAATATATTCTTGCACGGCTTTCCCCAAAATCTTTCTCTCTTGCAGTCTAGGCCTCAGGCCCAGAAGGAGTTCAGTGTGGGATCAGTGCTAGCTTCCAGCAGCCTCTTGTGGTTATTGAGCAAACTGTATGTTCTGTTCCTGAGCAAACTAGCTGGAAGGATGTGGAAAGAAACTATATGCCCTCAATAGAGGAAGAGACGTGCTGCAGGGCTCAGGAGCCTGTTGGGTAGCTGATGTACGTGGTGCCTTTCTGATGCCGGTGTGCTCTTTTGCAGGTGTGGTTCAACAACAAGGGCTGGCATGCCATTGCCTCCTTCCTGAATGTGATCAACAATGCCATCCTTCGGGCCAACCTGCAGCAGGACAAAAACCCTAGTGCTTATGGGATCACCGCCTTCAATCACCCACTCAACCTCACCAAGCAACAGCTCTCTGAAGTGGCTCTGTAAGTCCTGATGTGAACGCAGATGAGTTTTTGCTCATCAGCTGCTGATTACTGGAAACAGGCAACATGGGAGGTTTTAGCCTCTCCGGTGTACACTCAGTGACCTGTGGCATTTAGGCTCTAGTATACTGGCCTTATATTCTATGGTCTAGGCAAGTGGCAACATGTGCTGTTGAGCACTTACTGTTGAACAGCACTGCTGTGCAAGCTTTCTGTATCTTGAGTCCTTGGAAGCTGCAGGTTCTAAGAACCAGTGTAATCTTCAGACCTTCTGCCACACAGGAAATTCCTCTTAGCCATATCCAAAAAGGTGGCTTGCCATGAATATGGTCATTCTTTTGTCCCGAGGTGCTACCTTTTGACTAGGAACTATTGATAGATCCTGTTCAGTTTTGACCACTGTCTCAACCTGGGGGACACACAGTAGTGCACAGGACTTGCTGCACAGAGGCATTGGCTAGTCCACTACTACCACAACCAGAATCAGGACTTACAAACTGTCTGCAGATTCATCCTTCAAATCTTAGAGCAGTGGCAGACAACAGTCAGGTACCTCTGAACTTTAAAACAACACAAAAAAAAAAAACCAAACCCCCAGCAACCTCAAGAAATGCATTAAGTGGGAAACAAAGCGGTGGTGATAAAGAAGGCAGAAAGGAGGCTATTATGCTGAAGTTACCAACCAGTCTCCAGGTTGCACTGCTGTCCTTGACATGCCAACAGGCTGTGTATGTTCCCTTTGTTAGATGGCTGGAGAAAAACCGTGCAGTTAAGTCAGCCTGGTGTGGTCATCCTTTACTCTGCAAAACAAGGGCAGCAGAAGGAGAAACGTTTCTGCACTGCCTTGCATGAGCTGCCTTGTGTCATCTCGAAGGAGCCAGCTCTAGTCTACAAACACTTCACTTTCTTCTTTTTTTTTTTTTTTTCGCCAGGATGACCACCTCTGTGGATGTCCTAGTCTCCATCTGTGTGATCTTTGCCATGTCCTTTGTTCCTGCCAGCTTTGTGGTCTTCCTTATCCAGGAACGTGTCAGTAAGGCTAAACACATGCAGTTCATCAGTGGTGTGAAGCCTGTGATCTACTGGCTGGCCAACTTTGTCTGGGATATGGTAAGGGCTTTGTGACTGCTAACCTGTCCTTCATTCTGTGTTTGCAGGGTGTCTGTTGCACTGAAGTGCAAAGTGCAGTTGAGGGCCAGTGGGCACCACATTAGTTCAGTGAATAACAAATGTGCCTGTGACTCTTGTGTTTACTCTCTTGAGGCAGTGGCTCACCTCTGTGGGACATGGAACACTGAACAGAGGATGGGAGGGCAGTCATAAACTCAATCATCATTTATTACGTAACTTTAAAATACCTGCCCCAAAATGTTTGCTTGTGTAGCCCCTTGTTCTGCTCTGTTAAAAGGAGGTTTTTTCAACCTGTGGTATCCAGGACCTCTGAGAGCTTACTGACTACTTCTAGAGGGACCAAGAAATGTAAATTCATATGTGCTACGTTGTAGTTCACACGTGATTCTCCTAAGAGTCTGCCATTTGGAAACGGCTTTGGGAACACTGAAGAATGTTGAAAACCATTGGTTTGGAGCAGAAAGACACCTTTCACTTTTTTTGTCATCTGGAAACAAATCTAAAGCCATATTTTTCACCTTCTAGTGCAACTACATTGTTCCAGCCACACTAGTCATCATCATCTTCATCTGCTTCCAGCAGAAGTCCTATGTATCCTCCTCCAACTTGCCTGTGCTGGCTCTCCTTCTGTTTCTCTATGGGTAAGGAATTTCTCATCAGAAGGATGACTGGGAAGACTCTTAGACTTTGAAGATGCTTACTGGATGTTGCTGCCTTTCCTCTTGCCAGGTGGTCCATCACTCCTCTCATGTATCCAGCCTCCTTCGTGTTCAAAATCCCCAGTACAGCATATGTTGTGCTGACCAGTGTGAACCTCTTCATTGGCATCAATGGTAGCGTGGCCACCTTTGTCCTGGAGCTCTTCACCAACAATGTATGTTTCCCCAGAAGCTTCTCACTGTCTTAATGCTGCTGCAATCTAGTTCCATGTTGGTCCCATGTTTAGCTTTAGCATCCCGTTGTCCAGAAAGGCTAGCCCCTGGCCTGTACCCATTAGCTACTGGAGTGATTTAAACACAGGTTCTGATAGAAATGGGTTAAAGCCCACTTCAGCAATGTTTGCAGAATAAAGTGAGAAGGGACCTCCTGAGATTGTCTAGTCCAACCTCTGAGCAAGGCCAGCTAGAGCAGGTTGCTCAGGGCCATCAGGTTTTGAACACTTCCAGGGATGGAGACTCCACAGTCTCTCTGGGCAACCTCTTCTGCTCCTCAGTCACCCTTAGGGTGAGAAAAAAAACCCCAACAATTACATTGAAATAGAATTTACTCTATGTTCTTCATGAGGGGCAGTTTCTCAAACTTTTAGCTGCCATCAGTTTTGCCTCCTGTGGTAGATACCTTCTGTATTGGGAACTTAGGCACCTCGCTTCAGTTTTTCTAAAGCCAGATGCCTACTGGGGAAGGTGCAAGGTCCTCTCATGCCTGCATGCAACACAAGATGTCTTAGCAGGCCCTGTTTGACCAGCACTGGTGTGAAGACTTCCTTGTGGGAAGAGGTTGAGGAGACTGTGGGAGTTACCTGTAGATTGTACCACTGCCTGTGGGCAGAAGGGGGCAGTCCTTGATGATGGTCCCTTTTGTTACAAGGCCTGTTTTAGTTCAGTAAAAACATACACATGCTTGAAGTTTAGTGCCTGGCAGAACAGGAGCCTCTCCTCAGGCTGCTGTCTGTCCAACCTGTGGGCTAAGCCAACTGGAAGACAACAAAGGAAAAGGATTAGAGCCTCCAATATGGGATAGGGAGAGGCTACCCAGAGCCACTGAGATAACCAGTTGATGCAAGCACAACTTTCCTGTCTCTTCAACCTGTGACCTTTCTGCATATTTTCATTTGCAGACATTGCCTTTTATACTGTGAGTGTTTGGAGGAATCTCTCCTTTCGTGCAGTTTGCTTGTGTTAATAGCATCTTGAGCAACGCAACAGCACTGACTGTCCAGAGGAGCCATGGCACTGGCTCTTGGAGAGCGTATCTAATCCTTGAATTTTTGTGTAGTTGAAGTGTTGGGGTAGGGAGGGGTCAATCACAACATGAGTCACACTTAACAGGTGGTGGCTGTTTTCTGCTCAGATGGCTCACTGACACTGGATTTTCTTTTAGCAGAAGCTGAACAACATCAATGACATCCTAAAGTCTGTCTTCCTCATCTTCCCCCACTTCTGCCTGGGGAGGGGACTCATTGACATGGTGAAAAACCAGGCCATGGCTGATGCTCTGGAGAGGTTTGGTAAGTGAAATTGTGTATCACAGGGACAGTGGTGTGAACTGAACAGGGGAAAATCAAGCCTGCTCCAGAGGAGCACCCTTTGCTTCTCTGACTTTTCTGGAACGGAAAGTGCACAATTTGCAGCATAGATGTGATCAAAGCTGGCGAGTCTCCACAGCTGTAGTGGTTTTATAATAAAAGGACTGAGGTTCGAGACAAGAACAGAGGGAGCACCCACCAACCATGGTCCTGGGCAAAACAGACTCAGCTTTCTTAAAACCGAACAATTTATTAACAGTTGCTTAAAAAAAAACAAAGGGAAACAAAACTTGAGAGGATAAAGAGAAAACAAGGCCAGATCTTAAAAACGCCTCCCCACCCCTCTTTCCTTTTGTTCCCAGCTCTACCTCCCCACCCCCGGCGGCGCAGGGGGACAGGGAATGGGGGAGTGCAGGTCAGTTCATCCATGTTGTTACTGCCACTCCTTTCTTAAAGGAGGAGGAGTCCTTACACCATTTTCCCTTGCTCCAGTGGATCCCCTACTCACGAGGAAAAAATCCACAAACTTCTCCAGCATGAGTCCTACCCGCAGGACACAATCCTTCCCCATCGGATTGCTCCAGCACAGGCTTTACCACAGTCTCGGATTCCCAGGGAGTTGTGGCCACTCGCTTCAGCGTGGGTCGTCCCACGGACTCTAGATGCCTCACGACCTCATTGTGCATCCCAGGCTCCATTATTAACAGTTACTTGTCGTGCATCCCATGCTCCACGACCTCTCTAAGGCTCAGACATCTCTCCCCTGACGTGGGCTTCTCCACGGGCCGCGAGTGGGTCTCTGCTCCGCCGAGCCCATCTTGGCTGCAGGGGGGCCCCCTGCCATCTCGCCACCAGTTGCAGGGGAAACTCAGCTCTGCACAGCTCCTCCAGCTCCATCTTCACTGACCTGGTGTCTGTGTGGCCGTTTCTGTCAGATCTCAGTTCTCTCTGGGTGAACTTGGCCCCATGGGCACCCCGGGAGCGGGGCGCTCCCCGAGTTCCCCAAGCGGCTCTGCTGCTGCCATCTTGAGCGCGTGGTGCCTGCCCGACCCAGGCAGCCGCCCAGCGGGGGGCCAGGGAGCAGGGGCAGCGCCCCCTCCCCTCTCCTCGCTTCTGGGCAAAAGCACCTTTTCCTGTTCCTTTGTCCCAACGTAAATAGGGCAATTCGCAGAGGCGCCGATGATTGGCTCAACCCCGAGGGGGATGGGAGTCTGATCTGATAGCACAGGGAGCAAATCGCCTCTCCTGCCAGCAGAACCCCCTCGCCCACATTGAACTATCACAACAGCTGTCCCCTTTAGTTTGTTACAAGGACTGAAGAGACCCTGGCAGATAGGTCCCCAGAGTTTTGAGTTAAGGCCATTAAATAAAAATGCATAAAGCCAACTGTATGGAGAGGATCATTAGGCCAAATGTAAGGAATGGTTGAGATTCTAGAAAGCTGGGTAATCTTTTTCTGGTATGCAGATGCCAGGCTTGAGTCACAATCTTTCTGTGCTTCATCAACCTTTTGGGAAGGCGAGCCAGCTCTTCTTTGGCAGACTAAATTCTCTCGGCCCAAGTCTCAGCTTCGCTATAGTAAGAAATGTGCACATGGTCACAATTGGCCCCTTATTGGCCTGTCCCTTCCCTCCTCCCAATGGCTGCTCTCCACTTACACTGGTGCCCAACTTCATGAGTTCTGCAGGAAGAAATACTAGCTCACTCCCATTGCTCTGGAAAGATGACTGTGCTCTTCGTCTCATTTTGGCAGGAGAAAATCGTTTCGTGTCCCCTCTGTCATGGGACCTGGTGGGAAGGAACCTCTTTGCCATGGCAGTAGAGGGTGTTGTCTTCTTCCTCATCACAGTGCTCATCCAGTACAGGTTCTTCATCAAACCCAGGTAGGTTGTCTGCTCCAATCCACTGCTGCAGGAAGGTGAAGTTTTCATTGGTGTACCCAATGAAGTGGGGAGAATATTAACTGTGGAGGCTCTGTCATCTTCTGTTAAGACTTTATCATGTTGCTCTCTCCAGGCCTGTCTATGCCAAGCTGCCTCCTGTGAATGATGAAGACGAGGATGTAACCAGAGAGAGACAGAGGATAATTAGCGGAGGAGGACAGAGTGACATCTTGGAAATCAAGGAGCTAACCAAGGTGACAGAAAAGTTCTGCACTCCTAAGACTTGTTGGCACAAACCCATGCAGTTCACCAGAAGAATCATTCAAAGGAATTTAGTGGGATCAAAACAGGAGCATGTTTGGAGTGTTAAATATGTATGGCTCTAATTGCAGTTGTCTTTGATATTGTCCTTCTCATTCGTTTTCTTCTGGTTTCAGATTTACAGAATGAAGCGAAAGCCAGCAGTTGATAGGATCTGTGTTGGAATCCCCCCTGGAGAGGTAAGCTTATCTGTCAAATTTGTTGCTTTGCTATTACTGCAGTATTTAAGAGCAACAGACAGCAAAGGGTAGGGTAAGATCAGAAACAGATGATGCTCAAATTACATCAGAGGAGAATGCCTGAAAGTTGAAGCAGTTTCTGATTCTGTATCTCTCTGCTTTTGAAGAAGATACTGAACTTTCACTGTCTGGGACCAGAGACCAAACTCTAATACTGTCCAATGTTTGGCACAAATACACTGTGGTGGCACTGCACCAAGGTGACACCACAGCTCATTCGTTTTCCCAGCCTGAAGATTTATACTTAAAATGAAAGTTCAGAAGGTGGTTTTTTTTTTTTTCTGAAAATGCGCTGAAGACTCCCTCCAGTTGTCCTGGGTGTCAACTTTGCTCCTTTACATCTCGTCAGTGCTGAAAATGATGCAGCTGAATCCTGTTCTCAAGCACACTGTGCTCATCTGCTTTTTTGTATCCCCAGTGCTTTGGGCTCCTGGGAGTAAATGGTGCTGGCAAGTCATCCACTTTTAAGATGCTAACTGGTGATACAGATGTGACAGGAGGAGAAGCTTTCCTCAAAGGAAACAGGTGAAAGACCATGCACATTTCCTCTGCTTTGTGTCAAAGCAAGTCCTTTGCTGCCTTCTCCTCCAGCTTTCACAGCCTTTGTTCTACTTCCAGCAAGTCTAAACTCTGCCCTGCTTATCTGTTTTTCAACTCCTGGCATCTGTTTCAGCCCTTTGCTCAGTCTGGTAAAGTACTTCAGCAGCTTAGGAAAATTAATTTAGTCTGGTAGTCACTTCTGAATACCTGCCCTCTCATGTTTAAATGTCATATTTAAAAAAAGAAGGGAGAGGTGGGGGGAACAGGGAGAGAGAAAAAAGAATTTGGCCAAGACAGACTTACAAGACTGTGGATTTTTGTTAGTTCAGAGATTCCAAAACCACTGTTTTGCGTTCCTCCTCTTAACACCTAAAATAGCAGTGTGCAGTGGTGAAATCCTAACAAAGGGTTTTTTTTCTTTTACAGCATCTTGTCCAACATCCAAGAAGTTCATCAGAACATGGGCTACTGCCCACAGTTTGATGCTGTTAATGAACTGCTGACAGGGCGAGAGCACTTGGAGTTCTTCGCCCTCCTGAGAGGTGTGCCAGAGAAAGAAGTCTGCAAGGTAAATGAAACACCATAGGACCCACTCCTGTGACCAACTGTTCCTGCTTACATGCACCCTCCCTGCAAGACATGTGATGCCGTGATGTGAAGCTGCTGAAGATACTGTATGGTGAAATCTGCCTCCCTTTCCTTTCAGGGAAAACCAGCTGTGGTTTTTCAGTGCTGCCTAGAAAAGTGTACTGAATGAAAGGGCAGATACTTGGGGTCCTGTATTCTCATAGTGGATGCACTTCTCCACTGAATGACTTCTTTCCTTTAAGAGTTTAAGGGCTGTGGAGTTGCAGGTCATGCAGAACCTCACCTGCTGTCGAGAGTTAATGCTTCAAAGTCCCAGGGAGCAAGCACTCTATAGCTTAACAGAAGCCTCATGCTGGCTGTTACATCTTTCCAGTTGATCACGCTGCATCATTACAGTGCTGCTGTTTCAGCATTCAGGAACGGGGTTACACTAACAGTGTTTAGACAATTAGTGACAGCTGTCAGTACCATACAGCAGCCTTCTCAGTGCTGTTTCCTGGAGTTAAACAGCAGTTTTCACTGTGTCCTGGGTGCTGCAGAACAGGAACTGTTGTAGGTAGGAAGATGACGTCGGTACCCAGTGCTTTGGATGGGGCCAGATCTGGTGCCTAGGGTGCGTCCAGGTAGCTTGAATCCCTCTTTGAGAGTAGTGATGAAGGGTGTAAACTGCAAGCTTCTTTGAAGGCTGCTGATGAGTCCTTCTGTGTGATGTTCCCACCAGCCCCACATAAAAAGAGACCTGGTTCTGGGTATGATCCAAGTAGTAGCTGAATCTTTTCTGCCCAATGCTTTTTAGTCTCCAGGGCAACAATTCCTGCCTATTGACACCAGCAGTAATACTCTCAAATGACAACCAGGTTCTCCCCATCTGTCTGAAAGGCTAAGATGCACCACAGTGGGATTGCTGAGTGTCATTAGTGACCGTGTCCCTGCTGCAAGCCCACAGCAACTGGAAAGCTAGCTAAAGCCAGTGCTGCTAAAATCACTACTCTGATGGTTAACATGGCTCAGCTGATGTTGGACTCAGACTCACTGGCCAATAAGCTGCAGCCATTTGATCTTCCGGTCTCTCATGAGCAGGACTGCATATATCCTGATCTAGAGGTGAACAGAGCATTTCAAAGCCCGTGTCCATGCGACCTTAGGTCCTCGAGACGAGTGGCTTTTCTGAAAAATGTTTTTAAAGCCCAAGCTCATAAGGAACATCTCATTGTGTAGATGTTGCTGTGCTTGATTCAAGATGGTGTTGTGCTGTCTCTTGTAGGTTGGTGAGTGGGCAATTCGGAAACTAGGCCTTGTGAAATATGGAGAAAAATATGCTGGGAATTACAGTGGAGGGAACAGACGCAAGCTCTCCACAGCCATTGCCCTCATTGGAGGGCCACCTGTGGTATTCCTGGTGAGTCTGCAACCTTTGCTTATTAACATTTTCCTTGGAAAACAGAAAAATCAGGTTCAAATTAAGCTGTAGTATGCCTCCAGGCTTCTATTTCTTAAGAATCACTGGGGAAGTGGGAGTCTAGAACATGATGCCCAACTGCCAGCTGTGTAGCATCTTCACTACCTTAGTACTGCTGCAAAGATTTCTATACCTACAAAAAAATAACAGCCTTCCTGCTGAACACAAGTTAATCTTACTGTGCAGGAGAATCAGTCCTGTCTTTTTAAGAATTCAATGAAAATTGGAAATAAATATTTTAGAATTCTTTAGATTAAAACAGAGGACAAACTTTAGGATTACTAAAGTTCATAGTGCAGGAGAAAGTAGTCTAGTGCTCTAAACAAGCTAATTGACTTTAACTTGGTTTAGAACTGGGTATTTCAACATGTTATAATTGCAGAATAAGCAGTACTTCTCAGTTCTGAAAAAGATGTTTGCTAATTTAAAGTTTGGAGCATAAATTATTTTCCCCATTTTGGAAAATGAGTCAAACTTTTTTATTTTCAATGTTTCCAGTATGCATAATCAGAATGGGCAGGTCATTTCAGAGATTAGGTATTTGTCAGTAGAATGTAACAGCATAACCTGTGTCTTGTTTACACTTTGCAGGACGAGCCAACAACAGGGATGGATCCCAAAGCACGTCGTTTCTTGTGGAACTGTGCTCTGAGTGTCATCAAAGAGGGGAGATCGGTGGTGCTCACATCTCACAGGCAAGTAGAAGCTCAACTGTATCACACCCTGGCTTTTGCATCGACCAGGGCTGGATGCTAAACTCTGCTTGGCTGCTCTGCCCTTCACTGCTCCTTGTAGTACTAATGAAGTTACTTCTGCCTACAGCATGGAAGAGTGTGAAGCCTTGTGCACTCGAATGGCGATCATGGTCAATGGGCGATTCAGGTGTCTGGGCAGCGTCCAGCATCTAAAGAACAGGTAGCTATTTCCTTTTCACTTAGACCACAGAGTTGTCTGTGTTTTCAGGGAGACAGTCAGACTTAATAGCATTCCCATTGCTATTCTGACTATGGAAAGTGCTGCTGGATTTTAAGCTGCTCCTCTATTCCAAAGGCACTTAACTCCTCTGCTGGCCCTCTTGTTTACAGATTTGGAGATGGTTACACTATAGTGGTGAGAATTGCAGGGGCAAACCCAGACCTGAAGCCTGTTGAGGAGTTCTTTGGCCATGCCTTCCCTGGAAGTGTCCTGAAGGAAAAGCATCGGAATATGCTGCAGTACCAGCTTCCCTCTTCACCATCCTCCCTGGCCAAAATATTCAGTATTCTCTCCCAGAACAAAAAGAGACTCCACATAGAAGACTACTCCGTTTCTCAGACCACACTTGACCAAGTAAGTTTTTTAGTAGCCTGTCTACCAAAAGCTATTGGCACAGAGGTAGGAATAAATCTACCAATTTACTGGACCTATCTTTTAAGTGCATTTCAGCAAGGTAGAGTACTGAATCCCAGGACTAGTTCAGGAAGCCCAGAGCATAAAATGTCCTGAATTAATGAAAAGTCAGGGTGATGTGTGACATGGCCTTTTTTCTTGTAGGTATTTGTAAATTTTGCTAAGGACCAAAGCGATGACGACCACACTAAGGACCTGTCATTGCACAAAAACCAGACTGTGGTAGACATTGCAATCCTTAATTCCTTCCTGCAAGATGAGAAGGTAAAAGAAAGTTGTGTGTGAGCCAATTTCAGCAAAGAAATGAGCAGAATGCGGACTTCCTTTGCATGGGATAGGATACTCCCAAAGAAGCTAGAGGAAGAGAAACTGGACACTCTACTGATAACCATTCAATGCAATGCAATTCAATGCAATGAAAACAAAATTCCTTTACAGGGGCAGTGCCTCATGGAGTCGTCTTGTACTGTTCTCAAGTGAAAAACTTGAACTTAGCTCCTTACAGTATAACTCTGAAGCTGTGGTAAAGCACCCGCCAGATGTTGTGGGCTTTCAACCATACTGTATCTTGTCCTGCACAGTATGCTTTTACTAGGGTTTCAAAAATAGTTCATTGAGGAATCATGGCCAGTGGTTATGTATAGATATTTTAGACATGCATGTTTTGGTCTTTGAAACGTTCATGTCAGGAGTGGGAACTTCCTGGTGTTACATCCATTGCTGGCAATGAATGCACCGAGATAGTGGCAGGCAACGTCACCACTGGCATTGTCACCTTAGGTTGTGAAAACTTATCTGAACAGCTGCTTTTCCTGGACTGGTGTAGGTCAGTCGGTTACAAGTGTGAGGCCATAAAGCAGTATTGTGCAGATGGGATGGCAAGAGACAGGCCATCATATCCGTACATCTCCATCAGTAAGTGGTGATATGCAGAACTGTGAACCCTGCAAATGCACAGGATTGTCCCACCAGCATCACAACCAATAACCTACTCTAACTAGGTTTTCGTGTGGTTAAGTACCCTCCTTCTCCTTTGAGGTACTCAGCACCTGCATGAACACCTAGGAAGAGGAAGTGGGTGAGAAGCAGACCTAGGGTTTGTACCACAGCAGCAAACTCAGTAGTTGTACAAGCTGCTAATGCCAAGAGCAAATTCTAAATTGTGAGATGTCACTCAGATGTATAATATCTGCTCTTTAACCCCTGCTTTGCACCAGAAAGGTACCCATCATCTGAAGTTATTGCTTAGCACAAGCATGTTGCCATTTTTGGCTCTGCCAGATAAAACTAGAAACGAGATGTAGATTTTTTTTTTTTTTAACAGTGTTATTTATGACTTTAAATAGGTAGGTAGCATAATTAGGGATTGAAAGTGCTTTCAGTTGATCTTTGTAGCCACAGTATTTCTTTACGTTACGCCTGCAATGCTATGCTCTCATTCTATCCATTCAGCAATAGCTACATTGATGATCTGACCAAGTTCCAGACTCTAGCAATCAGCCGCTATCTGCAATTAGTGCAAGTTTTTCACCTAAAATTTTCCTGTTTGGAAACTGGTAGAGCATTAGATTAATGTGTAAGTTTCTCTTCTGTTGTGCAGTGTAGTTTCAGTGATTAGGTGATCCCTAACTGGAGAATACACCCTGATTATACATGTGACAAACTGTTTCAGTAAAAATCCCCTTGAAGAACAAGATGGTTCAAAATAGTAGTGCTACAGTTATATGTTTTTAAAGTTTTACAAAGCCAGAATATTATTAGAGGGGATACTATATAGTACGAACAGCCAAATCTGGTTCACATTGTACAACAGCCATGGGAGAGTATGCTTTCATTAATACACTTACAGGCCCCTCTGTCTTGCTTTTACATTCAGAAATAGGTTCTGTAATCGGACCCAAGTGCTGTTCCTCGGCTATTCCTGTATGTTGTGCCTCCGCCTTAAATACCCATACAGGTTCTGCACTAGTTCTTGACGCTACTCGTCCATGAATCAGTCATGGACCATTTTCTTCTGTGAATGCCCATAGCAGCCCAACAAACAGTGAGGCATGAGCCTGAAGAAGGTTGATTATGTATTCCCAGGTATACTTGGTAACACTGACCAATTCATCATTTTTAAAACACACACAGTTAAATATTTAGCACAAGTTCCCAGTCCCTGCTGTGTCCTGCCTTGGAATAAAGTAAGAGCTGACTACACGCTCTGCTGAAGTGCCTTTTTCATACTCTTTTTTTTTTTTTTTCATCTGTATGATACATTGCTAAGGGGATTAAGAAAGGAGTGTAATGGGGATTGGTATACCTCACTTAAAACATGCTTTGTTATTACCTTAATGGCATTGTCACCCTACGGGGATGAGTTCAGGGTGATGAACACACCAGACTTCCAGGTGCAGAAAAATTACTCAACAGCTGCGCTACAGCCATCGATTCTCTATAACAGGCTGCAGGTATGTTTCAGTATCATTGAAATAAGTAGCATGCATTGAAGGCTTACCACTGCTAAAAACCACTATTACAAATCAACATTAAGTCACCAAAGTGTGAAGGGCTGAAGTTTCACACTGCACCAAACTAGTGCATGTAGAACTAGAACGAGTTCTAGGAGGATTCAGATGTGGTCCTGAAAGGGCTGTGGTTTGCTCTTTGTAACTGCTTGTGTAAATGATTCATTTAGCAGGAAACAACAGTTTACATCATCATCCTCTTTCCTTAGCCCACCAAAAAGAGATTCTTGATTCCTGTTGCCCTGGGACTGTCATGTTCATACAGAGTCTGCTATCTATCTGTGACAAAATATTACAGTAAACATGCATATTAACCAAACCGTTTCACAGCTCTGGTCTGTCTTGTTTGTACCGAACAGACAGCGTAATGCAACTCTCACATGAAGATTTGTCATGGAATAAGTTCAGACAGCCACTAATTTATTCTTTTAAGTATGTGTTGGGGAAAAATCACTCTAGAGTCACATACAATATATGAACCACTCTTGATAATGAAACTGCACTGAGGTGTTAACTTATTTTCAACTTTATTACTATTAACATGTTGCATCCCTCTTTGTAGTACATTTGTATTTCAGTAAGGAGTTGTTATATTTTCCCCATGGTTAACCACCACTTTGTGCTTCTCCTTCCCTCCTGAATTCTAGTTGGTCCTTCATTCCAAGCACTTTATGCTGTCTGTAATGGGATCTATTTTTGCACTGGAATATCTGTTAACTTTGCAAAAATCTAGAGAGATTTCACAACTGAAATTTCTAAGTTAAATCCTTAAATGGACTTTTTCATTAAAAGCAAAAAAAAAAGTATATATATTTGTATTTGCTAATGACTGTTATGTGAAGTATTAAAAGGCACTCTAATTGCCTTGTATTAAGGAAAAATAAAGCTGTTATGGCACCATTCATCTTCAAAGTGTCATTTTTGCCTATGTTCTCTTGAGGAGTGCTGTTAAAAGCTTTTGTTTTGCCCAGTTTTGTTTTGTTGTGAATTTTGATGCATGATGTACACGCAAGTTCCAGTATCTGTACAAATTAGCATGGGCTGCGTGCTATTTTCAGATAAGTGAGGTGGTGCAAGATTTGGTTGGTAAATCAAAAGGTCTCCAACAAGTCCTGAAAAGTGATCAGCCTAATGGTCAAATCCAGCTGCATAGCATAACAAACTAACCTGGATGTTTAAATCCAGAGTCAGGTCCCTGCCTCAATATTTCTATTGCAGAGACGTGGCAAGTTACAACTGTTGATAACTGCTCTTCCCCTTTGCCAAGAATACCCTATACATATTTTCACTGACAGAGCAAAATGTTATGTTTGAGTAGAAAGACTCTGAAATATCCTAATCATAGGATCATTGTAGGGTCCTTGATGTTGGAAAAGACCTTGAACACCATCCAGTCTAGCATAAACCTAACACTGCCAACTCTGCCACTAAACCATGTGGCACCCCAAGTGCCGCATCTACATGTCTTTTAAATACCTTCAGGGTTGATGACTCTACCGCTTCCCCAGGCAGCCTGTTCCAATGCTCGGCACCAATTCTGAAGAAGACATTTGTCCTAATATCCAATCTAAACCTCCCCTGGCACAACTGGAGACCATTTTCTCTTGTCCTGTCACTTGTTAGTTGGGAGAAGAGACCCACACGCACCTCGCTACAACCACCTTTCAGTTAGTTGTAGAGAGTGAGGAGGTCTCCCCTAAGCCTCCTTTTCTCCAGGCTAAACAACCCCAGCTCCTTCAGCTGCTACTCATAAGACTTGTGCTCCAGATCCTTCACTAGCTTCATTGCCCTTCTTTGGATATGCTCCAGCACCCCAATGGCTTTCTTGTAGTGAGGGACTTGAAACGAAACACAGTATTTGAGGTGTGGCCACAGAGGGACGATCACTTCCTCAGTCCTCGCTTCCTGGGCCACTGCTGCAGCACTGGCGTGAGGGAGCCTCTCCACACCACCAGCTCTCCCCAGCCCACGGCAGCATGTGGAGAGCATGGCCATGGAGCTGGACAACCGCTGTCCAATATGCCTGGACAGCTGGGAGCACGCCAGCTACGTGGTGCCGTGCCTCCACCAATTCTGCTACACCTGCATCGCGCGGTGGGCTGACAGCAAGGCCGAGTGCCCCCTCTGCAAGAGGAGGGTGGACTCCATCGTGCACTCGGTGTAGACGGATGATGACCTTGAGGAGGATGTCATCACGCCACCTGCTGCTCCATCAATTGCTCCTCCTCCGATAGGAGGAGCTCCTGAACACCCAGCCAACCCCAGTCTCCATCAACCTGCAGCATTCCACCCATCAGCTGTCAGTCCACCATCTGCTGCTGCATCAATTGCCGACCACACGATACAAGGAGCTCCTGGACACTCACCCTACCACAGTCTCTGTCACACTGCAGCGTATCAGCCATCAGCTGTAATACCACCACCACGGGCTGCTGCATCAGTCACCATCCACGCGACAGGAGGAGCTCCTCGATGCCCACCCTACCCCACTCTCTGTCGCCCCAGTCTCCATCGCCCTGCAGCATACCAGCCATCAGGTGCAGGGCTGGTGCCCAGGGCTCCCGTGGCACCATTAACGTAGCAATATCAATTCCACCATTAAATCGTGTGCTTAAGTGCCATGTCTGTGTGTCTTTTAAATACCTCCAGGATGATGACTCAGCCGCTTCCCCAGGCAGCCTTTTCCAATGCTTGGCAACACTTTTGGTGAAGATATTTGTCCTAATACCCTATCTAAACCTCCGCTGATGCAACCGGAGACCATTTCCTCTTGAGCTGTCGCTTGTTAGTTAGGAGAAAAGACCCACACGCACCTCGCTACAACCACCTTTCAGGTAGTTGTAGAGAGTGAGGAGGTCTCCCCTGAGCCTTTTTTTCTCCAGGCTAAACAACCCCAGTTCCCTCTGCTGCTACTTGTAAGACTTGTACTCAAGACCCTTCAACAGCTTGGTTGCCCTTCTTTGGATACGCTTCAGCACCCCAATGGCTTTCTTGTAGTGAGTGGCCCAAAACTGAACACAGTATTTGAGGTGTGGCCTCACCAGTGCTGAGTACAGAGAGACAATCACTTCCTCAGTCCTACTGGCCACACTCTTTCAGATACAAGCCAGGATGCTATTGGCCTCCTTGGCCACCTGGGCACACTGTTGGCTCATATTCAGCCTGTTGTCGACCAACACCCCCAGGTCCTTTTCCACTGGGCAGCTTTCCAGCCACTCTTCTCTAAGCCTTGAGCGTTGCATGGGATTATTGTGACCCAAATGCAGGATCCAGCACTTAGCCTTGTCGAACCTCATACAGCTGGCCTCAGCCCATTGATCCAGCCTGTCCAGATCTCTCCGTAGAGCCTTCCTATCATCAAGCAGATCAACACTCCCATCCAACTTGGTGTTGTCTGCAAACTCACTGAGGGTATACTCAACCCCCTCAGTTCAGATTATTGATACAGAACTGGGCCCAATACTGATCCCTGAGGAATATCACTTTTGACCAGCTGCCAACTGGATTTAACTCTGTTCACCACAGATCTTTGGACCTGGTCATCCAGCCAGTTTTTTTTTACTCAGCAAAGTGTACACCCACCCAAGCCATGAGCAGCCAGTTTCTCCAGGAGAATGCTGTGGGAAATGATGTCAAAGGCTTAACTAAAGTCTAGGTAGACAACATGCACAGCCTTAGCCTCATTCACTAAGTGGGTGTCGTGGTTTAGCCCAGCCAGCAGGTAAGCCACCACAAGGTCACTCAGCCACTTCACCCCCTCAGTGAGGTGGAAAGGAGAAAAATGTAACAGAAGGCCTGAGGGTCGAGATGAGAACAAGGAGACATCACCCACCAAACATGGCCCCGGGCAAAATGTACTCAGCTTGAGGATAAAACAATTCTAATTCGTTAACAGTTCATTCAGAGAGGATAACAAGAGAAAAATCCAGATCTTAAAAACCATTCTGCCTACCCCCTCTTTTTCCCGGCTCTACCTCCTCCTCCAGTGGTGTGGGGGGACGGGGAGTGAGGGATTGCAGATCAGTTCATCACGCATTGTTTCTGCCACTCCTTTCTTAAAGGAAGAGGAAGGACTCCTTACACTCTTTTCCCCTGCTCCAATGGATCCCCTCCTCACCGGACAGTTCACAGACTTCTCCAACATGAGTCCTTCCCGCAGGATGCAATCCTTACTCATCGGATAGCTCCAGCACGGGCTTTTCCCACAGAGTCATGGCTTCTTGGGGAGCTGCCACCCACTCCGGCATGGGGTTCTTCACGGGCTTCGGATGCCTCTCTGCCTCGTTGTCAGACTCCAGCAGCTCACGGAGACCATTCTCTACAACTTCTTTCAGGCACAGGCGTCTCTGCTCCAGCGTGGGGTTCTCCAGGAACTGCAGGTGGATCTCCACCGTTAATCTCCATGGGCAGCAGGGGGGCCACCTGCCATCTCTCCACGGGCTGCAGGGCAATCTCAGCTCATGCACACTTCTTCGCGTTCCATCTTCACTGTCCTTGGTGTGTGCATAGACGTTTCTCTAAGATCTCAGCCCTCTTGATGAACCTCAGCAGTCCCGGCAAAAGGAACTTCTCCGAGTGGGTACCCCAGGAGCTCACTGTGGAGCTCTCCAAGCTGTGTCACTGCAGCCATCTCCAGTTGGGTAGAGGCAGCCCAGCGCGGGCAGCCGCCCGCCTGGGAGACCGGTGCCAGCCCCTGCCTCCCCCCACTCTTCAGTGTAGGTCCAGCCCCGGTTCTGGCTTCTTTGTCCCTGTCGTAAATAGGGCATTCGCTGAGGTGCTGATCGGCTCGGCCCGGGGCTGAGGGGGGCGGTCCTGATTGCGCCAAAGGCTGGTCTGACTGGTTTTGGAGCCAAGAAAGCTTTTTGCAGGTGCTGACAGGGGCTATTTTCACCGGCCCTCCTGTGTTGCGATAACCCATCACGTAAACCCTGCACAGCGGGTCGCCCTGTCACAGAAGGAGATCAGGCTGGTCAAGCACAATCTGCCTTTCACAAAGCCATGCTGACTGGGCCTCATCACCTGGTCGTCCTATACGTGCTGTGTGATGGCACTCAAGATGAGCTGCTACATAACCTTCCCCAGCACTGATCTCAGACTGTAGTTCCCTGGATGCTCCTTGTAGATGGGCGTCACATTTGCGAACCTCCAGTGAAATGGGACCACCCTGGTTAGCCAGGACTGCTGATAGCTGATGGGAAGTGGCTTGGTGAGCACTTCCACCAGCTTCCTCTGTACCCTTGGGTGGATATCATCTGGCCCTAGAGACTTACATATGTCTAAGTGGTGTAGCAGGTCACTAATCATTTCCCCTTGGATTATGGGGGCCTCATTCTCCCCATCTGTATCTTCCAGCTCAGGAGGCTGAGCACCCAGAGAACAACTAGTCTTCCGATTAGAGACTGAGGCAAAGAAGGTATTAAATACCTCAGCCTTTCCCTCACCCTTTGTCACTATGTTGCCCTGTCCTCGCCCGCCCCCCGCCCCCTCCTCCCCCTTCCCAATAAATGATGGAGATTGTCCTTAGCCCTGATTTTGTTGTTAATGTATTTATAGAAACATTTTTTATTGACTTTTAGAGCAGTAGCAAAATTAAGTTGGGCTTTGACCCTTCTCATTTTCTCCCTGCACAACGTCACAACATCCTTGTAGTCCTCATGAGTGGCCTGCCCCTTCTTCCAGAGATCAAACTCTTCTTTTTTTCCTGAGTTCCAGGCAAAGCTCTCTGATCAGGCAGACTGGTCTTCTTCCCTGCCAGCTCATCTTTTGGCACATGGGGACGGCCTGCTCCTGCACCTTTAGGATTTCCTTCTGGAAGAACGTCCAGCCTTCCTGGACTCTTTTGCCTTTCAGGACTGCTTCCAAAGGGACTCTGTCAACCAGGCTCCTAAACAGGCCCAAGTCTGCCCTCTGGAAGTCCAAGGTAGCAGTTCTAATAACCTACTCCTTACTTCTCCAAGAATCAAAAATTCTTATCATATCATGATTGCTGTGCCCAAAACGGCTTCTAACCATCACATCACCCACAAGTCCCTCTCTGTTCGCAAGCAAGAGGTCCAGCAGGTGCCTTCTCTTTTTGGATCCCTTACCAGCTGTGTCAGGAAGTCATCTCTCTCACCTTGCACATGCTCAAGGAACCTCCTAGACTGTTTCTTCTCTGCAACAGGCATCCGGTAAGATGAAGTCCCCTACGAGAACAAGGGCTAGCAATAGTGAGACTTATCCCAGCTTCTTATAGTTCATTTGCCTCTTCGTCCTGGTTGGGCAGTCTATAATGGACTCCCACCATGACATCTGCCTTGTTGGCCTTCCCCGATTCTTGCCCACAAAGACTCCCTAACATATAGGGTTACCCCACCACCTCTGCTTCCTTGCCTATCCCTTCTGAAGAGTTTACAGCCATCCACTGCAGCCCTCCAGTTGTGCAAGCCATTCCAACATGTTTCTGTAATGGCAACTGTTATCATAGTTTTCCTGCTCCACAACGGCTTCCAGCTTCTCCTGTTTGTTGCCCATGCTGTGCGCACTGGTGTAGATGCACTTCAGTTGAGCTATTGGTCCTGACACTTTTCTGGGGGTAGAAGCCCTAATTCCTATGTGACCATTCTCAGGCACTACCGTGGTTTCTAAGACATCAATATAACCCTTGCATCTTTACAGCCACATGCATATCCATCCCCTCCCTCCACTGAGACGGTAGACCGAAGGACCTCACTAGCACATCATCCCTCAAGCATTGGCATGCAACCCCCAGGTTTATCTCTAGCTAATATAAAATTAAAGGAAGATCACTCAAGTTAATACTATGTTGATTTTGAACAGCACTTTACAAATGAAAGCAGAATAACAGTCCAACTGCTCAAAGGAAACCTGATGTCAAAATTTTGCCTGCTACTGCCCATACTCCCACTATCAACCAATTAAGCTTCAGCCAAATTCTTGAATTTACACTCAACCAATTCTTGAAATTACACTCATCAGGAAAATTCACCTCAAGATAAGAAAGCAATTAAAATTTCCTGAGTTTTCTGGTTTGATCTAATGCCAAGCTGGTGCTCTGGGTTAAGTGCTTGGTTTATCAATCTCTTCTCAGAAAACAACAAACTTTGGAATAAAGCACACCTCTAACATCCAGAGTATTTTTTACTATAAATGCTGGTGACAAGGAAAATAGTTTTACTAAAAAAAAATACAGTTTTTAGTACACCTCTCTATTTTTTATTCCAGTAAACAATAAAACAATTTTTGCATTTCTGTGGGAAAAGTACTCTTAATTCCATCCTATTTTTCAGCTCATTTTTGTTGCTAAAAAGTTCTCCTTTGAGCTAATTGCCATAAGGCAACATTCTGAATCAACTTAGTAGTGAGAGCTTATCAGTCATTTATACCTTAAAAAGTTGATTTATAAAATATAAGACAGTGGTCTCTGAAGTAGTGCATGTTCCACCCTGAGAATCATAGGATGGTTTGGCCTAAAGACAGCTCTGTCAGAGGGAGGAGAGTACAAAGACTTTTGCATAGGAGCTGGGACCTGTTACGTACTCCTGTAACTGCAGCAGCTGGATCCCATCTACCCACCTCGGACACAAGTATAATTGTCTACAGCTGTTTTTTTAATGTTTTCCACGAGATCTTAATGCACTTTACAGAACCAATAATCATCATTAGGCAGACTGCACAAAGATACTTCAGTAGAGAAATCAATTGCTCGTTGCAGGTCAGTGATTAACCTGTGGAAAAGCCTTCTGGGTGCTCTGCCAGTTAGTGACCTTTAAATAGCAGAAGAGGGTGCTCCCTACCACTGTACACAAAAACAAGTTTGACTTCTCAGCCCACGTGCCCTCTGCGCTGCTGCTATTCACTCTAGCTTACTGGCTCTAACTGTTATCAAGACTTTTGTTGACCAAAATGCAAGACCTGAAAATGCCACACTTGGAGAATGCAGTACATCATTTCACAGTTTAAAAAGAGTAAGAGCTTGACCATAAACACTAAAAATTCATGCTTCATATAGATTTATTTGGCTTTCAACAATCTGGCAGAAAGTATTTCAAAGAACATAAGCACGTGTAGATCAGCTGAGTTTGACTACACAGTTGAACAAGAAAGGCTAATCAACTTCAGCACCTTAAACAAACATTCAAATACCTAAGGCAAAGCCTTATGTGTCTAAGGCAGAGTTTTGAGGAAGTGTTTACTCAACAAAAAAGGAAAGGGCTGAAGTGAACTATAACAAGATAGTGAATAAATGCTCGTCTTGTGGCCAAGTTCATCGGGACACACTACCTGACCAGCTTCACTGCAGAACCTCCTAGCGGCAATTCCATCCACATGGATGTTTTACATCATTACTCAGAATCAATACAAAGCATCCCAATGAGAAAGCTGATTAAAACGTAACTAGGTAACAGGTATGTAGGTGCATTACTTCTTAAACTAGTACACAACAGCCATAATGTGATAATTAGAAGAGTCACAAAAGTATTTTATGAAAATGGTACCAGCCTTGAGCTGTACCGTGGGAAAAGAGCCCTTAACTTACTAGGTTCGATAAGTGATCTAGCCATGCGGAAAGGTATTACAAACTGAGGGGTTAACATAAAAGACAGGTGAAGTGTACTTCATGCCATAAGTGATATGGCTCAAGATCTTTTTTCCTGGGGATGTTGCAAAATTACCATAAACAACTGTTTAGCAATTGCTATCAGGGTGCAAAATTTTACTGATTTACATTGCTAGTGATCAGCATTTTACATCTATTTATTGTAAACTGAAGAGCAGCTCAGTTCATGAGGGTATGACAATCCATGTGACAGCACTTGCTGATGGCACTTCCATCTTGTCTTTTCTGCCATCAGTTACATCCTTTAGAAGAAGGTCACTTCAGCGGTGAGCATTGCAGAGGAATCAGGAGCACATTTTGCTGGGACTCCAAGAATCTGGCACTCTCCCGTACTGAAATTAAATGCATATTTAATTAAGACAGTAATCCAATGAGAAATAATACTTTTCTCAGCATGCATGCGAGTTTTCTGGATCTATCATCTCTTACCAGCTGCTACCACTCTGGCGTCTTCATGGGCACGGTGCCTTCCTGCTGCCCGCTGATCTGGGCTCTCATTCCACCACAACACGTGGACTGA
The DNA here is from genome assembly GCF_009769465.1 of Tauraco erythrolophus. Taxonomy (NCBI): domain Eukaryota; kingdom Metazoa; phylum Chordata; class Aves; order Musophagiformes; family Musophagidae; genus Tauraco; species Tauraco erythrolophus. The sequence continues at coordinate 62,115,350 of NC_141496.1, forward strand.
GAAAGTACAAATAAAGTCAGCTGAATACTGTCAAGCTGCAGCACAACATGTACTGCAAGACCTAGCTGTCTGTCTTCACCTGCTACATGCCCTGCAGTTAGCAGAAACAATTCTCCAGGCAAGTAAGTGGTGGGATGATCCTTTGCTGGGCTGCTAAAAGGTTTGACTCTTTAACATCAGACCTGAGAGTCTTTCTAAGATAGGAGCGCTTGGCTTAAGCCTATAACCCAATACAAAAAGCTGCGTTCAAGGACTGTTTACAGGACTTTGGTGATCTACACAAACATTTTCATCAAGCTGGCCAATCTTGATCCAGGACAGGGGCTTACCCCTCTCCCTCTGCCCCTTCCCATGCCAAAGTCTGTATTAGAAATTGAGTAGCACCTCTGTTAAGTAATCCATACTCTGTGTGGAAAACACCGATCAGCTTGGTGTAGCCTGTGTTGATGTGAGCATTGGTTGCAGCTTGAAATGCTTCACCCCACAATGCTGGCCCACCAGGCTTCATCTGGAAAGTAACCCATTCGTATATTCCTGGAAGAAAAGGTATAGATGACCTCAAGGAAGCAAATACAAATTAATATGCCGGTACTCAAACAGTGTGTCATGGCTAGAATGTATTTATTGCGAAACCAGCACTGCAATTCCCTCCTGTTTGGGGTCAGCAGGACATGAAACTGCCCGTTCATCCCAGCACACACAACATCCAACAGCTTCCAGGGGCTCACAGGCAAGCGGCTCGCTAAATGGAGTTACTTCAAGTGTAAACGTAAGTACCAGGACCCTGAGGAACAGGCAGCTTTACACAAGGCCCAACTTAGCAATTGTCAGTGTTGCCTGGAAATTTGGAGAGATTCAGACTACTTCACAGAAATCATACATACTCATACATGTTTGTGGGATTTGGATGGTTAATTGAACAACGGAAGGTGGCCTTTTCTAAGACTGGCAATGTTTCCTGGAATTGAAGTGGTTTATGACATTATAAACCCCTTTGACTCCTGGCAATTGGTCACAGCAAGATCTAAAGGTACAGCCAACAGACCAGAACTAGTTTAGGATCCCTGCTCTGCCACACAATCTCCCTTGTTTGTAGACAAATGGCACGATTTGCCAAAAAACTCCAGCCCTGCTACAAGACACGCTATCAGTCTCCTTTCCATTCAGGTAGTTAGTCTAGATCACAATTGCTGACACTTTAATAGAAAGCTAGATACTTGCCACACGGCAATGTATGTCTGGTCTCATTCTCCAGCAACGGGCTAGAGATAAACTAGAAGGGCAACAAAGTGTTTTAAAAGTCAGCTCTCCAGTTTTAAGAGAAAACTGGACTGCGTTCAAATTCAATGGTAACAGTATAAAATTCAGAATCACATGGAAATAAAGAACAAAGGTTACTGTGTATTTGCACAGGCTAAAGCAAGGGCTGTGTGATGTCACTCCATGCAACAAAGTCTGCAAACATTCATAAACTGGGGAATGGTCAATACTATTAATACCGCATTGGCTACAGAGAGAATTAAGATACACAAGGACAGGACGCCTACACCTAATCTGTGATTGTTACAAAGTATGCTTGACTTGCAGTATCTTTAAAAGTAGGGATTTTTCTGTTTTCTTAAAACTATTATGTGAAAGAAGCAGTGACATCAAAGCAGACTAATAACAGAGAAAAACCTCTATGAAAGAGAACCATCACTGTCTTCAGTGTCTCCAGGAAATGCCGTCTCTCTGATGGACAGACAAAGCAAGTCCAGGATGACTGCTCTGACCACTACCACAGCGTTGCCATTTTGTGTGTTCATTTAGGTGATTCACACATCTCTTTAGAACCTTAACGATCAGGGATCTAGTCAGTTATTTATGTAAGTTAATGTAAAATCCTTCTTAAAAACTTTGTCTCTCATCTGTGTTATGCCATCTTTTTTACACGGGTGTATGTACATGTACGTGTTACACAAAGGGTTATAAAACCACGTAATACCTGGTTTAAACTTTAAGCCATTTTCTGTCGTCTGCCAGCATCAGTAACTTTAACCAGCAAAAGAGAAGATAAGCTCACCCCCTTCTTTTGGAGGCTTCCCAAGCTGACACCAGGGTACCAGATAAGCAACCTCATTGTGCTGCTTTTCTACGAAGGGGAGAATCGAGTCAATGAGTTTTCCCTGCCACTCTTTGTCATTGGCCAACGCATGCCGGACTGCTGCTCTGTGGCCAAAATTATCTGTAAGAAAGGAAAAAAAAGATAAAAACTATGAAAAAATGCACTTAATGTCACATCAGACCCAATCAAACTGTGTAATTACAAGGAGGCAAGCTGCACTTACATAAGTTTGAAACTGGTATTTTTAAAAAGCGTTATTAGCTCAAAGCAGATGTGGTAAGTTTCCTTCAAATTGTGCAAAAATCTTTTGCTTTAGCTCTCAGACTTAAATGGTGTCAAGTCAAGCCACATTTTCCAAGAAAGTTTATAAAAAAGCTAAAATATGTCAAGCAATGTTGCTGTAAAGAAAGATTCGTACGCAGCATCTGCAGGGCCTACTGGATGTGGCAACAGTTAACAAGGATAAGGAGACTCAGAGAAAGCACAGTCAATAAGGATGTGAAGTGGAAAAGAAAAATCAGAAGGAATATTAGCCTACCAAGAGAAAACGAAGAAAAATATGACTTTTGGCTTATATAAAATTATATTAAAATTACAAGTGTAGAAATAATGCATGTTTGTTCAGCTACATAGAAGTTATTAAATTCCCTAGACCTAAACCTTTTCTTCTCTCTTTTTATTTTCCTTAATTAAAATCAAATCCTGATTTACTGAATTAAAGAGTGTCTGAATTTCAACTGGTTAGGCTGCAGTGGCATCTTAAGCAGTTTGTTTATGCAGACTGCTTTCAATATTGTGACAGAAAAATCCAGCATCTGAGAATGGGAAGAACCTTGAGAAATTTCAGTATCTTGGGACTAAGAGAAAAATATACTAATTATTTATAACTACTAAAAAGATATAAGCAGAGGTCTGATGAATCAAGGAGAAAGAATGTTTGGTTTCTCCTTAGTTTTGCATTTTAGAAGTTTCTCATACGTTATCAAAACCAGGGTTATTTTTTATTTTAGAGAAAGAAACAACAGACAAGGCTAAAAACTTCTGAGAAGCAAGACAATTTATTAACCATAGGTGCATGTAAACTCGTTCCTATCAACAGAAGGCTGGTCTCTTCCCTCCTCCAGGACAGAAGGGATGACTTTACTTTACTGTAAATAGGTACTGTGAACATGCTGGATTTCAACAAGCAGAGTGAGGACTTCAGAAACAAAATTCTGTCTCAGCAAACAGATATACCCTGGACTGCAGCAGATACACAAAGAAATGATACCGGCGCACCTTCTCACCTCTCCATAACCCAAGAATCAAGTTCCCTTGGGCCCCACAAAGAGCACAGCAGCACACCTAGTTTTGCACATAACTGTAGCTTTTCTTGGCTCACCAGTACCTTCCAGGTCAGCACCGACTCCAACAACATAGAAAGTTGACTATACTGCAAGAAGCCTGCCGCTACCAAGGCTGAAGCAGTAACGAAATACTTTGTGCGCTTGGGAAGTCGGAGCTGGTGGAGTGGCTTCCTACCTCAGCACAGTCCAGCTGCAGAAGGAGTTTAAGCATGCAAACTGCGTGCGCATAGTTTTAGTGGAGTGCCTGTTCCAATGAACTAAAATTTGAGAACAATTATACATAGATATAAACATACACAGGCTGCATACAGATTGTCTGCACTTACATCTCTTATCTTATTAAAGAGGTCTCAACCTTTTTTTAATTTGTTTTGAAATTTTGAAGACATTTGCAGTTGACAAACTGGCCCTAAGTGAAAAGTACTTACCACAAACAAAGCACTCGGCTGTAGTTCCCCCATTATATCTGTTTTGAGCAGAGCTCACTGTTTAAGAACAGTTGGCACTCTCTCATCCCAACATGTCAAAATTGTCCTGACAGGCTCTGCAGTATTCTTTTCAGTAATCAGTACAGGAACACTTTTTTTTTGGACACTTTCTTACAGTAAGAGCAACAAAAAAAAGCCGGGTAAGCATTCTCCTTGCCTTCTTGCCTAGGAGACAGGGAGCACAGAGAGAGCAGAGCAGGTGAAAGGGATGCTGAGCATACCGTACTTCCAAATGTGGACCACCTTATTCATTGCTCCCAGCTCCGCAGACCAGAAACCCACCAGCTCAGAGTGAGCTGTGCGAAGGTGAATATACTTGTTGATGATTTCCACAAACTCCTTCATCTTCCACGGCTTAACATCGTATGTGCGAATTTCATAGAAAATGCCATTGTTTTGTCTGGGCCCTGTAGCAAGGGATGCAAGCACCTGAGAGAAAATATTAAGAAAAAACAACTAAAACTAATTCTGAAGCCAGAAAACCTTCTTCTGTCTCATTTCTAGACTTTTTTTTTTTAAAACAGTGAGATGCTATATATGGATTTTTTTACTGAGAGCTGGGAGAGAAGGTACTTGTGACTTTTTTCTTTGGAAATAGTTCCCATGTGCATTATTTGCAGCAACTCCTTTTGGCAGTGCAACAGACTGTGACATGTCTTTTATTTGTCACACTCAGTTGTTTAATTATTAGCTCGTAACAAAGCAGGATTTTCCTTTTCTCATACTCTTTTCTCAGGAAGCCAGCAGCAGATTGCAAAAAGCCAAGGAACAAAAAGAGTCGGCTAAACACCCTAATCAAACATGAGGCTGCCGATGCCACCAAAGCAGAGGCAACATCAATATCTGCCCGTGTTACCCTTACCTGAGCAACTCACACTACTACAATCTGTTTTCTAATTACAATCTTACATCAGTATTAGAAAATTACATCTTGTTGGCAAAAGAAAGAAACATCATACAATCATAGAATGGTTAGAGTTGGAAGGGACCTCAAAGATCATCTAGTTCCAACCTCCCTGCCATGGGCAGGGACACCCTCCGCTACACCAGGTTGCCCAAAGCCTCATCCCACCTGGCCTTGAACACTTCCAGGGATGGAACAGCCACAGCTTCTCTGGGCAACCTGTTCCAGTGCCTCACCACTCTCAGAGTGAAAAATTTCTTCCTTATATCTAATCGAAATCTACTGTCTTCCAGTTTAAAGCCATTGGCCCTTCTCCTATCACTACATGTCCTAAAAAAAAGGATACTAATGCTTTGGAAAAGACTGATTCCTTCCAGCACAAGGTTGCTAAAAGTCAGCATCCTTGTTCTTCACTGTCTGCTTCCCAAAGGCTGGTCAAGAAATGTTTTTCTATTCATACAACGTGAAACCCTTCAGAAGTCCCAGAATATGCTGACTTTTGCAACTGCCTCAATAACACAGAACATGCTACTCACCTCTCAAATAAAACTACAAAAACTAAGGCCATATCAAATTTTTGGCCTTAGTTTTTGTAGTTTTATTTGAGAGGTGAGTCAATAACACAGAACATGCTACTCACCTCTCAAATAAAACTACAAAAACTAAGGCCAAATCAAATTTTTGGCCTTAGCCCATATTTGCACAGAGGTAGCTGCAGGATGGATTTTGGACATGTCTCATTGCATGAGCACCGGCAGGCGTGCGCACTGTACAGACCAAGCCACCAAATACAGATGGCCAAGACCAAAGGTCTTGTTTCCCAACGACCCTCCGGGGCATTGCACATCTAGTTTTGGTTGCCATGCGTCACAGCCTCTTTTAGCATTCACAGCTTCTAAATCCCCGCAGGACCCTGAACGAACAGCAGTCCTGCACCAGTGACCCATACGACACCGAATCCGTGCAGGAAAAGGAAAGCCTAGGCGTCTTTTGCCACCCAAGCAAATACCGGACTGCTGCTGGGCCACTTCTCCCATGCAAAGAATACGTCACCCGATGCCGAGAAGAGCCGGGGCTGACGCTTCGCACGACGCGTGCCCGTGCTTGCCAACAGGCCCGTTAACACAGACGTTGCGACAACGCCGGCGGGCAGCGCCCGCCCACCCCGGGGGCAAGAGCCACGGGCGGGGCTGCCGGGCACCGCCCGCCCCCCACCCGGCCCAAACCCCGCCCCTGCCGGCCCAAACCCCGCCCCTGCCGCACCAAACTCCGCTCCCGCCAGCTCAAACTCCGCCTCTGCCCCGGCTCAGACCCCGCCCAGCCGCACTAAACCCCGCCCCGCCGGCTCAAACCCCGCCCTGCCGCTCCAAGCCCCGCCCCCGCCCGCGCACCGAACCCCTCTCACCCCACCCACCCACCCCCCCGCCCTCCGGCCGCCCCGCGGTTCGCACCACCGGCCCCGCTCCCTGCCGCCGCCGCCCTCGGCTCCGTCCGCAGCGTCTCGGCCGTTACCTGAGGGCGGGCTCGGGCCAGGGCCAGGCGGGCGGCGGCGGCGAGAGGCCGGCGGAGGGCCCCCGGCGGCAACATGGCGCGCGACAGGCCGAGCGCAACGCCCACCGCCGCCGGCCCGCGGTTGGTCGCGCGAGAGGGCGGGCGGGCGCACGGGACGGCCGTCGGGCGGGCGGGGTGAGGCGGCGGCGGCGGCGGCGGGCCCGCCCTCCCGCGGGGCGGCCGCCGGGTGACCAGTGTGGGGCCGAGACATCGCGGTGGGCGGCGGGTGGGAGAGCCGCTGCGGGCCGCCCCGCGGCGGGGGTCAGCGGCGAGTTGGGTCGTGGCGGAGGGTGGTCGGTACCTGCTTTGCGCTCTACTGGAGTGAGGTGGATGGATAGATGGATGGGCACGCGGCTGAGGGGAAACGCTCGTTCGGCTTAACCAGGGTTCAGCGCCTGAAAGGTGGTCTCTCTGTCTCCGCCCGAGTGCCTGAATTCAGTAAAAAAGTATCGTGGTTGTTCGGGGAGGGGTGAGCCTCTTTGTACCCCGCAGGCTGCCCTGGGGCACGTCACTCGGTAAATCCCCTGCCCTACAGCATTTGCAGGATCAAACTGAAAACTGTACGGATACAAATCCTCCTCTGGTAGGGAGGCCCGTGGCTTCTTTTCAGTAGCGTTCAGTTGGGTAAATTCAAGGTTTGTGCCAAACACTGTCACCCCATTACCGCTGGATGCCTGACTGCGTATGAAGTCTTAACTACCACGCGGTTACCTAGGGATGGGATTTTGCGATGGCTGAGACTGTGTACCTTTGCAGAATTAAATATTGGCCAAAACAAATGTCAAGATAAATTTTTCACTGATGTCCGTGCATTCACTATTTTACCTGTGGGAGACAAATCAGCTCCTAGCAAAGCGTGGATTATGGAAGACAAATTAACAAGGCAATATTTTTCATGATTCCTCTTAACAGGGGCAATAGATTCCTTCCTCCGCTCTAACTAATTTGATTTCGAGGCCCTCCACATGGAATCAAGCTGAAGAGAGAAATTATGGATTCGTGCCTATGGAGGTTTCATGCTTTTTCTCACAACTATGAAGAGTTGTTCTTTTTGTTAAAAGATAAGCCCAGGAAGAAAGATTGTCTAAATTAAAATGAGATAGAAAAAGTAGTTCTAACAACCACATTAAAAAAGTGGCGCGGAAAGAATGAAGCATCTGCACTGTGTACATGTTACATGTTCATTCGCAAGTGGTATTCTGGGTTGCGTTTTTTTTGTATCAGAAGAACCAAGCATGATACCTGGTAAAGTGTTTTTTCAATAGGGCATGAATAATTCTCATAGTTTCTACAGCAGAAGCACGCATGAAGTGTGATTACTGATGCAGTTATTGCAGGTTTAAAATTGGTTTAACATGGGTCTTTTTTCACTTGTGAACAAATTGTATTTCAGCTGAAATGAGGGAATGAGAAGGCAAACTCCGAAATATTTAAGGTTCCCCTTTGTTTGTCTTATTATATGGATGAAGCAATGTTGTTCACAGCCATGTTCCACTGGAATATTCCTTCACATTTTTAAAAGCTTTTATTGTTTCAACTTTTCCTGTGTTTGCTTTCTCATCAGGAATGACCACACAAGCCAGGATTTGAATTGAGTAGTCATAAAAAGCAGGTTTTGTTCTTGCTAACCTGAATAGTCAAGACGAGGCTTTGATTTTATATTTCTTTTGTGCAGTCAGGGAATAGAAAGGATGTGATTTTCATATTTCAGCAAAACAGTTTAACACAGAGCTGAAATCTGCAACAATCAGCACTGAACAATCTGCATGGGAACTCAGTGAAGGCCTGAAGTGATTCCCTGAAACAATCCGGCACATGATTTTATACAGAAGTAAATTTGAGAAAAACTGCTTATGAGTGCAGCTAAGGAAGTGGCTAACACAAAATTAGTGAGAGGATTGTACCTCCCAACTCTTGCCTGCCATTCGCAGGTTTACCAGTACACGGACTGGTAAACAGGAGCTGTGCTTCATCATAGACATAAATTTCACAACTCACAGACGGCATTGGACATCTGGAAACAGCAATGTTGTTCTTGTAGAAGAAATAATAGCGGATAGTATCTGTTACAAATGCATTTTGATGGGAAGTTTTAATTTTGGTACTGAATTAATGAACCAGATGAAATTTTCAACTTATGTAGCTGTGACTGCCAGAGCTGCTTGAGTTGAAATGGTTTATTAAAAAATTTTGTTACTGATGGAAGCCAAAGCTCCATGGAGGCAAAATGCAAAGGGAATTTGTGTGAGTTAGTGCATTTATGTGTTGTACTCCCTGCATGCAACATTTTCACCCATTTTCATTTTCCCATGGAACCGGAAACACTTTTTATCTGATCTGTATGTGACTTGTGAATGTGGGCAAGCCCTGGATAGGATTTTTTTATTTCCTTTGTATTCTAAGTGGAGATGGTGTTAATGAAAGAAAGGTAACCATCTGTACCAAAAGACTTAATGCTTACAAGAGCAGCTTAACTTCATTTGTGATGTTTGCTTAAACCCAAAGACAGTGACTCGGAGTTTTGGAAAATGAGAAAGCACGGTACCTGCTTCTTTGCCAGCGCAGATATTCCCATTCATGAATCACAGCTCTTGGTGTCCTATTGCACGAAGGGTAAACAGGGGAATTTCCTTGTATATCTCCACAAATGCTTCAGCTTAAGTTCCCTCCACAGAAAGAAAATTTTCAAAAGCACAAGAGGGTGTAACTCAGCACCCATTTTCAGTGGCAGCAGGGTTTCTGTTACCTAGTGCAGTGCTACGGGTAGGCTTGAGAAAGGTGTGCGATCAGCTCGTTTAGTTTAAATGTAACACACAGGGTTCCCGCTGCTGCGTTTCCACAGATCTCTCATGCTGAGTGCCGTCCTTCCCCTCTCTACTTCTGCTGCTGGATGAGCAAGCAAGAAGTGGTTTCCCGGTTTGCACACAGGGCAACGTTCCTGAATGTAATGCAGCCTCTTGGTATGTTCCCAGTAGGCCAGAACATGTAAATAGTCTCTGGTTTCCATTCTCCCAGCTGTTCCATGTGGAAATCTGAATAACAGCTTATGAAACTCAGTATTTTCTTCCCTGTTTTTCCTAGCCAGTTTACATTCCTCATCTCATGAAAACAATCTGCATTGTATATAAATATTTGTCGTGCGGCACCGATGAGAATATCTACAAGAACTAGTGTCATCCCTGTGGATGGTTTGCCAGTGGTGAGAGTCACATTAGTGTTCTTTGTACCCAGGGCCTGAGGACATGCTGGAACCAGAGTCATGTTCAGGTGCCCTGCCAGGCAGTGAATGAGCATCGAGAAAGTTGGTTTCATGTTTTCACTTCGCTGGAGAAGGCTGTGGGAGAGCAACATAGTGCTTTATCTCTCTGGGAAGCAGGTCTGTGCTGTCCACTCCGGATTTATCCACTCCGCACCCGAATATACGCTGATGTTTGACATAGCCCCTGACCACACCAGGGTAGAGTCCATCAGCTGTCTTGGCCTGGCTGAGAGAATGCAGCCTTTCAGAGCTGCACAGCAAGAAGATAAAGGGCAGAGCAGGTGCTTCTGGCTATCTGGAAGAGAATTAGAGAGCTGCTTCATACTGCTCGATTTTTAAAAACATTTAGGTCTGGTGTTTGATGTCATGATGCCTTGTGTCATTGTTTATATCAGCGCTAGGACAACATAAATTTCACTGAATCAAAACATTCTCCACTTATCGTGCAAGTTGCTATAGCACAAACTGGGTAACAGGCCACTATGTCTGTTTGAATTAAATTTAAAAGAAAACATTGAGATGTGTTCCTTGGTTTTTTTTTAGAAGACAGGTTTCTTGGAAGCTTGGTGAATGGATTTTTTCTTTCTTTTTTTTTTTTTTTTCCCCTGGGAAATCTGTAATGGCGTAATGATTCCAGAAAAAGGGACATGTTGAAAGATAACATACACACTAGAATCCTCCAATCACTTTTGTATAGTAAAATGGTTTTATTCCAAATCTCTGATATAAAAAAAAAAATCTTTCCTATCAACAGGCCATAAATACTATATTTAAAGTGTCTGAAGACTGTATTAATCGCTTGTGCTTATTACTTGGCCACTGTAATTACAATTGTTCCTCTCAGAATATCTATTTGGGCTTTGTGAATTATATTTTTTAAAATTGAGAGTGAAATATTCCTTTTAGTCAATCTCTTTTAGTTAATTAAGCAAAAAACAAACGCTCTGCTTGCATGTTTTCACAGACGGAGTGACATAAGGTAGCTTCTACCACTGTGGGTATTTCAAGCATGATGCAGCTGAGAACTGAGATGTCTGTGCTACAAAGAGTATGGTAAGGAGATAACATGAGTATGGAGATGAAGGTTTACACGAGGAAGACCTAGCTGGTTTGACTTTTCACTTCACAGGTGCTAACTAGCTCAATTAACATTTCCCCTGATAAAATTAAGACCTTAAAAGATGCTGATAAGATACCGAGATCTTCTTTCCTGAGTTAAATTTTTCTACAGCTTTCTCTTATTTGCTTCTCTTTTCTGTACGCAATAAGCTCTCTTCTGGAGGTGCAGAGTGAGATTTTCTCTAGGATTTAGCCAAGGTTGCACTTGTGTTCTGAACCCAGGTTTGCTTGCAGAGAAGTGAGTGTAAGATGGGAGCTAAGTACTGCTTCAAGGCAGACTCTAACTTCTCCAGGATGAAAGCAGGTAAAGCCAAGTGGCAGAGATCAATCTTTTAGGGCTACTCCACCATTCCTTGGGCAAGTATTTTCTGGGTCTTCTACTTGATCTTCTACACACAGAGCTGGACATGTTTAACTTGGAGAAATCCAGGATTATTTCAACTGAGAAGGGAACAATACTGTGCCTCCTAAGCTGTCTGAGGCCTTATGTGATGGAGGAGATGAGCAAAATTACCCATTGCATCAGATTTGTGTGAAGGGAGATGGAGCCCAACACAGAGCGGCCGCCTGGGGAAAGCACCTTCTTACCTTGCAGTCCCATGCCAGGCCAAGCCTGGAGAAAAGACATGGTCCTGGGCACGCATAAGAGAGAGGGGAATGCTAATAGGGTGATTTACACCGTACATTTCTTCGGTGATTTCTTTTACCTTCTCCCACCTTGGATCCAAGGTGAATGCAAGCAGGCGGCTCTCAGACGAGTGCATCCCCTCATGTTGTCTTGTTGCTGTGCTTGTGCCAGTGGGAAGCCCTAACTGACCAGCTAGCCCCTTTTTCCCTGCTGAGCCTGACCCCTGCAATGCCTGGTGTGGAAGGAGAGAATTGCTGATTTACTGCAGGCCTCATTAACCTGGGTGGAGAACCATCAATGCTGGCACGTAGGAAGCATGCAATTTCTAGGTATTTTGTTTTTTATCTCTTTATCTGTGACCCACAGTAATACCAGTAATACTACTTATGACGTTGACCCACACAGCCTGCAGCTAAAGTCCCAATGGCTGAGCTAATGAAAGGAACTCCTTGATGGCTCCAACCTCCTTAGGGTTAGAGGCAGCAAGTCTTGTTGCTCTTTTGTTGTGATCAAGCTCCTCTGCCCTAATTCAGGTCTTGAGTTTGAGACTAAGTCCTGGAGGATTTTTCGTCAACAAAAAGCCCAAAATAATGAGTGCGATTTCTAAGCCAGGCTGAGTTATCAACTCCAGTAACACCTCTCCTCATTATTGATGCATTGCTTTAGATAAACCTCTCTTTCCTGTAGAAAAACAGTCTTGTCCCACTTGCCTGAAAAAGTTGTTCCTTCTTCCAGTCTCCGTAAATAACTTCTTTCAAGGCTTCCTTTGCCCGGAGTTGCATTGAAATGGGTACTGATAATAGGCCTCTGTTTCTGCCTTAATTGCTCTTCCCTCCAGCCCTAGAAAACTTGCTTTTCTCGGTATTGCAAGATGAGATGTTCCCCTGTTACACAGTGTCTCTTGCCAAAATTCAGGAGGCACTGTTGCTCTATAGGTTAATGAGTTGCAGGTCTGTGCTAATCACACAAGGGAAATTCACAGCAGTACTTGTTACCTACCTCTGCATCTGTCCAGCGTGGTGTCATCATCACCATCTCTGTCCTTCCAATCTGAATCCTGGTGCAATGAGCCCGGCTAAAGGCTGGATTACTTCATTTACCTGTGAGTGAGCTATGGTTAACATAGGTTGAACGTGCTGAGCAGGGTATAGCTCAGTTAAATAAACTGATGGGCTAAGAAGATGGAGGCTGGGAGCAGAACAGACGAGTTCTGCCACCGTGCTCCTCAAAGCAATCCCTAGAGTGGTACTAGGTGGCAAGAGCTGTGAGATACACCTCAGTTCTCCTCCTACCACACAGGAGCGACTGTAGTGCCTGAATAAAGTGCAGGTAGACAGATGGGAACTGAGTGGACGTGCAATGTGAAGAATGTTTGCAAGTGGGCTTGGCTTACTTGGAGATTGTAACTTACATCAATGCCCACTCCCTTTTACAAAAAAATACAGGCTGCTTTTTGCTTGCTCACATCTACCCATGTGGGACTCATTCTTTCAATAAAGAGTAAAAACAAGCAACATGGGTGTCTTTTGATATGCCCACACTATTTCAGAAAATGCTCTGAAACAGTGCTCCCTGTGATTGTTATGGCAGAGAGATCTCTCTTATAATTTAATGTATTAAAACCAGAACAAACCAAATCCTTCTCTTTTTAAGTTAGGAAGCCTATAAAACTCCATACAAAGCTTTGATACAGTGTCTCTTGTCCAGTATAACTAAAGCAAGGTGATTGTGTAGAAAGTTCCAGTCTGCAGGAAAACACTTATCAGTAAACATTTGAGTGATTCCATGTGGATTTCTCCTGCAGTGATACAAAAATAAAAAGACCGCACTGAACCAGAAAGCATTCTGATACTCACAGTCATCTTCTAGGAGGAGGAATATACCTACCGTAGAAAGAATTCTCCCAGTAGGCTCAGACAGCTTGATACTAGGAAATCTGCGAGTCACAGCAATGTTAGGCAAATTGGTTTAGTCATTCACTTGGGGGGCTTCAAATATCAATACTTATGCATGGGATTCCTGGTATTCTGAAGTCCTGCACTTCCCCACATTTACCTGGAAGCTACTGATATCCCAGCAGTTTGATGTAGTCACTCTCAAAGAACTCTGATTTTTAAAGAAGACACCCGTAGTATTTCAGAACAAAATTTTTAAAATAACTTCTAAGAGAGAACACCTATCCACATGGAAGTCTGTCATTGCAGTGACCTCTTCCACCAGACCTTACAACGTCTACACAATCTCCAACTTCATGCTACCTTGCTCATGCTATGCTAAGTTAAGCAAATTGTTATTTCTAGACCTGTCTGTCAAGTGAAGGAGCTGTGAACTGGGATTCAATTTGCCTGGGACCAGACAGACTGGCAGTGGCAGAACTTGGGTTTGAATCTAGATATTTCTAGCTTCACGTCCCAAAAATGTATGGTCTATAAGCCCAGAACATTTTCTTCATACTTGGTGACAGGTAGCCACAGTAATCACTGCTTAGCTCTAATCAGAAGGTAGACTGTGGCATTTTTGCTTTATCCAGCAGTTAGTCCTGTCTTAATACAAACAAGTTACACAGGCAGCAGGACTTACACGGACGGCTGAACAAAAGCCAGGGTTGTTTTAATTTAGACAAGAGGCGACTCAGGGGTCATATGATCCTTTTTCATGTAATTACAAGAGTGCTTCAGGAGAGAAAGGCGTAAACTGTTCTCTCTGTCCATGGAGGATAAAATAAAAGCAGCAGGCTGAAATTACAAGAAGGGATATATAGATTAGATGTTTTCCACTTGTTAAGATAGCGAAATATTTGAAAAGATTGCCTGGGAGAAAGTAGGATATCCAGGCCTGGAAATAATAGGGATGGTTAAAAGGGTGTTCATGCATTCACATGGCTGGTATGGGCTAGATTAGCATTTTTAACCTGTGGAATATGGACCACTGAATAACAGTCCATGAGGCATGCAGGGTCTATGCAGTGTGCAAGGGCAATGGGAAAACAATCTAAAGAAACTTCTCAGTCTGCAGCCAGCAGGAATGTGGCAGATCTCTGCCCTTTGCTCTGAGGAATTATTTGACATGCTGGGGGCAGAACCAATAAAAATACCATTTTGCAAAATGGTAACACTTTGACCAAATGCTGCGTAATGTCTCATGCATGACCATCCCTCCTAATGGCCATCAAGTTCTGAAATGCTAGATAACTTGTAGCCTTTGCTTTCCTTATTAAAGAAGGTTGAGACATTTTTGACTACCTGACTTTCTGGGTTCCCTCCAGACATCTTGTCTAAGATAATGTCAATTTCTAAGAGAAAGTAACTCGTATTTATACCTGGAGATTTTTACAGATAACAAGCAGCTACTGCCAAAAGCTGGTCCGTTGTCACTGAAAGCCCATAAGAGCCTTCTACATTTTGAGTGACTACCAAAGCAACCAGGGATGCCTCAGGATTAAACATTGCAATACAGCTGTGCTCCCTATATGCCACAAAGAAGTTCTTGCTGGGATCAACACAGACTCAGGAAAGGGTGGACAATGGTGAATATCATGCCATAACTTGGTTCAGCTGGTTTCTTCGCAATTCCTTCTCTGTGATGTTGAGGCAGCAACCTGGGTGTTTACTAAAGAGTTGCCCTTTGGTAACCTGGAGTTCTTCCCTTTGCCAGCAAAGAAAATGAAGGAGGCCTCTAGTTAGTGCTGGCAGAATTTCAAAGAGATCAGCTGTGGTGTTGGTGTTGAATCACCAAGAAAACTATGGCCTTGTTTGCCAGCCACTAGTGCACATCAGTCACAATGAACTTCTACCAGTGGTAACAAAAAGTACAATGTTTTCTCAAGTCTTCATTCCTACGGATTCACTCTTTTGGCCCTACCTCATGCGCCCCTATCAGTACTTCCCATCTCCCATTTGTGTCCTGGTGGATACTTCTGGCAGGCAAAAAAAAGTGCCTAGATGAGTGGAGCACTTGCCAATGCTGACTGCTGCTCAAAGGGATGTGCTTCTCCCTGTCTTTCCTTTGGAATAAACATTAATAAAGTGCTGATTTCCATTAACCTATTTTTCCCTGAGACCTCTGTCCTACTTTTCTTTGAAATTAGCTAACCGGTTCAAAAGATATTACGGGAAGCAGTCAGAGAACAAACAGATAACAGGTAGCATAACCCTGTAAGCTCTTGTTTTCTTAGAAAACTATGCCAAAATGAGCAATGTTAATCAAAATGTTTAATCAAATTGTTGCTGCCTGTGAGTTGTTGGTCAAGTCGGGCACTCCAGAGAAACCCTTCACCTCAAAAACCAGGAAGCCAAATCCAGCAGACTCTTTGAGGGGACGGACACACAGTATAAAATCTCTGGCCAGGCTGGTCCAATTGAATCCTCCTTGATCCAATGTTCAGCACTGCTCTCAATAATGCTTCAGCAGGCTGTGGGCACAGGAGGTGAAGACAGTTTTGCGGCTGAAAGACAAGATTGAGTTCAGAAGGACTGGGGTTGGTCCCTTCTTTTGGAACTAGAGGGAGAAGCTAAGGCGATGGGTTGAAGGATATGGCAAGAGGGGAACCACAGAATCTCAGTACAAAGTACTGCCTTCCAGGACACTTTTATTAGCCTCCTTGTCATGTAATTCCTAGCAAAACATTGGCTTTTAAAAGCACATCGCTTGGATTGAACTGGGAACTTTTTGGATAAGGAGCAATGCGTAGAAAGTATTCCACACATTCTGGTCTCTCCCACAGGCTAAACAGTAGTTATATTAACAGTTTTGAGTGGTCTGTGGTGTACCTTATTTACTGTAATATGCTCTGATCTTTGAAAGCATTCCACTGTGTTAATCTCCAGGATGGCTTTCGTTCTCCAGTCCACTCCAAGGATACAAGTTTTCCCCATAGTTGTCCAGTCCATCACTGCAATATGTTTTAAATTACATAGTGCCATCCCCTAAGGATGATTCCAGTCCATGTGAGGAGTTTTTGACTAGTGGCTTGTCTTGCCATCTTTAGAGAAGCTCTCAGTGACTTGAGATCCATCAGTCGTAGACAACAGGTTGTGTGGTGTGCGTACTACCATCTCCCAGACTTTCTGTGGGCTCTGATCTATAGCAAAACCCATGCTTGTGGTGACCATTAAGACAGATGATGTTGATCTGTTCAATTCCATTGGCTTCCTCTACTAGATCTCCACCTACACACATTGGCCAAAGTAAATTTCTGGAGTCCATGCCCAACCTCTGCCAATTCTTGTAAAGTATCCCTTGAATCCTGAAAATCTTCTGGCTTTATTAAATTCAAACATGGCTCTCTAAAGAGAAAAAAATAAATGATCTTTGAAAATCTCTTTTTGCCAGGTTACTTCAGTGCAAATAGCACAATGCTTCTTTCCGTATGTTTGAATGTTTTATATCCAGAAGAGACCTTTGGTGAGGTACCTGCAAATCCTCATGCTGCATCAAGTGCAGCTGTATGGCTTGAGGCCCATAGCCTTGACACAAAGATTACCTTTTCAATGTTCACATTGCATTCCAAAAATGCATTCCCTTCAGGAAATGCAAAAAGGATTCCTGTCATGCCACCAGATGATGTAGTTTTGTGTCATCATAAGCCTGCAGTATTTGTTTTCTTTGGAGATCAAAGCCATTATTTAAGCAAGTCCATTATTTAAGCAAGTTATTTTAGCAATAATCGCATTCCCATTATGGGAAGTAGAAGAGTTTTCCATTGTTCTCGTGGCTGTTGCTAACCTCCAGTGCAAATCTGTCTGCCTCCCATAGGTGTGTCTAAAGAACTGACGCATGAGGAGTTCTTTGGAAAAGCCGAACATTTATATTTTACCTACAGAAAACAGTGATCTTCCATTGGTGTCAAGGGAGCTGCTAACACATTGACAAATACTGACTTGCAAAAAGAGGCAAAAATCTCCCATCCAACTCAGATCATCCCCTCAAACTCAGATCCAAGATGTGAGTTAGGTTTATTAATCTGAGGTCACTGATTGAAAGGTGTTCCCCATTCAAACAGGAGGAAGGATGGATAATCCCGAGTGCCTCAGAATATTGTTCTCTTCTTTTTCCACGCAATTCCAACAGCTTAAGCTTAGGCAGCCTGGGGAAATTTGGGCCCTCCTAGAAGGCTCAGTTCAGCAGAGCTCACTCCCGAGGCAGCTGGGCTGGCTGGCTATTTCGTGGCCGCTTTGGATGTGGTAAATGCACTGGAACTCATGCTTCTGCACTGTTCTTGACCAGCATCTAAAAATGTGAGTGTGAATCTCAGATATGTGGGTCCCAGTTTTATAAAGCAGTTGTGTGCGTGCCTAATTTCATGTATGTGACTGTCTTTAGCAGGACTGAAACATGTGTTTAGTAGGGACAGAGAGGCGCCAAGCTGGAAGACATTTGATTTATTGCCATGCAAAGAGCAGCCTTTTCATATTGACTGTAGCACTCACTTGCATCTGTGGTTTGATCATGTCATTTAATTTCTCTACCTTGGTCGTTTCATCTGAGAAGTCAGATTGCTAGGGTTTGCCTTTTTGACAGGAGGATTAATTCATGAGTGTGCACCCTGGACTTCAGAGAAGTCTGTCAGTATGAAAAACTATAATTAAGAATTGTTTGTCCTGCACTTGAAAACACTTGCACATCAGCCTTATCCTGAGCACAGCTGACTGTTCGCCACTACTGCTCAAAGCAGTAAGAGCTGAAAGTCCTCAGCAGGGTCACAGTCAGACTAAAAATTTACTTTTAAGACAGCCATTGGAAATCCAAAGTTTGGGAAGTACCTAAAGCTTTTCGAACCAAGGGAGACTCCGAAGGCCAAAGCAGTCAGTGATAGCTTTCCACCAACTCCAGCAGGATTTGAGCCAAGCTTGTGTCTCCCACAACTGTCACAGATAGTTATCACTTCATCATCATACATACCTCTTCATCTTCTGCTTCTCTCAGAAAACAGGAATCCAGCGAGCTCTTCAAGCCAGGAGACAAGTCTTTCTGACATCAAGGAAAGGGAAGAAAAGAGCATGTTGCTTCTGCACTAGCTATCAAAAGCTAGCATCCTAATTTAAAAATATAAATGGAAAAGAATTGTGAAGGATCAGAACACATACTTGTGGGAGTGAGTGGCTTTTTCCCTTGGGCTGAACTTGGACTTGGATTTGATCTTGAGATAGCTATGGTGTTGTAAAGCTGGTTTGATGGAGTTGTAAAAAGTCAGTATGACACTGAAGAAAAAAAAATCAAGCTTTCAGAAATAGAATAAAGAAGGATTTTTGGATTTGAGGGAGTCAGGAGCGGCACATCTGTTTCACCTGTAGACGCTGGATCCACATGGAGATGGTAAGTGATAGGGAGTGGGAAATGACAGGTAATGCCCACCAACGCCCTCGGTTGTTCTGATAAAACCCACTTTGCAAGAGATTAGATCTCCATGCTAGAGTATTGTATTGTCCATTTCATGCCTTCTGCATTTCTGGTGAGGATTTCCTGGAAGTAAGGCGGAAAAAAAAAGAGACAGGTGCCGTATAGCCTGCTAGCCTGGCTTTCAGTACAGTTACCTACAGTGCGGAGGAAGATGTGGGGAACTGGTGAAAACTAATGCTGAAGGCTATAGCACAGAGGCAGGCAGAAGCTGTTTTATCCAGTTGCTGATGGAAAAGTAAGGCTGAGGTAAAGGGTCGGTTAGAGCATTCTGTCTGCGCAGGGTGGGTTTGTCTGGCTGGAAGTGGCATTTGGCACAACTTCCAGATGGTGGGCAGGAATGAGAGTGGGGTGGGTGGGAACTTCCTATAGCTTTCCTGCTGCTTCAAGTAATGTTGAATGTCAAGCCTGTGTGCCCATCTTACTGACAGAGGGTTGGTCCCTGGCCAGCGGCAGGGTGAGAATGAACAATTAGCTGGGGAAAAAGCAGTGATGATAAGTGATTGCTGGGGATGTAGGGAGCACGAGACTGGGAATGTACGGCAATGGGACTGGGACCTTTCCCTGAGGGGCAGCAGCAGTATATAGCAGGAGGGCAGGGAGATTGAGAGCTGCTGTGTTGGGGTCTGGGTTTTAGTGCTGTAGAAGGCCAGGGCTGTGAGGAGCCAGAGGTGGGGCTGGGTACGAGGAAGCAGGGTGGTACATGAGGGTGGAAATTTAGAGGGTGCATGCTGAGGTTGACATGCGGGGAGGGAAGAGAGAAAGAGGAAGAGTTTGAAAGGTCTGGGGGTCTGCTTTGCAGGAGATGTACATGAGAAGAGAGGACAAGAGCCTTCCCCTGGTAGCCTGTTTTCTACCCACCGCTTTGAGAGTAACGCCAGGCATATCACCTGATGTAAAGCTATGACTCTCTTCTTGCTCTCTTGCCCCAAGCACCTAGAGGCTCTTGCTCCCCTAGGGCTTTCCATCTCTTCAGATGACCCTTCAAGACTGACGTTAGCCCAGGAGGCTATGCAGCCACCCTGTGTGGCAGGCTGCCCCGGGAAACCAGCTACAGAAAGACAAAGCGCGGTAACCCCCCATGCCTGGCGATACAGCCCTCTGCACCGCAAACCGTGGCTGTTACCATGGTGCTGCACCGGGAGAGTGGCTGTCTCTGGTGTCATGGTCCGTCCGGACACACGATACCTCTGGCTGGAGTCTTTTTCAGCTTTGGCTCCCATTCTCTGCTGTGGGAAAGAACTGTGTCTTCCTTTGTTTAGCAAATCTGCCGAGAGACCTGCCTGCAGAGACCTTCCGCTTCCAATCAAAGTCAGTATTGATCTGTTCACTTTGGCTGGGCTTGCTCTGTCCCAGTGAAATGTGCTTAATTGCCATCATTTAACCTTCCACCCGTCACTTGTGACCAACACGTGCTCATCGCCTGGGGAGCGCTGGGGAGGGCTATGGATGTGCCTGCCCGCTTCCAGCTGTTTGCTGTCGACACCCGTCGTGGCTTTGTTTAAGCAGAGGAAGCAGATCATGTTAGTACTTTTCTTCTCAGTGGCGTTGATTCTCTTTTTGGCTGCAGCATTTCAGACAGCGGCTGCTGTACCCATGAGCCAGAGTTGCAGGCCACAGTGATCTTGTTTTGGGGAGGACAGTGGGGCGGTGTGCCTTACATTTGCCTGACTCTGAAGGCTGCTTGTTCATGTCAGTGCAGCCATAGTTGTAGCTGCCACAGTCCTCCTCTGACTCGGGTTAGGACCGTAAAAAGCTGCTGTTTACCCTACTGAAAAAAAAGGCCATTGAACAAATGTTCCCTTCCCCTCACCTCTAGCTGGCTTGATATATGGTGTGCGGTCTCAGTCCAGTCTGAACCATCTGTAGCAAGAGAAAGAAGACACACATGAAAAGGGGAAAACCACGCAGGGGGACTTTACAGGAAGATGCCAGTGTCTAAGGAAGCCAAAAACACAAAGCCACAGTATCTTGGCTTGAAATGTAAGTTTCCCTTGATCATAGCATACCATACAGTTGTAATATTTGGCATCTCCTTTTGGACGTCAAGACCAGACTGACTTATGTGAGACTGGCTAAGGTTTCCCTAGAAAGAATACCATTCTGTAAAATCACATATGGTGTTCAGAAGGGGAAAAGACCACCTGGAGCATTTCTGTTCTGCTCAAATACAGTGTGCTTCTCTCACCTGTGTGTTTGATTGAGTGCACTTTTTCGAACCTCTGCTGATGTTCACGCAAAACACTCTTTCTTCTTGTGGCTGTTAGTCTAGGCAGGCTACTTTGCTAGTGAATCCGTCTGGTTTCCATACCGAGGCACAAGGCAGGGACAGCAGAGAAATCACTGAGTCTAGGGCAGATGGGGTTCTGAAAGGAAGATCCCTAAGAGTAACCACGCTTAGGCAGATGTTTTGCAGACTTATTTTAAGATGGCCTCTGATTGATGATCCAATTCAAGAAAGCACTGTTGACTTGATGAACATATGTCTGGATGCTTCTGTCTGAGAGAGGAAGGTCCCTCTTGCCTTATATTCTTGCTTTACTTTTCTGTTAGGTGCTGTGTCCTCTGGGGCAGAGCGGAGGAAATGTGTGTGTCGAAATGTGTGTGTCAGATTGACTTGTGTGGCTGATGATGTTGGTGTGACGCATGCTCTGTACTAGAAGGTGCAGTGAAAAAGCCCCTTCTCTCATATCCTTCCAAAGGCCAAATTTCCCCTTGCCATATGGGTGACATTGCAAATAAACCAACCTGTTATTCTGTCCTTTACTCTTTCTGTGGCAAGTAGCAGGAAGGGAAGGAGTCTGGATGATTTGATCCCCAGAAACCTCTCTCATTAACACTGTTCCAGCCACAGAAACAGCACTGAGCTCCTAGGAACTGGCTAAAATTTGCTTTCCCTTCCTCCACTGTTGGCATTGCCATTTTTGGAGCATCCTGTACTCCTAGACCTGGCCTCTTGCTTCTGTGTCAGAAACAGGATGGAGGGCTTTCCAACACCCAGAGAGATGGCTGGGTTGCACTTAGTGCTGAGGAGCAGGAGCAGAACGCAGTAGGACTTGGCAGCCCAGAAGTAACCAGCTATTTCTCCATCACTTTTGGAGGTGCTTGGGAAGAACATGGCCAACCTCAACCTGGCTGGAATGCTTCCTTGGCATCTTCACTCTGGAGAACTTTTAGTCGGGCCCCTAGGTGACACCATGAATGCTGCATGGGGCTGCCACTTTTGGAGGGAGTTGGCAAGGAAAAAATTTAATGACCTTTCCCTGCTGTGGGCTCATCAGTCCCGCACAAACTCTCAGGAGCTGTGGCTGTTTGCTGGGGAGAGTCTGATGCTCTTGGCTGTCACTGGTGGCCTGCATAGAAGGTACAGACCCACTGCGGACGGGCTGATTTCAGGACCCTGCAGCCCTTTGCTAAAGAGAAGGCCAAAAAGAAAGATGTGCAAGAGATGGAGAAGGGCAAAGGTTAAGATTAAGAGAGGAGGTGACAGCAGAGACTCAGGATGTAACCATGAACCTGCCAAAGCAGGGACATTCATTAGGGTTTTCTGTGTCCTTCCATTTTGCTTGGGCTAATGAGAATTCTAAGGACTTGCTCAGCAGGGGAGGTCCCTGTGCAGTGAAGTCCCTGTGTTTTGGAGATAAATGTCAAGTCAGAGATCCCCAAAGTCTGAAGGGTGGAATAACAAACCTCTGTGATTTCCCATCAAATGCTCTAATTTTGGCAGGTTACAGGGCTCCTCAGGCAGGGAATGTTGGTCATTTCCTTTCCTCCCAAGGAACACATCAGATGGAGGAGGGAGTGAAGTGAAATCTCTGGAGACAAGAGCTGGAGGGTCTGCAAAAACTGTGTTTCCTGGAGTCTGGGGCATGGTAAGACTCTAGAGAATTGTCAATGGGGGAAGGCGCAAGACAAGAGTCAGTTAACCCCTAAAAGGGAAGCTTCTAGGAGCTTTGGGTGTGAAGCCAACCCAGCCCCACGACCTGCAAGGAAGAAGCCAAGCGGAAAACAATGGTACTGGCATGGCTTCCAGCATACTTCTGCTCACAGCAATACTAGTTAACTAGCCTGTGCCTGCACTAACCCATTCCCTGCCATGGCTGTCCCCCTGGGCATTATTATAATGATTTATTAGTGCTATCTGACTCTTCTTAAGAAGTAATAGAAAGGCTACCCTCTTTACACGTGCCCAGTTTCTTCCTAGTCCGCACCTTACCTCCAAATCTGCTGTTCCCCTTGTGCTGTTGCAGCTACTTTTCCACTTTTAGCTTAGAAAGAAAGGGTTGTGACGGTGACTCTGTTTTTCTGAGTAAAACAAGGAAAAAAAAAAAAGTTTTCCCAGCTGTGTCCAAAAAAATCCAGATACACAGAGGAAAATCCAATAAATGATTAACTCAGTCTTTCCGTCTGCGGATAATAGTGTTTCTGGCTGTTTTTTTTTTTTTTACTGTCGTAATATTTTATTTTTTTATTGCCAGCTGCCTTCTCCCTCATGGAAAGAGAGGATTTCTATTTGATTTGAAATCCAATGTCCTGAGCCATTTACTGGCGAGTACCTGGATGATGGCCTACATGTGGTTTTCTGCCTTTTGAATGAGGAGAAATAAATTGAAAGTGCACTCCTCTCATCTCCCTGTGAGAGAAGAATAATGAGTGAGAGAGCACCTTTATAGGTAGAATATTACAGAGCTCATGCATTGGTTATTCTTTATAGACCACAGATTGCAATATGCTCCTTTTTTTTTCTTCTGAGGGGGCATGGTGGTGAGAGAAGCTATTATCAGCCTTGAATTTTTGACCTAGGCCATTAATGCTGTTCTTCGGAAGTGGTGGGAAGAGGCTGGTGCCAGCTGCCTTGGAACAGGCACTGGCACAGCAATGCTGTGATGCTCAATCCATGCATCCATGCAGGTGCTGTCCTGCTGATGAAGGAAAGCACCCTGTGGCCCCATGTTGTGACCAGAGGCAGGTTTGATCCATGTGGTATGGTCAGAAAAATGGGTTTGCTGCCCTGTTGATCTGCCATCTGCTCTGGTGATCAAGTGTCGGGCTGCTTGGCCGGCACACCTTGGCAGCCCCTTGATGCTGCATAACTTACACATTTTTCATTTTTTTGATATAACTAACTGAAAACTTAAATCAAGCCTTTGGACAAAAAATATGTGTTTCCTTCATAAGTCCGCTAAACCCACTCCATTTCTTTGCTGATTGCCTGTTCACAGTAACGTTTTGGGATTTAGTATGTCCCTCGTGCAGAACACGATAATCAATGGTGTAAGAAATACTTTCTTCGCTTGTGCAAATCTCAGGACAGGTGGTGCCAAAACCCATCACTCTCCTTTGCGGTGAGGCAAACCAGCAGCTAGATGCCAGCACGGCAGAGGCTTGCAGGATCATCCTCCCCCAGGCTAGCAAATGTTCTCCTCTTCCAATCCTACTGCACAGAGCATATTCCCGGCAGCCTAAATGTCTGGGTGACTCAGGCCAGATGCCTGGATGAGAGAGAAAAGGTCAAATTCTTCTCAACTCAACACAAATACGGGAAAAAAACCCCACAAATTGGAGTGCAGCGGCACAGCTGCCACCTGGGTGCCCAGAGCCGGGTGATGGGCAGCTGCCTTGCAAGGGGGGGCAGCTGCCTTGCAAGGGGCAGCACCAGCCCTCCCCTCAAACCCGGCTTTTGCTCCCAGCTGCCTCCTGGCTGGCAGCAGCATTACCTCAGCCCTGCCAGGGAGGAGTGAGGCAGAGCACATCACCTCCTTAGAGACCCAGGCGCTGGGGTGGTTTCTTTTTTCCGCTGCGTTAGCCAGCTCAGATGTGGCACAGATGGGGAATCTGCAGCCTGTGCCCCTGCACTGGCTCCTGGGGCCTCGGAGGCGCCTGAAACAGATGGGACAAAACCCTGCTGGGGCCAAAACGTGCTTGGCTGGGGGAGCGAGTTGAAGCACTCCAGCATATCATCCTGCCCCACCAAGGGCACTGCGGTCCCTGGTGCATGTCAGGCATGGATGGATGGGCACAGGGCTGCATCACAGGGACATGCTGCTCCTGTGGGTGCCAGGCTCAGCTCTGGCACATGGCGCAGAGATGGACGAGGCGGTGCCTGCGGGCCCATGCAGGGACCTCTTTGGGACCCATGCCAGCCATTTCAGGGGATGGAAAGCTAGGTTTTCATCCGTCTGTTCCCAGAAGACAGAAATGACTGGACTGGGGAGGGATGGTGAGCAGGGCAGGAGGCAGATCCTGGGATGTGTGGGTAAGCACAGCTTGCAGTGCTGGGGAGCTAGTGGGAGGCTTGGGATGGGGAGAAGGGAAGCTGTAGGGAAAGAGTGAGATGCCTTCTGAGATACAGGGTATATCAGGGCTGAGGCACTCAGATGATAGAGGCAGTGCAGCAGTCTTCTGCAGGGTGGCATGAGTAGAAAGCAGGAGCAGCACTGCTTGGGTTAAGTATGGAGCTGGAGGCGGTGCGAGAGAGGGGTTCAGGGTAGAAGAAGCAGTGTGAGCTCTGCATGCCGCAGCTGTGTTGAGAGGAGCACGGGGAGATGCTGCTGGATAGAGCCTCCAGAGAAGTTGGAAGAACCCAGGGATGGCAGCACCCCTGTCTTACTGACAAACAGGGAAAGCTCCAGGCCAGGGTGCATCATGCTTTGTGCCTGGACTTACCTTTATCTTGCCAGAAATTGATTTTTTTTTTTTTGTTGGGTGCTCAAGAACTGCAAGGCCGCGGTCATCCTATGATGGCAGGGAGCGTGGCTCTGGCAGTAGCCGGGAAGCTGATGGGGAACAAGGCAGGACTACACTTTCTCCTTGACCGCAGAGTTGCTGCTGTGTCCGGGTGTGGTACACTTATGTCAGTGACTTCATGGTGATGCACTTCTACCACCAGGACTGTCCGAAGCCTTGCATAACAGCAAAGCATCAGGAACAACCTTGCTTTCCACCCAAGATGCAGCTTTGTTCTCCTGTGCAAGGAAGGAGCAAAAGTGTTTAATGAGTCCTGGTCTTTGCTCTGGATTGCTCCAGAAAGCCTATTCTCAATTTTAGTGGGTTAAAAAAAGTAAAGGTTTCAACTGCCACTGAACAAAACGTAAATATGCTGAAACTACAGAAACTAACATCCTTCTTTCTCCAGTCTGTCAGCCACTTGCGTAGCTAACTCTTAACTGAGATCATGAGATTTGGGGATATTTTCTAATGCGCAGCTTCCAACAGGGAAACCCCACTTTTATTAAAAAGGACAATTTGCAGAGTTCCTGGTTAGAAAAATCCTAACAATGTGACTGTGTGCTCAGAAACCAGAGCATGCAAGAGAACTTCCAGTGAACTATGAAAAAAATAAAAATGGAAAATTAGTTTTGAATGTTCAGATGGGCTTACTGCGAAGACATCTGCGCTCTTTTGCTTTTTGAAGTCAGACTACGAAGTAAAGCCCCAGGGCTGGAAAAGCCGCCTGAGCTTTTTTTTTTTTTTTTTTTTTCCTTCCCCCTCTCAGCGATTGCGAGCCGCGCTGAAGGGATTTAGGAGCGCAGCGGAGTACGGCATGTCCTGACCCCCGAGGGCTTTGGACGCGTCCCTCCCCAGCGCCGTTGCTGTGGGCACGCAGTCTGCGTTGTGTTTTTCACTCTGTTGCTTTGCTAATCCTGAACTAATTCCTCTTTTTTTTTTTTTTTTTTTTTAATCTTTTTGAGGAGCACGTGGTGTACTCCGTTCCCCTCCCCTCCATCGCGCCCCCCCGCCACCCCAGGCCGGTGTTCCCTCCCCGCCAACCCTAGCAGCACCCCCGGCCCCCGGTCCGAGCCCCGCCCCGCCCCGCCCCGCCGGGCCCGGCCCGGCCCCGCCGCCCGGCCCGCGCCACTCCCGCGCCCGCGCCCGCCGCGCCCACCGTGCTGGGGCCGCCCGCCGCCGCGCTGCCCGGCTCCGCTGCCGGCGCTGCGGGCCGGCAGGGCGCCACGGCCCGGCCCGGCCCGGCCCGGTGCAGCACGGCCCGGCACGGCCCGGCACAGCCCGGCTCGGCCTCGCGGGAGGGCGGCTGCGATCCGCCGCGGCCGGCGATGGGAGATGGAAGGAGCCGGCGGTGCGGTAAGGGGCGGCGTGAGCCCGTGCGGGTGCGGGGGTGCGCTCAGACGGGGGCACTTTTTCCTTTCGTTTACTTTTACCTTCCCCCCCCCCCCCTTTTCTTTCTTCTTGTCCTTTTTTCTTTTTCCCTTTATTTTTCTTTTTCCTTTCTTATTCACGTTTCCTTTTTGTTTTCCTTCTTTTTTCCCCTTTCCTTTTTTTCTTTTCCCTTTTCCTCTTTTATTTCTTCCTTTTTCCTTTTTCCCTTTTCTTTTCTTTTTCCTTCTCTTTTTCTTCCTCCTTCCTTTTTTTTTTCCTCTTTTTCACCGTTCCCTAAGGGGAAAAAGCTCAGAGCCTGCTTGCGCACTCATTACTGCTAGATCCCCCAAAGACACCAACTGCACCAGGGAGGCTGCACTGAGACCCCCACGCCAGGGCTAGGACCCCCTAACTGCATCCTGTACGGTTGGTTTTCCTTCTGTTTCCATGTAACTTGTCTGTTTAACAAATCAGCACTGCTGCTGCACTGACAAGCTCTCTTAATCGTACCAAATTCTCGTATTAAATGAGGTGGTGTGAAGAAGCCAGCATCTTTGGCCAAGTAGTAGCATTGTGCTTTCTGGGGAGGAGCAGGGTTGAGATGAATTCATCAAAAGTGTAAAGTTTTTGAACACTAATCATACACAGGGACGCTCCTGTGCGATTCTGGTGTTACCTTCATTCTTGCTACCGGGGACTGGAGCTATGGTTCTCAATGGAAACATAGAGTTGTAATGAGCTTGAACTTCACACAAACTCACCGAAGATGCTAACTTCCTATATAGACGCAGTATTTCCGCACCATAAACAACAATTACCTGGGTCCCACAGGGTGCCAGTTAGGACATTGTCAGGCAGCGCACATCTATGTGTTATTGAAGCGATTTGGATGTGTAACAGGCAACTGCAATTACTACTGCTTTTGCAGCTTCAGTCACGCTTTAATTCTGTCTGCGCATAGGGCCATTAAAACAGAGAGAAAGTCAAATGTAGTATTTCTAATGAAGCTGGTGGTTGCACACCCAGTGTTTGAAGCAATTGTAATAGGCTGCTGAGAGTCATCCAAGCCTTTCTGGTTTAGCTAGTAGAAAGAAAATCTTTCTACTCCAAATGCTTTTTCATCAGTCATATCCGTAGTTGATGTGTTTCAGCAGATGTTACCAGTTTAACGCTAGCCGTGAGTCTGACCTACCTCTGTTGATTTACGCAGACTGAGAGTTTGGCTATAGAGACGTTGGTTTTGGGGTATGCCTCTGCTGGGAGAGAAGGTGAGGTTAAACCATGTAGGAGTCCCTGTGCAAATGCTCCCCTTCAATTACAGCTTTGGTTCATTGCAGAAAAGAGTATAAGAAAATCCTTCATGGTAGTGGTGATGGTGATGTTAAAAACAATTCCAAGAAACTCAGGTGCTGCTCTTTTCAAAACTCGATACAACAAAAAATTTAGGTCTTCTCAATACATAAAGAAAATTCCTGCAAAACTTGCCTGTATGAAAGGGATTCTCTTGTGCTATTGGTACTTGAGCAGATTATCTGATTTACTGTTGCCATTTCTAAGCCATCAAATTGAGAAGGAAAGGAGCAGTGAGGATCCTAATGAACACGCTAGTGGTTTTTTTTTTCAGCAAGAATTTCTTTGCTGTTGGCAGGCTGCACAGCTGAAAGACCTGGATGTCTTTCAGAGTATTTACTCTCCCCAGCTGCCCCCCCACCCTTCTCCCCCAATGGTCCTTTCTGTTCTTGTCTATCTTACCAGGGAAGTTTGGCATTTGTTTTTGCAGCTTTGATTTAAGAGATGGTTTGGAGTTTGATTCCTGTGGGATGAAGAGGCAGTCTGTCTGCTGGACTACCGTGGACCAGTGCCACAGAGCAATCTCTGCAGACAAGTGGTGGTGTCCATGGGTGTGCTCTAAGCCCAGTGCTGGGAGCTTCAGCGCTGGGGCTGGCGATCGAGGCAGCACAAGTCACACCCCGTAAGTGGCTGTTGGTGCAGAGGAAGGGTGCTTTGGCCGTGGCTGATAAACTATCCTTGCACACGCAGCAGAGTTGATTGCTTGAAGCAATTGCTGTTCCATGGACAGATGGACGGCAGACCTGGAGCTGAGGTGATTTTTTCTGAGGCGTTGCATGTGTTTCTTTTTGGAGTTCCTCTGTTTAGTTGCCAGGGTCCTGAGAGAGCGAGCCTGGGATACTGCTGGGTGCTGGTTTAAAGATAATTTAGAGGTAGCACGGTGTAGTGGCTTAGAAAAGGGAGCCCAAGGAAGGGAGGGAGGGGACGTCTGGAGAGTAAGATTAGGCGGGTCCCCAGGGTACCAGAGAGCCATCTGCCAAGCTGCTGTGCTCCAGCTGAGGCTGGGAAAACCTGTGAACTGCTGCCAAAACTCAAAGGTTGGGGCAGTCAGCCACCAGCCAGAGTATCCTGCTCCATGTCAGCTCTGTGACACAGGTGCTGGGGACTCCCGGGGTGCAGCAGCTGGCAGAGCTGATTGGTGCGAGGTTTCTGGCCTCGGCCAGAAATGGTGGGAGCAGCGTCCCTGGGCTCAGCGACACGTGCCATGCCTTCTCCTTGAAGGGATGTTTCCTCGCGGTTGGTTCCTGATGGAAAACTGTTTTCTGGCAGAGCAGGGATTTCATGGTGGGGCCCTCCCACCCAGACTGGCTCTGTGGCCTCGGGGCTTTGTCACATCCCGATGAGTTGTGAAACTGTGCAGGGGTCCTTCCTTTTGGGAGTTTGCCGGAGAGGGTATATGGGTGATAGAGAGCTCCTCAGGATCATCGCCATGTGGAGAAGTGAAGCTGCAGATGGACAAATTTAGGTCTTATGCAATTTGTGTCTTAAAACATCTGAATCTTTCTGAAGGGATTCCTGTCCTCCGGCACCCATGGTAACAGAGGCTGTTTCCAGTCCTTTTTTCGTGTTTGCACTAAGATGAGGTTTGCGGGGAGTAGAAATTGTATGCTTCCGTGGGATGAAAAAGCTATTTGAGGCCAGCTCTGAGTGTCTGCCTGACACTTTCACTTGGGCCGTAGGTGTCCTGTTCCTCCCAGGAAAGGCACTCTTTGAAATACACACTTCTGCAGTATCTTTCCGGGTGCTCCTTCTGAGCACAGCCCCTCCTTGTTCTGAGACGCGTTTTGCAGATCTGCCAGCTCTTGTCCGAGACCGCAGGCTCCTGGGATGCTAATGCATCCGAGCATTTATTCTCTGCGTTACAGAGATGAGCAAGGCGGGTTGTGGATGGGGCTTAAAAGCAGGGTAAGGTGAGGGCCAGCCCCCTGGGTACGGGTAGGTGGCTACAGGGTTGAATCAGGATTCAGAGGAGCTCAGGTATTACCTAGCCCTTGAAGCCTAAATTGCTCCTGAACTGACTGTACTTTCTGGATGCTGTAGGCAGATGAACCTGCCAGGGCACTGGATCAAGCTGTCTGTCAGCAATTGAACTGTCGGTCAGAGCGGGAGCCCTGCATTTCCACCTCTACCGAGCGCCTCAGCCACCAGCTCTGGTTGCGGGAAGTGTGTGGCGTTTTGCTGTGGCACAGCGTGTCTGACTGTACGAAAAGATTTTTCCAAGCCTAAGGAGAACAGGCTGGAGCTGGCTTTTGAGGATAGGCTGCTAAGGCAGAAGCACACTGGTCACTGTTGTACTTGCTGAGGGCTTCACGTCGCAGCCACGGCAATTTTTTTGACACCTGGCAAAAGGACTGAACAAGAGGGCATCGTCTTGAGTCCATGGTACAGTAGTTTGGGAGCAATAAAAAACCAATGCAAACAGTACAGATTACGCAGTGCAAGCCTCCCTTTTTGCAGAAGCGATGAATGGGGCTTGCTTTCTCTTCTTAGCCTGAAACAGCGGAGTGGAAGAGGTGGCTTATCTCCAAAGCGTACGCATTATTTTTTTACAACAGTTTTCAAACAGGAAGCGTCATTGGGGTAATAACCACATCTCCCAGGTTGAACAGATGCCAAGTGTGATGGCAAGATGCACTTAAGCCTGGGATATGGCTGCATTTCAGCGTTAATGGAAGAATCCTTACCAGGAAAGCCCTTTTCTCAAAAGTAAACAAATTCTAGTACCAGCAAGTTCTGGTTTTCATCAGCTTTCTCGTCTGTGGACTCGCTGTGGCCTGATGAGGAAAAAAGAAGAAGTAGTAACTTCTTCACCGATGGGATGCTAGTGCCAGCTGGCCTACGTTGTGCTGCTTATGGGAGATGTAACACCTTTCGTGTCTTCTGCCTTCCTGCCATGGCTGAAACTGCCTAGTGGCTCCTGACCGTTTGCGGGGCCACCGCTGTCCGAGGATGCTGGTGCGGACACTCCTTAACTCGCACTTTCTTAGCAAGCAAACAGTTCGCTCTTGCAACAAACTCTTTTCAGTCCCCCGGCTCTTGTGCTGCAAGAGGCTTATGTGAAATTTGTTGGTGACTCTTGGCTTCTGCCTCAGTTTTGCTGGGGAGAAGTTGGCCCAGATCAAACTTCAGTGAATTTTCTGATCTAAAAAACTTCTGCTAAATCTAGTTAAGACTCAGAAGGAACAATTTAGGTGAAAGCTGTAAAATTAATTTAAATACATGATATGAAATAATCATGCAGGGTCAATGAGCTATGTCCAATTTAGAGGGAGATACACACCCGTTTTCACATGCTCTGTTGCTGTGTTGTAGCTTTACAGTTTGCCCTTGCCACAGAGAAAATGCGGGTTTTTACACCTTTGCAAATATAAGTTCTTCCATTTGCTCCTGTGTAGAGTGGTTTGGGTTTTGGGTGTGGTGGAGTTTTTTCGGTTTTTTTCACTGTTCACTGAAATTGAGGTGCAAAGAATATTTTAATCGCTTTGGGATACTATCTTAAACCATGTTTGTAATACTGACTTGAAAAAGGAAGATGAGCTCTGTCGATATCCCGTCCTTCTTTACTTCCATCTGTAAAAACAGCACTTATTTAGCTGGACATAGAGAATGTACAGCCCATGGGAAAGGTTGTACCCTGCTCGTTCTCAAAGCTCAGTCGATGTTGGCTTGGGTTTTGGAAAGAATTTAGTTGCTTAAAGACACAGAGGTAACTTCTGGTAGGCTCATGAGGCACTTAGGCATTCAAATTTTAGCTTCCATGGAGTTGAAATCCATGTGGGGCAGACCTGTAGCCTGTCTAAGCACTGTCCTGCCATCGGAGATACCTAAAGATGATGGAGGAACACTACCTGCTGAAAAGCAGCAGTCTTGTCAATTTGCTAAATATACTTGGAACAAACTGAACAAAAAAAGTAAATGCAAAATGCCTAGTGCATGTGCCACTGAATTCTCTGAATAAAAGATGCTGTCTTTGTGCAGTTAGATCAGGTCCCCATCCCAATGCTGTTTGACAAAGCTCAGGAAAAAGACTTACACTGTGGCTTTATTAAAAGTTTTGGATCTCTTTTACTACCTTTATGTTTTATATCTGAGAACATGGTGGTTCATGCGGTGAGCTGAAGCCTATCTCTCAATGGTCTTGCTTTGATTCTTGCACATATCTTAAAAATAATGCATAGGCATCCAGAGGTCTATAAAGCACACATCAAAAATCACTGACTTGGCAAATAGAAAATGCTGAGTGACCTTTAATATTAAAGTGTAATCATACAGACTTGGAATTAATATGCTGTTCACATTCATGCAGTTACAGCTCAGACAGTGTCAGCCTGTGCATAATAAAAAGCACTGAATTCAGTGTAACAGCTGACTGCTTCCTAACAACTTCAACCAAACAAGGAAGCAAACATTTCTTTAAGGGGAGAAAAACTTGTGTGCAGGTATAAAACAAGACGACCAGACTGAAAACAAATTTTACCTGCGACTGCTTGATACTGCTGCGAAGGCAGCCTTATCTTGCCACTGTTCCCATGCCTTTTTCTAAGCAGCCACTCTTTTGCTTCTTTTCTGAATTGCGCCTCTCATCAGACACTGAACTTTTATGAAGTCTGCCTTTGAGTGAGGAGACCAGCTCCGATGGTATCTGTGCCCTTTCAGTTTTGCTCTCTCTACGTCCTGGGAGGCTGCTCCTGGTAAATGCATCCCGTGGCTCTGGGAGTGGCATGGGAAGCCTGCAGTGCCCCTGTGCCTTTTGGTGAATCCCTGGGGTGAAGGTGTGGGGTGCTTTGCGGTGAGGACTGAGGAGTGGAGCTGGCTGGATGGTACCGAGCCTGAGGTCTGCCCCAGTCCAGGGCCATGCCGAAGCCCGGTGAGCAGGTAAGAGTGGCCGGCTGCACTGGTTTGGACCCAAGGTCAGTTTAGTCTGGGAGCATATACGTGGTCATGGATGTCAGCAGATACCTGGGAAGGGTTCAACTTGCAGTGTCATGAGAAGGATGCGCTTTCTACGTGTGTTGTGGATTTGTATCCCTTGAGCTTGTTCACCCTCCTTTTCAGCTCCCATAGGATTTTGGTTTCCATGACATTGCTTTGCAGGGAGGTCTGTGGTTTTGTCTACAAACTGTGCGAGGAACCATCTCCTGTTTGGTGTGACGTGGACTCCTAATAGCTTCTTTTGATGTCTTCTGGCTGTTGCATTAAAAGAGGTGATGAATCACCGATTGCTCTTGGCTGTTTTCAGACCCCTTATGACTGCATGCATCTCTGCCATGTGACTCTCAGCTGCCTCATTCCTTTAGCTAAAATAGTCCTTGCTATCTTGGTTATCCCTTTCTATAATCCCAGCTTCTCTGCTGGACAACGGCTATAGGCAACACCCTCACACAAGCCCTTTCCTTCCTCCCCACATTCTGGCTGGCTACACATCTCTGCAACTCCTAGTAGTCAGGAATTAGGTTAAAACCCAAGCTGAGATTTCTTCTCTTCCAAAACCTTTGCTAGCATTAACTTTTGGTAGCTCCAGCTGAGATTTTAGCCATGCAAAACTCCTGTTCTTATTGAGTCTTAGTCTATTTTACGAACGCTTTAATTTAAGAATTGCAGACATGTATATTAGCATGTGGGGGGGGGGTGTGTGAGGAAAATGCAAACATGATATATGAGGTCACGTGAAACTGAAACCTACAAACCTTGCTAGTGGTCTTTTTTCTGAGCACCAGCACTCTCTTTGCCCTCTCTGTACCATCAGTGCGCTAGCTTTCAGCAGCTAGCGAGTTTATTTTAACTCCAGCTTTCTGCATTTCATGCTGTTACTTAGGGAAGTTACTCAAGAAAAGCTCAACAGAAATAGTCTTTTCAGAACGATTAGTACGACCTGTCAAAAGCAGTGAGGCTTGCTAAGCTCACGCCCACACAGGAATGGTGACAGTGCTTAAAAACAAGGGCTGGCCACTATTTGTGCCAGGCTGTTGGGGAGTTTGTCCGTCTGTGACAGCAGAGGCAGAGCTCTCAAGGTGTGACCCCGTGGAAACTTGACCGTGGTGTTGCAGCTTGACTCAAGTGGTGCTTTTACTCTGCTGGGAACTTGCTGGAGAAGGTTGCAAATCTGTGGAAACCTTCTGTCCATCATGCCTGCCTTTCTTTTATTTATTTATTTTTTTGAAGCTAGCTCCACCACCAGTTACTGTATTTCTGTCAGTCTCTGGGGGAACTCCTGGGGTGCAGAAGTCAAGATGAAGGTAGATGTTTGAACTCCTCCTGAGCGCATAAGCTCTCTGTATCGGGATATACGATAGGCTGCTGAGAGGCATTTGGCCTTTTTGCTGCTAGAGATGTTGGTGAAGCAATGAGAATGGAACAAGCGCAAGTTGGGCTTAGAAACGGTCCAGGTGTGGCTGTGACGTCCTCCATAGACGGCTGTGCTTTACAAGCATCCTGCAGAGGCTTTTTCCTGCTTCCTTGCAGCAGCGCCGACAGCTCTGTTGCAGCTGCTGTGACATGTCTCCACCAGCCCCGGTGAAACTGCCAGAAAGCAGTGTGCTGCTGGTGCCGGGGCTGCTGGCCGCCGGCAGGGAGCCGGCACCCATCAGCCTTGTGGCCGAGGGAGAAGGTGAAAACAGCTCTGGGAAAAGGAGCTGTGCACGTGCAAAAGCATGCAAAGCTGGAGCTCCCCTGAGGCTGCCTCGTGGTATGGCTTTGCTGTGGAGACCCCTGCCCCAACTAGCCAGTTCCCTCCAGGTTTTCCAGTAAGCTTAGAAGAACAGGAGTAACATTTCTTTCTTGGGATAGAGTGGCTAGGTTTTATTAAGAAAGCTTGCAGGGGTCCCCCTGAGGACACTTTGACCTTTCTGTCCTGGCTCACAGCCCTTCATGAGAGGTCCTCAGACCCCTTCCTGCTGATGTTTTCCTTTAGCATGACTGTTCTCCTGCTGTCCAGCATTTCGGCTGACTCTTGTTCCCTGAGGGCTTGAGCTTGGGCACCTATCCCATTCTACTTTTTCCCAAGTACCATTTTCCCAGGTCTCCTGCGAGGAGTCAGTCTGTCTAACAGCATCTGTCCTCTCAGGGGGTCTGAGAAACTCCAGACTGACATTTGCCAGTTAATTATCTGCTCCTTTGAACACCTCCTCCTTGTTAGTTGTTTTCAAAGAAAACACATGACCCTAAGTGCAAATGCTTCAGGAGGTATGGGTTCATGCTGGCTCTTTATGCTCAGATTGACCCATGCCTTGTCCCAGCAGCCGCGGTCAATGACATCTTCTTCCACTGAGACCCACAGAGATGGACCCCAGCTCTCCTGTTGCCTCAGCTGCAAATAGTGGTGAGAGAAAAAGGCTTTGGTATTCCTCCATTAATGCTCTCTGGGATGTAGATTTAAAAAACAACAACAAAAAAAGCCCTGAGAAGAAAACAGTCTGTCCCAAGAAAGGCCTCAGCCAGCACCTCAGCCAAGTTCAAAAGTGGATGCTTTGGTGCTTTCCTTCCATGCAGAAAGGAGAAGTGTGTTCTTCAGGCTTGGATGACTCACTCTGCCTATCTAAAAATCACTGGGATTTTTAGGGGGCAGTTTGAAGGGAGCTCATGACTGGAATGGAAATCAAATTCACCCAGAGAGAGAACGTCGCGCTTCAGGAAAGACAGCAGCGGGCTCTCGCCTGAAGCCTCCTCTCGGGGCTGCACTCCGGCAGTGGTTTCTCCTCGCAGCTGCTGACCCTCTGCTCCGGTTTGTGCGTTGGGGCTGCAGAGCCGAGCCGAGCCGATGACGTGGTCCCTGCTGGGCTGACCCGCCCGTCCTTGGCAGCTCTGGTGGCAGGAACAGGGCACCTGAGGTCTGGGCATCCTACTGCTGTTCAGTTCAGCGCCAAGGCACGGACGCAGCAGCTTCGCTTCCCATGCTAGCCTTGAAACACCACGAGCGCCGTGGGCGCGTCCTAAACGGTCTCTGCTCCCTCAGTGAGGGACGAAAGCCCGGCAAGGTGGGACCTCCATTGACTGACGCCAATGCCTTGTGCGAGGTCAACAGAAACCGGCCTGGTGTGTTGGCAGGAGGTCTGAGAGGTGAGGACTGCCATGTCTGAGCTAACGCAGCCTCATGGATGTCAGACAGAATTCACTTGAGAGGCAAATGCAGCCTCCCCGGCTCCCGACCAAGAACCATGACCCCGAGAAGTAGGCTTCATCAAACACGTTCCAATGGGCAGAAAGCGCTGCAAGACTGGTGAATGAATGGGCAGGAACTGCTCTGCCCAGAGTGTAATCGGGCTGAAAACCAGGGTGCATGTGGCTCATCAGAAATGTATGTACAGCTGGGCTGATTTAAGGGGATTGATGCTCTGATGGAGTGTCACCCTCTCCAGCGGTGACAAACACCAGATGCATCGAAGGTGGTGGTTAAACCCCTCTGAGAGGAGCAATTATGAAATGAGCTGACCCGGATGCAGATTTCTTTGCCCTTGAGCTGAGGGAGAAGGCTTAAGCAGGAGTTTTATATCCCTTCCAGTCTTGCTTGTATTTAATCCTTGCTAATGCAGCTTGGAAGGCACCATCAACGCTTGTCCAGCCCTTCTCTGGGCTCCTGGTTTCGGGGCATGATGACTTCTGCAAGGTTTGGGTGAGTGGCAGATTGAAAGAAGAAAAGGAGAGCATATGTCCTCTTTTGATTTTCCCTTATTTTTTTTTGGTTGTTTTTCTGTTTTTTTCTTCCTCTTTTCTGTCTCTGAGGAAACACAACAGTAAAGTAATAGTCTTATAAGCCAGCTCTGACCTCATAGCATCCTCATTCTCTCCCCCTCTTGCTTTCTTTTTTAAAAATATCTCGTTTGGATGAAATATCATAAACTTATCCTTAAGCCTGGATCCGGTGGCTCTGAACTGCTTTACCTTTACACATCCTTATAGTGCTCTGACAGCCTAAATAGATGTTAGGTTCAGCTGTTCCCATGCACAAGCCGGTATCTGTAATTCTCATCAGTGGCGGTGAGCACTTCTGAAAATCAAGTTATCCCTTTCAGACGCCAAGACAAAGGTCTTGCAGTCTCTGCTTAGGCACCTAACTCTGATAAATACTGGCCAATACACTGAAAACCCATTAATTTAACCATTAATTTCTCCCTGTTACTGGACGATGCAGAGGGTGCTATGAACTGGACTCGTCTTCATTGCTTTATAGAAAGGCACAGGCAAATACAGACCCTTGGAAAACGTGTTTGCTGGCAGGGAAGCTCACTGCAGCAGATGTCTGTGAAGCCTCGAAGAGCAGGGCTGAGGGATGGAGATGCTGTGTCCCAGAGGTGTGTAGATCAGAAATTCCAGACTGTTCAGGAACTGGACTGCTCGGTCCATTTTATTTTCCATTTCATTCATCTGTGAGTGGGATTTGGCACCAGCTAGTTGTTTAGCCATCCCATCCCTTTGCATCCATCTGGGTAGGCTGAATTTTTGTCTGGCTCTGTAAGCTACTCCTGTCCAGGCTATTGCAGACTGAGAGCCTCCTCCTGTGTGCTCGGGGTCCAGCTGTTCCTTTTCTAGCCCTTCCTGCCCCCCTTCCTGCGAGTGAATGCAGCCCTGTAAAAGCAGGAGAGATGTGGAGGCTTCTTCTGGGCTTGTTTCATCATGCTTGTGATAATCATCTTTGTGCGAGAAAGCCCTTCATCTGTTTCATCGCATTTTTCCCAAAGTATTTGGTACACTAGTGTTAGCAGGTCCATCGAAGTACCTGTTGGAGCCCTAGTGATGAATAGTTGGACCAGTGAATTATAAATGAATATATCTTAGACCGCTGCAAAAGATCTACTGCCCACTTATTACAGACGTGTTGGACTAAATCCTGCAGAACTGGCGCAATGCAGAAAAGTGGGAGAATAAATTAGAGTAAAAGGCCAGGAAAACCTGAAGCAAAACAGTTCTAGGGCATGGGGCAAGATAGTTATTTGTCAATATGCTCTTGGAAGAAAATGCAATTGTTGGAGAGCTGGCCTTGGAGGAACGTATGGATTTGTGATCCATCCATCTATGATTAAAGAGCCTTGACCGTGTGTTCCTGTGAATTATGTGTCTCCTGTACTTTGAAATTCTGTTTGTAGCTGATGCTTACCCTGAGGTATTTGGTGGAAGTGCGTAAAAGTTATTATTGTCCTGGGGGGGCAGAATGTTCCATCTGGCTTCTTTTTTTGAAGAATATTTTTGTAAGCCTTTGCCAATGTGAACCATGCAATGAATTGCTATGCCGTAACAATTGGCTGCCTCAAACATAGGGTATGAATATAAAGGTCACTGAAGAATTTATAGAGTTAATGATTTATTTCATCTGTCACTTCAGACAGGAGAATTACGGGCTCCGTCTTGCCCAGCTGGGAAGAAACTTAATGCCGACTGTAGACAGTTTTTGCACTACAGTTTATTGCTGGTGTGTGCTTTTATCTTGGAGATTTGATTTGTCCCACCTATTCAGAAAGCTAATTTTAGTCTTTGTCCTGCAGCGTTTCTCTCCTCTGGGAAACTGGACCTTTACTGTGTTAAACTGCTTCTTACGAGTAGGAAGCAGTAGAAGGTGCTGGTGGCACCAGCCCTGGGTGGCACCCGGATGCTTGATCCGTCTGTCCATCCGTCCCCTCAGGTGCTTCCTTGCTAGCTGAGGAGAACAGCCCGTGCCCCCTCCCTGCCTCCTGGCCACAGGAGCCGGTTTGACTTGTGGTCATAGAAACGTGTTGGGCTATTGCCCTGATGTAGACAGCGGTGGTCAGGCATGGGCTGCCCAACAGGGACCCTCAGACAGCACTTGCCATGCATTTGCACACCTCATTATCCTTTTTCCCATTTTCGATCATCCCTCGTAACGCTTGCTCCTCCCTTTCTCCACCCTAGTCTACTTCCAAAGAAACAGCCTGCCCCATTTATGATTTTCCCATGGGTCGTGGTTTTGTGACATCCATACTCAAACTTGCTATTTCTGATACTATTCCCTAGGCATTTTTAACCCTGACTGGTATTACTGAGATGGTTGCCCAGCGCTGCTGGCCTTGCAGCGGGTAAGCTGGCTAAAGATGTGAGGGGTTGGGAGCTCTAACGTCACCGCTTTATACTGAAATGTTTGGGTTCGAAGACAGAGGAGTGAGCTCTTCAAAAGCACCCTGCGTTGGCCCATGTCTGCTCTGGTTGATCTTGGTGGTGGTAGAGTTAAATGAACGCTTTGAAAATCCTACCTGACAGCCCACCTGAAGGGATTTCATGTTCCTGCTGCTGTTTTTTCACTAAAAGGTAGATAAGCTTTGTTTATTTTGACTCTGCAGGCAGAAGCACTTGTGTGGGATAATGATGTATCGGCTCATGCCCAGACTGTTGCCAAGGCCAAATATGAATTTTTATTTGGCTTGGAAGAAGAAAAGTCTTCAGAAATGGGTAAGTGCTTTTTACTACTATTGTGGTTAAAAAAAATAAATTAAAAAAAAACCCCTCTCTTGAGCCATTCAGCAAAGTTTTGCAGAAGCTGCTCCCTAATGACCCCACGAGGGCTCACTCCCTGTGCCACACTGCCCTTCGTTGGACCACAGTGCAAGTACCAGACCAAAGGAGGCTGCTGGTTTGGCCCCAGAAAATGACAGCAGTTCCCTGTCTTACACGCCCACCTTTCTCTTTGGCTCACCTGGGCCACCTCGATGTGACAGCGGGGACTCATGTGCCGGAGACACATTGGTGAAGGGAGTCCCAGCACGTCTCTGCAGTGGAGTCGTTTCAGCCACGCGTTCTGCCATCGTGCATGCCAAAACACAGACGCCTCTGCCTGGAGATCCTCCCAGGAATGCCCTTCGTGGTCTGCAGGCTGCTCTTCCTATAGCTAGAGGTAGATAAGATTTTAATTTAGATACTTGAGATGGTACCTGAACTGCTCTGTCCTCTGTAGTTAGTAATTCAAGAAATCCAGGTGCAGTATTTAATGTTATGCCTAAGGATCAGTCTTGTTTCTGTTCTTTTCTTGTAAATACAGGGCGTTTTCTACCTTTTCGCAGCCCAAGCTTAAAAGAAAAGAAATGTAGTTACTATACCTATTTCACTTGCCTCGTTGTAATTATCAACAATCTCGGCCCTCATTGCAAAAGTGTTTCCTCAGGCTGTTCTCTTTGCACCTTGATCCTGTATAATTGCAAACTTTCTGGAATGTCACTTTTAATTAAAGACGACTCCCTTCTTGCCAGGGAAGGGCAGCACTTGGTACAGCTGTGTAGGCTCCTCCACTTAAGTAAGGGGGGAAAAAAAAAAAAGGCAAAAAAAGAAAAAAAAAAAAAGGCAGAACTGAAGTCTGGAAAGTGAGTAAACAGTTTCTCCCTGGATTTTATAAAATTTGGTCTTCCAGTTGGGAAATCCTAATTGCATAGTGGAGGGGGAAAAAAACCAACATGCCCTCATTTAAGAATCCTGAAAACTTTTACAAGTTGCCACAAAATATATATTGGATTATTACATGAATCACGATGACCTCGTTTCTTGTTTGGAGAGACACAGTGTGAGAGCACTGTCAGCAGGCATTAGTACATTTCCGGAGATTGGCATTAAATAAAGTATGCTGTGCCTAAGAAATCCAAGTGAATCTATTGTTATTACTAACCAAAACAAT
The DNA here is from genome assembly GCF_009769465.1 of Tauraco erythrolophus. NCBI lineage: Eukaryota > Metazoa > Chordata > Aves > Musophagiformes > Musophagidae > Tauraco > Tauraco erythrolophus. The sequence goes on from NC_141496.1 coordinate 62,156,198, forward strand.
TATCAAATGTGATGGGTATTCTGAGCTGACTGAGTACTGAGCCCTACAATAAAGGGTGGCAAAGGATAAGCTATGTATATTTGCTTATGTGTATACTTTTCTGTATTTTTCTCATGCTGCTTCTTGCCTTGTTTCTGAATTTCCTTCTGTTCCTTTACTAATGAGAAACTAGCATTAGGGCTAGCAATTAGTGAAATGGGACTGACTTTGAGGGAAAGTTTCCAAATATTTAACGGTGGTTAACATACAACATTTGTGAATTGTACTTGAAAACTGAGTGCCATTGTGCCTACTCAGACTGGCTTCATGCTATCACAGATAAACGCATCCTCCTCCTCCTCCAGGAAGATGGTTCACCGCAGTGGATATATGAGAGCGGTGCTGCCCCTTCTACTTTTCTCCTTCAAATGGGCAGATTTTAACTGCTTGTTAACTGGAAATGGATGAGGATGGGGCGACTGAGGGCACAGTAGTACAAACCCAGCACCAAGTCTTGGCTTCCTTCGATTTAACATATATTGAATGTGTCATGACATATGTTTTGGGGGGAAGCAGCTACTCCTGAAAGTCCCTCTATCCTTCTTTGTGTTAGATGGAGAGGGAAAAAAACACCACCAAAAATCCAAACAAACCTGCTACTTTTGAAAGTTGCCTTTAAAAGAAAGAAGATGCGCTTTTCTTGAGTCAAAGTATGAAAGATTTCAAGCAAATGAGTGACAGGGGCAGGGCCAGGACAAGCACTGATGTTTAAGAGAACAGCTTGTCACCGTGGGCAGTAAAGCTGAATTTTAATTTATCTAACCCAAAGCATTTCACCCATGCCTTTGCTAGCCTCAGAAACTGAGAATGTAACACGTAAGCTGCTGAACAGCTTAATTACTTCAGCATCCCGGTTTATGCTTTCCTTTTTGGCCATAACGACGTTACTGAAGTACTGCTGAATGCTATTGAGGGTATAAATTTTTTTAATTGGGTACTAACATACTTGCAGTGGACAGACCAATTCACAAAGGAAGAGTAACTGGGGGTGACTGTAGCAGACACTTCTGTTTGCCTAGATGGGAAACAGCAGACTTTGTTAATAAGCCGCTGTGCTGATTTTTACCTTCCAAGTTGAAGCTTGTGGTCGTTTTCACAGGTGAGAAGAGGGCAAAAAAAAGTTAGATGCCTGTAGAAAAGGTGTTTCATCAATGATGTTAAAATGCTAATAAAGCTGCTGCATTAAAATTGATTCCTCCTCATTTCTCTCCTTTGCTGCCCTCAGTCTGTTTTTATCTGGGATATTTATGATCCCTGATGTACTCGTGTGCTTTCGCCTTTACTGTGTGATGCCTCTTGTCTGGCTCCTCTCCTCTCTTCTCTGTTGCCCATCCTCCTGCCCTGGATGCATCACTCGGAGCAGAAGCAAGTCCAAGCCCCTGGGACCCTCATCGCATGGTGGGAGGGCTTGGAGCCGCATGTCTCCCTGCAGACCTTGCTCGTGAGGCTGCTCCATGCCGCCATGGGAGCAGGGAGGATGCACCACGTGTGGCCACGCACTCCTGTGCCTCCTGGCCGCCCTCCTCGGCGAAACCTCAGCCTTCTGCCTTCCAGCAAAAGAAAATGTTTTTTAAAAACTGAATTTGGCTGGGTTGGACAAGAAGTCTTCTCAGCCTTGTTGACATAAAGGGTGCTTGTTGTGTATGGAAACATACCCTCCTCTGGAACTGGCTGTGGAAACAGTGATCTCTATTGAGCAGCCTTGTCTTTGGGCTTGGGCATGCTACAGAGTACTGATTTTTATGACTTTGCAGTTAATACGTTTAAATACCAAAAAGAAAAAAAAAATCCCAACAACATGACTTAGTCCTAAAAAGTGCTTACTTGGGGGGAAAAAAAAAACGGGGGACACTACAAAATAATTGCTTAAATAAACATGAAAGCCAAGTGCCCCACAATTCCTGTTATATGAGAAAATAAATCCAAGACAGTTGTTAGGAAGAAAATAGCTTCTTAAGACTCATGAACAGTCTTTCCTCTGATGCTTCTAGGAGGAGAAAGCTTTCACCCCTCCTGCATAACAGAGGGTTTAATCTCATCCTTCACAAAAAAGCCCTGTACAAGTAGTCCCTGGAGTTGCTATGCAAATCTGGTCTTTCCCAACAGCTGCTGGAAGAAGCTTGGTTTTGAATTCCTGGTGAAACAAATAGCTTTTTGGAAAGCCTGTCACTTGCTGTTTTGTGTACAGTGAGGTGTCATGAGGCAACTGAGCTCATTTAACAGCTTGCTTCTGCCAAAAGAGATGGTCCCAGCCGCACGCTGCTGCGGATTGTTTCATGCTAGTTTTTGTGCTCAGCTGTTTTCTTAGCACGCTCAAGCTAGCAAAAACTGGGAAACAAAAAACCCGAAAACAATGCCAAGAAAACAATTCTAAAAAAAAAGGTTTACTTTCTCCTGGCAATGTGTGCTGAATCACTTCTGCAAGAGGTCAAACAGTGCCAGAGCTGACACATGGAAGAAAATGAAACGCGTACTTTAACCTATGCAACATACCCATCCTGAGACCTGAATCACGGAAATGATTGCTTCTGCTGTAGAATCTCTTTAACTTGTTTCAGGAGCAAAGGAAGCACACAATGGCTGCCGTTTTTGTATACGCAAAGCCTTCTCATGGTCCTATGATGCTGATTTAAACAGCCTTCAGAAAATGACACCAGTAACTTTCTGTAAAATGAGTATCACTAACTTAACTAGGTTGTCCTTTGTTCTTCTGCCTTGCTTGTTTTCTCTGTGTCACTTCAAGTCATGCGTGTCCATCTCTACTGCATCCTCCTTGCATTGCATGGATGTGGCACCTTCCTGGTCCTTGCTCTAGACCACAGTCACTCACGCATTGCGTAGTTCTCAGGCTAGCCCAGATTGCTGACTGTAGTCTTGCCCAGTGCTTCACCTGCATCGCTTTTCATTTTTGATGCACCACCCTTTGTCATGTTTTCATTTCATGCTCTTTCCATCTCCAGGCAATCGTGAAAGTCTGGGCTCCCTGGTCTGGTATCTTCCTCTGCAGCTCTGCTTTCCTGAAAAGGTGCAAAACTGCATTTTCTGAGGGTTGAAGGACTGCCCGATCTTTCACGTTCACGTTGCTTAGTTACAGTGGACAGAACCTGTGAGGATGGGTATGTCAGATGTGCAGTTAAGAGTATGTCCTGTCACTTTTACCAGGGGTGGATGCAAGGCTGGAATCTGGAAAGTGCAGAACTGTGGTGCCCCCATACACTTAATTAAAATTCCATCATCCTTTTGTGCGTACTTGACTCTATCAGCTTTTTTTTGGTTGTTTCTAGTGACCCACTGCATTTTCTGACCCACTGAAGACCTGCAGATATCTCTGATGTTTGGTGTTGCTGATTGGCAATGATGCAAAGAGAGGTTAACTGTTTAAATTTCCAGACGTACTGTATTAAAAGATACTTTTGTGGTTGAGTTTGTGCACTCTGAGAAACGAGTACCTCTGTGGCACTGGCACACTCACCGGCCATGCTGTGTCCTCCTCTTTTGCTCCAACACGGAGTACACAGGGTGATTTTGAACTACTGCTTGGATGCTCTGAGGAGCAGCAAGCTGTCAGAAGAGCACATCTGACTGCGCACATGGAAAAATTAATGCTGGTGAATGAGGATGGATTGCACTGTGCTCTGCATCTCGGCTGCCTGAGGTGGAGTGGAGCTGTCTTGCTGTCTCTCCCTTTGGATTTCTGAGTCCTGCTTCCCAAAGCTGAGCGAAGCCAGGGCATGCTCCGGAGCTGTCAGGTGTGGCGTGACGGATGTCTGGGTTTCCAGTCCCAGGGAAAGGAAAACCAAAGGGGTGTGAGGCATTATGCTAAGTCCCTAGCTCGGCAGGAGGAAACTGGATGTCCTGTGACCCGCACTTGAAAGCTGGGTAGTTCAAGTTATCATAACCTACAGCTGCAGGGAGGAGATTACCACATCCTCGACTTGGTAAACAACAGAGTTGTTTGAAGGCCAAGGGTTTAGTGCAAATAATCGCTAACACACAGGCTGTTTGTTTATTGTTTTTTAAAGGTGCAGAACTAAGCACTTAGAAGTTAGGAAATGCCGCAGTTAAGGCAGTAAATACTTCCCTGGTTGTGGGCTGTTGGCCGGAGCTGAGAACTGTGCCAACGTGAGTGCACAAGTATTTCGGGGCCTGGTGATGCTGGCAGCCCCGTTGACGGTATCTGGCCACTTCAGATGCAATGTCCAAGTGGAGACCGGTCACAAGTGGCGTCCCTCAGGGGTCCGTGTTGGGCCCGGCCCTCTTCAACATCTTTGTCGGTGACGTGGACAGTGGCATGGAGTGCACCCTCAGCAAGTTCGCCGATGACACCAAGCTGTGTGGTGCCGTCGACACGCTGGAAGGGAGGGATGCCATCCAGAGGGACCTTGACAGGCTGGAGAGGTGGGCCCGTACCAACCTCATGAAGTTTAACCAGGCCAAATGCAAGGTCCTACATCTGGGTCGTGGCAATCCCAGGCATAAATACAGACTGGGTGGTGATTGGATCGAGAGCAGCCCTGAGGAGAAGGACTTGGGAGTACTGGTGGACGAGAAGCTCAATATGAGTCGGCAATGTGCTCTTGTGGCCCAGAAGGCCAACCGCGTCCTGGGCTGCATCAAGAGGAGCGTGGCCAGCAGGTCGAGGGAGGTGATTCTCCCCCTGTACTCTGCCCTCGTGAGACCTCACTTGGAGTACTGCGTCCAGTTCTGGAGTCCCCAACATAAGAAGGACATGGACCAGTTGGAGAGGGTCCAGAGGAGGGCCACGAAGATGATAAGAGGGCTGGAGCACCTTTCCTATGAGGACAGGCTGAAAGAGTTGGGGCTGTTCAGCCTGGAGAAGAGGAGGCTCCGGGGTGACCTTATAGCGGTCTTCCAGTACCTCAAGGGGGCCTACAGGAAAGATGGGGAGAGGCTGTTCAGGAGGGCCAGTTATGATAGGACAAGGGGTAATGGTTTTAAAATAGAGGGAGGTAGGTTCAGGTTGGATATTAGGAAAAAATTTTTTACTATGAGAGTGGTAGAACACTGGAACAGGTTGCCCAGAGGGGTGGTGGATGCTCCATCCCTGGAGACGTTCAAGGCCAGGTTGGACAAGGCCCTGAGCAACCTGATCTAGTTGGAGATATCCCTGTTCCTTGCAGGGGGGTTGGACTAGATGACCTTTGAAGGTCCCTTCCAGCCCTAACCATTCTATGATTCTATGTGGTGCGGGCTGAGCTAAGCTGAAGCTGGCAAGGCTCAGAAACGCTTTCCCAGAGGCACCCTGGCCCTTCCCTTCCATCAGGCAGATGGAAAATGATGCGTCCAGGTCAGTGGGCAGGACAGGAGAAGCTCAGCCAGCTGACTTGGCCAGCTGTAGGTGGGTATGGTGGGGCACAGCTGCATTTTATGCTTGTTGTCACTGTGGGCTCCTCTGCTCTCCTGGGCTTCAGCCCCATCGCCTGGTGAGACGGGCAGCACGCCAACACAAGCCCTCCATCGTGCCGTAGCCTTGATTAATCTCTGAAGCTTTGCAAAGGAAAAGGTGCATGTTATCCTGGTGCTGGAGATGGCTTGATAATGAACATAGAGAAGACGTTTAATTTTAATTATGTGGGTAGATGCAGTTCTGGCCTGGTGTCGCACTGGAAAAGTGTAACACAGGGTACAGCGTTTTTCCTTTTCGCAGTTCACCGCTTTAACAAGTGCCTTCTGCTCTAGACTCCCCTGTTGTTTATGTAACTGTGTCCAGCTTCCTGAGGAAGGGAATCTCATTCACTGTACGAGCTTGCTGAAAAGTTACCATCTGATGTCCAGCTGCACCTTCAGCCGCAAATACTCAGGAGCCTGGGAGATGCACGTGTCCTTCTGTGCCCTATTTTTGTTTTAGCTGGGTGCGTAACTCCATATCCCGCTCCTGGGGTGCTTTGAGAACTGCTTAGCAAGCTTTCTTGTAGCCTGTCTAATTGGTCCCGAACCCTGAAATGCAGTAAAGGACATCCTTTTTCGCAGATGTGCCTAGTTTCTTCAGCAGCTGCTGCAAAGATCCAGAGTTTCTAAGATCTATGTGTAGTAGCATGGTGTTTTTCAAGCCATTGCTGCTTGCTCAAGGTTTGGCAATGTATTTTTTATCTGAAGAGATCTTCCTATTTGAAGGACTTTTTGAGGGTTTTAAAAATATTCTTTAAATATGTAACATTAAATTAATTAAACAGGTGGATTCAGAGAGGCTGTGAAGTCTTTGTAGATGCTGCAAGTGTGAAAGCAGCTGTGGGCTGTCATTGCTCCAGAAATTTGCTCCTTCAGTTGAAGGCTCTTGGGGAGCTTTTAAAGTAATTCTTGCTATCACTGTGTGTATCTGCACTTAGAAACTATCACCTGTGAGCCACTGCCTTTCTAAATCACAGTAGTGGAAAAATAGTAAATTTCAGATTTTATTTTTTTTGATCCGTCTTTTGAATCTTAGGTTTAAGACTTTAAGATAAGTCCAAAGATAAGTCTTAAACCAAAGTTTGAGATTTTCACAGCCACGTCACTCCAGGGGGTGAGGCTTTAAGGAAGAAAAGTGCATGAAATATAGTAAGTCTCACGCCCACTTTTACATCAGGATAAAGAGCCCTGATACTCCCTTTGTATTCCCTCCGGTTCCCGCTCACGCTAGCAGCTGTTTCGCTCTACCCTTTTGCTTTCCAGGGTAATGACTCTTGGGACCGAGCTATCTCACTGACCATCTGTGGCCTGTACAGCAATTTGTAGTGGATAATCCCTCACACTAAACCCTCCCAGCACGTGCTGCGTGTTAGTTTTGGACTTTGTCCTGTTCCGAGCTCGCTGCAGGCCTGTGAGTCACTGTGGCAAGGTACCATCCTTCCCACAGCCAGGGAAAAGGTGTGGGGCTACCCCAGAGGACTCTTAGTTCGGTGCAGTGGGGGTCACCCAAGTGCTCTCCAGCCCTGCTCACCACTGGGAAATAGTTAAAATCTGCGGAGGAAGAAAAATACATGACCAAGTCACAGCATTGCTTACTTAAGGCTTTCCAACAGGAACAGGGTTAGAAGATTTGCAAACCAGCCTCCCCCCCGCCCTGCCCCCGGCCTAAACAGACACGCAGTGGCCAGGCTATTTTACAGGCTGTTTTGGTCATTGCTTTTTAACGGACAGGATTTACACTCTTAACCTAGCAGCTTTTCTCACTCTGTTTTTCAAGCTGTGACAACTCGGGCATCACGTCACCACCCGACTCCAGGCGGTGGGACCTGGCTAGCAGGACGAATTTACTTAGTGTGGGCATGGCTGTCCTGTGGCAGATGGAAGATTCGAAGGTTCACCTAACACAGCCTCTGGTTGCCCCAAAACCCTAGAGTTTAGGGAACTGTGCAAGAGCAGCAGCAAGCAGTACTTCTCTCGTGACTTCTTCCAGCGTGCAGTGGCGAGCCATGAGCGTGGGATTTCCCGGGCGACACACCATCCCTGGGTGCTTGCAGGGGGATTATTTTCTTCCCTGAAGCGGTCAGTTTAATTTCTGGGTAACCCTGAGCCACCGGCTGCCACGCTGTCGCCTGGCTGTTCAAGCTGCCGGCACACGCTGCTGGGTCTGTGTCAGACCTCCCGCTGATGGCAGCAGGGACCCCCTCCGGTCGTCTGTTTTTGGGGTGAGGGATCTCAGCCAACACAATCGCTTTTTCTGCCTAGGGTCTGCTGTACCTCTGGTCCTCCACCTTCCCTGCGTGTTCGCTAAGGCAGCAGAGGCATTTAGCCAGGGTTTATTTTCTAGGCAACTCTCCCCTACCTCTTCCCTCTGCTCCCTCCCCGCCTTTGCTCAGCTTGTCGGTTTCCACCAACTCGTTGTTTTTACGTGATGCTGGTGTAACTTTGCAGGGATGAAGGCCTGGCTCCGCTTCCCCCAGCAAGCAAACTGCCTGAAAGCCTGGAGCGGCTGCAAGCTGCAGAAAACTCCGCGCCCACTCTGGCACAGACGTTTGCAGTCCAGTTACAAAAACACGGTCCTTGCATTATGCTAATCCCCCGCCTTTGGCTAATGAAAGACCTCTGCCGGCCAGGCAGGACCGATCGCGGCACGGAGAATGACATCATTTGGAAAAAGGGCTGCTGCGCAAGGCTGCCAGGGATTTGCAGCATCCCTCCCCTCTCATAGCGGGAGGCCGCTCTGTCTCGGTGTGCGCCGGCACTGCTTTATAATAATCAAAATAGTTTTAGTTACCCCAGAAGTTGTAACTTGAGGGAGCGCAGGACAAGGAGACACGCGTGATCCCCTGTCTCTGGCAGGCTGCAATAATGATACAATGCTGTAACTCCTGCGCTTTGCTCGTTAAGCTCTGTCACCTAGAGATTCGTTTCCTCTTAACGCACGCACTGTTTTCTCCTGCCCTAATTCGCCTTTTATAAAAAATGGCAAGAAACGCCGGTCCCAAGAAAGCGTAACTGGTGTGACGCTGCATGCAGGCTCACCCACGTGCTGCTTGCGATCGGCGCAAGGAGCTGCGGGGAAATAAAATGCAAGATGACTGGGTTGCTTGCTTTGTGAAACCTTCCGGCTCCGTCATGCCAAAACGCCGTCGGGCGCCCGGCACTCTGAAACCAGCACACGACTCTCAGCATCGCCGTTCTTCCCGTTTCTTCCCTTACGGACGCGGTTATAATAAAGGGCAGCTAAGCACAGGCATCTCCTTAGCATGCCGTCAGGCAGCCTTGCTGGAGGAAATTTTTTTTCCCCCCTGCAAGCTGCCAAGGTGGACTCCTTAGCTCCTGCGATAGACTGAATGAGACTGCAGTTCCCCCATCAGTTTCATAATACTGAGAAAGCATCCATTTACATCATTGTGTGCAGTGCAGGGCAGCAGCTGCCAGGAAATTTGAAACTATTTTGATTCCAGTTGACTAGAACAGCAGCAATTGAATTAGCTGGTTTCGCTATAGATAAACTGATGATCTGTGCATTTTATTTCTTTGACCAATGGGTAACTGCTGGAGCTACAGTAACCTCTGTGAGTAAGGAGACTGTTCAAGAAAATATATCTAATTTCTCGAGCTAGCTTATATATATATATATATATATACTGTCTAGAGAGAGACACTCACACCATTGTTTTGTGAAATGTAGCTGTAAACAAAATGTCTGTCTATGCTTGTAACTTGTGTTTTGCTTCCTAGAATTTCCTTTTATTATGCTGTAGACAAGCTTGCTTGACATAGCATGGTTATTTACCTATGAAATAGCATATCTATGCCTGATTTAAGTAATGAATTCTTTCAACGTCTAGTCATCAGAAAAGGCTGCCAACTGCTGTTAGGTTATATTTGCCCAGTCTCAGTTTTCTAGCCACTCACCCCCTTTCTATTTTAGCTTTTTCTCTCTCCATTTAATTATTTTTTCCTTTTTGGCTTTCTTGAAAGAAGCCACCTTCAATGCAAAGTAGAAATCGGTGTTACCTGAGAGTGTGTGTCCTTTCTTTGTTTGTTTGGTGATGGGTGTTTTTTTTCCCTGCTCATCTTCAGTGCGGTCCTTAAATTTTGTTGTTGCCTTTCTAGCCTTGTTTGTAATGCAGTCATATTGGGGGATGGGGTCGGACAGGATATGCCAGTAGCTGCAGCAAGACATGATGCTGTGGTGGTGGATGGGAATAAGGGAGGAGTTTCCCTTAAAGAGCTCAAGCTCCTCCAAGGTCTGGTACCCGAAATAGCTCTCTGAGCAAAGGGAAAGGCTTTGCACCTTTTGGGAGCAGGGGAGAGGGGGCAATCGGTGGTGGTTTACCGCAAGGAGTGCAGACCTGGGCAGTCGTGTGCATGGTGGTACTTAAAGTAATGGGGACAGGCTGCTGCTTTGGTGCCATGTGTGATTATTTTATTAATTGGGCAGTGACTTAGGTGATATTCCTGCAGGGTGCCGTGAAGGCGAGAACCCCGCTGACTTGTGCTCGCATACACCAGCGGCAGCAGTGATCCTTCCAGAGCAGGGCTGCAGGAAAGACCTTACATTTCTGCTGTGAAAGTGCTCATCTCTTGCCTGCGTGAAATATGGCTTGCAAGCACAGCAGAGAGGAGTACCTGTGTGCACTCTCCCTCCTCCTGCATGTCTCTCTGTGCCCCGTGTATGCGTGTATGTGCTCTGTGTGTGTACCTCTTCTGGAGCTGGCTGTGCGTGCCAGAGGGTAAAGTTTGCTTGGGATGAAGTTCAAGAGGAGAAGTAAAGCAGAAACTTGCTGGGAGTTGCTCACGGCCGTCGGCAGCGGCCGTCGGCGGCAGATGGGGACACGCAGCAGGGCGTTGGGCATTCGCTGCCAGAAATAAGGCTGCCTCTGTTCCCCTTGTGTCGGTTCAGAAGCTAAGATAGCAATTAGCAGAAACGAGCCTGGCCCCTTGGCAGGGTCTGTGTGCAGTGCCTTGTCAGGGCTTGGCCTCCAGCACGCGTTGGCTGCGTCCCAGCCCCATGGTGAGCCAGGGGGGCAACGCTCCGGGCTTCCTTCCAAGGAGGCAAGGTGTGTGGGTTGGAGGGAGGCAAGGGGGGTCCCAGCTCCCAGGGTGTTACGTATCGCCTTCCTTCGGGATGCGGCCAGAGCATGCAGCCCAGGCAGTGAGTGGCATGGCCAAGCGCTGCCCCGTGGTGCTGGGGGCATGAGGTGATCCCAGCTGGGGCACCTCCGGATTGCAGGTCTGCATGGTGGGAGTCGCTGTAGGTGGAGCTGCGTCCAGCGAGAAGGGTTTACCTTAGCATCTGCAGTGATGGCTGCCTGTCAGCAGTTCTTCTCTTTTGAAAAAACCCCATCTTTGGACAAGTGCTGAGAGAGCAGCAAGCACTAGTGCCGCTGCATTAGAGCAGACCAGGGCTGCGGGGTGGGGAACTGCGGCCTTTTGCTGGCTTGGGCTGGTCCTGGTGCAGATGTACGGACGTTGCAGCCACACAGGATTGTCCTCATCTGCGAGTCCATCCTGGTGGAAATGTGTCCCAATGGCAACCTGGCACCTGTGCCATGGAGAGAGTGGGCTTGGGATGCACCCAAGCACTGCGTGGCAGAATTGTGTGCAAAGGGAACTGTTTGTCTGGGGCTTCGGGCACTTAGAAAAAGCACCATGCCTGGAAACACTCATCTGAGGACAGAGACCTCACTGTCTTCTTCAAAGTCTTCCTGTGCACCCACGCCTGTGTGTTGGAAACCCTGCCCTGAAGGCAGGCTGATGATACAGAAATGGACAGGGCGTCCATGCTCCTCACAGCTCCCTGGGACCTTGCAGCAGAGAAAAGGTCCCTGCTTTGTCCAGTCGCTGTCCTCAACAGCAACCAACTCATCGAGGTGGTACGTGACCCACTGACAGTTTATTATGAAGTGATGAAATCGACAGCATGGCGATATCTGGAGAACCTACTGGGGAAGAGGCTGTGGTTTGGCATGGTCTGAGTCTGTCACTTTGATCCTCCAGCACACACAATGTGCAGTATTTACCCGGTGGATAGATGTACTGGATAACGAGCTGGCAGGTGTGAGCTGCTGCTCCTCTTTACAAACCGTGGGCAGATAGATAGCCACGTTAGTGCAGTGCTGAGCTCGCATTGACTTATTCTCCCTTTCACCTGGAGCTCAGCCTGTCATTAACCACAGCCACATGGCTTCCTCCTCAGAAACAGCTTGTGGCCAGCCTGCTCAGAGTGGAGTCAGGGATTGGTTTGCAATGCAGCACCTAGAGATGCACCTCAAGTGTGGCAAAGCATCCAAATACAAGTTGGTGTCTGGTTTCAGAGCTGTTACCCCTGATATTTTTTGGAGTAGGTGTTTGGATCTGGCCCCTCCCTTGTTTGTTTTAAAACACTTTTATATTTCAGGCCATTTTTTTCAGAAAGGTGCACCAAATGCAGCTGTTGCTGTTTTTTTGTTTTGTTTTTTCAAAACGCTTGGTTCCTCCCTGGGCTGTAATATAAGGTGGCCAAGTATCTGTCATTGTGTCATCTGTGAGGTCCCTCTGAGGACAGCTGATTCTCTGTTAGCCCACAACAATGGGAGCCACTGGGTGCTGGGCTCTTGGAAAATGGGACTATCCGTTTTCACTCCTGCTTTGTTTACATTAGTTGGAAAAGAAGCATGAGGAGGAGAGAGGTAGCAAGCTTTTCATGCAGTGGTGAATTTGCTGCAACAGAAAACGTGAACTGCTCGGTATGTGTACATGACTGCAACATGACCTTCAGTTACCTGAGCTGTTAAAGGAAGAGAGTAGTGCCAGCAGAAGGTTGAATTGCTCATTAATTGCTTTGTAATTTAGCTAATTGGTTTGTCAAGGCTGTGGAATATACGGGGCGTGGCTGGTTATCTTCCCAGTGTTTCACTTTTACAAGTGAAAATGACCTAAACCCACTTTTTTTTAAATAAAACCAACACGTGTGGGGCATGCTGCAGATGGATGTCAGACCTCTGAATATCTGCTTTCTTTAGACTTTGTGCCTGGCCAGTGGCCTCAAACTGTTCATGGGCCACTGAGACCCTTTCTGAAGTGTAGCAGACATTTCTGGCATTCCCTCCCTGGCAGTGCACACTCCCAAAGTAGGGCTGCCCAAAAACTCCTGTGTAAAAGGACCAGCTCTGGATAACTGCAGCGTGAGAGCTTGCAGAAGTGAGGTAAATGGAACGGTATTTTCTCTGCAGGGGAGAGCGTAGTTGCTCTCTTAGGAAAGGGCTGGGAAGGGAGGTCAGGCTTTTCGCTTCTGCGTGTGGTAGATAAACCCGCGCTTTCTTTTCTTCTTTGCAGGTAGTGGCCATGGAAGCAGCACGTTGCTCCCTCATACCATCATCAATGAATTTCCAGAGTATGGCACTGTAGAGCCCAGCGGAGGCGCACCGAGGGCTTCATCGCCGTGCCAGGCAGAGCCTGTGACACGCAGTCCAGAAAGGCGGGACGGTCACCACCGGGTACCAGGCAGGCCACTTCCTCAGTGTGCGGCTCCTGCGGATGGTTCCAGACCTGATGCTGGGGCCGTGCAGCCGTGTGCCCTAGAAGAAGGTTTGCAACCTGCGGGTAACCTGCCAGAGATCATGAAAATCTCTCGGTGGCTGGAAGCAGCAAAGGTGGAAGAGAGAGCAAATACTTCTCTTGATTCAGAGACGCAAATGGAAAAAAAGAGCGTTACTGGCAGCCGAAATGTGCAGGCAGCCAGAGAACCAGTTCCAGCAGGCCAAGAAAAACCCTCAGACATGCCTCTTCCATCTGAACGAACAGCTGAGGGAAAAATGCGTTTGATTGTAGAGAAAGATCCGGCTGCAAGATGGACTGGAGAAAAGCAGTCTGAGTCCTTGCAAGCCATCAGTAATAAAGCCGAGGAGGTCCACGCAGCGCAGGAGACAAGCTGTCATAGACCATCTGTGACAAACCTGGAAGCAGCCAGCAGAGTGGAGGGGTGGGCGCGTTTTGAGGAGTTTTCAGTGTACAGTCAAGGCAAAATGCAAATGGGTCCTGAGAGGAGGCTCTCTAAAGAGGCAGCTGTGAGCAAACATGTAGAGTTTCAAGGGGTGGAGATTTTATGGCTGCAAAAAGCTGAGGAGCAGAGAAAGAAGAAGCAGTTGCTGCTGGAGACTGTGTCTGTGGAGAGGAAGGCGTTCCCCAAAACATCCGGCCACCCTGTGCCACTGATGGTCTCCCCAGGCTTGGTCTCCTCGCCAGACAATGCTTGGAACGAAGTCTGTGAGGACCTGAGGGTGGGACCTGCTGCCTCTGGAGCCACTCCACTGGCGCTGCTCGATGACAGCGGGGAGGATGAAGTTTTTGTGAAGGACAAGAAGAACCGTGGTGAGGAGGAGACGGCTGTGCTAACGAGAGGCCAGGGAAGGTGAGATGGCGCGTGGGGTAGCGCAGGGGTCAGATTGAATTTCTCTCATCCCAAGCATGGGACTTGTGCCTACTGCTTCAGGAGCTAATGACAAGCAACCAATGTTTGCCTGCTGCCTGCGGGGTGGTGGCAATGGCAGCAGTTCGTGCCTGGTGGTGGCTGGTGCATGGAGTTGGGACCAAACCTCGTCCACACCACCTTGCTGAAGTTTGAAGCCCATCAAAGATTTGGAAATGTAAAAATGTCTCTTGCTGTTTGCAGAGTAATGGCTGTGTGATGAAGCACCTGCAGCAGGTGTAGTTGGGATCCGGATGGGGTATGTGATTAAATATAGGCAGCAGGCAGGCCTGGCCATATGCGCCTGGCCAGATTTTCTGGTTTCCCGCACAGCCTGTGCAAAAACGACGCGAGCACCTCTGAGAGATGGGATAATAAAGATGTTTCACCCAGGGCCTTGTACCTTATAAGAGGGTGAATGCTATGATGTGCTTTCTATATTATCTATCTGTGTTTATATAATTTTAGCTATGTATATCGCAAAAATTGCACACTGCTTTTTACAAGAGCACCCCGATTTGCTCACTTTTCTTTCCCATTCACATCTTTGACAAAGCAAAGGGTCCCACCAGTGTGCTCCGAGCAAACCGTGCCTGCTCTGAGATGGCGGGGTGTTTGCTGCTGGAACGACAGGATCTGAGCGAGTGAGGTGCTCCTGCCTCTGCACCTCAGGATCTGCGGAGCTTTGCTTTGGCTGGCATGTGGGATCACTTGGTTGGGCAGCCCTGACACCCGGCACGTGCTATAAGTAGCCCCACGGTATTTGGTGCGGCAGAGAAGAAAACTCTCCACAGGGGGATGCGACACCTTCCCCTGTGCACCCCCAAGCTGGCCAAGTCTTCTCTGTTCAAATCTGGTTCTCAGGCTCTGGATTTTTAATTGCATTTGCTTCTTCTTGTGTTTTGGAGGGATTTCCTCCAACCTTTTGCCGAAGACCCCAGCCCTTACGACTGCAGAGCGAACAAACTGTCCCCCGGAGGCAGAGGCTCCACCTGGGTGCACATGTCCGACCATGGCAATGGTGCTGGCAAAGACCTCGTGTTTGTGAGGGCTCTTCTCCTTTGCACACAAGCAGCTGATGTTATCTTTTAGGCAATATTAGGCTTTCCCTCCGCCCCCCTCTTTTACCCAGAGGACTGTTTCCTTTTATGTCCCCAGAGAGGGAGATGATGCCAGTCATGAACAGAGGTGGTGCAAGGAGAAGCTGGCATTTTAGCTGCAGTGTCCTCTCCTGCACGAAGCTATGTTGACCTTTCTGTTCGTAAAGGTGGAAGGTGAGGAGGTTCACCCAGAGGTCTAGACCTTGCCCCTGAGCTGAAATGAGCTGTTTCTGATTAATTTACAGGATGATGGAGGAGGGGGAAGCAGCCACGGCAGGATATGAAGATGTCCTTGGGCAGAGGCACTCCGACATCTCCACTGATCTGTACAGCTCACAGTTTGAAAACATCCTAGACAATGCATCTTTATACTACAGCGCGGAGTCGCTGGAGACGTTGTACTCGGAGCCCGATAGCTACTTCAGCTTTGAGATGCCACTCACTCCCATGATCCAGCAGCGCATGAAGGAGGGCAGCCAGTTTTTAGATCGAACGTCAGCCCTGGGGCAGCCAGATGTCCTGCAGCTTCCCCCAGATGGGGAGGTGAAGGGCTGCAGTGAAGGCATCACCAATGGTTTAAGGGATGTAAGCGAAACACTCTTCAGAGGAGACGTCACCGAAGTTCCCCGTTTGGAAAGGTAAAAGCAGCGGGTGAACTTTCTGTGTGCCCGCTGATTTTTCCCTGGTGTCTCTTTACTTCAGCAGAGTGTCACAGAGTGTAGTTTTGCCTCTTTCAGCACTGCGTGTTTTCTACACAGAATAATTACCAGCATAACAGAGTGAGCTGCAGGAGAGAAGTGAGACGTCCAAACCTGCTGTTCGTTAGAAAATTGCAAATTTACTTAACGAAGGCTTTGTAGGTGATACTTCTGTTGCTAAAAGGCTAGCCGGTATTGTCACATCCCTGGGACCTGTCCCTGGAGGAGTGTTACTGGTTACGGATGTATGGGTGAACCTTGTTCAGCTGTAGTTATACATGGATTTGTTAGCAGCAGGTTTGGGAACAATAACACCCTGTGCACACGGACGAGTTTTCCAAGCGCAGTTTGTGATTTGGATGTTGAAGGTGTGTTTCTGGGCACGGCTTTTCTTCTCTTGAGGTCAGTGGGAGTTCTGCTGGTGACTTAAGTCAGCTGGGACGAGGTTTTTGCTCCCACCAGATTCCCAGGGTTAGAGACTGTTAGCTGCTGCTTTTGTTTGTGCACTAGTTACTGATTGAGAGAGAGTGTTGCAAAAATGTTGATAATTTCCATTTAGATAAAGGGAGCTATAAGAAAACCTATTAAGAGAAGAGTCATGCGAGAAGCAAAAACTAGGCTAAATGGTCAGAAAATACTGTGTAGTTGTAGAAACTCACTCTATGAGCAAACTTTCCTCATCGAGTGTTGTCAAGGAGGGTGAGGAGAGTGAAAGGCAGCGACAGGCAAAGTGGAGGATCGAGCCAAAAGTAGTAATCTGCGGAGGGGTGAGGGACCTTGTGAGTGACAAAGATGCCTCAGTCTCCATCCTCCAGGGACAGGACGTTGTCTAAGAGTCCTTAGGCTATTCCCTTAGATGGGACTATTCTAGTCTGAGTTTTCCTGGGAGTCAGTAGTGGGATGTCCTTTATGTGTTTTATTCCTTTTGTGCTAGTATGAAAGAAGTCCTTTAAGCAGAAGTAGTTTTGCCAACTTTACGGGTTAAGGTACAGTTTGCCCTTAAAAGAACAGGCAGAAGGACTTACTAGTTTAGAATGTTTTTTTCCATCAATCCTACTGGAAAAAAAGATGTTTAAATCTTGTACAACCCTGAGCCAACAGGCAATAAGTGACTGCTGATCTGCTATGACAGGTATGGAGCGAGAAACTGAGGTCAGTCCTGACACTTGCAGCTCCTTACTTGTACTGAGACCAGAGGTTTCGTAAAACTGGGCAGTGGACGACAGGCACAGCACGTACAGACCCTGATTCTGTTACCCTGTAGTTGCAGCATCTAGTATCTAAAAAGTACTGTCAAGTAAGGCCCACAGCAGCACATCAAGATAGAAATTAACACTAAGACAAGGTGTGCTTAGATAATGCTTAGAGACATGTTAGGTGCTTGTCTAGAGTGGATTTCATTAGGAATTAAGTTAATTTTAGTTTAAATTTGCAGCCATAGTGATAAACCAGAAGGGTATTTTTAAATTATTCTTTTTTTCCCCCGTAATAAAAAAAGAAGAAATGTCCCCAACTGTGGGTTTGTTGAGAAGCTCTGCCATTGTAGTCTGCAGGGCTCTGTTATGAGCCCCGAGGGCTCGCTCTGTTAAGGTAGGTGCCAATAAAAAGTGTAGCTGCAGCAATACAGCCAGCCATGGATGTGCCCAACAGGGTAGTCCTCCGGACAAGAACCATGCTAACCACCCCCCCACCCCCGGTATTCGAATATCATGTTCTATTGCACCAGGGTGCTGGTGACCAGTGGATGATGTGTACTATGTTATTGGGGCTGGCGATGTGAGGGTGATGATTGGCTGTGAGTGAGGAGCACTGCGTGCGTGCTGGGGGCTGCGCGGGATCCATCTGCAGAGGGGTCAAGGTGGTGCGTCACTGTGATGCACAGGTGAGCTGGGAATAGCCGCCTGAGCCATGGGTACCATTTCTGAGAGTTTACATGTGTGGTTGTGGAAGCAATCCCAGACTTGTTTTTTCAACTGAAAGTCCACACATACGATACGTGTTGTGGTAGCCACCGCGGCACCTTTGTGCCTTCTGCTCTAGGTCCTTGTTTCCTACGGTGCCGCAAGCCTGCGCTTGCGTTGGGGCCGTGGTCTCCCATGCACAGCACCTGCCCGCCGCCGCGGAGCACCGAGGGGCACCGGCTGAAGCGGTCCGGCCCCCGCCGGCGCACGAGGAGGGCGAAGCAAGCCCACCGGGCTCCCCGCCAGACCCGGGCAGCGCTCCCCGGCCCTGCATCCCCGCAGCCGCCGGCGGGAGCCCGCGGGCAGCAGCTTGCCTGCCGTGTCTGGCAGAGCCACCGGAGGTCCCCGCGCCCGCTGCGGCGGCTCCCGCCGCTCCCTCTGCCCGCCCTGCGGCTTGGAGCCACGGGAGGGCGGGGGCAAGCAGGGGGACAGCGGGAGGACCCGTTGCTCTCGGGACGGGGGCGGGCGTGGGGTCTCAGCGTGTGAACAGCGGCAAGCGCAAAGCGAAGTGAGGGAATTTGGGATGCGGAGGGGGCTTGGGAAGCCAAGCAGCGCGACATCGCAATGTGGCACAAGAAGCAGCGAACCCTCCCTCTTCCAGGATCCGTGCTGCCAATCCAAGTGAACAAAAACCGAAAGCGAAATCCTCAGCAGCTCCCTGCGCCGCGGTATTCCGGTGACATGAAAAAAAAAAAAAAAAAAAAGCGTGGGAAAGCGTATGGGGAGAAAGTACACTTCCAAATACCAGCAGTAATTTATGGGGGAACAGAGCGTGAAATACTGGCAGTTCTTCACGGTCCGGTACAGAAGGGGAGGGTGGATGTGAGAGCAAAGAGTTAATGGTTTACACTTGAATATTGAAAGCCCTGTGCTAATTAGGAAAAGGAGGAGCAGGTGCTCCCCGTGGCCATGCCGTCCTGGAAGCAAGTAGCTGAGCACCATGGCACCTTTTGCATCTCTCTGGCGGGGTCCTGAGCCCAACTGGCAGGCGGACCATAGAGGCAGACATAGAGTGTGAGGTTTTAATGAGTAACAGCAAGGAAACCTAGTCTTGTAATGAATAAGCAGGAGAGTAACATCCTTCTCTGCTCTTAGGAAATCGCTGGCTCTGGGAGGGGTCAGCTGTGGTATGTGAAGGCCAGTCACATGCTTTCAGAACTGGAAAAAAAAAAAGGAGAAAAAAAAATGATTAGAGGCTTGTGGACTGCAAGTTCCTATGGGCTCCTGGGTGTCTGGATGTTTCATCCGTGCTGTCCTCCCTGTCCAGCTGCTGGCCATGGTTAAACGCAGTAAGTCTTGGTGAGAGCTGAGTGACATGTCCTCTCTGACAGCCACCCACCCTGCTTCCTTAGGGCAGGGGGATGTCAGCTGGCCCTGGGGTTTTCTTGCGGGACAGGTTGGCTTGCTTTTGCAAGTAGTTCTTTCCTGGCACAGCTGAGGTGCCCTTAGTGTCTGGCCGGTGGAGTAGGGATGTTTGGGGAGAAGGGCATGCAGCTTGCCTGCCTTTGGGAATGGTTCCAGCTCTGGGTGTCTTTTGAGGGGGTTAATCTCTTTCCTAGGTATATAATGATCATCTCTCTGGGGGAAAAATACAATTTCTGGAGCTGAAGTAGCCTTAAGTTTCCCCAGGTGAGGGTGGAAGAACTGGGGGAAGAGTGGGAGCGTGTGAGGTTTCAGAGTGGAGGGACAGCCTCGCTGTGTATCAGGGCACCGTGGGGTCCCCATGAAATGTGCTGAGCCACAGGTTGCCGGCATAATGAAGCTTTGCAGTAGCAGTAAAGATATTGCCTCTGAGCTGTGTTTGGTCCTCTTGCCTCTGTGTTATCCCCGCAGAGGTGTGCGGTCTCCGCTGTCATCCCTGCACCCCAGGTACTGTGCTCCTCCCTTCTCCTGCTAGTGGGTTGTATTGAGACAGAGCAAGGCTCCACCTCGGTGTATGGGAACTTAGTCTTACTCGCAAAGGCGGTAAAGAAGGATGTTTGCAAGGCATCGAGCCTGAGTTTAAATCACCTGAACTAGGTGTATTCGTTTACATCAAATCAGAGTGGGAGGAAGGGGGCATATTTCCAAAGCAGTTAATATATACCTGAGGGAAAAGTGAGTTATCTTTGCTGTGTATACAGTGAGCGACAGAGCATCAGTGTGTCTAAAGGCAACGTATGAAGTTCTCTCAGTGATGATCTCCATCTTTTTTTTTTCTACTTTCAGACTTTAAAGACAGAATTTCTTTCAATCTTTTTCTTTATTCTTTGTAGCAGACATCCCATTCCCTCTTCCCTTGTATGCTACAGACAGAACAAGAGGTTAAAAAAACCCAAAAAACTTCTGGCATTTCTTTTCCTGAATTGTGTTGGAAGGTGTGGTCTCTGTTGGTAGGACATCGCCCAAGATTTTTCTAAGTCCAGAGACAAAAAAAAAAAAAAATCTGTATTGCAGCTCCTAATCCTCAAAAATGTTAAATATTTGCCACCTGCCATCAACTTCAAAGAATTGCTGATGCTCAGCAAATTCTATAAGTCCTGTTATTTTGTTTTATTTTCCTAGAGATGCGAACGCAAATTTAGTCACGTATATATTCTTTTGTGATTCAAGGGGGGAAGAGAACAAACTCCCTAAAGCAATCTGGTGATTCTCAGAGTAAATGCACAAGGATGTAGACTGCAGTTCCCAGTGGCTGCCAGGTTACTCTTAATGGTTTGTGCCTCTCACAGTAGTTACTGTGGTTGTTTTCTTTCTTCTGCATATGGGCCGTTTCCAGCAGTTTCTTAGTTGACGCTCTGTGTATTCCTTCTTTGAGACAATAAACTTTGTTGACAGATAAACCTAGTTTTGATCCCTTTCTCTGGGTTGATTCTCTAAGCCTCCTACGAAGTTCATCAGTATCCTGCATGCCAGTTTTACTCCTGGTTTTCAGTTAGCGCTCTGGTGTTTTTGTCCAAGGTACCTTGTATTTGATTTTCAATGTAGATGTGAGACTCAGTACTTACGTGTCGAACACATAACCTTTATTCATTCATTTTATTAGTATGCCCCAACAGCAGTCTTGTAGAACTTTTTTGCCCTTTCAAGACTCACCTTACGACCTGATTGAATTTTTTCATTTAGTCTGAAATCTGCAGAGATCCCTGAGTTCCAGAGCGGACTTTTTTTGGCCTTTGGACATACCTCAGCTCGTGACAAACTCTGGGACCTAGGAGAGGTCTGTCTGAAGGTGATACTTCGTATTTGCTGCTGTCTGTATTCCCAGGATAAGGAAAGTTACTCAGAGAAATGCCACTGGTTGTTGTCTTAGAAGAGCAAATGGCTCAAGTGCATCTGCAGCCTGGTGAGCTGGCAAATGCGTGCTGGAGACCTTTTGCCTGCACATGGGCTACCGCATCTGTCAGTTGTAAGCACAATATGCTGGCATGGCTATGTTAAATTTGGGTAAAGACGAAGTGGCATAATCTGCAGGAGTAAGTTTCTGAAACCAGTGGTGTTTTGGTAGCTGATGATTTGCCCCTTTATGGCACAGCTTAGTAACTTTGAGAATGTTAAACCGTGCTTATCGTCTCAATATTCCCTGCAGGAAGGTGGCGTCACTTTATCAAGGCTCTGGAAATACAGTGTGTAAGTTTGCCTTTGCTCTGGCTAACGAGGTGCTTGCGACACCAGTTTAGTGAGAGTTTGTAAAACTGCTTTTAGTTCCTAAATAAACTGTTGTTTTAGGGAAAAAAGGGCTGCTGACTTTTCGCCTCTTCAGTTCCCAGCCTCCCCTGAAAATAAAACAAACAAAGCAAAAATCCAGGAGCTGACAGAGACAGAAAAGAAAATGAAAAAAAAAAAAAAAGAAAAAAAAAAATGGAGCAGCTGATCAGTTCACTGCACAAAGCGCCTCAGTATAAAGCTGTCAGCAGCTCAGCTTCTAAGCTGGCATCTGTTGGCATACCTCCATTAAAGTCAAAGCCATTTAGGTCAGGAAGCCTTCATTCACCGAAACCGAGGCATCGCTGCCAGCTCCAAGTCAGTCCTGTAGTGCAGCCTGCCATCTCATCCATTTGCCACGACTGGCTGCCAGTCAAGCCCCTCTCCACGTTACTGTTGGTTAACTGTCTTCTTCCTCCATCCGTCTGTCTGTTGGGATAGAGAGAGGCAGAGCTTGGCAGCTGGCAGGGCGGCGTGGAGTCATGTATAGCTTCGGATGTGATGCGGGAGCACCAGTGGAGAAGAACAGGGCACGTAGCGTGCAGACTCCTTGCTAGCACAGCTGGGTGAGCTGTGGGTTGGTCGGTGGTTGTTTTTCCTTTATTGCGGAAGTCTGTCTTTTATTATTATTAACTATTCTTTTTGAGGACAGGCGGTTCGTTTCGCTGCACGGTTGCAATGTAAAGCTCTTGTGCGATACTACTGCCAGTGCTGAAACGCTCCGTCTGCGTGTCTGCAGGGGAGCCTTTACCAAAAGGTGTAAACATTTTATGCATCCGTTTTGCTCCCTGCCGGGGAGGACTAGCTGTGCCATTAATATACACTCCCTGGGCCAGTCTCCAAACAGTTAAACCAAGTGAGGGGGAAAGCACTCTGCTGGCTTCCCCCTTCTGCTCCTGTCTCAGCGGACCCTGCAGGAGCCCTATGGGGAAATGTCATGCTGGTGAGGAGCTAGAGGATGGCTCTTGGCACCTGCAGCATGCGAGGGACGGATGGGCTCAGGGGAGAGAGCAGGAGAGCTCCCAAAACACTCAGGGGGATGAGCGTTTTCTGAGCAAGGTTATGGGCATGCAGTGCCTTCTCTGGGTCTGGCTTTTGTGCCTGTCTCAGGGCATGTGGACCAGATCCTGAGTGTGGGACTATCCTGGTGTATCCAAAAGACTGGTCTACATGGCAGTGCATCTGTCAGAAATATGCATTTTGGGGGGAGCCCTTGGATACCCTCTGTGGCGAGGGGCAGGTTTTTGCTTTCCAGGCATGGGGGCATTGATGTGGTGAGAGTCCCTTTGTCATTGCTAATCCCCACCACAGGGATGTAAGGAGCCTGAGGTCGAAAGCGAGTCAAACCTGAAGTATTTTTAGCAGAATGTTTGAACTTCAGGTGGCAATAGGCCAGCGTGTCTGTGTAATAAAGGACACACTGTCTCTCGGAAGGGCTGCAATCCTGTCCCTGCGTGTGGCGGGACTTCTTGTCCTAATGCTGTGATCCCATAACGATAGCGTTTGCGTTCGCTGTAATGCAAGCCTACCAGAAATGGCATTTTCTGAACACTTTAGCTGTTAGCTCCCTAGTTACGATCGGCAGGAATTCTTTTAATCAAAGAAAAAGGCAGATGATTACAGGGAGCAAGAGGTTATTTTTAAGCGGCAGCACACATTTCAGCCCCTGAAATTGACTT
Organism: Tauraco erythrolophus; assembly: GCF_009769465.1. NCBI lineage: Eukaryota > Metazoa > Chordata > Aves > Musophagiformes > Musophagidae > Tauraco > Tauraco erythrolophus. The sequence continues at coordinate 62,179,223 of NC_141496.1, forward strand.
TGCATATGCATTTTGCTGATAACCAATAGGTGATTACAGGGCTTGTTTGTTTATTTTCTTACTTTTCTCCTCTCTGTGTGACATGACAAGGCTGAGGTACTTTTTAATGGATCCTCGGTGGGTACTCAGGATTGTAGAAACCGTCCTCCCTTCATGTGTCCTGGCTGACGCCGTGCTCATGAGACACCCACTGAATCGAGTTGCAGCAAAGTGCAGCTGTGTCGGTCCTCAAAGAGGGATCTACTTCAAAGTGTGTCTTTGAAGAGAATCCATACGTAGGACTTCAAAGCTGATTAAACCATTCAGAGTAAAATAGCACAGTGAGTCATCTGCTAGGAAAGGGCATTATTTTTATTTTTATTTTTATTATTTTTCTTCCCTTCCTGCAGTTGTATCTTGGAAGAGCCCTGGAGCTGGAGGTAACTGGCAAGGTAAATCGTTGCTGGACGTGATTTTGTGCTTGCTCTCTCCTGGCCCTGAAGAAGCTGGTTCAGAGCTGCAGCAAAGCTGCAGCAGAGCTGCTCCCAGCCCATCTGTGTGGTCGGTCGTTTGTAGCAGGAACTGACTCACTGCGTCCTGCTGCTGCTGGGATTTCTTCGCTTTCTCCTGTGGGGCTGCTCCTTTCAGAGCCAGGCTGCTCAAGCATGGCTTTTCAGCTCCCTTGAAACAAAATTAAGCCTGTGCCACCGATCCTTTCTGTTCAGCTCTGAAATGCGGAAGGGTGTCACTGGCTGAGCATCCACATCTCTCTGAAGGGTTGTAGGGCAGAGATTTGTTCCTTTGGGGCAGGACTTTTTGCAGAGGGAAGTCTGCTTCCCTCACCTCCACCATCCCGCAGTCCAAGCTGATGTCAGGGGCATCTGAGTGCTTCTGTCTTTCTGATATCCCTGCCATGCTGCGCGGTGAGAACCGCTGCTGAGGGACTGTTCAATTAGAAATAGAGTGTGCTTTTCACAGCCAGAGCTGCTGGTGTTGTTTGAGGGGATGGTGTCCTCTGTTTCAGAACCAGGAGGAGAAGGCGGCTCAGAGTGAAGGCATTTAAAACAACAGAGCCGGCACAGTGCTGCAGAGGGTGATGATCAGCTCCAGCATGGCTCCCCTGGGGATGCTGTACCCCTCCTGAAAACAACATTTGTTCTGGCCCTGGCTTCAGTGCGCCAGAATGCCTCTCCACCCTTCCTTGTTTTTAATCATTGCTGCGGTTTGCTCTGATGGACTTTGCTGGGAAACGCCTGACTTAGCCTGCCTTGAAGTAAAGCTGATGTCGAAGGCGTGCGGACTTATTTGAGAGAACTTTATTTGCCTCCTGTTTCCTCCTCCTCTCTTTTGAAAAAGAGACAGGGAGATCCCAGACCTATCTCATCCAAGCCCTCCCTGAAACTGATGCACCCAGTGCACTCCAGATGTGCACACCGGGTGGATTAGTGTTCCCCAGGGAAGGGTCTCATGTGCATCCAGAGAGACTGTGTGCCATGGAGCTTATGCTACGCTGGCAAAAGCTGCAGGCGGTGGCAAGCTGGAATTGCTGACGTGGCTGGGCTGAGGACAGCATTTAGGCTGAGTTGTCACACTCTGCCACTCAGTGTCAACTCTGAACATCTTCTCCTTGTGAGCGGCTGGATCTTGCTCCGTGCCAGGTCTCAGCTATTGTGCTGGATCTGAGCTATTCTCCCATAAAGCAAAACGCTAAGGTGCTTTTCTTCCTTGGGACAAAACGGATAATTTTTTCCCGATGGATTAGCTAAAAGATGAAGAGCACCCCAAGGTTTAAGTCACCTGAAACTGCACTTACTCATGCCAAGGTTTCCAGTTGCAGGCTAGTAGACTGGGAGAGTGGACCACTGAGCTATGAGGTGCCTGTATCTTTACCGTTGTGTTACTGGCATTGCTCTGTTTTTGTCTGGAAGTTGCAGCTGTTGCCCAACCATATGTTGCCGCAGAGGGTTTCAATTTTGGTGAAACCCAGAATGGGGTGAGGAGGAACAAGTAAATCCAGAATATTCTCAGGCAGATGAAGCATGCTAAGTGCTGAGCACGACACGATTGAGATAACGTGGCGCTGAGAGCTAAATCACTGTAGACTTGGTTGATAATGGAATAAGCCAAGAAAACAGTATACAATGTTTCAGACTCTGCTTAGCTGTTACACTGCGTTACAGGAAACCAGCTTTACAGATGTTAACAGTCTGCCCATGTTTCATCCCTGAGCGTGGAGGGGCAGCTGCTGCTGTTAGAGGGTATTGAATTTACCATAGCAGCTGTTTATCAAATTGCTGTTATTTCTGCTGGATACGGTGGTCACAGCCTCTGTGCATTTTCTGTGAACCTGGGGATGCTTTGGCAGAACGAGGGAGGATGTGTCAGGAGTGTGTTGCTGGGGATAGAAATAAGAAGGTCTAAGGACCTGATTTCTGGCCACAGCTCGTGCACTGTGAGACCAAAGGCGTCTGTCTTTTTGTAGCTTCTGTTTTCTGTGTTTTCTGAAAGCAGAGATTGATGTAAGAGTCTGTGGATGAAAATCAGCAGCCGTTGCTGTACAGGCGATTACCAGTAGTATCGTTACAGTCCCTTTTGGCCTTGAATACAGGATTAGGGGGAATATAATCTATTACATTTTCAGCCTACTTTTGTCTGCGGAGGTTTCTCATTTTTATGTGATAAAGAGTAAAGCTGTGTGAGAAATCCGTGTCCAGTCTTGCTCTGCATCACAAAGCCCTTTGTTGGCTCTGTTTAGCTGGTGGACTCTTTACATGTAGAAGCTGTAGACTGCAGAAGACAGACCTATTTGCAGCCTTAGTTGCTCCTAGCCCTTGATTAGAGTCCCTTATAAGCACATTACAGAGGGAGGCAAGTATTACTGTGTTGAGCTGCTGGGGAAAGTGAGGCACGAAAGGAAAATCGTGTACCCGGAGAGACTCGGAGGTAAGAAGAAATGTCAGCCTTTCTGCTGAGTAGCAACCCCCAGACCTTGCTAAAATGACCTGTCCAGAAGGCAACTTGCAGTCGTTGTGCACAGGGTGTCCATATTTCCTAAGCCTTCAGTGACGTGGGCGCTGAGTCTTCTCACCACCTAAAAAACTTGAGAACTGAAGTCTCACTTCAATGTTAACAATCAGATGTTTTCCCTGAACAAGAGGCTTACATTACAGGCAACCTGTGTTGTTGAATTGATTGCCTTACAATTATTAAGTAATAAGCTAATTAACTGTCAGAGTAACTGAAGGAAGCATCCCTTATTCTTTGACCTGATACATGTATGGGGACCCTCCCCATCAGGATGAAGTTTTATACTGGGGAGATTGGAAGATGAGGTTTCTTATGCAGCCCCGTTGGGTAGTTTTGGTGAGCATGTGAAAGAGCACCCTCTCCTTCTTGCTGGGTGTTCCTCCTTGACATCCCAGCCGCTGCTCCGAGAGGCAAAACAGAAGCTGGGAGCTGCCGTGCTGTTTATTTGACTAAGTGGCAGATGCTGGCACTGCCTTTCTTTCTAAACTCATGGTGGTTTGCGGTAACATTGACTCTCGTAGTGCACTGGTTCCTAGCAGGGTGCAGATGTTTCTTGTCAGCTTTGGCCATCTTTCAGAGCTATAAATATTGCCTTTAATAAAGAGCAGTGGTGAAACAGGGCTGTGATTTATGAGCTAGGCTCTGCAAGTTGGCATGGCTTTCAAAGCAGCATTTGTACGTGCAAGGCTCTGTAGATGTGTTAGCTCACCTAGTTATCCTTTGCTCTTGTCCATCGTTAGAGCTGGGAGTTTGAAACCAGCCGTGCCTGATTTGAATGGACAAGGCGTTGCGTGGGGCATGTGTCAGAGGACTCTGGAATTTGCTTTCTTCACAAGTTTGGAGTAGACCAGATTTAGAGAATTTCGGACATTGGCTAGTGCATTTGGAGAAGGCAGAGGAGGCATTTCCCACAATAATGGTATCAGGAAGGGCTTTTTTTTTCCTAGGGTCTGGTGGTCAGTGATGTTAATACCGTTGAAATTGTATTTACAGTATTAATGCCCTACTAGAGGACTGAGACTGAGCCCCTTTTGTTATGCCACCTTATTATTTATACTGAAATGCAAAATCTAGTCCCCAATACCTGTAGGAACAGTTTGGATGTCTGTTTTACCCAGACACTTAATTTAAAAAGCTATGCCCACCGTGTGGATGTGTGATACTTTAGATGTTCTAGCAGCCGTAGGAGGATGGCAACAGGTCAAATGGGTAAATCTCCTTCCCATAGGACCACCGCACACCTTCTTCTCTTAAACCATGCGTAGGAAGAGAGGTAGGGCACAGGTGATGATCTGTGTGGAAGGAGGCATACAGAATAGCAAAGATCTTTATTTTAAACTCACGTTGTATGAAAATCTCATCTTTAAAGGGTTAATAAGTGTCTAGCAGACATTTCAGTAAACGGCTAGATAATTGTTACTGGAGCTCTGCGATCGGTTGTCCTAACCATGGCTTGTCAAGCCCAAAGATTACAGTGGTGTATGAAACTGTGGTACATTGAATTGTTGTGTTTAAAATCATCTTTAACTCATTCCACTCGTATCTGCCCTGTGCATGACCCCTGCTGATCATCCATTAGCCCTGTGTAAACAAGGATTTAGTGGAATTTCTGTATATATTTTTTTTTTTTTAATAGAAATGCTGTCTCACACACAGACCTGAGATTTTGCAAGAAAATTCACGGCAGTGTCAGGGAAAAGCTTTTCCAAAGTTAAAAGCCTGCTTGTGTGCAGGGGTGTGTATGTGGGGGTGCGCTTTCTCATTTGGAGAGCTCTTGCCTCTTTGAGGAAAGAAGGAGAGCAGGCACACAGCTCAGCCAGAGCTTTCTTACTGTAGTAGAGGTGGGAGGAATCTATAAATGCTTGATTTATGTAAAGTGCCCTGGGATTGCCATGCTGAACATCCTGTCTTTGAGCAGCTGGAGAGGGAAATTATTGCCACTGTGAGGGAGCAGGGGGAAAGCAAGGAGTTCTCCAAGCCGGCCTGGGTGCCTTGTGTCTCTCTCCCATTCCCCAAACTGGATTCCTTGCTCCGAGTCTTGCTTTTTCTAGTGGTGCCTCCTCGTGGGATGCCTGCTGCTCATGGCACGGAAGCCGCTGAGGCTTCTGTGCATGTTATTTTAGATTTGTGGAGTTGTATTGTTTCTAGGACAACTGGGGAAGAATGAGGAAGGGGCTTGTGCCGAGTCAGCTTGGAGCTACTGAACACCCTGGCTTGCTCGCTGCCTTTTCTCCTGGAAAATGGCTAACGGCCTACTTTTACGGGGACCTCTTCAAGCCAAGCAAGTGATTGGGTTAAAAAAATGCTGGTGCAGGAAGCAAATGGGGAGGTAGTGTTGTCAGGTGCAGCTGTAGGCTGATGATGGCAAACAGCTCTCTCTGAAGTGAGCACAAGTTGTGGACATTCAGCACACTCAGAAGGTGAGTGCAGAGCAGAATGTGTTTTTGGGCTGGAAAAGCCCATATTTGGGTCTCCGTGTTTAACTCTCTTAACCTCTGATGACTGCTAAATAAATGTCCCTGTTCTACACAGCTCATTCAATTAACTGGAATTTGCTGTATTGTGTAATCTTGCCTCTGTAACATTAATTACCTTCTATTCTAAGAGGAATTAAATCCTTCTTGAAACCGTAACGTCATCTCATTTTTCTTCTTTCCGTATTCTTTCCATCTCATAGCAATGCTGAACTGCAGAATATGGTGTTAGGCTCCAGTGCTGCCATGGGGAGCAATGAACTTCAGGAGAAAGGTGCCACTGGAGCCCTTGGCCACGATCTCAGCAATGGCAGCAGCAGCAATTTGGAAGCAGCCAGGCGCCTGGCTAAGCGCCTCTACCATCTGGACAGATTCAAACGCTCCGATGTGGCAAAGCATTTGGGTAAAAAGTACGTGCTGATACGAGGCCTTTGGCCACGTTGTTGTTCTTGCTGGTGTTCTGGAGGGGTTCACTCTCAAATGATAACCTTTACTTATTTATTTGTTTGTTTAAAGCAACGAATTCAGCAAGCTTGTGGCCGAAGAATACCTTAAGTTTTTTGACTTCACAGGCATGACGCTGGACTCCTCGCTCAGGTACCTGCCCGCTTGCAGACCTTGTGTTCTTGTTTTAGTAACGGAGCTGTTTACTATGTTGTCCTGATTGAAGTGGTTGCGCTGTGGGGGCTTAAGAGGGTGAAGAGAGGGCTGTAATGCGTTTTTGGGATGGAGCTTTTCTCTTCTGTTTGGCTTGGCGTGCTGCCATACTCCAGAGTGCTATTGGAGCGGTGGCATTTCCTGGAGAGGGAAATCTTTGGGTGGACCTGCTTAGAGGTGGTCCTTGATGCAGAGATGGAGAAAAATGACCAGTCACTTGGTAAGCAAGAGACTTGTAGTCTGCCAGGTGCTGCCGGGGAATGAAGGTGTCACAGCTGAGCCGCACAGACATTTTGGCTCATGCCTTTTTAGAACTTGCTCTGCCCAGCTGCTGTGCACAAAGTCAGGACCAGGGTTTGATGTGGCTCGGCAGCCCTCCTTGCCGTGTCCCTCTGAGGCACCCAAAAATGTGCAGAACAGCAAAAGCTTCCACATGGAAAACGCCGTTGAGAGTTTGGTAGCTGCCAGCGTGGGTGTTTGAAAACCCAGACCTTCAATTTTCCTTCCTTTTTACACTGGAATTAGGCCTCAACAATGTTTGTTTTCAGTATTTCTTTTTCTTAGGAGGCAAAACATCAAGTTTGTGTAGCAGTGGCCTGTTAGCATGGTTGCTGGTGTTCTGGTATTTAAAGAGATTTAAAGTGAGTTTAAATCGTCCGGCTGAGGTTACTTAAGTGCGTTATTGTTTTTTTCTAACAATACAAAACCAGGAGGTCTGCAAGCACTTGCCAGCCCCCATGGAAATGCAGTTCCAGGAGGCTGACTCCAGGAGACCGTGGCAGACCCTAAGGAAAGCCCAGAGTCCTGCCTTCTGAAGGCAGTGGAAAGGAAACCTGCCAGCAGAAGAGTGAACCGCCTGCTCCCATGGCAGAGGGATCGGAGCCGAGCTGGAGCACCCACTCGGCACCGGGTGGGAGCTGCCAGGGCGGTGAGAGGTGTGCTGCTCGTTCCCGGTTTCAGCCGCCCTGAAGCACGATGCTAAATATACCCGTCTTTTAAATTGTGAAATCCAACACCTAATTGCTTTGTGGCACATATTTAGGAGGTCTCTGCTCCCGGTAGATCTCCCGTTAATATTAATAGTCATGACCTTCTCTAAAATATGCCCTGGCTCCTGTGGGGCTTAGACACGCCAGGGGTTTGCTGAGGTTTCAGGAGCAGCCGCAGAGACTGCTGGTTGCGCGCCCTGAGCGTGGAGCAGAGGCCGGGGACAGAGAGCATCGTCCTGGAGCAGCCGAGAGAGGTCCCGGGAGGGCTGCAGAGAGCGAGACCTGACGGCCCTGTTGCTGCTGGCTCGCTGGTGAGCTGCAGTTTGCTGAGTGTTTCAGAGCTAGTGGCAGCAGCCCAGACCCATGCTACCCCCATCATCCTGCTCTGCTTCCGCACCCGGGACCCATGTCGCCCACACATCTCCTGAGTGCATCTCTCGTGTCCTCCGCAGGAGAGGAGGAGGTGGGACTGCTGCTCCAGCCCCTCTCCGAGTCTGTCCTCATTCTGCCAGTGGGCAGAGACGTGCTCCCCTGGCCCTCGGCCGCAGCATCGTGCTCTCAGGGCGAGGAACCTGCCTTGTTTGTTTACCAAATGTTGTTTCATCTGTTGCCTCTCCGAGGTAGCTTCCAGCAGGGTAGAGGTGCTGAAGAGGAGGAGAGGGTATAGGTCAGTGGTACCTGGCGTGGGCAGGGGGTGTCACTGGAAGGAGCCCAAGCTGCAGGCGGAGGAAAGATGACTGGTTGTCAAAATGTCCCACGGGGGCATTGGGTAGGAAGGGAAGAGAAACTCTGCGAAGACTCAGTTGTATCTACTTGTGAATTGGGTTATTTGCAGTAAGCTACATGTGAAATTAAGTTATTACCAGGCAGATCGCACTCCGTATGGATGTGAGATCATCGAGTACAGCCCGTCTCTGACCTTAGATCGAAGAGGGAAAATTAACGTTTATTTGTCCAGGCTAGGTAGATGTGAATGTTCCAGCAACATGTTCCATGCCTGTCAGATCTGGTGTTAGTTTCAGTCTCGTGGGGTATTTAAAACTTGTGTGTTAGGCACTCATTCTGTATGCCGTCTTGCTTCGGTCCCGGAAGGCTTGTTTTTTCAGGCTTTTCTTAGAAGCACCCTAACAAATGAGTGCAGGCTGATACTGCTGAGGTCATCTCTTGGCTCCAGGATGTGGGGATTTTGGGAAGTGCAGAAGTTCTTTGGCTGCAGGGTGAGTTTTTCTAGCAGGAAGAATAGTGGTGTGGTTAAGAGGCGGGGTGGTTAGGTGTCAGATGAAGAGTGGAAGGGGTGTGTGTGTGTCCCACCTGTTTGCACAAGCTGGCTGGCTGCATCTAACCAGTGCGCCCAGGTGTGCACCAACCCTGCGCCCTGGGCTGGCGTGAGCAGGAGCCCACCCAGGTTGGGAGCCCAGGCCAGGTTGCTCCTCCCGCTGTTGAAGCTCAGTGGGAGACATTGCGACTCTTCTGCCCTCTTCCCCAGATGTTTTCTGCGACTGGTGTGGTCCTGGCCACTCTGATAGGTGAACCTCCAGAAGAAGGACTCTAGGTTTGTTGTGACCTCTGAGTCTGCTGTGCACCTGCTTGACTTTGCCACCTGGAGTAGCTCCTCTGATTTGGATGGGAAAACTAATGAGCGTTAGGTTAAAAGGTGTAGGGGTGACAGACAATTAGAAAAGGACAGAGAACACCCTGGGTGTCTGTCATGCATAAACACCTGGTCCAGTTACTTCCCCTAAGAAAAAAAAAATATTAAGAATAAGAACAACTCTTTCAAATGGTGTAAATTGCTTATTAGTTTGTGTATTCTGTGGCTTGAGCTAGTGGTAATTTAACTCCTGCTTCATTTACTATAGCGTTGGGATTAACTGCGTACGGGATAATAGCCTGTTTTCCTAGAAAGGCTTCTTGGAACCAAATGTCTGGCGTGTGCTTATGTACTTCTTACTGTGAAGTGTGCTTTGCTCTGTGCACTGAGGCAAAAGGAGATTTATGACTTTAATTTCACCTTTTTCTGCTCTTGTTTTAGGAGTTTCTTTAAAGCCTTTTCACTTATTGGAGAAACTCAGGAACGAGAGAGAGTTTTAATCCACTTCTCCAGCCGATACTACCAGTGCAACCCAAACACCATTTCTTCTCAAGGTAACTTTGTTTCTGATACGAAAATCTTTGGTTGTCTCCCTCTTCCTTCGTTTTCACCTTCAATAGCATGTATGGCGCGTGTCTGGAAACAGAAGGTGTGTAACTGCCGTGCCACGCTTTAGAGACTGCCTGTGGTGAGCATTGAAACCTCCACGTTCTCCGCACATAATCATGACAAGGCAGTGAAAAATCTGTATTTACCCCCAGTCAGGAAAGGTGCTTAGGCCTCCTTAGTGTGAATCCTCAGTTGTAGCATCTACAGATTTGAATGTCCTCAGTTGTGGTTTCTGATCCTGCTGGCCTCGAGCATGTGTGGGTACCCGTATGCTAGCTGCATGCACGTGAAAGAGAATAGGTCCCATCTCAGGTAGAAGAGAAGCTTCCGTGCTCCGTTCAGTGCCGGTGTCCCTACACACACTGGCAGCAGGCATGTCAGTTCTTGCCAGTTGTGGGGGTGAATTTTGGGCACTGTATCCAGACCCTGGCATGGTTTCATCTTGGCTAGCTAACATCAGTCAGAGTGTTGCCTCCTTGCTAATGATTTCAGTCATTTTGGAAACGGATGAGGGAAACAAACAAGCACACGGATGGAACCTGAGAAGGCTGGCACTGGGGAAGAGGGCAAAGTATCTGCTGGCATAGCTGTTCCGTTCAGCCAGCCGTGCCGGTGGAGGCACGCGGCCCTGCGGCTGCGGCGTGGGCTGATCACACGTGGAGGAAGGGAGGAGGGCGAGAATGGACGTAAGCATGGGCTAAGCTGTGCCTCTAGTCTAAAGCATAAGGGAAAAGGAGCTGCTACGCTTAGAGGTGCTGCCACACATCTTCACCCCTTTCTTTGTGACCTGCCCCCGTTGCAGTGGTGTGGTGTTTGTCCACTTTGTACCTGTTCAGCTTTACCTTACAGCTGGCATGCCAGGGAGGGGAACAGGTAGCAGTAAGATAGGATCTGCTCCCATGCTATCTCTGTCCTCTTCCTAGTGCCTTTCTTGTTTCAGGACACCACAGGCAGTCAGGTAGAATGTCAGTCAGGTGTCATGTCCAGACTGAAATAATGATTTGCACGTCGATGTGGCAACCTTACTCTGGTCCAGGGTGTGGGAGGGACCTTGCCACTTCTGTGCCTGAGTAAGCATTTAGATTAAAATGAGTCCTGTAGACTTTGCCCAGGTTTCTACATAATTTCCATGCTTTATTTCTACTGTCAGTAGCCGAGTGCTACACTGCAGAAATACGATGGTCGTTCCTTGCAATGGAAATCTAGGCTTGTGTTTGCCTTTCTCTTTTCTCCTTCCCCTTCTTCATTCTCTGGATGCATTTGCAGTTTGGAAAAGAGAGGGCAGGCTACTCTAGAGAAATGCATAGACCTGAACTGGAGCACCACGGCCCTAGATTCAAGCTGCTTCAAACTAACTACTAATAGTGATAATAGTTCTTCTCTCATTTCATACTCTGCTACAGCTTGGCCACATTGCTTGGGTGCTACGGCCTGTACAAACACTGTAAGAAAAACATGGTCCTTACCTTGAGGAGCATCTTTTTGTAACGGCTTCGTCTTGCACAGATTCAAGCCTGTGATAGTCACACTGATTGTGAGATACATCTATCCTCATCCTCCATTCCTCTTCCTTCACAGCACAGAGGGACCTGTGCATGGTCATTATCCGATCTCAGCTATGAAGGTTTTTATGTACATCTTCCTGCAGTGTGTGCATGTCTCATAAATGACTCCGTGTCTTTATGACACCCCTGTGAGAGAAGGGAAGGTGACACCATGTGTTTATGAAGAAGAAATGGAGTTTATGGAGAAAATATTTTTTCTACTAAGTTCCTAACATTTGAAAACTGGCTAGAGGCATTTGGCTTTTCAGAGGTGATAAATGACACCCTGGGCACTGTCACCATCGTCTGGATTTGTGCACAGCCAGTACATTTTGGGTTTTGAAAGGGGTGGCTGGAAAATAAGGAATATGAAATTGGTGTCCACTTTTGCAAATGACAGTCTACACTCACTTTCCCAAGTCTGACACAGTGTCTCCAAGGATGGAGCTAGGGATACAGTCTGCCTCTTGTGGCTCATTATTGAGAGCCGTTGCTACAGGACCGCCTTAGGAATTGCTGGAGCACTCTCTACCCAGTATGGAGCCAAGGCAGCATAAACAGCTCACTGAAGTTCTCCAAAATTTGGTCTGATTGAGCCCTGAATGAGGATGGGGCAAGAGGGGGAGGAAAACAGGATACTGTGCAGTATCCACTCTGCACACAAGAATGGGAGTATTCTACTCTTCCCTTTCTGTGCTGAAATAAGTGAAGAAGAGGGAGCTGATTCAGGCTGTGGTATTGATATTAGTAAGCAAAGGGTGACAGTGTGGTTTCCTGTCTAGTTTGCCTCATCCATGGGTGCTGCAAGATAGTTTTGACAGTCATTAAAAGATGAAAGAAAAGCTGTTCTGGCTTGGCAGCTGCGGGATGACCTCACTGTTCGTTTATCTAATTATGTGTATTTCTTGATAAAACAGATTCTCATTAAGGGAACAGACTCAGTTAGGTTATGAGGCTCAGTTTCAGCTGTTCTTAAAGGTTCACTTGTGGGTTTGCGTGTGACTCTGGTTATGTCTCTTTCTGCAGATGGAGTTCACTGTCTCACGTGTGCCATGATGCTCCTGAACACAGACCTGCATGGCCACGTGAGTATGCACAGCTTTGTGTAGATGGCTACCATTGACACTGGACTTGGAGGGGGTGGTCTTCTGGCAGCAGAGTCCCCTGTCTGGTGACCTGCTCCTAAAGCACCCTTGCAGATAGCAAACAGTGAGAATGCTGCACTGCCAGGCTGTCATCCTGGGCAGGGCTTTCCAGCGTGCCCAGATCAGTCATCTGTAAGGCTGGCATTGTGCCTGCCATAAGGTGTGAAGATGCTCCTTGTCCTCAGGTCCCTGTCTTTCTGATGTGCTTCCCACCCTTCCTTGGTTACAGCAGCTGACCCTGGCTGGGAAGCTGTGGTTGGGATTGGCTCCCCCTTTCCAGTGTGTAAAAACATTTGAGAAGGCAGAAGAAAGAAGAGAGGTGAAGAGGTGCTAGGAAGGTCACAAGGGGAACGTGATGTTTGCAGGCATTCGGTTGCAGGGGGTGGATCTGGTGGAACCAGAGTTCTGCTCAGCCAGGGTAATGACGGGTGTGCCTGGAGCCAAGAATGCAGAGGGAGGATGTGGGCATCTTGAGCACTGTGTTCCCCCACTGCCTGCCCTGGGGGAAATAGTATTCCAGTTTGAGCCTTTTTAGTCACACTGGTACAGGGTGCCAGCAGCCCTAGGACATGTATTTCAGCACCCGTGGCACAATATGCCTGCTATGCACGGTATTGCCATGCTGATGGGAGGCTTCCTTAGTCCTGGAGTCAGGATGGAGAGGGAAAAACGCTGAGAGAATGACACAATAATATGCAGGAGTGGTGGCTTCAGCCACATGGCTTTGGGGCTTCTCTCTGGCTGAGATCCTCCACGGCCCTGCCTAGAGCTCTTCCATGAGAGCCTCAACTGGGAGCTCTTACGCAGCAAGGGTGGTGGGTCAGGCTACAGGATATGGAGGCACCCTGTGTCTGTCTCCAAGGGCTGCTTGGCCCCTGTGGATACAGCTCTGTGGTGGGTGCAGGTGATGAAGCCGAGGCTTGTGTGTGTTTCCCTAGGGGTTTTAAAATCCACCTCCCGTTAGTTGAGTGCCTTTGTCTGGAAATTGCAGAAGCAGGAGGTAGAAAGACGTTGGGCAGAGGATTTTGCAGGAGGGTGAGCAGACGTGCAGACACGTGCTCCTGTGTGCCTCTTGGTGTGCAGTGCTTCTCTTGAGCACACTTGAGGCTGCCTGTGCAGGTATCCCGCTCCCCAGAACAATGAGCAGCCTGGAGCACCTGCTTTCCAGCCTGCCTGGCCTTGCAGTCCAGGGAGAGAGACTAAATGGTTGTGCGTCAGCCTGATAGCATTTCCCCTTGCTCCCTGCGATGCTTCAGTGGCCCCCACTGTCTTCATTAGGGACTGGAGTAAACGATCTGGCTCTGACCCATTGTTGTGGATGGTGATTTGCATCTGAAGCTGGGGGGACTCTGGCTGTTGCAGTGTGTAACTTAAGTTGGGAGACTTACCCTACTGGCAGTCATTACTGTGTTGTTACATGTACACAGCTGTAACGTTTGACAGACTCCTGCATGTGTCTCCTCTCTCCCTTTCTCTCTCTCTCTCTCCCCCCAGCCCCCCACCCCACCAACTTTCCTGTAATTTTGTTCTTCCTCTTATTGCTTTGCATTTTTCCACATAGGTGGTAAGTTGGGCATTTTTTACTTGGAATGCAGCCCCTTGCAGATACGCACTAATTGCCTGTTTCCTAACAAAGATAATGCTCTGACCCATCCATAGCATGATTCTCCTGGAGCAGGAAGCACATGAATCACAGGGCTTGTCAACACTCAGCTCCTTTTGTTGCTAATGTACTGATCTTAAGTGTGGACTCTTTTATTTCATAATAAGCTCAACTGCTTGTAGGGCTGTGGCGCTGCTGCTCTGCCTTCAGTTCACACTTTCCCTTAGCTCTTTTAGCCAAACTCTAACTTATGCCTTTACTTATCCCTGTCTTGCCACATTTCGTCATCTTTGTAACTAAATCATTTTTGCTAGCTGTGTTTGGGAGATGCATACTCACTTCTCTGCAGGGAGGTCATCACTCAGACTGTGATGCGAGAGACTTTTAAGGTATCTCTAGACTGCCAGGCACATCTTCTGGAACCTGTGTGGCACTGTGTGGAGATGTTAGCTTTGGATTTGGAGCAAAACAGCCATTCCCCTGCAATGCCAGCTAGCTGAGTGCGTGAAATGAGCCACACTGGTCAGCCATGTGAAGGAAACAAACAGAAGCAGGCTGAATTCTGTCTCAGGAAGGAAGGGAAGCATTTGCAAGTCCAGTAGAACAGCCCCAGCCTGCACCCAAAGACTGCAGCTGTGAGCAGTGTTCTGCAGGCTTAGCAACCAGAGAGCCAGGGTTGCAGCCAGATTGTGTTGTCAGGAGCCTTCCTGATGTGGGAAGCTGTGCATCGTGTGCCTCTCCAGAAGTATCTCCTCTCTTGTGCAAGGCAGTGTTCCTGCCTGCCCTCTTTCTGCTGGTCTGTGCTGGCCACAGGCTGAGGGATCTTCCTTGTGACTAGTTGAGACTGACGGTCAAGGTTTGCTGGTTTTCCATCTCTCCATGATCATGCATTCTGGAGGGGAAGCAGAGGATGTGCAGACTGTGTTGTCACGTAACTAGAACATTGAATGGCCGGTATTACCGACTGGTGCTCTTCTTTGGACTACACTCCTGTGTTAATTTGGGCTCTTGCTCCAAGCCCAAGTCACTGTCTGTGCACAATGCTTTTCCACTGTGTTTCTGCAGCCATGGCATACCCTGACCATGGAGAAGTTGTCTTCACCCCCTTTTCCTGACTGGCAGCAGTGGCATCCCCAAAGATACCGTAGTCATCACAGGGACCTGTTTTCCCTCTGCTGTTACCCTGTCTCACAGCTCATCCCGGGCTGCTTGCTTCCCTTTCCTCATATCTCTCTGGGCTCCTTTTTCACCAGCTCAGCATTGTCGTTGCTGCCCGCTCACAGTGCTCCCTTGCATGCCAAGCATGGGACTCCTAGCAGCCAGGGGACTGAGTACAGACACCTTCTCTGAGGGATGATGGAGACTGAGATCCACAAGCAGTTTAGGGCAGCCTCAAGCCTCCAAATGAAGCAGTTTGGGTCCTTCACGAACATAGCCATTTCTTTCCTGTATGTGGCTCAGTTGGGCAACTTTCAGTCTGAGAATTATACAGAAAGAGAGAAAAAAGAGCAATCTCATGGAAATGTCAAGGCAGCCTCAGCCTGTGAATCAGAAAAGGTAATGGCTGCTCCTGGGCTTCTTACTCCAATTCAGGGCAGTTGCTACTGGAAGGGAGTGTTGGAAATGGTAAGAGAAAGGTCTGGAAAGGGCCTCAGTCGACTGCTTTTGAATGGCCCACAGCAGGATCAAGAAGAGCTTTTCTGTCAGAGGCTGATAGAACCTCTGGAGACATGGAGGTGTAAGGCACCATGCAGATATGAGGGAGCTTCATCATCACCCTCTTCATTACCCTCCAGTGTTTAGCTGTTTTTATTTTGAGATGGATGTATGGGAGTTGGGGTCCAAACACACGTTCTCTTTTCTAACTCTATTCACACAAGGATGCTTGTCTCTGAGCAATCTTGGGAATGCCATCTTGGTGCTGCCTGCCTTGAGCTTAAATGAGAGCAGGGAGATGCAATTCATCTGATGTTGCTTATTTATGTCATTTTGGAAAGCAGCATGAATATGATGCTCTGTTTCTGTGCCATCCCTTCCAGAACATTGGGAAAAAGATGACCTGCCAGGAGTTCATTGCTAACCTCCAGGGGATGAACGATGGCAAAGACTTCCCGAAAGGGCTGTTGAAGGTAAGGAATGAACTGTAGAACATGGGTTTTGTTTTTAGTGAGAAGTGTTTCAAAAGAGAACACCCTGCTTGCATTTTTTGAACCTTGGCTGTCAAACAGGACAAGCAATGGGCGTGTTTCTCCTGCCAGAACGTACATAATATACAGTCTTTACTCTGTTGTTTTCCCTCTTTCTTTCACTTGGTTGTGATCGAGACTGTCTACAGCGTGGAGGGGCGAGACCAAACTCCAGTAGGGCCAGGTCCAGAGCCATGTGTCTTCCAAGCTCATGCGCTCATGCCATCCCAGAGTGCTATCTCCTGATTAAAGTGGACAGAAGCAGCCAGTTGGTTGTGACTATTGAATATGTAAGGGCTAATCCTGAGCTCTGTGTATCTGGAAGGCGTGTGTGTTTTTTCATCAAAGGTGCTTTGGGGTTTTCACATTAGAGCAGGAGATGTAATTTCAGATTAGAATGTGTTGTCTGGCACAGGCTGCTTTGCTTCAGGTTTTGTTCATTAAGTTTGTGCTAGGAGTTAAATCTGAAGAACAGGGAAAGAGGCTGAGCAGAACAAATCTTGTTTCATTGTCAATAATAATGAGAATGTTTCACTTCTTTTATTTGTCTGATTGCTGGCACGAAACAGCAGTCTGTTTGAAAGAAGACAGGAGCGCATACGCTAGAGTTCATAATTTATTTTTTCTTGGTAATGGAAGTAAAAATGAGAGGTTGCTGCATCTGAGAGCTGACCCAAAGCCTACCTAAGTAAATCAAAAGAACAGCCGTCTCTTCCGTTGGTTTTGTGTCAGGCCCGTTGCGAAATGCAGATGTACCTGCACGGTTACAAGTAGCAGACTTTGTTTTCTAGTATTGGTAGTTCCTTCAGCCTCTTTGAGGAGCTTTCTGTTGGGCCCTCCTTCCTCAGTTCTTAGTAGGGAGTTAGGAATATAAACTCAACCCCCTTGTTTTTAGATTTAATATCTTTTTTTTTTTTTTTTAAATCTGGATACAGAGTATTCCTCTGTCAGCAGCAACACTTATAAATTTTTTTTCCTAAGGAATCTCATTTCTCACTCTGCCGTAGAGAGATGTGTTGAGATTAATTTGCAGGCTAATTACAGCCCTTATTGAATAAATAGGTCTCCAGACTCTGTTTAAATAACCTTCTGAGTGTACTGAGGAGAGACTTCCACTGGTGCTCACCTGCTGTTTATTTTCCTGCTGACAGAATTACGCAGTCGGGGCTGTATCTTGGTGTTCAGTGCTGACCTGCTAATGCTAAGGCTGCCTGGCTCTTCGCCAGCCCCTCCTAAGGCAAGGACCAGCGCTCAGGATTTTTCGGACGTAGCAGGATGAAAGAAGCCCAGCGTCGGCGTCCGGCCTCGTTGGAGGCTTTCTGCCCTTTTCCGCCTGCTGCCCTGGGGACAGAGGCAACATCCAGCTTCCGTCTCTCGTCTGACGATTTGCCGATGATCTGCCCCTTGTTTTTTGTTTGTTTGTTTTTAATTTACCAGCGGAAGGGAGCGGCGCGAGGGGCAGTAACTGCATTTCAGTAGCTGCATCCCCGCTCCGCCGCCGGGTTACGGAGGCTCCGCAGAAATTAGACCTGCCTGAGGCTCCTAAACCAAACTCGCAGAGCCCTCTTGCAGCGCGGTGCCGAGGGACGCCGGGCTGGCCGCGGCGGTGCCCACGGTGCCGTCTCCACCGGGTGGCAGTGTGCCCCCGCGGGAGCGGGGCCCGGGTGCCCGCCGGCGCGCCCGCCGGGAAGCGCGCCGGCTTTTCTGCCGCTCCGCTCTCTCTGCGCCCCCCTGCGCGAAGCCCTGCAGCTCTGCCGAGCCCCGGAGCACAGCTGAGCGGTGCTGGAGAGGGGGGAGATCTTCTGTCTCGGCAGGTGGCTTTCGCCCAGGGCTTGGGGAGCTCCGCGGCGTTTAATGTGGACTCGATTCGCAGAGCCAGGGGTGCAAACGCTGCTTGGGCTCTCCAGGACAGTCAGCAGGCAGGCAGAATTCACGCGTTACCTTCAGGTGATCCCACCACCCTGAGTGCTACTGAAGCGCGGAGTGTGACCCTCAGCGTTTGAAGTGGCCCTTCAAGGGGCAAACATGAGCATGTGAGGAGGGACGCTTCTGCCTTCTGTGTGATCAGCCTCAGAAGACTTCCCACTTGAGATCTGATCGCTCCTTTCCATTCCCATGGGGAAGCTATCTCTTTGTTTTGTTATTTTTTTTCCTGACAATAAGGAGGCTTTGGTAAACATCATGAGGCTTTCAGGACATGATTCTCAGTGTGTCACTGACTGTGCTTTGAGAACAGAGATTTTGCTCTGGCTGGAGATGGAAATGAGAAACGCTCATATGGACTTGCTCACATTGTGTCTTTCTGTCTCTTCATTAACGCTGAAGAGAGTTTCGCTTTTGTACACCCGTCCGCGCAAAAATTAATCTTTTTCTTCTTTGTTGTTCCTTTTGTCAGATCTGAGGTTGCTTTTAAAGTTGAGACCCATAAAGACAAATATGCCAAACTGCGATTAAAAGCATGATTCTCCCCATGGGATCTGCTTGCAGTATTCATATATTCAGTACTTTACCAGGAAGGAAGATAGGTGGACCTTCCCTTTTATTTCAGCTTAGCTCTGGTTAGACTGTCTGTCACACATCTCATAAATCTGCCAACAGCTGCTTGTAAAGACTAGATGTGGAAACAGTAGCCTAATTTCCGGTTATGTACTGTCAGTGCACGCTGACCTGAGAGTGGTAGTTTATACTTACTGCAAGGTTCCTGTATGCCTTCAAACTGGGGCAAGTTCCTTGTAAATGAGATCCAGCATCCCAAGCTGTGACTGTCTTCTCTGGTGTAAATCAGGAGCATCTATCTCTGTGGGTCTGGCTGGTGTAGAAGGTGAGTCAGGTCTGTCAAATCCAGGCAGATTAAAGTTACTGGAAGTGGAGTTTTTCAAAGGCAAGAAAACTTTCTGAAACTCTCATTCTTTGAGTCTGAGCTGTCACACTCCAAGCACACAAATAATTTTAATGTTGTATCAAGCTGTGATCAGGCAAGGTGATCCTGGGTTTCAGCTTTGATCTTATACTCTCCTGTAGCAGAGGTCCCTTTGTCCTGATGAGTTGAAGCCCTGGAAGGAGTGCTAAACACAAAGAGTTGTGACTGCCCGTGTTCTGGTTAGTGCAGCAGTACTCTGCTGTGGATGGGCTCAGTGCTCGCTACTAAGACTGATAGTGAATTACGCAGTTACCAGCATTTACAAGTGGAGATGACTGACAGGTTCACTGGGACTGAGAGAGACAAAGGAACCCAGCTGCAGCCTTCATCTCTTCCGAGCGAATCTACCTGACATCCTAGATCAGTTGCCAGCAGGTACTGCTGTGGCTGGTGAGGGAGCTGGAGGAGAGATGCAGCACCACGCATGAGCGAGGAAGAGCTGAGCTCATCAGAAGCAGTTAAAACAGCCAAGTCCAACCTGTGAGTAGTTAGCCTGAGAGTCACAACCAGAGCATTGTTCATTTATTCCTGTTGAAAGGGACGGTCACAGCTAGGGTCTACCTGCTTGAAAGGGAAACCAAATCAGTCTGAGGCAATGTCAGGAACCTCATGACTGCAGTGTAGAAGCAGTTTATCTGCAGGTTGGTTCCTTCCATCTGTGCTCGCACTAGCTTTAATCTGGTGCAGTGATACTGTCTTCACTGACGATACTCTGGGTTTGTGTTATGTGACTGTGCCCTTCTTTTAAGCTGGACTTCATGAGATTGTCTGGAATGAGACGAGGAGAAGATTGGCTTGGAAAGAGCCTAATTTTGGCCATGCATGCTTGCTTCATTTGCTATAGGCAGTGCGGTCCCCACAAATGAAGTGCTGGTACAGCGCTGGTCACTGTCTTCCTCTTGTCACCTGTGGCAAGGTGCATGAGACTCTGCTCAAGCAAGGTGGCAGTGCTGAGGCTTTTCTTATGCAAGGAGAGAAAATCATAGAATCATAGAATAGTTTGGGTTGGAAGGGACCTTAAAGATCATCTAGTTCCAACCCCCCTGCCATGGGCAGGGACACCTTCCACTAGACCAGGTAGCTCAAAGCCTCAACCAACCTGGCCTTGACCATTTCCAAGGATGGGGCATTAACAACTTCTCTGGGCAACCTGTTCCGGTGCCTCACCACCCTTGTTGTAAGAAATTTCTGCCTTATATCTAATTGGTATCTACCCTCTTTCAGTTTAAAGGCATTACCTCTTGTCCTATAACTACACATCCTTGTGAAAAGTCCCTCTCCAGCTTTCTTGTAGGCCTCCTTCAGTTACTGGAAGACTGCTATAAGATCTCCCCAGAGCCTTCTCTTCTCCAGGCTGAATAGCCCCAACTCTCTCAGCCTGTCTTCACAGAAGAGGTGCTCCAGCCCTTGGATCACCTTTGTGGCCCTCTTCTGGACCCACTCCAACAGCTCCATGTCCTTCTTGTGTTGAGGACCCCAGAGCTGAATGCGGTACTCTGGTGGGGTCTCATGAGGACAGAGTAGCGGGGCAGAATCACCTCCCTCAACCTGCTGGCCACGCTTCTTTTGATGCAGCCCAGGATACGGTTGGCTTTCTGGGCTGCCAGCACCCATTGCCGGCTCATGTTGAGCTTCTCATCAACCAGCACTCCCAAGTCCTTCTCCTCAGGGCTGCGCTCAATTCATTCTCTGCCCAGCCTATATTTGTGCATGGGATTGCCCCGACCCACATGCAGGACCTTGCACTTGGCCTTGTTGAACTTCATGAGGTTCTCACAGGCCCACCTCTCCAGCCTGTCAGGGTCTGTCTGGATGGCATCCCTTCCCTCCAGTGTGTCAACCACACCACACAGCTTGGTGTCGTCAGCAAACTTGCTGAGGGTGCACTCGATCCCACTGTCCATGTTGGCAACAAAGATGTTAAACAACACTGGCCCCAATACCGAACCCTGAGGAATGCCACTCGTCACCAGCCTCCACCTGGACATTGAACCGTTGACCACAACTCTTTGAGTGTGACCATCCAGCCAATTCCTTATCCACCGAGTGGTCCATCTGTCAAGTCCATGTCTCTCCGATTTAGAGACAAGGATGTCGTGCGGGACAGTGTCAAATGCTTTGCACAAGTCCAGGTAGATGGTGTCAGTTGCTCCTCCCTTATCCACCAACACTGTAACCCCGTCATGCAGGGTTACAAAATGTCTACGCTCACCCACAGACAGCCTGCAAGGAGTCACGTCGGAGGAAAGGACCCCTGCTTTTGTTAGACAGCGCCTTGGGAAGAGTACTCTGTCGTTAGGCAGTGTGCCAAGCACCATCTGCCCGTATTGTCCTGCGTAAGTAAATGTCCTCTGCATCTGCAGTGTCCGAGGAACCTCATTCATGGAGTCGAGGGCTTCACCCCACCTCTGACGCGGGCTGACTCTGGTTGCCCTGTAACATGAACACTGGGTGTGAGAGGGTCATACCTGGCTGTGTGTCTTCTGGTAGGATGTGGTAGCTCCTTGCTGACCCATTGTTCTGTCAGGGAGCCTCTGCATCATGCTGAGGGACCTGGGATGCTGTATGGGAACTTGGCTAGAGCCATCCTGGCAGGGGCTGCTGATGGAGATAAGACGCTAGTCCTTCATAAAAATCTGCGTTTTCTCAAAGGCTGTTTTCTGGCTAGGCCTTATCTCCTGGGGAAGCACTGTAACAAAGTGACCAAATTAAGTGGGAGTTGCTGATCCTGAACTCCTCTGAAGAACCAGTCCTCTTTAATTTCCTAAACAATCTGAATTCTTGATTAAGATTGCTGGGATACGCAATTTCCTATAGAAGCTGCTAGGTAGGGTTTATCTCATTCTGCTGTCAGTTCCCTGCACTTTAATTAAAGATTTTTAAATTTTTTTTTTCATACTCTCTGCTTCCTCTCTCCTTTTTTTTTTCTTTTTTTTTCCTTTCCTTTCTTTGCCCCCTTTAAAAGCTCCCCACAGCAAACGCTCAATTTAAAGAGAATCACTGGCACCTTGCTTCATCCATTCCAATAATTTCAGGTATTTAGCAGGCAGAAGGGACTGAGCATCAGGTGGCTAACTTCCCGCCACTTCCCGTGTATGCAGAGGGAAGCACACTAATCTATCTGCTGTGTACACCCTAATTGCTCTCATCTGCAGTCTCCACACTTCCTCCATTTCATGGCTGAGGCTCTTCACCAAGGAGTTCCCACCTTCCTGCTACTGCTGAATGAATACAGGGGACTGATGAATGCGGGGAGATGGGAGCGTGTGGCAGTGTGCCAGATGGGTCCCAGGAGGACGGCGTTGGCTGCTGGAGCACTCTGTGGCTGCGGGCAGAGGAGGGGGCCAGAGGGAACCAAGTGTCTCTGCTCCACTAAAGAAACCAGAGCTCTGCTAAGCAGGAAGAGAGCTTTTCTCCTTGTTTCTCCCCATAATTAAATTTTTTCCTGTTAAAAATCTTTCTGTTGAGATAATGTTTCTGGGGCAGCCTTTTCTTATCTGTTTGAAATGAAAAGTTCTGTTGCTGAAGGCCCCTTCCAGCAGCTGGGAGACAACAGAGTCTAATCTGGCAGTATAAAAGTGAAGGAACGTGGGATAAAATCTTTCATCCTTGTCTTAAGCAGTTGTTTGCAAAAGCATACTTTCCTTTCACTCTCTGAAGAGCCACAGAGCCATGGTGACTGGAGGGAACACCTGGCTTGTCTTTGCTCTCCTCCATCTTCAGCGAGGACCTTACTGCTGGGATGACCATTGTTTCCTTTGGCTTGCCATTTTTTGGGTGGTGGTGTTTGTCCTGGCTAAGAGTAATAACCAGTTAAAGCACACCTGTGCAGAACTGTGAATTAAACCAGGTTATGGTGGTGCGTGCATTGCTTTGTGTCCCATGAGTAACAGATCCTGACCGCCCCGCTGAAATGCAAATGTGTTTTCTTTTTCTGTTCCTGGAACTTACTTACAATTCATATAAAGAGAAAAATCTGAAATCTATGCATTGCTCTCAAGTCAAATAAGCCCAGGTATTATGTCGAGGAGAGCAACACAATATAATAGCAAAAGCCTAATACTCTCCATCAACTCTCTGTCCCTGACCAGGGAAGGCAGAAAAGGCTTAAAACATAAAATTTTGTAATGGTGATGCAGGAATAAGGATTACTCTGTGTGGTCTAGGGATGGTACTAGGAATTGCTTATCTTGCTAGGAAGCAGCTGTTACAGGCCAGGCCTGTTTCTGCTTTCGTGACCTGCAATTCTCTGAATTATTTTGGTCCTCCAACCTTTCATGTCTTTGCTTTCCAATTGTTATTCAAAAGATCTCACCTAGCCCACCAGGCTTTTGTGTCAGCAAGGAGTGAAACCCAAGGAGAGTCAGTTAAGAATTTCCGTTACTACTAGCTGCAATTATGTGGCTCAATACCAGGCTCCTAATGAATGTTTGGGGGTTTGATTTTCATTTGTGGAGGCATGGACTCCGTAGTGTCTTGTCCAGGTTGATCAGGCAAGTGAATCATTTCATGTTTAGCTTCTCCAGCTTGTCAAATAGTCAAAGCTGTCAGTAGTCCGGTTTTAACTGAAACGCTTAACAGCTCCCGAGGACGAATGTCACTGTTCAGAGCTTCCCATTTCTTATGCTGTCATTGTGGAGGATATAGGCTGGTAGTCTCCAGGAATGATGCACTCTGCCACTTTAAAGGAGGAATTTTGGGCTCTTTTCGAGCTGGGAAATCTCTAATACAATGTCACACATACATTTTGGTCCCTATGACATATTACTCCCACCTCCATGTAGGTAGAAAACAAATTCTGAAAAACATTCTTTGATCTTCCACCCACTGATCTGCTTGAAATTTAAGTTCTGTGCTGCAACTCAAGGGAAGGAGGAGTAGGAATATAATTTATACCATATTTAAAAAAAAAAAAGAGGAGAGGAGAAAAACATTACTTCCACCAGTTTTAGAATTATTGCTGTATAAATCTTTGGCATTCCTTCCTTCTCTTTGTCACTACACTTTTCAAATGACATTGAACTATTCTCTGTCTGACCCAGTTACACTGTTTTCTTTTAAGCTAGGTTGCTCCTTAAATTTTGATTCTTTTTTTTTTCCTCCTTTCCTGTGATGTTGGATGGAACATTTAGTTTCCTTCCGAGGTCATACTTCCTTAAGTGATGAAGGATTTGTAAGATCCTGATACTAACATGGGACAAATCCCAGCCACCTGTTTTCTCCCCTACTGACAGATAGGTTCTGGCAAGAGTGGTGAGGGTTAGACAGGATTATGCCTGCTTTTGGGCCAAGTCTGGAGCTGGCCATCACTCCATATATACCTGCATTTGTGGAGGAAAGGGATTTCAAAGGTTATGCCTGTTTTAACCCCTGGAGCTGCTGCTTCAATGGGGCAACACGTGCAAGTGACACCCACATGAAACCTGTGTGGTTCTCAGAGCGGCCTGGATTCTTTTTTCCCCTTCTTTTTTCCCCTTCTTTTTTCCCCTTCTTTTTTCCCCTTCTTTTTTCCCCTTCTTTTTTCCCCTCCTTTTTTCCCCTCCTTTTTTCCCCTCCTTTTTTTCCCCTCCTTTTTTCCCCTCCTTTTTTCCCCTCCTTTTTTCCCCTCCTTTTTTCCCCTCCTTTTTTCCCCTCCTTTTTTCCCCTCCTTTTTTCCCCTCCTTTTTTCCCCTCCTTTTTTCCCCTCCTTTTTCCCCTCCTTTTTTCCCCTCCTTTTTTCCCCTCCTTTTTTTCCCCTCCTTTTTTCCCCTCCTTTTTTCCCCTCCTTTTTTCCCCTCCTTTTTTCCCCTCCTTTTTTCCCCTCCTTTTTTCCCCTCCTTTTTTCCCCTCCTTTTTTCCCCTCCTTTTTTCCCCTCCTTTTTTCCCCTCCTTTTTCCCCCTCCTTTTTCCCCCTCCTTTTTCCCCCTCCTTTTTCCCCCTCCTTTTTCCCCCTCCTTTTTCCCCCTCCTTTTTCCCCCTCCTTTTTCCCCCTCCTTTTTCCCCCTCCTTTTCCCCCCTCCTTTTCCCCCCTCCTTTTCCCCCCTCCTTTTCCCCCCTCCTTTTCCCCCCTCCTTTTCCCCCCTCCTTTTCCCCCCTCCTTTTCCCCCCTCCTTTTCCCCCCTCCTTTTCCCCCCTCCTTTTCCCCCCTCGTTGTCCCCCCTCCTTTTCCCCCGTCCTTTTCCCCCTCCTTTTTCCCCCTCCTTTTTCCCCCTCCTTTTTCCCCCTCCTTTTTCCCCCTCCTTTTTCCCCCTCCTTTTTCCCCTCCTTTTTCCCCCTCCTTTTTCCCCCTCCTTTTTCCCCCTCCTTTTTCCCCCTCCTTTTTCCCCCTCCTTTTTCCCCCTCCTTTTTCCCCCTCCTTTTTCCCCCTCCTTTTTCCCCCTCCTTTTTCCCCCTCCTTTTTCCCCCTCCTTTTTCCCCCTCCTTTTTCCCCCTCCTTTTTCCCCCTCCTTTTTCCCCCTCCTTTTTCCCCCTCCTTTTTCCCCCTCCTTTTTCCCCCTCCTTTTCCCTTCCCCTTTTTCTTTTTCTTGTTATTGTGTACCCGTGTGAATTAGAGGGAGGCATTGAAGAGTGATTGTTCTTCTTGTTTTATGCACATCTCTGGGGGAGTGCTGGGTGGTGAGGGGTTTATTTTGGTGTTGTTGACTCTAAGCATGCTTACTGCAGGGACAGAGGTAGGGGTTGTTTGCAGCTGATCTGAGAGAGTTGGTAGGCTTTGCACCAATGTTGGGTTCACCTCGCTGTGGGTTTATGTCACAGCCATGCAGAATTTTAGGGGTTTGGTGCTTTTATGGATTAGTTTCAGGTGCTGCTGTTTGTGTGGTACCTTTGGCAGCTTTAACTTAAGGAACTCGGTGGTCTGTGTTAGTTGGTGCCTACTATGTGGCTCACTTAATTTCTGTCAGCCCCATTGGCTCCTAAACAGAGGAATGCAAGAGGAGAAACTTTTTCCCCTGAAGACTATAGTGACTTGCCAGGAAACGCAACAGCTACTCTGTGACACAGAGCTGATTTTGGATATGCTGCGAGGAAAAGGAAGATGGTTAATGGCATCTCTTCACTTGCAGTGCTAATCAGGATAAAGGGGGCATGACTTCTCTGCATCCCTGTTATTACCAAAGAGCTTGTTTTCATTAAAACTGTGGTCTCCCACCATTCTCAGCAGCGCACTTATCTTAGGAGTGGTTTCTTTTGGTTCAAGATGCAGCATGGGTCCCAGAGAGGTGCAGTGATACCAGGATTGATTTGATGTTCCACCAGCCAATATGGTTTTGTCGCTCTGCTCACTTTTAAGGGATTACTGATGTAAAAAGTCAGTACTAAAGACTTGTGTCTGTGACCACAAGCCAGCTGGCTGTGGACCTGCTTTTAGCCTGCTTCTCATGTAAAATAAACCATACTGACTTTAGTTTTTTTCATGGGGTCATAGGAACAATGCCGATGTTTTCCTGGTGCTGAGTTGGTGTGCTTTGCTTCATGGTTGAGGTGGTCTAAAAGACGTGCTTATGCAGCTACAATAGCCTAGTTGACATGGGATAGCTTTCTGGGCTATGGTAATTTGACCGATTTCCATTGTATGGATTACTTTCTATATTGTAAGAGAAATCAGAGTAATCTACAGGGATTCCTTCAGAGCCTATAGCATAGGTGTATGTACTACAATATAAACCGTAAGAAAAGGATATTTCTTTCTCGAAGACATCAACAGATGTTTTCTGCTGGAAAATTCAGATTGAGATAAAACCCAGCATCTCTGTAAATGTCTGATAATAATGTACTGAGGTTAGTGGAGTATAGGAGTCTCCCATGGGGAAAGCTAGGTGGATAATTTTCGTTAATAATTTTGAAATTTTCTGTCAATACCTGTCATTCTCCCACCATACCTGCTGTTACCCTGTTAGGGTTCCTATTGACCTGGCTGCTTATGTGTGTAGAAATTAAGTGGTTGCTTTAGTGTTTCTGCTGTTTACAGGGACGGCAGTTGAAAACATTTAGATATCTTGATTGTCCACTCCCCCTGGTCAGCCGATCTCAGAAACCATTATCTTAATACCACAGGAATGTCAGTTCAGTAATGTTGCCGTTGATCAGTTGAGCTCTAGTTCTGTAGCTGTCGTTTATGAGTAGCTTATCCAGCAGAATTAACTTTCCTCTGCCTGTTTGTTTTGGGGAGAAAAAAACAAGGATGAAGGAAGAAGGAGAGAAATCTTACGAAAGATTTAATGTTGTTTATTTAACAAACAGCATTTAATAGCAGCATTAAATAGTTCCACTTTTCTGTGCTACACAAATACATTACTGGCTCTTGAGAGTACATTTGAAGTAATTGACGCGTGTGTGTTTATGTATTTTGTTGGCTTTTGTTGTTGGTATTTTTGTCGCTGGGATCAGGCTTAAATGATGCTAATGGATTCTTGCGGCTTTGTGTGAGGATGTTGGAGTTCTTCAGACACAATAACTTGGTCCTTGGGTTTGGTCCCTAAAAAACAGTATTGATTTCGCTTTGAATTCCCCAGCTTTTCTTCTTATGTTGTTGATTTGCTGAATGATGTTAGGAGGACCAAGCAAGGACTGGGTATGTTTGGCCTACCAGGGTAGCTTGACTGGTGGGAGGAAGAGATGGGAAGGAGCTTATTCACAGTAAGTTGGAATGGCTGCCTGTTTCCTCTTTGGGTGATATAGTCTGCCATAGTGCCTGTGACAGGTGAAAAGCTTTTGGGTTGCTTTAAAAGGGTAAGATGAAGGAATATCAGAGACTCCGCTTTTCCCGTTGCGCATCTGTTTCAGCCCAAAGCTTCAAATTCTGCTGCTGGTTTATGATTTGCTCCTTAGAGATGCTGGTAGGGAAGGTCCATAAATAGGGTCACCGTCCTTTCGGTCACCCCGGTGGTGTCACTGAGCTGTTCAGACTAAATCCTGACTGAATATCTGCATTCTGCCCCTTTCCCACCACCGCTTTGCTGGTCTCTCATCAAGGGGAAGACTATGGCTTCTCCACACACCTGGACAGTCCCCTGGGTGTGGACAGCTTTGATTTTTCTGGTATTGCACAGCCACATCAGCCCCTCCTTAAAAAAATCCCTTCTATTCCTCTATTTATGTTAACAACCCACTTCTCCCTCAGAAAGCCCTGTTGCTCAGTTACAGACAGAAGTCAATCCTGTGCGCATGCTGATTTCTAAGATGGTGGGACTTGTCTAACGTTGAAGAGTGGTCTTTCCCCAGAAGAAGACAGCCCTGTGTACACAGGGCTGCTGGATCAGTCAGGTGTAAAGACCGTATTATCACTTGCAGATGAAAATCAGGGGCACTGATGAAATCTGAGCTGAATCCCTGAGCTGAAGACATTTAAGACTTCAAAAGCACGATCTCAGGAGGCTCTCTCTTTTGGAGAGTCTAGCTGGGAGAAAAGTGTTTTCCATACTCTGTTGGGAGGACGGGAATTAAAAAATTGAACAAGATGCAGCCTTGGCGTTTTGGACCGCTGCTTGATTACAGCTCAACCAGACCCATTCCCTTGTGAATTAAGATTCTTGTCCTGCCTGAGGATCTGCTAACCTTAGCTCAGAGGATGCTAGGTGAAGAACTCCTGCACTTAGGCAGCAGCGGTCCTGCTACACTGTGGGGAAAGGACGAGAAATGTTGCTGTGATTCAGTCTAGCTTGTGTTTAATAATGAAATTGCTCTGCATAATTCACATTGGCCTAGGTCTGCGTGTGATATTTAGGGAATATAATTATTTCAGATGTGTTGAGGGTGCTTGGGGAGGTGGCCTTATAAATCCGAGAGCAAGAATAATCTACTAGGCAGGGGACTGGTAGGATAGAGAGTGATTTGTGGCCATTTACGTAGCACCTGTCGGGACCTGCTGCTTAGCTCATCTGGAGCTGTTTGATTGCAGTGAAAATTTCCTCTAAGAAGAGATTTTCTTTGAAAAGCTCTTCCACTAGCAGTTGATAATTTCAGATGGGTTAAGTAACATAAAACCTTTTCTGGGAAGTGGCACAAGTAACGTAGAGCATGCAATTGCTTGTTGCCAGAGAAAAAGGGTCCTCTGTTGCTTCAGGTACCCCCTAGCAATCACAGGTTTGTGCAAAAAGGCTGAAGCATGTCTGAAGTTTAATTCAAATGTGTGAGGTTGCTAGACCTGACTGTCGTGAAAATGAGAATGCATTTTGCTTCTTTGCCAGGTAGGAAAAGTCTATACCTCTAGCAGGACAGAGGCAGGATCTGTGGGGAATCAGAAGTTTGTTACCCTAGGAACAGTTTTTGTATTTTATGTTGATATTTAGGTCCCTTGTTCCCTGCTCTGCTGACCCTTGGTCCTTCAGTATGGTCCACACCGATTGCAGTCTGTGGGCAGGATTTGCATCTGTATCATCCTTGGGGGTAACACAAGCAAAGGGTGACTGCTGACCGAAGGGCTGCTGCGTACTGGGGAGGCAGCAGTGTCTTTTTACCAGCAAAAACACATCTAGGACAATAATGTGGCTCTCTAGACATTTGCCCACTGAGGATGTAAACCTCTGATTGCAAGAGGCTGGGAAGGTGTAAGCAGGGGAAAAGCTCACTCAATCCATCTGGTTCTTACCTACGCCTGGGTGCTGTCACACATATGATGTAGGGTGAGCAAACTGTCGCTCTGCCGTAACATGGCTCGTCTGACACTGAACAGGACTCAGGCGTGAACAGGGGCTGGAGCCCGTTCACCCAGCCTTTGGCTGCCCAATGCGTTTCAGTGCGAGACATTCACGCCAGTGTGTCAGGGCAGCGACCCCTCGTCCCTGGCTGCGTGCACAGACTTGCAGCTCCCTGTGCGTTGTGGTGGGAGTGGGACGAGAGGCTCTGGTGTCCTCCCAGACTGTGACCCCACTGCTGCTGGTCTTGCCCTGCCTGCTGGGCTGGAGGCATGAGGCAAGTTGCTGAACCCAGTGCTACCCTGTGGTGGAGTCCCTGTGCCGCACAGTCTTCCAGCTTCTGGTGATCCCTCTGCACAAGCTGTTTGCCTCTTCTGAGTTTGGGATGATGTCCCTGTTGTCCACTTCTGCCTCTGCACTTTCATGAGCTACTCCACCTGCCCCAGCATGTGCGGGCAGCTGCCACGACCCCGTGCTGAGCAGAGAAGAGACTCTCTCTTTCGTTGGAGCAGGTTGCCATGGCAATGCACAGTCTGCTATGCTCTGGGTCTCCAGGAGCCAGAAATGGTGGTGCTTTTGCAACATTGAGGTAAACATCTCTTTTTTCCCTTATATAGCGCATCCACCCCTGATAAGAGCGCCAGCTGCCATCGACGCCGGCCTGCGCTCGCCTCCTGTGCGGGGGAGAGCAGCAGTAGGCACCGGGAGCACGCCTGACCCGCCGAGCTGGGCTCCCATGGGTTGGAGTTGTGCCTGCAGCACGCGTGGGCTGCGGCGGTGGCCCTCCTGTGGCTGGGCTGCGTGGGTTGTTTCCCACTAGGGAGGAACAGCATGCCACTCGGGAGCGGCATCACTCGCTGGGTCAGCTGCTAGAGTGTGCGGTTTTGCTCGTGAAGGGATACAGCTGCAGCTTTCCTGGATGCCAAGGAGGCAGGGAAATGGGTCTCCGGCTGCTCACTCACAACTCTGCCACTGGTGTGCACTGGTTGCCTTGGGAAAGTCACTTCTTTTCCCCTAAGCCCCTCTTAGAGCGTGAGAGTGGTCTTGCTCTCTCTTGCCCCCTGGGAGGGCACCCCAAGGGCTCTGGCTAACGAGTGCAAACACTTGAGTTGTGGAAATTTGCTGGAGCATCTCTCTGGGGCTTGCCAGAACTTTGTGATGGTGCTGTGGGCTTTCGCTCGTTTCTGCAGTGCTTTGGGAATCCATTGATATTTCTCACATCCAGAAGCCTGTAGCTGACAGGTGATTGAAGACTCTTTTTGTGGTGTCCTTTGTTATTGCAGGCAGTAATGAGCATGGCAGGCTGTTGCAGGCAGGGAAGTGTGGCCGTGTGAACTGAAAATGAATCTCTTGCTTGATCTGCTGGCATTTGTTCCAGCATCTTTCTCTCCACCTCTCTCCCTCTCGCTGTTGGTGTGTGTATGAAGGGGGAGTCGATGATGGAGAGGGGAGTGGAGCAGGGGAGGAGTTTCTATCAGCCTCTTCTTTTTCTTTTTTTTCTTTCTTTTTTTTTTTTTCCCCTCTGTCCAGTGACGTGAGCAATGCTTGGAACAATCAGGCTGGCTCCAAACAGTGTGCCTGAAGATGCTGGAGAAAACAGCCTAGTGCGCTTTAAGCAAACAGTGATTGCTTGAGCCTGGGCTCTCCAGACATAACCTTTTCCAGTTCCTCTGCTGGGGGTTGGAAAGTGCCGTTAGCTTTCTTCTCCCCCATCCCATACGCTCACTTTTGGAAATGATCGGAGTTAACAGTGTTCAGAGCACCAGCAAAGTCCGGGTGAGAGCCACAGGTTCGGTGAAATACTCCCGAGAAGAATCTCTCTGGCGGCAGTCTCATCGGTCAAAATCTATGAAAATCTCCAACTCCTCTGAGTTTTCTACTAAAGAAAGCAAGGTAAATAACTAAATATTCATAGTGTTTCTGTTTGCTAGGAGTGGAGGTGGTGGTGCTGAAGAGATTATGCTCTGCAGGAATTGAGGGCTCTGGATGATCTGCAGTGATCACAGAATTGCTGTCAGGTCAGGAAAAAAATATCTGTAGGCTTGAGGAGAGACTTGAAGGTGAAAAAGGTCTGGTGCGTTATAGTGATTTGGTCTTATAAGAATGCCCTGTGACTGAGCTTGATGCAATAGTAAACAGTGAAAACTTGCTAGTGAGAATGCTAATAGGAGCTCTGCTTTCGGGAAAGGTGGCGGAGTTGGCAAGTAATGCCCTTGGGATTATCTGTTTAGTGCGAATGATTTTCTGTAGAAAAATAGTTTTTGCTCCTTCTCTGCGGCTCTCTGGTTTAGTAGGTGTGGGTGCTAGGTAAAAATACCATCTCACTTGCATGCAAGATAAAGTATTACTGTCAAGTATTTGTTAGGAAGGCGTCACTTGTGCATTTATAGGAATACATTAGTGTATTGTAGCAGTTGGTAGCACAGGCTATGCCCAGCTGCTACAGTGGCTGTGTGCAGCATCTCCTTGCCCAGCCCAGCCCAATTGCTCGATTCCTAGGCAAACAACCCCCACTCCATGCAGTATCGCTTCTTTCCTCGTTCCTCGCTCTGGCTCGATAACTGAGGCGCACCCAGGAACCCCTGGCAAGAGCTTTAATAGCCGTCTCCCTCTCGAGGGTGCTCTGTGTCACCAAGGACTGGGTGAACTTTATGCAGTGACCGAATGTGCCTCTGATTTCATTCCTGCTGGAAAATGATTCTGCTTTGGGATTAGAAGATAGAACCGTTTGCAAAGAAAAGTGTGTTGAATGAGGGTGAAACATTTCAGAGCATCAGCCAAAGGCATTTAACCATGTCGTGTGTGTGTGTGGATGCAAACAAGCAGGCACATGCATGGATCTTCCTGTACTGTCCCTTCCCTAAATCTCATATTTGTTCTGAGGGAAACCTCCTCTGGTGAAACCTCCTGGCAAAAAGATCCCAATGCTGCACAGTAGTTCTTAGCAGATCACTCTGTGCCAGCTTACAGGTTGTAAGGTATTTCAGAGCCTCAGCCGCAGAGCTTTAATCACAGAGTAATGCAAATAGAAATAAATGAAGTATTTTATTCAGTCCGGTTCCAGGAACCTCCGTTTTCAGGGCCTTATTGACCATAATTAAGAAACTGTACTGCTAAGGTTGTGGCAGACAAATAGGATGGCCATCGTTCTCAGACTGTTGCTGATGCAGTATCTGCTACTCCAGCAAATGCCAAAGTAAAGGCTGCATCTTGCAAGTGCTCTGGGACTCTGCTCTTGTGATCTCCTTCACCCTAGGCATGGAATAATTGCACGGTATTCAGAGAGAGGATTTATGTATGAAAAGTCCCACATACAGCAGAAACTCAAGTCTTTTGACATTGGGTGAATCACTTAATCTCTGTACCTCTATTCCTTGTCCACTGTGTATGCATGGTGTAATGCCCTTAGGGCAGGGACTTTCTCCCAGGGGTGGTGTCTGACACAGTTAGTTAGCTACTGCAGTAATGAACACTCTGTGTTAATCCCTCTGTGGGATTCACGTTTCTACCTCCTGGGTGCTGTAGGCTGTTCTGTGAGAGATACACCCACTTCTCCTCCTGCCTTGCTCAGTAAGTTGGGAAACATATTGCAGCTTTCGTTTTGTTTGTAGTACTGTTTCCTTATTTCATACAACGGTATTTATTTCTGTGGAGCATCTAAGACCTGTAAAAGCTGTGTTACAGAGGGCTGAGAAGATCCCTACATGCCCGTCAGTGACGCCTGCCCAGTTGACAAGATGACAAGTGGCTCTGCCACTAGTTGGTCTTGTGATTTTGGGCAGCCCTGTTCTTTCCATATGTCTGTTCCCCCTTCTGTTCTTTGTCTGCCCATCTCTTTTGCTGAGATATCACTGATGTAGAGAACTGATTTATATTTGAGCTTTAGCTCTTTTGTTGTGTTGGTGGAAGAGACCTGAAAGTTGTTGCCAATATATAGCCTTGCAAAGGAGGTCTTTTTGTCTCTGTAAGTCTGTGTGTGTGTGCTTGTACTTCAGCTCTAACGAAACATCTGAAGTTCTCAGCTGGGCTTTCTGGACAGTGGTGCCATGTAGATCCCCTCAGTCTCAAGCAGGGCTACATTTGTAGGCTTGTCCTCTTCCATATTTCTGTGGGTGTGTTTCCCCCTCTGTGTCTGGCCTGCCTTGTATTTTACTGCTCCCCGTACAAAGTAATTACAATGCTCAAGACCTGTTTCTGCGACTGTTTCAGCTGACTCAGGGCAGGAGATACATTTAACCTATTTGTGCCTCAGAAACATACTCCTCTGACACTTTGCACTTGTGTGACTCAGCCTATTTTGCTGAGCTAGAGAGTATTATATATCCGTATGCTCTAGCCAGTATGAACAAGGCACCAATGTGGTGCCTGCTTATGAGGTCTGTCTGCTGCCAGTGTCAAAGCAGCTAGTAGCCCAAGGACCCATCATCTCCTTGAAAACCATCAGGTAGTGCCTCTGCGCGCACGTGTATACACACATGCCCCTGTACATATACAGGCTCCACTAGGTGATGTGCCCCAGATGCATACTCTAGGCAGGTATCACAGCCTCAGGCCAGCAGGGCAACCCGCCAGAAGAATACTGTGAATGGATGTACCGTTTTTCCGGGGAGAGGGGGCTGAAACCCAGGCTGCACACAAGGTGAGTCAGAGGACCCTTAGGATGGTCTGTGTGACCCAGCGTGCGCAGCAGCCTCTCCTTCCTGGCAGACTGTGTTTTCCCGCAGCCGTGGACTGAATTGCAGAGTATCCGTGCCTGTCCTGCCTGCAAATGCACAGGGCCAATAAAACAGTTTCTGAAATAGGCTGTGTAGGTGCTCCACTATCAAGAAACACTTCTCTAGCCTTTTCTTGGTTCACTCGTAATAATTCAGTATGCTGCTTTTACCAGTAACACTGATGAAACACTCCAGCAAGTACAGAACAAATCTTTTCTAGCAACCCCCATGTATCAATTTTACAGGGGATGCATTTCTTGTGTTGCATTAATTTCTTGGCTCTCAGGAGCCCCAGCTAACCATCCTTTTCTGGTTTATGATGATACATCTGGCACAATCTTTCCTTCCTTTTTTCTTTCTCCCCTTCACCCCCTTCTCCATATAAACCAGATTTTTAACAGAGGAGTTTCTCTTAGACATGTTCTCCTCCAGTTGGTGACGCACTTGAAATTCCCTGGGTGAAATGATCTCCTTTCCTTCCCCCTAAAACATTCCTATCATCAACCCTATCTCCACCCACACCAAAACAACATTCATCGGTTCCATATGCTGCTGAAGAGCTCTGTGCTGTTTTATGAATAATGTATGCCGGCTTGTTAGAAGAACGTTTGTTGTACAAACCAGTGGAATTTGAAGTTGAGAGTGATATCAGCAGACATGCCGTGCTGTGCACTAACCCACGGGCTTCTGGGGGTACTACTCTGGCATCCTTGCTGCATCCTCGTCAGAAGGGGGAAAACGTGTGAGACATCAGGGGCATGTGGGCTTTGTGCCTGGGCAAGGAGCTACAGGCGCTCAGTGATCAGAGCCCTTATCCTTGCCTTGCCAGGTGTTACAGATTTGTGCAAGAGGAGAGGAGAAAATTTCAAAATCTGAATTTTAGGGGAGCGTGGCAAATAGGAGATGGTGAAGCAGTGTAGATCTGTATGAAATCAACAATTCTGGGGGAGGGTCAGCCTTCCTAAACAGCAAACTAGGAGTGGTATATAGCAATGTATCGCACCCCATCCAAACCTGGCAGAAGGCAATGACACAGAGACACAGCTGGGTCCAAAGGACGGGCACATTAACACCTGTCAGGACTGCATGCAAACACCTGTGATGTCTGGTATCTGTTGCCTCTGTAACCTGTTTTATTTTTGTAGGATTCTACTACTTTTGTTGTTCTTCTCCCCTCCAATAAGCCATATAAGGTAGGAGCTGGGTCTGGTGCTTAACTGAGCGCTGTGGTCCCAGGGGCAGAGCTGATGGGCAGGTGCTAAGTGACTGGGGAAGATGCTGAACTTCTGACTGACCATTTCTGACTGCAAAGACTGAGCACGTCTTTGCCCAGAGGTGTAACTGTGGCTTCTTTGGCTGCCTGGGATAAATCGTGCAGCTACCAGCTGGAGGTGAAGAAGAAATGTCCCCAGGCAGGGCTTCTTCTGACAATGGCTGCAGGGGAGGGTGGTGGGGCCTGGGTCAGAGAGCATAAGTGCATCCCTGTCCTGTAATGGTCAGATGGTCATTCCCCAAACAACCACTACAGAAGTCAGGGTGGAACTGAGTGTGAGCAGAGAGCCTGGGAAACAAAAACTGGAGAAGGCAGTCTGGGTCATCCCTTCTGGCCCTCTGAACTTGGTTTTGGTTTTGCCTGTTTACCTGCTCACGGCAGGCGTTTCTGGCTCTTTCTCTTTTGTGCCCAGAGCAGGTAC
Organism: Tauraco erythrolophus; assembly: GCF_009769465.1. Taxonomy (NCBI): domain Eukaryota; kingdom Metazoa; phylum Chordata; class Aves; order Musophagiformes; family Musophagidae; genus Tauraco; species Tauraco erythrolophus. Next base: position 62,214,969 of record NC_141496.1, read on the forward strand.
AAGAAATACCTGCAGTGTATTCGTTTCTCTCTGGGCAGGCTTTTCTGGATGGGCTACTGTGCACAGAAAGTCGGTATTCTGCTTCAGGAGCCAGCCCTATGTCGCCTTTGGAGGGAAGGGCTCGCACAGTGCTCCCGGGACCTCTTGCACCTTGCTGGACAGGTCTTGGGTACCCTGTGCCTACTTGTAACCTAGATGATTTACTGAGATTGATATCTGGGTAATTCATTAAGTCTTCGTCCCTGTGTGCACACCTGGTCGTGCCTTTCTTTTGTTCACTGCTTCTGCGTGCAGAGGCTGAGTCACAGCATATCTGGCAGTCGGCAGGTGCCGAGAGCAGCCTTTTTAAATGGGTCCAATGGTTTGTGCCTGTGACAAGGTTTTGAGGGAGATTAGGATGGTGAGTGACCTTTTTTCTTGGCAGCTTTGTAAAATGAACAGGAGTTTTCAGAAGCACTCCCTGCATAGTTTTGCTTCTCTTTCCAATTGGAATAAAAGTACCAACTAGTGAGAGCTTGCAAAAATCTGGATTTTTGGTTGACCTACCTGCTTACCAAAGGGGAAAAAAAAAAAAAAAAAAAAAAAGCTATAAGGAGTTGATTTTTGCAGTCTGGGTAACAGAGTTTAAGAGTTGAAGCAGGGAAGTTGGATACTGCTGAGTCGTTGGTAGCTGGAGGTTTGAATCCTGCCTACAGTAGCCTTTGGTGCCAAAAGGGAGAGAAAGTCTCTCTCCTTTCCAAGTGGTATCGGTCCAGCATAGAAGATGAGACCCGTGCAGTATTCATTCTGGCATTCCCTGCTGTGGTCTAGCCTCCAGTTTTCTGGCTTAGAAAACAGATTTGCCAAGCGCTTCCCAGGCTAGCAGGTAAGAAGCTGTGATTGTTGTCAAACTGTAAGAGTGCTCTAAAGCAGAACTTTTCTTTTTTTTCATTTCCCAGAGACAAAACATGAGTTAATAAAACCTGTCCTTGCAGCCAGTTAAGTACGGTGAAAGTCGTGTCCCCACCATAATCTCTGATCAGCTTTGTTGCAATTTAGTGAAGCATTTAAGTGCTTGTCTCCAAGTTTGTTTGATTTAATCATACTCTGGAGAAATGTCTGCTGAAAAGAGCTGCCATCTGAATCAGGGCCTTGGGAAACAGCCATGAAATAAATGATAGAGCAGGTGCTGGGCTGTACACGTCTGCTACTGGTTGCAAAACATGGGAGGAGGAAATTTTTCTTCTCCAGATCATGCAAGAGCCTAGTAGACATCAGGAAAATGTTGAAGTGTAAGTGGCTTTGGAGAAGGAACGTAAAGCACCTCTAAAAGGCTGGTGAGTACGGAGCCAAGTGCACAGCCTGGCAGCAGTCTCTGCCAGAGAGGTGAGTCGAGTGGCAGGCGTGAGAACTCCTGCATCTCCATCCCTTGAGAGGTCTACTCATTGAGGTCTCGCTGAATGTGCTTGGTAGACACACTGAACGTGCCCTCTATACAGCTGCCCAGGCTGTTGGATTCACTCTAGGATTTTTTTTTTTTTTCATTTTTGTAAATAGCAGAGGCTTTCTAAGAGGCTATATTTGATGCTTTATGGAGGACACTGTGTCCTTTGTCAGATGTATGCCATATGACTGGATTGGTGTCTGTTACTCCCTAAAGAGGGAAGATGGAGTCTGGCTCATTAGTAAAGATCGGGACAAACACATGTCACTTTCCACAAGGCAAAAGCCTGGGGCATTTGTTGTTCCCACACCAATCTGGAGCGCTGCTTTGTATGTCCTGCTCTTTGGCTGTAGTGATCCCTAGAGACTTCCTTAGCAGCAAAATCTCATAAAAAGCAGTACTGCGTAGGGCAGGTGTTCGTTTTCAGAGGTCATGACCCAATCTTGTAGGCATTTGGGCCAGAGAGCAGCAAGAGGCGTTTCTGATACCCTAGGCCAGGTTTTTGCTGCATTTCAGATGCTCAGGCAACCAGCTGGGGGGAAAAATGCTGCTTCTGGAAAAATGAGGAGGCAACTGGGGGACAAAAATGCAGCCTCTTTGCCTTATATTTGGAAGTAGTTTTCTGGCTCAAATGTAAGAGAATATTTTAATCATAGTAGGAAGAGAAGGACAAGTCAAAGAAAAAGAAGGGAGCTTTGGCCAAATTGAAACATAGTGGCTTTTAATAGAAAATACTGGGTGACCCCAGGGAATTATTGTCATAATCAGCTTGTGCAGAAAAATGGGAGTGCATGTAATGCTGCTGAACTGCTGGCTGCATGGTAGGAGAGATGTTAGCCCTTTCTTTTGCTTGCTTTCTGCAGAGTCTTAAAATCTCTTGATAGCTCTCACCTGAAAATTAAGCAGAGTGCCTACAAACTGCAAGCAATGCCCTTTCCTTCACCTTTGGCTGTTTGCCTTTGGATCAGAGCTCCTCATACAAGTTTGCAGAAGACAGGATATATAGAAATAGACAGTGAAAACTCCAGAGTTGGAAATATTTAATTGTATTGCTGTAAGTAGCACAGCAGAGCCCTGTTAGTGGTGGGGACCTCTCTTTCCTAGCTCAGTATAAGTAGGGTGTGGGATGATTCCTCTTGATGGTCATGTCTGTTCTGTTGCTCTGAGAAACTTACTTCTGTTGTACACTATGACTAAAAGTTGCTGCATGTGTAGCATCAGTGTGAGGAGAGTTGTACAAGTATGTTTGACCTGCTTGTGTGTGGTTCAATCGAGACAGATTTTCACACAGCTGAATATTAAGGATCTTCAAATAAACTGCAAGATTCAGAAAGGAGCCAGTGGATCACAGGATAAGCAGTGAGATATGCTTATGGGATTCTCATTGCAAGTTCAACAGTGGCGTATGCGCAAGACTAGTTTCAGCTCTTCAGTTTTCCAAATTATTTTTGGTTTGGGTCAGAGTTAAGGCTATTTAAATGCTAATGTTTCTGTTGAGCGTGTCATAGCTATTATAGTATGTGATTTTCAGACTTGTTCATACTTGATGTGCTACTTTTTGGTAATCATGTGCATCAACAGTTCTTCTACACATTAACATATTTCGAGGCTGTGTAGGAGTTATGTGCCAGAGGGAGTAAATCTAGCTATGTATATAAGGTAAATTACAAATGTGCATTATAAGTGCGAGAATCAGGGACATTCCATACCAAAATACTTCACTTGAGTCAAGAGGCCTATTTGAAGAACTCCATTAGCTTGTAGTAATAGCAGGCATTTGTCCATTGTATGCATCAGCTACTGGAGGGCTGAAATCAAACTCATTTATCCAAGTGACGTACCTACTTCCTCTAAAAGGAAATCCATCTCACCTGTCTGATATCCATCCAGACTTAAGTCAGCCTCCAGACCCTTTTCTTTTTGGGCTGGTATCAACAACAGAATTGCAACCTTTGGTGTCAAACCTACTGGCATATTTCCTACGAGTTGAAAGAGTAAGGATGTTAGCAGACAGCCGTCCAAGACATTGATCTTCAAGCACAAAAGCTGCTTATTATTTGTTTTATGTTTTGCACTTAGAACGTGTTTATGTTTGTATGTGTAACTGGGAAAGCATTCACATGTCTGTAAGGCTCAGGGGCTTTGGATAGCTATTCTGGCATAATTTTACACGTAAGCCCATATGGTGAATCTTGGACCCATTGAAGTCAGTGACAAAACATCTCACTGACTATCCGGAATTAAATTTGACCTTGAATTTCAAGGCTGTAGTTTTAAGGCTTTCGCAAACTTAACAAAGTTATTTTAAAAAAAAAACCCAAACCACAAATCCCAAAAACCTGCTTTAGAAAATGACTGAAGTCTTAAACCCCTGCATTCTGATATTTTTTTCTTAGATGAGATTTCTGCTCAAGACTTTAGTGTTACGATGAGCAGACATCGTACTTCCTTGATCAGAGACAGCTCACTTGCTGGTATTAGTTAGGTAATTTTCCTCAGCATATTAATGTATGTGTAGCAGGAGTCAAACAATAATACCATCTCATTTCTCATTCTCTCTCTCATTTGCAGGCCCTCTACAATTCAATCAAGAATGAGAAGCTGGAATGGGCAGTGTAAGTATACTGCGTAGAAATTAGGAATTTAAAAATAGTAGCTGTGTAGTAATTTGTTTATACATCCTATGTCACCATCTGAGTGGGCTCCAAAGCCTGTAGAAGATAGCCAGTGTACATAATGAGTTTGCTTTTCTGTTAATGAATGACCTGGCAATACTGCCTCATCTGTTTCTCCAGCAAGGGGAGTTGTTAATGATAGGAGCCAACTGCATTTGTAAGGAAAGAGGACGTTTCATTTAGTTGGAAACTTCAGCCTGAAAAGGGAGAAATTAAATCCTCTTTTGTTCTATGACTGCATAAATAAAACAGAAGTTGACTTCTTCCTTTATCCTTCAGTACATTGTGTCAGAACTGCTGAATAGAAACACACGTGTTGGATTGAGTTTCCTGCTGTTGGTTTATTGTCTTGGTTTGTCTCCTGATTAACTATGGATAACTTGACAACAACCTAATATGAAAGATGATAAATTGGACAAAGTCTGATATCCCCCCCCATCCTTAGCTGCTTTCTACAGGCTAACACTTGTTAACTACGGAAATACTGCAGACAAGAAAGAGCTTCAATTTCTGATTGTGTTAAACTGACATTTCTTTGTGCTTAGGTTTCATGTGGTCTAGGTATGCCAGCAAAGAGGAGAAGGGTCTGCTTTAGATTTTGCCGCTTGCAGAACAGTGGATTTTGGTGTAAAATAAAGAATGGTGTCTTTTATCTATTCAGACTGTACAAGATGTTTACCTATGTGGATTTTCATATCTGAAACCTCACTTTCTTAAGAACAATGTATGTCTGGAATGCATGCTCCTGCACCTTTTGTACTAGAAGTCCTAACAATTGCCATCAGTCTTGCAGGCCCATTGGCTTCTGATCGTACTTGTTCTAAGTTCGTCATCTGGAAATGAGTTTCTTGTCACGGTGTGCAGCCTCACTGACAAGGGGTGCTGGTCCCAAGTGGGATTGCAGCCCCTGTTCAGAAGTGTTTTAGATAATGTCAGAGTAGTGAGCAAGGTGTGCTGCTAAGGGGAATCACCAAGAAGTTCCATCTCTCATATGCCTCATAAGAAGCACAGTGGGAGACATTTTCCCAGACCGTGTCTTGGACCTGGAATACACTGTGTGAATCTTACGTGCCACAACACCAGAATTGTTTGCGAGACACTCTCTCATGGGTACTTTAGACCCAGCAGAATCCATTGTGTGACTTTCTCGATGTCACAATTTTCCTCCAGCTCTTGCCAAGAGACCATGCTTTGTCTGATACACTTGAGCAGCCTCCAGTTGGGGTCTGGCTCATGACTGGCTCTGCTCTCATTAGCTTCAGTCAAGGTGATTTATGAAATAGCTTGCTCCTGTGCAGGTAGTAACTGCTTCAGCATTTACATAGTCCAGTCTGTGTCCCTTGCTAATGAATTGTTTAGGGAAAAATTGCAAGCAGGCTGAAAAAGGGAAAAATCAGAAACGTCCTTAATATAAAGCTTTGGGATGTGGGTGTCAAGCCACCTTCTCCCAGCAGAATGGTCAAAGTGGGCAATTTCCCATTCCAATCTGAAACTCAGACAGGTAGCTGGAACTGATTTGACAATTACTTTCCCAGCTGAGAAACAAAGCTCATTCTGGGCATAGTCAAAGAGGTTGTGCCTTTGCCTTCAGGGCTGAGAGTGCTGACTGGAAGAGGGAGTGTAAAGATGTCTCTCCTCACTTTTACAGAGACATGTGATTAGCATAAAGTTATCGCCCGAAGGAGCCCCAGGACTGTCTGAAATAGGGGGAGGAGGCACATGACTCTCACGCTCTGCTGCCGTGATTGCCAGAGAAAGGTGCATAGGAAAGGGACATGGTCAGTTTTGCTGTGATGGGACTGAGGAAGATCCTGTCTCCTTTCCAAAGAGTATCTCTTTGCTTCTCTGATCCACTTGGCAGGGGAAGAAGTGGGAGGTAAGGCAAGAGTGGAAATAGGGCTGCAAACCCCAGCATAAGCTCCCTCGTTACACTGGCATGTTGAAGGAATGCCTTTCCTCCAGCCAGAATGAGGATCTAAGACTCTTTCTTACGAGCCAAGGAACAGTTTAAGAGCTGCTCTGACAGTACATTATTCAGTGGATTAATGACTGGCAGTAAGTCCAAAGCAGTGGAGGGGAACAGTGATGCATAAGGTGGGGGAAGACTGCTGCATGACCCTTACCTTACTAGTTGTGAGCTAGGTGCGTCATCATCCTAAATGGTTTGCTGTCCGTTTGCAGTAGAATTACAGTCTGATCAAAAGCCCACAGGAGGAAAAGGCTACCATTGACTCCAATTTTGTAGTCAGGAGAAATGGCACCTTAATCAGCCGATGTGCTCCAGAGACCTTCAGTGGGAGTATTCATTTGTCCTTTATGAACAAGGGAGCATGAATACAGGTCTGGAAGAGAGAATTCCATCCCAGATCTTTTTCTGCGGTAGTTCCAGGTTCAAGTCCTCCAAAAGGTTAAAAATGAATCATGTACCATGATCTGTAAAATAAACAGATCTGACCTGAAATTTACCCTGTACTGGTGAATGTGGGATTCTGAGTGCACATTCCTACACTGCACTGCATCCGCCAAATTTATTGGTTACTTTTCACAGTAGAACTGCCAGAAGATGTTCTGCCATTTACTTGGCTTGCCATTTACTTTTCTTGTCGTTTCCTCTTGCCTGCCACGTTGTTCAGTGTCCTGGGAGAGAAGAGAAAAGCAGTATGGGAAAACTAACCATCAGAAGTATAATTATTCTTGTTTTTGTCCTATTCTATATTTCCTCTCTACTTCTTAAAGTTCTAGATCTCTCATGTCTGTTGGAGTGTGGTTCATTTCTTTGAACAGTAAGTGAAGCTCTAAGATAGTGATCGGACCTCACTGAAGTCTTTGGCAAAAGTTCCTACTGACTGCAGTGAAGCCACCTACTGTTTCATCCAGTTAGTCCGATGCATCCTGTTTTCAGTGTGCTGAGGTCACTGAAACCACCCCCGGAGTGCATGTAGCCCCACTAATTGTGTGGTAATTTCTCATGCTGCTTAAATTTCCCTGAGGGACTTGATATTTCCATGAGATTTTTTCATACACAAATAGTAAACCCTTCTTCTTCAACCCTGACAACACCCATAAGGTGAAATGAATTCAAGATCCTGTGAACATGAGCTTTGAGATTAAAAGAGTTGAGTTTGTGCAGTCAGAAAAGGGAGCACTGAGGAGGGGGACCTGAGTGTATTTTTTTCAGTGTGTTAAAGGCTGTCGCAGAGGAGAAGGTTGTGAATTATTCTTCATACCCATTGTGGATGGGCTTAAATTTGAAACAAGGGAAATTTGGGTTTAACATTTAAAAAAGCTTTCTAGCAATAAGTCTTTTAAACCAGGGCATAGGTTTGCCTGGATGAGCTATGGAAATGCTTTTGCTGGAGGTTTTTGTGAACTGGTTATTCTGTCCAGAATGGATTAGGAAGAGTGGGTCCAGCCTTAGAGGTAAAGAGATGGATTAGCTGACTTCTTTACATCCCTTCAGTCACATTGTCTATAATATTATGGCCCAGGTTTTGTAGATATTTCTCATCCTTTGGCTTTTGCACTGATCTTTGTCAGCTTTAAGGTGAAGAAGAGAAATTAATTTGATTTCAAAGGCACCAAAGCGGAATATGTTTTGTTTGCATGATGTCTACTTGGAAATGTGGTAGCTATTATTCTCTATTGTTTGTAATAGTATGCCTACTTCCTGTTGAAGGTGATATGAATAATCAAATCATCATCTTAAAATAGGCTGGATGGTCTTCTAGACTTAACATACGAAATCCCAAAGCGCTGCTTACAAAATTGCAAAAAAAACAAATGGATGCATTTGAGCCAGTTGTATCCTGAAAGCTTTCTCTCAGCAAGACAGTGTAGTTTTCAAGAGAATCACTTGAATATTGACTAGATGATGATAGAGTTTTCTTTCTAGAAAAGTTTAGACTTGGCCATGGTATATTCTTTTTTGTTTTTCTGGACTGCCCTGAAAAATCATCTCCTTCCAGCTAAACCAAAATAGGTCTTTGAGACAGCAATGGGCTGCTGCCACATCCTTTCTGTCTTTCCTGCGGCAGACTGTGACGCTGAGACTGGGGTGGTTATAAAGACGTCTGCGCTGAAGCTCACCTTTTCTAGGTCAAACCAAGAAATCTCTCCTCGTTATAATTAACTGTTCATCTCCCAAGTTGTAGGATGTTTCCTGTTTGCAACTTCATGATTGGTTTTAGAAAGGGGTCAGGTGGTAATCACCTGGCTCTCCTTTCTTCTCTCTTCCCTTTGGGAAAGATGCCAAAACTTGACTGGTTTCTCAGGTCAATTTCCTAATACAGATGCTATCAGTTCCACAGATTCATATAATTATATGTTACAAATGTGAATATTATAACAAATACAAATTTTAAATGCCAATTTTTAAATGGATAAACCCAGCCTTTTGCCCTGTCATGCAAGTTTTTTATTTGAACAAATGCAGAAATGAAGCAGACTTTTAAAAATTAAGGGCTTGACCCTGTCTTTCCAGCTTAGCAACTTCGAAATTTTCCAAGGCAGAGCCTCAAATCAGACCATAGAGCACACAGAAATGTTTTTATTGCTCAGAGAACCGGATGGTGGTTTTGTCTCAGAAGACAAAAATGGGACTTTCTTGTAGAAGGTCTTTTTGGGAAGATGCAAAAATATATTTCTTCACCAAAATGGCAACATCTGCATTTTTGCATGTTTTTCAAATCTATGTGTTTAAGAATGAGAGGCAGACTCTTTCTGGTTGTCAGTGATCACACATTTGGGAAGGAAAACATTGCTGTTTCGATGCCGTGTCTTCAAGTGATATAACAGGCAGATCTGGCTTTGGTGTGCTGGTTCTCATGGCAGCCAGTGCCCTGGTTATTGCTCTGTCTGCAGGTCCTTTTCCAAAGAGACAAGCTAAGGGAGGTAGAACTGAAGCTCTTTACTTTGGGAAACTTTGCAAAAACCACATGCTGTAAGCAGAGTCTTGGAGAAGCTCTACAGGTGGTAGCCTTTTCCTGTCACCAGTACCCTGCAAAGCAGACACCAGTAGGTCCACCTTTCCGTGGATGGAAAGTGGGACCTACAAGAGGGTTCATGGCCATAAGCCCCTTACAGTCTTTAGAGAGGGGTCACCAGAGGAATCGCTTCCAGATGTAGAGCCAGTAATGATCTCTCTGCTGATCGAAAACAGAAAATCTCTTAAGACTCCTGCAAGCCTAAGTGGACCCTCATGATGATGTTTTGCTCCTGAAAGGTGTGTTGGAACCAGCATGGGGATTCTTCCCCAAAGACACAAGGATTGTGCTATTTCCTGTACCAGATGGAAAGGAGAGGCACAGAGCCTGCCCCTGACATGGACCTGAGCTCTGCCTGTGCTCGTACTAGATCCGAACATACATTCATGACTCTGAACATACCTGCACACAGACACCACCCGCTGACTCTTACCCTCGCATCACTGGAGGCCTTCCCACTGGGAATGTTAATCATAGAATCATAGAATGGTAAGGGTTGGAGGGGACCTCAAAGATCATCTAGTTCCAAACCCCCTGCCATAGGCAGGGACACCCTCCACTACACGAGGTTGCTCAAAGCCTCATCCACCCTGGCCTTGAGCACTTCCAGGGATGGGACATCCACAGCTTCTCTAGGCAACCTGTTCCAGTGCCTTACCACCCTCAGAGTGAAGAATTTCTTCCTTGTATCTAATTGAAATCTCCCCTCTTTCAGTTTAAAGCCATTTCCCCTTGTCCTATCACTACATACCGTTGTAAAAAGTCCCTCTCCAGCTTTCCTGTAGGCCCCCTTAAGTACTGGAAGGCTGCAATAAGATCACCCTGGAGCCTTCTCTTCTCCAGGCTGAACAGCCCCAACTCTCTCAGCCTGTCTTCATAGCAGAGGTGCTCCAGCCCTCAGATCATCTTCGTGGCCCTCCTCTGGACCCACTCCAACAGCTCCATGTCCTTCTTGTGTTGGAGACTCCAGAGCTGAACACAGTACTGCAGGTGGGGTCTCACAAGAGCAGAGTAGAGGGGCAGAATCACTTCCCTCAACCTGCTGGCCACACTGCTTTTGATGCAACCCAGGATACAGTTGGCTTTCTGGGCTGCCAGCGCACATTGCCGGCTCATGTTGAGCTTTTCATCCACCAGCACTCCCAAGTCCTTTTCCTCAGGGCTGCTCTCAACCCATTCTCCGCCCAGCCTGTACTTATGCTTGGGATTGCCCTGACCCACATGCAGGACCTTGCACTTGGCCTTGTTGAACTTCATGAGGTTCTCACAGGCCCACCTCTCCAGCCTGTGCACTTGATCCCACTGTCCTTGTCACCAACAAAGATGTTAAATAGCACTGGCCCCAGCACTGACCCCTGAGGGACACCACTCGCCACTGGCCTCCACTTGAACGTTGAACCGTTGACCACAACTCTTTCAGTGCGAACATCCAGCCAATTCTTTATCCACTGAGTGGTCCATCTATCAAAACCATGTCTTTCCAGATTAGAGACAAGGATGTCATGTGGGACAGTATCAAATGCTTTGGATAAGTCCAGGTAGACAATGTCAGTTGCCCTTCCCCTATCCATCAATGCTGTGACCTCATCATAGAAGGCCACCAGATTAGTCAGGCAGGATTTGCCCTTAGTGAAGCCATGTTGGCTGTCACCAATCACCTCCTTATTTTCTATGTGCCTTAGCATAGTCGCCAGGAGGATCTGCTCCATGATCTTGCCAGGCACGGAGGTGAGACTGACTGGCCTGTAGTTCCCTGGGTCTTCTTTTTTCCCCTTTTTAAAGATGGGGGCTATGTTTCTCCTTTTCCAGTCAGTGGGAAGTTCACTAGATTGCCGCGACTTCTGAAATATGATGGAGAGTGGCTTAGCAACTTCATCCGCTAGTTCCCTCAGGACCCACGGATGCACCTCATCAGGTCCCATGGACTTGTCCACCTTCAGGTTCTCTAGATGGTCTCAGACCTGATCTTCAGAATGTTATGGGATTCTAATCATCTGTGGGAGCCATCTGAAGATGAGGAAGTAGTTGCACCCCTCACAGGGTAGGGTATCGAACAAAGATCAGTTTTCAAATCCAAAGGCCAGCTGAATTTTCTGCAGCTCTTCCTTCCTGCAACCATACCCTAAAGGCTGGTGAGGAGTAATCTCATATTGTTACATCCTTGTTTAAGCCTGTGCAGTTTATGTAGGCAAAGGCTAACACCTGAACCATTTTGCTACTTTGAAACTCCTGACAATCACCTGGCTTCCTTCTTAAGCTAAACCACTGAAGCAACATGGAGTATTTGAGAAAGGGACTTCCAGATCCCCTGGTTTTATTTCCTCTGGTGTTTCATATTCAATATCGAGATAGAGGCTCCTTTTAGTTCTGTTTTCTCAGCTGTTCATCCATTTCTCATTCTCTGTAATGAGTCCCCCTTGCCTCTCTGGTTCCCTTCATGGCATCTTACAGACTAGCTCGTACATCTTGACCTCGTGCATCTTGTCAGTGCACTCAGCTCTCACAAGTGCCTGAGGCCTCTGAATCTCAAGGATGTCCCATTCTCCATGACAGATTAAAGGACCAATTAAAGGTTTGTTCAATGCTACCAGCAGTCATGACAGCAGATGCTATTTTGTCCTTGTCTGTGCCCTGTCTGCATTTGTTTTTTGAGGAATTCCTGTTTAATAGCTGCCCTAGAGATACTGAGTTTGAGAGCACAACCCCCCACACTAGTGACGTCTGGGATCACACCGCCTGTGGCTGCTTGGATAAAGGCACTGGTACATTCCCACAGGACAGTTGATCAGTATAAGATAATTTGCTCCCATAGCTTCAAAGGAGATAGCTTTTAAAAAAAAAAAAGCTAAGCCATTTACCGCAGTAGATCTCTGCTGACAAGGAGAAATCCACTGTGTCCTTGGCTGAGATCCCAGAATTCACAAGGCACTTCTATGTGACAAATCAGCCTGAGTGCTTGTGCCCTATGAGAAATTTTAGACTAGGTTGGGTACCACAGACTTGCATTGAGAGCATTTGCTCCTGGAATGGACACATACCTAAGAAATGTGTGTCACACAATGGTCCAGACTTGCCAGCAGCTAGTAATAAGTGCGGTAGACACAGGAAGAGTGGGGACGATCAACATTGTCAGAAATTCCTACACTTTTTCAGTTGGCAGAGGGCTTCAACCAAAGCATGCATGAAAAAAATCCTTATTGCTTTGATCAAACAAAGAGTTTTTTCCAGATCTTTCTGTTCTGGAGTGGGAAAACATGTATCAATAGGCTGAAAGATGCAAGCACTGCCCCTGTCTTTCAGGCATTAGGTCTTCAGGTAGAAGTTTAGTTCTTCATAATCAGGAGACCTTGTAAGACAACACCATGAAGGTATGGTGCACCACCTTGGCTGTATCTCTACAAATAAATAAAATGTCTGGCACCTTGCTAGACCTTATCTGATACAAGCCTTCAAACATATGCATGTGGTTGAAAGGTCTGCCTGAGCTTGCTCTCTGCTGGTGATCTGGGTCAAGGGAGATGCAGCAGCTTGAAGTCCACTCCTACTACTAGCCATCACTATGTTCAGGTGGTAATGATGTTTAATCAGGTACTGGTCTTAGGAGAAACATTGCTACCATGGCTTTCAATGACAGCCTTCATCCTCCCTGACACACCTTTCCCAGTCACCTGGAAGGCAATGTGTGGGAACTTCAAAGAACACAGGGCTGCTCTGTAATCTGAAAGTAGCTGTGGTCCTCCAAATGGGCCATCCACCCAGATTCAGTGGCCTGTTGTTCTCTGAAAACCATCATCCTAGTCTTGTGATGGACATCCTCGCTTTTCTAGGTTGTTTGGTCTTTTTGCCTTTGGCTGTGACGAGCAAAAAGGCATTTATTAGTCAGGCACTGCTTGTGACTTGCTGAAATGGGTTGCATTGTTGTCCCCAAGAGCTGTGTTGAATACATCGCCCTAATAAGTAGCATTCTGAGCAACGTTTTGTTTCTAAATACAGATAACATAATTCACCTAGTGTAGTTTTTATTTTTAAATTACTATTTTTACGCTAGTCTGCAGAGAAGAATAAAGAAAAGGAGGTAGAGTCTGTGTTTCATATGCTAAGTTAAGGGGTAAGCCACAGTGATCTGTGGTAATCTAATTCTTTTCATCTACATGTAAACTCATGAGAAATCGGAGATTTTTCAGGAGGGCCCAGCAGGTAAATATTTCCCCTTTTAACACTCAAATAAGTGGAATTAAAAAGAGGTCAAGTTGGAGGACACAGAAATCTTGCCTTCTGAGACTGTAAAAGGAAAACTTGGGCTTTTTTGAAAATCTGGCTTTTATGTCCTTTGCTGGTGAAGTAGGTGAACTGAAGCTTTGCTATAATCTGGCTGTGTTTTGGTACGTCTAGATTTCTCTCTAAATAGGGTCCACTATGAAGAGAGAGGTATGTTTTGACAAGGAGTGTGCAAGAATTACTGAAGTGAAACTTAACTGGTCAGTTTCTCATTCATGCTTGGTTTTCACTGCTTTTTAAGGGATGAAGAAGAGAAAAAAAAGTCTCACTCAGATGGTACAGATGAAAAGGATAATGGGAGCCAGACGAAGGCTGTCAGTCGAATTGGCAACTCAAATAATCCATTCCTGGACATCCCTCATGACCCCAATGCTGTTGTGTATAAAACTGGATTTCTGGCTCGGAAAATCCATGCGGATATGGATGGAAAGAAAAGTGAGTATCTTGCACTCTTAACGTCTCATTTTCTTGTTATCTCTGCATAATGCCACTTACAATGAGCCCGTGTGCTTCTGAAGGCAAATAGTGCTGCTTCATTAGGGGAAATTGCAGCAATAACAAACAACGTAGCAATTGGATTATCACACTCTCACTATTAGGCCAGGATTTACAATGTTCAGTCCCATTTGCAGCAGCTCTAATGCATGAGCATAATGAGTAATGTGATACAGCAGAGCAATGTGAATTTTTTGTGCTGAAAGAAAATGAATCTCATGGTTTACAGAAGAGAAAACAATTTCAAGTGAATTACAGTAGCTGTTCCGTAGTAGTTTGGTAATTCTCCTTTTCCTTATGTGACGCTAGAATTGTTTCAAATCTCCCCTCCCCTCCGGGTCTGTCTTTAAAGAAAGGCTGTTCTTTATCGCTGCTTGGAAGATGCTGTAACCGTTCCCTTCCCTGCTTTTCCCAGCCTCGGGTCATGTATCCAATGAAGGGCAGCAGCTTTTGGTAACAGCCAGGTTTATGCCATGCAGTTCCTCCCTACCCCTTTTTTGTAATAGTCCTAATGTGTCTCTTACTTTAGTTATCCTCTTTCCTTCTCGTCCTACTTCCATTTGTGCTGCACTAATTATCGAAGGCCTCTGATTCGCCTGTGTGTGTTTTGTTGTTTGGATATCTTCATTTGTTTGTTTTCTATTGATCTTGGAAGCAGCAGAGGCTACTCAGAGCATCTGTATTTTCCCCAGTCATTACTGATGATCACCTACGCATGGTTCACACTGTTGGGCTAAATCCTGAAGGCAAAGTCTGACTGCGTGATGAGTTTCCAGTAACTGCAGCTCTCTTCTAGCTGGGCTAAGCTCTTTGGTGTTGGCATGTTTTGATGGTGTATTTTAGAAGATACAATTGGAGGTTGGTGTTTTCAAGCTCGAGGCTGACAGCTGGACAACTAAATCCAAACAGAGATGTTGAAATCAAACTGACCTCATTCTTTGTGATGACTGGATGCTCTGAATAGGTTCCTCTTTATTAAACTTCTGTTTATTTAGTCTTAGTAAGTAATTGTGTCTAGTTGCCTCTATTAAATTATTTCTTCGAGTAATCAGAATTGCTCATTATTCAGCACACTGGATCCTGGCATTTTAGGGATAATCATTTAATGGGTAATGTAATTAGAGCCATGTTTTCAGAAGTTCCTGTACATCTTAGAGGTCTGTCTCTTATTGTCATGCAGCTCTTGAAAAAGTTACAGTTTGACTTTCTAGTTGCAAATAAAATGAAACTCATTTTATTAAAGATAGTTAGACCTTTTCATATTTCAGTTCCTAATGGAGTTGTTGCAGGGCAGAGATCAGCTTGTGTGAGATTGCTAATGAAGTGATATGCTAGCATGCTGTATGTATTTTCTCAGGAAAGGAGTACTGAGGGCTAAAGCACTTAGGCAGTCTAGAGGAGAAGGATGTAACAGGGGCCAATAGCTGGAAGCTGAACTGAACAAATGCCAATTAGATAAAAGGCCAGTCGTGTGAGATGAGAGTGATTAACCTCTGGAGCAAGGGACTAATAACCTCTTCACCATCACTTGCTTTCTTCAGATCAGAATGGGATGCCTTTCTGAGGGTGATGCTTTAGTCATGCACGAGTTATTAATTCCAGTACAGAGACAAGTGAATGCTGGTCAGTGGTACATGGTTGGAGAAGGAGCTTAGATCATAGAATCATAGATGTAGGCTTCTAGTCTCTGGTGCTGTGACCATACAGCCTGTGTGTTCTCACCCTCTGTGGCAGCTGAATTTCAAACTGGAGCCTTCATGCTGAATCCTCTTTTTTTTAACTCGCTGACCCCCCCCCTCCTCGTTTCTAGGGATTTGTAGGCTGGATATGTTGTCTCTATTACATTCTTCAACCTCTAACTGACTCTGGGTTTCCTGAGGGGTGGTTTGTCTTTTTTTCCTTAGGATTTCCTTTGTCTCCCCTCTCCTTTCTCTTCTCCGGCTTCCCCTGTGGCTGCAGGAAGAGGAGAAGGGACCAGGAAGCCATCTGACCACTCAGTGCCAGCTGGGGTGTGCAGGGGAAGGATGCTCTCGAGAAGCAGTGTTTTCTGCGCAGCGTCCCGTGGGTGCGGAGCAGTGCCTGCCAGCCTGCTGTGGCATGGGGAAAGGGTGTTTCCTTCTGAAACCTGCCACAGCGCAGAGCTGAGACCTAGCTGTGCAGGGGTAGTGTCCGCCTACCTGCAAGGGCACAAAGACTGGATCTCTCCGGCCTGCTTTCTGCATTGCTGCTGTTCCCTTCTGATCCAGTCCAGTGCTGTCGTCAGGGCTGTTCTATTGCTCTCTCACGCAGCAGGTGTGCGCAGGCACTGTGCTGAGTTGCATTGTCCTTTGAAAAGGAGAGTACAAAGGAGGTTTAACGCAGGACTAATGTAGCTCTCCTGTTGCCTAGACAAAGTGTAAAAATGGATCCGAGTTAAATGGGTTTTCATTTGTTTTCTTTGCAGCTCCCCGGGGAAAGCGAGGCTGGAAAACCTTTTATGCTGTGCTGAAGGGAACAGTCCTGTACTTGCAGAAGGTAGGGGAAATCACTGTCTTGTGGAAACTAATTAGAGAGAGATAAAGCAGCAAGCATCCTCTCTGCTCTCACAGCCCACCTCCAGGCTCCTTTCCCTCTGACACACAGTGTAGCTGCTCTTTCTGTCCCCCACCCTGTTTACATACACATTGAGGCATGAATCCTTTCATTGGCACCCTCCAGCTTTTCACACTTTCAAATCCACTTCAGTTGACCCCATCCACATGTGCACCCTATCAATTCCAGTTTAAACCATTGCTGTCACTCACGGCTGAAAAAATAGCCAGCTTCACCAGCAAAGACAGCATCATCTCTCTGTGTCTTGTACGCGTTCCTCTAGGTTGCTTTTAACATCGCATCTCTTACGTATGCCTTCCCCTCCTGTAAGGCTGTCCTCCTTTCCCATCTTTTCATAGCATACTTTTCTGCAATGCCTGCAAGACCAGCTGCAAAACAATTGAGTGGCAGCTTGGCCTTGGTAGGAACCTGCAGCTTCTGCTCCACAGCAAAATTAAGGGATAAAATCATACTTTTGTTTTTTTCCCCCAAAGCAAGATGAGACACCAGTTTCTAGCAAACTTTGTTCCCTGACAGCAAGAAGTCTAAAAAAAAAGTCAGCTGAAACCCTTCAAGTCTTTTGGCACAAGCTTAAATATATTGTAGCACAGTTTTAACTCTACTCTTGGAACGTGAAATGTAACATATGAGTGAGAATTGTCAAAATCAAATAAATAGTAGCAGCTAAGTAGATTGTTAAGGCTTTTTGCCTCCCAACATAGGTGAAATATTCATTAACTAAGTGGTATTTATACAGACTGCTCTGTATTGTAGAAGTCTGCTCCTTTGAAAGCCTTTTTACATTTCTACTGTGTTTTGCAACTATCGGAAGCACAAGTTGAAGTGCATACTGTTGTTTCCTCTTTCCCTGCTGTGGCTTTCTGAAGTTGTTGGTTTCATTGGAGCCAGCCTGGATAGTCTCTGAGAAGAGAGAGAGAGGTTTGGATTGAATCCTTACAGCATGAGGTTTACAAGTTGCATGCTCTGGGTGTGGTACCTTTTTGAGAGGGCTGAAATCCTGAAACAGACAAAACAATCTGCAGTTAGGATGGAAGATTTGGTCTGAAAGCTGGATGTGACATGCTCAAAGCCAGTGCAAGAGGCTAGAACCAAGTCTGCTGAATCACAGCTGAGCCTTCCCTCTGATCCTCTTGCTGGCAGCGGGTTCAGATTTTACTAAAGCGGCCTTCATGGCACTGTGGGTTTGTACTTGCTCTTTCCTGGGTGAAATGGAGTCACTTGCTTTGATTTCTGAAATAAGTCGTCTTTAGTGTTCACCTGAAAAGACAGTGGTTCCCTAAGAAGTAAGAAGGCTCCTTGTCCATAACACATTAATTAATTTCTTATTTGATCTTTGAAGGGAGATTAATAAGCTTTCGAGAGGAAGAAATGGAGACACTGTCTATTGTAGAGACTTAATTAAATACTGTCATGAGTATCATGGCATATTAGTTTAAAACAAACATATTAGTTTGACAAAATGTAGAGATGCTGGCGTAGCATGCAAATTTTCTACAGAATGGTGCTCTCCTCACTGTCACCCTCCATCCTGTGGAGACCAAGAGAGTAATTTCACATCTGACTGCGTCTTTGCAGAACGAAATGCATTGCTGAAGTTCTTGTTTTTATTTGCTTGTTATTTGTGTGTCTTGCACTTGTCACAGCACTTGAATTCAGTTATTACAGGGTGGTTACTCTGCAGAGCTGCACTCTCGCACTTGGTCCTGAAGACACTTGCACTGAAGCCATCTCACTGTAGCGCAGTGGCAAGCAAGGCTTTTACTTCAGTGCAGTAAAAGGTTGACGGGGGGCCTAATGGGAAGTGACTCGTTCGCAGCGAGATGGGGCAGCTGTGGCCTCCCCAGGGCACCTCCGGCCCCTGCTCAGCCACAGTGCCTCATGCTGCAGCTATGAAACATCCTCTAGTTTCTCTTCAGCTCCAGAAGGTCCAGCAGGGCTTTGGTTCAGCCCTGAAATAAACTTTGCTCTGTTAGGGACATGGTACCATGGAAGTTGAGGGTGCCAGGGTTTTGAAATACACAGCTAGACTAAGCTGTTGTAGTAAAAGTTGCTGAGCTGTTGTTTCCTTTTGCAATATACCAGGAGACTGAAATTATCCTAATTTCAGAAAGTTCAGGAGCGTTGTGGAACAGCTTGATTTCTTTGTAGAAATGCATAGCTCTGGCAGTAGTCATGGGCAAAGGATTTCCTTGCCTTTGTTTGTCTTCTCTCCTGATTATGGAGTGCTGTAGGGCAGGGTGCATTCACATATGCACACACACATTTTCCCTCTTTGTCTCATTATCTGTATGTTATCCGTATATCTGTGGAGGTAACATCTGTGATGATGGTTTCATTGCACTGACTTGCAAGGGGAGCAAGCAGGGGAGAGAGAAATCTTACTGTTCTAGGTGCTGTGTACACATGAACACATGTACAGACCTCTGCACTATTGCTTTCTGTGTTTGTTCCCTCAAGACACTACTGTAATATAAATACTAATTGTTTGCAGCAGCTGTGATTCCCGAAGTGGGCAGTGTGATCCCAGTTCTGCTGTCGTTCTGGCTGCATACCAGTCCAGTTCTCCTTGTTTTGCTGTCGAAGTCCATGTATGAGAGTGGTTTTGTAAATGGTGGTCACTTGAGGTTTACAGGGGAGCATATCTGGACAGCCTTGTCTCCATGCCCGCATTTATTTATTTTTTTTCAATTGGAACTGTTCCAGTGCTAATTCCTGTGCTGCATATGGTTTTATTTTTAAATGAGTGATTTAAGAGAGCGGGTTTCTGAATTAGTGAGCACAGAGGCCACCAGAGGGGCTCAGTGGAAGCGTTCACAATTAGCCAACTACACATGCCTGCACAGTATTATATTAAATGAGAGGTTTGACATGTTTGAGATGTTGGCCCTGTCTCTGGGCATCCTCAGGCCAAGGTTAATTTCCTGCCCTCTGTTCATAGCGAGAGGAAATTGCAAAGTAGGAGCTTGACAGAACGTCTGTTCACTAGACTGACATGGGATGTGATGTGCGTACAGACGAGAGGTTTATAAGGAGAGGACATAAGGCTGACCTCGCTTCCTTGCTAAAAATTGCTTCCAGGGAAGCAGCACAGGACATGGACCTTTGTGTTTTGTTCAGACTCTTCTGTGAGGTTTGCAACATCTTCGCTCTTTGATGTGGCACTTTATAATCTTGTGGGCTTTCAGGTATTTTTATGTAACTTTTCTCAAATGCATTACCTCTATTAAAATATTAAAAAAGGAGAGAAAGGCCAGAAGGATGTAAAGTGTTCGGTGACGAGACTTTCTGAAAGAGAATTTTGCAGCTGTCACATGCAACTGAGCGGAGATATCCACCCACAGTACATTGGCTGATAAAAAGCCAAATGCCATTCTCTGGTCTATCAAAAACGGATTTAGAAACATGCTGACTCTGGGTCAGCAGGATGTGGGAAAGTCATTCTCCAGGAGTCTGAGAAAGATGAATTCAGCATGTCATTGCGTTGTGTGCAGCACTCGCATCAACCTTCAGTTGATAGAGAGGTCACAGTTCCTTTCTGGGTCCTCATATATTTCTTACTGCTGTCTTGGTCTAACTTTAGTGTCAGACGAGGAGCCTTCCATTTCAGCTCAACCTCCACGCTGACACCAGCACATCAGAGCACGTGCTGTCCTTGATGACATAGGAGATATGGATGTTCCTGCCCACCTAGTATTCTCTGCCAGTTGAAAAGAGTTGGAGGCCTTAGAGGAGGAATTTTGATAGCACGTTCATGTCCTTCCAGCTTTCTATGAGGCTGGCCAAGTACGTGGAGACATTTCCGGTATGCTGATCAGTGCCTTTGGAGAAGATGGCAAAGCCCCAGCTGTCAAGGTAGATTGCAGCCAACTGATCCGGTGGGATTAGCTAGGATTGTCATGAACACTTGCTGTTGGTATGGAGAAGTTCTCAGCCAGGGCTGCTTCTGGCACTGCCCAAATGTGGAGTTCTTCTGGAACAGGTTTAGACATCAGAGCCGGTTGTGGACGTTGGATGCATCTCACAGAGGAAGCTGGGAGGCGACAGGTGAGGCGATAGCTGACACTGTCTCCAGGCAGTAACTTTAGGAAAGCCAGAATATCATGTTTCTGAGGCCTATGTTCATTTCCTGGCCCTGAAGTTTTCCCAGTCTCCCTGGACAGTGGAGCCAGTCATTTCCCCCCAAACTACCACAAAATACATCAGCTGTTGAACCCATGAAGGAAGGGGCTTGACCTGTGGGCTTGCTTCCTTCATCTTCAAGATGGGGCTTGGACAGCCTCCTCCAGTTCTTATCCTTCAGCTGGGGACTTTCTCAAATCTTCCTTGAAGAAGGTTTAGAGAGTGTCTTAGGCAGGGATAGGCAAAGTCCATCATGATGTGGAGATCTCTCAAAAGTTTGCTGGGACTCAAGCTATGAAAAGGGAAGGACATTTGTCTTTGCTCACTACCAGACCTTGAAAACCCCTTATGTCACAGGTGTTTAGGCTGAAGGCTAACCTTCCATCGTCTTTGATCATCTGTGCACCAGTGCTCTGCCTTTCCACTAGGCCTGCCAGATCTGTGATGGGTTGCGCCCTTGTCTGGCCCCAAGTAAAGGTGGTGCTGCGACATTGCTGTTTAGCTGCGTCTCCTCAGGTGAGGTGTCTGAGCAGCAGCGACTAAGGGACCTGCACTAACTGGACTGCTGTGAGGATGGATGAGGTGCGGCAGAGGAGCAGAATGCTTCGTCCTTCCTTCTGGGACGTGTTCACCACAGCTGGTGACTCTTCATCCATTGATCCTGGAGAGCCCCGACCAAATCCAGCCTGGCCGAGAGTGCAGATGCCTTTGGCAGTAGTGTAGTTGCCTCTGGCTGCAACCCTGGTCTGTGTGCTGCCAGAGGAGCCCTGTAAGCCAATGAATGCCCGTTGACCAGCTCTTCTCCAGGGTGGGTGCCTCCCTGGGTGTTTAAGCTAGTGCTGTCCCTGCACTCTCTTGCCTGCTAAACCCCGTCTCATAACTCTTGTATTCAAGTGGAGAGATCAATAGTTACCATGCCTGCAGGGAATTGTTCCTCTGTTTTGCAGCCGTCACACTCCCTCCCTTGGTGGGGGTTTCAGATGAGACCGATTTCTGCCATGTACTAAGGGGGAGAAATTCAGTTGATTGCAGACTGCTTTGGCTTCTCCAGAGACTTTGCTTGTGCAGCATTGCTGGCAAGTGACTTTTCTTTGAAAAAGCTCCTGGCTTTCCCAAGCCATTTATTGTCAGGTGGGCTTTAAACTGAACTTGTAGCTACGCCATGATTGTGCCCTCATCCAGCTTCTTTCACTCAGGAGATCAAAGACAGCTCACAGGCTGACGCTTGCAACACAGAGGAGTTTGACTCCCTGCGTTTGTCATCTGGTGTTAGGGGTGTTGTGTCAGAAACCTGGACAGCGCTGCGCTTGCCATTGGCAGGCCCTGAGCAGAGAGATTTAAAGGAGGTTGCCCTATTTGCTTTGTGGAGTCTGATAAGGAGGCTTCTCCACTCTGTGGACCTGCCTAGGAGGGCATAAAAAGGTAGATGTTGGAGAAAAATAAAAATCGATCTGTGGAGGCTGAGAACCCAAGCAGGAACCAGCAGCTGAGCAGTGGAGGTGGCGAGCTGGCCATGAAGGGTTTCTGAAATGAAGACAAATAGTCCACAGCTGTTGTGATAGACAAGTACTCCCTGTTTACCTCTCTTCTTGTCAAACAGGTAGTGGAACTCTTTCTCTCTCTTGCTAAGAGATCAATAAAGAGAAAGAATGAGAAAGGAAAGGACGTTAAAGGTAGTGGAAGCCGCAAGTGCTCAAGTCAGGTTGCATTCAGTTCATATACTTTAATGCTCTTTGTGACTACGGAACAAGGTTTTTCCCTGGGTTAAGGATAAAAGGAGTAGCACGTAGAGAAATAAGATGCCATTTTTCCCCTGTTAACTCCTGCAGGATGAATATAAGCCAGAAAAGGCTTTGTCGGAGGAAGATCTGAAGAATGCAGTCAGTGTGCATCATGCGCTGGCATCCAAGGCAACAGACTATGAGAAGAAACCCAATGTCCTCAAGCTTAAAACAGCAGATTGGAGGGTCCTGCTTTTCCAAGCCCAGTAAGTGCTCTCTTCTGATTTGTGCCAATCTTTGAGGAAGGAAAGCAGTGCTGAAGGAGGGGCAAATTCATGCCTGGACAGGTTAAAGCAGAGGCTTAAGAGGTTCAATCTGTTTATTTGATCAGAAATAAGATTAAGTAGTGATTTGATTAGAGTGCACAAGTAGTTCATGAGAAAGAAACATCAGGTTTTAAGAGGCTTTTTAATCTAGCTAAGAAGGGCATAACAAGATGCAGCAGCTGGAAGCTGAAGCTGCAGGAAATTCAATTTGGAAACAAGGCACAAACTTTTAACAGTCAGAGTGATTAATCATTGAAACAAATGACCAAAGGCAGTCTTGGATTGCCTGTCTCCTGATGTCATCAGGTCCTAGCCAGATGTCTTTTAGAAGATACGCTTTGGTCAGAAACAAAGTTACTACTTAATACAAGAATAATTTGATTAAGTTCTTCAGGCTGTGATATCCAGAAAGGACAGATGACCTGCCTTTTTCTTCTGACATTAAAAACTGGTGCATCAGTCTTGTGCATGAACCCTTTTCTACTGAGATCTACATGAAACCTCCTAGAGATCTGTGGTGTCCAGTGCAGCTGAGAACTTAGGACGTATGTCTGAATCAGGGC
The DNA here is from genome assembly GCF_009769465.1 of Tauraco erythrolophus. Lineage (NCBI taxonomy): Eukaryota > Metazoa > Chordata > Aves > Musophagiformes > Musophagidae > Tauraco > Tauraco erythrolophus. The sequence goes on from NC_141496.1 coordinate 62,238,143, forward strand.
ATTGGTTGGCTCTATTGCCTGTGTCATTTGGATTGGATTAGGAAAAGATGTGTGCCAGGGTGAGTTACGGACCTAATAATGAATCAGCCTGTGACCGAGATACCTGACACTAACCGCTTGCAAAGACAGACCAGAAGACTTAGCAGACTCAAAGACTTGTCCAGTTCTGATTATTCCCGCTTTTAAAATGCTATTGCAGGGCTGGGAAGCAGGTAGAGGAGGCTGAGTCAACAGGTGCTTAACATGTATTTCTTCCCAGGAGCCAAGAAGAAATGCAGACCTGGATCAACAAGATTAATTGTGTGGCTGCCGTTTTCTCTGCACCACCCTTTCCAGCAGCAATTGGCTCTCAGAAGAAGTTCAGTCGCCCACTCTTGCCAGCCACCACAACGAAGCTATCTCAGGTGAGCTGTTTTTACACAGAGGGTATGTGATGGCGATTTCTCTGACTGGCTGGAGACTGGATGGTGGTCCTTAGCATTGTTTTGTGGCTGTCTCCACTAGCATCCCTAGCAGAAGGAGGCTTGCATGGTAAATCTCTGCTTGTTTCCTGATGTGGGATTTGAAGCGAGGTGAGAGAAGGAGCAAACTTGAATATAATTGTCTTGTATGGTTGAAGAAAAGAAACAATCACAAGTGTTCCTAGTAACAGATACAGAGTTTTCATCCCCCAGTTATGGCTCTGCAGAGGATATTTCAGATACTGTGTGACTGGTGTTTTTTGAATTTGAGTGTTTATTGCCACTCATATCAGAAGAAATGTACGTACTGCTGGTCTTTGGCTTATTGAGGTGATGAAAGGTGAAAGCTGATGCATCAAGCAAGCATCAGTTATATTTCTTCCACAATACTTTTCCAGACTCCAACCTGTATCAGCTCAGGGGTTTCCTGTTTAATGTTTATTTATAAACTATCTCCTAAATGAACATCTTTGGTCTCCCCTTGTGATCACGTAAGCTTTTAGCTTCCACAACATCCTGCGGCAGGGAGTTTCACAGCTCTACTACTTCTTGCACAAAAACCACCAACTTCTGCTTGTTTCAGGCTGGCTGCATCTGATGCTTGCGCCCAAAGCTCTGTGTACTTTGGGAGCTGTGATGCATGCCTGCAATTCCTCCTGCACTGGCAGGAACACAAGATTGATTGTGTTGATCAGGTTGACAGAGTGGCAGAGGTGATAGATCTCAATCCTAGGTGTATACTTCACAAGTAACCTCCTGTAGCTTTTAAAGTCATCTGCCCATGCTGGATTGCTTCTTAAATGCATTTTTTTTTGCCATCTTCACAGCTTAGCAACACTCCTTAGAAACCACTATCTCATAATCTGCATTTCTCTAAGGGGGTGGGTTTCTTATGTTGTCCCTGCTTTTTTTCCTCTCCATGGCAGTAACCTTTCTTCTTACAATTTGGTGACCGACTTTCCGTCTTCTATTCTGGGTTAAAGTTTAAAACATGTCTCATACAGAACAATACTCACTTGTCTCATCTTTGTGGCTTTACCTTTTGCTTAGGCATACCTTCTTTAAAATACTGTATGGGGCTTCAGTGATTTACTCCCAATCGCCTCATCGTCGTTCTGTGTGATTGTTCCATTTAGCACATTGTTTCCTAGTCTCATTGTTTCTGCTTAATCTGGAAAGGGAAAAAATAGAACACAGCCCTGTGGTTTGTGTCTCGAAGAAGAGGAGACAGGAAAAGTGGAATAAGATAATCTGTTTCAGCTAAAGGCAGAAGAATGTTAAGTGTTTAAAGCAGATAAATTCAAAGGCAAGCAGAAACACGTCTGCTTTTATCTGTCAGTGTGGAAAAGCTGCCAGCAGGCTGCTTCTCATTTGGCAGATAGAAAAGTACAAATTGTCAAATCCCTGTGGTTGCTGTTTAGGATTTTGTGGGCCAAATCATGATGGACAGTACTTCTTCAAAGGGCATGTTCCTGGTCAGGCAGAAGTCAGGATGCAGTAAGAACCTAACATAGGTGAGGGAGAGAGGTTGGACGTGACCAGTTGTGCAGGATCATTGTACCAAGTTTGCTTTCAAAAAGCATCACTGTCTGATCTTGGTTAGTCCAACCAATGAGCGATGTGACAAAGCTATATGTAAGAAATAACCAGTCTAGAAAAGATCAGCTAGGGTTTTATTTTTTTCCTTTTTTTTCTGAGAATGCGCATGCACACACAAAAGCTCCAAAGGACTGCTGCCCTAGAAATTACAAGTGCCAAATTAGTAGCTACTCAAAGACCTCTTGTCATCAGGCAGGAGAACCTGTAGAGTTCCTGTAGAACTCTCTGCAACAGGATGTCACTGGGACCAGGGATGCAGTACAACGTGAAAAGTGATTGGGCACTAATAGAGAGAACAAACAGATCCAGGGTAGTTACTAACAGCAACAAGAATTTTTGACAGCCAATAGCGAGTGGTTTGAGCCCTACCATGTATAGGCGGAGGCAAATTATCCCACATGTTTCTTTCTTCAGTTCTCTTGCAAAAGAGTTGAAGCACAAGATTAGCTGAGGCTCAACTATCATCCTATGTAGAAGTTTTCCCCCTTTCCGTTCTTTTCCGCAGCATCATCTCAGTGAGCGGAGAGGCTCAGTGCCTGGTGTGACTCACAGTGCAGTGCAGGCATGTCCGAAGTAGGCTTGAAGCTGCAAGCTGTGCAGCTGTGCCCTCCTCTGAGGGAGCTGAGCTGGGTACTTCCTGCTGTTATGACTCTGGCAAAGTCACTGAGATCTGCATGATCATGTCTGTATTTTGGACTTACCTAATTCAAACATAATTTCAGATCCAAGCCTAGAAATGGCCAGAAGGCCATGCTGCAGGAGCTGGAAACCTTCTGAGCTGAGGGAAGGTTAGCTGACAGATGGACTGGAGGAAGTGAGTGGGCCTGGGATTATGATAAAGGAAATTGCCTAGAAAGGGGGAGTAGCAGCTCCTCACTTTCTCCAACTGCACTGCGGGATAAAAGCTGGTAGCAGCTCAGCAAAATTAGATACTTTTTGGGGATTGGGCAGCCCTTCCTCTTCTGGGTGCATTGTGTTGTCCTGAACAAATGGAAACTGCAGACCAGAGAGCGTTTGGCAGTGCGGAAATGGAAGGAAGGGCCCTGACTCCAAGTCCTTTCTGTCCTGAAAGGAACTACTTTTACATTGCAAAGACCTGAGGCAGAGTCTTCGCCTGTCTTGTTCTGCCCTTGGTCTGACTGCATACACAACAGCCTTAATTAATTTGCCAAAAGATGTATGAAAGCAGAGGTGTCATGTTGTCAGTAATGCTCTACAGCAAGCTGCTTCCGTTGCTCTCAGCAAGGCGAGGGATGACAGGTTTGCTCTCCTTCCCGGTGGCATCTGCTAGCTGCTGAGCTTTTCTGCAAACTTGGCCACTTTGCTTGGTGTCTTTGAGAGAGCTGTTGGGGACAGAGGTCTAGGATAACAGACCTGATCAATCAAATTAAAATTAGTTAAAGAAGGAGAGACAGAAAGAGAGAAAGAAAAGGAACTACTTAGTATTACTGTACAGGGTTCTTTCTATTTTCCTTTGCTTATCGAATACTTTAGATTCTGTCACTTAAATGCCTAATGTTTTTCTGAAGGATGAACAGCTGAAGTCCCATGAAGCTAAGCTGAAGCAGATCTCCACTGAGCTTGCTGAACATCGCTCCTATCCTCCTGACAAGAAGCTCAAAGGCAAGGAAGTAGACGATTACAAACTGAAGGACCACTATCTGGAGTTTGAAGTATGTATGGGAAACATTATTACTTTTACTTTTTGGGTGTAGATGGGGCAGCTGTTCTTATGCTTGGGGTGCAGTCCTAAATTTCTGCATTTTTCACCTTACTTCACCAAGGACTATGTTCATGTTAGACAGATATGTCACAGCAGTCCCAGAAGCTCCTGGCTCCTTTCTGCTAAGAACTTCCTGTGACCTTAGCCATGAATTTAGCAACTCGTCTGTAAAATGGAGGATAAAAATGTGACCCTCTGTCCTTACCTGATGTAGCTATTTGAAGAGATGATGAGGTCTTCAGACAGGAACTGTCTTGTGTTGTAAGACTATGTATTGCGTAGTGTGTTGGCCCCCCAGTCTTTACGGAATGCCTGCATTCTGCAGTAACGCAGATCATGAAAATTGTCTTCAATTGATATGTTCTGAAGCAGCTGCTCTTCTAAATTACTGTTGTAGGCATGCCTCATCAGAACCATTTGTGTTGTGTTCCAGTGAGCTGGATGTCAGGACAAGCAGGAAAAGGGTAGAATTAAAGGTCACAGGACTAAGTGATGCAACCTAGGCATCTGCATTAGGAGATTCTGAGTATCTGACAGCAGCTTTTATCCATCATGGTGTCTGCCACATTGTAGAGCTCTTGTGGGAAGGGGTTGGCAACACAGCCAGGTGCCTGGTATTTTTCATGACTGCATCTTTGAGCTTTTTCCCCAGAACTGTGAGTCGATGTTTCCTTTGGTCTGAAAGAATCCTGCTTTAGATAGGCACTGCCTGGCAAGGAAAATCCATAATCTGAAGAAGAGAAAGAGCAGATAAGACAAAAGTCAGAGAGACTACCAGAGGAGATGCTGGAGGCAACACAAGCCTCCAGAACTGAAGTAAGCCTCCTGCCTTGTGTTGTATGAGTTTCTTTTGGAGGAGCTCTTTTTACTCCTAGGCTTGACTGGTTGTGTACTTTTGTTTTTGCGGAAGGTTGTAACCGCTGTGTTGGGTTTGACTTCACTGTAGCTCTGGGCTGCATGGCATACGGTGAGCTTGAGATGTTCTGCACAGATATTTTGCTGCTGTTTTGTAAAGGGAACACAGTTAGCCAGTTTGTTCTTCCACATCCCACATACTTGAAATGATCTGACCAATGACCAAATGATCAAGTGGTGGACAAGGGCAGACAAGCAAAGGGTACACAATGGTGTGAACAGGAGAGACTACATAATCCATAAAACAAGGCTGAAGTGAGGTGATGGGATAGCTCACATGACTTCATGAGTGCTTTCATGAATGGATACAGGCTTTTTAGAAAGAACAGACAGGGATGGCAAGGAGGGGGAGTCACCCTTTATGTGAGTGAGTAGCTGACACACATGAAAGTTTGCCTAAGGAAGGGTGATGAGCCAGCTGAGAACTTGTGGGTCAGGATTAGTGGGTTTACCAAGATGGGTGTAGTTGTGACGGCTGTCTGCTAGGCCTTTTTCAAAAAAATGGGAAGAAACCTTTTGTTTGCAGACCTTGGTCCTCATGAGGAGCTTCAGCCACCTCTATATCTGCTGGAGGGACAACACAGCAGGGCACAATCAATCCAGGACATTTCTTGAGTGAATTGACAGCAACTTCCTAACACAGGTGACCGAGGAGCAGACAAGGAAATGGATTTTGCTGGACCTCTCACTTATAAACTAGGAAGAACTGGTTGGGGATATGAAGGTCAGGGGCAACCATGGCAGCAATGACCACGAGATGTTGGACTTCGTGATCCTGAAAGGAGGGGTCAAAGTAAAAAGTAGAATCACAACCCTGGACTTCAGGAGAGCTGACTTTGGCCTGTTCAGGGCACTACTTGGAAGAATCCTTGGAAGATACAATCTTGACAGAAAGAGGGCTTTGGGAGAGCTGGTCACTTTTCAAGGGTCACCTCCTTTAAGCTCAGAAATGGTTCACCCTGACAAGCAAGAAACCAAGCAAAGAGGTCTGAAGGCCTTCATGGATGAACAAGTTGCTCCTGGCAAAACTCCACCATAAAAAGGAACTGTGCAGGAGGTGGAAGCAGTGGCAGGTGACTCCGGAGGAATAGAGATACCTGTCCAAGCATGTAGGATTGCATTTAGGAAAGTCAAAGCCCATGTGGAGTTGAATGTGGAAAAAGACGTGAAGGGGAAGAAGAAGGTTTTCTACAGGTATGTTAACAGCAGGACAGCTAGGGAACATATGGGCCCTAGCAGGGGCAGAGGACCGGATCACAAACAACAGGGAAACGCCAGGGTAGTCAATGTCATCTTTGCCTGGGTCTGTACAGGTAAGACCAGCCTTCAGCAGTCACAAATACATGAGCCCAGTGGGAAAATCTGGAACAAGGAAGACTTACCCTTGGTGAAGGATGATAATGTTAGGGAATTTTAAACTGGACATACACAAGTCCATACGATCTGATGGGTTGCACTCATGAGTGCGGAGGGAGCTGGATGATGTCATTGCAAGGCTACTCTCGATTACCTTTGAAAGGTCATGGTGATCAAAGGAAGTCTCTGAGGACTGGAGGAAAGCAACTGTCATTCCTGTCTTCAAGAAAAGCAAGAAGAAAGGTCCAGGGAGCTACAGGCTGGTTAGCTGCTTCTCTGTCCATGGGAAGGTGATGGAGCAAATTCTCTTGGAAATCACTTCGAAACACATTCAAGACAAGAAGGTGATTGTGAGTAATCGGCATGGTTTTAGGAAAGGGAAATCATGCCTGACCAACATGATAGCCTTTTACAATGAGATGTCTGGTGTGATGGATGAAGAGAGAGACAGTGGATGTTGTTTGTTCTTGACTTTAACAAGGATTTTGACATTGTCTCCTCTAACACCCTTGTAGACAAGCCGATAAAGCATAGACTAGGAAATCAACAGTAAGGTGGTTTGGAAACTGGCTGAACAATTGAGATCAAAGGGTTGTGATCAATGGCACAATGTCACTTTTAAACACAGCACTCATGTACAGAGCAAGCCACACACTTTGACTCTGTAGGGCGTCTTGTGCAATGTGGGAGGGCAAAGAGTTTCTTGGCTTTGGGTCCTTGACACAAAGTTTATTTTCTATCACTTTTAGAAGCATAATGAGTGAAATACAGGCTGATGGAGAAGTAGATTGTTGTGGGTTTTTTTCTGTTTTCTGTCAGTTTTGTCACGGCAGTCTTTAGAGAAATATTCCTCAGGTACCTCAGTACAAAGCAGAATCTTCGTTGCACCAAGTTGGTGGCACCAGCTTCAGTTGCATGTGGGAGTTGGTGATTCAAGGTGCTGCTATGCAATGCTGTGTTACCTTCACACTTGGCACAGATTTCGCAGGCTGTGTTGAACCATCAATAAAAAGAAAATAAAAGGTGAGCTATATGAAAAATCCTGAATGGAAACTTTCCCCTGGTTTTGGGGTTTCCTCACCTTCCCTTCAGAAAAAAAAACTGCCAAGGTCAAGCAGGAGCTGATGACAGACCTTGCTGCATGGAGTCAAAGCCGAAAGGCAAGAGGCAAGTGAGGCAGTATTTTGTACTTGGCTCTTTCAGACTGAAACTACAGACCAGACCGTACATCCATGTACAAAGGGCCATGCTGATCCATCTCCAGAAGCACACCAAAAGGACCTGTGAGTCTCAAAGGAAGCAGCATAGTCCCATTAGGAGGCAAGAAGCCAGATTGCTTTTCTGTAGGCCCTTATAATTCCTTTTTGTTCACCCACCGGTGTTCCCTTCATTCTTATTCCTGATGAAAGACGTGTAAGATGGTGTTTCCTTCTGAGAAGAGGTGAACTAGGAGACGCCTGGTCCTTGTTCAGGACTGCAGCCAGGAGTGTTTCTTCTTGCTGGTGTCTTTGCTTGAAGACACCAAGGAAGGAAAGTTTATCTTTTCTTGCTGTCTGAAGAAGTACTGCTCCAGATGATGGTTGCTCATTGCAGCAAATTTATGGTTTGAGAGAGGTGTTTTGAGTGCTGTCGGGTGAGAGGTGAAGCCAGAAATTTGATGGGTGGCTACCTCATCTCCTCTTTATTATGTGCATTCGGTCTTCAGAGATAATGTTGCAGAAGCTTTTGACTGATTTTAACTTTTATGGTTTTACTTTCTTGACTGAATTTTCCAGTTTAAGTTCTTTTAAGGAAGTATTTCCACTAGCTTTAATACCTAGCTTTAAATGTCAGATGAGTAGAAGAGCAAGTTTGTTGTACTTGAAATCAAAATAGAAGCTGCCAAATGCATTGCATAATTGCGATAGAAATCATGGGCCCACGAAGTCCAGAGCAAAATGGCCACTGGCAGACATGCAGGGCAGAAACTGGTCCTGGATTTCCATTCTGATGGGTGGCTCTTTTTCCCCTGGCACGGTTTACTGGACCAACAAAATGCAGAAGCCCGTATGGTGGTAAAGTCTCTCTCCCTTGATGAATATTATGCTGATCCCAGGCTTAGAGCACTGGCTTGCCTTCTCTTTTGCAGAGGTGTCCCGTTCGTGCTGTGATGAATCATTCATCAGCCCAGTGCATCATCGACAGGGTTCTGCTCACTGTTTCTCCATTTCCTTTTTTATTGAATGACACATCTTACCTGCTTCATGTGTTTATCTCTTCCATTGTGGAGCTGGAGCTCCAGATATGGAATTGATAAGAAAGCTTCTTTATTTAATTTTTAGGTGGATTCTTTTATGATGCTTCTCTATAAGTTTTTGTTTATTCAAAGGACTCTTTGGAAACCCAGTCACATTCTCTTCTTCCCCGCCCCCCCCTTTTATATTCCACACTTCAAAGCAGTTACCAAGCTTTTTGACTTCCTGCCCTCGAATAAGTGTTATTACCAGAACTTTGTTATTTTATTATAAATTGTTTTGTTAAACACTTTTTCCTCTGTCAGGAACATAGTAGTTTGGCAGCTGTTTTGCCACTTTGAAATATAAATTAACAATTAGTACAGATGTTTACATCCTCCTTCCCTCGTCCCCAGCCCACTGAGATCACCTTAATTACAGTGCCTGCACCACACCTTTAGTGGGTACGTCAGGTACAGGTTATTAAACAAATCCCAGGAAGTGGGTTGCTCTCTTCTCAGAACCTCCTGCCCCAGCTTCTGTTTTTGAGGTATTGCAGTGATCTTCTGTTAAGGTACCCTCATTTTGTTGGTTGACGAGATAGTCTGTGCAGACAGTTGTTACTGTGGCACACAGAGCAAACTCTTCCCGTTGGAGAGGGAAAGCTCTGCTCCAGACAAGGAACAGGACAAGTGGGTCTGGGGCACAGTAAAGTGAACTTTTTCCAGTTGAAAAGTACAAGCATCTGGACATTCATCATTCACCATGAGTGCCCCTGTCAGGAGAACATGCTGTGCTGCTGTCGCAGACCTCTCCCATCTGCTCCTTTTTGTTAAGGTCTGGCCTTGCAGAGAGCATCCTCTCATGGGCTCAGTGGTGGCCAGGCTGGTACAGTCTGAGCTTAGCAGGACCCTAGTTTGGTTTCTTCACTATGGACTGAAGCAAGGAGAGCAGGACCTGCTGGTGGGAGTGGAGGGTCGCAGGAGAGAGCTGTAGCCAACCAGAGCAGGACTTTTGTTGTCCCATAGTTTGCTGCACTTTATCCCCATCTCTTTGTGGGGCCCTTAACATCTCAATATGTGTGAGCACAGAATATGACTCAACGTGACTAAGGTCAGCAAGCTCTCTGCTTGGTGTTGTTACTTGGAAATCACCATGCGCTCCAACCAGCTGGGTGCCACCATTCAGCAGAGCCAGGATTTGTGTGCTGCAGAACTGAGTGCCCCTAATTGCACAGAACCCCCGGGCTCAGCCTGCCTGAAACCCTTTTTGTACAGTGTAATTTACATTAGCCACTATTGTTCCTGTCCACATCAGGCACCATTGTTCGCATTCATATCAGGCTCCTGGCTTTCAAGGCCAGCAGAAACCATTAAGCTACCCAGACGGTCTCTCAAGTGCTTCTGCAGAATTTCTTCCAGTCTGATTCGGCCCTTTCTTTTCATTTCCTAGAAAAATCGCTATGAGATTTACGTTGGCCTCCTGAAAGAAGGGGTGAAGGAGCTGCTAAGCGGAGGAGAGAACGATGCGCCAGGACTGAAGAAATCCCACTCGAGTCCCTCATTAAATCAGGAGTCTCCAGTTAGTGCCAAGGTGAAACGCAACGTCTCGGAGAGGAAGGACTACAGGCCAGAAACACCCAGCATTAAGCAGAAGGTCACTTAGGGTGGAGGTGACAACTAGGGGAACAGCCATGCAGCAAAGTACCGGTGGTCAAAATTTTTTCATTTAATAACCTGTCATTCACGAAAAATAAGTGCATCTGCCTGAATGGGGTGTTAGTGACATTTTCTATTGTATATTTTGCTGTTTCTGTGCAGATTGTGGGAGATGTCTTTGCTCCTGCTTTGCTTTGCTTTGCTTTGTTAATTTATCATTTAGCAATTGAAGCATCGGGACTTTTTTGTGTTGTTCTGTTTCTAAAGGAGCTGGGGGAGGGGTAGAGTGCTGTGACATATATTCTGTCTCTTCCCCGTTTATCTCCTCCCATCGGCACGTGGCTTTCATCTCTCAAGTCACTTGTCACTTTATTTACGTGGTGGGTGGGAAAAGTAACTGGACAAATGCTGCAGTGCTGTGAATGCAAGCTGTAGCTGTGAGAAGAGCTGTGCAAACGGGCAGCTGCGGAAGGCTGGCTAGAGCCTAGGGTGCTGGGAACAATGGTTTCCTGACAATGCAGAGCATGTTGGTACTGGTACTTAGCAGCAGGTGCTACAGTAAATAGTCACTGTTGCTTATTGTTACTGCATTGACCCTGGACCCATGAGCACGAAGGAACGAAACTTGGAAACCTCTGGCAATGCTGGGAAGACAGCATTGGAATAATTTGTTTGCTTCCTTCCAAGCAAAGAGTCTTCTGAGTTAGCAGGCTGGGGGTATCCAAAGCCGTGCTGTCTCTGCAGTCAAGGAGATTAGGGATTACCCAGTCTGAATGACAAGTGGGCTTTAAATTTATTTTTGAAGGAGGCTGCTGTAGATGTCAGCCATTAGCGTTGTATTTTAAAGACAACGGGCATCTGTGTAGTTTTTAACTGTACGCTCTCACTTAGCTGCTATATAGAGCCTTATGGTATATCGTTCCCTGATGCTTCCTCTTCCAGGAGTTTCCTTGTTGGTGTGCACAGATAGGTTTTGGCAATTTCTCTGCTAGTGACAAAGCACTTTGTCTTTTCTCTTCAGCAAGGGGTTCTCCTCAGCTCTCCATTTTCCTGCTTTAGCTCACATATAGGTGGAAGAGGCTGCTGCAGACCAGAGAAGGGGACGGATGTGTCCTTGCTGTGGGCCAGGGTTTGATGCCATCCTGTCTACTCCATACCCGGAGGCCAGCACAAGGTAGCCTCAGCTTTGGCAGATCCTACCCTCCACCCGCAGGGAAGCAGCCTGCCTTGCAGCTCCTGCATACCCTGCGCCAGGCTTTCAGAGGGGAGCACAGGACAGGGAGAGACCACCATGGGTAGAGCTTTCCGTACCTGAAAGCCTCCTGTTTGTGCCACAAACTCTTGGGGTGGCCAGCAGTCTTCAGGCACAGGGAGTAGAAAGATGATGTAGAAATCACCTTCCTGCTTCCCAGCCACTCCCGCCCGGGCAGCAGCGTGGCTCTGCAGAGAGTGCTGGCTTACCTGTTACTTAACACCCTGGGTTTTGTTCTCAGGTTTGGTACTGACCTGCTGGATGAGCTCGGGCAGGTCTCTCCCGTTTTGCCTCACCCTTCTCCTGTGCAGAGTAGTACAACCAAACTGGCATCTCCCGCAGAGCACCTTGGGATGGCCAGTTGAAAATTGTTCATTGCTGTTATTTTTGTTGTGCCTGGCACAGGACAACCTTCTTGATGGATATAATTCTTAACGCATAAAGAAATGTCATGATCGATGCAAGGACCATTTAGAATTGCGCTGGTGTTTCCAGCCCAAGTAGTCGAAGGGCCACACATCAAAAAAATTACCACCTGAGGGGATTTGTGCTCTGCCAGACTCCCCAAAGGGTCCAAGTCAATTAATCTAGCTTATTGAACTGCCAGTTCAGTGGGCAGGACAGGGAGCAATCAAAGAGAGAAGGACCTTAAGAGGCACCACATGACTTGCCTCCCTCACTGAGGACCACCGTGCAACAGCTTTCCCAGTGTTGTGCTCAAAGTTGGCTGTAATGAAGATGTTGCACTCTCAGATGCTGGGAAGTGTTGGAACAAATCGATCCTCACAGTTGCAGCCCAGCAGCAGAATCAGATGGGACTCTTTCCCCATGTGAAGTTGGGACATGCACACACCTGGCATCTGCCACTGAGAGTGGTCACTCCGTGCTAGAAGTCAAGAGGTTGGCCCCTAACCCTGACAATGTTGCTAAAAACTGCAGAGTCCTGAGTGGAGACCGTTAGCAATTCCTGAGCCAGCAGAGCCAAACATTCAGTTTTCTTCCTGAAGAAGAGAGATGCCTTCTGCTGCCAGAGCCTCAGTGATGTGGTGCAGCATGCTGTGTTAGGAGACTCAGTGTGGACAGGTGCGTGATAGTGCTCATTGGGATGGATTGTTTGAATTAATCAAGTGTGGTAGATCAACCGCTCATGGAGGGGAAACAAGGCCAGGAGATCCCTGCAGCTGTTCATCATGCTCTAGTGGTTTAAAACAAACAAGCAGAAGAGAGAGAAGAAAAAATTCGGGGAATGCCAAAAGCACATTTGAGAATAAAACTTGTCCTGTCTTAGATAACGGCATTAGGAAGCATGCAGCAGACACAAAAAAATATGTGCAGATTTGTAGATGGCCTCTACTTGGCTGTCAGGGCGGGGTTGTCTAGATGAGCTTTTTGAAGGCAGGCTGGAACATGCCCAGCAAACCTCTTGTGATTATGGAGTGCAGTCCTTTAAAAGGCAAAGAGGTGACATTTAACTTTTTTTCCTGGCTTTTAAAATATTCTGGTTGCTGTAGACTGCAGTTAAATTGCTGAGCTCAAAAAGAAATGATTCCTGTAAAATGCATTTCCCAGCTTTGACACAGAAACTGGATAACTCCCCTTCAAAGTCATTGCAGAGGAGATGATTTGAAGCAATAGGACAAGTCAAAAAGTGAACTGCAAAAATGATTTTTTTTTTATTTTTCATTATTTATTCTCTATTTCCATGTACACTTGTAAACGGATTAGAGTATATTTTTAAAGTCTCATCTGGTCTTAGCAAATGCAGTTTTTCACTGCGTTTTTTAGTCATTAAACAGTTGTTGAGCTTGGAGCACTCTTGGTGAGACTGCTGAGGCGTGCAGATTAGTTCACTGAAAATTTGTCAGGTTCTGCTCGAGTTTTAATTAACGCCATTTTGCTTCGTTGCATTACAAATTCTAGGCATCCCAGTCACCCATGTGAAAACACACATTTCGGAGGCCAAGAGAAAAAGGTGATCCTGTTGTGAATACCTAAGGCTCCTGGACTTCCTTGGGAATAGGATCATCTACTAAGCAGTACTGTAATTGGCTTTTTTCCCTGCCTTGATATTATTGTGAAAGGTGGGGGCAGGTTCTCAGGACATCTTAGCCGTGCATCTTCTTGGGTGGCACCACTGGGAGTCTGGCCAGGTAGCCTTGCTTGGTACCTGGTACTCTGCCTTTCTTTGCTGAAATGTTTGCCCTTAGCAGCGATCAGTGCTTGACCTCAGTGCCTCAGGAGCTCCTGTTGCAGTACGTAAGGATACTCTGCTTGTTTCCAGCCCTCCTATGGGACCCACCGTGCACCTGAACTTGGTATCAGCGGAGCAGCCTTTAGCTTTCCAGGGGTGCTCAGCGCGAGCAGCCCTCAACTGGCAGACCACCGCAGACCACTGCGAGCGTGTGTGTGTGTGCAAGCCAGCCTTTTAGTCCATGATGCAGGGAGATGTCATCCTTCCTTGTCATCCTCCCTGCTGTAGCTTGCAACCATCGCTCAGGCAAAGCCTCTGCCTGCGTGTTAAGAGAGAGGATGCAAGGAGAGGAGCGGGATGGGGCCAACATATCCCCTCTCAAGGTGCAGACAGAGGTCCTGGAGGAATCCATCCTGCTCTGAAGTGTTGCTAGTTGCTCACCCTCCAGGGGCTGGACCGTCTCCTCTCCCCAGCTGAGGGAGGACAGACCTGAGAGAACCTCACTGGGTGTGCACCCGACAGCAGAGTGGCGAGGGAGAAGGACAAATTGCCTTTCCCTCTCCATTCAGGAACCAAATCAGGTGAGATACTCTGAAAGTATCTAAAGTGAAAACTGCACTCTCCTCCATGAGTCAGCAGGATGCAGGGGTCTGGTTGAGATGGTTTTCGTTCTGCAGCGGCTGCGAAAGAGACTCTCTGGGCCGGCTGTGTGTTTGTGTGCGTCTTGCAGATAAATCACGCATGGACCAGTGAACATGACTACAGCTTTTAAATCCAGTATTTATGTTGTGTCTTTAATTGATGTAGAGAGATAAGTCAGCCAGCAGAGTGATTAATGCAGCAGAGCTGTGGGGGAACTCTGTTCAGCTGTGACGCCGACACAGACAGTTTTTCATCTGTAGCCAGCCACTTATTAATGGTTATCAGAAGCTTTCTAAGGGCTTGTAACAGCTCATCCCTTAAGTGCTTTCCCTCTGATCCTACCTGCTCCCAGGATGCCATCTGTCCACGTCTGGAGGCTCTCCTGGAGAGCAGTGCTCAGCACAGCCCTGCTTTGAGCAGCACTAGCAGACTTTCAGAGACTGGAATTGTTTGTTGACTTTTCACAGCTCCAGTGCCTTCTGGTAGCAAGGCTGGTTGTTCTTCTGGTTTGAAACAGCCAATATTTTTGTCTTTCTCCTGTGGAGGAGCAACGTTCTTGCATGATTAGAGCAGTGATGAAGTGGTTGTGGCAGTGGAGAAAGTCGAAGGTGGCAGGGTTATGGGCTTCTGGAGGCATTGCATGGCAACGTTCTTCTTGAAAGCGAGGAAGGCTTTTCTCTGCAGATGGCATACCGCTTACCGTGTCTGCATTCTCCATCCCTGAATCAATTTTGGCCTTATCACAGTTAGTCTGACAGCTCCTCCTCCTTTTCTGTCAAGTTGCTCCTGTCTGTCATCTTAGCACCTCAGCTGCTTCTGTATAACAGGTCTCTTTCCTTACATGCTTGCAGAAATCCAGAAAATTTGACTATCCCATCTTGCCTTGAGAAAACCTGCTCTGAAGCAGCGTGGCGTTGAATGGATAACCCTGTGAACAGCTTTTTCATTCTGCTTGTTGGTAGCCTGTGTTTCCAGCCACAGTTATAGTTGGGAGGTGTGAGACGGAGTTTCAAACTGCCGTGGTCCTCTAGCATTGTGCTGCAGGGATACAAGGTTGGTTCCCCCCTCCCACACTCAGACCAGACACTTGTGGCATTCCTAGGCTCTTTCCCAAAAGTCTTGGGGGCAGAGGCGTCCCATGCTGTGGGGGAACTTTGAAACACTGTTTTGCAAGGAGTTGGGTTCTTTCCAAATCAGGCCACACATTTTGCAGCCTTTTAGGGAGCTGTGTAAAAAAAGTATAATAATAATGCCATTTTCAACCAGTGTCCTCCAAGCACAGAGAGATGGTATCCAGGTTGTCGGAAACGCTGGCTTTTTTTTGCAGACGCAAAGGCAGTAGACACACCTTATCTCAAGCAATCTTCCAGCTTGCTGCTTATTTAAACTTTCCCCAGGCTCTGGCATGTCGCATCTGCTCTGAGAGGGCAGTTGTGAACTCCACATTTCTCCCCAGAGCACGACCAGAGCTCCCCAGCATGTGTTCCCAACACATGATATCTAGGCTGCCTAGAGGGGCAAGCCAAAGAAACTGTCTCAGAATTTCTTTGAAAGAGCTGGTCTCCAGCTTGTGCTTTTTAGAAGATATTTTTAGTGCATGTGGAAGCACAGAATCGTAGAATGATTTGGGTTGGAACAGGCCTTAAAGATCATCTAGTTCTAGCCCCTAGAAGCACTATGCCTGGCCTCTCCCTCTCCCTCTCCTCTCTCCCAGAAGCATAGGTGTAGTATAATGAGCTGCTTCACCCGGAGCTTCACCATATGGGACCTGAACATTTGCTCCAGCAAGAAAAGCCTTTCTCAGCCTCCAGAGACATGATGTCACCTAAGCTGAGCACCAGCACACAGGACAACAATACTGTTGGAAGATAGTCAGAAAGCCACTGCCACCCTCCATGGCTGGTCACCTGCTGGGGCCTCTGTGCTCAAGCATTGCCCTCGGTGCTGGGGGTGATTAGAAATGCTGGCTTCCTTTTCCACCTACACTGTGCTGTTTGAGGAACTGTTCCCACCACCTGCTGCTTTTCTCCCTTGTGACAGCAGCACCCTCATCCAGGGGTGCCACAGTCCCGTTGTTAGAAGGCTGGTTTAAATAAGAGCAAGGAGGACAGGTCCCAGGGAAACGTGTTCAGATGCCATCTGGGACTATCTGCTTTCCTCTTGGCAGCATCCAGTTGAACAGTGAAAGGAGGCTGGCTCAGTGCTGCCTGAGAGAAGGTACCTAGCTTGCCTGTTTTGTTAGCTGCATTGACGGCTGTTTTTTAATTATTTATTAGAACACTTCCCTTAGCAAATGCAAGCAACAGCTTTCCCAAAGGCTGCACCATTGACCCGACTTTGTTCCCATGGTCAGAAGGAGTAAATTTGTGCCAGCCCAAAGCATTCTGTCCTCCCCTTTGAACATGAACTGTCCGTAAAAATTATAAATGTTTAAACAATGAGGGGCCTTCTGTAGCATCTGCTGTTAAACCTGTGCCAGGAATCAGCTCTAGGGTACAGGCCAGAGGTTTATTTGGACTGAGAAAAAGTACATCACTTAGCACTTTAGTCCTTGCATTGCTACGAACTACAAGGGCAGCATTTTTCTCTGACATAGACCATTGTAATTAGTAGCCACTCTATAGCAGTGGTCCTGTATGTAACTCACCTAAATGAGACCAGCACAGCAAGTGAATATCCTGGTGTAACCACAGAGCAGCTAGCCAAGCTGCCCTGGAGACGTGTTTGACGCAAAATCCTCTGACTCCCCTGAGCCTCTTGCTGGGAGAAGGGAGATCGATGATATCCAGTCTGTGTCATTGCACAGGGCAAACTCTTATCTGTGATATAAGTCTTAAATCACCTACACACTTAAGAAAACCTCATGCTCAGTGCTGTCAAATTCTGAAAGACTGTAGGATGAGAACAGGGGTGGGTTGTGAGGGGTTTTTTTAATTTGTACATATTCATGACAACTATGTCCTCTTACTCGAGGCTGGGATTATAACTTGGCTAAAAGAACAGAGTTTTCTGGCAGTTTGAGAACTTTAAAATCACTACTTTTTGCGTGAGGTACAATCTGAGGCTTACATTACTTGGTGAACATGTTTAAGTGATGCCTATAGATGTGTGTATGTATTTCATAGGTATACTATGGCTTCTGTGACTCAGCGCTCCAAAGCCCGCTGTTCTTTTCTGAGGCTTGTTTTGGTGAAAGCACTTCAGCAGCTGCAAACTTTGTTAGGATGCTCATTGTTCTAGTTCTTCTCAAATTAGGTTAAACAGTCATCAGAGCTTTCACAGATTTAAGGTATCCCTTGAGCTGCCTTGATCTCCGTGTGTTGTCCACCAGGGGCTGCCTGTTTTTCTGTGTGTTGAAAGCAAAGGCATGTATTTGAGAGTCTTAGCAAGGATTACTAGGTGGGATTTTCTGCTAGCTTGACACTGGGCATACTCCCTGTTGATGTCAGCCGATGCCTGCACCAGGAGCATCTGTGCTGACTTCTTATGAAAATCACACTCTGGGGATCTAATACACAGCTTTACTTCTGAAAACGTTGACCTTGCTCTGTGAAAATTAAGCAAGGGGACATGATGTCCAAAAGTGTCCAAGCAGGACAGGTGCCTGTGATGTCTCCTGCAGATACAGCCGTACATCAGTGGTGAGGGTTTCTTTCTGCAACTGTACAGATTTCCAGAAGAATGTTTGGCTCATCAGCAGGGAAAAGAAGAGCAGCAGGGCTGAAATATGTCTCTCAGACATCTTGTATGCCTCCCCGAGGTTTCTCTTGGGAGGTTTAAACAACCGTTTAACAAGTTGCTGATCTAAATAAAAAGACGTAAGGAAACCCAGTGGGTTTTTCCTATTGCGTTCTAGTCAGGGCAACACTAACATTATCTGCATTATCCCTGGAAAGGGAAGCCTGAGGGTGGGTTTCGTACCTGAAGTCATAAAACTCTTGTCATGCAGTTACCTTGAAGCACTTGAGCAACCTCAGTGAAGCCATGCCTTTGTACTTCACTGGACCATGGCCAGAGTGATTGTGTCTTGCAGGACTGAGACGTGAGTGGACTGTAGCTCGGGATGAAAAGAAGAGGGACATCCCCATCACCTTGCTTTGGGCAAGCTGTAATCCTTTTTCAGGCACTGAGCTTCTCCCTTAGGTTACTTGCCTGCCATGGTGATGGAGCGGGAAGGTGAGGGACAGCACCGTCACACTTAAGAGTCGCAGTTACGGAGTGTCATTTGCCCTCCACCTGCCCTGTTGCAGTGTTGTTTTCCCTTAGGCTGAGAAAGGGACCGAATTTTCAGTTACTGTGGTGTGGTACCCATATGGGAAGAGTAACTCTTGATAGTAGTGTAGTAGTGCAGAAAAATATTTTGCACACGCGTGGACACACAACCTGTGCATCTCTTGTGTGCAGACCTAACCTTACAGGGCCTGACAACAGTCCTTGCAAGACCTTTCCTCTGGGTGGCCTCCTATCCCTTTTGCCAAGTGTAGGAACCTTCTTTCTAATAACCTTGAACTCAGTCTACTCTCATCACTGAATTGCTGGAGTGTTTTTCGTGCAACACACTAGAGACGCTGTCCCGGTCTTACTGCTTTGTGGTAACTTCTTGGTCTGCTGTGAAGCAGCATTGAGGTGATCACTAAACCTTTTCCAGCAGCGTGAAACGTGCTGCTCTGACTTGTGGGGCGGTCATTGTCTCAGGTTTGAGGCTGTCCTACCAGAAGGACACCCCGTTTTGTCCCTGAGGACGTGCATGGCCGGAAAAGCATAATCCTCAATAGTCTGGGTCAGAGCTGTGCAGACTGGTTCAAGGGAGATGTTTCCACGTGCTGCTGATGTCCATAAGGACTCAAACATATACTTGCTCACACAGAGATGCTTTCCTGAAGCAGAGTTGTCACTCTTTTCTACAGGTACCACAGGATGCCCTCCCTTATTCTGCTTCATGTAACTGGTACTAGAATGATCATTTCCTGATAAATGAAGGCACTTAATCAGTCCTCTTCACCTTGGAAGAAGGACTTTTGGGGATATTGTTATATCATTTAAAATAATATTTTGGATTTTAAGTTTACATTGCTTTATTTTTCACTTGAGGTGACTGTATATAAATATTTTCCTCTATTTTATCATTGCTGATAAAGTAAGCCTACGGTATACAGACAAATAATTTGCCTTTGATGTATTGAAACTGTGAGATATAAAGTAGACTTCTCTCTTGTGTCCATGTTCCTGACTATAACTCTGTTCCTCTGTGTTTTTATAAGTTGGAATAAATGTTGCTTACGGGCAACAGAGAGCCTGCAAGCTTCCCGATAATTTTTATGTAATTGAAATCAAGCAACCCTAGTGAAGGATCTCACGTATGTATAATGATATATGTATATGTACAAACTTTAGAAAGAAATAAACCAAATGTATTTCATCTTCTGCAGTTGAATATTTTCTGTTGGAGCCTTTACTGTCGCTTCCTCCGAGTAAGAACGTGAAAGTGACTTTATCAGCTCCTACAGCAGCCTTTGTCTGTCCTCCTCGGGGAAGATGCAGACCATTTAGCTGGTGCAGCCCTTTCCTCATTGCACCCTTCTGACTTCTGCAGTCAGTGGTTTCAAGGTTTCCGGAGCTGGTGTACTGTCTGCCTTACAGAAACAAAGACTGGACCCAAACGCCTCTTCTGCCGGGGCAGGGGACCATGCAGCCCCACACAAATATATAAAAATAAGCACAAGGAGGTGTGTGGCCAGGGTAACCAGCGGAGCCAGGGGTACTGCTTGCACACCAGTCCTGTGTGAGGGCAGCTGGAGCATGTCTCCCTTCCTTTAGCACCTCTGCAGCAGGTGGCTTCCCCTCTGGGCTGTTACAGCGTGCGTAGCCTGCAGAGTTACCACTACTTAGCTGTGAAGAGACACCTAGAAGAGAAATAACTGATTAAAAATGGGTTTACCAGCACCTGGGTTGGAAGAGGGAGGCTGCAGCAAGCAGCTGTTCAGAAATGATTGGAAGTTGACTTCAAAATTTTTATGAGGTGGTTTGTTTGAGGGCACTGTCAAGGTTGGGAATCATTGTTGGCCTGATGGATGGGAAGCAGGGACCCATGAGAGGCAGAAGTCAGAAAATAAAGAAGAAGGAGGAGTGTAGAAAGACAAGAGGTGGGGGTAAGAAAACGACAACCATCCAAAGTGAGAGGAAACAGGCTGTACAACACACAGAAAGCAGCCTTGTGCTTGCAGATCTTGGGTTGGACATGGCTCAGCATGGGAAAACAGGTTACTGTGTGGAGAGTGCGTAAAAGGGCAAATGAAGAGGACATGTCCAGTACCAGGTGGGGCATGGATGAGCTTTACAACAGGGCTGGGAGCTTGTATTTGGAGACAACAGTAGGGAAGACACGTTTTTTCTTACCAAGATCTCTATGAATGCTTGACCATCTTGAGATGATTGTTTCTTTGTATTTTGCCTCCTAGAGACTCAGCATATTGCCTTTGGATTAATAGCAAGATCTCAAGCACCTGAGATAGCTACATGCTTTTTTTTCTCACACTATGCCATGGGATGTCAGATTTTTTTGTTGCTGTTCCATCTTGGTTACTTCAGAGCACTTGGGATTTTTGGTTCCAATGCATGCTCCTGGATTAGTATGTCTTTTTTGAAAAGACTAAACAAAGTGGTGGTGAAGATGGGTGGGAGTGTTTTACGAAGATTTATTAAATGCCTCCTCTAAGCCCAAATGAATGTTTAACTGTGCCTGAATGTTAATGTCAGTACTGCTCACCAAATCCTTTCCTATTTTGTGTTTCTAGCTGACAAAGTCAACGCTGAGCATTTTCTGGTGATTTTCTGCCTGGAATCATCAGTCGTGTCACGTTGCTCACAATGCATTAAACTAGAACAAAACGACAGAACAGGTGCAAAGTGAAAGACAGATCCATTTATATTCTCTTCATTGTCCATTTTCAGTTCAAGTTTCCAAGCGGAGAATATAATTATCAAGGGACCCTGAAAGGACTAGGATGCGTACGCAAGTGAAACCTCCACAGAATCTACACACTTCTTTGGCTATTTATAAGTAATGCAGCATAAGAAAGTGACTTAGCCCTAAAGTAAAGCACAGCTTGGTCTGAAATTGTCATGAGTATCTGTAGGTCAGAAATGGAAAGAAAGTTCTTACCGAACAGAGGATGAACCAGGCTTTCATCTGTCAGGCATCGCATGTTCCATCTCTTTCTTTCCCTGGAAGACATGAACTGCTGCACAACAGCTAGCCATGATGCCGGTTTTGCTGTCATGGTCATGTTCGTTTTAGGGCGTCTCTTCTGGTCCCGTTCCACAGCTGGTTTTTGGGTAGATCAGGCACATAGATGATGTGGGTCTTAGTTTTGCTGGTCTGCTCTTGGCAGTAAGACGCAAAGACGAAAAACTTAACTGGGATGAGGTGGAGAAATCAAAGCTAAGTAGACTGATTTGCCTTGGAGAATCTGTGAGGTAATGTGTTGCTATTACGAAATGCAAATTTGTGGAGAGGTTTTGGCCCCCTGTACCCAGGCAGAGTGTATCAGTAATAACATATAAGGCTGAGATCACCCCAGCAACAACTTTGGAAACAACAGACTTCAGTAGACCTGTTGCTGAATTGGGCCAGCGAGGCAAAAGAAACAAGGCATGTGTCGTGTCTTAGGGAGGAGCTAGGGCAGAGCAAAGGAGGTACAAGTCTGGCAAAAAGGTTGTTCCAGAAATAGAAACAGTGATGAATAAGGTAGAAAATCATCTAAAGAACAAAGGACAGGGGACTCTTCTGAAAGGGGGAGTGCAGGTGCTTACAGACGTGATGCTGGCTTGCAAACCCAAGCCAGTGGGACTCCCCGTCAGGCTGTCTGCCAGGTCTGTGTCTGGTAAACTTGGTGTGAGAAGGTGGGCTGCCGAGGGAGAGATTTCCACCCTGGTGACCCACCCAAGCATTCATGTAAGTGAATAGTAGATGTGTGTGATTTGTAAGATTTAAGAGTGTTAGATTAACAGCTTTATAATTGTGTGTAATAAGGTGGAAAATAGTATAATTGCAGGTTAGTAGTAGTGGTGTTTTATTTGTTAATCAGTATATTGATTACTTAGTAAATTGACCAGTTTCTTAGTAATCTGTTCCTTAATCACTAAACACTGTAGTTTCCCAAATCAGTTACATCGCGATCTTGCAATCTAAATGGAAGGAGTTGCTTCCTGAAATAACAGTTACATGGGGAGAAAGGGTCCAGGACAGTTCCTACCTAGTCTTAGAATCATAGAATGGTTTGGGTTGGAAGGGACCTTAAAGATCATCTAGTTCCAACCCCCCTGCCATAGGGCTTGCTTCAGCCACAACAAGTTTAATGACTTAGACAACTGCAAGGATGTTTGTAGGAATATTTGAAAATATTTGAATTATGCAGGAGCTCTGCCAGTGACCACAAGCCACAAACTAAAAAGGACCAGTCTTGAGAATGCAAAAATAACAGTGAAAAGGACATATTGGGAAAGCAAGGTCTGTGAACTAAAATCTCAGGGACAGACTTTTATCACGCACAAGCATTATTTTCTCAAAGAACAGACACTACTTGTCTGCACGTGTAAAGGCACTGGTGGGCCTTTATCTGTGCAGTCTAGAAATGTAGGTGAAATGTGCTGTACAGATGGCTAGAAGACTGCAGAAGAAAGCAGAATATAGCACCGAGGACTGAAAACTCTGTGGAAAACAAGATGGCAAGGAGAGCTTGCCCAAGGGGCGAGCAACCAGGAACTGTTTGAAAGCTGGAGGCAAGTAGAAAACTGAACAAGACTGTAAAAAAAAAAGCATGGGAGGCAACTGAACAGCATACAGGTTCAGTTATCACTTGCAAAAATCCATTAACAAAAAAGGGGCAGCCACCTGTGAAGGTTGCCTAATGTGTCCCTCTGTCCAAGTGCTTTTTTGGTGCAAAGGTCTCATTCCCCCAGTGTTTGCAGAGGCACTTTGTCAGGGCTGCCATGGGGTCAG
The DNA here is from genome assembly GCF_009769465.1 of Tauraco erythrolophus. Lineage (NCBI taxonomy): Eukaryota > Metazoa > Chordata > Aves > Musophagiformes > Musophagidae > Tauraco > Tauraco erythrolophus. Next base: position 62,261,154 of record NC_141496.1, read on the forward strand.
GGGAGCATGCTGTGTGCTAGCCTTCAGGGAAATCTGCTCCGAGTTAGCCAAGATACATATTCCTTCCTGTGCTTTGTAGCTTGGAAGACAGCAGCATCCCTGGGTCTGTGTGCTGTCTGCTGAATGGGGAATGATTTTGCTGGAAAGGGCAGGTAAAAAATCCCCAAACCAAGATGAAGCTTATTTTCTCCTCACTGCTATACAGAGATTGTTCAAAATACATGGGTTCAGGTGGGAGGGTGCGTGGGTGTTTGTTTTCCTCTCCCCTCTGCCCCCCAAAAATGTCTTTGACCAAAAATCTGCCTCACCTTTTGATACTGAGCTCAGAAGTGCGCAGTAGAGATTCTCTGTCACCTCTTTCGGAAGGTGAATATTTTTAGTCGGCTTGAGCAATGTCCTCCTCTCTGCCCAGGTGTCCAGTGTGAAAAAGTGTACTTTCTCTTTTCAGGGTAATTCCCATCAGGACTTGTTAACCCAGATGTGTGTCTCTGGGCTCTTGTTGTGGGTACAGTCTTCAGCACAGATGCATGCCCTGTCATTTGAGAAGCAGTGGTTTTGATCAAGGTGATGACGGGGATACTGCTGTAAGGATGGATGTGGAGAATGCTCCTGCCAACCCAGAAGTGCAAGTGTGATACCCAGCTCTTGGTGCACATTGCTTCCTTTCCCATCCCATCCCATCCCATTCCATCCCATCCCATCCCATCCCATCCCATCCCATCCCATCCCATCCCATCCCATCCCATCCCATCCCATCCCATCCCATCCCATCCCATCCCATCTGAGGCTGAACTGTGCTGGGCACCCGACAAGTAGAAGTACTGAGACGAGGGGATGGAGCCAAGGCCATTACTAGCATAATTACCATGTGTAATTGGTACACATGTGTACATTGGTACACACAACGGTATTACGTCGGTGTAATAAAGACACCAGTTACTGCACCCTTGGCTTCTCCCAAAGAGATGCCTGCCAGAGCAGGAATTTGCAGTGAGCTGTGCCTGGGGTGGGAATACTGTCACATCCTGCTGGGACAGTTTTGTGGGGGCCTTGCAGCCAGCCAATGACAGGAAGCATGGTGTAAAACCCAAGTCCCTATTACCACAGCCATACCCACGCTGCGTTTCTCAGGCAACTGAGGTGTGGGCGGCAGTTAGAGGTTGTAATTGTTTCGGGGGGAAAAAAAAAGCCCATACACACACACATTTTAAAAAAAAAAAAAAAAAGAAAGAAGTGCTCTTTCTGTTTTGCTGCAATTTCTGACTGCACTTTAGACAAATTGTCAGAATCCGCATTCCCATTGGCAGGGAGCCAGGCTCCCAAGCACGCTGATTAAACTGTGTGTGGGCAAGATGTAGGCAGATGATGGGGACCTGGTACAGTGAAACCTTGGAGAGCTTTGTTTTCCTTTGCTGCTGCTTTCTTTTTCTCTCCAAACTCCTTACAGGCTAGTTTTCCAACTATCCCTCATTCGATCGGTTTCGGGGCCCAAACCTCCAACTTCGGGAGCTGAGAAGACCTGTGAAGCCACAGAAGCAGCTGCTCGTGGTACGCAACCCCCAGCTGCTTGTTCATCTGTGGGTGAGCAGGTACCTTCTGAGTGCAGTGAAGGTACTGCAGAGACTGAAAATGTTGGGCTACAGCAACATAAAGGGAATTTTTGCAGGTAGATGGGAAATCCTCTTCTGTGAAGCCTGCAAGGCACGTGCTCCTGGTCCAGCTTCAGCCTCCTCTGGAGCTCCACCTGCAATGGCCCTTCTGAGGACCGTGGCTTTGCTTCAGTGAGCTACACTGCCTTTCTCCAGCCTGGGGCACTCGGCTGCCTTGGGCTGACACCACAGGGAGCTGGCCTGGAAGCACGAGAGCTGGAGATTTTGAGACATTGGCTTTCTAGTCAATCCGCTGCTGGGATCTTGCAGCTGCAGCATTTTGGCTGCCTTGCGGGTGAAGAGTGGGGACCATTGCATCGTTCCCAGGATATGTGTCTGCCTGTTATGATGGGCACCCTTGGTTTATACTGACTTGCTTTTTCACTAACTTCTCATCTGGTCTCTCATCATTTCTCTTAGGGCTTGTCAGAGCACAGTCGGGAAGGTAAGATGGGTTGACCAGCCTTTGGAGCCACAGCATGCACTGGCTGGAGACACCTTTCAGGAACATAATGGCTGAGCTCCACTGTAACTCGAGGTCACTCCACTTCCACATGGGAGCTGATATCATCACAGAGGGCTTGACTGGATAGCTACACCTTAAGTGAGGTGACTCTGCTTTAAAATGAGTGAACTGCGCTGCACTGAACACCTATGCGGGCATCCTGATTCATGCACCCTAGCTTCCAGAGCAAGGCAAGCCAAATCTCTTTTGCAAATTGCACAGCAATTTGATCCACATGTTCAGCTCATTCCTCTTGAACTTTCCAAGAGGTCTGGCACAAAATAGTCCCTAGGCTGGGGACTGGGCCTCTTGCCATGCTTGTGATTCACCAGGTGTGTCCTGATGTTCAGCTCAGCATGCCATTGGATGGTGGGGGCTCCTTGCCTGGTGTTAGGAGCTGCAGGAGTCCCACGGGGACTCATGCCAACCGTGTAGCCTGAACCTCAGCCCCTCATGACGGCAGAGAAGGGCCTGGTCCTCCAAGCAAGAGCTACATGGAGGCTGAGGTGCCAGCTCCAGCACACCCCTGCCACAATCCACCTGTGCCCAGGAGCCAGGGAGGTTTCACCCTCAGCTTTCCCCGGCGCAGGCTGAGGCCAGGGCTGCAGGCGTGCACACCAGCCTGCTTGTACTATTTAAACTGTGGTCTCCAGGGCAGGGGCTGCAGCCATGTACATTCGATAGTAATAAATATTAATCCTTGTGATTTGCAAACTGCTTGGCTTTCAGAGACTGGTATTACTTTAATGCAAAACACAAAAGGGCTGGCGCGATGTTTTATGGGCTCTGGGGACAGTTTAACTTGTTCGAATGTGTACTTGGCTTTGAGTCACAGATGTGATCAATCACAGGAGCAGTCTTTTCCCTCTGACTCAAGAAGGCTGATTCCTTGAATTTAAGGGGTTTAAATATCCACCCAATTCAAGCATTAAGGAGTTTGACTTGAAAAATTCTCAATACTGAAACCACAGTGGAGGCAACTGACCCCAGCTCTGGCAAGGTCAAGGAAAGATCACTCAGGTGCTAAAGGCAGAGGACTTCTGCTGGCTTTCATCAGGTGAGAATTGAGCTTTGTGGGCAACAAACTGTAGATTCACTGGGGTGCCAAACCTATAAAACTTACCCTGTAAATTTGCTGTGATCCATCTCTCATTTAAATGGCTTTAAAAAAAATGAAGAAAATCAAATCCATCTCCATGTAATGGGATTTTTAGGTTTGTCGTTCCACTCTTGGAAACTCTGATTTTGCCAAAAGATGTTAAAATGGGAAGGGAGAAAAAAAAAAAAAATATGCCCCTGCTTGTCCATTCAGGTACCTTCTGTTGAAGTACAATTTTTATTCCACATTTCCTCAGCAGGTGTGCCTTGAGGCCTGGTGAGTTTCTGCAGTCCTTGCACTGTCCCACCTCGAATGGTGAAATGCTGCTACGGTTATTGCTGTTCCTCTTTTGGCTGTGACAGGTGTGAGAAAACACCAAATTTATTTGGTTGCTCGTATTACTTCCAGCATTGTCTCACTGCAGTATGTCATCCCTTGCTTATCTGTGCCCCTCAAGAGTTTTTATGGATGTGTTAACTGACCACATTGTATTGTATTCTCTCCATCATGTTGTTTCCCTCTAAGTGAAAAAAAGCTCAAGTAACTTGGTCACCCAGGAATTTATGAGCACGTACAGAAGATGAAAGCCCTCTCCCAGAAAAGGCAGCATATCACTTTGTGTCACACTCCCTTTTTAGCTGCCTCGAGTACTTTGACAGCTTCACCTCCTTTATGAAGATCATCCCTTCTTTGTCTTATCCTTCATTCTTGCTCTTAGCTTGTTTAATTCTGAATCACCAGAAGAGAAAACTTCGCAACTGGTCAAACCTCTGCAGTTAGGACTAACACCTCTAGCACACATGCTGCTCTCTTAGCTTAGTGCGGAACCCCAGTTTCAGACCGAGCAGTAGAACTGGACAGGTGTCACTCGTGGTCACTCGTGCTACAGCAATCACCTGAGTTCAGAGTACTGCTCTGCTAAGCAATGTGTAAGCCTACCGTGCCTCCAAACTGTGGCTTTGATCCAAAGGATTATACCCACGCTGAAATTCAGAGGTAAGAGGTTTATTGGACTTTTCGCCATTAAATGCTAATAAGGTCAGGATGCATGGGCTAGCTGCAGAGCATGAAGATTTGCAGACAAAATAGTTTGGAAAGACAGACAAACAAAGACAAAGAAACGGGCACACTGTGGCCATTTGCCCATGGTCAGAACATTGTTACTGTTAACTGTTCTTAAAGCTGTTGTTACGCACAGTAAACAAAAATAGGGGCTACTTGGATTGAGGGTGGAGGTTAGCTCTGCCCTGGCAGTGGCTTCCATCCTGCCAGGTGAGAAAAGGAAAGCACAACTTCAAAAAAAAATCTAAGGACTAGCTCCTGTTTTCTGGCTAAAGCACAGCATAAATTTTACAGGATTGGCCAAGTCTCCTTATTAATTTCACTCTGTAAGCAATCATAAAACATTTAGTTTTAGTATGAAATATTCAAGTTCTTCTCTGATTGTTTTTGAATTCTTTATGTATAATTTAAAGAATTCGCTAACACAGAAATTATTAAACATGGATATGTCAGATTACAACAAAGCTGAAGAGGAGGGACAAGGATTCTGAAAACTGAAGAATTTACCGGAACGATAACAAAATATTTTGAGTGCAAGGTTTTTCTTGGGTAATGAAAACAAGAAATAGTCCCTGATTTTAAGGATAGAAATGACCTTATTGATAATGTGTTAGAACCAGCACAGCTCAGTCTGTGAAGCACTGGATGGGGTTATTATTGCTGGCCCTAAGCTGTCATCACACCGAATAAGTTGCCTGACTTTGCTGTGCACTTTAGTGTGGTGAGTCCCAGCTTTTGCAAAGGGTGCTCCAGAAAATGTCACCCTGTGGTTCCCACACATTTGAGATAGGAAAGCCCTCATAGAAAGATTTCAAGGGATCCACCTTGTGCCTATGTAAATTGCTTTCCACTCAAAAAAAAATGTGCCATGCTTGCTGTGACGTTGGATCCCTGACGTGCGCCATGTAGCTGTAAGGTATTTGTACCCGTGTCAAAAACAACACAAGAACTCCAACGGGATGAAAGTGCGTTGTTCCGATCTCTCCCGGTGCTGTATACTTATTGGCCTTCTACGTGCGTCCCCAGACTGCCTCCCTTGAAAATGGAGGATGGCGAGGCCAGGGTGCAGAGGCAGCACTTTCAAGCCGAAAGCCCCCTTTGCTCCTTTGTGGACCTGAGCTACACCTGAAACCCAAAGACTTTTCCAAGTCAGATTTCCTCTCTCACTCGTCCCAAAATGCTGCTGCCCCAGTTCTGTGTGTGCATGTCCCCAGGAACATCCAGGTCTTCTGCTGCCCCACAGCATGCCGACATGTAGCACTCCGCTCCGAAACCCTGAGCTACAACAGGGTGCAACGCCGCTTCGCTACCACGCTCCTCATCATTTGCCTGTTGGCTTTCCTGGCTACCTGGACTCTCTCTGCCAGTGCACGGCTGCAACACCCTCTTGCTAAGATGTTGCCTGGTCTCATTTTAGCCCAGATTATCGAGGTGCATCCTTCTTGATTCTCCAGCTACCCATCCCCAAATTGCTCCGTGTTAGCTCTCCCACTAGTGGCAGGCACCCTCCCACCTGCCCTGAGCTGCGTAAGGCTGTTGGAAAATCTCCTCCATACTCAGCTGGCAGGGGGGGAGAGGGGTACATGACTGGCACTGTGCACAGGGCACAGAAAATCCCCTGCCAGCCTTCTGCCTGTGGCTGCGGCTGGAGGAATCGGAGAGGTCACCAGAGCAGTGAGCAATGCTCCTCAGAGGCAGAGGATGAGCTCATGTCCCATCTGGGCAGCCACATGGGCCTGTCTGGCATGGCAGGGATGAGGGATGGGTGGCTGCGGTCATGGATGCCCTTGAGGAGGGAGGGGAAAAAGTGGGAGCCTCACAACCATGCGAAACCAGAGCTCAAAATGTGCTGCCAGCTTGCAAAAACCCCTGTCACAGCCCAGGGGAAGGTGGTGCTGTGGGAGAGAGGCAAGGGAAATCTGCTGCTGGAGGGCTTGAAAGACAGTGGGCTGAAGGGCTGAGAAGTGAGAGAGAGCCAAAACTCGGTGCTGTGAAGAAGCCTGTCTCGGAGGAGCCTGGCAAGTGCTGCTGGCTGCCAGAGGATGAGGGAGCGTGCAGCGAGGGAGGCTCACGAGGAGCCTGGGGACAAGGGCAACCAGAGGACGCATGGGAGAAGCACCGGCATCTCTGTCCCTTGCCCCAGGCCTTGACCTCAAGGCCTTCTGCTGGTGCCAGTGTCAGCAAATCATGAGCCGTTACTCAGAGCCCAGAAACAGATCCCGCATCACTTCAAGCTTCCCGCCTGATAGTCTGAGTTGTGCCACAGGGTGGTGATGGGGTTGGCAAGATAAGAGAGGGGGCAGAAATTGCTAGATGGAGCTTGATGTTCCTCTTTGGCCAAAAAAAGTTGCTGTTATGCTTATTCACCCTTTCCAAGGCTATTAGTAGGCTGTAGGCGTATAGGGTTTCAAGAAAAGTGTTATCCGTTTAAAAGGCAGATAAAAAAATCAGCAACCAGCTAGGCTTCTGAATAGAAATAAGAATTTCTGGAGACCCAAACACCTATTTATTATTACTGAGAAGCCAAGTACTTCTGAAAAACCTGGCTCTTTGTTGCTTCTTGTAGTTTCAAATCTGATGCAGTTGCAGGTGGAGACAGTTCAGTGGTGGGAGCGTTCGCATGGATTACTAGTAGCACAATAGACGCAGGAGCAGAGGGAACAGTTTGTGCGTTGCATCACAGCAGCTAAGAAAGGCATATGTGAAATACCACCCTCCCATCAGCCACGCAGGCATACATCTCAATTCTTTCTTCCCCAGCTGGCACCTGCTTCAGGGGGCAGCGAGGAATGGAGTGCTGTGTAGGGAATGCAATCACTGATTGCAGAGGAAAGAGCAGTCCTGGGTGAAGCGGTTATCATTCAAGCCTTGTGCCCACTCCAGAAGAGCCAGGACTTAACATTCTTCCTGAGCAAAGAGAAAGGAAGGATGGAATGGGGCAAACCACTGTGCATTTTAAACAGCTTTGATTCTGAGTTGGAGTTTTATGTTAAATACTATGATTCATCTCTATTTATTTTGTTAAGCAGTGAGCAAGCAGAAAGTCTAGCAGCTGAAATGATGTGCCTGAAAGACTCCTGGCAGGCAATCCATCAAACAAGTATTGATTAGTACTGCCACAGGAGCCATTTTGCACAGTAAGACCTTTATTCTTTACTCTGACAAATGCTCACTTAGATGTAAATTAGCTGAAGGTGTCCTTCTCTCACACTGTGGGGCTGAATTGGGAATTAAGGTTTGCTCTCCTGAGAGCAGCAGTGTGGAAAGCATAGCAAGAGCCATGAGGAAGAAAACACAGCTCAGATTTCAGTGCTCCAGGAAGTGTTTTTACCTTTTAAAAAAGGAGGAGAGAAGATAAAACCAAAAATTCCCCCACAGGGAGATGGCATGGTATAACTGAAAAGTGGTCTACTGGGCTGAAAGGGCCGAATGGAGGCTTGCTGGTAACAGTGCTACTGAACAGCCTCGCCTCACTCATCTCCCATGGAGCATAATGTGAAGGAAATCAAAGGTGAGAGACGTACAATGGAGGTGCTGTTATACCATTTAGTCTTGCAATACATGTAGAAACTTCCCTGAGTTGTCCCAATAGTGTGCATGTCAGTACAATTGATGAGCCAAGCTGTTCCCTCCCAGAAGGCATCTAAAGATACTGCCCTTGGTTCCTCCCACCAATGGTTAGTTCCTCTTCAATTTTACAAACATTTCTAAACTCAGTGCAAATGTCTGACTTCAGTTTCCAGTCCTTGGTTCTGATTGTAGCTTCCTCTGCTTGACAGCCTTTCAGGATCCAGAATTTTCTCTCTCACAGAAGTATTTTTGCGTTGCAGTCATGGTCTATTTATTTTCTTCTTGAAGAGCTAAAGAGATTGAGGTCTTCACTTCTCTGAATATCGGGCATCTGGGCATCTGATCTCATCCTACCTCAAATGCCCATTCTGTTTTTCTCTATGCCTCTACTCATGGGCATTTCAAGCACCATTACAGGACAATGTGCTCAGATGCAGTATTACACCTTTGGTTTCCTTCACATGGGGTGCAGAAACACAATCACACCTCTTGTCCTGTCCCTTGCTTCTCTGCAGAGACTTTGCAAAGGCACTGATCATAACACCTGGTGCCGATAGCCAGAACAGAGCATTGCATTCTTTCTGTTCACTATGGTGGTCTCTGGATGGATTTGTTCAGGATGGATGACCTGTCAGGCTTTAAGATCGCTGAGCATCTTTTTGCCCTTGGCTATGAAAATAGGTGGTGATGTTATTTCTGTTGTCACCATATTGAATTAATTGTTCAGTTTTCCTGGAAGAAATGAGCTATGCAGGTCTTGTTCTTGCATCATAACTGAAACCTTCTCCCAAACTCATGAAAAATACATGGTGGTGAAACAATCAGTATGCGCCCATGCTTGGCTATGTGTAAAGGCTGGAAGAGTGGCACCGTGCTGGTTGTGCCTGGAGAGGTCTCTACATGCATGATTTTCAGTCTCTTGATAGCTTGCAGCTGATGCCATCTCCCTCTTGGAATTAATTAGGTGTTGACAGATCAACAGTGAGTTCCTGAACTGGGCAGGACTGCAGATGACTGCACAAGATGCTGTGCTCAGCCCGTCAGCAGCTCAGCACTCCCACAAACATCAAGCCAAGAACGTGGTGTATTGGGAAGTCTCACAGATGAACACGGGTTAGTAGCCTTTTGAGTACAACAGCTGCGCAGAGGTAATATCTGGGGAATGTCCTGGGGTTTTGTCTCCGCAATGCTGTAATGAAGCAGGCAGTGCTTAAATGTCTGCAGCCTGTGGCCAAATGCTGACAAGAGTCACTGCCTGCCCTGGGGATGGGTGCGTGGCAGGTAAGTTGCCCCGAGGCCTGGATGGTGACTCTGAGAGGAAGGCTCTGCTGCAGCTCAGTTGAGTGTCAGCCCTACTAGGTTGCCACATGGGCAGTGAAAAGGCGGGGGAAGGGAGGGGGGAGTGTCTTTCTGCTCCTCTTCCCCCTGCTCCTCTTCCCCCTGCATCCAGGGAGAGCTTTCAGCTCTTTCTCAGGTGTCATGCTGTCTCCATTGCCCATGGAGGTCTTGGTCTGAGGCTCCTCCTGTACTGTACTCCCTTAGTCCTTGTCCTGGCAAGATGCAAACACCTTACTATCCCATGATCTCTGTATGATATGGATTTAGTTTGGGTTTAGGTGGCTTAAGACATGACTGTAGTCAGCTGCCCAGTCCATCTCTTGGAAAGGTGTTGCTGGACCTGAAACGAAGCAGTACATCCATGTTTCATCAGAGCGTGGTTCAGCTTGCACCACCAATGCACCTGAAGTTGCATTAAAACAACTAGGCTATGAGGTACACATCGTATTATGTCCCAGAGTGTTAGATCATGCAGGAAATAATGTGGCAGAGAAGGAAAATGAACCACTCTTTTCTAAACTACTGCCAAAATTCACTTTCTATCTTGGAGAAAATTCTTGATTACAGTGATTACAATGCTTTGGCTGCGCTGATTCTGAATAACTTCAACTCCTTTGACTTCTATGCCATTTTAACCCTAGCCAAAGCTAAAACTGTATAAAGCCTGTGCCTAAACGCATTTTGAACTGAGGCTAGTGTGAAATATAACCATCTTAGCAAAGCTGTGACTTGCACTCTTTCAGACTTTATGGGTTTCGTTTGTTTTTTATTTTTTTTTTCCTTTGCAACTAATAGTTCCAGGAACAGGTGGCAGAGGAGAGGGTGAATGCATCTATAGAGATGTGTTCTGTCTCAGCCATTTAAACAGCAATTAGTTGTAATCTCTTCTAATTTATTAACTTGTGCAGGGTCTGGTATCACAACATACTAGTGAGAGCTGGACAGGGAATTCAACAGCAACAAACTTTTTGCCAAGAAAGGTTGGACCAGACGATCCTTGAGGTCCCTTCCAACCTGGTATTCTATGATTCTGTGAAACTATCTGTTTAATTATTATTTAATTAAGTGTTCAGCTTACTATATTGTAGTGATAATACAATGTGAGGACACTCCACTGCGTAAAGTGATGTGACCTGACCTATTTAACTCTGTGTTTATAGTCACTGGTGACTCTCAGTATGTCTCTGTGGTTCTTGGGGACCATTTTTACTTCACAGCTCAGGTATTGACTTCTCCTATTAGGGGCAGGCAAAAAAATCATGGAGAGGTGCAAGGCAGGATCCAACCAGAGCACTGAAAGAGGAAGACCTGTAACTATGAACCATGGGTGTCTAATTCCATGATTAAGTTTGCAAAAAAGGGGTCTGACATATACACCAGTTGCAAGGACTGACAGCAGCTGGTAGGGTGTCGTACACCACGTGCTGCTCTGCTTTGCCTCCATGGTACTGCCTTTTCACCACCGCTCAGTGCCTTTCTTTGCTATATGCGTTTCTGGGGCCCCTCCTCGCAACACCTCGGGTTTTTTCCTGCTACATGTGGATGCCAGCAACCATTAGCAAGATGATCTAGGGCTGTCTAAAATGCAGCAGGAAGGATTTTTCGAGGACCTAGCAGCACCTTTACTGATTTTTATAGCTGTAGAATTGGCCAGCCAACAAAAATGGTGCAAGGAGAGTGTGGAGGGGAGCCAACATAAAAGTTGGAGCAGCCCTTAAAGATATATGATCCTATGATTCACCAGCAGTGCCATTCAGGCTGTGAGCTCTCATTGCTTACCATATGGAAACCTTTTAGGAAGTGAGACCTCACACCTGATGGTGGTGGTACATCATCATGGGCTGCTGCCTTTGTCCAGCTGTTTTAGACATCACTGACAATGTCACCCTGCTGGTGACAGCGACAGAAGGCAACTGGATCTGGAGGCATTGGAAGGATGGTGGCCACCCAAAGGGCTTGCTGGGAGTAAGGAACTCCAGAGTGCAGTGACCACTGATGATGAGCCTCTGATTGAGAGGGGCAAATGCAGGCCAGTCCTCTTAGGTGCTGCAGGCACTGCTCTGCTGTGTTCACCTCTGCAACAGCCTGGTCACAATCCCAGAGTCACTGCAGCCCCTTTCCCTGTCTGTTTCCAGCTATCCCAGGTGTCTGCAGGCTGCATGGTGCTGCCTGCTTCTGAGCCTGGGACAGAGACAGAGGGTACAGCAGGGCAGCACGAATATCCCTTGTTTTAATCCACCCGCTGAAAGCCCTGCTCTGTGACAACATTGAACAAAGGAGGCAGAGAGCAGCATCTCCTGGGAGATGGGAAGCAGGCAAAGAAGCAGCTCTTTTTCCAGACCTGACACTCGTTTTCTTGCATTAAAGACTGGCCAGATTTCTCCATGCTTTCACTCAGCCACGTTGCTAGAAGTCAGACGCAGGAAGGCAGGAGCTGGCCAAGACCCATGGTACACTGAACCTTATGTCTGACTCCAGCTGTGACAAGGAATGAGTGCTGCAGAGGAAGATGTAAGTCTTCAAGTGGTTTCTGGCTCAGTCAGAGATGCCCGGAGTCTGCAAGGCTGGCCCTGGGCTGTGTTACACTTCTGCTTCCACTGTGCTCCTTCTCTCCTGCAGCACTTGTCCAGAGAAACCCAGGAGCACAGCAGAGGCAGTGAACTTTGTCTCATCTAGCTTGTGTAGCAAGCGTGACTGCCAATGCCTTTAGCAGGACCCATCCTGTTCCTATGTCCACATACGTACTGTGTGTATGTCCCTGCTACAACGCAACTATCCCTGCCCTGAGGCATGAAGGAGGACAGGAAAGGAAACCTCATCAAACCAAGGGGAAAGCCCTTCTCGAGTGGAGCCAGGGACACAGGGCTGGTTCTGGGGTGAGTGCCTGGGGCAATACCTATGCTTATAAGAACTGGGGCTGACAAAATGACCACAGCTACCCTTTATAGGGTCAAGGACGTGCAGGCTGGTGGCTGCTGAAAGAAAGGCAGGAGGTCTACTTTCCCAGGTCTTTTGGTGCAATGCCAGCTCTGGCATCCTCCTTTGCCTTGCCAGCGGACACAGATGACCTTCTCTGGCTTGGGTCCTGGCAGTGTTCTCACAGGGTTTTACTTTCACAGCTCCTTGGAGACCAGTGTACTCTCCGGCAGAGAGCAGGAGGAGGCTTTGCAGATGCACGCTGCAGCACCCTAGATCCTCTTCGGGACTTTGGAAGGAGCAGGGCTGGGTGATCATCAACACACTGGAAATGCTCTTCACTGATGCATCACCTCTTGTCTAAGTGCTTACCTCAGTGCTCTCAACCTCTGGAGATGGGATTGGGGAAACCCAAACAAACAGTGGTAGTTGCCTCAAGGATATTCTGTACTAGGGGCTTCCTTAGTTACAGGCTTTGTTATTGCTCTTTGTGTGTTTTAAGCCTATTATTTGCAAATATTTCTTCATCCATGTGTTATTATGAGAGTGGAATTACCCAGCTGCCTATCCGCCAAGTCATTCAGTATTTGAGGCATAGCCTTAAACTTCCATTTATGACTTCTTCTGAAATGAAATCCTGATCCTTCAATCCTTGAAGCTGCATGAGATTCCTCAGAGGCTTTTCCTACAACCAGTTTGCACTCACCCACAAATATTGCTAGGCAAGGGTGTAATTTCACCTAATCACTGCATGTTCACCTTCCAAGGAAGTTCAGGTGCTGCCCTGGCATGCAGGCTGCACATCAACACCAGGTCTAGTTGTTGCTTTCCTCACTATTCATTCTCAAATGGTGAAAGAAAGTGAGTCAGCTGCTAAATGTTTCCTACAGAGCTTAACCGAGTAACACTTGTGAGGAGCAAAGCTCTAGTTTGCCTCCACCTCGCTTTGAGCTGCAAAAGACCATTTGAAGAACAGTGTCAGCCTTCTCCTTTATGATCTTTCCATCGGACCAACCCACTCGAGTAGCCGAATCTTCCATTTTGGTGCCAGCAGGTGGCATTGCTTACTCTCCTAAATGCCTGAAAGCTAAGCAAAACATACAGCCTTGCCTTCAGAGGTACCCTGTTGGAAAGTCTCACAACCTTTCCCAACACTGCAACAGCATCCAAATCCAGTGTCTAAATTTAGGCTGGAAATCAGTCTGGTTTCTAACCACCAGAGGAATGAAGTGAGCGCTTCCCTGCTGGAATTACAGGGACAGAGAAACTAAGTAGTTTTATGCTGTAAAATGATGAATTTGTGAACAGAGTGGCATGGTCTAGTTACCTGTGATATTAAAGAACTGCAGTCCATGACCTTGTCATTTCTACCGTGATGTGCTAATGCAGTCTGCTTAATGGAGCTGGGCCACTGGCAATTACAGCATCGTCTTGCGCTGGGTTGCAACTACAGTTGCAATCATGTTGTGTTGCTTCATGGCACAGACTTCCAAAGATGTGGCTGCACCATTTCTCTTCCCAATGGACAGCCATTTCCTGTTCTGGAAATAAAGCACATGGGACACCATCTCTCTATCTTAAAAAGACTGGAGAAATTTTTCCAAGTGGATGTTGAAAGTTCCTGGGTTTCACTGCAAATCAACTTTGCTGAGAATCAGCACTCCAGGAAAGGGAACTTGGCAGGCTAGGGTCGGTTATGGTGCCATCACAGGAGGCGACAGTCTACAGCCTACTGGGAGAGGGGGGGCATATGAGGAGACACAGCAACACAAGCAAGCAACACAAAGGCAATTGGAAGTCTAAGTGGTGAACTCCCTGCAATGTTGTCCTGCATCCAAGAAAAAATACACAGACACATACATGACTCCAAGGAAAACCTCAGGGCCTCTAGACTCTTTGTGAGCAAGGAGTCTCCTGGAGGACTCTCCCAGCACTCAGCACCACTGGATTAGACTTATGAGCAGAAGATATATCCTTGGCCAACTCATGGGGGGACTACTGAAATGGACAGGGTACATTAAGTGAGATGCTCAAGATTACCCTTGACATCTGTCTCTGAAGCAAGGGGCTAACCATCTTGCTGCTCATTCTGACTCAGGGAAGTGGAGGTCTAAGAACAAGTTTTTATCCAATCTACTCTGTGTCATCACAGCCCAGATCAATGGCAAAGGTGTCCCATTGCAACAGCTAATGTTTTATGCCTTGAGCATGATAATGAGAGCCCCTGTGATTCACCTGCTTCCTCTGAGGTGATGTTCTGGGCATAGGACAGCCTGTACAAAAAGGCTGAGCAGCTCTCTCAAGGACAACTAGGTCCAAGTCAGCCCTGGCCCACTGCACAGGACAGTCATGGAGTGTGGTGAAAGTTTTGTGAGCTGACCAAAGCCCATGGTTTTCCCTGCGTCAGACTGATCTACTTCTTGCTGTCAGGGTGATACACTGCACACGCCAATGCTCTAGCTCCAGTACCCCGGATGACTCTACCTTTCTTTGCACAGCAAGTAGACCACTGTTTTCTCAGCTATGCATGGCATTTGACACAGATACGGGATACACGTGAGTCATCATGCGAGCTCTCCATGGCAAAGGCAAACAGTGATCTTCTCCTATCATGTGTTGTCCTCATCTTCTGATTAGGAAAGGCTTGTTGGAGTGCATGTCCCTTCCTTCAGGAGTTGAAACAGGCTTGATGGACCAGGCCCTGCATGCTCTCGCCTGTGCAGTGGGAATCCTTGATCAGCACCACTGAGATGTCATCCTAGGCCTTGATGGGTAAGAGTGCGGCTTACCTGGCATGGGAACCTAACCCATGTGGAAGACATTCCATCAGCAAGACCCCAGGACACAGACATTGACTTTAGGCCTTTTCCCTCTTCACCCACACCTGAAAGGTCCTATGTTCTACCTCACACCTCAAACTGCTGACCAGAGCTGATGATTTCAGCCCCTGAACACCAGCTGTGCAGCAAAAGCAAGGTCTGGAGAATACATTTCCTTATCAGATGACCATTATTAAATATCTTTCAGTTTGTGTCATAATATTCATTTGTCCTAGACTGAAGACGCCTGAATGAAGAATATAATTAGCATCAGACGATATTCACTGTGAATTAAAAGACTTTCAATTCCATTGTATGTTAATTCTATAGATCCTACTTAGATTACACTTTCATGATTTATTTTTAAATTGTGGCAAAGCACTGAGGTCTATTCTTCTTGGAAAATGACGTGTGACAAGATGTGGGATGTTCTCCTGGGTGGAGTCAGATTGTCTTCTCACATAGCGACTTCACCATTTTTGATTGCAGACTCTTACAAAAAATTTGGGGGTGATTCTGGTTCCTAAGCATATATACTCAGCACTGTTTTAGACGTTCCTGGGGTGTACAAATCCTCCTCACAGAATAGGCGGATCTGGTATGACATCAGCGGGACCACAGGGTTTCCAGACTGTTGACTGCAAGGTGCAGCATTGGTGGCTGATCTCTTTGTTAAGCAATGTAGATTGTTTCTTGCATATTCATGAATCAATGTAAAAATAGTGGTGTTCTCTAACACTGGAGGAGTTACGGAGTAATTAGGCTCTTGAGCTAACAGCCGTCTCATCACCTGCTTATTCTGTTTCATGCCCAGAACATCTCAGCCAGAATGGACTTGCATAAGAAAGGGAAAAGAGAACAGGAAGGGCTTCTATGATAGGAAATCATGGGTTAAAATAAACTAGTGAATGTACAGCTTGTCCACTTTGACAATAAGAAATCACATACCCTTCTGTCACTTGTGCAATCAAGGAGCTGACAGCCAAGTAGAAGGCAGTCCATGCTTCAGTAGAACAATATTTTCTTTGGTAAAAGATACCTCTGCTTTCTTTTCTTCTGCAATTAGAAAATCCCAGTCCTCCACCTGTGGCCATGATGGCCTTGACTACAAATTTCATATGTCAGGCTGACCTGAATTGGCCTCTTCCTTCGATTGAGAGAGTCCTCCAGGGAGCAGCAGCAGCACAAAACGCATGGTGTCTCCTCCTCAGACTTGAGCCTTGCTCTGCTGTTGACAGACCTTCCTCAATTCTGCTTTTCGTCTCGCAGTGTATATCATCACTGCCATGATATCCATGCATTGGGACTGAATTAGCCCTGAAGCAGCCTGCTTGGGTACATACTGTGGCATTGCTGTGGTAGCCAAGAGCTGAGAACGGTTCAACTGCCTGAGCATGGGTGGCTGGTGAACGTGGAGGTTCTGGTCCTCCCAGTGGGCCATTCACCCACAGGTGTACTGCTTCTAAGAGCATTTCGGGCTCTGTTACAGGAACCCCATTGGTTGTGTTCACTGTGGTATGGGAAGGAGGACAACAACAAAGGAAGAAAATACGACTCCTCTTACTTGCTCACACTGCACATACTTGTGTGTCTTGACTTCAGAGAAGGAGGATCTTTCCTGAATAATATAAAAATAACTTTTTTAAAGAAAATGACACTGTGTTGTCTTTCCTTCTACTCAGGACAAGAAAAGCCTAGGATTTAGTACCAGAACAGATCACCTGTCCAGAAGCTTTTGGGAGATTTTGGATGCTGTCGCTGACAAGGGTGCAGCATTCTAATCTCTGGAAAAGGAGAGCCACAGTGGAGGAAGTGGCAATGCAAAGTCTCTGAAGGCTGATGGTGCTGGAGAGGCATGTTGGCACTTCCCTCTGGCACAGGCGTCCAGAGGGATTGAGAAGGCATGTGAGCAAGTGTCAGGGTGTTTATTTGTTTCTAAGTGTCTGTAGGGCCTGCAAAGCCCCATCAGGACGGGGAGGCTGTGCCCAGGATATATAGCCCCTTAGGAGAGCATTTGGGGCTCGAAAGCTAAACAAACCACCCAGGAGCACAAGAGGGCATAAAATGACAAATTGTTCAAACATTGCATGCATCCCTGAAAAGCCATGCAATGACTGGATTAGCAGGCAATGGATATCTCTTCATTAACGAGGAGACAGAGTAATAAGCTGGCCAAAACATGCCACAAACAGCATGGCCTCGTGTTTCTTTGCAGGTGTAGTCAATGAATCCTAGAACTCTTTTCTTCTGTTTATACCCTGTAAGCAAGCACCAGAATTACCTGAGGTGTGCCAGATGCTGCTAGTTGTGCTAGGCTGGAACTTGGAGCCTCTGCCTGAGAACGGGGTCCCGCGTTCTAGAACTGTCATGTCCTAGTACATAGTGAAAGAGCTTTTCAGCTTCCATGAGGTCCAGCGTTGCTTGAGCACAAAACCAGATACCAGACACCCAGCTTCTTATCAAACTGTTCCATGAGCAGGTTTGAACTGGGTTTCAGGAGTTTTCTCCTCCAGTTCAGGAGCAAGACCTTCCAAGGCCATATCAGTTGTTGGTAAGGAGTTGCCATGGCTGTGTTTGGGTAGGAGCTGTGCACATTCAAAGCAGTGCGAGAATGCACATTGAATATGCCTGTGATTGCTCTAGGAGACTAGAAATACCGATTGGCTAAGATCCTCAGCTGTGTAGTGCTGCGGACCTCAATGTGTCTCCTGCAGAGTTTGGCAGATGAAAGACCCAAGGGAGGAAACTGAGGCATAGCAAAGTGTTTAGGCACTTTTGATGTTGTTTGTGGTCCCAGAGTGTAAGTAACCATTACAAGACCTTTTGTCCGTGACAAACATTAGCTGACCTCAAAGTGCCACATTTTTGAGTGACTGCATGTCTTTCAGATGAAGTTTGAAATTGGCATTTCCCCTATGCCTTCCTTTCTCCTTCCAGGAATCGTGTCATATGGTCTTTTAGCACCTCTTTAGGACCACATAACTGTGTTTCATATCTTGGGGGCCGCAATTTCTTTCACAGCTTGTCACAAAAATGTATTGACTCACAGTCCACATCTATTCCTACCTGCAGACCTGAAATGCCCATGCCCGAGGCCTGCAGGGAATGCATCTGAGAAAAGATATGAGACAAAACTACTCCAGATAGTTTTACAATCCCAGTATTGAACATGATATTTGAAGTGAAGGTGGGAATGGGGATTACTTACTTCAGGACAGGGATTACTTTCTTCAGGTATCTTTAAAATTTAAACTGTGTTTTATCCGCAGTGTAATAAGCTATCTAGAGTCAATTTGCTGATGGTGAGAATCTGACGGCTGAAAGAGAGCTACAGGTTAAAGGTATTGATCATTCCCATTGGAAAAAATTCTCCTTTAGCAAGTGATCTTTCCTGAGGCAAAAGCATATTAAGAAATATTTTTGAACTTCTTAGCTTGCATTTAATTTCAGTAAATAATGAAGAAAATTTAAAATAGCTCAAGACTAGCAATATGTTTCATAATTTGCGTAATACTGTCTTTTCCTAACTGTACACTGGGGATGAATGGTAGGAGTTTATGTCCTATTGCATAATTAACCAATTCATGCTGTTCTTTCCTTATTTTTCACAACAGTTTGGATATTTCTGTAGCACAATGATGGTCTTCTGTCCGGAGATTTTTGTTCCTTCCTTTGCATTTCACTGTTTGTGATACAGATTTATGGAAATAATCCCACTCTCCTTATCTCTAACTTTCTCTGTTTTGCCAGTAGCCCCCAGGAGGCTTCCTCCTTTATCTTTTGTATTTAAGGATGTGTGCTTTGGAGCTGCAAATTCTTTATCCCTTTTTCAGTATTTCCCCTGCCCTCACCTGATGTACCGTAAATGTCCTTGGGCTCCTCTCCTTGCTGAGAGCAAGGAAAGGCAGAAATGGAGCTTCCAGAACTATGTATATTTTTAATTCTCATGTCTGAAGACCCAACCTAGAACATGTCGGAACTCCCATGCTTTTCCAGCAGACAGTTCTCTCTGTAATGGCTTGTTGTCTGCTTTTGATGCTGTCTACTAATGCCAAGTTATTCCAGAACAGTTAAGGGATTTGGGTGCCCAGTTTAGAAATAAATGAGTGTCAAGTGTTCCTCTTAGAAACTTTGGAATCTCTTGGCCACGGCATGAGATCTGCATCTTGACATCCTTTTTCGAAGAGCATGCCGTGGGAGCACTCTCTGAGTTGGATCAGGCCCTAAAACTGTTTTTTTTCTTGTTCGTCAAATCCTGTATGTAATCCAAGAAAAAACAACTGGAACTTTCCTCTGTCTGAATTAGCTGAACAGCTCTTAGAGGTTGTGTTTGACTTTCTGAGGGTGGAACTGTATTCTTGAGGGATAAGAAGCAAGGGAAAATGTAGAAAGCAACTGCCAAAAGTTGGTGGTAGGGACTTGAGTAGGTGGAGGGATAGCAACAGCAGCATCTTTGTCCCAGAGAGTTGTTCCAGTTGACTCTCTTGGGATTTACAGGGCTGAACATGTGACTGGGAAGGGCTGCAATCCTGGCTGTCTGCCATGGCACTCTGCGACTTGTAGCAGCTTAAAATGGTGAGTGCTGCCCCTTTACCAGGGTAAAAGCAGGAGAAATATGCAAGACATGATACTTACACCCTCTTTTTCTGCTAATTTCTTAGCAGACTTCAGTGTGTGCTGGGTCTTCACTCAACCAAAAGTCTTATGAAGGTGATGTGTTTCCAGTTAGGATGCACCTAAATGCTTCAGTGTGCTAACTCTGTGTTGGATGAGGGCATTTAAGCGTAAGCACTTCATGCACATTGGAGGCCTTGCTTGCAATCCATGACAAGGTTTCACAAACAAGGTATCAGATAATCAAGTTAGTTTCCAGCACAACATCCTTTTTCTTCTGTATTTTCATGTGCAGAGACAGATAAAACACTTGACACAACTAAAATGCACAAACCCAAGCAATGAAAGAGAAGACTCAGAAGGTGGTGAGTAGTTTTACAATGAACTGTTTTCAGTTGTCAGTGTGCATGTCAACCTTGCATCAAATACCTGTCCCCAAAGCTGCACCAACTCCCAGATTCACCACAGAGGGATTGTGTTTGCAGGTTGTAGATAAACATCTGCTGTGGATGTTGAGTTGCATTTAGCAACCACTTGGCTGGGCTGGTTGCAAGGCAAGCTCAGTTCATGCAATTTCAGCTGTGTACTCCCTCCAGGGCATTGTGTCAGACAGGAAAGGCCTCTAACTTTTAAAAAGGTCGTGGCCGGACTCCCAAGGGACTTAGATTGCTCTTCTCTATCCTTGGGGAAGAGGTTAATTTTCCAATAGGTTCATGTGGGTGTAGAGAGAGAAAGGGTGGTGTAAGATTTTGGAACAAAACATTAGGCTGGGTTTAAGCAAGTTTGAGGCTAGAGGGGAATAGGTCTGATTTTCCCCTTGGGTTGTTAGGCAGTGATTGGTTGAGATGGTTTACTCAAGTGCAAAGACCCTTAAGCTCAAGTTTAATTTTAGTGAGTTGAGAGAGAAAGCCATGTTCTCAAGCGAGAACAAGGCAGAAAAATGATCAACACAAGAAAAAGATTTAGAAAATCTGCAATACAGACCTGTATGAGGATAGCTGAAAGACGGGGCTTGTCACATGAGACCTCATCAGTAGAAGAGCACTAGCAGCATCTACTTCAGTTCTAGAGTTCGCCAATTTGATTGGTAGGTTGGGTAGCAGTGTGAGAATGAAAAGACACTAAAAAAAAAGAGGACTGTTCAGAAAAACAAATTAATAACTGATTTTATAATTTACACACTTTTGTTCTCAGCAGGATTTTTAGTTATAGCAAGAACTAATTTTTTTTTGTCATAAAATACTGTCTCCTGGTTTGACCACATATCCTGAAGTTTTAAAAGGCCAGAAGTCTTTCCAGCTTGTGCAGTCATAACACACAAAGCTAGTGAACTGAAATCATAGATGGGAGGCCTCCTTTGTGCTTTTCAGAGATTTCAAGTATTATTCAGCATAGAAAGTAGCAAACTTCTGCATGAATCTGCTGTATTTTTGCAGAGTTGGCGGGGGTCCTGGAGTTGCTGGAACTTCAGAATCTGTTTTCACTACACTTCTTACATGGGCTGCTGTATATGCCTTGGTACTTTGCATTTTGGGTTGTTGTGTTACAGGAGTGCTACAAGCAACATGGACCAATGGATGGACCAGGCCACACCACTGTCTGGCCAGCCCAAAATTTTACTGGGAGAACAGGTGCTTAAGGGAAGGCTGGCAGATACAGCATACACATGACTAACGCTAGTTAGCCAGCTGACACAAAGGAATACGTGCCTTCAGGCACCATGCATGGGATTCATCAGCTGTTACACACTTCACACCTCCCCAGAGGTCATGCCTTCCTAGGCCTTTGTCCGTGTAAATTTCACATGTGGTTTCAGGAGGCAAGAGTCCTGTTCCTCCAAACTGCTTCCTTTCTTCAGTGCCTGGGGCGACTCAGCCTATAGAGGTTTTGAAAACCTAGCTTTTGCAATGCACGCTGTGATCCTCAGATGACAGGTGGTAAGGTAAGACATCATTGCTGTAAGTCTCTCGCTCTCTATGCCAGCATCCAACCATGGTAAAAAGTTTGGGGAAGGAGATTTCTCACTGAGTGTGAGCAGCAGGAGTAACTAAGCACAGATACAGACATTGACATATTTCAGCAGGCCTCCAGTAGGTAACTAATACTACCCCCTGCTCAAGTCAATCAATGTTCCCAGCCCTGTGCTTCAACAGGACCAAAATCTACTGATAGGTTGGGCTGGGAGGAACGAGCCAGTGCCTTTGCAAACCCTATCAGGATAAGCAGTGATCATCCTCTTTGAGGAGGTACCAGATTTTGTTTCCACACATGTAAACCCTTCATTGTAGAGGAGGGTCATCTGGCTAGGAAAAAGCCATCTAAAAAAAGGCCTCATTTCACTGTAAGGAAACCTTAGGCTTTACTGCCAGCTATTGAAAAGTTACTAGTAGCTGATAAGGGCTGATTTACTGTTACCTAGTATGTTATTCCAGAAGAAAATACCTTTCCAGATCGAGCAAATCCAGCAATTACATAGATGCCAAACTATGAAAAATCATTTATGTTTTTAATGTATTTGCATTTTCAGATTCAGTTTCTAGATTTTTTAATTCATGCTGTTATTATAAAGCTCAGGAAATTATTTTTGGGGGATGAAAATGTTTCATTTTCAACAAAAAATATAATTTAAAAATGGTATGGGTTGTTTTTTTTTTTTTCTTCAGGAAAATTAAAATTGGAAAGCGAAAGGATATTAGAAGCTCAGAGGCAGAGATTTAAAATGTCCAGGTAAATTTAAGACTAAATATATCATATACATATAGACCTGTTCTTGCCTGTAGGAGCACGGCCAACTGACCTCTTTTGGTTCTAATGCACGGCAAGGCAAATAGGAAGTGTTGGTCCTGCTGCCTTCATTCAGAGCACGAACCATACACATATATGCATAGATCTGTATGCATAGACCAGCCAGTGTGGGCAAGTCCTAAAGCAACAGCCCCGATATGTCCCATCTGCAGCAAGTCACCGGTGTCTGGGAGCATGTCTGATTAATTACATTTGTGATACTGAGTTTCTCTGCACAAGCACAAGGGATTTTCTGCAGACATCCCGAAAACACACAACAAGAAGTATAGCAGTGGGTTACCATTAAGAGTGATATTTTTCTGCCAGGATGAGGCAAGCTGGCATGTTTGTAGTATACTTCTCTGGCTAGTACTGTTACAGTGAAAGGCAAGGAGCTATGTATCTCACCCCGCCAGCTGGACCAAGTTTATAGCTGCTTAGCACCTCTGAGTCCAGCAATTGCACAGGGCACAGAGCAGCTGAATTGCTCTTTGTGGATTTAATATGAGATATTTGAATGTAAAGTGGTTGGATGCAAGAGGAGATTCAGTGAAACAAGAAAACTTACAGCTGAAATACCTCTCCGAGGCCAAACACGACTACTTATTAAAACCGTCAGTGATCAATAACTACTCATTAAATCAAAAAATGTTCAATATTCATAGATTTCATAGATTTCTAGGTTGGAAAAGACCTTAGAGATCATCCAGTCCAACCGTCCCTAATCTCCCATTAAACCATATCCTTAAGTAGTTCATCCACCCTTTTCTTAAACACATCCAGGGATGGGGACTCAACTACCTCCCTGGGCAGCCTATTCAAGTGGCTGACAACCCTTTCAGAGAAGAAATACTTCCTAACATCCAACCTGAATCTGCCCTGACTAAGCTTATACTATTTCCTCTTGTTCTATCACTCAACACTAATGTAAAGAGTCCTTCCCCTACCTCCCCACCATCCCTTCTCAAGTATTTGTAGGCTGTAATCAGGTCTCCCCTCAGCCTCCTCTTCTCCAGGCTAAACAGCCCCAACTCCCTCAGCTGCTCCTCATAAGTTTTATTTTCCAGCCCCTTGACCAGTTTAGTCGCCCTTCTTTGGACTCGCTCCAGGAGCTCAATATCTCTCTTAAAGCGAGGGGCCCAAAACTGGACACAATATTCCAGGTGCGGCCTCACCAGTGCCGAGTACAGGGCGAGGATCACTTCCCTGTTCCTGCTGGTCACACTATTCTTGATACACGCCAGTATCCCATTGGCCTTCTTGGCCACCTGGGCACACTGCTGGCTCACATCAAGCCAGTAGTCAACCAACACCCCCAGGTCCTTCTCCACCAGGCAGCTCTCCAGCCGCTCCTCCCCGAGCCTATAGCGATGCTTGGGGTTTTTATACCCCAAGTGAAGGACTCTGCACTTGGCCTTATTAAAGCTCATGCCATTGGCCTCAGCCCAACGATCCAGTCTGTTCAAATCCCTCTGAAGGGCCTCCCTACCCTCGAGCAGATCGACACAGCCTCCCAGCTTGGTGTCGTCCGCAAATTTACTGAGGGTACATTCAATCCCCTCATCCAGATCATTGATAAAGATGTTAAACAGAACTGGACCCAGCACTGAGCCCTGGGGAACCCCACTGGTGACCGGCCTCCAGCTGGATTTAGCCCCATTTACCACCACTCTTTGGGCCCGGCCATCCAGCCAGTTTTTAACCCAAAGGAGGGTGTGCCTATCCAGGCCAGCAGTTATCAGTTTCTCAACTAGGACACTATGAGAAACTGTATCAAAGGCTTTACTGAGGTCAAGGAAAACTACATCCACAGCCCTTCCCTCGTCAACCAGGCGGGTCGCCCTGTCATAGAAGGTGATGAGGTTTGATTGGCAAGACCTGCCTTTCATAAACCCATGTTGACTGGGCCTGATCACCTGGTTAACCTGTATGTGCTCATTAATAGCACTCAAGATAACCTGTTCCATGACTTTGCCCGTCACTGAGGTCAGACTGACAGGCCTGTAGTTCCCCGGATCCTCCTTCTGCCCTTTTTTGTAAACCGGGGTAACATCCGCCAGCCTCCAGTCCAGCAGAACTTCCCCAGTGAGCCAAGACTGCCCAAAGATAATGGACAGGGGTTTGGCAATGACATCCGCCAGCTCTCTCAGGACTCTCGGGTGGATACCATCAGGCCCCATAGACTTGTGGGCATCCAGCCGAAGAAGCAGATCCTTGACCCATTTCTCTTGGATCACAGGAGCTTCGATTTGCTCTCCCTCCCTGCTCTCAGACACCAAAGGCCAGCTCACCTGGGAACTACTAACCTTATTATTAAAGACTGAGGCAAAGAAGGCATTAAGGACCTCAGCCTTGTCCTCATCCCTAGTGACTAACGAACCCCGTGTCCAGTAGGGGCTGGAGGTAATCTTTAGCCCTCCTTTTGTTGTTAATGTATTTATAGAAGGACTTTTTGTTGTCCTTTACGGAGCAGGCTAGTCCAAGTTCCAGTTGGGCCTTTGCCCCCCTGATTATCTCCCTACATGCCCTAACTTCCTCCCTGTATTGATTCCTGGTTGCCTGCCCATTCTTCCAAGACTTATAGACATCCCTTTTTCTTTTGAGATGTTCCCAAATCTCCTTTGTCATCCAAGCCAGTTTTCTACCCCAGCGGCTCAATTTCTGGCACACAGGGACAGCTCGCTCCTGTGCCTCCAGAATTTCCTTTTTGAGTAGTAACCAGCTATGGCATCCTATTGTTATTACCCAGCTGGCATGAATTGAATATAATTAATTAACTAAGTTATAGACCCTGCCTACAAAAGGCGGGCCATTTCCTCCTGGCTGTGGAAGATGCAATGGCATCCTTGGAGCTGCAGCCCAGGCTCGTGAGCAGCAACTGGCGACCCTGACGTGATACATCTGAAGAGACCCTGAGGACCCTGACTCCCCAGCCAGATACAAAAGAGCCGGAGCCAGAGCTGGAGTGAGAGTCCTTCGGTAAAGAAAGTAAAGCTGCAAGCCCCGATGTGGTATTCGTGGGAGGGAAGTGTGCTGGAGTTGGAATGAATGGACTGGGTGTCTGCTTACTGCAAAGCCTTCTTGAAAACACCTTTGAAAACAAAAAACCGTAAAACAAAAAGGGGGAATTATGGCATCCTATTATTATTACCCAGCTGGCATGAATTGAATATAATTAACAAATTAACTGAGTTATAGACCCTGCCTACAAAAGGTGGGCCATTTCCTACTGGCTGTGGAAGATGCAATGGCATCCTTGGAGCTGCAGCCCAGGCTGGTGAGCAACAACCAGCCCTCCTGTGCCCCCTTATGCTTGAGAGCTGTCTCCCACTGGACTTTATTAACCAGACTTCTAAACAGTCCAAAGTCAGTTCTCCCAAAGTCCAGCTTGGCTGTTTTAGTGTTCCCCTTCCTAACTTCACCTAGAATTGAGAATTCTATTATCTCATGGTCACTATGCCCCAGGCGTCCTCCAACCATCACATCTCCCACGAGACCTTCTCTGTTCACAAACAGCAGGTCTAGGAGAGCACCTTCTCTAGACAGTTCACTGACCAGTTGTGATAGGAAGTTGTCTTCCACACACTGTAGGAATTGCCTAGACTGTTTCCTGACTGTCGTGTTATACTTCCAACAGACATCAGGTAGGTTAAAGTCACCCACAAGGATAAGGGCTAGTGAGCGCGAGACTTCCCCCAGTTGTTTAAAAAATAGTTCATCAGCCTCACTGTCCTGATAGGGTGGCCTGTAGCAGATTCCCACTACAATATGCGCCTTCATAGGCTCCCCTTTGATTTTTACCCACAGACCCTCCACCAAGTCATCCCCAACATTAAACTCTAAGCAGTTTAGACCTTCCCTTACATACAGGGCAACCCCGCCACCCCTCCTACCTCTCCTATCCCTCCTGAAGAGCTTGTAGCCATCCATGGTAGCACTCCAGTTATACGAGTCATCCCACCATGTTTCTGTGATGGCAACTATGTCATAGTTTCCCCGGTTAACAAGGGCTTCCAGTTCCTCTTGTTTATTGCCCATACTGCGTGCGTTTGTATAGAAGCACTTAAGTTGGGCTCTCGACCCCATCGCACCCCTAGGGGGGGTAGCTTTAATTCCTGAGCCGTTATTTATGGGATTTTCTTTTACCTCAAGGCAACTTGTGTGTTGCCCCTTACTAGAGATATCACCCCCTACTATCACTGAGGCGGCAGGCCAAAGGTACCTGCCTACACTCCTCTCGTCAGACACTGGAGGGCCGTCCTCGGCTGTTATTCCTCCAAGTCTGGCAATGCCCCCCACCCCCTTCACATCTAGTTTAAAGCCCTATTGACAATCCCAGCTAGTTCTGCAGCAAGAAGCCTTTTTCCCCATGGAGACAAATACACCCCATCCCTGGATAGAAAGTCTGGCCTTGAGAAGGTCAGCCCATGGTTAAAGAACCCTAGGTTGTGTTCCTCACACCACTTATGTAGCCAATTATTTAAATCCTCGCTCTTTGTTTTCCATCCCGTGTCATGTCCCGAAGTCAGTATGATAGAGGAGAATATCAGTTGGGCCCCCGATCCCTTCACCATTCTCCCAAAACCCTGACATCCCGCTTAATTGCCCGAATGTTTCTTTTCCTAAAGTCATCATTACCAACTTAGAAAATAAGAAGGGGAGAGTAATCTGTGGGCCTGACTATAGACGGGAGTTTTTTAATCACATCCCTAATTGTTGCCCCAGGAAGGGAGAGGACCTCCCTATGTAAAGGGTCAGGTCTACAAATCTGGCCCTCCACACCCCTCAAAAGGGAGTCGCCTAAACCAATCACCCGCCTTTTCTTCTTAACTGAGGATGTCTTAATGGTATGTGTGGACCTTGGGAAGGATACTAGCATGTGTGTGTTGTCATCCTCCCTGGGGGTCGGTTCCGCTTGCAGAGCTTCATATCTGTTATGCAACGGAACCTGGGAGGTAGATGTGGGAGCAGAAGGGGCAGGCTTGCCGCACTGGGCAGGGACCTGCTGCCATTCCTCAAAAAATATTCAATACTCAAATTTGATTGCAAGAGCTGGGTGGTCGTTCCCTTTTCGATTTTTCTAAAAACAAATTTGAAGGGAAGTTTCAAACCAGAAGGTTTTAAAAAGCGGTACTTGGCTTTAAAAAGTGTCAAAACAAAAACTTAGGGTGGCATTATTTTTTAATCTCGAGCAATTTAGTTAATTCAGCACAAAATTGCAAAATACTGTGATTGAGTCATAACATAAGTTTTCAAAGCCAAGAACTATTTAGGTCAAAAATGCTTTCCTGAGCTCTGCTTCTGCCTCGAAAGAGAAGACTGCAGCTATTTCATCGTGAATTATCCACGGAGCACTGAGTCCTTCCTTTACCATGCCTAATCAGCCCCAAATTTGCCTTAATCCATTAGCTTTGTTTGCTGTGTTGTCTGTCTCTGCTTTATCTTGGGAAGGAATAAAGGTGACAGACCAGAACCAAACAGGGCAGCGACTGTCCACTTCAGTCGCCTGCAAAGCAACTCACAGGGTAGTTCTCTCCTCTAATCAGGGTCCTGTGACATCCCTGAAACACACGCAAAAAAGAATTTTCTTACATTTCCCTTGTGAAAGCAAAACTCTTATATAGGAGCCATTTTTCTTCCCGTGTCCACAGGTGGAAGCTCCTTCAACGTTAATTCTTTCTTTTACAAAGCTTTCTTCTCTCTAGGCTGTTAAAGAAAGTAAATACACAAGCCAAAACAACAACAACAAAAAATCCCAGCTTGGCTGAAATGACAAACCACAGTACGCAGATATGAACTGTTGAAGGAGTCAGAGGGTGGCTTTCCACTAGTTTGCTGACAAACATAAATAAATGATAAAACAATTATTCAGTAAAACTGACATCAACAAGCAAGAGAAAATCGGGGCAGTTTGTGAACTGTTCACTAATCCTAAAAGCGGTTGAAGCTCTCGGGAATGAGTGCAAGTCTTGTGGAAGCAGGTAGTTTATTTAAGACTCCTCTTCCAGTCGTGCAATTGCTTACAACTCACAGCTTGCATTACAGAAGGGTAAATGTTTAGCCTTCATGGCCACAGAGAAGAGTTTGACCATGAGAATGTTAAACCTAGAAGACCAGAAGGCAAATAAAAAATCCCCCAGCATTTGTCTTTTGAAACAAAAAAAAAGCAAGTCTAGCAGTTTTTAAGCTAGGCTGAGTAGCGTTCATTCTTTCTGCTGCGTGTATTTCCTACAGCTTCTTCTCAGGCCTGTCAGTTCAACTCTCCATTCTCCAGCCACAACATTTGTAGAAAATCAGAGGGTTAAAACATATGTATGCAATGGATGCACCCTTGCTTTTCCATGTGGTGGAAGAGGTATGCGTGGGCTCGGTTCATGCGCGGCCCACCTCTCCTTTGGGGAAGGGCAGTGTCATCCCATTCCCAGTATTTCCTCATGTTTCTGCAGTGGTGCTTATGATGGGTTTAGGTGGCATTTCTAAGACTTGAATTTAGAGTCACATCTAGGTCAGGACTTCTGCCAAAGGGAGTCCTGCATTTTATCCTCCATGCTGTCTAAGCATTATGCAGACAAGCATTTCCAGAAGTATCCCATGACTGGTAAATGCAGATGTCCTCGGAAAAAGCTGTCTCTGTTAGGAGAAGCCTGGGCACATGGAAGAGACGGAAAATGCCTTTTGCATAACAACCTGTGCTGCTAGATGGGAAAGTGCTGTTTGGTCCTGGGCTGAAGGCAAGCTGAGGCATCCAGCTGGCGCTGAGCGGCAAGGCTGAGCACCAAGATGACTGAGGCTCTTTGGTGGTCTGTGGGAAATTTTGTGCAAACCAAAATTTTGTCAGGTTTACATCAAAATGGCCTCAGGAAAGCCTCAATGCTTAGAGGAAAATTGTAGAACAGGTGGAGAGTTAATAATTTCTTTTCCCTGGAGAGGAAAAGTCTAGCTCCAGGCAGCAACAAAGGCCTTGGTGCAGCATGGAAGTGCTGTTGGAGACGGCACTCAGCTGATGGTGTGCTCCCTTGCCCAGCAAAAGGTCAGCCCATCTCGCGGTCCCAGGGGTTTGACAGGAAGCTGGTGCGGGGGTCCACTCTCACCAGCAAAGCAGACACATTCCTGGGACCTTCCCGCTTGTCAGAGGGAATTTTCACTGCCTCCGTGTCCCCACCTAAACTGTGTGAGTCCACAACGCTGTATGCACTAGGAACTTCTCTGGCTGATTTTATTTTCCCAAGATCTTTAGGTCAAAAAATTTTTTATTTTGTCCCGGGTCAAAAAATTTTCCATGTTCCTACATGCAAGGCCCTGAAAGCCTTAGTTCTTATTCCAATATAAAATAATACCTAAGGATGTGAATGACTTTAAACATTACGACCCTAGAAAATCTGAGGCAGAAGTTTACTCAACAACAAAGCAACCGATTTTCCTTAAAAAACCCTGCATTCCCAGAGTTCTCATGGCATCAGACCCATTGGAAATCAAATTCACATGTCTCTAATTATTTAACAGGAATTCTTAAAATTCCCACAGGATAAGTAATTTGAAACAACCCGCAGAGCTATTTTGCCTGTTTCCCGGGGCAAATTCATGTCATAGTTTGGTTAGTTACAATGTTATCAGCTGCCTCAGAGAAACAGGCCATGCTAATACAACCATTACCTAATTCATGCCTGGAGTCTGATCCTAGGAGATTTCTCAGCCTTATAGTGATCCCTTGAATGGCCTCTTTATAACTTTAAACACAGCGACATTTACTGAGTTAGCTGCCATAGTAAGTAAACAGGAAGGTTTATAAGAATGGCCATTTTTGTTTGATGTCCTACCATCCACACAACTGCAGACTTGCGTATAAACACACACGACCACTTTTTCACCACTAGACACGGAAAAAAAAATTTTCCAAAGGATTTCAAGGACGCACTGGGACATGTGAACATGGAGAAGGCAAAGGCACTGGTGGAGCGTGATATCACCGGCATCCAGAGAAGATGGAGGCAGCAAATACTTCTGTTTTTCATTATTTATTCTGCTTTTATACACCTTAGGAAGACCAGCGAGCAGGGAGCCTGCCCTGCTGAAGGCGATCTGGGCTCTGGGTCTCTTTCTGCTCCTGACTTTGTACGTGGCCTTGAGGCAGTCCATTTCAATCTTTGGTGCCTCGGCTTCCTACTTTCTCTGTAAAGTGCTTACAGGTGGCCTTAGGAGCTGCAGAGGACAGGAGCTGCTGCCAGATGGTTTCCTCTTGAACAGCACTGGGGTCTCACTGATGTCCACCGCGGCCCCAGGGACACACCGGAGTACAGCAGGAGAGAGTCTGGAAGAAGATGGTGTCAGAGACCATCAAAATAGCCAATTTCCATCCGCTCTGGGTGTGCTCTGGCTGGTGGTGAGGACCTTGATGTGGACTGGCTGTATTTTCCGCTTCCAGGGCTGCCCTTGACATGCAGGGCTGGTGACCCTGGACTCCCGCAGGAGCTGGAACATGCCTTTTCTCTGGCGTGCCGCATGGCTATGTGACAAGCATATACCTTTCACATTAGAAGTGCCAGACAGAGCACTTTGGGACTTCAGAAACAGAAAAAAGCTCCCCTAGATTTATGGATGCCATGAGGAGACGACAATAATGGCGTCATTTAGGGCCCCGAATGCCAAGCTGATGTACTTCCATCACAGGCTCTCTCTGAATGAAAGGCCCCCAGGGAAAATGCCATTTTCCAACTTGGAGAATGCTGTCTATGGTATCTGAAGTCCTCCATGACCAAGGAATCAGGCCTGTCATTTTTCAGGCTCCTCCCATGGTATGCATGGTGATCGGGGCCGATTGATGAATGGTGAGATCGTATTGTTGCAGCCCCTGCCTTCCCTCTCCCCTTCTCCTCTTGTTCAGATCTCCTCTTTGTTGCCATGTGTTAATTTTGGCAGGAGCGTCTCTGGGACAGGGACCACAGCTGTACATGTTCCTAAAACGTGTCAGCAAACTTGTCAAGATAGTGAAGTAATGTGATGGAAGAAGTGGGTGGAAATAATACTACCACATTAATTATTTACATGTGGCAAATAGAATACACCACACAAGGAAATTTCACTGTGCAGACGCAAACTTGGCCTGTTTCCTGTTCATAGTTTGAAGGCAGATCACTAACTGAGTTCAAGCTTTGCTTGAAATCTTTTAAATCTCCATGAGACCTGAAAATTGATGCACGTAGAAGTTAGGAGCACAAAATCACTGCAGGATCCCTCTGTAGTTCCTGGTGGCACTGCACGAGTGTGCTTCGACCGCAGGCAGGCTGAACTGTCCTTTGGGAGCACGCCTCTCGCTCCAGGAGCACTTGGGTTGGATGTCCACAGCAGGAGTGTTGGGGCAGGAGGGAGTTTTTACTTACCAGTTGCGAAATCCCAGAGCAGCAGTGCTAACTCAGCCTAAACTTTAAGTGAAAATTAAAACAAATTCCCTTTGGGATAAGATGGAAATGTCAGCCCAAGGAGGAATCTGTTCTCAGTAAGTTGCGAGCGACCGAAGGAGATACAAGTTGGAATACAGCCTTGGCCGAACCACACACCATCTGTCAGCCTTGCAGAGCAAAATGAAGGAAAAGAAGAAAGCGTGTGATTATCCTCTCCCTCTCACTGGAGAGCCCAGAGAAGTGGTTTGTCTTCCCCGATACATTTCTTGAGACAGAAACGACTTACTCGCTTTCCCACATTGACAATGCCGTGCACTGGTCCCTCATCCTCCTTGCTCTGCTCTTAGCAATGAGGGACACAGGCTGCCCAGCTGGGACCTGAGCAACAAGGCTCTGCTCCCATGGTTAGAGAGCTGATGTGTTTAGCAAATCACAGAAGAACAAAAGGGCACAGGAGACGCTGAAGTCTCTCCGCCAGCCACCCTTCTGGCAAGGTGAAGGGGCTGGCTCCTGCCCATGCAGGCACCCGAGCACTGCTGGGACTGAGTGTTTCAGTCAGGCAAGAGCTCTTCGCTCTCCTTCACCCCCCTGCCCTTGCACATTTTCGTAACCTTGCAAAAGCTTCAGAAAACGTCATCTTTACCCTACTGCAGGCAGGGCTTGGGAGCCATGCGAGGGACAGTGAGGGCCACCACGCTTGGTCAGCACACCAGCCCCATGGCCAATGAGTGAGGAGCTGGACTACACTCCCCTACCCGCCACCCCAAAAGGGGTGCGGGAATGTCTTTCCTCTGGCATCGCGTTTTGAAAGATGTGTCTGGCGAGACAGCTAGCTGACTTTGGCAGGCTCTACCGGCAGCGTGATAATTAATTAAAGCGGAGTTGAGAAAATCGTAGTGCAAGCTTACTCCGCAGCCAGATCCACAGCTCACTAGCAGAGCAGGGCATCCTCCTCTAGCCTATATTCTCTTTATTTGAAGGAGTAGGCAGCTCACATTTTGCACTGAAAATAAGAGACCAAGATGAAAAGGAATGAATCCTTGTGCTAATCAGAGAGAGAGGACCTTGTCTGCAAGATAAGGAAACCTGCGGACAG
Organism: Tauraco erythrolophus; assembly: GCF_009769465.1. Taxonomy (NCBI): domain Eukaryota; kingdom Metazoa; phylum Chordata; class Aves; order Musophagiformes; family Musophagidae; genus Tauraco; species Tauraco erythrolophus. The sequence continues at coordinate 62,294,004 of NC_141496.1, forward strand.
AACAGCAAGTCATACCACAGCAATAGAAAGGATAAGCAAGGCGAGACAGCTAAAGGCTATTATACACCAGGAGGATCCCCTCCTCCCATTGCCAGTGTCACACTGAAGACTGGAGAAGCCTCTCTGCAAAATGGAAAAGTGAGCAGGAGGATCAGGTGCCTTGCCTGTGCAGTCAGAACTGCAGTTCCTGCACGGCCCTTGTATTCCTGTGCCTCCGGCTGAGCTCTTCCGGATCCCAACAACAGTGCAGTTGCACGGATTGTGTTCCTAAACAGACACCCAGGTGATTCCTGCTGTCACCTTTGCCAACCGCTGCACATGTAGGGAGATTCAGGATGACCAGGACATGGAATCATAGTATCATGGAACGGTTTGGGTTGGAAGGGACCTCAAAGATCATCTAGTTCCAACCCCCCTGTCATAGGCAGGGACACCCTCCAGTACACCAGGTTGCTCAAAGCCTCATCCAATCTGGCCTTGAACACTTCCAGGGATGGGGCATCTACAACTTCTCTGGGCAACCTGTTCCAGTGCCTCACCACCCTCAGAGTGAAAAATGTCTTCCTTATATCCAATCTAAATCTCCCCTCTTTCAGTTTAAATCCAATGCCCCTTCTCCTAGTCAGAAGGAGAGCAGAAGGTGGTTTTTTCCTATTTCTATGCAGATACTTTTGTTGGAAGACCCCTCATCCTTGGAGACCTCTCACCCTGGAAGACCTCTCATCCTCAGCTATCAAATCTTTTATATGAATAGCATTAAAGCAGCACAGGAATTTTTCAAAGTTAGTGTTAGTCTCTCTCTCTCTCTCTTCCCCTCCTCTCCTTTTGCCCTATATTTCAAGCTCTCTTTGGAGCATTGCTATGGAAATGAAATTTTGGGGTTGATTCCCCCCTTGCTTGCTATTTTGTGAGGCCAGTGAATTTACTCAGGCTTTAGCACAGCTGCAGCACGCAAACCAACGCTGCCCACGCTCTGCTGGACACACTTAGGGGCTTGTTTTGGCTTTAACCTTCCACATGGTCTGTGTGTGCAAGTACCAGCCTAGTTATGAAACTCCTCCCTCCATTCCTCCAGACTTCCCCTCTGTGCCTGTTAGAAATAATGTATTTTAGCTCTCACTCCGTTACCTTCCACCCATTTTGGAATCCTCAAGTACTATAAATCAGGCTCTATTTTACAGCGGGAGCTTTGCTTTCCCCTGTAGGATTATGTATTTTACAGAGGAAGCAAAACTCAAATCCGGTTAATGATTGCACTGAAGCACATTGAGTTGATGACATGAAGCTTCTTCTCCATCTGATCATGATTATCTGCAAGGGAATTAAAGTTTTTAAATGTTGAAAAATGTGCTGTGTCAGACTGGTGCAACAGCACATCGTTTAGTGTTCGCGGACATGTTCTGCCTTCATGAAGCCCCATCTATTTCAGATTATTTTGCAGCTGGGTTTACAACAGACTTAGGCAACTTGTTCGAGATCCGAGAAATCATAATTATCCCCCCCACCTTTCTTTCATCACTTGAGAGTTTTCTTTTAGAGTTTAGTTTGTAATTTGTTTTTTCTTGTTTTAGGTGAAGACTTTGCATAACTGTTTCAGATTATGTCTTAAAATAAGGCATGGGCATGAGAAGGAACAAAAAAATGATGCAAATGAGCATTTTCAGTATAACAAATCAGATTTTATTCTGAGTAGTTTCTAAATCTGCTTCCTACCCTTGGTATTGATGGGTATTGATGGGTATTGATGCCCTTGGATCTGTGTTGGGAATGAATTTAAAGTCCTATTACAGGCTGTGGATTAGCAGAGGTTAGTGGGAGTCAGCTGTCCGCTCAGGGCTGGCTTGCCAAGCATTGCCACTGCTCTTCTCTACCTGCTTAATCTGATCCTACCAGCAGTTAAAACTACCTGTCTTCCCACAGTTGTAACATAAGTTTTTGCTGTAGTAGCCATGGATGTAGCTGTGCAAACCAGGAGTCTTTATGCTCTGTTTTGCTCTGACTGAGTTGGTAGCATCATCTGTGACTAAAGTGGCCTGACAATCTCCGTTACAGCAGCTTGCTTTAAATTGTTTGTTCTTTGAGTTTGTCAAATGTTGCCTGCAGGGACTAGAATTTTCTAGTAAGGATGTCTGAACCTAGACAGAGTCAAGCTGATTTCTAGGGGGGAAATTACACTGTAGAGTTTCAGCTAAATTAGATCAAGAGAAAATGCATTGTTTAGTCCACACTTGAAGGGGGAAAAAAAAAAAAAAAGACATGAGAAAATTTTTGCTTTTGTTCTGATAAGAGTGTCTCAAACACCGGTCAGAGGATACACCCGATACTTAGCAAACTACAGCACAAACCGTATTTTTCCCTGCTCACACCACCACCCTTCTCTGAGGAGGAAGGCTGGTCTCCCTCCTTACTCCCAGCTTCTTTCACCTCCTATCCCCTGTCTCTGACTCCCACCCTCTCCCACTGCCTCACCCACTGCTTTAGCACCCCCTCCCTAACCCAAGCACCCTGATTGTCTCAGTTGGAAAGAAAGTCTCAGCACAGTCGGTTTGCACCCTCATTAAATTCTTCCAACGCCTTTTGGATATAAATAGGGGCTCGCAGTGGAGGAACTTCAAGTTGCATCCTGGGGGAGATGTATTCTCACTTACAGATCTTACTGGTCTTTTAACGAATCTGACGTTGCAAAGGCGACCCAGTTCTGCTACGCTCGAGCAACCTCTTATTGAATAGCCTCGCTAATAGGAACCAGGTATATTTTTTTCTCCTAAGGTACCTGGTCTGAGAAGAATCAGTTACCCTCAAAGCGAATCCCATTCACTTCACGTTCCAAACCCCAGGGAGTCCTCATTCCCTTTAAGTGTCATATAAGCTTTTTTATGGGGCCTTTGACAACATACTGGCCAGTGAAATGAAAACTGGTCCTGTTATTAGTTCAATATTTCTCTATCACAAATCTTTACATAACTGATCTTTCACCCAGTGGCCACTGACGCAAAGCTGCTAGCAAACCGTATTGCTGAGGGGAGGGCAGAGAGAGCTGAAAAGCTCAGAGAGGCAACTTTGCATTTCTTCAGAGTACAGATGCAATCTCCAGCGAATTAATTTATGCCTCAAACTTGTACCCTCTTGAGTTCTGGCAAAACAAGGTTTTGGCAAAGGTTTCTGAAGGGAAGAGCAGAAGGCTCCTTGCAGGCATTGACCTGAGAATGCAGTCATCAGTCGGTTCCTGGTGCAAAAGCATGGATCATAGAGCCATAGGGTGATAGAACGGTTAGGGTGGGAAGGGACTTTAAAGATCATCAAGTTCCAACCGCCCTGCCATGGGCAGGGACACCTGCCACTAGGTGAGGTCTCTCAAAGTCTCAATGGATGAGAAGGAAGACCTTATCTGAGGCGCAGCGGAGCTGGGCCGCCAAAGGCAGGGAGGACCACGGGGAGAGCGGCGGGGCCGCATCCTGGCTGTGCAAGCAGGGCTGGCGAGGGCACAGCTCGGAGGAGACAGGGCAGAGCTGGGGCAGGTGCGGGCGGGCAGAGGGAGCCGGGCCCGAGGGCTCGGAGCCGAGGGCTCTGCGCACACGGACGCACGCTGCCTCGGCTCCCGGGTCCCGGCCGTGCCGAGCCCGGCTGTGCCGTGCCGGACGGTGCCCGGCCGCGCTGAGCTCCGCTCCGCTCCGGTCCGGTCCGCTCCGTGCCCGGGCCCCCGCCGCCCCGGGACCCACCGGGGTCGCGGCGCCCCGCGGGAGGGGCGCGGCCCCTCACCCCGCCCGCCCTCGGGCAGCGCCGGCCCCGCCCCGCGGCGCGCGCCCAACGGGGGCACCCTCATTTGCATATTTGCATATTGGCGGCGACTTAAGGGCCCGGAGAGGCGGCGGCGGCACCGGCACCGCGTCGACTCGCTCGTCGGTCGCGGGGCGCTTCGAGGCCGCTCCGAGGGTGCTTCCTTGCCATCGCGTTATTTTTGCGCTACAGTCGTGTGGGTTGTTGTGTTGTGGGGTTTTTTTTGAGTGTGTGGTTTTTGTGTTTGTTCGTTTTTGTTTGTTGGGTTTTTTTTTTTTTTAAAGAAAGCAAAACAACCCAAAACTTTTTTTTTTTTTTAAATTTTTGCGCCGAAACTTTTCTGCTCCGCGGCGGAGCGCAGTGAGAGAGGAGGCGAGATGGGGAGGAAGGCGTTTCTGGCCGCTCTCAGCCTCTGCCTGTGCTGGGTGGCTGCTCCCGGCGCGGCTCCGACCGCCGCCGGCGGTAAGTCCCCGGCCCGGGGAGGGGGCGCTGGGCGGGGCGGGGGGCGGGTGGCCTGCTCGGAGTCCGGAGGACGGACGGGGAGGGGGGCTACAGCGGAGCTGCCGGGCATGACTGTCGCATTTGGGGGCGGGGGGATGCGCGGGGGAAATGTCGCCGGCGTGGCGAGGGAGGGGAGTTTGTAACTTTGCTTTGCAAGGCTCTGCCGGGACGCTGGGGATGCGGCGGGACCTGGGTGGCGTGGGGTGGCCTCGGAGGGCGCTGGAGAGCGGTGCTGGGGGGGGACCTGCATCCTGTCAGGGAATAGCGGAGCCGATTCCCTCCCCGGAGCGCAGTTACAACCTGCCGGGCTGATGGCACGGACTGTGGAGGTTTAGGATGTGGGTTTTTCTCCCCCGGGAGCAAGGTGGCTTCCAAGAGTTCCTCGCTGGAGGTGGACTGGCACAGCGGTAGCACCGCGGTAGGGTCTCTCGGCTCTCTGCAGAGCCACGGCCCTCCTTTCTGCTTGAGACTCGCCCATCCCTCACCCGTGCCATGGGAGCCCTGTGTTGCGGTTCTTGGTCCGAATTGTCTAAGGCAAGGCTGAGTTTCGTCAGTGTCATCATAATGCGCTTGGGTTGTAGTTAACGCCTTTAATGCAGCAGAATCCATTAGAAAAAGTGTGAACAGAGGGGTGTACTCTCACAGTGTCTGTATATGAATGTAAGCTTGTACTTACACTACACCCGTTGTACCTACGTTTGCACATAGGTGCCCTCCAGAGTAGAGAAAGTGGAACACGTGCAAAAGTTGTCTGCTACATGTACACTAATGCTCTCTTCGTTAATCACAACGTGATCGCAGCTTTAGTAAGCAAAGAGACTAGTTTTAGGAGACAGCTGCTCCTCAAACTTATGTTAGCAGTTCCCTGTCACAGTATGGGAGATTAGTGTATCTTTAAAAGTTCACAGCCTTAGACGAAAATGTGCCTGCAGCTCTTAGAGCTACTGTGTGGTAATAAAAAGGAATATGGAAACTGACACTTTTTTTTTTTTTTTTTTTTTTTACTGTGGATGCCTTTGTTATTTCCTTTCTGTACAAGGAAGCTGAAGGGGGGTATTCAAAAGTAAGAGGATGGGGTGCTAGGGCACAGCCAAAGGAATGTATTCTCTGTTTGAATCCAATCTTATGCCATCAGAGGCAATCAAAAGTAGTTTTCATCACAGTATCCGAGTTTTACACGGTAAAGTAACTATCTTCCCAGAGCAAGCTTTCATCCCTGTAGGAGCTGATTTGCAACAGAGTTACTAATAATTACATTATTTCTCCTTAGGGACCGGTTATATGGAAACAGGTTGTGTGATCGTCTTAAAACTATGCAAGTCTTCAGTCTCATACTATTTCTTGCACACCACAATAAAAAGATGTTTTGAAACCATGGAAAACACATGATCCAGCCCTCCAGGAATCCAGAGTATTTAATAAACACCATAGAAAAATATATTCTAGGTGAAGATAACATTGGTGTTCTAGGAAAAGATAAAAACATTGCTAGGAATACATTCTGATCTCTATTTTTACTGGTGTAAATTGAGAGTCAGGGGTTATAGCAGATTTTTACTGTTGTGTATTCAGCTGCTGGCTTTTGCAATGGCTGCATTTGGGATAGACCTGCCAGGGCAGCTGTGGCATGGCCTTTCCAGAAACAATGCCTTCCTGAGAAGGTACAGAGGTGAGGCTGCCAGGCATCAAAAGCGTGCTGGAGAATAGCATGAGCACGGGCACTCCTAAAAGTTTGCCGGAATCTCCTCCATGCAGGAAGTACTTGCATGGTGTGGCTGTCTCGTGCATCCTTACCTTCATATTACTGCAAAGTCTGACAGTGATTGTATTTTATTGTCTTGGGCTAATTCCAGAGATCCCAGAGAGACTGATGGACGGCAAGAGCTCTGCTGGATTGAGTTACAAGCCTCCCAGCTGCAGCTGACTAAGGATCTATTTGACAGGGGATGACTTGGAGCGGAGCGAGCACCCCTATGCACAGTGTGAGAGTAGCAGTTTGCCCTTGTTTTGCCAGCAGCGGGACTTGAGCTGGCAGGTCCCTGCTCAGCACCTGAACTTGGGCCCAGTTGCTTTTCAGAGGTGTTGCTCTTCCCATTGACTCTGCCTGGGAAGTGAAGGAGAACATACTCTCAGGGCTCTGCCATTAAGAAAGAGATAAATAAACTTGAAGTTGTAATTTCTTTTGCAGCAGAGTTAAATAGTAACCTGATTTATGAGGTAGGTTTCATGAGATTGCAACACACAGTAGTCCACTTCCAGGTTATAGCGTAGATCAAATTAAACGATAGCCGTTTCTGTGATACAGCCCCATTGTTACAGCTGACCACGAGTTTGCTTCAGAACTCATTTAGGAATTCAACATGACTGATTGATGGATGATCCTAATGCTGGTTATCAGCTCAGGGAAGAGTTATTCCAGTTAACTCCAGCTGGTTATGTAAATGTTTGATGTTACTTGCAGATGTTTGCTGCTGTGCGTGTGTGTGTGCATGTCTGTGCGCTTGAGTTTACACAGTCTCGCAGTATAATTTCTAATGATCTCTGCACCTAGCTAATAGTATTTCCATATCTCTGTACATAGAACTAGGAAATCATTGTTTATCAAAGATTCCCTTTTTAAAACTATAGTTCAGGCAAATGCATTGTTATATTTGGCATCCTGTGTCTGATACGGGCAGTTTAACTTTTGATTAATGTTCCAGATGCTGTTACTTCCTCAAAACTCACATTCTCCACTCAGCTGACCAGTGATAAACAGTTTTCTTCATCAAAATCAGTTGCCAGGTTGACTTGGGCTTCCTGTGAAGGAGACTTGAAGCTCAATTCTCTTGATTAATGTGTAAACTTCTGTTTGTACTGTGTCAGAATGCTTGAAGTCAGTGGGATGCTTTCAAAATTGATAGGAGTTCCTAACTGAATGGAGTTTCAGAAATTGCAAGTCCAAAGTGTCATGAATTTTAAACAGGAAAATGAAACTACTAATCTGTCCAGTTTCTAAGCATTTTTTCCCCACTAACTTCTGAGTTCTACAATATTCTCTATACCTTGACCTATAGGACAGCTTTTTTAAAATATTAAAACTGAGGTGTAAGAAAAGCATCAGAAAGTTTGCAGAGCGTGGTAAAATGCTGGAGTTTGGCAGTGTTGGCTGTTAGAAAAGCCAGCTCAGGTCTGAAATTGGTGGCTTAATTTTGAATTCCGCTCCCTTTCCCAGTTCTCTAAATAATCCCTTTGTAGGCCAGCCTTGTTAACTGTAAGTGCATAGCAGTAGCCAGAAAACTTCATTTTGTAGCAGGGGCTTGTATTTGCAAGTATGTGCCTGGAAGCTTTTGCAATACAGAGCACATGCCTTTATACCTCTGCCTAACTAAGCCTGGGAAAGTGTGATTTTTAGCAAAAGCATGGATTTGTTTTGTCTATACACTTTTACCTCCAGGTCTGCTTCTCTTCAAGGCCTTGTTTGGAAATGGACTTGCATTCTTGTCACTAAAAACTACTTCAATGGCTCAGTATGGATGCGCATGAACTTATTTATATCTAATTTCTGTATCTACATTATGTGAAACCTGATGCAAATTTGGGTAAATTTCTATCCACCGTTTCCATGCTGGTTTCCTCATTTCTGAGTTTTCCCTTGTTTAAACACATCATTAACTAACCAGTGGCGAGTGTGTACATTGACTGTCTCTGCATTTCTGTGGCTTTGTGTAAGGCTGTAAGAATGAGACCCAACTGTTTGACTAACTCAGTTAGGACATGATTCAAGGAGATTTCTCACTTTAAATCTAAGAGGAAAAGGTCTGTTGACATTTTAGTTCTGAGTTGTTTTTTTAAATAGACCAACATGCTTTGAGGTACAAAGTAGAAGTAGGAAATGCTAGTTTTCTGAAGTGATATGCTTTCTAGCTTCTCTGATGCAGTTTTAAAGCATGGTACATACAGATGTCAGTATGTGTGGAGACTGTGTATATACTATTACGTACGTCTGTATTGCATTTCTAACATTTCATCTGCAGAAGGTGGGAGGTGAGGTGGTACTGCAGCATGTGTGCTGCACAATGTGTGTGGACAAGTTATCTTATGCTCTCAGCCATACAGAATTTGCAAAGCCAAACTCAGGCAACTTTTGAGGATAACTTCTTAATGAGCACATCATTAAGAAGCCTGTAACAACCTCCACTCCACACGCTTCTCTCATCCAGAGGATATCTTGCTGCTGGGAACTGAGCATGTGCAGGCATGAGACAACGTGACGCTTCTTGTGAGCATAAAGGATGCTAACAATAATTTCTTCTGACTTTCTAGTTCCTCATACAACATAGCTAAATGAGCAGAGTGGCCTTCTGCTGTTTCCGTAACTCATGGGCTGTTGCTTTGAAGCTGCTGCTTTCCTGCTGGTGACTGTATCTCAGTGCTCCTATGCCCTTAAATCCCACCCAAAGGTTTTTAGGCTGAAACACATGAATATTTGCGAAGCACTTTGCACATCCTAAGTGGTAGATGCCACTGTACTGCAATCTTTCTAAGACTGGTGCACTTTTTTAAGTGCACCGTTAAGTATGGTGGACTTGGAATTGTAAATTTAGTTTATTACAAGCTTATTTCAAAAAAAAAGTGGTCTGAACTTATATGCAAATTCTAGCACGTGTTTGTAATTGAAAACACACTACAAGACAGGATATCAATTTAATTTAGGTTTTGAATGATTATCAGATAGCATTTCCCTTCTGAATTAAACCTAACTATGAAAGGAAGCACTATTAACTAGTGAGCAGGTGGACTATTCTTGTTTGCCTTCCTGTCTGGGCAGGAATAGACATAACTGAAAGTCCTTGCATTGTATGCCTTACAGTTGAAAGCTGTTCTTGGTCCTCTCAAGATTTTACTGATTCGCTGCTGAGTGAAAAGTTGTAGTTGGTATTTATAGTTGATATTTAACCACTCAGCCTTGGGGACTTTTCTTTTTCTGGCTAAAAAGTAAATAGTGTAAGTCTGAAGATTTGTTTCTGAAAGGGGTTTTGTACTCTCTTGATTAGTGAGAAAAATGAAGTTTTGCCTGTGCAAAAACTTAAGAGAGGGGCAACTTCTGAGAAATACCAGCATTTGGTTAGCTTCATAAGTTTTGCTTTCAGTAGGTAAAGTCTTATACTCGCCATTATGTGAATACTTCTAGTGGTTTGGAGAAAGGCGTTTTTCATAAACTTTATCCCTTTTTTAGGGGGAAGGAGGCAGGAAAGGGGCCCTGAGTGTAATTATCCTGGATTAGCTAGCCAGCCTAGCACCGTCAAGGTCAAAACGTACAGCTGAGCACTGCCGCTGTTCAGTGAACAGTTCTTGTTACTTCCCTGCTTATGCTTTGCTTTGGGCAGGTGAGAAGTCCTAATGAAGTGAGGGAATGGTAAGCTGTTGATTGCGGATGATGGCAGTTTCGCCAAGGTTGGTACACGAACGTTTGCTGCCAGCCTGTGTGTTGGTTTCGCACCTCACGCAAGAGGTTAGACCTGGATTTTTATGGCCTTCTGAGTGCAGCAGGAACCTCCCAGACTTTATACAGCTACTTGAGGTCTGAGTGAGGTCGAGCATAAATCAGTGCCTTGCTGAGTACAGTACCTTGAGTGAGAAGACCAGAAAAACCTAAGTTTTAGAAAAAGAATGAATAGTACATTATTCATTGCCTGTGAGTGATGCAGTGAAACTTTATGGAGAAATATAAATCAACTAGTTGTCATAGAAAACCTCTTCTGCAGTGGGGGAAAAAGGAGGGGAGTGGAAATCTGTTTTGCATGTCTGGCATGAGGTCCTCACTGTGTCCCTCTGCATTCCCTACAGTGGCTTGGAGCCATTCATTAATGTGTGTTTAGGAGTTTGTGTGTAAGCTTGGTGGTCATGATGCCAGGAAACACAACACTGACCAGGACAGAGTTGGCCTGAGTTCAGCTATGCTTGGAAAACAGGCAATCAATATTTGCTAAGCGTAAGTTGCCAAAGTAGGGCCTAGTTTTCAAAAAGCGTTGGAAGTCCATGGTTAATTACAGGGTTTACTGGAAATAGAGGGACTTAAGTGTTGAATCATACTTAAAAAGAGAAGACATTTAAGTTTCTTCCTAGACAAAGGAAGTAGTGAGCATGAAACCTGAAGTCAATTCTCTGCCTTGGCAGGAGCAAAAGGGAAACTTATGTTTTGAAGCTGACGGAGATCACTAAGAAGTGATCTTTTCAGGCCATCGCATGCTTTGTTACTGCCAGTACATGATCTCCCTTGCTGCCCTGGATTCAAAATAGCTTCAGGCAGAGGAAGATTTTTTTTTCTGCAGTGTTGCTTACCAGATGATCTGAAAAAATACTTCCTTCAAAATACGGGCTTCTGCTTTGCTAGTTCAGTTTCCTTAATGGGTGTCTGATCTTCTCACCTGTTTTTCTCTGTTGGTAAGAAGTTAAAACTAGCATTTTGTAGAACAGTGGTGCAGCTCTTTGGGTTTTTTTTATAGCACCCAGTCATTGCGGTGCAATAATGAGCCTTCTTAGGCAGTGATTATTGATGAAATGGTATGGAAGGTGCATCACCAAAATATGTAATAGTACACTAGGATCTTGCTGCTTTCCTGCATGTGCTGTCTATGACTGTCCTGTGCATTTTTCTGCACTGTTGTTGTAATTCACGGGTTTCTTGTTAATAATGGAATGGGGAAAATACAGACTCCTAAAAGGAATTACTGTCATGGTGGTATTAATGGCTTACCTGTGATGGCCATGAAGCTGCTTGCTCACCCTCTCCCACCCCCTGGGGAATGGAGAGGAGAATTAAAGGGGAAAAGGGAAGGAGACTTGTGAGTTGAGATAAGGACAATTTAATAATAATAATATAAAATTAAAAGTAATAATGCTAAAATAATAATAATATATGAATATATGTAAAATATCAGAATATATACAAACAAGTGATACGCAGTGTAGCTGCTCACCACTGGTGACGAACACCTGTCTCATTGCAGCAAGCAATCCCAAAACAGATCTAAGTCCTGACACTGCAATGCTGGACAAGTGAGAGGCTTGAAAAGAAAAAACTTGGAGACTGAATCTTTGAGAGAGTCCTCAAACGAAGTTCCCCACTTCCCAGTCCACCCTCATCTATATACTGGGCATGACATTGCGTGTATGGAATATTCCATTGGTCAGTTTGGCTCTCAATCCTAAATCTAAGTTCAACTCATAAGTTAGAAGTTGTGGGTCCTTTGTCCTGGCCTTGTTTCCCCCTAGCCCGTTGTGCTCCTGCACACCGGCAAACACAGCAAGCTGAAAACTCTGTGATGTCTCCGCACCAACTGTAAACATCAGTGTGCTATCAACGTTCTTCTTATAACAAATCCTATGCTAAATCCAAAACGCAGAGCTCTTCTAGCTGCTAAAAAGAAAAACTAACTCTGTCCCAGTCAAAACCAGGACAACCTCTCTGATAGCTGGCCAGATTCTCAGTTTTAGCAGGACCTTGGAGAGGGAGCAATTTTCACCCTTTTATTTCCTCTTTACATGGCTGTCGTGGTGCAAAAGGAGTGCTGTAGGAAATGAAAACCACATATCCTGTTTCTTGACTGTTCCTGATATCTCTCCATCGTAGCTGTGACTTCTGAATACTCTTAAAACACTGCTACATGTTTCCTGTGCTCTTCCATAGTAGAAGCCGAGACCAATTTCGAGGGGATTGAAAGCAAGTTTTCCTTACGGAAGCCTGCGAAGCCCAGCGAGGATGTCTGCTACCTGGTTCCTGGGCAGGTGGACAGCCTGGCACAGTGCAGATTCAACCATACCAGTAAAACCTTTGTGGTGATCCATGGGTGGACGGTAAGAAGAAAGGGGAGGAATCTCCCTTTTAACCACACTCCTGATAACCTGTGCTAGATATGTCAGCTGAGATGTCTATACACCACACATAATATTGAGATATCTCCTTTTTAATTCAACAGGTGACAGGAATGTATGAAAGTTGGGTCCCAAAACTGGTGAATGCTCTGTACAAGAGGGAGCCTTATTCAAACGTCGTTGTGGTGGACTGGCTAGTTCGAGCTCAGCAGCACTACCCAGTGTCTGCTGCATACACTAAGCTGGTGGGAAAGGATGTTGCTATGTTTATTGACTGGATGGAGGTAAGGCACGTAGTTGCAAGTCTCACATTGTACACATTGTCCTAGGAGACAAAACAACAATAATGCCATGTGTTAATCATCTCCTATTGGGCAGATGGACGTAAGCTGCTACAGACAGTACTTTTGCTGGACTGGTAGAATCCTGGCTTTAATTTAATGGTTGTCTCTTACACAAGGAGGCCTTTTATAGTGCATTCCAGGAACTTCATCTTGTGGTCTGTGGAGCCCTGTGGGTCCACAGTATCTCTGAAGGCTCTGTGAGAGGTAGCTATGAAAGACAGGTTGTTATATATTATACAGCAGCCAGCCCTTGGGAAATAGAAGTCTGCTCTGCCTTAGGGAAATACTTAGGATATCTGGAAACTGGTCGGGAGGGGCTGGGTGAAAACCTTTGATATAATACACAGCCCTGTGTTCTGTCCTTCACTCTGCATTCCTCTCTGCCTAGAATTTCACCTTAAGATAGTTAACTCAAGCAACTTAGTATGGCACAAAATTATGTTAATTGTTTTTAGTGTTTGTTCTATTATCCATGGCTCAAAGAGAAATCCCAGTGTTTGCAAAACATTTTCCTTTCTGTGTTCTGATGTTTTCCAGTTTGACTTCAAACTTTAAACAAACCACTGTCTTCTGCAGGAGCAATTCAATTATCCTCTCAACAATGTCCACTTGCTGGGGTACAGTCTAGGTGCTCATGCTGCTGGGATTGCTGGGAGCCTGACCAAGAAGAAGGTGAACAGAATTACTGGTAAGAAAATCTGTGGTTGTAGAGTGGAGAGTCCTGTCTCTTCCATGCTGAAATATTGTGTTCTTCTGGAAGATCACCAGAATACTGTTGCTTGTTGGTCATACTTAAGTTATGTGTTCATTCTTTAGTGAATCAGTGGGGCTGATATTTCTGTAGTAGAACTGGAAAAAGTTCAGAAAAGAACAACAAAGGTGGTGGTGAGAAGCCTTGATCTGCTTCTGCACAAGAAATCAGTGAGTAGGCAGGGATTCATAGGCCATGAAAAGAGACTAGCCGGGGGCATGTGATCAAGACTGGCCAAATCCATGGTCACAGTATCTCTTGCAGTGTAAGAACTTCAGCTGGCTGTCTTCATCCAGGCAGTTATCCCTTGCAGCTGGTGGGAGCTGTTAAAAAAAAGAAAAAAGAGGTAGATCCTCCTGCAGTGGGTATAGTACCTGCAGAGCTCTTTGCCATGAGATGCTGTGGATGCAAGAAGCTTATATGGGCTCAAAGAGACATTGGACGCATAATCAGAAGAGATCCACTGCAGGTTACTAAAAAAAAATGAATCCTGACAGGCTCAAGTAATATTATAGGCTGAAAATAATGCTGGGAGAGTTTTGGGAAGGGGAAGCATGCATGTGCTTGCCCTTTCCCTGTGCATGCTTAGATGCTTGCTTAGAGTGATTTTTGGAGGCTGAGAAGTGTGCTCTGCCAGTCTGGGGCGGTTTACAGCCCAGCGCTCAGAGAGCTGAGCCCCTAGCACTGATCTCAGGGACAAAGGAAATGCCAACATCAGCAAACGAGGCTAAGAAAGTCACTCATCTGTGGTGTCTTCGCTGCTGAGAGAGCTTGGGAGCGGCATTCAAATGGGACCCTAGCTCCCTTCCTCCTGGCACCCTTTGCCCTTTCACCTGCACCTGGCTGTGATCCCAGATTCACAGGCATGCTGGGGGGTGGGCTAGGCAGCAGTCACATCAGGAAAGGCTGACTCCTGAGAGATGGCAGATTAAAATAAGGACAAAGCACTAGTGTCTCTACCCTTCCTTTCTCTCAGCTGCAGCATTGTTGCTTTCACCGAGGCTACCAAATCACTCAAATACGCATAGCCCTCTCTTATGCCCTCACGGTTGCCCTCGGTGTCCTGGATGAACCCTTCCTGGGAACACAGCATCACCTTTGAGCACAGGGAGCTATGAGATGTGGTCCCTGAAGTCCTCACAGCAGAGGGGAAGGCAGCTCAGACTGAGTGAGGCTAACCAGGGGTGGGCATCCCAGGTGCCTGTCCCCACCTGAGGGCTGCAGGAAAGACATGTCCCTTCAGCTCTGCCTTCAGCCATGCCTCAGGTAGTTATCTGGATTCAAGAGAGAGTACTTTTTCACTGGTGGAATAGTTCTAGGTGTTTTTGATGTCAGTGTTGCTGCAGCTTGACAGTTTACCATAATAATTGCTTTCCCCTTAGGCGTGTAGACAGTGAAGCTCTCGTTTATGTTTCCCACTTCTTCTCCTAGCAGAGAGTTAGCAGCAAGACATTTTCCATGCTTCAGATACTTCAGATAGAAATTTTACAATTTCTCTTTTTCTTGACAAGAGAGGAGGATGTTGAGAAAATATTTACTGGCTTGTTTCTTCTATCCACTGGAAATGCTACAGCTGTGAGGAAGTTATCTGGGCTTCTTTACATATGTTTACGTACACCTTATTTTTTTAAACAGTGACAGTATTTCAATGTAGTGTATTTGATTCTCCTATACACATGAATGCCATTTAAATGATCCCACTGTAAGGTATCCAGTGGCCCCAACACCATATGCAATATTCCAGCCCAATGTGGTAGCTGAATTTGGCGTTTGTTATCGCCATCAGTGTCTTTGGCAGACAATAATTGCAGTTTTTCTTTGTGGTATGCCCCATAAAGGGCTGGATCCAGCTGGTCCTACCTTTGAGTATGCTGATGCGCCCACCCGCCTCTCCCCGGATGATGCTGACTTTGTGGATGTCCTACATACCTACACTCGAGGCTCTCCAGACCGCAGCATTGGGATCCAAAAGCCTGTTGGACACATCGATATTTATCCTAATGGTGGAGGTTTCCAGCCAGGTTGCAACTTGGGAGAAGCACTCCGTCTGATTGCTGAAAAAGGCTTTTCAGGTGAGGCTGCTCTGAAACAAACATTCTAACATCCAAAGAGACATCTTCAATAGCCTGCAAGCAAAGGTCTCTGAGAGGCACAGGAACTTGTTCTTTTAAGTGCTTTTAAAAGCCACCCTATAAAGTCCAGCTGTGGCATAGTGGATCGTGCCTGTTAGCAGTGTTGCTTAGGTATATCATTATATGCACGTGTGTATAGAATCATAGAATGGTTTGGGTTTGAAGGGACCTTAAAGGTCATCTAGTTCCAACCTCCCTGCCAAGGAGGGGTTGGAACATACATTATGCGTTTTCTTTCTTTCAAGATGTGGATCAGCTGGTGAAATGCTCTCATGAACGATCGATCCACCTCTTCATTGACTCCCTCCTCAATGAAGAAAAGCCCAGCATGGCCTACCGCTGCAACACGAAGGAGGCCTTTGAGAAGGGTCTCTGCCTGAGCTGCCGGAAGAACCGCTGCAACAATTTGGGTTACAAAGTCAACAGAGTGAGAACGAAGAGAAACACCAAAATGTACTTGAAGACCCGTGCT
This sequence comes from Tauraco erythrolophus, assembly GCF_009769465.1. Classification (NCBI taxonomy): domain Eukaryota; kingdom Metazoa; phylum Chordata; class Aves; order Musophagiformes; family Musophagidae; genus Tauraco; species Tauraco erythrolophus. The sequence goes on from NC_141496.1 coordinate 62,309,838, forward strand.
CAGATGCCCTATAAAGGTAGGTTCTGCTTGCTTACTGGTGAGCAAGACTGGTACCGTTGCTCAGCTGTGTGTCAGGATGGATGTGTGCTGCAGATGACAGTATTGCTGCTTTGGTGGCTGTGGTAAGCAGAGGTGACGCTTGCCTGCAGTTTGCCATGAAGCATGAGTTAAAGTGTAGTCTCAGAAAAACAGTGTCATCTTACTCAAGATATGGAGGTGATGGGTGGAATACAAAAAGAAAAGTGTTTTGTAACAAATTTCAGAAAGTAGCAGAATTAAGATTGTTTACTCTGCGGTCTGGTCACTTGGAACAAGTCAGTCTTCCAATTTTTTTCAGTATTTTTCATCCAAATGAATTTTTCCTACTGCTGGGAAAGTGATCAGCAGTGCTCAGCCTGATGAGCAAATTCTTTAAAGATGTACAACCATCAGACTTGTGCCATTTGTAGTGCCTCTTCCAGAGGACTGCTAACCCTTGTTAAAATTTCACAGCACTTCTTGGTTCCCGTTGCCACAGTGGTAGGTCTGAGAAGGACATTACCAGAAAGAACTGGAAGGCTTTGAGCTAGGGAAATAGCTTCTGCATTGGATTCTACTACTTTTTTTTTTCCTTTTCTTTTTTTTTCTTCCCTGGCTTTGACTGTGCCACATGGTATGCTTGTTGTGCATGTTGTGTGATGGACCAGCAATCAGAGGGCACATTTCCACAGTGCTAGAATAGCTGCAAGACTAGTGTTTTGTTGGCACTTGGTGCTTAATCTGCAGTGTCAGTGGGTCAAATTTTTTTCACTAAGGCTTCTGTATGAGCAGCGCACAGCTCACTTGTTTCAGCTCAAGGATGGCATATCTTACACATTTAACAGTTTTGAAGGTGATTCTACAGACTCTGGGGTTATTATAGTGGCAATCAACTTCAATTCAGAGGTTAGTTGCAAGAACTGCAAAGATTTTTTTTAATCATGATTCCCTTGCATCCCAATCTTTACCTCCTTACAAAAATATTTCCCTGGATACCTGCAGGGAACTAACCTCCTCAGTTTGGTGTTGGCATATTCCAGTCTAGGATTTGCATGGGAGTTTTTAGGTGGTTTCATCACTAGCACTCTTTGGAGGTTGAGTTTTTCCTAATATACTCTTCTTTTTTTATGTTCTTCCAGTCTTTCATTACCAGGTCAAGATCCATTTCTTTGGAAAAACTAATACGACCAAGACAAACCAGCCATTCCTAATCTCTCTCTTTGGTGATCTAGATCAGAGTCAGAACATCGCGTTCACACTGTGAGTAGCTACAGAAAAAACTGCAATGTACTGTTGAATCTACCTAAATCTGTTAAAGCCCCAGCTGAAAAACTTGTTCTAGCTCCAGCTACAGAAATGTTGCAGGGTCCTGGAATCTACTTTTGTCCTTGATCAATGGGAAACATCCACTGCTGAAGCTAATGATCTAAGCTTTATAGGAGCTGTTCTTGATAAGAGATCTGAAATATGGAAGTGTGAAGTCTGACCTGTGGCTCAGCCTAATAAGAATTTTTCTGGTGTGGCAGGTTTCTTGTTTTCTTCTCTTTTCAGTATCTTTATGCCATGTTCCAGATGCGTTAAAGCTCCTTAAAAGCAGACTTCAACCTGGAATTAATTATCTGTTGGGTCTGAGGGCCTCAGTGCAGAAGCTGAGGGAGACATGGGAATTGCTTCCATAGCTCTGCAAATAATCAGAAGTCTGTGCTTACATCCTTGGAACGGGGCTGGAAAACACAAGTCTGTTTTCTGCTCTGAGAAACCTAAACTGTTCCTGGCTGGTGCTTGTCTGGCTTCTCTGAGAGCCACCAGCACTGTAACCTCTTGCCTGGCAATCTGTCCCAGGTTTTACCAGGCTCACGGCAGAAAGCTTTTCCTTGTGCCTTTACAAAAGCTTAAGGTATTTTTTTTTTCCTTATTTTTTGCATCAGAACTATGAAGACGGTTGCTTCCTTCTTTTCTAAAGTACCTGAAGGACTGGTCCTGTGTTTTCCCCTTAATTTTCTTTATCTGTCCAACAGTTTCCATATTTTTTTGTTTCTTTTTCCTTATTCCCTCCTCATAGGCCTGAAGTCTCCTCAAACAAGACCTCCTCCTTCCTGATTTACACAGAAGTGGACATTGGTGACCTGCTTATGCTGAAACTGCAGTGGGAGAAAGACACCTTCTTCAGCTGGTCAGACTGGTGGACTCCTTTTACATTTGACATCCAGAGAGTCAGAGTGAAGTCAGGAGAAACTCAGAAAAAGTAACTTGTTTTGATTGTTGTAAGCTGTATTAGTTGTAATTGACAGTATTTCCTGATTCCTGGTGTCTTGCAGAGTGGGACAAAACATGGAAAGCAGTTACAAATGGGTGCAGCACTGATAATCAGGGCTCCAGCGGCACCAAACCAGCATTTGGGTCAGCCAGGTTTAGTTGTTTGTTTCCACTGGGATCTGCACCCTTTAGTTTTACCCCCACGTAATTCATTTGCACACCACTGTCTCATGTGCCTGGTCTATGCGCCTCCAGTTAGTTATAATATGCAGGAGAGGATCTCTGTGAACCAGCATCTCTGACTGTATTTGCAGTTTCTCTCCTGCTTTCTCTTGCTGGACACTTTTACAGGTTTTCTTCCAAAGAGCATGCTTAGAAGGAGGTTTTTAGAAACTCTTCCAAATGTGCATTCGCACAAGAAATCATTGCTTTGTTGAAGCTGGCTTTTCTTAGGAGTTGGAGGTACTTGAATGGTGGGTGAAAACTGAAACACATGACTGTTGCAATATGTTCCTAATGCATGAGTGTTAAAACAGCAAAGTCAGAACAGAACGTCTTTGACCCGAATATTTTGAAATACTCGTAGTCACTAGACATGAGATCTGTTAGCAGAAAATGGGCTTGGAACAGAGTATGCATGTCATATGTACAGTATTGTGAATAATATGTTCCTCCTTTGAATAAACAAGGCAGTCACTTTATCGAAGAACAGTTATCAGAGCTGAACAAATATAGGGGTGGGGAAAGTACTGATAAATGGAAAAGTAACTGCTCAGGTTTGCTGGAACTGGCAACCTACTTTGTTTGCAAACATTTAAGGGAATAAGGTTTTCTTCCAAGATCATTCACCTGACAAAGTCACACAAGGACTGGTGTAAATAAAGATCCAAGAGACTTTCAGATAGAGCCTCTGCTCTCATAGTCAAAGGAAGATTTTATACAAAAGACCAGCGGAAGTTGTGACTGCAGTTTGAGGTCCGTGCATAATGCATTTACTAGTTTTTCTTGCACAGTGTTTCTTTTGCTACAGAATTCTCTTTAAAAAATACTTTTCTCACAAGCTTGTAAAGTAGTAGTGCCCCACATGATGAAGTATGAAGACTGCTTCCAGGCACCAGTCCTGTTCCTATGGTTAAAAAGAGATGTTTGACTCAGTCGTGTGATTGTCCAATATTTATTCCATAGGGTGGTGTTCTGCTCACAAGATGGCACCGCACATCTCAGTAAGGGAGAAGAGGCAGTAGTATTTGTGAAATGCATGGACCAGCCTGTCAACCGGAAGAAAGGAGGGTATGAGTGATCACTGTTGTTTTTGGGATGGGAGAAACTTGAGTGGTAGCAGGAGGATCTACAGAAAACTTCCCGATTTAGTTAACTTGTGCCCTAATCTTCTCTAGACTTCAGAACCATCACAACTCAGACTAACCTTAGGTTTGCTCGTGGCAGCTTTGGTAGCTTAAGAATCCCTAATTTGGTTCTCTGCTAATGATCTCCTCGTGTGGTTGTTAGCATGCCTGAAAAGCAAGTACAAGTCACTGCCTCTCGCGTTCACGTGGTGGCTGAGTACAAATGACTGTTAGAGAGGATTTATAGACAAGGCACTAACCCAAGAGAAAAGCATACCTCTATCTAAAGATGCCCTACATTTACCCTTCACTGAAAAACATCCAAACATCCATACTGAGTCAGTCCAGAGCCCTCCCTCCCTCGCTGGCCAGCAGCAAATTTGAAGGCTGGCACAGAAACTGAGGAGGCATACGCAGGTGCTCTCCCTGGCACGCTGCTTTCTGCTGGCGACCGCCGGGTGAGTGACTTCCTGAAATTTGCGTTTCTGATTTGGATCAGAGATTGAGTCTTTGTGTTCAGTAGCCCTTGGTACTCTTTAATTTTTTGATCAATAATTTTTCTGACCCAGAGTAAACTTTCAAATGTGGGGCCAGGTTTATTTGGACTTTATCCACTAAAGTTTGAGCTGGAGAAGTGGTTATATTTATTTTAGTGAAATTGCTGTGTATGAAAGGTCTCATGGGGACAATTCTAGACTGAGAGCTAGTTCTGCATAAACAGGCACGTGTGCTAACCTTCTCTCCAGGTCAATGACCTGGGGAGGCCTTGAGAACTGTGTGTGTATATTTGATGTGTAAAATCAAGCAGCAGCCAGGAAAAGCCCAAGCACATAATTTACTTTCCTGTTCAGTATTTTTTTTTAATCGTAAGTCTCAAAAATAAGACAAAATGGAACAATTATGTCTTCCTCTTCACCTTATCTGTCTTTTTTTTTTTTTTTTCCTCCCAACAGTGCCAAGAAACTCTCTAAAGAAAATTCTGCTCATGAATCTGCTTAAGTGACAAGAATGAAGATTTACCACGCTGGGGAGGAAGAGAGTCTGTTCATCCCTGTGAACTGGATGTTCAGAACCAAATATATAGAAATATTTATCCGCTGCTGGCTTTTTGCCTGCTGTTCCTAGCTATCTTAGGAGACTTCTTGTAAGGAATTCTCAGCATACAAAGTTACTAACCATAAAGATACATTATCCAAATAGTTAAAAGCAAAAAGAAACCCACAAAACAACTTGTCAAACTTGGTTGAGTCCTGGGAAGGAATAAGTAATTTTGCTTAATCATGGTGCCTTGTGACAAGGTTTCTTGACATTGAATCCTCTTTAGCAATTTTCTAGTATTTATTGAAAAGAGGTAAAGCCCTGTACCTGGCTTTTCCTTCTCTTTAGGAGTCTTCTGAAACTGGGCATGTTTTTTTTCTGGCTTGGCTAACTGGATGTTCAGACAGTTCAGTGGCTAGAATTCATTGTCTTCAAGTGTGTGTTTAGCGAATGAGTAGGTTTCTTGTGTGAAAAGAGACCTTTGCTGTATGTATTACTAAAAGGTGTCAGGGAGTAACTAAGGGGATGAATTTTCCTGTTTGTGGTTATGAATGTGTCTCACTGGGTGCAGATACCGGTGCTGCTTAGCAATGGGTATGGTCTGTTAAGCTATATACTTCTATGCAGCTCACCTTGGAATAAATAGCAGTCGTAGAAGACAGCAGTACCAGTGTCCTGTGCAGACATTCAATTTTGCATCTGTGCTTTCACTCCTTGAAAATGAAACCATCCAGCCTCCAACACTGTGAATAAGGAACTGCAAAGGAATTGAGCCACCAGAAACTGCAGGAAATTCATTTTATTTTTTTTTTAAACTTGTTTCCCACCACTTGCTCACATCCCATGCTAAAACTGTGACAATTTCTCTGCTCTTTGACACCAAATGTCAGTCATGCAGCTGAGTGGCTGCTACATGCAGTCTTCGGTGAAGTGAGTCCACTTGACCGGTGACCGGCATGCTCACTTATACTGGCAGTCACAATTCCCTATACTGGAATTGTGACTGCCAGTGACTCCCTTTGGTTTGTTGATTGTCTGTGATACAGTGCTAGATCCTAGGAGCTGCTTGATTTTTTTTTTTTGACATGAGGTGGAATTCAGCAAGGAGCAGGAGCTGCGACAGTTAAAAAGAGCCTGATTGTGTGATGCACAAGAATGAATGCTCTGAAAAACACTTGAATTAGCTGTGTTGCAAGTTGCCAAAAGTAGATATATTGAAAGCATTTTGCTTCCTCTTTAGGAACACATAATTGTTCTTGTGCTCTGAAAGGTTCAGTAGCCCTCTTTTAGCTTTACAGAGGATAAAACACTGGGGAGGCAGAAGGGCTTGAAGGTAGACACTTGGAGAAGTGTAATGTGAGTTATTGATACTGGTTTTTGTCGTCTTTTCCTGCATGTGCAAGACAGTGTGGAGGTCGTGATTTCTCTAATGTCATCCCATCTTGAAAGCAAAACCAACATGTATGTGTTTATGTGCACAGTTTGTTGGTTTTTTTTTTCCAGCTATGGCTGCTAGTATATTTGGGGATAAAAGTCTTAAACAGTGCAATATGTTTGGAATATTAATAACTCTGAAATTGCTGATATTTGATTTCCTAACCCTTAAACTACAGCAGAGATATGATGAGTCACTGAGGGTGGGGTTGAGTATTGAGCCACTGCATTTGAGACCTCTAAAAATAAATACAACAATTTATTCCCTATAGACTTCGTATTTTGTTGCAGTTTTCTCTTAAGAGTTAAGTTCTCTGGCAATAAAGTGTCTGAACAGGTGTGCACTTAATACAGGATCAAATACCAACACATGACAGAACTTGGATACAAAATAGTCAAGGTTCTTGTACATGAGGACACATGATTTAGCTTTGGATGTTATTTATTAGCTGTAAATAAGATATTTATGTGTGTAAAGGTAGTTTGTATATATTGCTAAAGTTACTGACAGTCTCTACATTAATACAGTTGTGTGGCATTAATCCTGTATATAGCTTTCAGAGATTTTTATCAACAAACCACTTACACTGCATTATTTCCTATGTGGTTAATGCATCATTTTAAAAATGAAGGCTCCTTAGTTTTGTATAGAATGGAAACCTATGGTTTTAATAAAGTTCTCAAACCTATGCCAAAGTCACTAGTTTCCTTTTAATGAAACAATCTGATGTATATCTTTTATGTGAAGGCCACTGCCTTTTACTTGGATTATGGGGTGAAAAGATGAGGTAAGACTTTTTTTTAAAGTGATATGTGATTATTTTTTTTCATTTGATTTTGGGAATTGCAAAAACGATATATCTAGGAATCACTGTGTGCCAGCAAATATTCCCATCACAAGAGAAGTAGCTGGTCACCTGCCGTTTGTGGTTTTCATTTCATACCCTTTTAAGAATAGCCCTTACTTTGAAAGGCTCATTTCCTCTTTTTTTTTTTTTCCAAATGCCAGCTCTTTGCTGTACCAAAATAGATATATTCTGACCCTGTGGAGGGGAGACAAGCACCCCAATCTCTTATCACCAATACTGCTTAAGGAAGTAATAGTGGGAAAAAAATCACTTTGACCCACACCTGAGCACAGCTGAGTTCGAGTGGCTGTCACCAGAACAGTTTGTTCTGTGTGATACCCAGCAAGGCTTAACCAATGCTCTTAGAAGGGGAGTGCCAGCATTAAGGAGCGTAGTAGCAACACATGTGTGGGGAACAATATTAGGAGTATTTAGAGCAGCTCTGAGTTTTCTTGAGTGACTCTGCTTCCAACACGCTTACTTGGTCAAAGAGACAGCTCTTTGACAGGAGCAGAGCTTTGCTCATGAAAGCAGAAGGCAGGTATGCAATGGAAAAGAGATGGGCACAAAGGCAAGGGGTCAATGGAAGGGGGAAGGGAAGTGGGGTAGGAAGTACTCTGGGGGAATGAATGGGAGAGGGCAGAGGGAGGAGGAACCCAATCTGCAGAGAGGGAATGCATGGAAATGCTGGCAGCAGGTGTTCCAAGGACTCCGTAACTTTTCCTGTTTCAGTGGCTGGGTTGGAGGACTGGAAGGACTCCCACAGTTTTACAAGACAAGGCCTGTGACCACATCTCCTAAATGCATCATGATATTACTGCTGTTTTAAAGCCACAGCAACCTCGCTACACGTATTAGTAGCTAAAGCAGAAAAATAGTTTTTGGTGCAGGGACAAGAACCCAGGTCTCTCCTGTGAGCCTTCAGAGCCATCCCTGGATCTGTTACTCTCGTATCTTGCTCTTCAATGCCCAGCCACATCACATCTTGTGGGAGATGTGAAGGTTGGAGGATGCCTAGGGCATAGTGACCATGAGATAATAGAATTCTCTATTCTAGGGGAAGTTAGGAGGGGGAACACTAAAACGGCCAAGCTGGACTTTGGGAGAGCTGACTTTGGGCTGTTTAGAAGTCTACTTAATAAAGTCCAATGGGAGACAGCTCTCAAGGGTAAGGGGGCGCAGGAGGGATGGTTACTACTCAAAAAGGAAATTCTGGAGGCACAGGAGCGAGCTGTACCTGTGTGCCAGAAATGGAGCTGCCGGAGTAGAAAACCAGCTTGGATGACAAAGGAGATTTGGGAACATCTCAAAAGAAAAAGGGATGTCTATAAGTCTTGGAAGAATGGGCAGGCATCCAGGAATCAATACAGGGAGGAAGTTAGGGCATGTAGGGAGATAATCAGGGGGGCAAAAGCCCAACTGGAACTTAGACTAGCCTGCTCTGTAAAGGACCACAAAAAGTCTTTCTATAAATACATTAATAACAAAAGGAGGGCTAAAGATCACCTCCAGCCCCTACTGGACACAGGGGGTACGTTAGTCACTAGAGATGAGGACAAGGCTGAGGTCCTTAATGCCTTCTTTGCCTCAGTCTTTAATAATAAGGTTAGTAGTTCCCAGGTGAGCTGGCCTTTGGTGTCTGAGAGCAGGGAGGGAGAGCAAATCGAAGCTCCTGTGATCCCAGAGGAACAGGTCAAGGAACTGCTCCTTCGGCTGGATGCCCACAAGTCTATGGGGCCTGATGGTATCCATCCGAGAGTCCTGAGAGAGCTGGCGGATGTCATTGCCAAACCCCTGTCCATTATCTTTGGGCAGTCTTGGCTCACTGGGGAAGTTCCGCTGGACTGGAGGCTGGCGGATGTTACCCCGGTTTACAAAAAAGGGCAGAAGGAGGATCCGGGGAACTACAGGCCTGTCAGTCTGACCTCAGTGACGGGCAAAGTCATGGAACAGGTTATCTTGAGTGCTATTAATGAGCACATACAGGTTAACCAAGTGATCAGGCCCAGTCAACATGGGTTTATGAAAGGCAGGTCTTGCCAATCAAACCTGATCACCTTCTATGACAGGGCGACCCGCCTGGTTGACGAGGGAAGGGCTGTGGATGTAGTTTTCCTTGACCTCAGTAAAGCCTTTGATACAGTTTCTCATAGTGTCCTGGTTGAGAAACTGGTAACTGCTGGCCTGGATAGGCACACCCTCCTTTGGGTTAAAAACTGGCTGGATGGCCGGGCCCAAAGAGTGGTGGTAAATGGGGCTAAATCCAGCTGGAGGCCAGTCACCAGTGTGGTTCCCCAGGGCTCAGTGCTGGGTCCAGTTCTGTTTAACATCTTTATCAATGATCTGGATGAGGGGATTGAATGTACCCTCAGTAAATTTGCGGACAACACCAAGCTGGGAGGCTGTGTCGATCTGCTTGAGGGTAGGGAGGCCCTTCAGAGGGATTTGAACAGACTGGATCGTTGGGCTGAGGCCAATGGCATGAGCTTTAATAAGGCCAAGTGCAGAGTCCTTCACTTGGGGTATACAAACCCCAAGCATCGCTATAGGCTCGGGGAGGAGCGGCTGGAGAGCTGCCTGGTGGAGAAGGACCTGGGGGTGTTGGTTGACTACCGGCTTGATATGAGCTAGCAGTGTGCCCAGGTGGCCAAGAAGGCCAATGGGATACTGGCGTGTATCAAGAATAGTGTGACCAGCAGGAACAGGGAAGTGATCCTGCCCCTGTACTTGGCACTGGTGAGGCCGCACCTGGAATATTGTGTCCAGTTTTGGGCCCCTCGCTTTAAGAGAGATATTGAGCTCCTGGAGCGAGTCCAAAGAAGGGCGACTAAACTGGTCAAGAGGCTGGAAAATAAAACTTACGAGGAGCGGCTGAGGGAGTTGGGGCTGTTTAGCCTGGAGAAGAGGAGGCTGAGGGGAGACCTGATTACAGCCTACAAATACTTGAGAAAAGATGGTGGGGAGGTGGGGGAAGGGCTCTTTACATTAGTGTTGGGTGATAGAACAAGAGGAAATGGGTATAAGCTTAGTCAGGGCAGATTCAGGTTGGATGTTAGGAAGTATTTCTTCTCTGAAAGGGTTGTCAGCCACTGGAATAGGCTGCCCAGGGAGGTGGTTGAGTCCCCATCCCTGGATGTGTTTAAGAACAGGGTGGATGATCTACTTAGCGATATGGTTTAACGGGGATTAGGGACGGTTGGACTCGATGATCTCTAAGGTCTTATCCAACCTAGAAATCTACGAATCTATGAATCAGGAAAGGTGATGATCCCTGCTCACCCTGTCAATTGTCTCCGGAGAAGGTGATGAGGGGGACATATTGTCCCACAGTTAACCAAGGGCTTGAACAGGCACAAAAAGCCATTCTTGGCTGAAAGAAAGCATGAAGAAAAGTATTTCAGCCAATGTACCTGCAAGGCAAGGAAGTCCTGACTCAGGTACCTAGTGCCTAGATTTTATTGACACATATATATTCCTACATATATTCCTGAGAAATTTTTGGGACCAGTAATGAATGTGCTGTCTGTAGGTGTCTCCATACTCAATTAGCATTTTGTAAGTCACTGATTTGATTCCCCTGCTGAGGCACCATATTCTTCATAGGTGCCTGAAATGCAGAACCTGGTTTCACTTCAGGGGGCACATGCTTTAAACATTAGATTGCAGGGGACAGAATAATAGCTTACCATCTGAAGTTGAAGATTAGTTCCTTTTTAAAAGCCGCAAAAGCACTCGGTTCAGTGGTGAGAAAACGATTCCTCTTTCCATGTCAGTAAAGTGGGTGGCTGATTTCCAGGAGCCTTGAAATCATGAAGGCCTGTATAAATCCCACACCTTTGTATATCAACACTTTTTTTCCTTCAAAAACTGATGACTAGCTATGGAAAATGTTTTTCTCTTTTCCAATATAGTTGCGTGTTGGCTTTCTTCCGTGTGTTGTGAATAAAATGTCAGAATCTTACTGCTTTGGATGAGCAAGACATTGCAAATGTGTTGTTTCTAAAGCTAGTCAAAACCAGATATTGAAAACAAATTTTCAATAAAAAAGAAGAATTAAAGTAGCTGTAGTATTTTCCTTTTCATTCACAGCTTTCAATGCAGGGCTGTCCATGTTCTGTCAATCTAAACATAGCAATATTAAAATCCTCAGGACCAAGGGGACCAATCCACTGCCACCAAGTCACCATTCAGGAAACAAATTTCCAGTTTCTCTTGCTGTCTCTTTCTAGAAAAGTCTTCTAGTCAAACATCTTTCGTAGCAGGTCTGGAAAGTCAGCAGTTTACACATAAACAAATAAAAGGATTAGCGTTCTCCAGTGGCTGAAGGAGAACAGGGAAATGAGAAGAGGAAGGGAAGGGAACCGTTTGGCAGAACATCCCACCTAGAGCCTGTCTTAACAATGCCTTTATATCCGTGTGTGGTGCTATCTCTGCTCAGCAACACTCAGGATGCTTCCCTAAATCATTTCAAGTTAGCTCAGCCAGAACAATGCATCCACATCAGAAACACAGATGCTAAACAGGACCCACTTTGGGTGTAGCAGGTGTCAGCACGTGGGTGCAGTGTATGTCCAGTGATGTAATCTCCCAGCCATTCGTGTCAGATAAACACTGTGTTCTTCATTGTAGGTCCTTCCCGTGGGAAGGAAGTCTTGCTTCCCGCCAATGACTCTGGAGTTTCTGTTACTGTTCATCACCACACCGTGTCAAACCACTCCACAGGCAGTGAGACAGCCTGGCTGGCCATGTGTCTTTCCTCAAAAGTGCCAGGAAGTGAGGACACATCTCGCGTTGCTCCACCTGCCAAAGGTTTTTTTACTCCCAGTTAGCTGTAAACCTGGAATCTTCTAAGTAGTGAACAAGGACACTCCCAAACAGAGAGGACTGCCTATGCCAGCTTCGTTTCTTTGTACATACAAGGACTCCACAGTAATTAGGAGCAGTAGGAACAGATTCTCATGCTAGAACAGGTTGAAAAGATGCTAAGAATAGCCATACTTTTTCAAAAGAAGCATTAAAAAAAGACTTCAAAAGATTTCCTTTCCAGGTCCTCAGGCTTTGGTGAAGCCCTTGCTCTCTTCTTGTGGCATGCTGCACTCAGGAGCTTTTGGGGTTTCCTCCGGCAACCTGGGAGGTTGCTGCTGCATGAGGCTCCCTTAACCCTTGGGGTTAAAAACCTCTCCTATGGCTGTCTCTGGACGTGAGCAGAGGGCTACCAGGCTTGTGCTCCTGGTAAAAGTCAGCTCTGTTCTCATAGTATGAGGCCTAATCCAAAGCTCACTGAGGTTGGGAAAAGTCTTTTTGTTGACAATGTGGGCTCTTGAGTGCTTTCCTAGCACCTGGTGTGATACCTCAGTTTTAAAATGAAAGCACAGCTCAAGCTTTCTTGCTTTTGCTCCTCTTACGCATCGTTACCAAGCTAAGTGCATACAACATCAGGTCATGATCTGCTCAGGCACTTGGTTAAATACCAGCTCTGTAGATGACTTTCATAGAATCATAGAATCATAGAATGGCTAGGGTTGGAAGGGACCTCAAAGATCATCTAGTTCCAAGCCCCCTGCCATGGACAGGGACACCCTCCACTACACCGGGTTGCCCAAAGCCTCATCCAACCTGGACTTGAACACTTCAAGGGATGGGGCATCTACAACTTCTCTGGGCAACCTGTTCCAGTACCTCACCACCCTCTGAGTGAAAAATTTCTTCCTTATATCTAATCTAAATCTGCCCTCTTTCAATTTAAATCCATTGCCCTTGTCCTATCACTACATGCCCTTGTAAGAAGTCCCTTGTAAAAAGATTTTTCACAAACTTTCCCAGCATCTCTTGGCCAGTATAGACTTGCCTATCTACAGGATACCAGAACAAACAGCATAATTACAGTGATGTAAATAGCACCCAACTACAAGTAAAAAAAAAAAAAAAAAGAGAAAGTCATGATACATAATACCTCATTTAACATCAAGGGGCTCCTGTGGCAGGCCACGAGACTATGGCAATCCCAAGCAAACCCCACTCTTTGCCTTGGCCTTTTTGCTGGCAGGCCAGATGTTCCCATGGGCAATGGAAGCCATCTCAGGGATGCTCTCACGTAACTCCAGCTCACTGCTCTGTGTGGCATGCTACACCCACGTCTCAGGTCATTTTTGAGCATTATGTTACATGTCAGCATCAATTTTGAGAGAAATCAAAACAAACAAACAAACAAATAACAAAAAAGCAAAAGGAAAGAGCAGAAATGTCTAAGGACAAGCAAGAGAGAAGAGGGGGTCTTTGATGTTGCAGCGGGTTGTACAGTAGTGTACTGTAAAGCAGTGAGATCAGCCATACCTAGACTAGAAAAGTAAAGCTACTAAGCATTCTCTTGATTTTACGTACACATTCTCCTGCAATCAAGAAAATGGAAGTGTGCACCTGAGGCTACGTATACACTTAAGTGCTTTACACTGTGTTGATATCTATATCTTCAAAATTTGTAGTCCATAACAACCCAATCCTAAAGAAAAGTGTATAAAGATCATTATAGAAAGATCACCCAGATTACAGGATGAAGAGCAAGATATAAATAAAGGTTAAAAAGTAGAAGCACATAGTCAGCTGGTTAGTTACTAAGGAAGAAGAATAAATTAAAAGGAAGAGAAAAAGCAAGGAAGAAGAGCTATGCCTTAGCAAATTATTCCACCCAGAACATCCACCCACATATTCTTGAATGTAATCGAGCTATTATTTATATATGACTGATTTTTCCCCCTTTTTACTGTATTTATAACCCAGACACAAAATTAAGCCAAATTTTCTTGTTTATCTTGGCAAAATTTTGCCCTTTGCTACAAGGTTTTTCAGCACAAGGTTAAAAGTAGATCTTAATCTCTCTGGTTTTATTTCCCAGGCCCTAAGACAGGAGGCCCAGAATAGGCTCAATGCAACACAAAGACTCCTTCCAATGTCAGTCTTCTCTTAATGTCCTGAGCACAGAGCAGCAAGGGAGCAAGCAAATGCCTACACAATGGCTGATTCAAGAAAAGGAAGATGCTTGCTTTTTTTTCTATTTTCCCTTTTCTTTTTTATTTATAGAGCTGCGTTCATGACCTTGCTGTAGTTCTTTGTTTTTCTTTAAACATCAGTGAATTTAAAGGCCCTGGGGAGAAATCAGGGAAATGCTGAGGAACATTCTTTTAACAGTAACTTTACTCCCTTACTTACAGCATGTAGATTTAAATTTGGAGCATAAAAACAATGGCATTTAGGTGGCTGGATGTTTTTTAATGGAAGGCTTAAGAACCCAATCACATTCAAAATTTGGTGTCCTTTTTCTCCCTCTGCATTTGAAAACATCATTTTGAATTTGCATGGGAGGTGTCAGAAGAGGGCAAGAGAGCAAACATTCCATACAAGCTTTATGTGGGGCTTTTTGTCAGTGCTCAAGCAGCCCTCTCTGAGACATTTCAGTTACTCAGTGGTACCTCTTCTCAGTGACTGGTCCCTGACGATTGCTTTGTTTGTTTTCAGTCATTCTCTGACAGGATCCCCATGATGGCACCTTGTTAGCTGTCAGAGCAATAGTCCCATCGCCTTCAAGACCTCCTTGGGCATCTTAGCGGTAGTGATAACTGCGGTTACATGGGAGGATTTTCTTCCAGACAAAGTGTAACCAAGTTGGCCAAGAGCTCTGCAAAGTACCTTTTAAATAATCAGCAAGGAGAACTTGCGTTTCCTTACCAAGCTTAGACCAGATGCTTGGACATCTTTGTGTAGGTATGACTAAGCCTCTATGACCTTCTCCCCAAACTTATACTAGCTTGCTGCTGAATCCTGTTTTCCATTTCTCCTTTCGTTTCTCTTTTGACCAAGTTTGCAGAATTCAGCATCCTTCCCCCTACCAACACCCCTGTGCTCTCTGTCCCATGGCCTCATAGGAGCCTGGTGAATTTGTGTGTGACTCATTGCAAGACTATCCTCCCTCCAGCCAGCTGGGAGATAAGCCTGCATCAGCTACTTCTCTAAAGACTCTGCAACATTTTTTTGAATTTCCTATTAGGTTCCCTTTAACCCCAGCTTTTAGTCTGAAAGTCACCACAGATGGGGAGAGAAAGGCACTATTTTGAGATAACAAGATAGGTATTTCTAAGTCCTCCATGAGTTGATCACCTAACATATCAGAATAAGAGGATCTATCTTCTGTCAGTTATACTGTATGCTCATTTAAAGAAATAGTAGTTGTCTCTTATCTGGACTCTGCAACTTGATGGCATCTTGAGGACTCCGGATCCATATCCTGTAGGGACTATCCTCTGCACTCTGTGTCCTGGTTTTTGTGGTATTAATTGCTGATGTACATACAGTGTTGTTAAGCAGGAACACCTTTCTTCCTACAAGATCTAGTATGTGTGTTGCTGGGAGGATTAACTTTTGCATGCTTGCCTAATGTTAGTCAAAGAAAACCCCGAATGTATGTTTTAATGTTTTATATAGTTGAGTCCTATATGTAATATTTCTAGAGATAAGAAAAAGAATATTAAATCATAGAATCATAGAATCATAGAATCGTTAGGGCTGGAAGGGACCTTCAAAGGTCATCTAGTCCAACCCCCCTGCAAGGAACAGGGATATCTCCAACTAGATCAGGTTGCTCAGGGCCTCATCCAACCGGGCCTTGAACGTCTCCAGGGATGGAGCATCCACCACCTCTCTGGGTAACCTGTTCCAGTGTTCTACAACTCTCATAGTAAAAATGAAGAGAAAATCTTCATTTTCAAAAATCTTTCAAAATCTTCATAAATCCTCGAAGAGAAACACTTTCATCATTGAATTAAGTAGCACACTCTATATTGGACTGAAGGAAATGCTGCCTATGGAGTAAACATTGCATTAAGTCCAAGTGTCTCCTACCACTGTGCCAGACTAGACTTTCTTACATTATGTAAACTGATGATGAGTGGAAATAAATTCAGCCATTTGTAGAAGAGATGCCTGAATATTTGAAACAGGGATTTGATAAATCCCCATAACAATATTAAAGAAGAAGATTAATTGTTTGCTCCTTGCAAGTCAAGCTTGGTCAGTGGTGCATTTGAGCCTAATAAAACTCCAGTAATTATTTTCCTAAACTTTTTTCCTATGACACAAGTCCTTTCTATATTGATACATTTCGACTTTGAAAGAATCAGTACCATCAAGTAGTGAAGGACCATCACATTAAAGCAGAGACAGGTAGATCCCTTACTCCTATCTCTTGATAAATTTTTGTCGTGAGCAAGTGAAACATCTTAACCTGTGTGAACACTTAAATCACTGTTGTAGAACTCAAGATGGGGGTTTCAAGTGCTGCTACTTCAGGGGAAGCACCGCACAGCTCTCTACCTTAAAGAAAGCCATCTGCCATGTGACAGGAGCTATGCCAGAAAACAGAAAATGGAGGCAAAGCTTAGAATAGTCTGGATCCAGGACCAAGAGTAAACCACATCTTTTGGTTAAGGTTTGACACAGGAGAACACATCACAAGGCAGCTTCTGTCAACAACGTTTCTGTTGCCTTTATCAAAGCACTTTCACTGATTTGGTAACTTTGATTCTGTGTCATCTTCTCCTGTAACAGAAAACCTGTTAGTATTGCTGTCACCCTGCACAGGCATGTGAAGTGCTGTAAAGAAGGGCAGCCAGGCACACCGCTCTTTAGTACAACCAAGCTGACAAGAAACATGGCTGTGTTGCTCCTACCTCTGCTGAATTAACAAGGGACTACAAAGCTGAGAGTAACTTTTCCAGAAAGAAAGGTCCAGTGTGACACTGAGCAGCTGGAGGCAGCAAGGGTTGACGCAGAGGAGAACACGTTGGTCAATAATCAGGCTTCACCCATTGCTGTGTGAAAGAGCAATGTAATGTGAGAAAGATCTTTGCTCTTTAGCAATGCTGAGACCAATTCACAAACGAGGGGAAGCACAAGTGAGTGAATACCGTATCGTTTGCTTGCAGTATTTATCAGCACCTTTCACATTTGTTAAAGTTAAAAACTAGTGAGGGGAAGAGAGACAGAGGGGGGGGGGGAAAAGCTTTCCTAGTAACTCAGTACTCTGAAGACTGAATGCTGAAGATAAGCTAGTCACTGCTGTGCAGTGATGGGATACGGTGCATGTCCACCCTCCCAGTCCCATGAAGTCATGACAGTTAGCTAGCTGTGTCCTTCTTATTCAGTCACAGCACAGCTAGGTCTGAGCTCCTCAAATTCTTACTGCATCTCTTACCAGACTTCTTGTCTTGAATTGTTACTGACTCCAGATCTTCCCCTTCTCCCCCAGGCAGCATGTGAACAATCCATTTTCCTTAAAGGTGTAGAGACATAAAAGCAAACTCAAGAATCTCATCCTTTCCTCCCTTTTATGTTGAAAAATTACAATGGACAGGCAGTGTTTTTAGGTTCAGAGGTTTTTCTTCTTTGACAGAAAAGTACCTCAGAATAAAGCTGGAGGTGAAAACAGCCTTTAACAGCTCTACCAATTATGCTCCCAGGGATATGCACACAAGGGCAGACTTGCAGGAGGGCCAGTGGTCTGGCATCATACCCTCCTCATGGATGTTTGAGGTCTTGCTGATATGAGAAGAATGAATTGCCAGTCTTTTTTGCTAGACTTGTCCATCACATCTCTGATTCATGTACTACCATATACTACACAGTGCGTACATAGATAAACACATGTTTTTTAATTTCCTGCCAGCCCTGGACAAAGAAGACTTCTAGCAGCCATGCACAAGCTCTTCATGTTATATGGAGAAGCTAGTGGGTTGCTTCAGCTGTTCTGGGAGATCTGCTGTGCTCTCTTGGTAAATGACAGAACCAGGTGGAGAGGTTTAGGAGCCTTCACTTCTTCTGGAGAGACAGACCACGTTGAAAATGGCTTTTACACATTATCAGTTCCTGGGAGACTTGTTTTTCTCCCTCAGAGGCCCCATGGTGAGGAGATAAGTCAGTGAGAGGAGACGGCTCAGTTAGAAGGGGGGGAATCTTGAAGGACCTGGAGCTGTCTGAGGGCTGTAAGGGGAGCTAAAGTTCCAGTTGCTCTTTTTAACAATGCTAGCGATGAGCTAGACCCCAACACTGTCTATGAAAACCACAGCCTATGCAGATGTGCCCTTTGCCTTCTGGTGTGGGTAGGTATGGAGCAAGTAGCACCAGCAGTCAGAGAGGGGAACTGCTTGCTTTGGAAGAGGAAGCAATCTGAAAACAATGTAGACTAGGAAGAAATGGCACACAAATGGCACGAGTGGGCAGTGAGATGTTAACTCACCGCATCCCTGTCACGTTACCCACCTTCCCAAATACGTTTTGTCCTCTGCCCCTAGCCTACAGATGAATGCTCAGGGGCACAGTTCTTTGCAGTGCCTTCTTGACCTCTCTCTCCTTGGTGATCACAATCTGACCCTCCAATATCTTCAGGCTGGCTGTTCCCTTTCTGCAGAGGCTTTTCCAGAATGAGGCACATGGCAGAAACCAGAGAGGAGTAAAGAGGATAATACACAAAAATATGTTGAAGAGCCTGTGCCAGTTACTTCCACCACGGAAATGAAACCTTCTTTTGCTTCCAAGGGAAAGCAAGGCTTGAACTCTTTGAGACCAGCTGCCTCCAGTACCAGCCCTCTCTAAAATCACTACATATACATATGTATGTATATATTTATACATGGATTATGTGCATATTTGCATACTGACTCCTCTGAGCTCCTTTCTCTGCTTAGCTTTTCACTTGGATAGCTGCTGCCTGACAGCCACTGTAAAGCAGCCCACCATGAGACTAACATGAGAAGGGAATTAAAACAATGCTGCTGCTTCAGTGGAGAAAGGTTACTTTTGGACAAAATTCCTGCTGAAGTGGCAGGATGGCTATTTGCATTGTGACTGCTGCTTGTGCAGGGGTGAACACAAGGTTTGGTGCCAAGGGAAGATGCTAGGATGTTTCAAGCACTTGGCTTTAGAAGTGACATGTCTGAAGGGACTGCTTTGGCTCTGGACACAGGCAGTCTGAAGAACTATCTTAGATGGAGCTTAGAGACTGTTTGTTTGTTTGTTGTTTTATTTTCCCCAAGACACTGCTGGTGAGCATCTTTTTGAACTGGTATATTATTTCTTATCCCCACACCCGCACCTCCCACCCCCCACTTTGTTATCTCAGCACTTGTGGGCCTACACCTTCCTACACCTTTCCTATCCAACAACCATTAATGAGTTTTATTCTCATTAGAGTCTATTTAAGAAATGCAGAACCCAGATAGTGGAGCAGATTAAATGACTCACCTACAGAGACCATGGACGGTTCAGCAATTGAAAGCAGATCTCCCAGTGCTCATAAAAATGCTTTCATCAGCCTCTTCCCTGTCACATACTTTGAATGTAATTAAGAGTAGAAAAGAATTTTCCAGCCACCTCAGATCCAAGTGTGTTAAAAATCAGGATCACTGTAAGAAAGCACAATGGCACAAAACAATTCAAGATCCTTATTTGACCAACCCTCCTTTCCCATTTCTGATCCCTGATCGCTCCATTTCAGGGGGTGGTCAGTGTGGTACTCCTTGGATCTGAAAGGCTGAAGCCTGCTATGCTGGGGAGTGTGGCAGAGCATTTCTATAGTATTTTGAGGTAATTTGCACCTGAAAATTTGGCATAGCCCCAGGGTAGGTGCTTTAGCATTCTCACTTTTAGACAGTTTGTCTTCTTCCCCTTTCTTGCTGCTCCTTGCCCTATTGTTGCAGGCCAATAACCCTGCAGTGAGACCTTGGGCCTCAAGACTAAGTGGCCACAGGCATTCTTCAGGACAGCATGAATCTCATTTTCCCCAGACTGCCACAGCAGCCGTATGAGGGAGAGAAGGAGCTCAACAGGTGCTTTATAGATGCCTTTGCACAGACTGGCTTTCCCAGCCACGCTGCTGCTATGTGAGGTACTATTCTTGTCTGGAAAACCTTCCAGCCATTCTCAAGAAAAGAGGATTTATTATTCTCATTCTACTTGATATCTGACAATACACAAAATCTGTGCTATGTGGTCAATGAACCTAGTAGGTTTGCCCAAGCAGCAGCCTGGGGTGTACCCTGATGTGCTGAGGAGACTTCTGGAAACTTTCTCTCCTCATACCTCCAGTCTAGATGGTGACAGTAATGTATCTGACACACCTAAAATCTCAAAACAAAATAAGGGATGTATTTCACAGAACATGTAGCTTAAAGGTGGGATACCTTGACACAAAGTATTTTGGATGCCAAGAGATTATGTGGTGCAGAAGTAATCAGACAAGTTCACGGAAGAAAAGTCCATCTAGGGCTGTCATGCGCAGCAATACTGCATGTAGTAGTGGAAACCCCTGTGCATCAGATGACTGGAGCCTGGGAAAGCATCTTGGAGAAACTTGGCCACATTTGCTCTGTTCTGCAGGTACTTGCTGGCAGCCACTGTTAAAGAAGTTCCCAGTTTCCCAGCTGGAAAAACTGTAACCTTGTCCAGCCGTTCTCATATATTCTAGCTCATAGTCCTATTTATTGGTTATTCACCTTCAAATTAGAGCAATTCTAGTACACTTAAATAAGGTTCATTCTTAGGGTTCCCTTAAAGAGTCGATTAAAAACGATTGTAAACTTGTAAGGTTCTCTCTGCTCATTGGACTTAGAAAAGGGCTGGAGGTGGCCTCTTTTCTTTTTTATTTTCTTTGTCTGTGGAAAACCCCAAAATGTGAAACTTCCCAGATGGTAGATACACAAATAATATCATAGAATCATAGAATGGTTAGGATTGGAAGGGACCTTAAAGATCACCTAGTTCCAACCCCCCTGCCATGGGCAGGGACACCCTCCGCTACACCAGGTTGCCCAAAGCCTCATCCAACCTGGCCTTGAACACTTCAAGGGATGGGGCATCCGCAACTTTTCTGGGCAACCTGTTCCACTGCCTCACCACTCTCAGAGTGAAAAATTTCTTTCTTATATCTAACCTAAATCTGCCCTCTTTCAGTTTAAATCCATTGCCCCTTGTCCTATCACTACATGTCCTTGTAAAAAGTCCCTCTCCAGCTTTCCTGTAGGCCCCTTTAGGTACTGGAAAGCTGCTATAAGGTCACCCCGGAGCCTTCTCTTCTCCAGGAAGAGAAAATCAATATCTTTGATTTTGTATTGTAACAATTTTTTGCCTTAACAGGAATTCAAAATATTCAGTAGCAACAGTGAGGATTTCAATTTATAAAGTGAAGGACTCTGGATAAACTGAGAAGTCTATCACAGAAGTAAAATTTTTGTATCTAGCTGTACACCAACTATATGCATGTGCACAGTGAGTTAAATGATACCAACTATTGGTAAAGTGTTTATTCTGAAGCCCAAGGTATGCAGTCCTTGAATGTTCATTTGTTAATATGCTGAATGAGTTAGACTTCAAGCTAAGGCTTTGCAGTGGGTCTTGGCTGGTTTTCTCTATTTTTGTCTGACACTGCGGCTCAGGGTACCTAAACCCCCTGTAAGACCCATTCCATCTTGCAGTGTAGACATGGCCTGAGTGTCTCACTGGGTAAACGAGCATTACAAGGATCTGAGATCCCAGGACAGTGAGGTGACAGACAGAGGTTAATTAACAGTTTAGGAATGCCCTCACACTCGGTGTGTTTTGGTTTAATGGTTTCTCATCTCATGAGCAAACATTTCTCATTTTGAGGGAAGATTTCTCCTGAGGCAAAGGTAACTTATTTCTGGAAGCCTGAAATCATTATGTTCCAAAAGCTGTACATATAGACTTCTCCCCAGTGCCAAGTAACAGATGCTATCGTGGGAAAGGTGTCCTCTTCCCCTCTAGTCCCAGCAGGCAGAGGTGCCGTGCCCTGTGAAGGCGTAGGAAAAGTAATGGACAATATTTAGGTACAGTAGCCCAGTAGCAGGCCACATGATAACCTGAGATTCATGAGTCAGCACTTTCCTGTTTCCTTTTGTTTCCACAGATTATTCTGTGTTTCCTCCCCTGTGCTAGAGAAGGAGGATGTTCTAGTGAGGGATGTGGTGTGGTGTCAGAGGAATAGAAGTTCTGAGAACATCAATTTCCCTCACTCTGTGAGTTATGCTGTGGGGTTGCCGACAAAGCAGAGTGATGAGTCTTTCCACCCTTTGTTTCTCTCCTGAGTAGGCAATGAGCACAGCCACGTTTTTATGATTGGCAGCCCTCGTTAAAGGACTATGAAGACAGGTGTGCTATGAACTTGAGAAGAGCTCATCAGTGCAAGCACACGCAGTACTGGGAAGATTGCACCAAACCAGAAGTGGCATATATGACTGCTGCATACGCTGCTGCAAAACGTGTACTTCACCATACCACTTGCTTCTGCAAGGCTTTCCAGAGAAATTGCTATTGCAAAAAAGCAGAGCCAGCTGCCCTCTGACATAGAAAAGTGAGTGCAGGCTACCACCTGTTTCTCAGTGCATGTATTCAACTGCTCAGCTGGCTCAGTCCCTATTTCACTTGTAGGCTAAATCCCTCTCCTTGATCATGTTGCATGCATGTGGTGCACCTCCTGGAGTTCCCTCTGAAAAGGTGGCTGTTGTGAGCACAGTTTGGTCTAAGCCAGCTGACTGAACTGAGTTGTACTGTACAGCACATACATGAAAGTCCTTCTGCTTTGTCTAAACAGAACTTGCATGCTTATCTTTCTTGCCCCCCTCAAGACACACATCGTTCAGCGCACATACCTAGCAGCATGGCATTGTCATGATGATTTGCAAAAACGGTCTTCTTGCTAGAGAAGAGGAATGACTGCCCCGGAACAAATATAGTTAAAACAACAAAGCAATTCCTTGTTAAGTCTTGGGATTCAAGGCCAGGTTAGATGAGGCTTTGGGCAACCTGGTGTAGTAGAGGATTTCTCTGCCCATGGCAGGGAGGTTGGAACTAGATGATCTTTAAGGTCCCTTCCAACCCTAACCATTCTATGATTCTATGATTCTATGATACGGGTCCCAATATGAAGTGTGGATGAAACAATTCCACATGAAAAAGTACTGAGTCTACATCAGTTAGGGACTGGGT
Organism: Tauraco erythrolophus; assembly: GCF_009769465.1. Lineage (NCBI taxonomy): Eukaryota > Metazoa > Chordata > Aves > Musophagiformes > Musophagidae > Tauraco > Tauraco erythrolophus. Next base: position 62,332,825 of record NC_141496.1, read on the forward strand.
TTAGGTTCACGTCCTATCCTCTTTTGTAAAGGCTGTATGAACAGATCCAGTTTAAGGAAGAAAAAGGGAAGTAGTCAAAGGAGCTTCTTTCCCTGGACTTGTAAGTTTCTAATACACCTCTGCTCTGTTAATGCATTCTTGCTCCTATGAGAACAGCATACTCCTCTGGCAGGTATCTGTTGTGACTTCTCTCAGAGCAACAGAGCAGAGCAAGAAAGTGGTGGGTTCAGCACTAAGAGAGAACTAAGCACTCTATGGTACATACACAAATTCTTCAGGGGATCCATATAGCAGAAACAAATGAGACAGAAACGGGGAACCAGGAGGTGGAAGAATTGAGCTTTTAGGCATGGTATGAATGCCACTTAACATAGCCCATACCCACTCGGTCACTCACTCTATCCAGTGGGGGAGTTTGTGGAATCAGCTCAGTTCCTGTGATTGCTTTTGTTGTTACAATTGAATCTATCATATACCTGGGCCCCTCGGCAGTCCTAACACGAGGCAGTCCTTACAGACAGCTGCCTACAAACAAGAAACGTGGGTGATTTCTCTTCGATCTGTCATATTTTTCTTGTCTGGTGACTATTTGTTTTGATGGCTTTCCCTCATAGATCATAGATGGTAAATCAGAAATCCTTGCCTATAGCAAATCTTTAGTCATCTAGAAAACCCGAAAAGAACAAAAAGCTGTTGTTTTATTATTACTTTTCTTTCTGATTTCGGCACACACAGGCCTCTGCACCACCTGGCCTATCCAGCTGAGTGGGAGGACTTCAGACTGCTCATAACTGAAGTTATGAGGAACATGCTTCATTTCTTGGAGGATTTTGGAAGCAGTTCACACCAGAGGGCCAAGTTGGTGGACTGGAGAATTCTGCAACATACAGACAAGGTATGCAATGCCAATAGACTTAGCTATCCACTTTTCTCCATCTTCTTTATTACAATTTCCAGCTTGCTCCTGTTGAGGATGCTGACTCAGACTGAAGTTCTGCTATATCCATGGCTGTCCCTTTTCCCAGTAGTAAGCTATTCAAAGGCTTACATCTGCACTCTGTCACAGCTTGTTCCCTATAAAGACGTCTGTGGCGTGTAGGTAGGCTGGCACTGCACCAAAGCAACACGAACGGAAGCAGTGATTTATTACTCTTCCATATAAGGGTAATTGGAGAAGCTGGCAGATTGACGCTGGTCTTCAGGAAAGGCACAGAATCTGGAGAGGGGAGTGGGAGGGACCCTGCCCTGTTACCCAGTCATTCTTCTGAGGTCCTGTGACAGCGCTGCACTCATCCGCCATGACCAGCTCGATCCAAAACAGAGACCCCGTGATATCCACAAAAGCTGCACTCCCCATTCCTCCGAATGCAGAAGTTGTCCCTCCCACGGAGAAGTCCTCTTTTCTCCGTTTGCCACCCATGGACCTTGAAACCTACTCAGGTCTGAAAGTGACACCAGTGCGTTAGGCGATGGCTTCCAACCACAGGTGGGCCTATGGGAACTAGTGGAGGATCCTCAGGGAAAAGAGGCTTCAGTCTTTGCTGCTGACGAGGCAGCTTTGTAGAGGGATGGTGTGGGTTAGAAGTGTTTTTACAGTACTGTTGCTGTTCTCCACACTTCTCCCCAACCCTCCTCCCTGCCCTCAGGCAATCTCTTGCATTATACCCCCAGGACAACATTTTCGGTTGTCTAATGCTAATACACAAGCAGGAGAATTCAAGCTTCACCCACCAGCTTGGAGACCTGATGCAACATACATTGCAGCAGGAGTGGAGAAGATCTAAATCCAGCTCTCTGGGTGATATTTACCATTGCATCCTGCATGTTTCTTAGGGATGGAAATGCCAGGCTAGGCTCAGCAAGGAGCTCTGGAAAAACTGGAATTCATTGTCACCTGAAGACAACTACTGCTGGTTACCAGCAAGTGGGATTCTGCCAGGTTTCATGCTGGCAAAAGAGGTTGTACCTCTTCCCTCGTCTTGGTCAGCTTGCAGCATTTACAGAGACTTAAAACACAGTAAGAGTTCCCTCTAGAGGAACGAAGCAATAATGTACACATCTTTCCATGCTTTGCTAGAGCCAGGGCTCCATTTTCTTTACAGGTATAGGCTGACAGTAGGATAAACCCACTTATGAATTGTACTGCCCATGCACAAGCAGTAAAAACAAAACAGTGTCAGCTACACAGCAAAAAGCCAGCAGGGCCTTCCAAAGGCAATCAAGAGCAAAAGAGAAGGAAATGGGATGTCTAGCTTAATCTAAACACAGTTTAACACAATGCTGCCACTAGAAAGGAAAAAATCAGTTATTATTGCAAAAACTGTGAGAATCCCTCACAGTGATCATGACCCCATTGTGCTACACGTGGTGTATCCCTCTCCTGCAGGGCTCAGCAGCTAAACAGGAGAGAGAAAAGGAAATCAAGGTACAGCAAAGGGATCAATCTGTGGTCAAGGTCACACAGAAGGGCACTTGGGTGAACAGAACTTATTTGTAAGGAGTCATTTTGTCTCCGAGTCTTGTTACTCACTATTTTTTTGTTAATATTGCTCTGGATGAACTCAGGTTTATAAATGCTTTTATTCTGTATTCTCTGAATATTGCAAGATCTTTTATTTTTTAGAAAGTATGCAGCATTATGGAAGGCTTCATGACTGTATAAATAAGATTTAACTTTCTTTGCTCCTTTTACTTGGGACTCTGATCACTGTAGGAACACTGTGAAGACACACAGCCTAATGTACCAGCTGTGAAGAATTAACATTTTTTGTCTTAGCAATAACTGTCCAGAAATCTCAACGGGAAAAGCCATGGGATTAAGTTGTCTAATTTCCAAACCAAACACATACGAAGGCAGAAGCACTTGCACTGGGAGAGAAGATAGCAAGTGCCTAGCAGGGAAGAGGTACTCTCAAAAGGATTTTGCATTACAGCAGACTTACACAGAACTCTATAGGCTGGGCTCTTCAAAGGAGACCAGAGGAGGTAGGCATGCAGCTCTCACAGTCAGCAGAAACTTCCAGTTGCAATAAAAACATGGAAAAAAAAACATCTTTGGCCTTTTCCATAGATGGGTTTAAGCATAATGCCACCTTGCATTCCCTTGATGTTTTTCATCCCAAGGGAATGAGATTCCTTCAAAAACGTGTGTGAGGAGGTCCTGATGTCATTTTACACGTGAGGACACCGAGACAAACAAAGCAAATGCCTGCACTAGTAAAGGCAAACAGATCTCTGTGTCCAGGCTAAATCCCATGGAAGAGTAGCACAGAAACACCCACAGTTAGATTGTGGGCAAACTCTGGCTCAGATGCAACCTAAGTACATAAACCTACTCGGGGTAAAGGTCCAAAGTCAAAGAATTTAACTGCAGCAGGATACAGACCACGTTCTGCTTATTTGTAATACATGCCGAGAAATGGTGAAGAAGTGAAACTTTACAAGAAAAATGATAAATTTTTTGGGGTGTATTTTATAATGCTGAATTATAGCAGATCTGTCAGATGTGCATATACGTGCACATAAACTAACTTCCACCCATATTTTTTATCTATGCAATGATTCATGGAGGAAAGTGGCCTGAGGAAGTTAAAGACACTACTGAACACAAGATGCAGAGGTTTGCATGATTCAAGTGATCTTTCCCAGTATTTGTGAAAGAACGTTTAGATACTACTCCAAGGCAAGTAAAACCATAATAAATAGGAAAGCCACAACAGTTCATCCGCATGATAGCTGCTTTGTTAAACACAAAGGCCTCAAAAGGTCAGTGTAGACTTGATGTCTTTTCTTTGTTGTGGCTTTGAGAGTTAACTTGTGACAAATAATCTGGAAGTTAAGACAAGATGTTAGAGTAGTGCTGGATCCTGCCCCATCTAGACTGGTGTTGTGACACAGTTTCATGAAACAATTCACCACAAGAAATTGGAATATGAGGCAAGTGATAAAAAGAGGGTTCAGAAAGCAGCCTTATGTTTCAGGACACTTAGCATCAGTTTCCCAGACTGTCTCTATGACCCTGGATAAATATGTTGAATAGTCTGTGCCTTCACATCTTCAGCTATGAGATAAGGTTTTCAATACTCATCCCACTGGGCTGCTTTGTGTGCCTCTCAGATACAAAGTTGAGACCATGTAAATTCAAAGTGCAGGAAAAAACCCAGAAATTATTAACTTTATGAAAAGTGCATTATAAATGATCACATTGAGCAGGCTCCTACAGTTAATGTAGTTCCATGCAGTGGCATAAGTTTGTTTATATTACTCAAGAAACAGGATTGTCATGATTTTTACCTGCTGCTCCATACAATACTGTTACTCCTGTATAAGATGTTTGGAACCTGATGTCATGGTCTGAGTCAGGACAAACTAAGTTCACATGTTAATTACTGCACCATAACTGGATCCATGAGAAGGAGTTTGGGTGTTTATTGCCTCTGTGAAACAATAAATAATAATGCAAAGAACACTACAAAGTCAGATAAAAGCAGTGGTCTCTACTTCACTTTTCCACTTTCACTTTTCTACTTCATTTTTTCCATGGCCAGCAGGTCGAGGGAGGTGATTCTGCTCCTCTACTCTGCTCTTGTGAGACCCCACCTGGAATACTGCATTCAGTTCTGGAGTCCCCAGCACAAGAAGGACATGGAGCTGCTGGAGCGGGTCCAGAGGAGGGCCACGAAGATGATCCGAGGGCTGGAACACCTCTGCTATGAAGACAGGCTGAGAGAGTTGGGGCTGTTCAGCCTGGAGAAGAGAAGGCTCCAGGGTGATCTTATAGCAGCCTTCCAGTACCTAAAGGGGGCCTACAGGAAAGCTGGAGAGGGACTTTTTACAAGGACGTGTAGTGATAGGACAAGGGGCAATGGATTTAAACTGAAAGAGGGCAGATTTAGATTAGATATAAGGAAGAAATTTTTTACACTGAGGGTGGTGAGGCAGTGGAACAGGTTGCCCAGAGAAGTTGTAGATGCCCCATCCCTTGAAGTGTTCAAGGCCAGGTTGGATGAGGCTTTGGGCAACCTGGTGTAGCGGAGGGTTTCCCTGTCCATGGCAGGGGGTTTGGAACTAGATGATCTTTAAGGTCCCTTCCAACTCTAACCATTCTATGATTCTATGATTCTATGTAGACAGGAGCGGAGCTCTCAGCAGTCAGGAGCAGCAGGGTGTTGAACATGGCACCCCTGGCCAAGAGAACTTGGTCCCGGGCATCCCTGGAGGTCCTCCATGGCCAGGTATGTTCCAAGGCAGAGTAATACCATCCTTCCTTTCAAGAGGAGGTGGGATGAGATAGATGAGGAGAAGAGCATCTTCCAGGCTGGTGGATCTTTCCTGGCGCATGGACCTCTCTGAGCTATTGCTCATTGATGGGTATAGTAAGTCATGGAGCAAATATTCTTGTATTCATTTAGTTGTGTTATTTTTGCCAATAGCTCCTTTTTTTTCCAAAATACCTGCCTAATTGTGTTTTATCTAAGCAGTGTTATATCCCTAACAACTACATAGCAACATGCTGAAAGTCAAACTGTTGGCCTCCGATATTGGTCTAACCAGTCCATATGCACCGTAGCTCTGTAGGCCAAAACACTGGGCCAAGGTAAGGTAAAATGATAGCCAGCTTTCTAAAAGGGTATATGGTAAAAAAAAAAAAAAAAAAGCCCTTTCTTACACATTGCTAATGTTGAATGTATCACACTGTCACTGTACACATCAAAGAAATCACTCTACTTTGATAATGAAAACATGCTCTGTATTTACAACATGAGGATGTTGCTAAGAAACTCTCTACTGCTGCTGCAGCACTGTCCTGATAGTGTTCAGAAAAATCTGTTTAATTATGAGAAATAAACTATACTAATGAGGCCAGAAAAAAAACTGTTGCTTGATTAGTAAGGCAAATGTGGGAAAAATCAGAATGTTTATGATTTATTTCTATTGCAAGGACTAGTTCAGCTTCTTTCATGCAACTCCTCAGTTGTTTGTAAACAACTTCCAAAAATTACTCATAAATTTGTGTCTTTGGTCTTTTAAATACAGTCCTTGCATAGCCATCAGCATTTTCTGCAACTGAACCTCTGTCTCTTTTTCGTCCATATTTTTTATTCTTGCTAATAAAATCTTGATTGCTCTTCATCTGCAGCAGGAACTGTGATTTCACTTGTACAACTCAACTTTATTAATTGTGCCCTCAGCTATAACCTTCTGTATCAAAATTAATAAAAACAAAGCAGGAGGTCTCCCCTTGACTGCAGATTTGCTCACATGCTAAAAAAGCCAGTTGGACTCTCTGTGCTAATTCAAGCAGTTCCATTTATTACTGGTAATTGTTACAGTTCTACTTTTTGATATCAAAGAATACCTGTGTGAGAACTTCAGAGTCTTAATAATCAGGAGTGAGAACTCGATCAGGCTTTGGAGAAAAGTTAGAACCTGCAATTAAAAAATATAGCCACAAGAGTTTGAAGGATCTTTTCAGAGAAAACAGAGCCTTTATATTTTGTATATTTTAGCCTGTACATAAGAAAGGCTCACAAGATTGCTTTCTATGGGCAATCCTTGCCATAGATGTAAGACAGTGTCTGACTCGGCAGAGCAGGTAGGGCACACCATGCTCCAAACGCACAAAGCAAACAAAATCAGTGACAGAAAAAAAGGCAAACAACTGCAGGTCAACCCACAAACCAAACCAATTCTGAATACATATTAACTAGCTCTAACTTTTCCCAAAACTTCAGAGAGCTTGATTCCTTTCCACAGACTGCCAAAAACAATGCTACATTGTAGAGTGTTTTGTCTAAACTAGAAAAATCTAATCAGTCTGTCTCAGTTTCTTCCCAAGTGAATATTTAAATTATCCCAATATGTCGCATGCATCTGATTTTGGCTCTTCCTTGCCCTTTTGCCTCCAGAAGTAGAAAGGACAGTTAAAAGGACATTTCAAAAAAAATCTGCTGAGGTTTGAGTTGAAAGCCTGGGTGAAGTCTGCCGTCTTACTCCCATAAACAGGGAAGCTTGGCCACCATGAGGGGCTTGGTTTCCCTCCACAGACCTGTCATCCCTGTTACCAAACAGTTTCAGCTCACAGATCTGACCTCCTTATTCCTGGTCACATCAACTTTCCACAGGGTGCCTGTTCTTGGATATTTGTGCTGCTTCCTACAGCACTCCCTGACTTGCTGGCTGTGCCCCAGCTGTTTCTGAACTGTAGGCAGCCTTAAGGGACGGTTTCTACCTTGGTGGCTATTGCTTTGGTTCTCAGAGCTAATGTACCCACAGCAAAATGGTTCTTCTGCATGAATCCCTGCCCAGAGCTGCGCTCAAACTTGTCACAAAGAGAACTTTAAAACCAACGGAATACTCTCTGCCCCGTTTGTACTGCACGGGAATGGACCACAGGACACTTCTTTACCTGCTGCCATGTGTTTCCTTGCAAACAGCTGGACATATGCTCTGCTGTAGGGTGAGAGAGGAGAAAGCAGGGTGTGCTGCCCTGGGTGAGCCGTGCCTGCTGACCGCACTTTGGTCGCAAGCATGCTTGTGCTGCGGCATCATTGGGGCAAAGTGATTGAGAGCACTAGCCAAGCTCGCAGGAGAGGATGGGAGAGAGGGAGAGTTGGATTAGAAACTCGCATCCAGAGACTTGCAAGCATATTCGTACTGGATTATGGAAGGCTGAGACAGGAAACGTATTCACTACACATTTAGGGTTTTTAGCTAGTTCTCTTTAGCATGTCATCAATATACAGAGGTACATGCCTGTGTGCATTATTGAGACCCCTTTATAGGCATTTCCAGATCCCCTCTGATACAAAGGCTCTCAGGATTGAAGGGTATCAGACCTACTGCCAACCACATTGGAAATTAAGTGTGGTTTTTATAAAGTTGCCCGATGCTGTGTTGCCCCAGAACCTTGCCCATGTTGCTGCTATGTGTTTTTCTATGGGCAGTCTAAAACAAAGTATAAAGGCTGTCTCCCTCTCCAGAGGACATCCAGTTTGAGTGTTAGGCCCAAAAGGACAGACAAACAGGGCTGGAAGACCACACAACAAGGAGACAACATTGGTTAGCTTGGCAAACATTGTCGTGTTATCCCTGCAGCTTAGCTTGGGAGGCATCTCAAGTGTGTGCCTTGGGAGGGCTGAGAAGGACAATGTAGTAGTTATGCAAATGTTAATCACCGCAGACAGGACAAATGTTCACATGTAAATCGCCTCAGTCTTAATAATCCTTAGAAATCCTGCTGCACTGAAGTTTACAGGGGTCCTGAGAGGCTGCTATGGCCCCCAAGGTACTCCATGGGGTGAATGTTAGGGCACGAGCAGGCTCTAAGAGGTCTTCAGAAGGGAAGCCAGGCAACCTATATTTAGCTTTATAAGGAAATGGGAGTCCACAGAGGAAGGTGAAAAGAAGGGTAGACTATTCTCAGTGTCAGTAATGTGTGTGCTTTTTCACAAAGGCTAGCTATCAGAGAGCTCTCTTTTCCACAAGCCTCTGTGGTGTCCGTGGTCAGGTTTCCATAATGCTTACTGGAAAGGGCATTGCAGCAGAACAACCTCAGTCTTTACCAGTATCAGCAGCAAAGCAGGATAATGTGAAGACAGTCATTATAAAAGGCACCTCTTTTACCTGCTGGCCTGTTACCCTAGGACGACCACATTTAGGTGAGAGAAACAGGCACTAAAATGTTAGAGAGGGAAAACCCTCTGATGTTGAACTGGGACAATCCAGTTGTTCACGGCTACATTTAAGTCATGTGGTGAGTCTATGTTTCAGTTTCCGCATATCATGCCCAAGGCCCTCATGAACGATTTTTCTCCAGGTGGACTGTTTCATTAAGATTTGGAGGCAGACTTGTATTTGGCATTTTCCTTAGTAACTTACTTTATAGACTATATTTTCATGGGCTAGACCACTCAGCTCTGTCTCCTTCTCTGGTTCAAATCATGCTTATACTTTGGCTGTAAAATACACTTCCAGTAAGGAATTTGAAGAATGCCTTTTCCATCTGGAAAACGGATTTATTTTGCCAGTTCGTGTCTATGCAATCTTCAATTTCAAGACTTTCAGAAATGGGAGAAATTATTCTTCTTTTGATTATATAGGTAGCAATAGTATCCCAGGAGTTTCTTCAGTATTCAGGTTTGACAGTTTTGACTTCTTAAGGAGCCTAAGGGAATTGGATACTCCAACTCCCACCTTCTTGCCATACCACAAATTCTCTCAGAGTGAAAAAAATATTACGTGGTTGTAGACCTGATTTAGATAGTGTCTGACCCACTATAGGCACTGTTCAGATATGAGGAAACACAATCATAACTTTAGTTTCTTAACATCTTTTTATCTCTTTTCTAGTACTGCACACCAACCATATTTATTGCTTAAAACCTGAGGAATTTACCTGTTCTTAGATCCGGTAACTTTCCTCAGTGCTAAACTGCAAGTGCCATTCATCTCTCTGTGTGCTTTATTTCAAATCCTGATAAATTATTGCAATCTTAACCATACCTTCTCAAATTATCAGACTTGCAAGATATGCTGTGGATCTCGGCCATCGTCTTGCAAGGTGTTTGAGACAAGTGATAAAGTGGAGCAGACTGAGGTATCATGATGCAACCTGTCCTGTCACCGTCTCCTGTTAGATTGTTTTAACTACCCTGCTTGGTCGATGACATTTTCTGTTTCTCCCAGCAAAATCCTATTACCTGCATTGATGGTCGGCTAGCCCAGAGTCCTTCTTGGAAATGATGTCTCTTGCACAGTGCAATGCAGTTCTGCCTTGCTTTGGTTTTAATTAAATTAATTTTAATGTTAGTCAGAACTCTTTGTTTTTCTTTAGTACTTTTTAATTAAGTGATAACTCTCTGGACTTTGAACCAACACATTTTCCTTGTGATTAACTATATTTCATCAGATTGGATCTCCTTTTTTTTCTGAGAACAAAAGCATTAAACTAAAAAATCAAGGAAGTCAGACAAATGCAATTTTGATTCCCCATCTTTCATGTGATGCAATTGGATGTTAAAGGAAGTAATTATTTGGTAACTATGATACCAGCTGCTTTTAAATCACCTCATCTACTTTTACATCACATTCTCAGTTCTTTATGTGCAGACCTGCTTGGATTTCAGTTGCTTCACTACCGAAATAGGCAGCACTCAGTTTGAAGACAGGTGCTGTTTGGCCTAGTTTAGGAGATACGAAAACTTCGGCTCTACTTATGAGTGTAGATTGTCAAGAAATAGTCCATTTGGTGAAAATGGGTATGATTGCCTGGCAGGAAAAAAGAGTCACACTATCAGGTGAGCGTAGAAAACACTTCCTATACTGTCTTAATTTATTGTCAGTAGTCTGATGAGACTAGAGAGTGTGAAAATGTTCCCATCATATTGGGATGAAAAATTCATGCTGTGAATTTCCTGCAGGTGGTTCAAGGAAAGAAGTTTGGTGCACACTATCTCCTCCGTACCTGGCACTTCTAGGGAAAGCACTGTGATTCAGATCACTGACATCAGATGTCTAAGGAAGATGACAGATATACCCCACTTAGTAAGAGACAATGTCTACTTCCAATATGCTCCAAAACCAGCAGGGCAGGAAGTGGCTAAGGAAAAAAACCCAGCAACCCAGAATTGAAGCGATTTGGGGAAGGCCAAACAAGATGTGGTGAGAGTGACAGAGATAGGAAGCGTGGTTTACCCTAAATTACCTTTCAGTTGTTCTGGTCAGATTACACTGTTAACTCCCTTTACGGTTATCGCAGACAAATCCAGATGTATTCTGCTACCCTCTGCGCTTACAAATTCTTCCAAAGAAGAAGAGTTGTATTTGAATAGGTTGTCCAGACAGTTTAATGAGGAGTTCCACCACAGAAAAATTACGCTAAATTGAGTGGCATACAAAGAGAGTTTAGAAAAGTTTGTTTCAAAGTAAGGATAATAGCTCAAAGTCCAGTATTGTGTGACAGGCCAACATTTGTGTGACTTCTGTAGCCGAATTCTTGGTTATTATCAGGCGCTTATGGCATTTTCTGCAGAAGTGAGGGATGTTGACTCTGGAGAAAATCTTGCCATTTGCTCTGTACATCTGCCAAAAGTAAATGTTTTCTGGTGTTTTCTACCTACACTGAAGTCTTTGCTGCAAAAAGTCAGAGTGTAGAGTTCAAGGCAAGAGGAAATATATGGTCGTGTAACACAAATGCTAGTGTAAACAGTTCTTGTGAGTTCACTCAGCAGTTCCTGTATAACATTTGCATTTTCTAATTATATGAAAAAACATACTATTAGAAACATAATACGCTGTCATGTCATGCATCATCCCTGTTCCTGTGGCTAACTGCTTCCCTTTATGAACTTGTAACTTATATCTAACACGAGTTTTTCAGTTTACAGAGTTTGGAGCAAGTCAGGTGTGGCAGATTGAGAAGGCTTCAAGCAGAAGAAATCCTGGAGATGCTAACAAACCTTAATTGAAACACTTCTTCACTTTTTCTTTCTTCATCTTATTAATTTGAGCTATTTTCCGTGTTACTCTTGTACAAAGAAAGTGTTCTATGAGTGGGTAATGGATTTTCTTTTCTTTCGGTCAATAGGGCCTATTCTCAGTGGATAAAAATCTAACTGGAAGATGAAGATTGTCATCCTTTTGAAGCTCAAAAAATCACAGTACACAGAAATCATCGTTGAGTTCATAGTAAGCCTAGCCATTTTCAGAGCATGCTAGTTTCTCACACTGAAATTGCACTCCAAATAGTCGTCAACAGAGGAGGCTATTTGGAGCCTCCACTTCAAATAGACAGGGGATAGTGCATTCACATGGATGGAAGCCAGAAATTTTTAGCCGTGAACACCTTAGAGCCATCAGCTAGTACCAAGATTTAAAGAGACAAGTAGTAGGAAGAATGATGACATTATTCTCTGCTTGTAGGGCCAATTATTGCCTCTAATTTATGGTGTTCTCGTTACAGGTGAGGCAGCTTTTCCTTTACAAGCTTCTTCTGTGTGTGTGTGTCACTTGAGGCTGACACTTCTCATAGTAGCTGTCAGTCCAGTCATAAGAGGATTTTAAGATTAATGAGATCCATTTTTTGCTGTTTCCAAGGTGCTTCAAATCCCACAGACATAGTTTACCAGAGGGAAAAGTGGTAGAGTTAAGGCTTCTGATGGCAAGTTCTACTGATGTTCAGCTGTACATAGGTGATTTTTGACACAATGACCAGAGTTTTTGATAAAGCAGCAAAGCATTAGTGTCTTCTCTGATTTGCAGCCCTGCCCACACATTTCTCTGAAAGTAAGCCTGGTGGAAATGCAAAGGGAAACTGCTGTGATTATTGCTTTGCACTGAAGAGAAGGTTATAGAAGTGGACACTCTGATAGCTTTTGTTCCCTCCAGTTATTTTTTGAATAATTTTTGGGTTTAGATTTGGGTTTACAGTTTTCTTATCTGTTATTATTTGTGCTACTGTGCTACAGTAGCTTTCAGGGTCTCCAACAGGTGCAAGGGCTCTGCAGTGCTTTGCATGCACATAATGCATGGATTTTGAAGGTGTGGAGCAAAGCAGGGATGCTTAAGCAGGCAACGATGTTCTAGGCTGGAAAACAGTTGATTGATGGGAATAGGATAGAGGTCTATCCTGAGAGGAATGAAGAAAATTAGTAAGGAAATTACTGTTTCTCATAGTAAAAGAAATAGGGGACCCCAAATGACACCAAAAGGTAGCATGTTCAAAATATAGGAAAGGGCATGGTTCTTCACATAACACATAGGTGAGCTGCGGGCCTCCTTGCTTGAAAATGTAATGGGGTTGATTTTGCACGTCTTCAAAAGAAATCAGGACAAACTCATGGAATAGAATTTGTCCTGTCCCACTTAGAGTGTGGTTAATATACAGAAAAATGCTTGTGTCTTATGAAGTTTCCAAAGCCACAAAACTGTTAATGTCTGTGATAATATTCTGCGGTAATATCATTGTAGGTCTGTCCTGACTTTATATGCATTCTAAGGTATGTGGTTTTGTGCGTTGCTGAGATTCAGGACTAAATGGGCCTTTGGTGTGATCTAGCATGACTATTCCTATGTGCTTTATATTATAGTCTTTGAATTGTTTTGTGCAAGAAAGAAACATGAGCAGTGGGAAGGAAACCTGTATGGAAATGATTGTTGCTCTCAACATAAGTTTGGTAGCTTTCTGAGTAAGTCAGCTTCTCATAGCAGAATTACAGAATACCTAAACAAATATTGGTAATTAAAGGTGCTGGAAAATTCATTATTTCCTCACATGCGTACCCAAAAGCAGACTGGGATAACTCAACTGCATGGATCCAGAAGTATCTGGAAAAGAGGAGGGCAATCTTTGGACATGCCTTTTTCATGATGGGAAAAAAATCTCTTCATGAATCTCAGCTTCCTCTGAATTGCTGAGCCATTCTCCAGGCTGATTCGAGAAAGCCCCGTGGACTTAGTAAGGTATTGACATCTACATTGTCATGGCTAAAGCTGTCATTTATCTGCAGATTTCTGCATCACCAGCAATTTAGATGGCCAAGCCTTAATTCAAGGATATTACGGAGTCTGATGATTCCAAGCTGTCTGCTGAAAGGGTTTGGAAATATTTTGAGGTGAATGAAAACCTGGTATTCTCTCCTAGCTCTGAAAAGTTCAGAGAATGTGCATTAAATACAATGGTTACACTGTGAAGTCCAGGAAAAAATCCACACAAAACCTGCAAAGTCTGGTGTACATGTGATTTATCCATGTGGTAAAGCGTAGTCCTGTGGGTTTTGCACAGAACACGTGCCAGTAATGAAAAGGAAAGGAAGAGTCACAAATGCATTGGCAGATAATCTCTATATTCCAGAAGCTAATGCTTTTTGCCATTTGTAGTGTTTTCTGACTGTTTCAAATACTTCTTCTAATAAGAAACTGAGCGTAACACTATATTGGTAAGTGGATGGGGAGCTGTTTGCCTCTGAGGAGTCAGGAATCTGCAGACTGCTGCTCTGGGATTCACCAATAGACAACAATTTCTGGAAAGGCTAAACTAGACCAGTACTCTAGCAAAGGGTTAAGCTGAGGTTTTGGGGTAAGAGATGAATGACAGGCACAAGTATGTATGATCACTTTCTCCTGCACCCAAAACTGGATGTGACCCAAAGGGAAAGCTGGGAGACAGAACATACTTCAAAGAAGGATTTTGCTAAATGCAGAGACTCTCTTACCTGTACTCACCTTTGGAGTCTCAGTCCATTAATCCAGCCCTATCCAAAAAAGCACTTCATAAACTCTTTACTGAGAACATACACAGGCCCTTGCCAGCAACATCTGCTCACACGATCCGTTGAATAAGGAAACTTGGAATCATGTATTCAAATTTTTACTTAAATTTGGGAGAATCAGCTTTCAAAGTCACGTTAGCATGTTACAGAAAAGAGCATTTAGCCAATGCAGAAAGATAGATTTCCAGTAAAACTTTTTTCCCTTAGGCAGGTAAATCCCAGCTGCCTTATCCTGGCAATCTTTGACAAACAGAAGTGCAGAATGATTGTCTACTTATATAAAGATATTTTCAGGAGGGATAGGAGTAAGTTTTCCAAATTATGCTAACTCCTGAAAATCTCTTCCCCTAAGCTTTCTCTCATAACAGATCTCTTGCTGCATTTTTTACCTCTCTGCTGTGCTTCAGTGTTTATCTTTAAAGTCCCCAGAAATTTGGCATCCAGATGCTTAAGCCTCCAACAAGGATCACAGTCCTAGAGGCTACGAAGCTCTTATTTGTATTATTCAGTTTGGTGTTTAATGTCACCTAACTGTCAAGGACTCAACTTTTATTTTGCTTTGTTGTGTTATTAAGCTTACTAGAAGGAAGAGAAAGGGAAAGAAAAGGGAAGTGGTTTTCTGAAGAACAGGGAAGTGATTTTCTGAACAACTTAGCTTACATTAGGAACACAGGGATGTGGTCTGATTTTCAAGTTTATGTATTAACAAGATGTTTTCTTTTCTAAATATTGCTTTCCATAAAAACTCGTGGTTTTATAGTAATTTTAAACTTTTGTATGCCTACATTGGTGCTTAAAGGGAAGGTCTCACCCTCTCCCCACCCTAGCATTCCAGTTCGCACTCCTCTGCTTGTACTGGCATGAACGTTTGTGGAACTGAACAGTCAGCCAGGTCTAAAAACAGATCGGTTGAAAGATATCCTTAAAAAAATATTTAAAAACTGTCAGACTTCAGTAGTTGCAAAATTGCATGCATTCTTTAGCTAGCACAAGGAAAGCCTAACCGAATGCAGTGGGTTGCAGCATGAGATGGGACTAACTCTCTTAGTGGATTTCCATGGGGTTAAAGTGAGTGTGTAACAAGCTTTCGAGCAGGGGCTACTGTGAAGAAGCAGCACAAGTTTTATTTAACAAGTAAAATAAACTCCTTGAGATGCTATTTTCCTGCTCCCTCCTTCAGCACATGCAAGATTTTTCAGGGCAGTAGGAACCCTTGCCATGTTTAATCTCAGCTACGAAATCCTTTTGCAGACACTGCAAGTACCAGTTCAGCTTATGCGCTTCATCTCTGCAGCAGCAGAGAGCACCTATGTTTTCATCCTGCGTTTGCAGGGTGAGTCTTCCATTTGTGACAGTACCTTTTCCTAGCGCTCCTAGGAGAATAGTAGGTCTGGTGAATTAAAAGTGCCCTGCCTCTCCTTATCTTGCCTCGAAGAGATCTGCAGTTGTCAGGAGGGCCTGCACCATTAGCGGAGGGGGTCGAGCAGTTTGCTTTTGGGCTGTTATGTTGTAACCATAGCATTCAGACCTTCAGATTGTTGCAGGAATTTGGCATAACCACCCAAGAGATTTGTTGTTTTGCCCTTGCTCTTCCTGGAGAAGAGCATTCATGCACGGACACTGAAACTGGGCCAAACTCTGTTCTTGTTCCCGTAGTTATTCCCATGGGACTTGACTGTTTCCTTGCTGCACAGACTAAGACGCTCCCATCAGGACCGTCCTTCATACTTTCAGGGCTGAGGTGGCACCAAAGGACCAGGTTGCATTCTTGAACCCTGTTCTCTGACTCCAGATGGCATACAGAAAGGAGCAGAAGAGGAGGTGAGAGAGAGCATCCTGTTGTCCTTGCCAACTCATGCAGACTCAAAGAGCAGGAAAGAGGTGACTGGCAAACCCAGTGAACTTAGAAGTTGTAATGCTTTTTATTTTCCAGAAAATGAATTGGGCTTTTTTTGCATTTCCCACCAAGTTTTAAATCTCTTCTGTTAACCACCAGAAAGACGTTTCCGTTAGCACTATTAATGAACTGCTGGGTTTTACTAACAGATGAACAGGTGGGATTCTTTTCGTGATTGTTGTTCACCAAAAGACACATCACCGCCCTGCAAAAATAAGTGCAGTGCCCAGAACTGTCCACAGGGAGGGGAACAAATCCTAGCTCCTGGCTTGAACTGGGATTTTTGCAGAGAAAAGGTGGTTCACCCACATCAGAACGAAGCGAAAAAGGATTTGAATACGTTTTACCAAGCAGACCAAATGTCTTGGCCAAGACTGCAGGGTGAACTTACATTTTGTTTAGAGGCAATCAGTCTGGACTCAAAGAAAAAGGAAGACATCTCCCACAAAGAGTACGGAGCGTGAAAGCATGGTCACTTAACCTGTTGTAGTACTTCTTGTCATAAGAGGTGATCTCTTGGCAGAGACATACTTCCTGAGTACACCCAAGTGTCTACACTACGTTTCTGCATTATGTAGTTTCTTTATGATGGACAAATATAGAGCAGATGAAATAACTCACAACTGCATGAGAGTCATGTGAGCATGGGACCACGCTGAAACTGGCATGGCTAGACCTCCGCCTGGGGTACCTTTGTACTGTGCTCCATTCATGGGCTAAAGATCCCTAGTATAAGCCTACCTCTTCTTTAGGGAATTAGAGCAAAAGCACAAAAGAATGTTGGCCCTGTAATCATGTCACTTAGCAAGGAGGTCCAGTTCAAGGGCAATGAACTTGCATGTTCATTCTTGACCATGGCATTGAGTCTGCTTGCAGCAGATTTTTATAAAGACTGTTGTGATTACACCTACTGGCCACTCTTTTGATTGTCCAAAACTCAATAATCTTTTTAGTCTGTTTTAAGTTCAGACCTTTCTGTCTTTCAAAATGACAGCACTTCCACACTTGTCAAAAACCTGTGGCACAAAGTAATAGTGATGTAGGTAGGAAGCAGGCTGATGAGAAATGACTCTCGTATATCTCATCCTGGTTGCCACAGAGGAAGGCAAGACACTATGTTTGCAGAGTGTTTGTGTACTCCTGCTGTCTTCCTTTGTCCTGTGTACTTACAGACCCTCAGCTATAGCTTCATGTCAGCCTCCCTCTCCTCCTGCTCAGACATGCATTGACAGTGGTTGCTTTATTCAAAAGCATGTGCTTAGCACGTGAGAGATTGCCTTCTGGCCCAGGCCAAAACTTTGAATACAACAAGTCACAGCTCCATGGCTTGGTGGCTTTGGCAGGTTTTGGATGAGGGTTTTGATTTATGCTGAGGGTAGGTAAGCTAAGGTTGTTGCTTCTTTCAGTGAAGACTCTGCCTTGCGTGTGATGCCAGTCAGAGACAAGTTGGAGGACACATGAATGCTCAGTCTCACCTGTGCAGCACTTATACGTGCCTGAAATGAGTCAAAGACATCACAAACCAGCATGACAAACCAGATCTGGCCTGGCAAGTGCAGAAGAGGTTGATCTGCACCTGGGGAATCAGGCAAAGCTGGTGGTTCTCTGCTTTTTCTACTCAATGCCATGTGAGTTGTAGTTTTTCCTTACCCTTTGGCTCAGAAGATGAGATCATTTATCATGCGTAAGGCATGGTTTGGGCAGAAGGGAGTCTAATTTCTTTACCTGCTGGATGTAACACCATTGTGGGGACTGTTATTACAGTCATACGTGAGGTCTGAAATCCCTTCTGTTTTGTGAGTCAGTGCAAACTAATGAAGTGAAGTCTGTTTTGCTGATGCCGTTGTTTCTCTTCAAACCCCTGGATGTTGTTGTGCTGCAGACATCAAATTACAGCTTTGCAGCCAGTTGCCTCACTCTAAAATTAGATGGACTCTTTCCTTCTTTGAAATAATTTCATCCTTTTTTACAGACTTACTTTAATGATTGTCATTAAAAGCTAAAACATGAAACTCCAAGGGTTTCTGATGCTGTTTGATGCTGGCTGATAAGATCAATTTTGTTTAGCACAGAGTTAAATAGTCTTATATTTTAATTTTGAACTTTGATTGGAAAGGGGATCTGCTGACCAAACTCCAGACCACTAAGAGCTATGGCTGTAGTTATCTCCAGGTATCAAAGAACTCTGTTCTCAAAGAAGTGAAATGAATACCTCCTTTGTGCTCACATCACACTATCTTGTCTGAGATGATGAGTTCAGAGAAAGCCTTGACTTTTAGTTTAGTCTATATGCCTAATTTTTAGATGTTTGAAGTTAGGTAACATGAATCCCAAACACAGTACTCAAGATCTTGGCCAATCTGACTTCAGTCTAGTATAAAGAAACTTCTCCCAGGAATGTTACTGGACCAACAACAGCAGTGGAGGAGTCCAATTTAGAGCATGTAAACTGATTATACTGATCTTTGAAGTTCTTACATAATTCTCAGTGTAGCACTGCAAAATTCCATGAGAAGGCCTATTTCAAGGATGATAAAGGTCAGATTCTAGCTTCAAAAAAAGGGCCTGCACTCTTGCTAGTTAGGAGCACTAAAAAACTGTAGTAATTCAAACCAAAAGTGGGAAAATTTTCTAATGTTGATGCCCACTGTCGCAATATAATGAAACTTTTATCTGAAGACTTTTTTTACATCTTGAGTGGGAAAAGTGTCAGCTGAAAACATTACCTGCAAAATCAACCTGCTTCGTTGAGATGGAATGGATCCCTACCACCTGCTGTAAAAGCATGGTGGGAGTTTTCCTAGAACATGCTTTGCTCAGCTTTCACAGGAAAACGTGACATGCCTTTTCTTCATGGTCTTTCCCTAAACGTGCAGACTGATACTTGTTGAGATTTGTTTAGGTCATGTTTGTTTTCCTGAGACTCTTTTAGAGGAGTTTTGCTTTTGAACGGGAGACACTTCTGAGACATAATGACATGAGTGACTGATAATGCATCTGGTTAAGCATTGAGTGGTGGGCAAAACCCAATTGTCTCCTGGCTGGTCCGTTGTGCAGAGTTTAAATTGGGAGGGTGCTTATGACATTGTAAACACCTGGAGCTCTTTGTAAGTAAATGTGCAATTCAGGCACAACCTGGTACTACCTGAGACTGGAGCAGAGAAGGCACTCAAAGCAGGGAGAGGTAGGGTTGAAAGTAATAACAGGCTATGCACTCCTGAAAGCACATAGAGAAAAAAAATACCATTTTTTTTCATGCAGGTATCAATTTATAGAATGAAGACTGTAATTCTACTTCTTCGCAACCTGAGAACCTTTTCTCTGCCAGTAAAGTACGTTCAGTTCCACTTCTTGTTTGGCAGGGTTCATGTGCTAACTTTGCTGAACTATCAAAGAAAAACTTGAGATTAGCTGTATTTTCATTTCTTCTTTTTAAATGTCCCTAAGACTGCGATGCAACAAATCCTCAACTATTGTCCTAGAGGTAGTGGTTGGACATCCAGTAGTGTGCAGATTTAAAAACAGATCTGGGCATGGATCTCCTTCTTTGGGTAGGAAGTAATTTTGGGATTTCATAACATGTTGGGCGGTTAATAAGTGGGGAATGGTGTGCTGAAACAAACATAGCCAAGGGCTGTGCTATAGATACATATTCTTCACACTCATTAGTGAAAGGCATGGCTAGGCAGCTGTGCTGCCTGGTGTTCCCTGCTATCTTGTATGTAAGACTCATTTACTATGAATTCATAGATTAGTAGTAGTACAAGGCAAGATTTGGGATCTTCTAGATGTTATCTTAGCAAGACAGCTCTGTCCAAGATGATAACTTTTGAGGGTGATCTTGAATAAGAGAACACAGAGCTGTACTTCTACAGAAAGCCAAGTCCTACTCTTGGATGATAGCAAATATTTAGCTAATCTGCTTGTTGGAAGACATAATTTCTCAGCCTCAGGATGGCAGAGTCAAATCAAGCCATACTCTCTTACACAGAGATTTGTTTCTATCCGTGGGTAAGGCACACTGGAGAAGCCCTTCCTGTGAGCAACAGCAAAACTAGCCAGGTGATACAAAAATCATTTTATTCTCAAAGGAAATCAGATGTATCAGATAAAGTTTTTTGTCGTATTCCTTTACAAGTTGTGTTACACTGAGGTGCAAATCATCGGTATTAGTTTTCATTTCCAGAATAAAAATCTTGCATGATATTATCTGTACTCTTGAGAATATTTGAAAAGTAATTTGTGAAGATTCCAGTTTGACTAATTGCCTAAAGCAGCTCATTCAATAAAAAAAATAAAAAGAGTGGAGGCAAAAAAAAGTGAAGAAGTGCAACTTAGAAAGTGTCTAACATGTCCAATAAGTTTCCTTGTTGTAGGTTTCAAAACAGTAAGGTGTTGCTACAGCTTCTCTGGGTAAATTAGAAAAAAAAAAATGTGGACAAAAACGTAAATGAATTGAAATTCCACCTTTTCCCTCAAACACTGCAAACCCATTCTGAGTGAGAATCAGAAAGTTTGCAATATTTTATTTGCTACACCATGATGCTCAAGAACTCATCTAAAATACCTGCACTTGCTGAAGTTAAATCTCCATGTTCCAGTCCTGCAAAGCTTATGCACAGCTTAGGTTTACATCTGTGGTACGTTTGATGGTCTTCAGTGCTAAAGAGAGATATAAGTGCTCCCATGGCCTTTGACAGGACTGTGAGGAAGCAGGGCAGTCTGTAGTCCGGCTACTGAGATTCTGTATCCAACAGGACTATGAAATATTACAGCGGTCTCCATTTAAATAATTTGATTCATTGCTCTACTGTGTGGAGAAAATGCCTGTAACTCAGAAACTGAAATTACACTCAGATGGGAGCTATCTTTGCATGTTATCAGAAATGTCATAAAAAAGCTGCTGTAATGGTACAGAGGAGTAGAATTCCAATTGAACCTTGAAAGGAAAACTTGATTGTCCAAAAATATTTAACTATTTCAAATGGTTTCTGTATTTTTTCTTTCCCATTTATGAGGAAAATATAAAGCTATGGGGTTTGAAAATGCTTGCTTTCACATTCCAGATTGTGCAGCTGCTGCAGATGTACAGTGCTTTGCATAACATTGCCCATCAGATACGGGTACCGTGCACAGCCTTATTTTACTCGGGTATAATTTGAGATTGTGGGAGCCCTCAGTCAACCTGTAATTTGGGACCAGGAACCAACAACTCACCATGCACAAGAGAGGATAATCATCTCCTAAAATCCTCTAATTCCTTCTACACTCCTGAAGTTTTGGTTACCCTCATGGGAGCAGGCTGTGTATTACTCCCATGAGGGCAGGGCAGCCTTCTGACCCGTAAACTCTGGTTCAATTTCTCACTTGCCAGCCAAGAAGCTTGCAAATGGTGGCTTATTGTCCTGAGGTCTAGAGTAAGCATTTATAATCCAGGATTTGGAGTGGGTTCAGATCTCCCTTCCCTGCAAACCTCAAGTGAACCAACTTGGTAAGTAGCTGTTAATAACAACTATTGTTAGATATTGTTATTAATTAGAATTGTAAGAAGTATAAATCATTACTAATGATTATACTAATATAATAGTAATATGTTAACATATTAGTTTGCCAAAGGTAGGTACTCTGGCAACATCTGAATGACATCTGAATGTCGTCTTCTCCAGGAAGAAGGTCTGTTTCACAGCAGTGAATGGTAAAAGCAGGACATAGCTCCTGACCCAAACATCTGTACAGATCAAGGCATGAGAAATCCTTTGATTTCTCCACTTTACAGTAAGGAGTAGAATAGAGCTGGACAGGAATAGAAATCTGTAATACAAAACCAGCAATCAAACAATTCAAGATGTTTCTCATTTTTTTCTAATTTGGTTTCAAAACAAGAAAAACATCTTTGAATGAAGGCTGGGTCAAAACTAGGTATGTTTGCATGGACTGGAGAGAAACGAACAGGGTGGACATAAAGAAAATTCATGAATGTAAGGAAAACTGGTCAAATCTAATGCTGAATACTAGAAAGATTTTGTGACCTGATTGAAAATCACACACGAAATCTACATAATATCCGAGAAACTCCGTATAGTTATTTCGTGTCTCAATTTACAGCCCTAGTCTTGGATGAACTTTCCTCTTTCTGAGTCAAACTACTAGACCTTTAAAATTCAAATTATCAATGACTTTAAACCAGTGGAAGGCCTACTTAGTTTCTACGTTGATTTATTATGAGATAACAAGGCATAAAGGGCACAAGATGTGTTTTAGGAAGAAAGTGTACAACTTAAAAACCTTCAGTTTCCCCCACAGAATTATACAAAATAGTGAACAAATGTGAAGCATAGTTTTTTTCACCAATGCAATGTTTTTGTTGTTATAGCAGCAGGTAAGCTATGGATATGGCTTGCCCCCTGCCTGGCTGCTCCCAGACCAGACAATGTTGCTGGTGCAGCAGCAACATCAGCAATGAATCAGGTGGAGACAGCGACAACATCCAAAGGAGTACGTTATTTAAGATCTGATTGTAGTGTCTCCTGAGTGAGGAAGCAGTGGGATAGGATGTTCCTTAGGACTTCTCACCTTTATTTAATATGCACTCAAAAGCTGAGATTAAGAGAGAAGAAGGTTAAGCTACTCATTTGCGATGTGATTTTGTTGCCTACATATAGGTGAAAAGAAGCATTTTAATCTGCTTCTTCAGATGCCACTCGAGACGTTCACATCTCCCACAGGTTTGTGTTCCCTCTTCAGGGAACTCTTCCCTAGCTGAGTATCTTGAATAGGCTATTCTATTAGATTATCAGATCTGTATCTGCACAACACTTTTAGTGAGGAGGACACAGTACTTGAACCTTTAAAATAAGTTATAAATTTTCAATACAGCTGCTCAAATTTAAGTGTTTAAAAAGCTCCAGGCAGCTTTATTTGCTTATTTATTACTTTACTCTGTGCCCTGAGTCTCTAAGGATAACTGATTTGCTTCATTTAGCAGAGCCCTGCTGATACATTATGGCAGTGATGCTGTCCCTTGTCAGGAAGTGAAGATTCTTAATTTCATCTATGTCCTGAGCTGTCCCTTCTAAGTTTTTTCTAATACAGAGTGCTCCCAAAAGAAGAATAACTTGTGTTAAAGGAGCTGTCTTAGAGTCATCATCTTTGCCAATCTCTCCATGTTACAGATATTCTGGCTTTCAACTTTTTTACATTCATGCAAGTGTTACCGTTGCAGCCAGACTTAAACCTGGTAAGTTCCTTTCTCCTACTTTTTACATTTTACTTTTTCTCACTGTTCTTTCACCTTTTTTATTAAAAAGTGTTCAGTTAATAAAGGAGAAATGGGTTGTACTCATGGGTATGATTAGCATGAAGTGAATTAAGATCATGCTGTGCAAAGAAGCGATAGTAGCTAGCTTGTTTTCTTTTGAGCAATGGACCTCCACAGCCTGGCCTGAGAAGGGGCACTAACATTGCCTTTAGATTCTCAGTGGTGGCACAAAGACAGTATAAAACTGTTGGCTTTCCTATATTGATCTTTACTGCCCTATGAAAAGCAGCTCAAATGTAGCACAGTCATTCACGCCTACGCAAATTTGCTCCTAAATATTAGAAACTTTCTTTTCTCTCTTTACACAGCTCAGTGCTACAGTAGGAGACAGGCCAGAGGCACTGATGCTGCCAGTGGCAGGGAGTGAGTTGAACACACGAAAACTGCTGCTGCAACTGCAGGTGAGCTGGAGCAGAGCAGGGAACGGCAGGCACTTCAGAGCTACCTAAGGGGCACCAGAGGATCTCAGGGCTGTTTCTGAGACCTCTCAGTTGGACTAGGCCAGCAGATCTACCTTGCCTTGTTGAGTTCAAAGAATCCTGAGAAGGGTGAGGCAGAGAAAACAAAAAGGCTGTCTTGAGCTGTTTGTCAGGTCTTCTGTTTCAGACAGAAATAGGACACAATTCCTCGGACCAATTTAGCGATTCTGCAACATGAGATCCAAGGCTAGCCAGGAGACTATATTTGCTAGGGTGGTCCCACATCTTTCCGTAATTCTCTTGCAATTGGGCTGAAATGAAAGGCATCCTCCTACATATCCATTCCGCTTTCCAGAATAAGAAGGAAATCTGGACAATTTGTCCAGGGACAGGAATTTACATAGCAGATGCTTAGACTTTATTCCACCCAAAGCGTCATTGGTCTGTCTGAATTCCATGTTGTAGAATTACTTACTGAATTTACCAACTGTCTCAGTGCATTACTTGTTCTTTTTCCCCTCTGTCATTTTTTTTTTTTTCTTGTATAACACAGATGCTTCCCTTTTTAGTTGCCCAAAAGGGGTTAGGAGTAGGAATGCTTATGCCTAATAGTTTGTACAGTAATACAGCTGTGTGCATGAATGGTTGCTGATCCAGCGGAATCAGCAGAAGCAGGATCCTGGTGGACAGCAAGCTGGACATGAGCCAGCTGTGTGCCCTTGCAGCAAAGAGGGCAAAGTGTGCCCCAGGCTGCTTCAGCAAGAGGCCAGCAGATTAAGGATGTGACTTTTCCACTATCCTGTAATTCTAAGGAAGAAAACATTCATAGCTCTCTTATCCTTGACATGCTTCTCAAGGTATCATAGGAAAACTTCATTCACCTGTTAGACACAGCTATGGATAAGTGAAAAGGAGCAGCTCTGAAACCTCAAACCCTGAAGTGTGGTTTTGGCTGAACCACGTGCATTTCACTTTGCAGTTGAAATGGCTCATTGGCAGCAGTATAAACTGACACATTACTTCAAACTGCAAGAGGTAAAGAACATGGTGTGATTTTGGCTGACTCAGTTCAACTGAGAAAATAAAACTTTGCAGTTGTTAATATCAGTATATAATCCAAAGTGATTCACAGCTGGGATTGTAATCATATTGATTGAACTTTTTTATTTAGTCACCTAAGTTCAGCTGATTGAAAGCCATTGCAAGCTCTTTAGGAGCTGGTACTGATTTAGCAAGATCAAATTTACTTAGCTGAATGACTTCAAATTTTCACGTAGACACTAAGCCTAAGATCCTTACTTTAACACTTCATAGTGTTTTGAGCTTTTAAAGAAACATTACGGTTCCATCCTCTTTCCTTCCTCCACCAAACTTAAGGTGACTGTAAATTAAAAAATCAGCCCCCAAAACTAGCCTGCCCTAATGCCAATTTAAGGTAACTTTTCCTTGTTTGTTCTCTTACGGAGGAATGCTTCTCTGATGAAATTGTAAGTAGTATTTTCACTTTTTAAAATTTTCATCTTGATAGATAAACTTAGTGAAACAGACAAAGTTCACCTTCCAACCCTTGAATTGCTGACATTAATATTATCTCTAGCCCAAAGTTTCACCTCTGACTATGACTAGATCTGTTGCTTCAGGTAAAGTTGCAAGGAACCTCACAGTAAACAATGACCAAATTTGAGAAGAAATTTCTGCCTCTTAAGATGTTGTTTTGCATGCCACGACAGAAGTGCTTTTATCGTTTCCATAAATAACATCTGTCCTCTTTCATGTAATTATGGCTTTTTCTATTAGATGTATAAATATTTCAGATTTTTCATAATCTTTAATGTGTCTTGCAGGTCAGCCTTAGGCATATGTTGCAACAGCCAATTCCACGGGTTAATGAAGTGCAGTATGGGGAGACATTTCTTTCCCGTCACGTTTAAATGAATTTCCTTCCTTTCTTGTTGAAAGCATTCCAGTTCCTTTCTGTTGAAAGAGAGCAAACAAGATAATATCATAACTTGCCTTCTTGCTGCTGGAAATCTACCGCTTACTACTAGCTTGTCTCTTGTCAGTTTTTGCTTGCAGTTAGTCCTTCGACTCAGAGTAGTTCCTTCTGTACTAATAGCACGTGAATTAGTATGTGACAGACTGGTTTGGCACCAAAATATGACTGCATTTCCTGAGAGTTTTCTTACTGTTTTCAATTAAGGAATTACAAACACTGAGATCTGCAATATTGATTTTGGTTTGACTCTAGTGGTTTTCATTCCTTTACCTGTGTAAAGTTTTCCCTTATGTGGTTTGGCTGGCTTGCTTTTGTTTTGCTGGTTGCTCTAAGTCGAGAGGGTCTCTTACACATGTATTTCGCACTGTCAAGGGCATAGATTACATCAGTTTACCTGCTTCTCTCAAGTCATCCACTGCTGTCCTGTACCGGGGAAGATACCGCCCACCAAGAAGTGGCAGGAGTCCTTTCCAAAAGCTCACAGGCAAATCCTTCTGAAGGCTGGCTATTGAGCTCTGATGGCACCATTGGTGATCCTGGTCCAACACTTCCTGCCGCCATCCAGAAGGGTTGGCAGAATGAGGATGGTGTCACAGAAGGTGTCACTGAAGCTGTGAGTGGAGCAGTCCTGGCTTCTTTTGTTCACCTTTCCACAGATCATGTTTTTGCTGAACCTCCCCTTTTCAGGCATCCGTGTTCAAATGATAATTGTGCACCATCAGCTTCTCTTCCAGGTGGGAAGGAGTGGTGAACTCTTTCAGATCTGCCTGGAATGGAGCTCAAACGGACACTGTGCTCCCTTTGAGGGTTATGCAGATCTTAAGGCTTAAGTTTGCACAGCCCCTGAAAGTGGCAGTTTGGCTTCCCTATTGTGTATAGAAGGAAGATCTAACTACAGCAGTTTTCTGGCAGCAGCTTAGCACCATCAGCCCATCTCTTAAGCAAACGATGTCTATCCAGACCCATGCTTCAAATAAATGTTCTTTGATTTACAGGAATTGAGTGGAGCATGAAGTTTGTCAAAGGAAAAAGAATTCACTGTAACTAATTGTGAAATTGATACAACAGGGCCTGTAAGCCTCTGGAAAAAACCATTTGCAGAAATGCAGCCATATTACCCAGGCTGAACACTTGCAACAATATAGTATGATTGAGACTGGTGTTCAAAGTCCAGATGTTCAAGGGTATTTACATACGTACTTCCCATTCAGATTAATGAGACTTAGGCACGTCAAAAACCTCTGGGATCCTGGGCCAAACAGTATAGTCCTTATGTGCTTTGTTATCGAACATTATCAGACCTTGGCAGTGTAACCACATGCTGTGGTTACTGGATTCAGGTCTGATTTCACTAAGGTACCTTGCCTGAAAGAGCAGGTGCTTTCAAGAGAACTGGGAATTCATCTTTTCACTGACTGCTGCCAGCTGCTGAGTTATATAAGCAGAAACTGTGCCACAAACTCTTCTGTTCCAACATAAATATCCTTAGGCCCTATAGTTTGTATTTTTTAATTCTTTCCGCTGGAAAGGCGAATACACACATACATGCACACACAGACTTTTGCAGACAAACACAGAACAGCAGAGGGAAAAATGATACCAATCTCCACTTAAAGTTCTTTAAATGGCAGTAATTTCTTTTTTAATGTTACTAGAGTGAAAGTCTAGACACGATTTCATATTAATTGGAGAAACCTTGCTGACATTCCATTCTCTTCTTTGGATAAAGGCCCCTCTCTGCCAGCAAGTAGACCGTTATTTCCTTGAAGGTGCTCAAATGAGTGTCAAAAGCTAAAAATAGAATTAGGTGCTGTCTTTAACAACAACAAAAAAAGATTTTGTGGTTTTCGTCACATAATGAAGGGACTTGTGTAAAACACGGGCACTAAGGTTCAGAACTAGACTCTAAATTATTTTCTCTGTGATGAAAAGTAGACCAATGGCTTGGATTTTATTGCTGGAAAGGGGGAATATTTCTAAAGAGAAGGAGAATCCTTTACATGAAGCACGTTTGAAGTTGTTTGGCTGATTCTATTTCTACCTTCCTGTTGTCTCCTTCGTCCTTGCCATCTGAAATTGTAGCTACAGCATGGAAAGCTCAAGGAGGTGGTAGGCCTTTCCCACTGAGCTATGACACTTTCAACAAGGATTCATTCTGAGGTTGGTGCAGGTAAGCAGCACTGACTTATGTTAAGGCGTGTTTGGATGAAATTCCTCAAAAAGAACATGACAATGAGGAATTAATAACATTTTTGCACTTCGTGCCCAAATGCCTATTTGTTGGGCTCATACCAGTGCTTTAACTCCATACTGCAGCTGGGCACCAGAGATGGAGATTCAAGATCTCATCGTCTGAGCTACACATTAATAAGAGAAGCAACATTTTTTTAGCAAAAGCAGTTTCAGGAAATTGCTGTTTCTCTCCTCTCTTCCTAAAGCTTAATCCATGTTTCCAGGCTTCAGAAGTCCTTAATTTAATCTTTTTCTGGCAGCCCTATTTCAGTCTAGCAGTTAGGAATAAACTTTTTTGTTAACTGAAGCGACGTGTTTCTCACCTACAGCTTCAAGAAAAGACTGCTGAATACTCTCCACGTTCTGGTACCTTCAGATCTTCCCACAGCATTCTAATATTTGGTCTTAAAAGCCTTATACATGTGGCAACATCTGCTACCGTCACAGAAATATATTGCTGCAATCTGAAGCAGCTCTCTTTCAGTTCTTAAGCTTGGGAAGTGAGTTTCCTCTCTTCCAGCTGAGTAGCCCCTGGAGACAGAGAGAATACAGTCAATGAAGATTAGAGTGCAATTCCTTTCACCAAATGTAGAAGACTACTTCGAATGAGAAGTGTTGTGTGATTAAAAGGAGTTACAGGAAATAAGCTTCCATGTCTATGCTTGCTTCAGAGACAGCTAGACTGTCATGCACATCCTACTTTGGATTCAGTTCATAAACTCTATCATCAGAAGGTAATTGCCTGTGTCACAGATGTTCTGGCTACACTGGAGTACCATCTGCAAATACACAGACCCTACTAATGGAAAAAACAGTACTGTCACAGACACGCTTTTGCACAGAAATGGGCTAGGAAGCGGTGAGGCACATCAAGCAGTACAAGTCACCCAACTGCAATTCATACAATTGCAGTTCAACTCATCCTAGCAGCTTCTATGTGTTATGCAAAACAGCTACCTCAGAGCTTGATTTTGTATTTCAGAAACCTGTTTTTGTGCAGGAGCAATGAGAGAAGCAGCTGCTTTCGGCCAACAAACATACCAGATGAAATTGCTACAGTTCATGAAAATTGTAGCAAGTCCTTTTGTGCAGAACCAAAGGACCCAGGCTTGCCAGTGAAATGGAGTGAGAGTGATTCATGGATGCAGCCAGACGTTCAAAGAGGCATTCCTCTGGGAGCAAAACGTCTCCACTTCAATTCTAGCTTTGGCCTAACAAGGAGTGTTTGACTACTCAGACATAAGAAGGATGCGTTCATATGGTGGAAGCAGATGCAGGTGGCCAAGGATGAATGCAGAAATATTATCCAATTGTGCAGGGATGAGATTAGGAAAGCCAAAGGCAACCCGGAGTTGAATCTGGCAAAGGAGGTGAAGGTCAATGAGAAAGAATTCTGTGTGTACATCAGCAGTGAAAGGAAGACCAGGCAAGCATGCTGCTAAATGGGGAAGGTTTCCTGGTAACAGAGGACATGGAAAAGACCAGTGTACTCAATGTCTTCTTTGCCTTGGTCCTTACTAGTAAGACTGGCCTTCAACAATCCCAGGACTCTGAGACCAGAGGGAAAGTCTGGAGTAAGGAAGACTTACCCTTGGCGGAAGAGTAGCAGGTTAGAGAACATTTAGACAGACCAGACGCACAAGTCTGGCAATGATGGGATGCACCAATGAGTGCTGAGGAAGTGGGCTATTGTCTGTTCAAGGCTGCTCATGGTTATCTTCAAAAGGTCACAGAGGGGGTTTCTAGAGACTAGAAGAGGGTAAAAGTCACCCTCATCTTCAAGAAGTGCAAGAAGGAAGATCCAGGGAATTATAGGCCAGTCAGCTTCACCTCGATCCCTGGAAGATGCCTGAGCAAATAATCCGGGACACCATTTCCAAACACATAAAGGACAAAAAGTTGAACAGAAGTCAGCACGTATTTATAAAGGAGAAATCCTGCTTAACCAACCTAATATCTTTGTATGACGAGATCATAGGCTGGGTGAACGATGGGAGAGCGGCGGATGTTTCCTGTCTCAACTTCCTATGGCTTTTGACACTGTGTCCTGTAACATTCACAAAGACAAGCTGACAAAGTCATCATTAGGTGAGTTAACAGTGAGGTGGATGGAAAACTGGCTGAACATTGTGCCCAAAGCATTGTGATCCATGGCACTAAGTCTATCTAGAAGCCAGGTACTAGTGGTGTACCCCAGGGGTGGGTACTGGATCCAATACTTTTTAACACCTTCATTAATGACCTGGACGATGGGGCAGAGAGCACCCTGAGCAAGTTTGAAGATGATATGAAACTGGGAAGAGACACTAATGCAGCTGTTGGCTGTGCTGCCATTCAGAGGGACCTTTACAGGTCAGAGAAATGGGCAGAGAGGAGGAGTCTCATGAAGTTCAACAAAGGGAAGTGCAAAGTTCTGCACCTTAGAAGGAATAACTCCATGCACCAGTACCTGCTGGGGCTCAACCAGCTGGAAAGCAGCTTGTCAGAGAAGGACTTGGCAGTCCTAGTGGACACCAAGTTGACCATTAGCCAGCAACGTGCCGTTGTGGTAAAGAAACCTAATGGTGTCCTGGGTTGCATTAGGAATAATGTTGCCAGCATGTTGAGGGAAGTTATCTTTTCCCTCTACTCTAACAGTTTTGGAGGCTGGCTCTGGTTTGGAGCTGAATGTGACAAAGTGAAGGCCCTAGTGAGCAGGTTTGAGGCAATGGCATCACAGAGAAATATGGAATCTGGCCCTTGTAAAAAGGCACACATCAAATAAGCAGGGCCAAGATTTAACTCTGCATGCTCACACAGTCAAATTTGAGCTTGTAATTCCATTCCAGGCAATGAGATCACTGACATTTCAAGACATACATTTTTCCTCTTCTTTCCCCACGCAGCCCTTCTGTCACCCAGAATATGCACAGAAAGGAGAAAAAACACCTCCAATGTCACTAATGCAGATAGCACAGACCGTTCCTATCTCCTCTGCATATTGCCAGGGCTCTGTCTGGGCAGGTGTATTTCAGACACAGATATTTCTTATTCTAAGCAAAAATCAGTCTCATTTGTTTCAGAAAGACGTTTGCCATCAATTACAAGCAGTTTCACACTGCGCTCTATTTGTTTCCAACCCAGCTGTAGCTTTTTTTTTCTTTTTTCTTTTTTTTTTTTTTTTTCGCTAGAGAGCGGGATGATATGGAATACTAAGTCCTATGTTTCTATGTTGAGATGTCGCTGAAATTGAATCAAGGCATAGTATCTTTTTGGATGTTATATCCTGGGGAGAACAAGCAAGTATTGATGCTGTCCTTATGCTGCATTTGTAACGTTTGAAGCTAAAGAAACTACAGTATATTACCTGAGTTGGAACCTACACATTGGCTTTATTTTTCCTTTAATTGTCTTAATTTTAAACAATCCACTTCCTCCCCACTCCCCTTTTTTAAGGGAATGGAGCAAATGTTCTTTATCCAGGCTAAAGAGATACTTCATGAAATCATCCAGGTTTGGTCAAGGTCTCTCCAGGTTTTCTAACTCCTCTTTCACATAACTTATATTTTTCTCCTGTAAGAGTGGAGAAAGCAATTACTGTTGGATGAACAGAACCTGATGAGACATTAAGTAGTAGCTCAGGGCTAGGTTTCTTCCTAAATGAAAGGTTGCCTTAGATTTGTAAGTGATTTTTGCCTGGTACTATTTATTCATTTCAAATTCATGAATCTTTCAATTTCTTCTTTAGCTGGGGCAGAAACTGAAATGATGAAAAGCCCTTCTTTCCCAGACATGTTGCCCTTACAGCTCACATTTATCTAAAACCAAGAAGAAATGAGAGACTGTTTTCAATCACTTCAGCTTCCAAACAGATGATAACAACAGGCATGGGTTTATTTTTTTTATATCATCCAGAGACACTAGAAATTTTTTCTGGTGGCTGGAGAAAATCTTTCCTTTTTTTAGAAGGTACTGGCTTGAAGAATGTTTTAAAAAAATTCTAGGTATTAGGATATCGATTGAGTCTGAAACAAAATTATTTTCTCAGGATAACATTAGGACTAATTTTCATAGCCAGCTTTATTATGCAGAACAGACTTATTCCTTCAGAAGACTTTCAGACTGCAAAATTTCGCAGCAATGCACAATCCTAACAGACACTCTTGCCCTAAACTTTTTTTACAATACTGACGTCATCTAGTGAGCTAAGCGTAAGTTAGATTCTTAGAATGAGTAATCCTAGTGCTGCCTGGTTATCACGGCCTTTCGCTCACATATGCCAATGGGCAATGTCTTGGATTCTGATACACATTAATAATATCACCGCAACCTCTTTGCAATTAAGAAAAGCTGCAGTCTGCAGATGGGAAATGCATCATGCTTGATACTGAATTCTCAGACAGCTGCCGCAGAGAGGAAGTACTTAAGACATGAAACTACAGGGCTAAGCAAGGATATCCTGGGCACTGAGTAATAAGGCATCCTCACCTGAAATGGATACTCATCTCACAGGAAACAAGACTGGAAGAAGGCTGATGTCACCTTGCTCTACAGGAAGGGCTTCAAGGAGGATCCAGGAAATTACAAGCCCATCAGTTTTACTTCAGTTGCTGGGAAAGTGAGAAAATGAATCCTTCTGGGGGCTATCACAAGTCAAGCGAAACACATAATTGGGAAACGCCAGCACAGATTCACCAGGGGCAAATTGTGCTTGACAAACCTGATCATCTTCTATGATCAAGTAACCTGCTTGGTTGATGTGGGGTGGGAGGTGGACAGTTTTCCTGGATTTCTCCAAGGCTTTCAATATGGTTTCCCACAGCCTCCTCCTTGAGAAACTGCTGCATTACAGTCTGGACAAGGGGTCTTGCAGTGGGTGGGAAATTGCCTGACAGGCTGCACCCAGAGGGTGGTGGTAAATAGCTCCTTTTCAAATGGGCAACCTGTCACAAGTGGGGTCCCCCAGGGAACGATATTAAGCCCAACGTTGTTTAATATCTTCATAGGTGATCTGGATAATGGAATCAAGGGTATCCTGATGAATTTTGATAATTATATCAAACTGAGCAGGGAAGCGGACACTACAGAAGGGAGAGCCACCCTGCAGGAAGATCTGGATAAGCTGGAAGAGTGGGCTGGGGAGCAGCTCAGTTGAAAGGGACCTGGGCGTCCTGGTGGATAAGCAGCTCAGAATGACTGAACCATGTTCTGCTGC
The DNA here is from genome assembly GCF_009769465.1 of Tauraco erythrolophus. Taxonomy (NCBI): domain Eukaryota; kingdom Metazoa; phylum Chordata; class Aves; order Musophagiformes; family Musophagidae; genus Tauraco; species Tauraco erythrolophus. The sequence continues at coordinate 62,366,151 of NC_141496.1, forward strand.
AGCAAAGAAAGCCAATAGGATGCTGGATTGCATCAACAAGGGCATCACCAGCAGAGATAAAGAAGTCATTATCCCACTCTGCTCAACACTTGTCAGGCCACACTTGTTCAGCTTGGTTCTTGCTATGCAAAAAAGGTGCAGACAGGCTGGAGAAGGTCCAGAGAAGAGCCACAAAGATGATCACAGGACTGGGAAGCCTGCTGTACGAGGAAAGGTGAAGAGAATTGAGTTTTTTCAGCCTTGAGAAAGGAAGACTTATGGGAGACCGTATCACCATGTTCCAGTGTTTAAAGGGTGGCTATAAAGAAGGTGGCGACTCCTTTTTCGCAAGCAGTCACATGGAAAAGACAAGGGGTAATGGGTACAAGTTACTCCTGGGGACATTCCAATTGGACACGAAAAGAAAATTTTTCACCATGAGAAGAGTCAGCCATTGGAATAACTACCCCGAGGAAGTGGTGGATTCTCCAACATTGGACACTTTTAAGATCGGGCTGGACAGGGTGCTTGGCCATCTTGTGTAGACTGTGCTCTTGTCAAGAATGGTTGGATCAGATGATCCTTGAGGTCCCTTCCAACCTGGTATTCTATGATTCTGTGAATGAGCTTCTCCACTGGAGGATGCCCGCAGAGCAGTGCTGGCATCAGTACGAAATGATCACGCAGGGACACTTGAGTTCTTTGTCCATTTCAACAACATGCAGAGAAACAATTCATGTTCTCTTCTTGTCCAGAAGTGGAGTTCTAAACTCCCTGCTGCTCCCTTCCTTGAAGAAATGATAAAGCATTGCCCACATAAAGACGAAGAGACCTCAGAACAGAATATTTTCAGTTGGAAGGGACCTATAACGGTCATCTAGTCCAACTGACTGACCAACTCAGGGCCGACCAAAAGTTAAAGCATGTTATTAAGAGCATTGTCCAAATGCTTTTTAAACACTGACAGGCTTGGGGCATTGACCACCTCCCCCAGAAGCTTGCTTGTTTGACCATGCTCTCAGTAAAGAAGTGTTTCCTAATCTCCAGTCTAAACCTCTCCCGGTGCAGCTTTGAACCATTCCCATGCATCCTATCACTGGATCCCAAGGAGAAGACATCAGCATCTCCCCCTCCGCTTCACCTACACAGGAAGCTGTAGAGAGCAATGAGGTCACCCCTCAGTCTCCTTTTCTCCAAACAAAACAAACCCAAAGTCCTTAGCCACTCCTCACGGGACATTCCTTCCAGCCCTTTCGCCAGCTTTTTTGCTGTCCTCTGGACATATTCAAGGACCTTAATATCTGTCTTAAATTATGGGGCCCAGAGCAGCACACAGTTTTCAAGGTAAGGCTTCGTCAACGCTGAATACAGCAGAATAATCAGCTCTTTTGACTAGCTGGTTATGCCGTGTTTGATGCACCCCAGGATGCGGTTTGTCCTCTTGGCTGCCAGGGCACACTGCTGACTCATATTCAGCCTGCTGTCAGCCAGCACCCCAAGATCCCTTTCTGCAGGGCTGCTCTCCAGCCACTCCTTTCCCAGTTTATATTGTGCCTGGCATTACTCTGTCTTAGGTGCAGACTCCAGCATTTCGACTTGTTAAATTTCATCCCATTAATCATAGCCCAATGCTCTAATCTATCTAGATCTCTCCGCAAGGCCTCTTGTCCATCAAGAGAGTCAACAGCACCTCCCAGTTTGGTATCATCATTGAACTTGCTAACAGTGCATTCAACTCCTGCATCCAGATCATTGATTAATATATCGAACAGAACTGGCCGTAGAATTGAACCCTAAGGAACACTGCTGGTGACAGATGTAGCCTCATTCACTACAACCCTTTGAGCTCTGCCTTTCAGCCAGCTCTTCACCCAGTGCACCATAAACCTGGTCATTTCACAGCTGGACAACTTGTCCAGAAGAATGCTGTGAGGGCAGTATCAAAAGCCTAGCTAAAATCCAGGAAAACTGCATTTACCACCTAGATGGATTACTTTATCATAGAAGGATATCAAATTAATTAAACAGGACTTTCCCTTAGTGAACCCATGTTGACTGTGCCTGATGATTGCATTATTCTTTAAATGCCTTTCAATAGTACCCAGTATGATCTTCTTCATAATTTTTCCAGGAATTGAGGTTATACTAACAGGTCTGTAGCTCTCTGGGTCTTCCCTCACATCCTTTTTGTAAATTGGAATAACACTGACAAGCTTCCAGTCAGCAGAGACCTCCCTAGGCTCCCAAGACCTTTGGTAGATGGTCAAGAGGAGTTCTGCCATAACATCCGCTAGCTCCTTCAGTACTCTGGGATGAATCCTATCAGGGCCCAGGGACATGCGAAATTTCAGCTGATAGAGCTGGTCCGTTACAATTTCAGTGTCCGCAAATGGAAAATCACTGTTCCCACACTTGTGGTCCTTCGACTCAGAGCACTGGGCAGCCCAAGGTCTGTCAGTGTTATTAAAGACTGAGGCAAAAAGTGCATTGAATGCCTCCGCTTTTTCTTCATCTCTTTTAGTCAGATGACCATCTTCAACAAGTATCAAACCCTCTTGCTATGAATGTACTTTAAAAAGCCATTCTTGTTATCTGACACAACACTGGCCAGTTTCAGTTCTAATTGAGCTTTGGGCTTTCATGTCTTCTTCCTGAATAAACGAACCACAGTTCTGCAATCTTCCTGTGAAGCCTGACCTCGTTTCCAGAGATCATACAGTTTCTTTTTCCTCTTGCGCTCCACAAGGAATTCCCTGTTCAGCCAAGCTGGTCTTCTACCCAGCTTGCGAGACTTATGACACAGTGGAATTGCCTGCTCCTGTGCTTCTAAAATGTGCTTCTTAAAAATTGACCAGCATTCATGGACTCCTAAGCTCTCAAAAGCAGATCCTCAGGGGACTCTGCTAACCCCCTGAGTAGCTTAAAGTTCACTCTCCTGAAGTCCAAGGTAGAAGCTCCACTGTCCTTTTTTCTCATTACACCGAAAATTTTAAACTCAAGCATTTCATGATCACTGTGGCAAAGACATCCACCTGCCAGCACATCCCCCATGAGTCCTTCTCTACTCACAAACAGCAAGTCTAGGAGGGCATCTTTCCTACATCTTCTCCTATTTGGCTCATTGAGTACTTGTGACAAAAAGTTATCTCCTCCAAACTTCAAGAATTTCCAAGACCGGCTTGTCAACTGAGAATATCATACTGCTATCTTGTTTGGGAAGTTGAAGTCTCCCATAAGGACATGGGCTACTGATCCAGAAATTTCTCCTAATTGCCTATAGAATAACTCATTGGTGCTAACATCCTGGCTGAGTGATCAGTAGTAGACACCTACTACAACATCTCCTTTGTTTTCCAGCCCCCTAATCCTCATCCGCATGTGGCTCTCAAACACATCATCGCTAAGTGTCAGGGCTGTACAATTAAACATTTCCCTTACATATAGCATGTCACCTCCACCTTGCCTGCCCTGCCTATCCCTGCTGAACAGCCTGTATCTCTCCATCCCAGCACTCCAACTGTGGGACCCATTCCACCAAGTCTGACTAATACGAATGATATCATAGCTCTGGGAACTGACCAACGCTTCCAGTTCATCCTGTTTATTTCTCACACTGCACGCATTGGTGTTCAAGCATTTCAGACATGCTCCTGAGCCCTCCATACCCCTGGGAGCAGTGGAAATGTTCCCACTAGCATTGCCACCCTCAGGCAATTCCATGCCAACCCTTGACTTATCTACTGTGATCCTGTTGGCATCCCTTTCCCCTGTCGATTCTAGTTTAAAGCTTTCTCAATCAGTTCCACCAGCTTACTCTCAAAGATACGTTTACCCCATCAGGACAGGTGGTTCCTGTCAGGCCCCGGCATATCTCGTGTCTCAAAGCCTCTTCCATAGTTTAAAAACCCAAAGCTTTGGCAGAGGAACCAGTCCTGGAGCAAGGCCTTGATATCCAGTTTCTCCCATGGTCTCCCCCCTTTACTAGGAGGTTTGAGGAAAACACTACCTGTGCTCTCAAATTTTTTAGCATGCTTCCCAGGGGCCTGAAATGTCTTTTGGTCAACCTCAGAGTTTTGTTGCAACACCATTAACATCCATGTGAAAGAGCAGGAAGGGGTGGTAGTTAGAAGGTTGTTAGAAGGCTCTTTAGTCTTGTGGTGATGTCTCTAATTTGGGCCTCAGGGATGCAGCAAACTTCCCTGAAAAGAGGGTCCTGTCTGCAAATGGGTACTTCCGTTCCGCACAGGAGGGCATCACCGATGACCGTAACTCACCATTGTTTCTTCTTGGCACTGGTCTTAATGTGGCTTTTGTTGCAAGGGGTTGGTTTCTCTGACCTTGGCATGGCTGCTTGCACAGGTTCCTCCTCCTCTATTGTATTATGCATTTCATTTGCATGTTTACCCAGGGCCTTGTACCTATTCAGTAAGGGTATCTTAGATGGTAAGGAAGGGTTTCTCTTACTGCTCCATACTGTAACCTACTTCCACCCCTCCTTATCCCTTGCGATGCTGCCTTCTTCCTGGCACAAGGCAGATCCAGGACCTGCCTCCATAGTGGCCACGCTGAGCTGGCTTGCATGCGTCACAGCTGGCAGAGTATGGCTCCATTGATCAATCTCCCTCTCAGACTCTCGAGTACTCCTCAGTCTGCCCACCATCTCTTGCAGCTCAGCCACCAAGCAGAGCAGTTCATCAGTCCTGTCACACCTCCCACAGGCTTGCTCGCGATCGCTTTCCACCTCTAGGAAAATTCCTTTGCGCACCCCCCACCACCAGAAACCCAGGCAGTCACATGCTAGAGCAGGAGCTCTGTCTGTGGGGCTGCACTGGTTCTGCCGGGTGCTAGAAGCTCAGGAGGAGCAGGGGACACTGCTTTTTGCCAGGTGGCCACCATGCTGCCACGTGCCTGACCGCCGGGAAGCAGACGCGCTCATCTCCCGCGCTGCCGGGCGCAGGCTCCGCCCCTTTTGCTGTCTCGTCCAATCAGCGGCTCCGGGGTCAGCCGCTCGGGGAACGCCCCTTGGTCGGACACGCCCCCGCCTGTGCCGGCGGCGTCCCGCGCCCGCGCCCGCTCCCCGTGCCGCTCCCGCCGCTCCCGCTCGCCGCGCTGCTCCCGCCTCCGTTGCGATCAGCAGCTCCGCTCCCGCAGAGCAGCTGGCGGCAAGCCACAGAAGGCTGAAAAGACTCCTCTCCGTCATAACTAACGCCACAGCTGGGATTGCAGCCGCCCGGCTGAACACTCGGCAGCTCTTCCTCAGCTGCGAGGTCGCGGAGCCGACAGTATTTGAGTAAAGAGCTGCGGGAAAAATCACTCCAGCAGAAGCGACTTTCTCCCCGCTGCACAATTTTTTTTTTTTTTGGCATGTGAAAGAAAATGTTGCTAGGTGAATTTTCTTGTCGTAATAGAGTTAGGGGAATTATTCTGAATTAATATTTAAACTCTGCTCTCTAAATGGAACTATTTTCCAATACTAAGTGAAAATTACATTTCCCTCTCTTCAGTGGAAGAATCCATAAAGGTGTTGAATGTAGCTCCACCGCTACGCTTCAAAATCACACTGCTGTTTAGTTTGTATTCATTTCTTAAGCACCCCTGTGTAGACAAATGCTGTGACGCTTGGCTTTTGTTTTGAGCTGAGAATCAAAGGATTCCGGTCAATTTTCCAACCAAGAGGGGACTGTGGCAGACAAGGCACCGCTACTGAGGGACACGCACCGGCTCTGGCAGAGACAGAGAGAAATGCTAGCTTGAAACAACGATGTCATGGCAGGATTCCAGGCAGAAACTGGAAAATATAGAAAAAATCTGGTATTTTCCATGAGAATTTTAGTTTGGTAGAAACTAAATTTTCCATCCTCAGAAGATAGCAATGAACTGCTTGTGACCTTGGCGTCTGCATTCAAAAGAAACTGCAGTGAAAGAATTGTCTACTGCTGCGTGAGCTGGGCAGTGGTTTGCTGGGGCTGTTGCTTGAATGTGATGTATCAAAACAGATCTGCATTAATGTGTGTTCTAGACATACTTACAGAACTGCTAGCAGCTAGGACATGAGAAATGTTATTTTAATACCTATAATAGCAATATTCAGATGCACTTTGCTTCTCAAAGGGTGTAGTCATGCAGCCTACGAAATATTTCAGAGAAGACTCCCATTTCCCCACATCTTTTTAAACTCCTGCGGTGAAGCAGTATCAAATTATCTGTGACATCATCATGGTTTAATAGACAAAAAAACCCTACATTTACTTATAGCTTAGTGTATACTGTCTATAAAGCCATGGAAATGCTATTTCCAGAATTTCAGTTGAAAGGCTGTAAAAAATTACAGTTCTTGATTAGTTTTACTCTGCTTAGGAGGAACCCATGCAAATACACAGGCAATGAGATCCCTTTCTCTTGCTGAATAAGGAGGGTTTCAGACCAGCATTATACCTTTTTGTTTTTTGCCTCAAGAGGTAAGTAACACTGTCACTAAGGTAATGAAATCTGAAATGCTGTCTGGAGTTGAAACTCGAGTTTATTTGTGTGGTTACAAACACTTGGAGAAGTGACAGAAGGTAACTGTAAATTTTTTCTCTCATTTTGAGACCTCTGCTCAGGATTACAATGCCCATTAAAATTATAGATACTAGTAACCTAAAGTGCTTCTTGTGCTGAGAACTTTGATCTAGGATAGACTAAATTGTGGGTTTTTGTGGACATTTTGAACTCAATGAAATGAAATCACTCTTTGGCCACAGAAGGGGTTACACAGTAAGAACGCTTTTCCCTGAGAAAATCCTTTGTCTGTAACCCGCGAAAATCACCAGGACTCTTCTGTATGTCGACCGTTAGAATTCAGCCTTCTGTCTCTATATAAAACACTACAAATGCTAGATATTGTTGTCATAATTAGGGATAAACAGGTATGTAGGACAGGACCACACAGAACCAAGGGAGGCAGGGGAAAACAAAAGACAATAACAGAAGACAGATGGGTAAGAGAAATAGAGAGCTCCAGGAAACCAGTAAAAGGCAACATGGAAAGAGTGGAGGACATGAAATAAATCTTTCAAACTTGTGTTGGCCACAGAAAATAAGGAGAAATAGCAGAGAGCTGGTAAGAATGTGGGATATGGAAAGAAAGCAAGCAGGGAGAAAGAACCAAGTCTTGATCCTGTGGGATTGTGGGGACTGGAGTAAGACCTATAGATGATGTTAGGTGTACAAAAATTGACTCTTGATTTAATAGAATATATCTCTTCTCCTCAGAGATACTTCTTGTCCATTTGCGATCTGCTGCGGCTTTCAGAGCACTACTACAGCAGCTACACCTTCACCCTACTTGAAGAGTACAGGGAAAAGAACTTCCTATCTGATCTTCACCTCTTCACAAGGATGAAGGAAACTACCCTAATGGTGTAGATGTACTCAATCACAACACACCTTGACATCAGCAGCTTCAAGATTTGTCCTTAACTAAAAGAAAGGAGAACAGATGCTTTCTTTTCTGGTAGGAAAAAAAAAAAAAGGTAAGGCAGAAAATCAAGAAAAATGCCTCCAAGTTTTTCTTTTCTTTTCTTTCTCTCCCACTAAAATGCAAGGAAGCAGAGCACTTAGCCTCTCATGCTCCTTTTGAAGCTACTCCAACATGAAGAGCAAGATGTCTAACAGAGGCTCCTCCATGAAATTATCTTGTCCTTCTGGAGTGAGAGTAAAAGTACAAACCTATGTCTAGGTGAGTCATATTCCAGGGGACTGGGAGTCTAGAGCGCTTTATTTACCAAGGCTGCTACGAGAGGGCTCTTATCTTAACACTCGGACCTGCCATATAGAAAAATAGAACCGTAAGAGCATCAAAATAGAACAAAAAGAGAACAAGCTCTACCTAAGTCTTTCCTGACAGTTTTCCAGGAGCTGCCGTTTAAAGAAACAGCATCTCCTTCTTAGACATCCTCCTCTGGTGTTTGGCTGTCCACTTGTTATCAATGTCTAAGCTTATTTTCTATATTGCAACTGAAGTTCGTTACGTTTTGTTCACACCACCCAAGCGTTGTGCAGAGAATTGCATGGCAACTGGAATGTAGGATAAGGATTTTTGCTAGAATTCCACTGAATGTGTAACTGCAGTGGTAAGTTTTAAAGTTCTGGGCAGCAAGGCAAGACCAGTTAGTTCTATTTTGGTTTCTATAGGGAGAGGGGTTTTACCTGTAGCTGAAAAGCATGGCTTTGTACTTCAGCCAAGCTCGCCTAATAATAAGCGGCTGCTGAAAGGGTTGCCAACAAACACTCCATCTCATCTCCCTGATCGGCTGCCTTCCGTCAAACCAAGCCATTGTGTGCCTGCAGAGATGGTGAATGAAGCAGAAATCTTAATTTCTTTTAAAACAGAGACTTGATTTCCCACAGATGGGCTGCCAGAACTGACTCCCACGTAGGCGTACAGCCCTAACTGTGGTGTCTGTTCAAAGGTGATGCCACCAGGAGAAATCAATGCACTCTAAAAAATCTGTACTCCAGGGATTGTTTTGTGCCATGACAGCAGCAGCACTCCTTTCGCAACCTTGGGGTCTTATCAGGGAAACGTAGAGGACAGGAGAATAAATTAGTACTCTTGATAGTATACTAAAGTTGGTGGTATATCAGTTTATATGATAACTCTAGGCTGTACCACACACAGGGCTTTCCTGAGCCTGTTTTGTCCGTGTGTCTGTGGGTGTTATTCCTGGCTCAGGAGGGCTCTCATATCTGTTCTGTCTGGTTGCAGGTGTACCCTCAGCAGGCCAGACCACAGCAAATGGCAAGTATAAGCCTTGCGGTATGTGTCCTCTCATTCCAGCTATGCACGATCACTTCTTGAATAAAAAAGTGACAGCTGCAAATGAAAAAAAGATAGTATTGTAAGAGATAATATCTCCCCTACTGTGACTTGCTGGCTCTCTCCTATCAAGTTTCTAGATGACGTGGTCCTTAAAATGCAGAGCAAAACCTCAGAAGTGGGGCTGGTCAGAATCTTGAGAACTATTCCAACACTTCAAAACTTCTTTAACTGTCATTAAAATGGGTGGAGAATAGCAGGGCAACACTTTCCTTTCAACAGACTCTGTAATAATCTGTAATGCAATTCATTTGGGAGAAAAGAATTTCTGGATTAAAGCGTAACTTGGAAATTTGAAGAAGATTAAATTTGCATTTACCCTGTGGAAAGTTTTGTTTCCATCTTTTGCTGTTTTTGTGTTACATCTACTCACATTAGCCCCTAGAAGTCCCTCATGTCAGAACAGCCCACTTGTTTATGGCTTAATTCCCTGGCAAGCCTTTAGATAAAATCTAGTGCCTGTAGCTCAAGAAAATAGAATTAGTCCTTGCCTGCCAGGCCTTGCTGTGGTCTGCATACTTCATCAAGGTAATATTAACAATGCGTGACACAGTGACATACACCTTCATCCAATAAATTGAACCTAGTCACGGCATGCAAGGGTATAAGAAGTTAAAAAAAGGTCACCAGAACCAAACCTGGTATTTAAACTTTTCAATAAGGTAAACCAGAAAAAAAATTGTTTTTCAGGAGTTGCTCACTTTTGCCATCTTAACTTCCCCACTTGCTCAGTTAAAGTGCAAGTAGCTAGTGATAGCCACAGAGATATGCAAAGAGATTGCCAATAATGCTCTGTTTTGAAGATGTCCTGGTCTTAACAGATGGTAGTTGTGTAAAGTGGGGTGCTAGATTTATCCTTAATTTCCTTGCAGCAGTTCTTTTGGCTGCAGTTTTTGTACCAATTTCAGCTCCAGCTTCCATTAGTGGAAGCATATGTGCTGTAGAGCTCTCACAGTGTATTCCTAACCAAAAGCAGGTTTCTAGTAGCATTCCTACTGACTTCATTGGCAGCTCGGCAGGGTCAGCCAGGCCGCTCAAAACAGCAACCGTGCAAGAAAGGACCTCCGATTGCCACAAAAAGCAAAACAGTCAAAAAGTACGCACTCTGGCTGACTCTAATGTCACATACCTAAGAGAACAGAGCCAGCTCTTGCAAAAGTCTCAGGACATTTTAAACTGATTTATTCAGAAGGCGAACACCGTGAATAACTGCCAAGCGTATTTGTTTAGGCCATGATCCATGAATCACCCAAACGAAAGCAGTGATAACACTGATCAAAGATGGTGGAAAGATAAGGACATGCCAAACTGCTTTGCTTTATATTTGTCCTGAAAAAGACTACATGTGTAAAAATCTCAAGCTTCCTTAAGAAACCTTTCAGGCAAAACTTTTCTTAAAGAACCCCTCCATTTGTCTCCATCCACCAAGATAAATATTTTCTCCTTGTTTTTCAGGCAAACCCTCCCTCTCACTGAGAGTCTTGCAATGTGACAAGCCTGCATAATCCACTGCAAGAGAAGATCTCCAGTATTATTCACATGATGTTGAGCAGCGTAAGATGACAATTCACGCAGAGGTATTTAAAAATCCTGGAGAGTAGATGTTCTTGTTTTTTCAAGCAGAGTAGGTGTACAATGAGCCAAAACCAGATGAGAGCATTAACGTTTAGATGAATAGTGAAGGTGCTACGGTAATAGAATGAGAGTAAGGTGTGAAAGGAACAACCAATTTATATTGATTTTTGTTTGTTTCTCAGAAGATGAGACAATATGGAAGACAGAATACAAACATGCTTCCACAGGTAATTACTCCTCTATTTTCCAACAACACATTATTTGCCGTATGTGCATATTTATGAAAAAGACGCCTAGAGATTCAAACCACTATTTTGAGTTCTGTTTTCTTATGTGTTTGCAATAACACATAGATGACAAAAAGAAATCTTTCACTGTGGATGTGCTAGCTTTTCATTCTCATAATACTCAGCAGAATAAGTAGTAATCCTTAGTTACTGCTGTAGCTGATGATAGATAATATTGAAAACAGACCGCCAGGCAAATAACGTATTATGTCTTGATAAAGTCATATACATTGAAAGAAGTGTATTCAAAAGAAAACCCAAAACAAAACCTAAAGCAGTTCAGTGTTTTACATAGCAGGCTTTAAGAAAGCAAACCCTTTAATAAAAATCTACCCATATATTTAGGACCTGAACCATGATTTAGATGTTTGAAACTCCTACTTGACCTCAAGCTTCCTCTGCCAACTTGACCAGGACACTTAGCATCACTTCAGTTCCCTTTGAAAAAGCAGATCACTCTGTCTTCATATTTAGATGTTGCAAGGGATAATTTTCCAAACTTTTTTCCATGGGGTCTTCTGATACTGTCATGTTGATAACATTGAAAAATGCACAGTACTAGGTAGAAATGGATGTTCTCCCTTCACCTATTCTCATAGCATGGCCACAACGACTATAGAGAGCCATTTAACTCCATCTGGCTGCACTGTATTCTTCATACTCATGGCTCAGGCAAAGGCCACAGGGACATGAGACAAAACACGTAATCTGGTTCTGTGCTTCCTTTCATTCAAACTGTGCCTTATGAGGCACCTATGGCTCAGGAAAAAGAAGATCATTCTGGGACAAGCTCTTCTTCCTTTGGGAGTCAGAGTTTAGTCAGCAATGGAGGCAGGATCACTGACACGTGAAGCAAATGCCATGCTCTCATATGGAGAGTCCCATACGAATGGGACTTCCAGTGAATGCCACCAGGTCATCTAGCATCTTATCCTCAGGGTACAGCTGAATAATGAAAGTGTCTAAAATAGGTCTAATGGAGTCTGTTGACAAAATACACTGAAGTGGGTAGTCATCTTGTTTGAGCATTGCTGAAACATGACATCAGGAAGGCGGGTAGCCCAGGTGGAGGTCTGATGTTGAGGAAGGAGTGGCTGCTCTACCGCAGCGATCTAGTATTGCCTTTGCAAATCATTTAGCCATTCTAAAATGAACTGACACCATTAGTAGGTAAGCATTCTGGCAGGCAGCCCAGGCTTTCTCTGTAGAAGAGTTGCTGTCAAGGCATCTGAGCTTGTCTCTTGCTCATCATCATGCTGGAGGGATGTTTCATAGAATTGTAGAATCATAGAATGGCATAGGCTGGAAGGAACCTTAGAGATCATCTAATCCAACCTCCCTGTCATGGGCACGGACCATGCTGAGGCTGTGACCACCTTGTGTTGCTTGTCTGACATGTGGCAGCAGTTTCCTAGGTACTCTGGAAAGTGTGCTGCAGGACTAGATTTGGTTGTAAAGATGACGGAAGGAGCAGCCAAACATTTGGGTCACGTCTGGGCACTGCGAGAAATGCAAGTGGTGGTATTAGCATCATTTTAGGCAGGATAGGGCAGATTACTTCCCTTATCTATAATTTTTCACTCTGGGACAATATTGCTGTCATCTTAGTGGCAGAAAGATAATCTCTTTTGCACACATTTTAATAACACTCTTGTCTCTTTTCCTTGCAGTATGAATACACGATGCCTGTCCATTCTCCGCCACTGCCATCCCAGCAGATACCACTTCAACCTCAACAACCTGGGTTACAAGCACAAAACCCATTGCTGCAGCCCACACCACAGCCTGCCAAGCAAGCCCTAGTCCACCACAATGAAGGGCAGTCATTAGTCCTGCAGAGACAGTGGCAGTTTCACCAAGAACTTTCAGGGGTCCAGCAACAGCTGCCAGCTACCAGAACTAAACAGCAGGCAGTTTTCATTATGTAGGCTCATTGAAATTGGTCCTTTCTTTTGGCTTGACAAGTCTCTGATAGGTTCTGCACTATGGGTAGTTTGCCAGACTTGTTCCCACCCTTTGACTCACTGAAATAAGACAGTGTTTATTTCCATTGGGAATGGTTGCGGCCAGATTCTTAACATGGCTGGAAAAGGTAAGGTGGTGTCAGTGTTTATCTTTCCATCTTTACCCTTTATGGTGCCATTTCAGTGGAGAAAGTGTAACAAACATCAGTGGAAATAAGTGAATACTTCTTCTGGTGATGATCATCATGTGAGTCAGGACAGAATGTATCCTTCAGTATCTTTGACTGGAGTAGCTTTGGTCATTTGACTCAGAAAACTGGCTCTGCAAGAGGAATATGGATAGATTCTTAGGCTGTCTTATCTAACAGAAACCCACTGACCACTTTGAGGACTATGTAGGTTTGGTTCTTGCCCAGTGCAAGATCAGACCTATATCCCACAGATAAAGGATGACCTGCAATACCCCTTTCCCAATGAAATCTGAGATTTTTGTCTACAGAGGATGGTACTACAGACATAATGTCACAGCATAATTTTATCTATCCTTGTGCAATCAGCCTTGAAATAAACCCTGTTACTAGATGGATTTATTTCAGGAAATAAAATAATGCAAGTGCTAAAGACGACCTAGGTATGCTTGAAAGTTTGTATTTTTTTCCAATTTTATCAGTTGCTCTAGTAACAGATATTAACTTTTTTCTTCTACAAACCATGCCTTATTTTTTTCCTTACTTTCATTGCTATTGAAACTGTACAAAGAACAGCAGGAGATGGTTTGAAGGAAGATCATGTAGCACAAGTGCTCTCTTGATATAGATATATTCTTTAACCAAGCCATACTCGTTCCACTGATGCAGTATGTCATTTAACACGTCTTCTCATTTGCTGTTGGTTAGCGGATTCTCTCTCTGTTCAGCAAGTCTTTTTTAAAATATGTACACTGACTGCTTTCTTCTAAACTAATGCGTTTAACCAGCACTGGAATATTCAGGGCATTTAGGTCCCAAGGTGAGTATAGATTTTAATGTATAGCTTTCTTAGGTACTGTAACATAATTATGTTTACAAAAAAGTTTCACAGCAACTCTTGGTTGGACTAAATTGTCATATTCTTAGTCAGAACTAAGAATCAGCTGAGGAGATGTCTTTTTTTTTGCAGAAACAGTAAGTCAGAAAAGCATCCATCTGTGTAAAAAATCTATTTGTAAAGGCAAGCCATAAATTCTCTCCAAGTGTCTCAAAGCTGTGTTCAGCCACACCTACACGAACGGTGTGGGCAGACACATCTTTGCTATGTCTGCCCTTGCTGACGGCGAGGCACAAGCCGGCTCTCTCCCAGGAGCTGAGCAGTCACTTTCAGCATACACGCAGCTCTGAGCTAACGCATTTAAATGTCTCTGGCCTGCAGCCAGCAGGGCACACAAGTGAAGCAGACGTGACTATCCATACTTGTCTGTGCCCTCAAAAGTAGAGTCCTGGTCGTTCTTCCCAACATCCATAGCATCGAATGCTTGCTAACACCAACAAATTATTCTTTTCTTTTTGTTCTCAATGTGCCCGACTGCATATCAATTAGTCCAGCAGGGAGAAGCACAACAGCCCCTACAACAACCAGTTATTTAATTCACTGATTATTCTTTTTTGTTTTATCTAGCTTTTCCCTTAGCTGTTTTTTCTGTCCTATGCAGCAAGTCAAGGGATAAGTTTATTTCAATTTTTCTCACCTTCAGGCATCTATCTTTCCAGTGGAAATTGCCTTGCCTCACTCTACTGTTTTTTTATTAGGGTGTCCCTGCGAGACTTGACATAGGGAGCTCTGAAGAAATGCAGGTGAGTCATATCTGGGTCTATAGCACTAGAAGGGATATCTGGCTTTAAGTGATCATAAAGCAAGACAGCCTAGACTTTTTGAACATAAATTTCAGTGAAACGGTTCTGCGTATTCGCAGTCTTCTTTCAATCATAACCAAGGGCTTCACGATCTTTGCAACACATATTTGTGTAGAGGTTACTGTACGCATAATGCACTTTAAGTTAGATCACAAATGTTGTTCTCATTGTAAGACTTCCTTACACTATGGGAGCAAGAGGCAGAGCATAAGTAATTGGTCAGCAGGTGTGATAACTCAAAAACTTCCTATCTTTCTAAGTCGATAACTACTGTCTTGGAAAGGGACCAGAAAAAATTAATAATCATGACCATAAAAGCCACACTCAGATGGTAGTTTGTCCCTCAAGCCTAAAGGCCACAGTTGAAGGCCATTTCCCATTTCAAGAACCAGGTGTTCACTGGTAACAGGAGATGGCAGGCACTGGTGGTACATCTGGCGTAGCTGCAGGATAAAGACTCTCTGGCTGCTCTGTGCAGCCCCTGTTTCTGAAGGGTTGTCCTCCAGTACTGGCTTCCATATCACAAAAGGTTGTGGAGGATAGCTAGTCTTCTGCCTAGGCTTGCCACTAGCAGCTGACTGCACACATTGACAAGATACTGAGGAAATAAGGGGCAATGGCTTTAAACTGAAAGAGGGTAGATGTCAATTAGATCTAAGGAAGAAATTTTTTACATTGAGGGTGGTGAGGCACTGGAACAGGTTGCCAGAGAAGCTGTAGATGCCCCATCCCTGGAATTGTTCAAGGCCAGATTGGACGAGGTTTTGAGCAACCTGATATAGTGGAAAATGTCCCTGCCCATGGCAGGGGGATTGGAACTAGATGATCTTTAAGGTCTCTTACAACCCAAACCATTCTATGATTCTATGAAATAACAGAGTCTTTCAATTTGCTTTTTCTTCAGGGAGGCAGAGTGGGTGCACCTGCCTCTGGTGCTGTGCTTCCCATTTTACTGACATGTACAGTGGATTAGGATGGGGACCTCAAAACCTAACCCTCCAGGGAGATGTCAAAACTGAAGATTACTCACCAGCCCCAGGACAAAAGCTGCTGCTTCACGGAGGTGTCAATCAGATGCAAGAAGGTTCTTCACCTCCTGGGGCTTTCCCGTCAGACCGGAAGAGTGATGTACATCTTCTAGATGGCATGCTGGTGGGCCACAGTGAGCCTGTGGCACGTGCTGAAAGCAATTTGCCAAGTGACTCTATGCATCCATCAGGCTGGAGCAGAGGGATTCTCACTGCCAGAGTGGAAGGAACTCAGTTTCCCCCTGGCAGCCTCTTACCCTTCAGTTTTACAGCCCAATCCCTCTAGAGGTCCAGAAAGAAGTGAGTGTGTATCCTGCCTTGTACTCTGATGCCTTGCGTACACTCCAAGAGGAAAATGAAGCCCAGCAGTTAACTGATCATGTAGGGTGTAAAGCTCTTCCAGGAACCATGCAGCTCGCTGCTTCTATATCATACACGTGTTTTATCTGCACGATGAATTGGTGTCGTGGTTTTTTTTTTTTGGACTGAGGGTCGAGACAAGAACCGAAAAGGGAGCACCCACCAAACATGGTCTCGGGCAAAACATGACTCAGGCTTTCTTAATAAAACAAAACAATTTATTAACAGTTACTAAACAAAAGACAAAAGGGAACGAAACCGGTTACTTGAGAGGAGAAAGAGAAAACAAGGCCCGATCTTAAAACAACACCTCCCCACCCCCTATTTTCCTTTCGTTCCTGGCTCTGTCTTCCCCCCAGCGGCGCAGGGAGACAGGGAATGGGGGAGTACAGGTCAGTTCATCCATGTTGTTCACTGCCGCTCCTTTCTTAAAGGAGGAGGAGCCTTTACACCATTTTTCCCTTGCTTCGGTGGATCCCCTACTCACAAAGAAAAAGTCCCCAAACTTTTCCAAAGTAAGTCCTGCCCGCAGGATTGCAATCCTCCCCATGGATCGCACCAGTTCGGGCTTTACCAGTCTCGGCCTCTTAGGGAGCTGCTGCCACTCGCGTCGGCGTGGGTCGTCCCACGGTCTCCAGATGCCTCCACGACCTCGTCGTGCATTCCATGCCCCATTATCAACAGTACCTGGTCGCGCATCCCCTGCTCCACGACCTCTCCTGGGCTCAGGCATCTCCTTCCCGACGTGGGTTTCTCCACAGGCCACGAGTGGGTCGCTGCTCCGCCGAGCACACCCTGGCTGCAGGGGGGCCGCCTGCCATCTCACACCGATTTGCAAGGGAAGCCTCAGCTCCAGTACACCTCCTCCTGCTTCATCTTTGCTGACCCGGTCGTTGTGGTTGTCTTCTCTTAGATCTTAATCCTCTCTGGGGAAGCTCGGCCCGGCGGGCACCCCGGGAGTGGGGCGCTTACCGAGTCCCCCATGCGGCTCCCCCGGCGCCATCTTGAGCACATGGCGCCGGCCCGGGCCCGAGCGGCCGCTCGGCCGGGAGCCGGGAGCGAGGGCAGCGCCCTCCTGCTCTCTCCTCGCTCCTGAGCAAAAAGCCCTTTCCCGCCCCTTTGTCCCAACTTAAATAGGGCAATTCGCAGAGGCGCCGCCTTGGCTCAACCTCCCCCGGGGGGGATGGGACTCAGATCTGGTGGCACAGGGAGCAAATCCCCTCCCCTGCCACCAGAACACCCCCCCACACATCAAACTATCACAATTGGCAAAGGAGATCTAGAAACCTGCTTTTCTGGGACTTGCAATAAAGCATTTACTATACTAACCAAATGTATACAGCTATGAAAGCTCTAGTTCAAAGGTTTTTCTTTCCATATTATTTGGGAGAGGGGGAAAAATATGATTAACAGTTCATTTTGTTAACGCAGTGAATTACTGTAAATTTCCTCTTCCTGCTGCTGTATGTGCATGTGTAGGGTGGTATGTACTCAACTTTTCCTGCTAAATGTCTCCTTGGTTCCAAGCAGAAACACATCTTAAGTGACAAGTGCTTTTGTGACATCCTTTTGTACTGGGAGACTGTCTCTCCATGGCTGATGTAGGGTATTATCTGAGAACAAGGTAGCGCTTACATAATAAAGATTTATTCCACCATGCATTTTGCTGCTCCTTTTTGGAAAAACAAACAAACAAACAAAAAACCACCACCCAAACAAAAAACCCACTTTAGATCCTGAATGTGAGAACAGTAGATGGAAGATAGGAGATGCTGCTCCCGATACCCAAGAAACACTTCCTTTGCTTTCAAAAAACACAGCTGGTTCTTCAACATTGTCTTCAGTCAAACAGATCTATAACAGACTTTTGATCTCCAGTTTGTCAGAGGTCTGTCCAGCCTGAGAGGGAAGCCATGCAGGTGCAGTGTCTGGGGCAGCTTGCCGTGCATACGTGCTGCACATCAGTACGGCAGGGCAAGGCTTCTGCCACAGCTGTGCTCAAGCACAGAGAGAGACAGCAACTTGGCCGTGTTGTCAGTGTGAACTTCAACCCATTACATCCATCGCATCTCTTCAGAGCAGTTTACATCAAAACTGAAATGAGGTGGAGAGTCAAAGCATTTCTGATATGGAAATGCCAGATTAGAAAGGAGCATTAGCAACATGTATTTACATCTGGGGAGAAAAACTTCAAGTCCCAGGGACACACACTACTTCTATGTCTGATAGCTGCTGTAACTGTCACAGTACTGGAGGTAAATAGCAGAGGTGTTATGGGTCCTAGAGACTTCTGTGGGACATTGGAGAACTACCCTTTATTCTCAAGAAACAGATCTATCTCAAGTCCTCAATTCCTCATGGCTCTGTCTCTGCTGCTGTCTCTGTCACAGCACTGGAGGTAAATAGCAGAGGTGTTACAGGTCCTAGAGACTTCTGTGGGACATTGGAGAACTACCCTTCTTTCTCAAGAAACAGATCTATCTCGAGTCCTCTATTCCTCATGGCTCTGCAGACTCTCTCGTGTCGTATGTGTCAAAGTATTTCAGCCCACTGTTATCTGGGGCATGTAGGGGCACTTGACTCTTAATTACGGGATAAAGGTGACATGCAGTGCTCAAGTGCCAATATGACATGTTGTATATCCTGTGTTGCTTGTGTTGCAGAGCGGCTTACTGGGAATTTCTGCCCAGCAGAAGTAGGAGATGCACATGGGTGAGACTGGGAAAGGCTGAGGGCTGAGATTTGCAGAGATACTGAGGTGGAAGGGGGAAGGGAGAAGAGGAATGTAACCACACCAGCAAAGGGGAAGTCCAAGGTGAGGAATTTGCTAGTAAGTAAAGCAAAGGGGGCTAAAGAGAGCAGGGATGGGTAGAAGGCATCAGGAATTAACATAGGCCCAGTTTTTCCACCCTAATCAAACCTTTCTCACCTGGAGGCAAGGCTGGAGAAGTTCTCCTCAGGCTGGCTGAAAGTGGCAGAACAAGGCTCAGCTGCATCTGCCCCAGATAGTGTGACAAGAGGTAATGATACACGTGTTGCAAGTAAACCACGCTGGCAGCTCCGTATCTGTTATTGGCAGCTACAGGGGTTGTTTCATAGGTCTAGATCGTAGCAAACAATGGTCTTAGCAAGATCTGTGATTACACAAGGACTTTGCACTTCTGTAGCTTTTCATAAGTTATTTGAACTTCATTCAAGAATTTTTAAACAAAGTGCATTGGATCAATAGAAAAATATGTAACAACTGTGTAATATGAGCCTCTCTCTTGGGTATTTCTTCTCATCTAACACTTTTCAGGGCACTTGGGCAGTCTTACAGGAGTCTGTCTTGTCATCATAGCCATTCATCATAGGGGAGTTCTTCAATCCTCACGTTGTGGGTGTACAAATCACAATTCAATAGGACTTGCTCAAGTGTTTTCAGGTAAGTGATAAGAAACAAGGAAGATGAAAAGAAACAAAGGTGTGAACTCCAGGATTTAGCCTACAGCTGACGTCTTAATCACCTTTGGTCATGTTCAGGAAAGGAGGAATATATTTCCAATATGTAATTATCTTTCTTTACCCATTTCCAGAGAGAGGAAGAACCACTAGGGGAAATTGTAGAGGGAATACGGAGATTCATCGTGTTTCCATTTCCCAGGAGCTCAGTCCTCCAAGGTCATCAGCATATGTTGCTTCTGGAAGTTAAGATTTATTCAAAACACTTGCTTTGTTAGAGCTCTTCCACGATGTCATGGAGGTACACCAAAATGACTCCACACAGATAATAAATTCAAGCAAACTCTGATTTGTAACTGAAACTAAACCAGACCTAATGAGACAGTGGAGGTGACCAAAACAACACTCCAATAACATTTAACAAATTAGAGGTTTGGTACACCAGTCGAGGATGTTATTACTACACGACAACACATGAGAATGATGATCACAAAGTGTGCACATGCTCACTCACACACAAAAGGAAACCTCTCACTCAAGGGTACCCAGAAGACGGAATCGCTCACCCAAAGGGGCAAGGGCTCACTCAAGGATATATCCAGAAGGCATAATCACTCACCAAAAGGAGGATGAGGGCACTCCACCCGTGGAAGTTTCCTTGGGTGGCATCCCAATCCCAAGGAGAGGGCTTCCAATTACAGACCTGCTCCTTTGAGGAGAACCACTCCAAAAAGGGGTCTTTGATGGGGGCCCTATTTTATAGCCTGGTCAGATCTGAACTGTGGTCATCTACTGGTCGTGGTCCAGAGGCTCCTCTGAGACGAGGTGTCATGCTGGCTGGAGACCTTGTCTGTTGACTGAAGGGTCCCTCCTTTCTTACCCTCACCACCATAGAGTGGGAGTACGTGCTGGTCAGCACCCGACCAGAGTTTGTGTGTGACAGCAGCCACAATGTGATGTCAGAGGCGTGAAGATAAGGGCGTGAAGGAGCTGGCAACTGCCGCGCCAAAAGCCTTGGCCTCCAACAAGGCGGCCGGGTGTGTGCGCTCCTGCCACACATCATTAGGAATGACCAAAAAATTAGAGGAAGGAGATGAGGAGTCTGGGATTTCTTTTGGATCATTTGTTGCACTGAAGGCTTGAGTTAAGTGAAAGCAAGGCCCCTAGCAAAGCAGTTTCTCATGGAGAGAGCAGAAAGGATCCAATCTGAAAGAACAGCCAGCAACAAGAGGCTTTTCAGAAGGAACAGAGCAGCAGAGGAGGTATGCAGAGCTTAAAAAACATTAAAGAGGGGGTGTAAAAATGAATGCATCATGCAGTAAGTGCTCCTGCCAAAGTGTGGTATGAAACAAGACAGCTTATTATGGCAGCTCTAAAGACACAGACAGTACCACTTTGCTCACGTCAGTGCACTAATTTGCTCCTTACTGCCTTCTATCAGATACACTCTATTACCTACTTCGTTGTTGCTCCTTGACTGTATTAAGCATTTCCTTACATTTTTCTTGCCACTTGTTCCCTTGGATTTGCATTGCACAAGAGCTTCCAAAGTACCTGCTGGAACATGCCACGGTTCCTGGTAATGCTGCGACTTGCTGTAATCTCAGATGCTGGATTTGCACAGCAATCTGCTAGATCTGTAAGATTGTCTTGTTATAGCACAGCCTCCCTCCTCCCACTCCAGACTCTGTTTCACATTCACTGAACAGATTTTCTCCCTTCTCCTCTCCCAGACACAGGACCTCACTCCCCATCAGCTGCACTGTACCTTCAGAGGAGCATTATCTTTTAGTCCATTCAGGTCAAGCACAGCCTTTCACAGAGCCTGTGAGCACTTGAGCTTTATGAGCCCATGCTTCAGGGAACCACAATAGCTGCAAGCAATTGGATCTACTCTGCTTGTAATGATCTCCCAGCACAATCACTCAACCACTCCTTTTGTTAGACAGCACTAACACCCAGCTGTAGGCAAAGTTAAAACACCACCACCCTATCCTGGTTTTCTCAGCACTCTTGACCTTTCTCTGTGCAGGACTTCTCTTTCAGCATGTCATTTCCCCCAGGTCATGAACAAAACAATGGAGGGACTCAATCATCCTTCATCTTCTTCTAGTCCCACTTACAGGGAGCTGGCTGGAGAAGCCCATCCTTTCACAGATGCCAGATACCCTTATCAGGTGATTCGCCGACTGGTTTTCAGCAAATTCTGTCTGGATATCAGAAGTGCTTCTCCTGAAATAATTTATTCATTGCCTTGCTCATGCATGACAGCTGTGTAAGTCAGTAAATCAAGTCCAGCTTTGTGATACACATACTTAGAGATTACTTGTTCCTTAGACCGAGCAAATGCCTTTGGGAAGGAGTTAAATCCTTGAGGTAGGATGACATGCAGTTTGAGATTAAACAGGTAAGCAGATTAAACAGGTAGACTAATTGTTTCATGAAACCAGCCAGAAATTCTTTGGCTTAATCCAAAAGATTCTCCACAGATAATGAAACAATGACCTGGGACATGTCTTTTGCCAGTGGTACATGGATTTTTTTTAAGGGTGATCCTTGTAGATATCTAAGGACTCTGGATATTGACTATCCATTGATTTAGAGGGCTTCAAGTATTGAAACACATTAGAAGCCAGAGGCCTCACAAGACTCCGGCAGTCAGTTAGGCCATAACAATTATATTGAAGTAGTTTCCCAAATAAATTCTGGGTATCAACAGGTTCCAGGGGAACCACTTTGTTTTGGAAGGGAATGAAGATAAGTGGATGTAAGTTTTTGTGAGAATCGCTGTGTAAATAATTAGTCTAGTGTAATTAATCCGTGTATGCATTGCTTTTAGACCTTTCAAATTGATTTTTCTGAAAAGACAAATCTGGAATTTCGTTCACCTGCAATGAATCTTGAGGACAGGCAGTGATGACACTGCTTGCAGGAGAGGGGCTGCTCCACCAAGCTGGCTGTTTTTCTTCTCTAGGTAGGAGAGCACTAGAAGTGAGCATCAGCATCTCACATGGACTGTCACAGGGGTAACACAGATGAACAGTCTGTTTGGAGCACATCTCTGATCTGCTCCCAGGTTTCAGATGATTGTGATCAAAGTGTTGTCAAAAATAAGGTTAGAAAGCACTCACAAGGTCTTCTCATCTATCTGTCTTCTGCTCTATCTTCTGCACTTCGTTTGTACCTATGCCATTTCCCACAGATGCAGTCTAGCCTATTCTTAATTACTTCATCCAATGGAGAAAACATGAAGTCCTCCTCTTAATGTCTAACTTGCTACAAGTTAAATTCATTGCTTGTTCCCTTTGTCTCAGGAGCCCACCATAGTTTCTTTATTTATGCAGGAAGGTTTAGCTAGATTAAGATTATTTCTGTGCATTGCCTGTAAGAAAAGCCCTGCTCCTTTCACTCTTGCGTTTTAGGCCATGTGTCCTTGACTTCAGAAGAGCCACGTTGTCCTCCTCAAAGAGATGTCCCAGGAAAACGCACAGTGCCCAAGACAAGGCACAGTGACTCACAGTCCCTGGTGGTGCTGGCTTGCTTTGTAGAAAGCACTCACGTTCCTATTATGTCTGTGTGGCATCAGACAGCGCAAAGATGCTCCTGCAGAAATCCCCCAGCCAGCTCAGCACTCCTGGTCCAAGCCACAGCCTAGGCTTCCAGGAGTCAATCCATGCTCCGTGTTGCTCAAGATCAGCACTGCACACCTAGCTCACTGGCCCTGGGACCATACAATGACTTATGAATTGGAGCTACAGCTTCCTTTCAAGGTTTCTCTCAGTACTGCACCTGGCACCTGGAAGGGCAGTGGGGATCTCAAATCTAGAAACAATTTTATTTCTTTTATAAAAAGAACACAAAACAAAACAAAACCAGAGCTGGCATCACAAGAATTGGCTTGAGTCCACAGGAATGAGTTCTTCTGCTGACTCCCTTGCCTGAGTACGCAAGGTTAATCCAACTGCTTCCAGTGGGGCAGAAAAGAGATTTTTTCCCAGAACAAAATGCCGGAGACTTCTGCTTTTTTTTTTTTAGTGCCTTCCAGCAAGGATCATCTGCTAGGATGATCTGGACATCATGAGTTCAACCGGTTTCCTCTGTTAAAGGCAAACTTGGCTGTCGGAAGAGCAGCAGGTCCCTTTTCTATTTGTAGCTGACATTGCTTGCATTTTCCTGCTGACCCTACTCTGTGATAAAAATTTTGTTTGGCTTGACCTCTGCCCCCACCATTTTCCCCTCTTTCAGGGAGGTTTTACACAGCATCATTTGTAAAATTATTTTGGAAAGGTGAGCCCAAACAGAGCCTTCACTCTCCACCACTCAATCGTATTATGGAGCATCCCCCACCCCCAAAGACATGGAATAAAGAAATTATAATGTAGCTTTTCTTTAGTAATTGGAGCTCTCCATTCAAGGGGACTTCCTATCTGTGGCACTCTGTTTCTTGGCTTCACGGCATCTGAGCAGCTCACAACTGTTATTGCCCTACAACACTTCCAAGGGATTGGGAAGGGCTAGGAGGAATGTCTGGAGACTATTCTTAGGGAAAGGTTTGGATGCTTCATTTAGTATCTGTGTTGCAGAGGGCTCCCAGGGATTTAAAGCTGCTTAAAGCAGTCACTGGAGAAAAGCTTGGGCCGTATTTAAGACCCGACAATCAGTGTCCCATTCACACATCACATGTACCTTTCTCCTGTAATGCAGGAAGCTGGGATTTGGCAGCTATCAAAAGCAGAAGTTCTGGAATCATTCTGTGTCAATCTGGATTTGTGCAGTGTGGATGGCACTGGCAAACCACTTTAAGCTCCATTACCTAACTGGGCTCAGTGGGATCCTGTAGACTCCTGCTACTCTCAAGGGATGGGATACGTGACTGAGAGAGCTAAACTAGCAGAAACATAACTGCAGCTATTTCACAGTGTCAATTTTAGTTTGAGTAAGTACAAAAAAACCATGCAGTTGGCCTTATACTGATGCAATATTCATAGATTCATAGATAGATTCATAGATTTCTAGGTTGGAAAAGACCTTAGAGACCATCGAGTCCAACCATCCCTAATCCCCATTAAACCATATCCTCAAGTAGATCATCCACCCTCTTCTTAAACACATCCAGGGATGGGGACTCAACCACCTCCCTGGGCAGCCTATTCCAGTGGCTGACAACCCTTTCAGAGAAGAAATACTTCCTAACATCCAACCTGAACCTCCCCTGACTAAGATTACACCCATTTCCTCTTGTTCTATCACCCAACACTAATGTAAAGAGCCCTTCCCCCACCTCCCCACCATCTTTTCTCAAGTATTTGTAGGCTGTAATCAGGTCTCCCCTCAGCCTCCTCTTCTCCAGGCTAAACAGCCCCAACTCCCTCAGCCGCTCCTCGTAAGTTTTATTTTCCAGCCCCTTGAACAGTTTAGTCGCCCTTCTTTGGACTCGCTCCAGGAGCTCAATATCTCTCTTAAAGCGAGGGGCCCAAAACTGGACACAATATTCCAGGTGCGGCCTCACCAGTGCCGAGTACAGGGGCAGGATCACTTCCCTGCTCCTGCTGGTCACACTATTCTTGATACACGCCAGTATCCCATTGGCCTTTTTGGCCACCTGGGCACATTGCTGGCTCATATCAAGCCGGTAGTCAACCAAGACCCCCAGGTCCTTCTCCGCCAGGCAGCTCTCCAGCCACTCTTCCCCGAGCCTATAGCGATGCTTGGGGTTTGTATACCCCAAGTGAAGGACTCTGCACTTGGCCTTATTAAAGCTCATGCCATTGGCCTCAGCCCAACGATCCAGTCTCTTCAAATCCCTCTGAAGTGCCTCCCTACCCTCGAGCAGATCGACACAGCCTCCCAGCTTGGTGTCGTCCGCAAATTTACTGAGGGTACATTCAATCCCCTCATCCAGGTCATTGATAAACATGTTAAACATATATATTAAATATGTTAAACAAAATATATTGATGTTCATGCAGCAGTAAGCACTTCTAAACGTGATACAGCCTAAATCATCTAACTTACAACTCTCTACACAAGAGTGATGTTGATTTTGTATTTTTTTTCAGACTTACTTTCAAGCCCTGGCTTTGGTGCTTTGTAATAACGTGTTGTCATAAGAACTGCAGTCTGCCTATGTCACTCCTGATCATTCTTTTAGCTAGATGACAGCATGCTGCATCTTACGTTGCTTCAGTAGGCTGGGGACATAAATTCTTCTGAGATGCTGTATATTTAAATAGTAGGTTATTGCAAGTAATGCAACACTGCTCTCCAGAACGCTAGCCTTTCTGTTATGGGTGCTAGATAGATACTGGTTTGCTATTAGGAAAGGTGAAGAAGGGCTCTTGTTTTTTTTTCTCTGCAGCATCTGTGTTCTTTCTTTCTATGCTGGGAGCAGAAGTGAGGAGAAGCCTCACCCTAGTGCAATCCCATAACACTCTTTGACCCTGTTACACATCCCACATGCAATTCTGTGGGAAATGTAGGATCTATTATGTACTGAGGCAACTGTGGACATGTGTGTAGAAGTACTACGGCCAATTTCAGAGTTAAAAAAAAACCACAAACAATTAGGCAGCCATTAGAGTATAAACTTTTGTAAGAGGCTTTCTGAAATATGAATTGGAAAACCTCCAACGCCCCTCCCCATGTAAGTTTAAGCCCAAGTGTATGTCCTCCATGCTGGAATGCAGCTGTATGGGCCAAAGGTTTGGTCTGCAGCACATAGATGTGCTCTTTATATGCGGAGTCTGGGGCACTGGGGATGAAGCCTCTCGATCTACACAAGTGCCTAAAGACTAGGGAGGCTGGGGAGAAGATCTACCTGCAACTCATATCAGCCATCCCAGTCTGGCTCTAAACAGCTAGCTTGGACATTGCCAGCTCTGTAGCTGCAGCAGCCTGGAGCTGGTATATGCACCCAGCCTGGTTACTCCTAAAACTTGTCATTGCCTGAGGACAGGGAACTTCTCCTGCTGTAGATACTGAGGCACCTGGGCAGACATGCTAGGTAGCTTCACTTAGCTCGGACCTGACAGCACACAGACCTACAGGCATCTAATGTCTGTGGTGGCCACCACAGCACACTGGCCTCGTGGGGACTTTACCCTAAAGCAAGATGGTAAGGCTAAGTAACAATTCATCCTCCTGGAACAGCACAGGGGAAACTGAGTGGGGCTTTCAGGCTTAAGCCTCACCTATGACATGAAGTTGTTGGTGCTGTATGGGGTCTGTCCTTTCTGTGAGGGACTACTGGGTTGGGAGAGAACTTGCCCCCACCAGGTCCTGT
The DNA here is from genome assembly GCF_009769465.1 of Tauraco erythrolophus. Taxonomy (NCBI): domain Eukaryota; kingdom Metazoa; phylum Chordata; class Aves; order Musophagiformes; family Musophagidae; genus Tauraco; species Tauraco erythrolophus. Next base: position 62,392,816 of record NC_141496.1, read on the forward strand.
GAGCCTCTGCTTTCTTCCATGTTACTGGTTCCAGCCTAGACTTGGTTCAAATGCAAAGTGTCCACAGCAGGCTAAAGGAGAAACTTTGTGGACAGTTTTGTAATGATCCCAGTCTTTTCCAAACAGAATAAACATGAACTTTCTTTTTAGGGTAGACCTGACAGTGCACAATGTGGTGGGTGGAAAAGTGTCTCCTGGAGAATGGGCTCAGACCACACTTTACTGACACAGCATAGACATACCAGGACAGCACCAGCACATGGTACAGTGGGTATTTGCACACCTGGAACAAGGCAGAAATCCTGCAGTTTAACTAGGTCTCCTGGCCAGTTTAGGAAATAGCTGAGCAGGGTGCAGAAGAGAAACATTTATTTCATAAAAGAATGATTGCAGCCTTTTAATTCTGACATAATATGGGTCAGATAGTACAATGCAGCAATTTCTGCATTGGCAGGAGCTTCCTTCACTGGTTAGAGAGGGCTCTCTGGGCAAATGTCAGCCAGTGCAGGCAGCCTTTACTGGAAGGATTGTTTTACATTTCCTGCAATTTCTCTAGTTAAGTTTTGTGAAATAAGGTCAGACCCAGTGTTTCTTCATCTAGAAGCAGGAGATGGGACTGGGTGGATCAAAGAGACATTACCAGTTTTTGTAAGCCGGATCTTTGCAGAGAACTCAGAGCACGCTTGGGTAGCCAGCGGGTGATAACACATCAGTTTTGCTTTCTCCCCAGGCATGCTGGTGAGGGCTGATGATGCACCGCCTCTCCTGTGCCTCCTTGGGATGTCCTGGGCAATGCCAAGGAGTGTCAGCATCTCTGTTCAGCAGGCTCATGTCTGTCTTAAACATGGATACTGTTGGGAAGTTTTGATTGCTATTTGTTATTTACTATTGATTTGCTGTTCACTATTATCTCACCAATAGTAAGACAAAGTTAAAAAACTCCCAAATCTATTATAAAATCTTTATCTCCTAACCAGTTATAAAATGCTCATCACAATAGCCCTATTTCCCAAATATTTCTCTTTTCTAAGAAAACTCTCATCCCAGAGAGTTTATTACTAAAGCCAAATGCTAGCCCTTCTTTCGTTTTGTTATATTTAGTTTCTGTCTTCCTTAGGTTTTCCTTCATTCACAGAGAAGCTGACAAAAAGCCAGTGCATGTGATTTATTCCACGGAAACAAAGCAACAAGAACCTTTCTTTCTGACAAGAAAGCTACTCTTTTCTTAGCTATGCCAGCTCTGAAAATCTGGATTTGGAAGAAAAAGTGAGGAGGTAAAGAAATTTTCTTGTTTATTTTTTCATAATTTTTAGTCAGTTTTTAGGCTCTATTTATGGCATTCTTTCCACAGACATTGGCAAGCTTTGAATCAGATCCACAGAGGCAAAAAGCATTCAGACACAAAAAAATATTGCAAACATGTTGTCATACCTTTTGATATAAATGCTGTCTTAGTGTAATATAGAATCACAGAACCACAGAATGGTTTGGGTTGGAAGGGACCTTAAAGACCATCTAGTTCCAACTCCCCTGCTGTGGGCAGGGACACCTTCCACTACATCAGGTTGCTCAAAGCCTGATCCAACTTGACCTTGAACACTTCCATGGATGAGGCAGCCACAACTTCTCTGGGCAACGTGTTCCAGGGCTCCAACAACCTCAGAGTGAAAAATTTCTTCCTTATATCTAATTGAAATCTCCCCTCTTTCAGTTTAAAGCCATCACCATATAGCGGACAATAACCACTGCCAAAGGGTACCCTACATCTCACATGTCAAATCAGAAAGCAAAGCAAAATAAAGTACTTTTTCATATTCTCCACGCCTTTCTGAGTTTTAATAGGATTTGCCATGGTCAAACAGGATCATATTTAATTCCCTCAGCATAGCTTCATTTGACTTGGGTTGGCAGGCAGTCATAGAAACACACAGCAGAGTTGGCGTACCTCTAAGAGGAACAGGGCAGTTCTCGCTGAAATCAGCTATGTTTTCAGGCTGCCTGCTGACAGAGGCAGACATCTTGACACTTCCAACAGTGTCATACACATACATAAGCCAGGGAAAGAAATCACATTCATAGCATGATGTTTAACCATGCTGTGAAACACTACAGCATAACAGCATGACCCATGGATTATAAACTAGAGTTGGCTGATGTTTAGTATGCAGAAACCTCAATTACCCATGGAACAACAGTGGCCTGTTTCTCCACAGATGATGCAGTTTGGTCAACACTCTTTTCCGAGCTCACCATTATTAAGAAGTTTGTTTTTTCCCTGTTTCTGTTCTTCACAGTTACCAAGCCTTGACACTTCTACTGCCTGTGCAATGTACCTCCTGCCCAAACTCACTGCAAGGTCTAGAAACTTTTCTTCTCATTGTAACTCCCATAATTTCTGACTATTTGCACTAGGAGCAGAGCAATATCAGCTACTAAATCAACATGGGATGCCAGGCAAGAGGCAATCCTGCACTTTCTAGCTAGAAAGAGTGCTTGTTGAGACAGATCACAACTATTTGCCCATGCACAAGGTTACCAGGGGTCCTTTAGGTCTTTGGTAGAGGAGCATTGTGGGGTATTCCTCCCTTACGTGAGAACAAATTGCTCTCACATCGGCAGCCTTATGGTCCAGAGACACATCTTGCCGTGTGATCTAAGGTTACTAGATCAGAGTAGCAGACTTGTTGAAAAACAAGGCCTGAGACATACACCTGGAAAGGCTAACATAGGCTGCATGTTTTTTCTGACCTGCTGCACTTTTAAGAAATTCTATATGATGTTTGTCTTTAGGGAGATAATCTGGTTCTTTATTAGTAAAAGGATATGCCCCTTGTTACCTGACCTATTAGCTTGGAAGTGGTATGATGCATAACTAGGGCTGATCAAGAATTTCAAATGTCAAAAGTAGCATATTTTTACCAGAGGTGCTTCCTGATGAGTTTGCTGTTGTTTACCAAAACCTCCTATTCGAAATAAGTCTTAGTCCTGAGGTGGAATTCCTGGCCAAAGGGCAAAGTAAGCATCTGAGATGTTGAAACACTCGATTTTGGAAAGTGGTTTCAAATCTCTGCTTATTCTAATGCAATTCAAGGATGTGATCCACAGCATGATGCCTCTGAGATGGCTGGGCAGTGGCCACCTGAAGGCAGAGGACATTGCTCTTTCCTTCTTCCCAAAAGAACTGTGAATGTCGTGATGCCATCCCAATGTGGGAGCAGTTTGAAGTTGCATAATTTGAAATTTAAGAGCAGTCAGGCAGAAAAGCCATTTCACGTTATGGTCTGGTCATATCACCAGATGTGGACAAAGACGTCAAAGTTGGACATGTTGTGGAATAGTTTCAAAATATTAAACCAAGTGACATTTTCAAAATATTGCCTATCTGGCTTCCTTATATGGCTATGGGTTGAGCTTCACATAGCTCTTCCAGCAGCCAGCTTTTTGCAGGAGCAAAACCACCAGTGGCAAAAGCAAAAGCCAACAGAGCAAGCAAGAGTCCAGCCCCAATGCAGGCAAATCTCAGCACTCCAGCAACACAGCAGACAGCAGCGAAAGCAACATTTGCAGCCGAGGGTAACCACAGAGAAAGATGAGCCAGCAAAGCAGCCACAAGACGCACAGCCTGCAAGGCCTGTCCATCCTCCCTACCAAGGCCCCCTGCAGCAGCCCAGAGAGAAAAACCAGCAGCAGCAAGCTCAGGTAAGCATGTCAGGAGTCCTAATCTGTGAGGCTGATCTGCCATGAGGGGCACAAGATGAGGGGTAATTCAAGCTCTCTAGTAGCCTGTCTCCAAGGAGTGAGCAGAACGTCTCACTGGCTTCTCACCAAGGAGTTGGCAAGATGTTTTTACAGGAGACTTTTGGGCCATTTGGGCAGGAGGGTTGGAGGCAGAGCTGTGCCAGGAGAAGAGGTGCGTGACCCACTGCGCTTCTGGTTGCACTCCAGCCTCACCAGCGCTGCCTTCACAGCAACACTGTCTGCTCCTGCTGTGGCAAGGCAGCAGGCACTGCTGTGGCATGAGCACAAAGCTGGGGGTGCGGCAGCTTCCCAGATGACCCTTAACTGAAACCAGAACCCCTCAGAGCCATCCCAGCAGTTTGGAGTGACAGCAAATGAGAGGAGCATGCATAGTTTTGCTGCTGCACAGGTCTTTTGTGGAGGGATGGGTCAGACTTGCTAAGGACAGTGAACCCTTTCTTCCCCTCCAGCAGCAGATGAGGTTCCTAGCACTTGAGGGAAGGCTGGTGAGAAGAAAAATTCCTTTGCTGTCCTTACAGGGTGCAAAGTCAAGGATGAAGAGGATCTCTTCAGAAGCTCAGTAACCCCTTATCATAGAATCACAGAATCACAGAACACTAGGTTGGAAGAAACCTCAATGATCATCTGGTCCGACCTTTCTCGGCAAGAGCACAGTCTAGCAAGATGGTCCAGTACCCTGTCCACCTCCATGTTACAAGTGTCCAATGTAGGGAAATCCACCACTTCCTCAGGGGGATTATTCTGACAGCTGATTGTTCTCATGGTGAAAAATTTTCCTCTTGTATCCAATTGGAATGTCCCCAGGAGTAACTTGTACCCATTAACCCTTGTCTTTTCCACGTGACTCCTTGTAAAAAGAGAGTCTCCATCTTCTTTGTAGCCATTCTCTAAACACTGGAACACGGTGATCATGTTTCCTCTAAGCCTTCTTTTCTCAAGCCTGAACAAACCCAGCTCTCTCCACCTTTCCTCATATGGCAGGCTTCCCAGTCCTCTGATCATCTCTGTGGCCCTTCTCTGGACCCTCTCCAGCCTGTCTGCATCTTTTTTGCATAGCAAGAACCAAAACTGAGCACAATATTCCAGGTGTGTCCTCTTTGGGACTGTGCTGCTCCCATTGCTCTCAGCATGTGCAGGGGAGATTTCCCTTGTACTGAACAGGGCTGGTGTGTGGAAACTTCTATATTGTTCCCAGAGTGGGTGGAGTGAGTTTCTATTGTTTTCAAGTGTGAGGTGACGGACTTCAGCTGCTGTCTGGTCAAAACATGGCTGGCTCCATTCAGTCAGCTGTCAATGAGCTGGTGTGCCTATGGGGCACAACCTGGTAGCCTGGCTGCACTAGTAGAGCCTATGGCTTTACAGGCTGTAACTTTGATGTCATTTCATGCTTCCAGCTCACGAGCTGGCTTATTTGGCACCCAATGCTCTGTAGACATGCATTGTGACTATTTTGCTTCCAAGCATCAGGCTTCCTGGCACCAGCATGCCTGTGCCTCCCTGCAGTTCTTACCCACCTCTGCCTCTGTGTGCTCACAGGGGCTTTCTAATTTTTCCACTGCTATGATAAGATATGCTAGGTGCAGGGTGTCCCCCAGGTCCTTTCCCAAGGCCCACGGCTATGCAGAACCTCTGCCCAGTAAAGTCACTGTCATCCATAGCTAAAACATATCTGAAACATGAATGCAAAAGGAGCAGTGGGAAAAAGTGCTACGACAAAAAAGTGCTACGACAAAAAAGTGCTACGACTTCTTTGCCTCAGTCTTCACTGGCAAGAGCTCTAGCGGCATGGCCCAAGTCACAGAAGGCAAAGGCAGGGACTGGGAGAATGAAGAACCGCCCACTGTAGGAGAAGACCAGGTTTGAGACCATCTAAAGAACCTGAAGGTGGACAAGTCCATGGGACCTGATGAGGTGCATCCGCGGGTCCTGAGGGAACTGGCAGATGAAGTTTCTAAGCCACTATCCACCATATTTCAGAAGTCGTGGCAATCTGGTGAAGTTCCCAATGACTGGAAAAAGGGAAAAATAGCCCCCATCTTTAAAAAGGGGAAAAAAGAAGACCCAGGGAACTACAAGCCAGTCAGTCTCACCTCTGTGCCTGGCAAGATCATGGAGCAGATCCTCCTGGGGACTATGCTAAGGCACATAGAAAATAAGGAGGTGATTGGTGACAGCCAACATGGCTTCACTAAGGGCAAATCCTACCTGACTAATTTGGTGGCCTTCTATGATGAGGTTACAGCATTGATGGATAGGGGAAGAGCAACTGACATTGTCTACCTGAACGTATCCAAAGCATTTGATACTGTCCCATATGACATCCTTATCTCTAAACTGGAAAGACGTGGTTTTGATGGATGGACCACTCGGTGGATAAGGAATTGGCTGGATGGTCACTCTCAAAGAGTTGTGGTCAACGGTTCAATGTCCACGTGGAGGCCAGTGACGAGTGGTGTTCCTCAGGGGTCAGTACTGGGACCAGTGCTATTTAACATCTTTGTTGGAGACATGGACAGTGGGATTGAGTGCACCCTCAGCAAGTTTGCAGATGACACCAAGCTGTGTGGTGTTGTGGACACGCTGGAGGGAAGGGATGCCATCCAGAGGGACCTTGACAGGCTGGAGAGATGGGCCTATGTGAACCTCATGAAGTTCAACAAGGCCAAGTGCAAGGTCCTGCACGTGGGTCGGGGCAATCCCATGCACAAGTACAGGCTGGGTGGAGAATGGATTGAGAGCAGCCCTGAGGAAAAGGACTTGGGAGTGCTGGTGGATGAGAAGCTCAACATGAGCCGGCAATGTGCGCTTGCAGCCCAGAAAGCCAACAGTATGCTGGGCTGCATCAAAACGCTCCAGCAGGTCGAGGGAAGTGATTCTGCCCCTCTACTCTGCTCTCGTGAGACCCCACCTGGAATACTGTGTTCAGCTCTGGAGTCCCCAACACAAGAAGGACATAGAGCTACTGGAGCGAGTCCAGAGGAGGGCCACAAAGATGATCAGAGGGCTGGAGCACCTCTGCTATGAAGACAGGGGGCTGTTCAGCCTGGAGAAGAGAACGCTCCAGGGTGATCTTATAGCAGTTTTCCAGTACCTAAAGGGGGCCTACAGGAAAGCTGGAGAGGGACTTTTTACAAGGGGATGTAGTGATTGGACAAGGGGCAATGGATTTAAACTGAAAGAGGGGAGACTTCGATTAGATATAAGGAAGAAATTTTTTACATTGAGGGTGGTGAGGCAGTGGAACAGGTTGCCCGGAGAAGTTGTGGATGCTCCATCCCTGGAAGTGTTCAAGGCCAGGTTGGATGAGGCTTTGGGCAACCTGGTGTAGTGGAGGGTTTCCCTGCCCATGGCAGGGGGGTTGGAACTACATGATCTTTAAGGTCCCTTCCAACCCTAACCATTCTATGATTCTATGATTCTATGAACTCTGTGGTGACTAATTGCAAATGCCTCATCGTCTTTTTCCTTCCCCCTCCAGATCCTCTACTTAGGATTTGTCTTTCAAAGGGCCTCATATTATTCTGAGGAAATGCCTGAAAATGAATACGACTCACCCAAGCCTGAGAAAGAGGCTCCAGGAGCAGAAACCTGCACAGCAAATCCTGCTACAAATGCCTCCAACCCTACCTTAAGCACAGTCAATGTCCCCATTCCTGGAAGGCACCTAGAGGGGACCACCACCCAGCCTGAGTTTGATCCTGTTAAGCCCGTTAAGAGCACGGTAGCTCCACCTCTTACAGCGAATGTCTTCACCCAGGGGGAACCTGTTAAGGCTGCAGCACCACCTGGCCATGCTGTTCTCTGGAGCAACAGTTCCAAACTCAAAACTTCCCATGGCTTTCCTGTAGGCAAAAAAACCTTTCGACATTGTGCCTGGCCACAGAGAGTACTCCCGTGGCTGCAGAAGCCAGCCCCATCAAGCAGGCACAGAGAAAACACCTCTCAATAACCCATTAAGGCACCCACAAAGCTCAGCATATCATAAAGCTGGCTGGTGGGTATAGAAAAAGTTCTCTCCTTCCATCAAGACCAGGAAAATGCCTCCAGAATGGAAGTAGCATCCCCCTGTCCCCAGGGAGCAGCTACAGCCTGTCCAGGTGGGAAGGAAGATTTCAGCAGTCAGAGGAGAAACTGCCAGGACAGAAAGACAGAAACTCTTACCCTGGTGGTCATTGGAAAAGCATGCTGTCCTACAGAGACAATAACACTGGCCACAAGCAAAGCAGCTTCCCTCCCAAAAACAATTCACCAGGCCCTCATTTGAAATCTGGAGAGCAAAAGGAAATTGTACACCTGCCGAGGTAAAACGTTGGTGAGTCTCCCAATTTCAGGATGCAGGCAGCATGCCTCCAAAGACAAAAAGGGTCGTTGCTAAATACTGGGAGCCGTCCATCTGAGGCAGAAACGCGTCTATATGACTGGGAGAACCCAGACACTAGCTATTTGTACTCTGAAAGGCAACACGTTCCTTCTCCAGGATGCACAGCATGGGGCAACCAGCAGAACACCACATGTTACATAGTTAGGTGGGCACCATGGCAGGAGACCCTACTGCATTCATTGAATCCCTCACTTAGTCACCATCCAGAGCAAGATCCTTATTTTCAGAGGGAAAATGCACTTTATCCAAGAGGCAATGCATAGGACAGTGTTCATCTTGGCCCAAGAAGGGTGTGCAGAATACCCTCCTATCCTCTCAATTTGAGCTGAAAGCAGGGGAACCTCTTCTGTGAAAATGACCCAGCCAGTTCAGTTGGACTTGACTCCTTCTCTGGTAAACTACATAGATGTCCATGCAGCTCTCACCAGATCCTGAGCTTAGCCCAGCCAGAGGGTAAGAAAATCCCCAGTATGTCCCTAATAATCCACCTAGGCAGGAGGTCTATCTCGAATGCACAACAGACAATCCATCAAACCAGAGGGAGATTGATTTCTATGATGAGGTTATTCCATGAGCCCTGGAGGATCACCTTCCATCCTATGGCATGCCCTTCCTAAGACTTTGGGAAATAATCAATATTATTTTAACAGAGCATCAACTCACTGGGAAACTCTTGGGATTAGGAAACAAATTCTCTCAAAACTTCAATCTTTGCTCACAAAGCAAATTGCAATATTCTGTGGGACCATCTGAGGAGCAGGGCAGCAGTTTTTCCACTGTAAGAAAAAATATCCCCCAGCCCAGAGGATACCCAGTGTGCTTCAGAGGAAACCCAGGGTACCAGGAACATGTGATCTCCCCATTGCAGAGTTGTCTCATTTTCAGGCCTGAGTTCATGCAATCACTCTTCCCCCAGGCTTGTGTGCTGTGCAGAAAATGACAATAATGGGGGGTTGCTTGATTTCCATTCAAGTTCAAACTCTCCACATGAGAACAAAGGCATCCTAACGCAGTCCCTCCAAGCACGTCAAACATGTTGTCTACCCAGTTGGTCTTCAGCCTAGCTGGAGGGGCTTGCACAAAAGTCCAGGCCAGGAGAAGGCTTTGGCATCTTTGGTGAAGAAGCAACTAATCAGAACAGGAGCATGTCATGCTCACAAAAGTGATCTGGTGAGCAGAAGAGGCCCAAAGCATACCACATCCAACTAGAAATGCCCATTGTGGGAGCAATACAAGAGGTGACAGCCACACCACCCACTAGTTCTGGACAAATCCTATAAGCTAACAAATCCAATAAGAAAACTGCTCCTGAGAAGCAGGGGCTGAGGGCTCACTCACCCTGGCCAAAAAAGGGCCTGAGACAGAGACAACGGAAGTGCAAATCAGATTGATTAAATGTATCTGGCAGGAGAACAGTCAGCCCAAAGCTTCAGGAGAACATGGTGCTTCAGCAGGTGACTGAGGCAGCATTTGTCCAGCACTGGAGCACCATCTGGTGACAGGAAGGAAGAACAGGTTTCTGCAAACCTACTGTCTGCTAAGAAAAGATGATTTCTCTCTGACTGAGATGCTGCTCAGGTATTTGACTACTGATACCTCCAACAGAGAACATCCATCCTCCTTTGGCTCTCTGGCAGGAGATGCAAGAGACAATCAAGAGGAAAGCAGACGAAACTGTACCGCTGCAAAAGTAATGCATATTTTAAATAGCAAGCGAAGAGAAGATAGCACAAGAAGGTAAATTAACATACATGTAAGTTATTCTGCAATTCTTACTATCATTAGGAATGAACAAGGAAAGACAGTGTGCACAAGAAAGAGCATCTGCCCAAATGGTATGTAGGTCCCACAGCTGTACTAGTCTGATAGTTTTTGGCATGACTAAATCCCACTTTGCATAACATTTCCCTCCACTTCTAAATACATTGGGGCTGCTAGTTTTGTAAAGCCTCAATACCAGCTTTGTGTAAAGACATACCTACCTGGAATCATGAGGTATGAGGCAGTGGTCTGCTCTTTCATGCTAGGATGTGCTCAGGCCTTTCTTTTTTCAGTTTCACTAAAATAAAAAAATAGGTAAAAAGGAAGCATATCATTCAGATGGATGACAAACAGATTCATTAAGCTATTCAAAGGGCTTCTTCTCATTCCTTTGCTTTCCATTTAGCTTGAGAACCTCGCACTCTGGAAGAGGCCCTTTGAGCACAGCATTTCTGTACACATGAGCTGGTCAGACTGGAGTCCATGGGAGGTCAGTGTCTGGCTGCCTGGGAGTGGTTTGCACAGGTCACAATCAGAGAAGTGTGGTGGGAAGAAGACTGGTAACTAGAAGCTCTCTCTCTTTCCTTAACTGACATCTAGACCATTTGTCCCATCCTCAGCAGTGAGGCAAAACTCGCCTCCATCCACAGCTATCCCACTGTCCTTGGTCTCCCACAAAACAATCTCCCTGTTGAACACCAGTCCCTTCTGTTGCTAACACTTCTTTCAGACAGGATACCACATAGCTGCTGTCAGTGGCTAAAAGTTTGAGGCAGAACTCCCTGACCTCATGCTACCACAGAAAGAGGTCATCACTGCAAAGAGAGTGTATGTAAGAGCTACTGGCTTGTTTCTGTGACCAAACCTCCAAGCTGGATTCATACATGGCTGGAAGTTGGCTGTTGAAGTAGTCTATTGAGGTGCAAACGTAGATACTTAGAGAGCAACACAGCATATGATAACCCATACCTTCAAACACTGAGCAACACAATAGCATGTAGCATTGGAGAAAAGCTCTGGCATTTTTTTTATATGGAGATTTTTTGTCAGCAGATATCACCTTGACTCTATGCGCTTGGCATTGCAAGGCAGCTCTTGCCTAACCTTTGACCCCAGATTGGATATCTTGGGTGAAAGAACAAAACAAAACCTCTGTACACCTGCTGCACTAGGAATCAAAGCTCCTCCGTGGAAATGAGTGCTTCTTGTTGTGTTCTGTTTTGTGGCTTGGCATACTGCATTCTGTGTAGTGGCAAACAATGCTGTTCATCATCCATGGATGTACTAGTGATTTGGCTGGTTTGAACCATAACTGTCAAGACCAACAATCCAAAACACAGGCAGCTTAAATTTCTCTGGTATTTCCCCGTTCTGCCACTTCTGTTAATGTTTCTCTACTGCAAAACCTCTTTGTTCAGGTGCGTTTCTTAAATCAGTGTTGCGGACAGTAAGGATTTCTGCAAAACAACGATATTTTTCTCATTTACTTGTGTGTAACTTTGCTTTCATTAAATGATCTACTGATTCATTTCTTCTCCTGGACAGAGCCATATTAGAGAGCCCTACTGAAGCACAGCCAAACAGAGGCCAATGGATCCCATCGTACGTTTGAAAGAGTTTCCTCGTTATAGCCAAAGGTGCCTTTTCTTGCCACGTGACCCTGTGGATTTGGAGGTAGAGGGTGGTATGATGCAGGATGGAGAGTAGAGCCCACGCAGAGCACCAGTGACATGTAGGTCAGCAGGTGCTTGACTTCTGATTTTGTTTCTCACTTTGCATGGTACAAGGTTAAGCGTAAGTGCAGCAGAAGGAGCATGCTCCAAGTCTGTCAGAACTGATAAACAGAGCTGTTGCTGTTGAATGCTACACCCCCACATGCCACATGCAATTTAACACAACGCTGGAGGCTTTAGGACTCTGATTAGCAGTTTGTTCCAGAGATGGACAACCAAACTGTCTTGCCTTGCAAGTCCTACTGGAAATTTCTCATGTTTATCCCCCATTGGGATTCTGCTTAGTCTTTCTGCTGAACCTTAGTGAAGGACTTGGTGTGACCCTCAGTCCCCAAGTGGAGAGATGGGAACAGAATAATTGACTGGTTAATTGAATAGAAAGGAGGGAAATCTTTAAATTAGGAATCCTCTGTATCAGTAGGAAGAAGCAGTATTTTATACTGTCATGCGCCACAGCTCTGTAAGCTGTTTCTCTGCAGAAAGGAACAGATTGGACCATGAATCACTCCGAAAGAGGCATGATCCTTTTATATTCTCAGAGCAACAGGTCTTCCACATATGAGTTATGACGTTACTGAAGGTATGTGACACAGAAAGTGCTTTGTTTCCCTTCTGCCATTCACCCGCTTCCCTGGAAACCAGATATCACAATAAACTAATGCAGCAGATAAACACAACTTTGTTTCTATTTAGAGGCAAAATGGCTCACTCATTTGAAAGCTGGCTGGCAAAGTATAGGAAAGGAAACAAACCCAGATTCCTTTCTTACATCCCTGCTGGCAATTCCCTGCTGTTACAGCTCCCTTTCCCCCAGCCATATCATTGGGTGAAGTGGAACAACAGCTGAATATGCAGAGCAGGGATCCCAGCAACCTCTACTGGACACTGAAACAGTGCTGATAAATATCAGCACTTGTTTTACATCGAAAAGCATTAATGCTGGGGAGGCTTTCAGCATGCACCAGACAACTCTTAAGTTCCTATGCCCGTTCCTTTCCTCACAGATTTGATACAAGATTATTTTTTGATGCTGGGAGTTCACTGATCAAATTAGTGTGAGCAGTTACAAAGTGACTTATCCTACACCAAGGCAGATCAAAAGTCTGAGCTGGATTAAAGGGCCATTCCCCGAACAGCAAGAGCCAACTGTATTTGAAGTGGATGAAACAGAGGTACAACCCAAACCCAAGAAATCTATAGGATGCATAGACTTGCCAGGATCCTTCTATGGGAGATTCAAATACCAGCAGAGAAGGCAAGAGTTAGGAATAGCCATCTTTTTTCTCTGAATTGTTTTTTTTTTCTGAGTAAAATGACAGTTAGCTCTAAGGGAGCTGGTTAGTAAGGGAAGGAGAAGCACAGACACTGCCAGTCCTCTGAAAGCACTCCAGCCCACGGCCTGATCTGAGAGCTGGAGAACAGTGTGGCACAACTGCCAAAGGGTCCAGGAGACACCTTGAGCTGGAGCAGAGGAAAAAGAGGTCTTATACAGCTGGGTAACTAGACATACCTTTTCCTTTGCTTCCTTCCAATTTCCCAGCTCTCTCTTGCCCTCAGACCCAGGCTCAGCCAGTGATGCTGCACAGGAAGATATAAAATGCTCATCTGTTGTGGTGGAAGTGCTGACCATCTTTCCAGCTCTGGAAGTGCTTGAGTTACAGAGCACTACAGGGAAAACCCTTCATGTACTTTGAAGGTAAAATCCTTTGAGAGAAGCTGGAGAACCTAAATATAACCTAATTTAAAAAATAATAATAAAAAAAAATAAATAAGAGTGAAGGTAACTCTGCTTTTATATCCACTATTTCTGGCCTCAGACCTACAAAGAGTTTGATCAGAGACTCATCCTCTCCATCTCTCTGAAATCAAAAGAAACAGACTTTGCACTAGGTAGGGTTATAGATCTCTAGGTCTCCTTTACTTTGGGCAGGAGACAATTCCAGTTCAACAGGAGGAAGTTCACACCTTAAAGAATGCATGCACTGTTTCCTAAGCTCCCTTGTTAGAAGAATGCCATTCAATTTTACAAATGGCAAACAGACGTTTACAACTCATCTGAAGTTTTGAAAGCTGCAGCCAACTCCTCCCCCCCGCCAATCTCAACATATATGTTGTGTAATTTTTCAGCGTTTGTGCCTTCCCAAAGACAAAGAGGGAGCAAGCTGTACTTTATGGTAAGAAGTCTGGATGTCAGAAATTCAGCTAAACACTTTGCTGTAAATATCTGTATATCAAAAGAGGCAGAGAAGATTTCCAACATTCACTTTTTTAAATTTACAGCATGACCAAGACCTGTATGAAAAGACAAATGCAAGATTTATAGCACCGTGGTCTTCCAGAGACAGGAGCAAGCCTTGTTGTTAATCACAGCTGATCACCTGTTAATCTCCCATGTAGTTTTGACTAACTCAGCACAACGCATCAAATAATCCTTAATAACAAATACAGACTCAAACCAGGACTTACTGCAGCAAGGTGCATGGTGGAGGCCACAGCATTTGTAGCAGCCTCATTCAGTGCAGTATGTGTCTTTGAGACAGAATAGCAGTTTTCCTTCCATCTCCCCTCCCGGCCTATCAGTCGTTTGAAAGTTTAGATGGACCTTTGTAATAATCAACCAACCTGCCTTCCCAGGGAAGGCAGCCTATATGACTTCCCCACTCTTTCTCCCTGGGCTGGTGTATTTCGAGCTGCCTGAAGTCAAAGAACAGAAGTCACTAAGCATTTGTCATAACTGCTAGTAAACACTTCAGTGATTATCATCACAGACGAAAACGCGCACATCATGCAAAGTTCGAATTTGCCTAGCTTCACTTCCAATTATGGGACCTCCCTTTACCTCTATTTACCAGCCATGTGCGGTTTGATTTCTTTATGGTGGTAGTTGTGTTCTTTCAGGTCATTTGGAACATACTTGCATTAGGAGCGGTTCTTGTCCCACTGGAGGCTTAGTTCCTCTTTACAGTTACATTTTGAGAGTTGTCAACCAGGTCTTCATCCATTTAGTGGCTAACATGCCAGGTTAATTCTAGCTTTGATGGAGAATATCGTCCAGTGCTGTGTCAAAAAATACACCAGGCATTTACAGCACAGTTATCCATTAACCCTTGGCTCCCCTGCTCCCTTTGGAATATTTTTTATGTGATAAACCAACACTAAAATAAATTAAAATAATCTTCTTTAAGGTCTGGCTCAAACCGACAGCCTGAATAGGTTGTTTCAAGACCCTGTTTCTTCAGGCAGCAGTTTTCTGGTGGAGGGGATGGAAAGGAGAATGTAGGTGCAGCATTACTCAACGCAGAGTGTACTCTCCCACACGATGTGATGGGGAAGAGCTTGGCAAGGGGAAGAGGGATGCTATTTAAAGCAATATTAAATAATGTTGGCAACAGAATCCTTGACTAGGATACGTTCACCCTCATATTAAGGATGTCACAGGCACTTGAGAAAAAGACCATATTACAGCACATACATGACTTCATGTAGAAATCCATTGCCCAAAGACATAAAAGTTTGGAACAGATCCTTATCTCTTGGAATTATGAATACTTCAGGATTTGGTCTTTTGAGACTGGACAGAGGTAGAAATACTTGGTTTAAAGAAGAGCATCTGAGATACAAGCCTCACATTTGCCTAGGGCAAGTAGAGGCTAATTTCACAAGGTCCTCAAAAGGCCACAAAGAGGCAGGCGGATAAAAAAAAGTGGGCAGAGAACAGACTAACCAGGGCTGAGCACTGCCTGTTCAGCTCAGGCAGGACCTGAGTCACTGAAGTACTGGCGGGCAGGAGGGAATCTGCCAGAGTTTCTGCGTCTCAGTCTAAAACTCATTTAACTCTTCCCCCACAGGTTTGGGGCATCTTCTGAGCATTAGCTCTCACCGAAGCTGAAGTAAGAGACAGGAGGGAAGGATGCAGCAGTCTTTAGTCTCAAAGGAGAATGCCACAGAGGAATGCCTGCATTTCACATGCAGACTACTATTTGGATGATCTTGTGAGACTAGAGAAGGTGGGGCTTTTGAATTATTTTAGTAACAGAGAAAGATGGGTAATGAGTGTTTTGGGAATAGAGTCATTAAATAATAAACTAGAGGGAAAACCCTATTGGCTTTCAACAGCAATGTTAATAGCAATATGCTTTTCTTCCTTGCTGAAAACACCTTTGATGGTGTACACAACTGATATCAAGTGACCAGTAACCAGCTGGAGTACAATGGGTTTTGTGCCTGCCACATGTGCAGGAAGGAATTCCCGCTGTCTGGTACTTCAGTCTTTACACTGCAACACTATCACTCTTTGTCTGTTTCTGCATCTCTCTCTCTGGCGCTAAAAACCAAAACTGATATTGATGCTTCTAATTAAAAAACACATTTTAGGGTCTTTTTGCCTCCTTCTTGGCTACTTCTGTATATTTTTAAGTCTGGAAGACTTTTAAAATCTACTCACATCAGGAAAACATAGCTTTGGCTCCTCATTAAGTCTGATGTCAAACAGTGTTACTGGATATGAAATCAGCTCAGATTGCAGAAGAGTCCGAAGCCTACAACAAAATGCTTTTCCTCAATGGTTGGACACCAGTGTGATCTAAACCAGGCTGCAGGTAAACTGGGCCATTCTTTCAAGCTGTGCTTGACTAGCTCATTTGACTATCAACTACATTATTGCTGAGGTTGGCAGTTTAAGTTGCCAGCAGTGCCTGATTTACTCATTTGGTTAAGAAAGTGCTGTGACACAAAGTTGGAGGCAAAGTTTTGTCCTTCCTCTTTGATTGTTGCCTGATGTATATATATAACAGCTTTTCTGGTTGCAAACCAAACACCTCATAATCTTAGGAAATGGCAAAATTTTGATACTACCTGCTAAAGAAACCATAGCAAAGCAAGGTTAAATGCACTTTTGGCCACAGTTCACTCTCTTTTGACCCAACAGGTCATGTGAAATAACTTGAAATGCCATAACTGAAACCACAGCTAAAGCATACTCTTTAAAAATAAGCATTATGAATGCAGCCTTCTAGACCAGAAGAATCAGAATCAGAACCAGAATTACAGATATGTAATATCTGTATATGCTACAACAGTGTACCTGGGGCTTTAATACAGTCTTTTCAGAAGTTGCAAGATGTTATCAGCTCTCTTCTGTTTCTGTCTTGGTTGTCGGAGTGCTGAGTTGGTTGTCCTGGTGGGGAATGCTGACTGAAGCCTGCCAGTGAGCTCCTGTCACAGTGTGGTTTTGGGTAACCTCTCTGAGCAGCCCGTTCAAAGGTACAGGAGGCAGGGAAGTTGCTGGCAGATGAGATGGCTTGCCATGCTGGGGATCTCCTGAGAAAAGGCACTCTCAAGGTGAACACTTCGCTAATCTTGCAATTGTAAGGCAAATAGAATTCCTGAATGATTTCTTTTGTCTGATTACTTGGAGAAATTGTATTTTACTAAATTCTTAATTTGCAATTGGACAAACTATTTCTCCTACCTTCCTCACAGTTTTATTCTGAGAACAGCCATAATGACTGGTAAAGTTCTGTGGTGGCTGCATTTCAGTGGCTCACCAGAGGGAAATATCCCTGAGCACGGAAGGTGAGTATTTGGGCAAGTCTGGCCAGAAATCTGAATTCATGCCTAATTAGCTAGATTCAACCAAACTCATGTTTGGCCAGAATCTTTTGTAGCGTATCAATTGAAAACATGCTCCTACTATTCTAAAACTTCTCTCTTTTCTCACATCATCCACATCCAGAGTCTCATATCTGTGTACAGAAGCACCTGGGAAGGCAAGGTGGGCGAGGAGGGGGTTTGTCTGCCACTCTGGGCATGGACTTGCTGCCATTCACTCCTTTCCTTTAAGCTACTGCTTTCTACTTGGTAGGGGAAGAATGCAAGATCCCCTTTATCTTGTGTTTGGTTTTTTTTTCTGGTGAGTGATCCTGTTTGTCTCAGGGAAGGCAGAGCACGGTTCCACCAGTCTCTCTTTCTAGTCTCCCTGATGTTCCTTAACCTTTTTACTTCCTCTCACAGCTCTGCCACCATGCTGAGCAGATTGCCCACCTGGTCACACCTCACACCGCTGTTCTCACTACTGCTGTCCCTTACCAGTGAATGGCTCTGGCACTCCCTGCAGCCCTCTGAGACCTGGCTGGCTGCGTGTTTTCCTGGGAGCTCTGTCTGGATTGCCACATCCATTCTGCTGAGCACAGAGGACATGGCTTTCCACCGGGTGGGTGCCACAGCTAAGTTCCTTCTGAGAATGTGATGGCCACCAATGGAACTCACCTCTTGAGCTGGCAGGGTGACTGCGCACTTCCACGCTCATCCTCCTGGTTGCTCACGCTCCCTGGGCTGCTTTTTGTACGTGTAGGGGTGGCTGCCATTGCTCCAGCAACACCCACGCGAGCTGCGGGCTCCTGAGGGTCCCACTGCTCCCCTGGTGCTTCTCTGCCTCATGAAAAGTCACTGTGTGCCAAGACCTGCTGCTCCACGGTGGATCAGACTGGCTCCAGAGCAGATCCCCTCCGCGACGGACTAATCTCACCTGTTATGTCAGATCCGAAACACCGGGAAATGACTGCTGCGACAATGATGAGCACAGCACATGGAGGGCTTTAGCAGCGGTCCCCGCCGATCTCATGAAGGTGTTATGCTGGCATTAGGCAACGGCAGCTCTGTTTAGCTCTGTCACAGGCAGGCTGCCTTTTTGATGCTTGGATAAGGCGCTGGGAAACTGGAACAAACGTATGGACTTTGTGCAGTTTTTCTGACAGGCGGCGGCCACTGGATGGCACTAAGGTCATCACTAAGGGATGCCATCCAGAGCGACCTTGACAGGCTGGAGAGGTGGGCCTTTGTGAACCTCATGAAGTTCAACAAGGCCAAGTGCAAGGTCCTGCACGTGGGTCGGGGCAATCCCATGCACAAGTATAGGCTGGGCAGAGAATGGATCGAGAGCAGCCCTGAGGAAAAGGACTTGGGAGTGCTGGTTGATGAGAAGCTCAACATGAGCTAGCAATGTGCACTGGCAGCCCAGAAAGCAAATCATATCCTGGTCTGCATCAAAAGAAGCGTGGCCAGCAGGTCAAGGGAAGTGATTCTGCCCCTCTACTCAGCTCTCGTGAGACCCCACCTAGAATACTGTGTTCAGCTCTGGAGTCCCCAACATAAGAAGGACATTGAGCTGCTGGAGTGAGTCCAGAGGAGGGCAATGAAGATGATCTGAGGGCTGGAGCACCTCTGCTATGAAGACAGGCTGAGAGAGTTGGGGCTGTTCAGCCTGGAGAAGAGAAGGCTCCGGGGTGATCTTATAGGAGCTTTTCAGTACCTAAAAGGGGCCTACAGGGAAGCTGGAGAGGGACTTTTTACAAGGGCGTGTAGTGATAGGACAAGGGGCAATGGCTTTAAACTGAAAGAGGGCAGATTTAGATTAGATATAAGGAAGAAATTTTTTACATTGAAGGTGGTGATGCAGTGGAACAGGTTGCCCGGAGAAGTTGTGGATGCCCCATCCCTGGAAGTGTTCAAGGCCAGGTTGGATGAGGCTTTGGGCAACCTGGTGTAGTGGAGGGTGTCCCTGCCCATGGCAGGGGGGTTGGAACTAGATGATCTTTGAGGTCTCTTCCAACCCTAACCATTCTATGATTCTATAAGGTCACAGTCCTGCGCACAGGCGCATTATAACAAGCCGCGCACCTCAGTTTTAGGAGCACCGAAAAATTTCTGGGGCGCGGAGTTTGGGTTCTTTGTTTGCACAAGCGTGAGGTTTGCCGCCTCGGCTCCTGCAGTTGGATCAACGCTTTTCCCCTCACACAAACTCCCCGCCCCGCCCCTCCGCCCCGCCCCTCCGCCCCCGCCTCTGGGAGTGATCACGGCTGACAGGAAATCTCCGCACAGGTGTCTGTGGATCCTCAAACTTGCTCAGCGTACGTGCTGTCCCATCACCCGGTGAGTAAAGACGACGCTAAATAGCCTTGGTTGCTTTATTAATCCCTAAACCACGCCGCTAGTAACTGGCTGCAGAGTAATTTCAACGGATCTGTAAAAGCCCTGGTAGAATACACGGCCTTCAGATGCCCAGCATCATATAGGGTGCTGTTCACTGATTATCCAGTCATCTTGATGTTCATGACTTCTAAAGCTTTCCCATGCCGAAAGCACACCGGAGACAAAACTGCAGCATAGCGCTTTCAGGAACAGAGACACCCAACGCCTCAAGGTGTTTGCAGGCCTCTGGCCTTACAGCACCTTTTCTGTCCCTGAAGATGAGCTGTGGGGAGGCATTCAGATTTGTTTCCAGTGCAAGTGCTGCTAATCCCTTTTTATCAAGTTGGCTGAAGGACTCGGCTCCAAATACAAAATGAGCAGGTTGTATGTGTGCTTGATCGTCTTGATGCAGGCCATGTAGTGGTATATTTGGAACTGGGGATGGCAGGGAATCTCAATAGCTGAAGCGGAAATAAATATTTACAGGTTTTATCTCAAACTATATAGTGCTGAGCCACCAAGATTTTGGGTGCATTTGTCCTCCTGGCTCCTCTTTAACTGCTAGCTGCCTTGTACTAGTTAAAACCCCTTCTCTTAAGCTCCAGGTTGTGTTTGATTTTGTAATCTAGGCAGCTTTCCAGGGAGATTGTTCTTTGAGCTGCTACTGCCAGGCAGTTTGATCTGCT
Organism: Tauraco erythrolophus; assembly: GCF_009769465.1. Classification (NCBI taxonomy): domain Eukaryota; kingdom Metazoa; phylum Chordata; class Aves; order Musophagiformes; family Musophagidae; genus Tauraco; species Tauraco erythrolophus. Next base: position 62,413,104 of record NC_141496.1, read on the forward strand.
TTTGAGAGGCGAGTCAGAACTGCTAAGCAGTCCAACAGCTGTGTAATCCTGGTACGAGGAAAGCTCCAGTCACTAAAACGGAGTGGGGCCTGAGAAGCACAAGCCAAAGGAAGCACAAGGGAGAGTGGTGAGTGAATCTCCTCTCTTATGCTTGCCATACTGGCAGGGTGGTCTGAGTACGACCACACAGCACCTGGCTGTAACGCTGGCATGCCTCTGACAACAGCTAGCTGCCAGGGTGGACTGCAGATGATGATGTCTTGTTGCTTAACTCTGCAGCTACGCTCAGTGAAAGACAAAGTTTGGGTATTCAGACTCTGAAATAGCCAGAAATTGAAATATCACTGTGACTGAGTTAACTAGATGCCAAGTGCTTGATCCTTTTTAATTCTCTTCAGAATTCTGAATTAAAATGATTGCTCTTCTCCACTCCATTTCCTCAGGCTTTCAGCAGATTAAAGGCAGAAGGACAGAGTCACTTAGTGGAAGCCTTATCTGAAATACACTGGCTTTTAGAAAGGAGTTACAGCCTATATGTGCAACTAATATTAGAAAACTCTAAACACTTAAGGCATCATTTTCTGCTGTCTGTTTAAATGCTTGTTCCTACATAGCAGATACACGTCTAGGCACTGAACCACCTGAAAGTTCTCAACTTCCCTTTCACTGCCTGTTAGTTACATCCAAAATCAGACATTAAGGAACTCAATAAATCTTAAGCTGTGCACTCTTAGTTCAGTGACATCACAGATGCTATATACTGTTTGTTCTTAGTAAACCTGTGCATTGCTTTAATAAAGACAGGGTATTTAAGAGAAGAGGCTAATTTATTGATCTGTTTTGAAAGGAGAGACTTGCTACTTGCATGTAAAACCAAACAAAATATTGGGTGGTTTAATAGCTGGTTGTGGACAAAATCTCATCAAGCATTGATTTAGTTTTAGAACAATAGATGGTATTGGAGTATTGGTCTGTTTAAAGTGACTGTTGTTCTGAGAATACCATAACCTCATTTTTAACAGATGTAAGCTCTGTAGCTGTTCTTGATTTTGCAAGGGCCTCAGCATTCTGCAATCAAGCTGAACTCAAGGTTGCTGGGTACCCAGTGCCTTTGAGAGCATTGTCCTCAGTGTGACTTTCGAAGTACCTGAACAATGTCTGTCCCAGTAGCTGTTGAAGATGTGTTTGATGTGGTATATAGCTAAGCAGCACACTGCCACAGAGATTTGGGTGCCCTGAGCAATCTTAACATCATGCTGCTTTGAGTCAGCAAATCTTCCAACTTCACTTGCTCTCAGTTTTTTCATCATGTCCTTTCACTAGCAACAGACACTTCCAAGCAAGTAGCTCTGTTTTGTCCAAAGTGCTTGTATTTACATTTTTTTGACTCTGGAGGAACTGTGGGGGCTTTTTGGCAAGTTAATGAAAACAGATTGTACTCACAAGGATCCTTTGAGCAGGAGGGGGAACAGTTCAATTTTACTGAGCTTTTGACTCAGACGTGGCTGTTTGGCTCTTTTGACAAAGCCAGCTATACAGAAAAGGGGAGGCATTTGATGAAACAAGTGTTACTCAGCTACAGTGCAGTCCTCTTTAATGCTTCATTTGAAAGATCTGTCGTATTGTCAGAAATCTGCAGTGTATGGAAAAGAATCCTTTCAGTTTCTTCTCTTAAAAATTTGAAGAATGTTAAATTGACTATTTCTGGGTTGTGTGGGCATGTTTTAAGGCTCTCATATCTGCAAGTTGGAAAGCAAGCCTAGAACAAAACTACATGTAGTGTAAATTGCTCTAAGGAATAAACATGGTGCTTCTAATCAGCAACAACTCTACACAGTGTGTGTGGGGGTGTGTGTTTCTGTGGGGGGTGGTGGTGCACGGACTCTGTTGTGACTTGTAGGTACTGATTAAGATTTGTCTGCACAGCATGGTGTAAACTGATACCCACATGGGAAAAGTTGATGCTTTCATTCTGAGCAGCTCATCTGATATGTTCTCACATATTCTTGGTTATTCCTTGCTTGTTCAGCTATTCTGTATCCAGGGTATGCACACGGAGACTCCTTATGCTCTGAACTTGCAAACTGATACTTTTAAAAATAGACTTCTCCAACTTCCCGGTCAACTCTTGTCGATATACTGAGCATGATATGGAGTATTCCATTGGCCAATTTGGCCCTCAATCCTAAATCTAAGTTCAAATCATAAGAGGAGTTGTGGGCCCTTTGTCCTGGCCTTGCTCCCCGGCAGACTGCTATTCTCCTGCACACTAGCAAAACACAGGAAGTCAAAAAGTCCTTGATGTCTCAGCATCAACTATCAACATCAGTGCGCTATCAATATTCTTCTCATAGAAAATCCCATACTAAATATAAAACACAGAGCTATTCTAGCTGCTAAACAGAAAAACTAGTACTGTCCCAGCTGAAACCAGAACAAATGTGTAGGTGGAAGAAGGCTCAAAGTGTTCTTATAAGCAAAATTCAGCATGGAGACAAACTTTCCTAAAGTCTCCCGCATTGGGGCAGCACCTGAACCAATGAGCTAAGTCAGTCAAACTGGCCAAACCAGGAAGGGATAGACGACATCTCCGTGCTTTTCTCTAGGCAGCAGCCCTCTATGCATAGCAGCTGGGATCCCAGAACAGAAAGGACGTGCTGAAAATTTGCAATAAAAGGGTCTGGAGCGTATGTCAGAGGTGCCACGCTGCTGTACTCAGCTGAGGATTACAACCTGGTCACTGTACACTGTCACCTTGCACAAGCAGGGATGGTACTGTGCAGCAAAGAGAGCCTGGGGTCATGAGGAGAGTATGCTGGAGAACATGCAAAAATGTCACAGAGTTTAAGTAGTGTGAATGCTAATCACATTTAATCTCAATCCTGAAGAAAAAAGATGAGGAAGACAAAATGGCATGTTAGCAAATCACAAGACACCAGGAAGATCCTAATGTAAGCAAGTAGAAACCACCACCATTAACTTCCCATCTTTTACTGTTTCTAGTAAAGCTGAGGACTTTTTTTCTGCAGTCTTCAATCCTTTTCTTTTCTCATTGTGATAAATGAGTGAGTCCCAAACAGAACTCCAATTAAAGTTTACAATTTATTAGGCGAATAAAAGCAAGCAAACAGCGCTGGGTGCGCCGGGAGTCTCCGCTCCACCAAGACGCACACCTGCCGTGGCAGTTTTTCTTGTATTTATACAGACACACTCATAGCCCCCCCAAAAAGGTCAGGTTTTTTTCCCATGAGATCATTTCTATAGTCCCCGCCTCAGGATCCACCTCAGGCTCCTCCTCGACACGCCTCCTGGTGGTCGTGGGCCTGGGTCTTCAGGATGAAGGCCGGAGGTCTTCCTCACGTGGGCAGGGGTCTTCAGGATGAAGGCCGTAGGTCTTCCTCACTGTGCACTTTTCACCTCTTCTTTAAAATTCCCGATTTGGCTGTGTTTGCAGAGCCAAACCGGTTCCAGCCTGGCCTGTCCTTGAGTGGACATCTGGTTGTCTCTTACCTATTACTGCCTGAAGACAAATGTTACTTCTTGTTAGTCCTTATCTTGCCCACATAGGCTAGTTTTTGTCTCCCTTCCTCCCTACAGATGTGTGGGTCATGAGTTACGACTTTGCTGGCATTTGTCTTATCTCTCTCACCAGCCTCCTCCCTGGGCAGCCAGCAGGGACTGGGACTTCACAACTTAATCAAGGCAAGCAATAATTCATACAGCAGTTAATGTAGCAGTTAGTATTGAACATTTAAACAATAACTTGTTAGTATTTAAAAGCAAGCAATAACTAATATATACCCTCTTATGTGATTTTGTCTATTTCTATATTCCCTCTGTCAGCCCCCCCTTTTTATTAAATCAAGTAAATTCTTTTACTTGCATAAGTTTCCTGATTGATGTAACACTTTGTGCACTGAAAATACACACACCAAACCCATATGTACAGCAGTGTCAGTAGCAATATTAAAGCAGCTGCGGCTATTAACAGTATTGTCACAGGATATTTTAAATGACTGAAAAATCCTGGAGCTGAAGGTGACCACCTGAAGAGAGCTTCCCAGCATCTATGCTCTCCATCCTTTTCTACTTTTCACCATTTCCTTTTATTTCGTTTTGCATCACGATGAACTGTCACCAGAGCTCTTTGTTCTGCAGTGCCAGAGCATCCTGTGTATCACTCTGGTGGTCGACAGCATCATGAGGAATTTTGCAGGTTTGTGTTTTTGCATTTCACAGAGATCTTAAACTAAGATAATAATTTATCTTGAATGGGCACACCCTGTTCCTTACCACCATATTGACACGAATCAAATGAACGTATTTCACATCATCCTGTCTAAGAATTAGACCTAGACTTCTACTGAGAGCATACTGGTCTCCTTGCTGGCTGTGAACTGCACAGCTTTTCCACTGCCAGGTCAGAACAAGCCCCCTCCTCCTCCTTGCCCCCCCCCCCGCTTCCCCCTCGCCCTTTATAGCTGCAGGCATTGGGTTTCAAAACCAAAGCTGCTTCCCAGGAAAGCCCACCCACCCACTTGGAAAGCTTCTGCAGAGATGAGAAGACAGATCAGCCTGATGACCGTGCAATATCTGTAAGTTTGCACAATGCACTCTCTTTATGTGTGGCAAAGGGCATCCATGCTGAAGCTCCACACAGACCCCTGAAGCATTTGTAACCAGATCACACTGTGTGAGGGTGTGGTGTTTCCCAAGAATGAGAGCTCAGCTTAAAGCAGAGCACCCCTGAGGAAATGGCTGGGGCAAGGCATTGCCACCTTTTTCCAGGGGAAGTGAAGCAGAGAGGCTTGTGCCTCGGCTCCTCTGTGGACCTGACCCCCATCCCATCTCCTGCCCCCGTTCCTGTGCCCCGCGGTGTAACAGGACCCCCAGTCCTCATCCAGGCCTCAAGGGATGCACCTCATCCCTTGAGGCCTTAGCCCCAAAAGACGGCTCTACCGCTGCTAGTACCAGACCGCAGTCTCTGGATCGAGCGTGCGAGGCTTCTGGGTGGAGGTGGTGGTAGGACCCAGCAGACGCATGAGGAAACGATGCACGTAGCAGCAGCAGAAGGGGGAGAAAGCACCACGGGTGGGGATAGCAACACCACCAAGATTGATCATAGTACTGAGACTTTTTCTGCAGTTTTCATGCCTTTTTTTTTTATTGCCTAATAATTGGATTTCAGGGTGCGGTATCTCTTCGAGGACCAGCCAGAGTCCCAGCTGCCAGCCCAGATGTGGTTTGGCTGGCCTCTGAGGCAGCCTCCCGGTATCACTGATGGTGCGGTGCCTTCTTAGGGGGCTGGGAGGGGTCCTCAGGCCTGCCGGCCCTCCTCTTCTGGGCTCTCCGCGGCTCCCTGGGTGTGTGTTCGATGCTCCATCCGGGAGTGGAGGGCCTGGGCACGGCCTGCTTTGAGTCGTTTTGCGGCTCTTCGTGCTCCCCGTGGATGGGAACGGGGGCAGAGGGAGGGCTGCCGGCACACCCACGAGGGGCTGGGCTGGAGGCAGACCCCCCCTCGGGCAGCAGTGGGGCCAGGGGCAGGCACAGGGCTGCCCTCCAGCTCCTCAGCAGCACGGCCAGCCAGCTGGTACATCCAGCATCGGGCGTTCCTGCTGCACAGGTGCATGATGATGTGAACAAGGCGGTCCACAAACCTCGCTGTGGACCTGCCCAGGAAAGGCTGCAGCAGACAGTAGAGGTTCACCACCTCCAGGCCAAAGAGCTGCAGGCTGTAAAGGATGGCCCTCTCTGCTGCTGAGAGATCCAGGAGGCCACCTGCCATGACCCACAGCTGGTATCACAGCCAGGGCATCACGGGCTGGAGCAGATCTGGCCGCTCTCGGAGGAGCGACACCCAGTGACGAGGACTGGGCCTGATCACAGGAGCCCTGGGCGCCAGCCTGGCAGCTGCACGGCGATGGCCATTGTGGGCGGCTTCAAGTCCAGGAGCCTGGTTGGTGCTGGCTGATGGTGCTGGAGGTAGTATGATAACCTTCTCTTCAGAGTTGTTGGCCCCTGCACAGTGCGCACGATGAAGATGATCTGGCTCCTGCAGAGTGGGCATTGGGGCCTGTCTTAGCCCACCAATGAATGCACGTGTAGCAGAATTGATGTAGGCACGGCATCACGTTGCTGGCCTCCTCCCGGCTGTCCAGACATATTGGACAGTGGTCGTCCAGCTTTGTGGCCATGGTCTCCAAGTGCTACGGTTGGCTGGGGGGAACTGGTGGTCTTTAGACACTCCCTCGCACCGGTGCTCAGCAGTGGGTGTCATACTAGGAAAGGGAGAGAGGCCACGGTCATTGGCTGGCCTGGGACGGGGTGCAAGAAATACCCAGGTCCCTCCAGAAGGAAACCCTCCCAGCTGCCCACCCCAGGGCCAGGTGTCCTCACACAGCTCACCTCTGCTGCTGCGAGCGTGCCTCCTGGGTGTCTCGGTGTCCTGGTTTGGGCTCGAATACAGTTAGTGTTATTAGTAGCTAGAGTAGAGCTGTGTTTGGATTTAGTGTGTGATTTCACATGGGAAGAGTGCTGATAACCTACTGATGTTTATAGTTGGTGCTCAGACACCAAGGACTTTTCAGCTTCCCGTGTTTTGCCAGTGTGCAGATGCACAAGGTGGGAGGGAACATAGCCAGAGCAAAGGAGCCACAGCTCCTAGTTTAGGATTTGAATTTCGGTTTAGGATTGAGGCCCAAATTGACCAATGGAATATTCCGTATCATGCAACATCATGCCCAGTATATAGATGAGGATTTGCCAGGAAATTCTCTCTCTTCGCATAGCAGTCCCTTTGGATGTCTGTTTGAGTCTCTCTTTGGGGCTCTCACTTTTCTGAGATTGTGGTCTGGGGATTTCTCTCTTTTGGGATTGCTAGCTGGCCAGGTGTTGGTCAGTGGGTGGTGACCAGTTACACTGTGCATCACTTGTTTTTAAATATTATTATCATTTTCATATATTATAATATACTATTATGGGGCTTTAAAATTAATTTTATAATTTTGAATTTTATTTCAATTATTAAATTGTTCTTATCTCAGCCCACAAGTCTTCTTCCCTTTTCCCCTTTAATTTTCTTCCCCATCTCCTGAGGGTGAGGGAGGGTGAGCAAGCAGCTGCATGGTGTTTAGTGCCTGGCCAGGTTAAACCATTACACCTATCTGCCTGAACTTGGCAGGACCCAGTGCCCTGAGAGGGACTTGCCTGTTCCCCCCCACAGGCTGCATCCTCCTCTCTCTTGAGCAGAGCGTGGGCCAGCAGGATGTTGTGAGGAATGTGGCTGTGACATCCTGCTGAACACTTCTTTGGTGCACTTGAGGGAGCACTTGATCAAAGGCATCCCCACAGCCTGTGCCAGGTGCCACAGGAGGCCAAGGGCCTGCAACGATGGACGGTATTGGCAGGTTCTTGGCTCTCTTGTCTTTTAAATGTCAGCCCTTATTCTTGCTCTGCACTGCTCTGCCCAGAGCCTATCTGTGATGGAGGTCTCTTCTTGGGAGAGTGAGGGAAAGCAGGCAGCCACGGATGGCCTGGTGTCATCATTTCTGTCCTGCTTACAGAAGCAACCTGTAAACTAATTTTCCTGCCTTGGGAAGAGCAGACCCTGCCCAGCTTTGGAGAAACTGGTAAACTAATGTTTTTTGAGACCAAGGTCATGTTGAGGAGACATCATCAGTATCTCTTACTGACTAGTCACTACACTTGGGCTGGAAGAACATGAATATCCTCTTGTTAAGTCTCCCCTGATCCAATTATATACCATCATGACAGGCCTTCTGTCTCTAGACAACTCTACAGTAGAAATAGTAGTTCATCTCTAATTATTCTTGCCCCGCAGAATGCTTTGCTTTTGCACCTTTGCCCATTTGATCACGTCCAGCTATATTCAATTCCTGTCACTGATCTTCGTATCATTGACACTACTGTGAAAAGTTGGATGAATTTGCAGACCCATTTCTGCAAAACAAGATTTTCAAAAGAGGTCTAGCTATATGGAGTAGATACAAGAGCAAACACTAATTAACAGAGCTCTTAAAATGAAAGATATTTTCAAAGCCAAAGTCGTTGTGTAAACCAGATTAATCTTAACCATTCACAGGACCACGTTCGACTTCCTCCACTAAAAATATTTCTATACTTCTTCCTCATTAGATTAACTTCAAGTAATACTCTACCTCTCAAACTGTATTTGACTGCATGTAGCTGTACAGCCACAGGAGGGGGCACTTGAATAAAATTTTAGGCAGTTTGCTGCATAGCTCTCTTTTTGCACAGTGCTTCTATGCGCTGGAGATGGGAAGGAGCTAAGAGATGATGAAGGTGCATGATAGCCCATCAATCCGTGAAGTAGTGCGCAGAGCTCTTCTCAGAAGAGGATCTTGCACTGTTACAGTCAAGCTTTGCTTCAAGTCAACTAATACAGTGCACACGCAAAAAGTAATCCATGAAAATAAGTAAAACACTGAGTCATTTTGTTCCTTAGGCTCAAAATTTTGTTCTCTGCTTCAGAGGGCAATATGGCATTTTACAAGGCAGTCTTTGTTTCATGATTAACATTCACAACGTGTGCATCTAAAATAAGAAATTTGACTTTCTGAAGGGTTGAACTAAACTAAACTGCAAACTGCTAGCAGTTCAGCAGCCTGAAAGGTCTACAATTTTTAGTCTAATGCAGAGAAACTACATTGCGGTTTCACACCAGCTTTGTTTAAAAAGAGATTTGTTTCCAATATCTGCCTGAAGTACAACCCCACTTCCCGAGGGAAGCAGTAAGTGAGGGAAAACGTACTTCGAAATGCATTGCCAGTAGGCTGCACTTCAGCTATGCTGATGTGTTAGACCTTCCTGAAGGACCAGGGCTTAGCTGATGCTTAGAAAGGTAGATGTCTGGTCCTGCTAGACCCATATTTCTTGTTCTTTGCCCCTTCCTAGGGCCTCTCTGGTCTTTTGTGACTGACCAAGGTGTGACATCTTGGCAGAACCGATTTCTAGCACCTGTGAACTTGAAAAGATGAAGCTATAAGAGAAGCTGGCACAACCGTAAATGCCAGCGGGACTGAGACTTACTTCCCCCAGTAGACTCAACCGCAGGTTCTTGTATGCATTTTCCTTTAGAAGATTTATTACTCCGCCTTCTCCCCTTGCTTTTGTTCAGCTTAAATTCTAAACTCTGGATATGGACATTCTGTGCTGCTCAGGGCTGAAGACAGCTTGCACAGCTTGAAGGGCTCTGTTTTCACTGGAGCATCCAGGGACCTATTTCTGTTTCCTCAGGCTCATGCCTGGTGACTGCAGTGAAGATCCAGTACTCCCACAGCGTAAGTCCTGCTCATGGATCCAAAGCTGCTCCTGAGCCACAGATTCCTCTAACCTGAGCCAGGACAGGGAAGAAGTGACTGCCGATCTCGATAATCAGATCATAATACTGAGGAGAGGGAAGAATTGGAGAGGAGCTATGATTTAACTAATAAAACTTCTTGCTTTTCCCTTTCCTGTTGGCAGATGTGACTCTCACTGTCTTCCAGAGACCCTACAAGAGTCGGAAACTATAGCTTGAAAACAGCTCTTCTAGTAAGAGTGCTTATGTATGGCAGGGACTCAGCGGGAAAGAGAAGAGAGGAAATGGTGAGATCCATTATTAAATTTATCATATTAATCCTATTCCTGCTGGTGACATATGCATAATAAATTAAGTTAATTATTTTGCTCCTGTCAGTGTTATGAACTCCATGTAGAGGAACAGACATGCGGTTGGATTGCGTGTTTGCTTCCCCACCTGCCCCTTTCATCTTTTCTTAATGACAGAATGGGTTGCATTTCCAAACTCTCCCAGCACTGGCCTAACTGCACTCTCTGACAGCTGCAATCAAATTCCTGTTTGTCTAACTGATAACGCTTCTACCAGTGAAATGCTGACGTACTGCTGCGGGAGTAGAATTGAAGCAGTTCAGGCTCCCCTAAAAATACCACTCAGAGAGATTACTGTAGGAAAATACCATTATTCTTGGTTTGAAAGAGTGATGACTTATTAGGGCCAATATCAACGGATAAGGAACCTGAGGCAAGGAAGGAGACACCTTTTTGGTTATGTGGTAATTATGGGGGAGCAACTAGGACCTAATTTTCCTAAGCCCAGGCGGGTTGGTTGAACCTAAGCCTCATTGTTTAAAGTTATGCCAGATGCCATTCTGTTGATGTCTTTGATTTCTCACAAGACATTTCATCCTGCTTCAAAGCCTTCAACTATTCAAGGTCAGCTACAAGAACACCATCCCACTTCATATGGCTGTTTCTCAGAGCAGGCATCTGCAGAACTGTGGCTGCTTGTTATCTCTGTGACAAAGCTAGGACCATTTTCTTTGATTCTTTTTCTTTCTTGAGATAGACAGCTGCTTGGCTCCACTGATGGCAATGCAATTTTAAATTCCTGAGGCTCCAATTAAAAACTAGATCAATTTCCAAAACACTATTAAGGACACACCAGGGGATAAGGATTTGAATTTATTGTCATGAATGTAAAGCTTGTCTCCCAACTCGTGGCAGAACAGAGAGGAGAGAATGTGCCACAGACAACCCTTTCTGTCTAGCAGGGTAAAAGTGTGTCCCCCCCACCAAAGTGGAGACTGCAATTAGTGCTTTGCCGCTTGTGATATGTCTAGGCTACAGGAGCTGGCACTGGTGAGACATACCTACCATTAGGAGTGGTGATCTAATACAAGAGCTGGCAAACTCTCTGTGCCGACTCTGCCTTGTGTCCAGCTCACTTGTTTTCTGTGAGACACTTGGGACTTGATGTTCCTAAGTGTGTGGCATCTCTCTCTATATCAGACAGCCAAATATGCAAAATTGCTTCTTGCTATTTTGCTTCAGTATTATCTGAGAAGTGGACCTGGTAGTACTTTTCATCTTGTGACTACTCATCACTGTGATCTGTCCAGAAAAGGAGATGATGCAGTGAGCTGTGGCAATTCAGGAATAGGCCCTGCCTCATCTCCGCCCAAGCCTGTGCTGCCAAAGCCTTCAGCATTTGCTCAACTCCTTTTCTCTTGACGGTAATTACAGTGAACTCCTAGTGAGCTCAGAGTAAGTAAACTAAATCTTCAGTTGTCTGGCAGCATCCATCCTATCCCTCCCTTTTCTGAGTTGTGTGTGGGTAGACAGGAACCCAGTCTTCGCTGAGGGACTGGAAACCGTCTGTCTCTATGGGTGCCAGCAAAATGTCACTCTATAACTGCAGCTGATGCACTACTGATTGCCAAGAGCAGATCTGTAGCAATTGTGGAGGTCAACACTACTGAGATGTTTGCAGATCTCTGTGCACAGCTGGGCTCAAAGAGGACAAAACATGATTTAAAGGCTGAATTCAAAGGAAGGCCCTTACATAAAGCAAGCAGTAAGCCTCTGCATGTGCTCAACATGGTGCATGGTGCTCAAGGCAGTCAGAGCCAGGTTCTGGCCATAAGGAAAAATGTAGTTTTATCAAGTTATAATTACTGGCACAGGGTACTGTGAACCTGTTTAAAACCTAATCTTTAAGAACTGCTAGACATACGCAGGGCTGAAAAGTCTAAGGACCATCAGGTAGCAAGATGCTTTCTCTCACTGAGGAGATCTGAGCCCATGACATCCAGAAGCTGACACTCAATGGGAGAAAGGCTGGCAACCATTTGCTGTGTTCATCTAGTCCTTCCTTACATGCTGCCATCAGATAGGACATTGGCTTACATGGGGCTTTGGTCTTGGCAGTACAGCTGCCAGTTTTTCCTTCTTTCGGTGCAGGTGCTTCTGAGCAGACCTTATGTAACTAACACCAAGGTCTCAGGCACGCTTGCCTTCCTTATTTCATGCAGCTTTGTACCAAAAGTCAAGGCAATTGATTTACTTTTCATCTTCACCTTGGGAGCACAGGCAATAGTATACTGAGATGCTGAGTCTGAAACACATTTTCCTTCCTAGAAAATTGCAGTATCTCTGCAGTTCTGAGACTGCCACATTCCAAAACGCAAAGAACAGAGGGGTTTCAACCTCAGCAACAAAACACTTCAGCAGCTTTCTCTATCCTCTCTCATGCCCTCATTTTATTGGATTCTTCCTTAAACCCAGATGTGATAGCACTGAAAACACTAACACAGACCCTGGAGAGAAATGGAATGCCTTTTAATGGATGCAAGAAAGCAGAATCCAGCATTTCTGTAATGAAAATTGAGCAGACTAATGTGAGGAAACTCTTGAAGTCTTAATTTCCCTCCTTATCACAGATTGTGTGTTGATTCCCCAGAAGAAAACAGCAATCAGTACTTAATGGTATAGAAAACCTTTCCTTTCCACTTGGTTCCTCAAGAGCTGTAAGGCTCAGATGTCCCATTGCCCTTTTTCTGGGAGAAAGCCCACTGCAAGAACTAGCCATGTTCAAAAACTGGCAGTGAGGTGTTTGGTTTTGGGGTTTTTTTTGGTTGTTGTTCTTGTTGTTGTTGTTTTTGGTTTTGTGTCCATTGGAAAAATCAGAGCTGTTTGAAGAAAAAAAAAAAATAAATTTAAAAGGCAGTTCAACACCCTCACTGTTCCTACCACTTGGTTATATTGTCAAGGCCAGAAAAATCTGTAACTCAGCTGCAATGGCAAATGATTTCTTCAAACTTGACTTTAAAGGAGAGATTCTAAGTCATGGAAGCTTTACCTGTTATTTGCTTGACAGGATTCTGGTACAAGCCAACCAAAAATAAAGAGAAGACTCCAGAGAAAACTAGATCAGACTTGGAAGACAGTGTGTTTATACTCCTTTCAGGAGTATACTTGCAAGTTTTACCGCTGATTTCTTCCCATCTGAAATGTTGACTCAGGAATGCTCATACCACCAATACCCAGAGCAGCCTTTCTAGTTGCTTTATATAAAATGGCATGAAACCATAGGAACAGCTGCTGCAATCACATGATGAACAGCTGCATTTTCAACTAGTTTGACACTTTGGACTAAAGAAGGTAGAAACAAATCTGTTATGGCACTCTCAGTGCCATACTGGTCATTAGTTTCACAAGAGGATTTTCATGAATGCATTTGTTAGACCACTATGGTCCTGCAGGCTGCCCAGGAAATGCCAGCATGGCATCAGTGCACATGCATCCTGATTTCCACTGCTCTTGAGTGATGCATTTTTGATGTTAAGATGTAAAACTACTGACTTAATCCACTGGGTCAGATGAAAGATCAATCTTACCCGTATTGGCTTTTATAGGCAAGAATGGTTTCGGAAGGAGTGCCTCAGGGACTTCCTGAGTGACCTCCTCCAGTTTCCCTACATTTCCTTCAAGGAAGTAATTCACAAAAAAAGATAGTGTCTAAAACAATAAATGCAAAGATTTGTCTCATTATGTATTAAGATGGGATTGGGATGCTGGAGTCTTTTTTTCGTAAGTATCTAGAATACAAAATTTCCATGGCATAAGAAATCTCAACAGGTGGAACGTTTAAGATGACTTTTTTTTAAACATCTCAGCAGCAAGATCTTGTAACTGCCAGCACTTATGTAAAAAAGAATGCTTTTCTCTTTGGGGAAGGGAGGTAGGGAGAAGGGAGCAAAGAGATTGCAGACAGTTGGCATACCTATTTCCATATGCAAGAGACTGGGAAGAACTAAAGATGAAATGGTTTTATTCCAAAGTGCATGTACACCTGAGAAGTAAAATGTTAATTCCTTCATTACTGAAAACATTAACACCAACAGACAGGCCTGGTACTGTCTTTTTCCATGGAGACCACTGCAGTCCTTTAGAGCTTTGGTGTTATGAGCAGAGGAATACGCTATTCAATTGAGTAATACTTGAAAAGATGGACATGAATCCTCCCTACATATTTTGGGAACTCACATAACCTTAAGGCAGTGCAGCTACAACAACATTACAGTAACAACTTCCGGCCTCCAGTATCTACTTCATGCTGGTGAAGTTGCTGGACATCAGTGGCACAAATGTCCACAAACCAGTATGTCACTATTTGTGTGAGCGTTCTGATGATCTATACCAGAGCCTTCCCCTCTGCAATAAGGACTAGTCCAGCCGACACTGACGTGAAAGGGAACAAACTGACGCTGTCAACTCTGTGCAGGTTTGTTCCTCTACTACCTGTGCCAGCCAGAGCAGAGGGCAGCACTGTGCTCACTTCACACAGACAATATTCAAAGTAAAGCAGAAGGAAGGCTGAGGCAAGTCATTTTTCTGGTCTCCTTGTCCATTTCTAGGCTGTGAAATCACTATAGTGAGCAAGAGGTGTGTGTAATGCCACTGGACCCAGTTCCTCCTGCTGATCACATGCTTTCAAATGCTTGCTTCGAACCAGTAATGGATTTACTCGTTACCAATTTTTCTCTCCCTTCTTCCTCCTAGTTTATATCCTGAAGCTTTAGTTCTGCCAGCTCTTAGCAAGCCTCAGCATGAGCTGTGATCCAGTTTGCTTGGCAAGGATGAGTTTAGTCCATCGGTATCTGCCCTTCATTCCTGTGTAAAAGGATTGTGTAAGAGCCCATTGGCCCAAATTTGCAACCTGAAAGAGCATATGGGGAGGACATTGATTACTGAGCCCTGGCATCGGATGCAAAGTTAGCTTTCAAATACTGAAAAATACTATATCGAAGCACAGACACAGAGTTTCTCACAGATGGATGCATAGCATAACTTCGGTATGAGTGCACCGAGGACCTACAATCTGCTTGTATTTTCCTGGGCAGCTTTGTCTTGCGCTGCTGTTCACAGAATTTGAAAGCCTGACTGGTATTAACTCAGTTCCTTCATTGCTGAAGCTCCTATAGATCTGTTGACAGTACCACTGCACTATAAAAATTTCATGTATACTTCTACCACTAATACCATGCATAATCAAAATATAGGCAATTTTTGTACCTGTCATAGTAGAACTGGGCAATTCTTAAGCTCATAGAATCATAGAATGGTTAGGGTTGGAAGAGACCTCAAAGATCATCTAGTTCCAACCCCCCTGCCATGGGCAGGGACACCCTCCACTACACCAGGTTGCCCAAAGCCTCATCCAACCTGGCCTTGAACACTTCCAGGGATGAGGCATCTATAACTTCTCCGGGCAACCTGTTCCAGTGCCTCACCACCCTCATGTCTGAGAAGAATGTTTTAGAAGATGTATCAAAAAGGCCATCTCTTCTCATGTAAACCAAATCTTACATTATCATCTCTAATCACAGTATTGCTTCCTACAATTGGAAAATTCACACTGCTTCAGTAAAATCAGTGTTAACAAAAGGAGACAACTGTGATTCTCAGATTGTTTCCTTTGTAATTCTGTCATGTAGGCTTAGAGCTACCTATTTTTCCTGCTCTCTGAGCAGGAAAATCATTAACTTTCATTGGAAATAGTGTAAGAAAAGTAATGTCTGTCTTCGTTTTCAGTTCTTTCTGAAACTATACCAACTGAACCATCAATGCCTGAACTGACGTAGCTGAATCAAAGCAAAACCTTTGTGTGGATGAACTCTCTAAATCATTTTATTTCGAAGTTAAGCTAATTCAGGAAGTATCTCAGACTGGTTGCTTTCTCCTTCTGGGAAGCACCTGTTTTAGTACTTTAGTGTGAAGAACAGACTTAACAAGTCATGCCATTTGTATTGCAGAACCCTAATGCTCCACTCTGTCAAGTCTTGCCTCATGCTCAAGCTGGTGATGTCTACTGTTTGAACAAAGATAGAAGCATAAGCAGTAAAAGTGGCATTGCTTGGAGAGGCCAGCAGATCAAACTTTGATTCAATTTTGATGGACAGATAAAGGGAAAGCAGCATCTTCCTTACCTCCTGCTTTCCCTATGTCTGTGTCTCCTTGCCATGCAGGTATAGGCAAGATACTCCTCCATTACTCCATTGCTCCTCCATTACTGCTCATAGTTTCTTCTCCTGCCCCAGTGCCACCTGAGCCCCATAAATGTTCTCAAAAGCTGCCCTTTTCCTCCAGCAGGATCAGTGCAGCTGACTCTCTTGTTCAAGAATAGAAAGGTGGGCTGCATGACACAGAGCAAGATTTCTCCTTCCCCAAAGCCCTCTACATCTGTGTCCGGAAGACATGACTACCACTTGCAGAGTGCCTGTGGAGAGGGGAGGCTTCAGGACATGACCTATCACCATTTAAATGTAGGACGGTTCCCTGAGATCCCCATCCTATCATGGCTGTGGATGTGCTGGCGGCAGGATGCGAGTCCCTATCGTGACTCGCATGGTCATGGTGAGGGGGTTACCTAAAGCTTTTGACAGACTCGTTCAGACTAAGGCACCAGGAACGTTACAGCTATTAATGTAAATGAGCCAGACAAACACAGTCTTATTCCAGCAGTAATTTAAATATAGAAGTACTGAGGCATGTGCCTTGTGATTGCCAATTCCCACTGGTTTTGCAGTAGTCGCAGCAATGCTTGACCAGTGTTACAACCAGAAGTGTCAGTGCTTTTGAGCATTAACTTCCTGCTGACATGCAGCCTTCTGTAATAGATGCATAATGCGCTTATTCAGTGATAAACATTTACGTTAACCCGAAATACTAATTAGTGAAACAAAGCAGTATGCAGCTGTATGCAGTTTATAGTCCTGACCAGAAGATGTCTGCCTTTTATTATTCTGTGGTTCACAAAGCAGCCAGGAATATATTACAAATATACCATGCTCTGCAAAAAGGTCTGTCTGAAGCTATCAGGTAATCTGATAGGCACCCACTGCTAGAAATACAGTGTGTGTGAATAGAGACAGCTTCTAAGTAAACAGAGGGAAGATAGTTTACGCCAGTGGAGTTTGTACTTAGCCTGAGCTCACTGTTTCTGATGAAATTCAACTACCAACACCTACTGTCGAGGCTCAGACAGAGCCCTGACATGAATATTGACACTCTGTCGGCAGAGGTAAAGAGCAGTTTATACTGCCCAGCTTTTACTATTCCAGCAGTGATTTCGTTCTTGAGGACACCTGCAAATAGTAGGAAGGCACCTGCAGAAGTCCTTTTTTTTATGTGGGAAAATCAGGCCATAATGATGGGTGTGCCGTCAAATATAACTCACGGAGCAGGGCAGGTAGGAGATGTCTCATGCGGAAAGGAAGAGGAAGAAGTTGCAAGGATTAGTAAGAAAATCTCGAGGGAAACCTTCTGTGAGAAAATCCTGTGTGTCAGTCAAGTAATTTTGTCTTTGTTTAGGGTACATTTGAACAATTAAGTTAAAAGATTAAACCAAAATTACTGCAGCTAATCAGTGTTAAGCAGAAAAAAAAGCTGTTATGAACTTATTAATAGCATGCTAAAAGGCACATTCCTGTGCTAACCAGGTATCAAGCTAAGTCTAAAACTGGATTAACCCTATTTCTCAGTAGTTCAAGGAACTGTGCACAGGAAGTAGGATGATGGTGTTTACCTGAATGGCTGGGTCTGGAAAACTGAGACATGTTGATTATCTGGGATATTTCACTTGAAAACATGCACAGATATATCTGCTATGAAGAAATAGCCTCAGTCCTGTCTGAATATCAGGGCTGAGATTTGACCCATGCATCATCTGTTGACTGTGAATTCCTGTTTCTCCATCAGTTCTACTCACACATACTTGTGGCCAGTTTTCTCTGCCCTGCACCCAATGCAGGCGTTGTGTATGGTTCTAGTCTTTGCTAGTCCTTGCACTTGCAAGGCAACCTGAAGAGCTGCAAGGCAGATCATGAATAACTAGCTAAGGACAAAATACACAAAAGAACTCAAACAAGAGGAATTTTATTCCACTGAAAGACTTGCATAACCATAAATTTGCTTTTCCTTGAGAAAAGCACAAGGATAACAAAAGTTGCCATTTTCTATGTCTGCATTGGTGCTACTTGCCAGACATAGAGCAAAGTCTTCCTGTATCTCAGGCTCATCCTGGTATGTGCACAACTGGCCTTACATTAAGTGGACGCCTGGCGAGGTTGGAGTTTTCTCACACCTGCATTTCCTGAATAAGGACAAAGACAGGTATGAGTGCTGTGCTCTCTGCTGTGAAAACTGGAAAGCTGAGCTATATTTCTGAACAGGATTTGGAGGACAGGTTTTGTTACACTTTAGTTTGAGGCAATTACAGGCCCTGAGCCTCCTGTCACCTCTCTCAAGGCTTTGGGATTCTGAACTTCCCACTACAAACTCACAAAGAGGAGCAAGGAGTAGACTCAAAGAGAGTTCAAGACTTTCTAGAGGCAGACTTGTGCAGTACTAGCTCACTAACAGGAACTGTGTTTCTGTCCACTCCGCAGGTGAAAAAAGACTTTCTGGCTCTCAAATGCAAGCTAACAGCTCTGCCAGGAGGAGAGGACAAGAGGCCAGCAGCTTGGGGAGTCCTCTGTTTGCAGGTCTGTCAGAGCTGGGTGAAACCCAGTCTTGTTCAGTTTCCACTCCTCAGCTAGTGTCCTTCCCTTTAATTTTCTTGCCATATTCTTGCTTGAAAGCTGTGTCAATTTGTGTCAAGGTTGAAGTAGCTCAGTTAGTGCTTCGGTGCCTTGGTTATGGATCTGTAAGGAGCACTTTGTCTGCCAGAGCTACTTACAGACATTCTTAATCTTGCTCTTCCTCAAAAGCAGGCTGGCGTGGGAGCTGAAGGTCAGAGCACACCACCACATGTTACCACTTGGCATAATGATGCCCAAACAGTACTGTACTTGTTGGAGGGCCAAAGACTGCACATCTGTGAAACAGATCCATCTCCGAATATTTTGCTGCCCTGGTAATTCAGATGGTGATGGCATGTTGGTAGAGCTGATGTGTACCCCTGCTGTCTTCTGGGGCTCCACTTCCACAGATGCATATTTGCCGTGTGCCTGGTCAACCTGGTGTCACTGTCTGGTATGCAGTGTACAAAGGCTGGTACCTAGCTAGTGAGCAGCAACCAATTCTCCCTGTTCCTCTGCTGCTGTTTCCTTCTCAGCCCATTTTCTTCAGAGCTGTCCCTTTTCTGCCAAGCCAGTTACATGCTGATTGGTTAAGTGGGAGCAAAGGAAAACAAACTGTCACTCACATTTCTCTTGTCCTCACTACCCTGCCTCTATCTATACCAGACAGGAGATAAATTGGCTCTTAATCCCCCAAGGCTCGTTTACAAGAGCTTACAGCATCTAATGAATTTTAACACCTCCAGGAAGGCAGCCTGTAGATCAAATGTCTATACAATAAATAACTTCATTGTGCATTTAGTGGTGGGAATAGTGGAAGCTGTCTGAGCTGGAGAGGAATGAAATGAGCTCTTTGAGGAGTAGTTTGCATTTCTGGTTGCCAGGAGCATTACAAATGACACATCCCATGGATTTATTTGCCATATACCTGTGCAAAGTGTTAGAGGGTCAGAATTATAAACTACAAGGAGGATGCACTAGCAACTCTTCACTCCATTTGCCCTGAGGATGCTTCTGGTTTGCCTAGGAGTACTTTTACTCCTTTTTTTGAGCACAAACTGACTAGCAGGGTCTGGGAAGAATGAGGCGTTCTAGCTTTGGGAAGTCATTTGTTAGGAGTCCAGTGACAGGAACATTGAAAGACCACAAACAGGGCATCCTTGCTGCCTCAGGAGTGAGTCCATCCTCCATGCTCTTGGGACCATAAAAATACCACTGGGCAATTTTTGTCTCTGAACTGGGTCTTGAGTGTTCACAGTTTCTCAAGAACAGGGCACCTCAGTACGGGAGTATAGTTGAAGATAGTTGACTTTTATAGTTGACTTTTTGAACTGTCCTATGATGAGCATGCCACCATTATTCAAACCAGATGACAAAAATGCTGTTGAAATGTTGTAGCAGCTGTTTTTTTCCTGCACTGGAAGCTGCCTCATGGCCCCCATGTCATCAGACTTGAGCAGATTCTGCACCAGTTGGCATACAAGGCGTTGTAGGGCAGAGGACAGGAAGAGCTGCAAACAACTTTTGCTCTGACACCTTTTCTGTCACACAGACTGGTGGTACCACTCTGAGCAATCAGGAATCAATCTCTCTTTAAAGATGCCACTACTGTGGTCCAGCTCATCCCTTTATCATTGATTTTCATCTGTGGAGTTGTGGCAAGGATTCAGCCTACCAGCACAGTCCTGAAAGTGTTGTTTTAAGGCAGGGCTGTCATCAAAAGCAATGCCAAATTCTTTCTTGAAGGGACAATACTGAACTACAGATTCATAACTGGAAAAGCTGATAACCTTCTTTTGAGGCGAAAGAGACACTGACAGACTTAGATTTTTTTTTACAATTCCTTCTTTTGCCCTTGAAAGGACATCAGTGACTAAACGTTTTCTGGAGTTGTGCAGCAGAAAATCTGTGGTGTTATTGCCTGTACTAACCACAGAGACGGGCAGCTTAAAGAAGGTGATTGGGTTTTATGTGCTGGAGAGCAGCACGTAATTTTAACCAAGCTTTTTAACCAGATGGTCAGAACCATGAAGGTTACTAAGGCCTTCCTGCATGCAGAGGCAGTGCAGTGAGATCCCTCCAGGGTACCTTTGTTCCAAGAGTAAGGACTCATTCCTACATATATTTGCTATCTTGATGCCAAAGGAAGCTACACAGTAGAATTCTCTTAACACACCATGTGCCTTAACTATTGCCATCTCAAATTCGAAGAGCTGTGGAGATTAAATGGTATCACCAGAGTTCTGCTTCCAAGACCTGGGATCTGGTATAAATTGGTTTGAACTATGACAAGAGTAGCCAACACTAGTCACAAAGACTATTAGCCTGGAGTGACTAGATAAGTGTCTTTCTGACCGTGTGCCTACTACAGGACTTTCTAGCTTAACTGCCCTATCAAAATCTTGTGCAAGTGCCCAGGCCGTGGAAGAAACACTTCCCACCTCAAGAACCATTTATTTCAGTTGACACGACAAATGAAGGGAAATAGACATGCAGTGCCTTGTCCAAAGCATCATAGCAAGCCAACTGCAGATCTAGGAGTAAAACTTTGCTTCTTGAGGCTCGTATATTATCTCTTGAACTCAGAAGAAGAATAACCAAACTTTGCATTTTTGTGTGACCTAACTTGGGTTGAAAATGTACTTTTTAGTGACTGGAGGCCACCTTAAGATATTCTTAGGTAGGAAATAAATGCCTCAATGCTATTAATGAGCAAGATGGTAAGGTCAATAGATAGTAGTAATGGAAGACAGTCAGGTACTGGGTAAATTGTACCATACTTGTATCCAGTTGGTACTTAGAAAAATTCTCCTCTAAATGCTGCCTGGAGGCTGCTTTAAGGGGCAGAATGGCAGAAGTCAGGCCAAGTTAGCTTTTAAATGTTTTTTTAATAGGTGCTCTTTGCACGTTAGCTTTATGAAACTCGAACTGTCCTGTTTTCCCTGAAACAGGCTGCTGCATGTACTGATATTCTTTTAGGGACTGAGGAGCCTCTACAACCAAAAAGCCAATGGAAATCAAGAGCGCTCAGGGAATTAGGTTTTAAATTCAATGCTCTCAGTATATTTTAGGTGCTTCATTCAGTTTCCTAAAACCGAATTTGATAACGTGAAACCTGCAACTAGCGATACTGTATATTTTGCCCCGTATCTTAGGTAGAATGCTTACTAGTGGAGGCTGATTTATTCTATATGGAGCCACACAACTGCTGTTATTATTAGCAGGAGTGATTCTTTGAGTATGGGTTCCAGCTCAGGAGTGGAAGATATTCTCAATACTTTCTTCTTTGAACCTTTGAAATTGCTCAGACTTTCCGATTATCAGTGTAATCATGACACTTCATGTCCCAGTTTCGCTAGGAAGCTGTGAATTATTTACACAATAGGATTGTCTGCAGGGAATGAAATATTTGAAGACAGGCAGATCTGAAATCTGAATGAAAAGGGATTTAGTTGCTTGGTGTGGGGCTTAATCTCATGGCCCAGAGGCTAAGTGCAGGCAAGCAAAAGAACAGCTGTTTAAGAGATGGAAACAGCTCATGTTTCTGCAAAAATTGCTATGCAGAGACCTCCTGGTTGCCATGGCTGAGGTTAAGTTAAAGCTCCCCTTTACACCCAGGTCTATTGCAGCAGTGAACACATGATCACTGCATGTGT
Source organism: Tauraco erythrolophus (assembly GCF_009769465.1). Taxonomy (NCBI): domain Eukaryota; kingdom Metazoa; phylum Chordata; class Aves; order Musophagiformes; family Musophagidae; genus Tauraco; species Tauraco erythrolophus. Next base: position 62,435,161 of record NC_141496.1, read on the forward strand.
GACCATGCGTGTGTGTGCGTGTTCATCAAGAAGGGAAGGAGCCTTCCCTGCCGGGCTGCATGGCTGCCTCCATATCAGCAAGCGGTCCCTCATAAAGTTCTGGCCAGGAGGAGCCTCTGACCATGCAATTATCACAAAATCAGAACCTTCCCCTGAACCTCTACATCGTTCAGCCTTGCGGCACTGCCCAGTCTCCATGGGATACTCCAGGAGTGCTGCGACTTGAGAGAAGACAGAAGGGTCTGTCTCCCCTCCATCCAGCATCAGCTTTGCCATCTAAAGAGAAAGTGACTTCTGATTCCAGTCAGGCCAAAGCTTAGGCAAGGACTTAGAAGGCTTAACTCCAAGCACTGTTTCCTTTACTGTGGACTGGAATTAAATAACTCACCTCCATGGTGGTCAAAGCATTTTGAGCTATTGAACAATGGTTCAGTTATGTGAATTTGAATAATTCCCTTAGAAAGCATAATTTCAAGTAAGTAGTGCTACAATGGCTACAATAGGTAATATATTTGGGGAATATCAGCTTGAACATTTGTTGTAGCTGATACCCACTGCTATAGTAAAAACTATTTTGAAATTTCATTGAAAAATATGGGAATATTTCAGCACTATGACCACCTGTAAACTGGTAAAACAAAAGCACCTATACTTCCATTTAAAACTATCTCTCTGTAAGTACATGTGACAACTTTGGGATACTTGGTACAGAGACATATCATGATAAAACTTTGATATCACAGAATCATAGCAGAAATAAATTAATTAAATGAAGTAGGTAAAGATACTAAGTGCATTATTGAAACATGACTATTCCAATGAGTCTAAGGCTTCTGCTACCAGAATAGACTTGCTGGAATCTTGCTGGCAATGTAGTGGCTGTTCTGTGTCTTTGTTTGAGCTCTGTTTGTTTCTTACATTCAGTATGTAAAATGCCCATTGTTCATGTTAGTGTGGACAATTGGTATCCTAAGGCTTAGACTTTATAAGGAAAGCAGTTGTGATTAATTTCTCAAATTCAGCTAACCAAGACTATACTACACAAGGTCTTTTTCTATCTCAAAGCTGACTTCTGAACAGGTTGGTAGTACTTCATTAGTTAGTCTCCTATGGGTGCAGGAGAGGAAAGGCTGAAAGTGTCACAGATGGTGAAATACACTGGTTCTTGTTGGAAACCCAGGTAAAGAAGGGTTGTGTGCCCATATGAGCAGAGTCTCCTGGCCTTTTCTGAAGAACAACAGTATTGGCAGACCAGACTTAAGTATTATTTTTGGGGTTGTTGCCTGTTCTGTGGGGCTTCAATGTCAGACTTACAGCAAGAATAATGTGATACGATGCACTCACCAGGAGATAATACAACTGAATGTTCTACAGAAGTATTCCTTCCTAAATGGTCAGGCACCTTGTTGGAGTATATTTAGCTTGTGCAATTAAGAGTGAGGGGAATTTGCTTCTGAAAAGTGAGATGTGCCAAAGAAGACTAAACAGCAGTTGAGACATGACACAGGAAAGCAACTTACTCCCCCAAACTGTTGATAGGAGCTCGGCATTGCACTGATGTAGCTGTGGGTTTCTGGAAGAGCTGCATGGAGTGCAGACTATTTCCAGGAACATCTTCCTTGCTGGTCCCTCTCTTCTCGAGGATTTTGGAAAAGATGATGCAGTAGTAGTCCTTTATAAGGACTTTTATAAGCAAGCAGAGCTGAGGGTCTCCTATTTTCTATGACACCTTTATAGGCCCTTCAAAGAACCAAGGCGGTTATGTTGAAGAAACAGCCTCATTTGTTAGGGGTCAACAGGGGAGCAGAGCTAGGACCAGTACAGCGAATACAGTTGACTGCAGCAGCATGGCCTGTATAGGGAAATACAGAACATTTCCTGCAAATATGCTCGTAGAATCATAGAATCATAGAATGGTTAGAGTTCAAAGGGACCTCAAAGATCATCTAGTTCCAACCCCCCTGCCATGGGCAGGGAAATCCTCCACTACACTCATAGCATAAGATACGTAAAGCTGCAAGAACTGACTGCTTGTGCAATTCCTAATGCATTTGACTGTAACTTTATTGATCCTGTAAGGTGGTAGCTTTTCAAGAAACACAGTTTTAGCAACGTGTTGCACTGAATTTCAGAGTGCATCCTTTTTGTGTTAGGAAAACAAATGGCTCTGACCAGAGAATTTCTTCAGTGTAGTTCCTGATGTGTTTAAATTTAACCACTTCTGTGATGTGCTGACAATGGAGGATTTCTGCCTCACGAATCCTTGGCAAAACAACAGCAAACCATTTGTCACACCATACAGCTAACACTAAACAAACACTACTTGTCTAAAATAATAAGGGCAGTCCTATGAGAAAGCTGCAGGGATGAGCAGGAGATATCCTGCGAGGGTATAACACCGGTTTCCCAAAGGAGAGGCAATGTTTTTATTTTAATGAAAATATTTTATGAGCACTATACTAAATTCAGTAGCTTCTATTTTGTCCAACAAACAGAATGATGCACTGAAAGACGAATAACGAAAATTATCACATTGGCTGATTACACTCTAGCATCTGAGAGTTGCTAGTTAAATAATCTCTTAATTCTTCAGTGAAGAAGATAGTGCTCTCTTAAATTCCCCATTGGACTGGAGGCATTATCCCTTCTCCTTTTCATCCGTAAGCAACCTGGCTAGGGCTCCTGGAACACAGAAGAGTTTCTGCATCATCTTGGTTTATGTATCTGTATCAGTGAGCCAACCAAGTTCCATCTGTCTTCTTCTAGTCCGAGACCAAGGATAGGATTCAAGGATGGCAGAGGTGCACTGTTTGCTCCTCAGAATTCCTGGAAGTGCTGCTTCCTTCCATTTTTCACTTCTAGTTAAGGTTCAGTAATCTTGTTGTGCATGATGTTACCCAAGTCCTGTGTGCATTTTACAGGATTTACTAAGATGATTCTTAGAGTATAAGTGCTGAATCCATTCTGATGAAAGGGCTCTTCAGTTTGGGTCAAATCATTCAAGTATTCCCCCAAATCAGCAGTCACATCTGAGCCTAACTTCCAGATACATGAAGGCTACTCAGCCCTCTTCACATCAGCTCAGTGGGGTTGTTTAGTTTACCTTTTGCGTGAACTAAAATGGAGGCCCTCTACAATTTCGATATTCATTACTGCTCAAAAATGCTCAAGAGGTGAAGCAAAAGAAAGGTAAAATTATGGGACCAATTAATCTTATGTTTCTTGCTCTCTTCACTCGATGCATGCTACTCAGGTGGCTCTGAGCATAGTCAGTCATTAAGTCAGGAAAACTCGTTCTTCCAAGATTGTTTGAGAATGGAACATGTTCCCAGAAAAGCTCAGTCGCTACATGCAGTGAAGCTACACTTGAAGAACAAACTGGCCTGAAACTTCCTCACCTAAAGGACAATGCAGTGCAGCAAATAGCAGTAAATAATACACTGGGTAAGCAACTGGTTGGCTACTCTCTGCTTAGCTCTTCAGGTTAAGTTGTGACAGTTGCACTGAGCCATGGAAATGGAAATGATTAAGGCTGTAGGTAGCTCAGGCCAGCCACAGCCTAGAGCTTCACAGAAAAAGATGACATTCTGTTTCACTACCTGCAGCACTGAGTAGTTGTGTAGTGCAGAGCTTGGATTCCTTTCCATGAACAGATCAGGGGGCAGTGCATGGTATCTGGCAAACTTTACCGTCTTTTCCAAACAGAAGCAGTACCTCAATACATTTACTATGTTTCAACAGAGAAAACAGCAGGCAAGATCAATGAATCAGGAAAAACTCTTCAAAATGCCTTTGTGAGGCTGATGAGCTACTGATGCTCTATTAATAGAGAAACCTGCTTGCCAAGAACATGGAGGACAGTGAATGGTGCCAGTTCTGCATTTCACCCTTGCAAAGTTAATGTCCGAATCCAGCAAGGTATCCTATGGCCTGTCAAGCTGCATCTTCTGCCACTGCTTGCCCATTTATCTAGCTCCGTTTATCTGAAATCTGTGTAGTCTGCACCTGACTGTCCTATGATATATTAGCTCTATTTTCTATTTTATAAAAGGAGATGGAAGGTCAGACCAATGCTATCAAAACATGAGCTTCGGAAACAAAAGCAAAAAGTGCAGTGGCTCACCTGCAGCTTGTCATGGCCTGGCATTTTTCTGAGCAGGAATGTATGGGACTGTCAGTAAAGCAGAACCATGGGCCTAACTGTGCATTCATTTCACCCATGTTAGCATCTATAAATCAAACTGTGGAAAAAATTTTTAATATGTGAAGACAGATCTTTATGTTAACACTGATAATGGCTAATATGGCAGTTATTGAAAGTTGTACTCAATCTATGGCAAATTTTCACAGGATATAGTCTGATGTTAGACTGACCCAGCATGGCTTAATTTTAAGCAGTATGCGTTCACATATGCAAAGAAAATGCTGCTTAGAATAGGTCTCATATTTGACTTAGAGTATCGCCTAATTAAGGTCAGTCACCGAAAGGAGCTGCTCCAGAGCTGGCCCGGCCCACTACAGAGTGGCAAATTTTGGCACACAGGGGCTTTTCGTGAAACAAGGAAGTGCCAGGGGAGCAAAGAAGACCCCCAGGAGCCTGCAGCTCTTGTGGGAGACGCTGATGTGCCTGGCTGTTGCCAGACCAATGGCAGCCGCCCCCACACCTACTAATCTAGAGAGTGCTAGCGACCAGGAGTGCTGCAAACAGAGCAGGTAAACAGGGCATGGCGCGGCAGTTTGCGCAGCAGTTTGCACAGAAGGGCCTGTGGGAAGGGCGCAGTCACCCTGCCAGCTCAAGAGGTGAGTTCCATTGGTGGCCATCACACTCTCAGAAGGAACTTAGCTGTGGCACCCACCCGGTGGAAAGCCATGTCCTCTGTGCTCGGCAGAATGGATGTGGCAACCCAGACAGAGCTCCCAGGAAAACACGCAGCCAGCCAGGTCTCAGAGGGCTACAGGGAGTGCCAGAGCCATTCACTGGTAAGGGATGGCAGTAGTGAGAACAGCGGTGTGAGGTGTGACCAGGTGGGCAATCTGCTCAGCATGGTGGCAGAGCTGTGAGAGGAAGTAGAAAGGTTAAGGAGCATCAAGAGGCTTGAGAAAAAGATAGCCTGGTGGTGTCATGCTTTTCCCGGCCTGAGACAGAAACACGAAGAGCCACAAAAAAAAGAACCCCCAAGATCAAGAGGGTTCTGTATCCTTTGCCCACCAGGCTGAAGGCAGTAGCTTAAAGGAAAGGAGTGAATGGAGGCAAGTCCATGCTTGGGGCTGCAGGCGAACCCCCTCCTTGCCCACCTCACCTTCCCAGCTGCCTCTGTACAACAGATACGAGGCTCTGGATGTGGAAGGCCAGTCAATGTATGATGTGGATGATGGCCCATGTACACTAGAGGTGTAGCCAGGGTCACAAAGGCCTACCCTCGGAATCACGACAACCTCCACGAGGCAAAAAAGACAGGTAGTAGTTGTAGGTGACTCCCATATGAGGGGAGCAGAGGGTCTGATATGCCGGGCAGACCCTCCTCTTAGGGAAGTTTGCTGCCTTCCTGCGGCCCAGGTTAAGGACATCACTAGGAAACTTCCTAGCCTAGTATGGCCCTCAGACTATTACCCGTTACTGCTTGTCCATGCGGGTGGTGATGAAGCCGCTTCAGGAAGTCCGAAGGTGGTTGAGAGAGACTTCAGGGCCCTGAAACAGTTGGTAAGGGAATCTGGGGCACAGGTTATCTAGGACCTGATGCGATGCATCCGTGGGTCCTGAGGGAACTGGCAGATTAAGTTGCTAAGCCATTATCCATCATATTTGAGAAGTCGTGACAGTCCACTGAAGTTCCCACCGACTGGAAAAGGGGAAACATAGCCCTCATTTTTAGAAAGGCGACATGGACAGTGGGATCGAGTGCACCCTCAGCAAGTTTCCTGATGACACCAAGTTGTGTGGTGTTGTGGACACACTGGAGGGAAGGGATGCCATCCAGAGGTACCTTGACAGGCTGGAGAGGTGGGCCTGTACAAATCTTATGAAGTTCAACAAGGCCAAGTGCAAGGTCCTGCATGTGGCTCAGGGCAATCCCAAGCATAAGTACAGGCTGGGCAGAGAAGGGATTGAGAGCAGCCCTGAGGAAAAGGACTTCGAGGTGTTGGTTGATGAGAAGCTCAGCATGAGCCAGCAATGTGCACTTGCAGCCCAGAAAGCCAACTGTATCTTGGGCTGCATCCAAAGAAGTGTGGCCAGCAGGTTGAGGGAGGTGATTCTGCCTCTCTACTCTGCTCTCGTGAGACCCCACCTGGAATAATGTGCTCAGCTCTGGAGTCCCCAACACAAGAAGGGCGTGGAGCTACTGGAACGAGTCCAGAGGAGGGCCACGAAGATGATCCGAGGGCTAGAACACCTCTTCTACAAGGACAGGCTGAGACAGTTGGGGCTGTTCAGCCTGGAGAAGAGAAGGCTCTGGGGAGATCTTATAGCAGCCTTCCAGTACCTGAAGGAGGCCTACAAGAAAGCTGGAGAGGGACTTCTAACAAGGGCATGTAGTGATAGGACAAGGGGCAATGGCTTTAAACTGAAAGAGGGCAGATTTAGATTAGATATAAGGAAGATATTCTTTACATTGAGGGTGGTGAGATTTGAACAGGTTGCCCAGAGGAGCTGTGAATGCCCCATCCCTGGAAGTGTTCCAGGTCAGGTTGGATGAGGCTTTGAGAAACCTGATCTAGGGGAACGTGTCCCTGCCTGTGGCAGGAGGTTGGAACTAGATGATCTTTAAGATCCCTTCCAACCCAAACCATTCTATGATGCTATGATTCTATGATTCTATGATTCCATGATAAAAAAGATAACTAACTAGCCTGGATGGAAAGCTCCCTCACCTTTTGAGTGCTTAGTCTTTTGAGAGGTTTCCTTTACTAACCAGCCCTCAGCTGAACGAAATGTATACCAGTATGCAAATTCCTATCTATGTCATCATTATTTCTGTGCACCTCAGAGTGGTGAATACCTCTCAAATGAGGATTTGAATTGCTCATGATGAGGATCTGGGCCTTGCATCCTTCACTCTTACAACATGTGGAGCTGCATCCCCAGAGACTGCCTTGAGACTGTTCCCTTTGTTATATGGGCAGGATACGCTTTGCAAAACATTAAACACTGGAAAGTGTCCTTTTATAACTCCTCAGTGCCAAAAAAGCATTTAATGTATGTGGCAGCCTGTACTTAACACATTTTTCTACTCCAGCTTTTGTCTGGTAGGCTCATTAGGTATCAGAAAATTGTCAGAGGGCATCTCTCTCTTCTCAGTCTCTGTAGTTATACAGTCCTTTACTTTCCTGTCTCATTCCTCAAAACTCTCAGTTGTCTGGTCATTTGAATTTAGCTGTATCTGCTGGAATGCAGATAAAAATGAACTAGACTGAGAGCAGCATGAGCAGGGAGCTCTGTGGGTGGGCTAATGTGTCTGTGCAGGGCTATACACTTGAGACAATGCAGGGTCAGCAAAGCCTCTGGGCTGAACCTATGACATCTTCTGTTGCAGATACACACTAGCAAATTAGCCAGATCCTTCAGGAAGCTCATTTGAAGCTAAAATGTTTGCTAAAACTTGCCTTTCACCTTATTTCCCCCAGCTTCTGCGATTTATGAGGTAATTATTTGGAAACATCAAGTCACTCCAGTTTCCAATTTTCCGGTCCTGCAGGTGGAGCAGACCTGTAACCTCCCCCAGCCCAAATGAACGCTGTCACTACCTTAACAGCCCTCACACTGCCAAAGCCCTTTGATGCAGACCATGGAAAGAGCCACCATTGCACCCTACACAGCATCACTGACTCCCGCACTCTCACCTTCCGGCATGCGTGTGAGCAAGGCTTGTAGTACAGCTACTCAGATGCTAAGGGCTATTTTGGACTATCCGACAGTACTGTGGAAGTGCCTGATAGAAGGAATAAGAACTGTGGTAGGCAGTGGAGCAGGGTTTGCTGAGTGAAACATTGTCATCTGAGTTACCAGGAAAGTCACTCAAGGAGATGATAATTACTGTGTGAAGCTGAAAATGAGGCAGTGAAATTGACACTGTACAAAAGCAAGGGTGGCTTTGCAGTTTCAAATTGCCTTTACTGCCACAACAGCTTCTTTCAAAATTTGGTGAGACAGGAGGGCTGCCGTTGGGCCTCATATGGACCAGCACCCAAAGAGAGATGCATGTAGCCCTTTCTCTAGTGATCACTCCAGAAAGACTGAGGGGCTTTTGAACTCAAAAGTGAAATTTCGCCTGAGTAAAAAGAAACCTAGACTATAAAATAGGAAGCTTGAACCTACTGTGAGAGAGAAAACTGCAATAGACAGGCTGGGTACAATTGTCCTGCCTCAGGGCTGTCCAGGCAAACTTTTGCTTACATTCGTGTATAGTGCTCTCACTGGCAGAAGTATGTTGGTCACTAAAAACCTTTCGGTCACCTCTGAATCCTCATGGTTGCTTCCCACAATTGCGCAGTTCAAGTGAGGGCTCAGATTTTGTGGTGCTAAAATTATGCCTATAGACACTTCTGGCTGTATGATTCTCAAATGTAATGGAGCAAAATGTTTCAGGCAAGAGCATATTACAAAAGAGAAGAGTCCTAGAGACCAGAGCTTGATCGCTGTATCTTACACACTCACAGAGGAGCCAAGCCCATCTGTGATGTGAGAACCGAGTGATTTAGAGCTATAAATGCAATGCTGTTTACCTAGATCACTGTCAGAACCTGCTCATGTAGCCTAGTCAAGCTGAATTGCAACCTCCATCTGTTTTTCAGGGTCTGTAATTTTCTGATTTTCTTCCTTTTCTCTGCATCACTGTGGCACATTCCAGGTCAAAGACATCTGGACAAGCACTAGGCACTCTAGGTCTGACTGTAAACACAGCAGAGAAAACATAGACTGTAAAAGCCACTGTTCAAGGGCGCTGAGAAGGAGGTGTTGAGCAGCTCCAAAATCTGGTGTTCCAAGCTATTTCTGGTGATGAGGCAACACCAGCTGGCATACAGGCTAGGTCATTTCACTCAGAGATGAGGAAAACTTAGCAAAACAATGATGGCTGTGTGGGAGGCTGCAAAGAAACAAAGAGGCAAGCAAAATGTGGTAATAGAATAGAGACTTGCTCCACTGTTTTGTCCTCAAGAAGGCCTCACACAGTAAATCCTGACTCCAGAAATTAGTCACAGAAAGTTCCTGAGGACAGCAGTGTGGAAGACTCCAGTGGACAAACTGCACTGAGGCAGAAAAAGGACAAAATTTCAGATGAGCTCAGGGACAAATTACCTGCACCCCACAACAAAGCTCAGCCCAGCTGTCCTCATGCTCAGACCCCTTAAAGAAAGACTGTATTTTAAAAATGTCTGATGTTGAGTGGGTCTAAAATACTCGTCTCATGTGGTGAGCTCTGTGAGTTTTACGAGAAAGCTGTTGACAGATTTCAGCTTTCTTCCATGGCGTCCTTTGAGTTCAGTGGGCCAGACTCATTTGCTGCCATTATGAAGTTAAACCACTGCTTGCTGTTCAAAGTGTTCATTGCCTGGGGAAAAGTCTAGTTTGGAGTTCTGCACAACCCCTGCTTTCTGTGACAGAAGTGAGCTGGCAGAGAACAAAGCCTGTCTATAACTGGTAAGACTAATGACCTGCAGACTGATTGGACCCATTCTTTCAATAAATTATATTTCAGGGAGGGAATCACTCCTTTAAAGCTGGAAGTGTTGGATGACTGGAAGAATTCAAGAAGGCTAGACTGGAAACAACCTTTGATCTTCTGAACATTATCTGAATTTTGATTCTCTGCATCATATACCCTGCTGAAAATTAGTGGACCACCATTTTTGTTAGGTGAGTGCTTGCTTGCATTAAAATGGCTAAACATGCTTACAAATCAAATCAGTCTGTCTTAGCTTTTTCCCTCTTAACAGGGAAACTCAGCACTTTAGGCACCACTTTCCAAGGAGTTTTCTGATGTTTCCAGTGTGAAAACAGAGCTACAGCATTGGAATCAAACCCATTGAACCCTTTAATCATGTCTGAGAGCCACGTGCATTTGGTGTAACTAGGATTTTAAATTCCAAGTTATCCAGAGCAATGCATCCTTGTACTCAAGGGTGGCTCACACACCACAGTAGCTCTGAGTTGTCTGTAATTAACCTGATAATTCTGGCTCCTTGGGCAAGCAAAGAATCTAATTATTTGTTTCAGATATGTGGCCTCATCCAAATGTGATTAACTGGCTTTGCTAAGGTATACGCTAGGGAGCTAATTTAAACCAACTGTAATTAATAATATCATTGCACTGTGACAATATTAGTGATAATTCTAAGATGCAAGAAGGGAGAAGTGCTTTGGAATGATGAAGGTGCCTGCACAGCATCTTTCAAGGTGGTAACAAGCAGCTAAGAAAAATCTGGGAAGGTGGTTGTTCACCAAGATTCACATGATGACTCATTGTGAGGTGTCTACCATGTCAGAGAGCTCCGATGGGGCAGCATGGGTCATCTTTCTGTTGCTGTATCAGAAAGAATCTCACAAATAGAAGCTTACAAGAACTTTATACATGTGAAGGCACACTATAAATAGATGAGTGCAGCTGAGATGTGCATGGAGCAAAGATCTACAAGGCAAGTGAATTTTCACAGGAGTTCAGGAAGTTCAGGACTTGAGTGAAACTTTCAGGGGCCAAACAAAGGGAAAACAGCAGCAGAACTTTTAATTGTTGCTTGGCAATTTAATTTTGTAAGGACACCTAGTGAGGAAGATGGTCATGGGATCAAATGAGGTCTCTCTACCATTTCCAAGTGTTTGGGATTCTGCCTAAAAGAATCTGAGATTTGAGACAGGGAGATTTGGGGTTGGGCTGAACTCGGAAATCACATAGACTTTCTGCAGAGATCCTTGCAGTAGTAACACCCTCTGCTTAGGAAAAACTAACAGCTTTCCTATTGTGTAGGATCTGGTTTCAGGAAAATGGTCCTTTTCCCTCTGTTGCTGGAGTATAGAGATATAGAGATATAGAGAACACGTAACTTGTTTACAGAACCGCAGTTTACAGAACTGGAGTGCAGACTGAAAATCCTGTATTCGTTTATGGCAGGTCAGCAATGAGAGAAACTTATCTCCAGCACAGTTAGCTAGCACCACTGTTTTTTTCCCCCAGTTCTGTCTCCTGTTGTCCCTGCACTGTTCATAAAGGACTATATCATATCATGTCTTTCACTGTGCACTCCCTAGTTTGATCAGAAAAGTTGCTGTCCCTGGGGAGCCTTAGTGGTCACTTGTAAAGGCAAAGGAGAAAAGACCTGCCATCCTTCTAAACTGTCTTCTATAGTCATGGGCTTCTGCAAGGCTTGTGGCCACTCTAGAGCACAATCCTTCTGCGGGAAAGCACAAAATATTTAGAAATCACAGAACAAGGAGATGCTTTCTAAAAGACTCCTGCTTTATCATGTCTCATAGGTAAAGGAATATGGAAGGGATATCTGGCTAAAACTGTCTGCCCTCTGGTAGGAGGCCAGACTTACGTGCCAGAAGAGAGCCTTCTATCATCAAATAAGCTGACTTGCAAGGGAAAACTTTATTCCTAGCTCTGGCAAGTCACCTAGTAGATATGGGGCATGGGGGGATGTGGTAGCAGTCTCACAGTTGTGCATAAGAAAATGCTCCGGCTGGAAGTGAGCAGTGGCAATGTTCTTACTGAACGTTTCCCTCACCCAGCGACAGGAAATGTTTTTATCCCTGTCTCAAGCCGCTTTTTCATATGAACAGCAACTCATAGCCTTCCCTTCACTTCCCATTTTGTAGCAAGAGGTATGTAAACTATAGTTCATTCAGATCTACTATAGGCAGTGTTTGTTTTTGTTCTTTTGCTATGTTTACGCTTTACGAATAGCCAAGGGAAAGACTAACCAAGCATCTCCTACATGGCCTGCTAGAGTTGTAGTCTTCTGAGCCAGAGACCCTGTATACACCTTCATGAATCATGAGGCCTCCTACCGCTTCTGCAGCCAGCGTATTTTTTCCTTGGGATTGTTGCTTCACAGGAAATTAGACCGATATAACACTTGATTTTCTTAGAAATAAAGAGACTGGAAGTAAAGCAGTTGGAGAGAACCCTGCCTCTCTTCTGCAGGGAGACCCTCAAACTTGGGAACTTCTTGGCTTCCCTTCTGACTTCAGTGGGCTTCAGCTGTTACTTTTTGAAGTGAATGTCTGTGAACATCAGTGATATGCTGTGGGGTAGGTGGAGGCATTGATTACTCCTCTGAAACACATAGTTTCAGGGCCAGAAGTTCTGAGTTCATTTCTACGTGCATGTGGTAGTTGGCCTGGTCATACAGGTGTCAGAAGAGCTCCTCTTCGACCTAAACCTGCCCCTGCCTTGAACCATGTGGCCTGCAGTTATAGTAATCTATTGCGTACAAGCAGAAATAGAATTGATGAAGCAGAACACAAAAGTAGCTAAACAAAAGTCACCCAGTAAAACTTCTATCATGTCTGAGTCTTAATATCATGTCGTTATTAAAAAGGCAAGGTGCATGAAATTAGCCTAATGTCTCGGCCTTACTTACCACTGCCTGATCATTGTGTCCTGGCCTCACCTACTTTTGCTCTGAAAACTGGGTATCAAGCTGTAAGGCTTAACAGTGTCTCAGCTTCACATAGTACCAGGACGTGCTCAGGCAGGAGTCCTGCCCCATCTTGAGTCCAAAATGTGTGCTCTGCTCCTCTCACTCAGAGTATACTCTGTTTTGCTCACTTCTGCCTCATGCAGCTGACATCACTAGGACTGGCTTTTTGCAGAATCCAGGGGGAGGTACTGGAAAGAATCTCTGTAGTGAGGCAGAAAAAGCTTGTAGGTAGTGCTGAGCTTTAAGTTCTCTGTTCAGTGCAGGAAGAAAGCAATTGTCAGAGATTATTCCCCTTCTCCAGCTCTTAATGCTTGGATACCTGCATTGCTTTATGCTTGCTTCGTGTTTATCTTGTGGCTGTTAAAATGCATCCATGTTTACATTAATGACTGTGTGTGAGTGTGCGAGACAAATGGGAAGGACTAACTTGGCTGCTTATCAACCATTAGCTAGTCTAATCCAAAATGCATATGAGAAAAATAATTACTTCAGACAAAATGGGAACATTCAGGCCTTATTATGGTACCGTGGGACCTTTTCTCACCCTTTCAAATACAAAGCAGAGTCCTAGGGAAGCGTTTGTGTGCTTTTGGGGGGACTTTTCTCTAGCAGCTCAAGGCTACAACGTTGTCTATTATTGTTTGGAAAAGTATTGAGAACAATGTGCCTGCTACTCTTGCACCTGATCTCTGTGCAATAATAGGGATGTTAGTTTTATAGTTCTGTGATTATCTCTATAAGACAAGGTCACTCTGAAATCTTCAGCAAAACAATGTGTAGAAATTTGTAACTGTGCATGGAGTTCCCTTCTGAGCTTCAGCCCCACTGTGCTAAGAAATTCTGGTGCCAAGAAGCATAGACACAGTGAAGCTGTAATCTCATGGTCAAACTTCTAATGATGGCTGAGACAGAAACAAAATGTTGAGTCTCCAGCATGCTGGATTGTACCCAGTCTTCCTCAGTTTTACAACCTCAGACAGAAAAGCCCTTAATCTATACTGAGTAAAAAGACCACTCTAGTATAAGGTTGTGCATGGGTTCCATCTTGGCCTCATACAGATGTCCAAGGAAAGAAAAAACCCAACCACTGGAATTCGTGCTCTATGAATAAAAGCAAAGCAAACAAGGCTCAAGGTTATGATACGAGACAATTCTTTCTAGTAGTCCAGATACATGTAAATGCTTTTGAGCAAAATAGTTGACATTTTTCTTAGCAGCAGCTGAGACACAAGCAAGGTGCTTCTAGCTCATACACCAAACTTTTTTAGGTGATGTGTCAGTTTTGGTGAAAAGAGAAGGCCATTGAAACGTGTCTTAAAAATTCAGCTAAAAGATCACAAAGAATTGCTCTATACCCAAGATAGCTTACAATCCATGTTCGCTCTTCGCAGCAAAACAACACGTGTGTTAGTGGTTGCCTATAAGTCATTCTGCCAGAGTTCCTCTCTAGAATCTATCCTGCTTCCCCCACAGTATTTCTTGTGGTTTTTCTTAAGGTGATTGGGACTGATATGCGGCAGGGGAGCATGTCTTTGCTATTGCTGGTACCCTTTGTACACCTCACAGTGCCCCTCTGCTGGGAGGAGATTTCCTGTTGTGGGAGCTCATGGGGTTCATGATCCACTCAGTCTCACCCTCCTTATAGGCAAAGAGTTGGAGAGTTGGAAAATGCCCTGCCCTGCTGGGGTCATTGGAGTTCTGCTGCTTGTCTTCCAGACTTGTTTGAAATAAAGATGAAAAACGTGGCTGAAAATCCCATACGCCAAGAGAAATTCAGCATAAGCAAGAAGATCTTTATACATTCAAAAGTCCACGCAAAAATCCCAGTTCACGTAATGTGATAGTAACTGCTGAAGACCATGTCATGGGATAAGATGAAGTGGGCAGTGCAGTCAGTTTATACTTTGATCTGAGCCCTTCCCAGACCAGGTTTCTATTATAAGATCAGAAGATTTTAGCAGTTCCAACCCTGCACAAAATATGCAACAGAAAAAAAACAAAGCATCATACTTTTTCTTCATACTTACTGTACCGCTAGTAACAAATGGAAAAGAAGAACAAAGTCTTAGTAATATTCTAGAGGCCAGATTACTAGTCTGAATATAAAGGTGCTTGGGAGTGGCCAGCATGGATTCACCAAGGGGAAGGCTTGCTTGACCAACTTGATAACCTTCTACAATGAGATGACTGACTTGGTGGACAAGGGGAGAACAGTCGATATTTTCTACCTTGACTTCAGTAAGGTTTTTGAAGCTGTCTCCCGTAACATCTTCATAGAGAAGCTGATGAATTATGGACTGGATGAGCAATCCTCCTCGCATTTGAGATGGGTTGAAAACTGGCTGAATGGCCAGGCCCAGAGGGTAGTGATCATCATCACAAAGTCTAGTTGGAGGCCAGTAACTAGTGGTGCACCCCAGGGGTTAACACTGGGCCCAGTCCTGTCCATTTTCATATGATCTAGATGTTGGGACAGAGTGTGTCCTCAGCAGGTTTGCTCGTGATACAAAACTGGGAGTGGCTGATAACACTAGAGGGTTGTGCTGCCATCCAGAGAGTCCCTGACAGGCTGGGAAAAAAACGCCATACACCAGCACACGCTCAGGGCCACCCATCTGGAAAGCAGCGTGACAGAAAAGGACCTTGGGGGTTCTAGTGAACACTAAGTTGACCATGAGGTAGCAATGTGCCCTTGCAGCAAAGAAGGTTAATGGAGAGGTTGTGGAGTTTCCTTCCTTGAAGATATTCAAAAGCCATCTGGACATGGTCCCGGACCACTTCCTTTAGGTGGTCCTGCCTGAGGAGGGGGATTGGACCAGGTGACCTCCAGCAGTCCCTTTCAACCTCAACCATTCTGATTCTATGAATATATATTTTTATGTTAGCATGTTAAAAAGCTTATGGGAGCAGCTTATTGCTGCTCTGATAGGCTTTTGGATAATGTATCTTGCTGGCATTTTACTGACAGACGGTGCAGAATCCTCTGAATTAACTTCTGCTATAAAGGATATACACATGTATTTTTGTTTTACAGCAGAGTCTCTAGACAAAATGTAGAACGGGGATAGGTCTCCTATTAGCTGTTGATTAGCAAATGTACCGCTAATAAAAGCCTTTCTTGAGATCTACTATAGACATCTGAACATAATTCCTTTTATGCCTTGGTAAAATGGTAGTATGATACTTTATTCTCGTTAACCTTCAGTTTCAGAAAATTGAATGCATAGTGACTCAAGCCGCATGTCCTCTTTGCTATTTTAAGTCCAAGAATAGGTGTATTCATGCAACAATGAAACAATGACTCATGCCTGAAGCAAGACAATTAGGGTGTAATTCTGAAGTCCTCTTTTACCATTTTTACCCTCAAGGAGAGGGTAGTGTGGAGGGACGGAATCACAATGCAAAGGGAAATTGGATTTTTATCAGCCAAAGCTGGGGGAGTAAATGGAGTAATTTTTCTCAGCAGTTCATGTAATATGTGAATGAAGAGATGATTTGCACAAGTTTAAATAACATCCCAAGGCAACAGGACACACCTTTCCACCATGCCACAAGTAAGCCAAAGCCATGTTTTGGAGAACTGTTTGAAAACTGAGCTGCTGCGCACAAGACGTAAGGTGCCTGTGATTCTCACTCAGCCTCAACCCACAGTAATTAACCTGGAGCAAGTTCAGAAGAAACCTCAAGCAGGCATCCTCCTTATTATGTAAACATCATGCACTTAGTGAAGGCTTGGCTCCACGGAAATTCATTCAGAGCAGAGCAGCTTGGAGGAGAAGATAGGATCATGAGGATCTGTAACAAATGCAAAACATTTGCTCCCTTGTCTGTATTCAGCAAGCAGCTGCAGTTTCCTTGTGGCACAAAAAATGCTCTATTTATACCCACCAACAATGCTAGCAAATTCCGGAGTTTGCTGGAGCATTCTAGCAATATGAAAACAATGTTTTTTCAGTGGCAGAAGGAAGATGTGAAAATGGGAACTTTCACTGACTCATCACAATCAGAGGGGTTATTACAAAACTAAATTATTCTTCCAAAATACTATTTCTGTGCAAGCAACTCATTTGCAATTGTGAAGATGAGTGTCTTAGCAGAAATAGACCCTTCCATTATTAAAATGCTACCTTCTTCCTATACTGTAGGTTTCATTATAACAAAATGGATATGAACAAATTCTTCTACATCTTCATCTCCCTTTAAAAGAATTACTATTATATTAGCTTTTCCTTATATATGCTTTTCAAAGATAGCTTGTATTTTATATTAGTACCAAACAGCTGCAATCAAGGACCTGTTCTGCTGCCTTCACATCTTTTGTTTTTACGTTCAGTGCAACTTTTCTGTTTGAGGTGGGTAACTTTTAGATCATTTGTCCTGTGGTATCTTACACCAAATTTGCATACTCTCAACACTTACGGGAATGGCAATTTCTTGCTATACAGATGTATACAGAGCAGATGCTGTGCATCGGGCCAGCAATCAGGTTTTAGAGCTGCTTTCTCACCCCAGTGACCCCTATTCCCTGTTCATCTGTTTTTCTTAACTCTGCCCTTCACCTGTGTAACCCAGTTTTGTCCTCCTTTGTGAACACACGCAGCCCCATATGCATGTCTTGAAATGTTTGAAAGGAACGACCACTGTGGCAATAAAATTTCTTTATGGGCAGGAGTGTCCATAAAATTTTTCCTTTTCAGAAAGTGTTCAGAGAATTGTATGCTTTCAGTGGCAGCTCTCTAGTCCCGTGGGTACACCTTGGGGCATGCTGCAGATCCCCCTCTCTGAGCTGCTATGAATTTCTTTGTTCCTAGAGGGAAACTCAGCTGTGCTCAGGGAAGAGAAGAGCCCTCGCTGCAGACAGACAGAGAGACACTGCAGAAAGAGGCATAGTCTGAAGGTTAATTGCACTCCTTGCCCATGGACTTTTATTCGCCTTATGAATGAGAGACGCCAAGCATTTTGAGAGCGTGGTTACTGAAGTTACCAGGACATTTTGCATCTGTTCCTGCAACGGAAGAATCTTTCAGTTAGGAACATACAGAAATGAGGGGAATTCTTCAGCAGTAGCCTATGAACAAGACTTCAGTGAGTTTAAGTATATGGGATGAGTCTGAGTTATTCCATTAATGAGCTAAGTGGGGACAAAAACTTGGCACAATGTGAAAAGACCCATTTTTAAGATTAGGTTCATAAATCAGATCCTGGGTTTATTTGTAAACCAGCTTGAAGCTCATTTTGTAGCTAAAGCAATAGAAATATAATTTAGGGAAGAATATTTTTTCCCCCACGCATAACAGTTCATTTCAAAGCAATGATTCAGACTTAGTTCAGCCTTAACTATTATGTCCTAGCTAACTTCTTCATGATGCAAGCCATGTCTGAATATACGATATGTTTTGTCACGTTGAGGGCTGGCTGTTCATTCTCATGGCTTGATCTGTCTTCCCCTGACTAGTTTTATCTGTCACAGCACTTCCCCTTTCCATTCCATGCCTATATATTTTCCTCAAAGATTTTCCATGGAAGACCCTCATAAGCACTTTAAAATCCAGATAGATCATATCCATACGGTCTACTTAACATGTTTCTACTATTTGTCACAGGTTTGCTACATGGAAATGGTGCTGGCTTTTGTTTCAGGCCATTTTGCACTATATCGTATGATTTCATCCTGAGTGATTTTGTAACACATGAGATTGTCTTACAAAAAATGGAAAGTTAAAGAATGAATATTGATTTGCAAATCATCTTGAGTTCTGTTCCTAGCAACTGCTGTGTTTAGATCTGCAGAAATGGGTGGAGAATCAAAGCTGAAAGAGAAGCCTAAGTTCTGGCTAACTCACTAGCAAAGTTAAAATAGTTGATGCCTTTTGTGCAAAAGTATTACCTAGAAACCCTTACCCAGCCCTATCTATTGGAGATGAGGATGTTATGGCTATGAAAACAGGTAACATGTCTCTTGGAGCCTGTCTTGCATTTCTGAAAGATAAATATATAGACACAAACTGTGGGACTCCGTGTCATTGGTCATCACGTTGGCCAAATGTGTGAAAGAGTTCAAAAATGAACAGGCTGGATTAGTGGAGCTGTTAGATCTACTAAGCAAAGAGAAATAGGTTTTAGGGTTAGGGTTAGGGTTAGGGTTAGTCTTAGCTCATAAAGCACTGGTAGCTGGAGTTTGAGAGTGGATACTGAGGGTAATATCATTCTATGGCATTTTTTCATTTTATCCAAAGCATCTGCTGCTGGATGCTGGAAAGAAGACACCAGATGAATCATTGTCTGAACAGTAAATCATGTTATTCAATACAACTGATAATGATAATTTGTAAGGGAAAAAGTGGGAAAGATCTCCTTTACTGCTTTTAAACTCTTGAAGAATAGGCCCATGGCTACAAAAATTCTCTTTAATGAACAATTCTTGTCATGTGCCACTGTGGTGTTTCCTACACTAGGTCTCTGCATTACTGAATTGAGTGTTCTGTTTTACATTTTATTCACAGGACACTGTGTTACAAGCAAGGACTTGCTGAGCATAGATAACATCGGGACAATTCTTTTAATACTGCCAAGGGCAGGTTTCACAGTAAAGAAGACAAATCTAATGAAAAATATTAAGATCCTGAACTTGGATAGAAATCTTAGACTTTAAGATCCGCAGAAGTTTCCCTACTCAAATTTAGACTCTTTTTTTAAGTACTCTGAAGGTTAAAGCACGCCAGACTTTGCAGCAGAAGCTCTCAAGTATTTTTGTATTTTGGTCAGTTCTCTCAAGAAGTATGTTGCCAGCCACAAAATATATCCAAATTTAAATGATCTTCAATTACAAAATCAACTCTATGCTCTATAAGGAACTCAAATCTTGACAAAAATCAGATGTTCCCACTGATTAATGTGTGACATTCAGTTGTCAGCTCATTGTTCACTTAAGATATTCCTGAAAAAGATCTGTCTGAACAGAAACTCTCTATACATGTGTGCATGAAAGCCAGGCTGTGTCGAAGACTGCTGCTTTGGGAGGTGGACTGAAGAAACGCAGCTCCTGTCCCGTAAGATACTGCTTCAAACTTGAGAACTTAATTGCATTGAAAAACTCATTTTCTGTTCAGTACCAGATGTCAGCAGAGCTTTAAGTAGCTGGCTCACAGTCAAGCTTTTTACAATATATATAGCATATCACATTCCACACCAAATGTACACTTGCATGATAACCACTTGGTGAAGCACTAAGGTGTGAAGAATTGCTATTCTCTGTCCCTCCCCTGATGTCCTCCTGTGTCCCATGTCTGAGTAGCTCAGTGCTTTGTGGTGCATACTTCCATTCTCCTGCTCTGTTTCCACAGACTGCTCAGGTATAACTGTTAATTGCTCCCTTCTGCTAGAGGGGCTCTGATGCTGGCTAACTCACCGAAGAGCCAATACCACCTCCACCAACCTGAGCCTGCTCTGTAGGTCTGGCAGGAGAAGAGAGGATTTAACAAGTTTTCTTTACTCCTTCATATGTTATAATTCTCAACATTTGTGAGAAAATGTTTCAATACTTCAGAGACTCAGCTCTACAATTTGCTTAAAAGCAAATAATGGAAGGAGCCTTGGTCCCTAAGCATTCCCAGTTGCTGCGTTACTATCAGTGAAAATACACCGAGTTTGCACTTTCTTCATGTCCATTAGAATCAACAGAAACATAGAATAGTTTGGGTTGGAAAGGACCTTTAAAGGTCATCTAGTCCAACCCCCCCCTACAATGAGCAGGGACATCTTCAACTAGATCAGGTTGCTCAGAGCCCCTTCCAACGTGGCCTTAAATGTTTCCATCATTTTTCATCTACCACCTCTCTGGGCAACCTGTTCCAATGTTTAACCACCCTCATCATAAAAAATTGCTTCCTTATAGCTAGTCTTAATCTACCCTCTTTTAGTTTAAAACCATTACCCTTTGTCCTATTGCAATAGGCCCTGCCAAAAAGTTTGTCCCCGTCTTTCTGAGCCCCCTTTAAGTACTGGAAGGCTGCAATAAGGTTTCTCCGGAGCCTTCTCTTCTGCAGGCTGAATAGCCCCAGCTATCTCAGACTTTCCTTATAGGAGAGGTGCTCCATCTCTCTGCTCATTTTTGTGGCCCTATGAGCTCTTCATGAAGCTCCTAATTCTGTAAATCTAGCTGTGTTTCTGTTTATTACAGCTAATATATACATACCAACGCTGAGTGCTGGGTCCTGCACTTGGGTCATAACAACCCCATGCAATGCTATAGACTTGGGGAAGACTGAGTGGAAAGCTGCCCAGCAGAAAAGTACCTGGGCGTGTTGGTCAGCAGCCAGCTGAGTATGAGCCAGCAGTGTGCCCAGGTGGCAAAAAAGGCCAATAACATCCTGGCTTGTATAAGAAATAGTGTGGCCAGGAGGACTAGAGACGTGATCGTCCCCCTGTCCTCGGCACTGGTCAGATGGCACCTCAAATACTGATTTCAGTTTCAGGCCCCTCACTAGAAGACAGACATTGATTCTACAAATCTATGATTCTGCAAGACAGGTGCTGAGTGGACCAACCTGGGGTGATGCTGTCCTGGATGCGCTACTTAAGAACAAGGGGGAAGTGATCAGGGCTGTGCTATTGAGTAGGAGCCATGACTGTAGCAATCCTGATACAGAGGAGTTCAAGATCCTGTTGGGAGTGGGGTGGTTAGGAAGGCGAACAGCCCTGGATTTCACGAGAGAAAGCCGTAGCTTATTCAGGGAGGAGGTAGGTGGGAGGCATCTCTGGTGGGAGCCAACTCTGCAGGGCAAAGGAACTCGAAAGGGCTAGCAGGCCTTTAAAGATAATCTCCAAACACAAGAAAAGTGCGTGCTGATGCTCAAGAGAAAACCACAACAGATGTATCGGGAGGCTGGCATGCCTCACCAGGGAATTCATGGCAGAGCAATGCAAAAAAACATGTATACGGGTGGTGGGAGTTAGGACAGGTTACAAAAGAGGATACAGAAGCACTGCTGACGTGTGCAGGGGTGCAACCAGGAAAACCAAAGCTAAGCCAGGATTAGCAAGGGATACGAAGAGCAACAAGAAGGGCCTCTGCTGCTGCGTAAATAGTAAATCAGGCAAGGAAAGCACGTGCCTGCTTTTCTCAACAGGAATTGAGTGATAAAGCAACAGCAAATGTGGGCAAAGCTGAGGTTCTCGGTGCCTTCTTCGTCTCAGTCTTCACTGACACTGTTCCCAGGTGTTTTAGCCCAGAGGTGGGGATCCAGGAGCAGAGGAATTCTAGTCTCAGAGGACATTCAAGTCACGGGTCTTCTGAGAAATCTTGTCCCACACAAGTTCGTTGACCCTGATGGGATTTGTCTGAGGGTGTTGAGTGAAGCTGGCTGATGTCACTCCGGGGCTGTTCTCTGCCGTCTTTGAAATGTTGTGAAGCTTGGGGGTGGCACCAAAGACTAGAGAGCGACAATCGTTGCTCCTCATCTTTGAAACAGGCAAGAGGAGGATCTGAGGACCTCCAGGACAGTCATCCTTGCCTCTGCCTATGGGGAAAGCATGGGCCAAGTCCTCTTGGTAGCCATTTCTGGCCACATGAGAAACCAACCTGGGTGAGGATAGCAACGCCAACTACATTGTAAGAAATACCAAAACTCTTTCTGTAGCTTTCATTGATTTATTGTATTAGTAGATCATCAGAGCCAGAGTAAGAATGACAGTCTCCCAGTCCCCTTGGGACTCGTCCAGCCCAAAGAGGCGCAGGCTGGACAGGACGAGCCTCTGCGCTGCTGCTGCTGCTTCCCTGCGGCCAACTCCAAAGATCAGGCCCAGCTCCTGCTGCAGCCAGGGCAACACAGACCGGGCAGAGCAGGATCCTCTCAGAAGAGCGACACCCAGACGTGGGGATGGAGGCCGCCCACAGGAGCCCTGGGCACCGGCCCTGCAGCTGACGGCTGGTATGCTGCAGGGCAACAGAGACTGGGGCGACGGAGAGTGCGGTAGGGTGGACGTCGAGGAGCTCCTCCTGTCACGTGGATGGCAACTAATGGAGCAGCAGTTGGTGGAATGACAGCTGATGGCTGATACGCTGCAGTGCGACTGAAACTGGGGTTGGCTGGGCATTCAGGAGCTCCTATCAGGGGGACAACGATTGATGGAGCTGCAGGTGGTGCAATGACGTGCTTCTCAAAGTCATTGTCCGCCCGCACTGAGTGCACAATGGAGCTCAACCTCCTCCTGCAGAGGGGGCACTTGGCCTTGCTGTCAGCCCACCGTGCGATGCAGGGATGATGTTGGTGTGGATACCAGTGTAAATATAAGCAAAGCAAAGTTGTTACACTTTGAAGTTACAGCTTCTGTAAGTGCATTTCCCCAGGTGCAATCTGGCCCTTAAAACTCATTTGGCCTATTCTCTTGAACTTTCATGGTCTTAGGTGATTTATGGACCTCTTGAAGTTGTGCGTGACCAAGGAGAGTGATACTTTGGCTTGAGTCGTGTGGAGAGTCATAAGGAAAAACTAATAAAAGTCAGATTTTTTTTTTCAAAACGCATAGCAGGAAACAAATTTTTAGACACCATGGAGAGGCTAAAGCAAATCAGTTATGATGAAAAATGTCCATCAAATTCTTGAAACAGGATGTTAGCATTCAGGACACAGGAGAACAGACAGGAAGTGCCTGGAAAACTTAATGACGTTGCACTTAATTGCACTGCAACTTCATCCTGTTTTTCTGGACAGGTCAGCTACTACCGCTACAAGAGGGGCACTGACAGCATTGCTATCATATGTCTTCCTGGAATACTTGGCTACTGTAGTAAGGAACATATGCTGACATATAATGACAGACACTGACATATACTGGGTTAGGCCATACCTCGAATAATGTTTTCAGTTTCAGGCTCCTCGCTACAAGGAAGTCATTGTGGTGCCATACAAGTCCATTGGCCATGATGGGATTTGTCTAAGGGTGTTGAGTGAGCAAATGAGGGAACTGGGGTTGTTTAGCCTGGAGAAAACGGGGCTCGGGAGACCTTCTCACTCTCTACAACTACCTGAAAGGTGGCTGTAGCGAGGTGCGCGTGGGTCTCTTCTCCTAACTAACAAGTGACAGCACAAGAGGAAATGGTCTCCAGTTGTGCCAGGGGAGGTTTAGATTGGATATTAGGACAAATGTCTTCACCAGAAGTGTTGCCAAGCATTGGAACAGGCTGCCTGGGAAGCGGTTGAGTCATCAATCCTGGAGGTATTTAAAAGACACACAGCCATGGCGCTTAAGGACACGGTTTAATGGTGGAATTGATATTGCTACGTTAATGGTGCCACAGGAACCCTGGGCACTCGCCCTGCAGCTGATGGCTGGTATGCTGCAGGGCGATGGAGACTGGGGCGACAGAGACTGAGGTAGGGTGGGCGTCAAGGAGCTCCTCCTGTCGCATGGATGGTGACTGATGCAGCAGCCCGTGGTGGTGTTATTACAGCTGATGGCTGATACGCTGCAGGGCAACAGATACTGGGGTAGGGTGGGCATCCAGGAGCTCCTCCTATTGCGCGGATGGCAACTGATGCAGCAGCAGATGGTGGACTGACAGCTGATGGGTGGGATGCAGCAGGTCAATGGAGACTGGGGTTGGCCAGGCGTTCAGGAGCTCCTCCTATCGGGTGGATGGCAATTGATGGAGCAGCAGCTAGTGTGATGATGACCTCCTCAAAGGTATCGTCCGCCCACACCTAGTGCAAGATGGAGTCCACCCTCCTCTTGCAGAGGGGGCACTTGGCCTTGCTGTCAGCCCACCACGCGATGCAGGTGTAGCAGAATTGGTGGAGGCACGGCACCATGTAGCTGGCCTCCTCCCAGCTGTCCAAGCATATGGGACAGCGGTCATCCAGCTCCACGACCATGCTCTCCACGTGCTGCGGTGGGCTGAGGGGAGCTGGTGGTGTGGAGAGGCTCTCTCACACTGGCGCTGCAGCAGTGGCTGTCACACTAGAAATGGGAGAGAGGCCACGGTCATGGCTGGCCCAGGGAAGGGTGGAAGATACACCCAGGTCCTTCCAGAAGGAAATCCTCCCAGCTGCCCACCCCAGGGCCAGGTGTCCCCGCACAGCTCACCTCTGCTGCTGCAAGTGCCCCTCCTGGGTGTCCCGGCTGCCTGAAAGTGGCAGAGCCAGGGAAAATCCTTGGGCGGCTCTGGGGTTGGGCACGGAGAGCTGTGGGAAACAAATCCCCGAGCACACGACCAGCACCGAAGAGCTCCCTCAATATTCCAGACCTCACTAAGTCACTGTCATTCGGCTGGAGCGTTGGCACAAACTGGCTGGGCAATGCTCGGCGCCCGAGTTTAAGTGAGGGAAGTGAGGTCAGAATCTGTCACTCAGGGCTGCCAACAGTCCATCGCAATGGACATCAGCATCCATTGCTTGGGGACATCACATCCATCACTAGGTGACATCACCATCCTGGAGGAAAGGAGGCTCAGGAGAGACCTTCTTGCTCTCTAGAACTACCTGAAAGGTGATTTTAGTGAGGTGCATGTGGGTCTCTTCTCCCAACTAACAAGTGACAGCACAAGAAGAAATGGTCTCTAGTTCTGCCAGGGGAGGTTTAGATTAGATATAGGAAAAATTTCTTCACTGAAAGAGTTGTCAAGTATTGGAACAGGCTGCCCAGAGAAGCAGTTGAGTCATCAATCCTGGAGATATTTAAAAGACATGTAGATGTGGCACATAGGGACGTGGTTTAGTGGTGGACTTAGTAGTGTAAGGTAAGGACTCGATGCTCCTAAAGGTCTTTTCCAACCTAAATGATTCTATCATTCTCTCTCCTGTTGTCCAAGTGCTAAGCCTACGCAATAAATTTTGTCCATGACTATGGGCACTAACAGATTATCCTCTTATGATCATACTATTATCTTTATTAAAAGGGTAGGAAAGGAATCTTTGAAAACATTTTACCACAGCACAGTTGGTCAACAAGACCCAAACTTGCTAGAGGTCAGTGAGTGCAGATGAAACAAGGCTGAAACAGGAAGCCAGGCTAAAGACAGGGGCAAGCATCAGCTGCTGCTGTCCTAATTAGCAGGTTTCAAAAAACTTGATATCCTGTTGTCGAGGTTTGAAAAGACGGGTCTGCTAAGGAAGGCAGGAGCCTCCATTGAAATGGCAAATGTAAACCCCCCTCCCTCCAAATTACTAGAATTTTGAAATTAAGGGGCTCTTAGGCAAAGATGTGAGAGTAGGAATAACAGTTCTTTACTACGAAGATTAAAGAGAAGGGGAAAAAAATAATACAAATGCAATAGTACACAAAAAAAACCCACTGACAGAGTCAGAATATGACCTGACACCCTGCTGGTCAGGGTGTTGGCAGCAGTCCGATCAAATGGTGGCTGCAGTCCTCCTGGAATGGCAGACGTGGCTCCACTGAAGCAGTGATCGAGCAGAAGGGCGCATGCTTCCTCCGAAGGTCCGGCAGTGCTGCAGATGGGCCTGGTCTTCCTCTGGGAACTGGGCGGAGAAGAAAAACCTCCTCTGCAGTGTCAATGCCGACCAACTCAGGCCTCCCAGGTCTGAGAGGAAGGCACACAGCAGGCCTCAACTGGCTGCTCTGTTCCAACTAGTCAACAAGCAGCGAGAAGTGTCTGTCTCCCCCGGTGACTGCCAAGAGAGCCCACCAGACTGCTGCCGCTGCTTTCCCGCGCGCGGGTACAGTCGCAAGGCACCCCCTCCCCTCCTGGCTGGAGCATCTCACAATGGGGCTGATGTTATTCTGTGAGTCTTGAGGCAAGGCATTGATGGGCCCATTAACAGAAGATAGTCTGGAAGGAGGAGGCAAGGAAAACACTGCCCCACCTGGTTTCAGCAGCTCATGAAGATGGTGATAGAACACATACCTTTGGGCACATCTTACATTGTAACCTAGGACACGGAGACTCTGGAAGAAAGACATAACTAACATGGACTGTGTTACCACAGGAGTTCAAGAATAGCCCCACTCTTTTTGGAAACCAATTGGCCAAAGATTTGCAACAATGGGAGCAACCACATGGGGCTGGAGTAATATTACAATATGTAGATGATCTGTTGATAGCCACTGACATGAAAGAACTTTGGACAATCAATCTGCTAAATTTTCTTGGACTTTATGGTTCTCCCCACAGAAAGCCAAATAAAACCTCATCTGGAATGAGGAAGCACATAAAGTGTTTCATCAGCTAAAGAAAAAGCTGATGGATGCCCCTGCTTTGGGGTTACCAGATACTGCTAAGCCCTTCAGGCTGTTCTCTCATGAGAAGCAGGGAATAGCCCTAGGAATTTTAGCCCAAAACCTGGGACCATACTGGAGAGCAGTGACATACTTCTCCAAAGAACTTGATGAAGTAAGTAAGGGTTGGCTTAGCTGCCTGCGGGCGGTAGCAGCAGTGGTGCCGAATATTCAAGAAGCATGTAAGTTTACACAGGGCCAAAAGATTACAGTACTGATATCTCGTATCAGCAGTATTAGAGGTGAAGAAAGGACACTGGCTCTCTCCACAAAGGTTCCTTAAATATCGAGCTGTCCTGGTGGAGCAGGATGATGTGGAAATAGGGGTTACTAGCATTGTCAATCCAGCAACTTTCCTTAGCGGGACCATGGCGGAACCAGTATCACATGACTGCTTGGAAACAATTGAAGCAGTCTATTCCGTCTGACCCAATCTAAAAGAGGAGCCACTGGAAGATGCTGAAGATTCCTGGTACATGGACGGAAGCAGTTTTGTTCGACAAGGCGTCTGCAAGGCAGGATACACGGTAACCACTGCAGATCAGGTAATGGAGTCCAAAGCCCTTGCCCCAAATACCTCAGCACAAAAGGCTGAAATAATAGCCTTAACTTGAGCATTGGAGCTAGTTGAAGGCAAGAAAATTAACATGTGGATGGACTCCAGTACGCCTTTGGGGTAGTCCATACTCATGGAGCTGTATGGAAAGAAAGAGGACTCCTATAGAACACGCTGAAGAAATTCTTAAGATCCTGGAAGTGGTGCAGCTGCCCGAAAAAGTGGCTATTATGCATTGTAAAGCTCATCAGAAAGGAAACACTGCTCAGGAATTGGGCAACTCCATGGCGGACCGCAAGGCCAAAAGGGCAGCTGAGAAAAGTGATTTAGGGGTGCAGTCTTTGGTCCCAGACAGTAAAATACAAATTGATTGTGAACCCAGGTACTCTAAAGAAGATCAAAAATTAATTGAAGACCTAGAGGGGAAGACAGAAAATGATAGGTGGGCAAAAACTCCGCGAGGTAAAATAATAGTACCACCTGCATTACTCTGGGACGTAGTTATGGCAGAACATAGAAAATCCCACTGGGGAACAGAGGCCCTGTACAAATATGAGTCAGCTGATATTCGCCTGTGATGTTTGATGTGGGGGTGGGTTCTCGTGGCAGGAGCTGGCCAGCAGATCGGACTCCCATTCCCCTCAGGGTTTGAGCCAGTTGGCGCCTCGGCAAATTGCTCTATTTAAGTTGGGACAAAGGAACCGGAAAGGCGTGCTTTGCCCAGGAGCGAGGAGAGGGGAGTGGGGCGCTGCCCCCGCTCCCGGCGCCCAGCTGGGCGGCGGCCTGGACCGGGCCGGCGCCACCCGATGAGGATGGCGGCGGCGGAGCCGCTTGGGGAACTCGGGGAGAGACCCGCTCCTGGGGCACCCACCGGGCCGAGTTCACCCAGAGAGGACTGAGATCTGAGAGAAATGGCTACACAGACACCAGGTCAGTGAAGATGGAATGGGACTAGATGTCCCAGAGCTGAGTTTCCCCTGTAACCGGTGGCGAGATGGCAGGTGGCCCCACTGCAGCCAGGACAGTCTTGGTGGAGCAGAGACCCACTTGCGGCCTGTGGAGAAGCCTACGCTGGAGAAGAGATGCCCGGATAGCTCAGTCGGTAGAGCATGAGACACATTTAGAGTCTGTGTAGAGACGCATTTAGAGTCTGTGTGATGACCCATGCTGGAAGCGAGTGGCAACAACTCCCTAAGAATCTGAGACTGTGGTAAAAGCCTGCACCGGAGCAATCTGATGGGGAAGGATTACATCCTGCATGTAGGACTCACGCTGGAAAAGTTTGTGGATTTTCCTCGTGAGTAGGGGCTCCACTGGAGCAAGGGAAAATGGTGTAAGGACGCCTCCTCCTTTGAGAAAGGAGCCGCAGTAACAGCATAGGATGAACTGACCTGCGCTCCCCCATTCCCTGTCCCCCTGCACCGCTGGGGGGAGGAGGTAGAGCCAGGAAGAAAAGGAAAGGGGGGTGGAGAGGTGTTGTTTTTAAGATCTGGCCTTGTTTTCTTTTTATCCTCTTAAGTAACTGGTTTTGCTTGTCTTTATTCTTTTAAGTAACTGTTAATAAAGTGTTTTGCTTTAAGAAAGATGAGTCTGTTTTGCTCGGGACCATGGTTGGTGGGTGCTCCTTCTCTGTCCTTGTCTCAACCGTCAGTTCTTTTATTATATTTTTCTCCTCTCCACGTCACTGGAGAAGGAGTGAGAGAGTGGCTGTGTGGAGTTTAGTTGCCGATTTGGCCTAAACTACATCACCCGACACGTGTATGTCACTATCAAGCAAGTAACACAGCAGTGCGAAGTTTGTTTGCAGAATAGTCCCAAGACAGGAACTAAAGCCCAGCCTGGCCAAACAGGGAAGGGGAATTATCCAGGGTAACAATGGCAAATTGATTTCTCAGAACTCCCAAGAAAAGGGGGATTTCAATACCTGTTGGTCTTGACAGATACCTTTTCAGGGTGGCCAGAAGCATTCCCTTGCTGAACTAATAAAGCCAGAGAAGTAACCAAGGCACTATTGCAAGAAATACTATCGAGATTTGGGGTTCTCATGGTAATCTCATCAGATCGAGGGCCACACTCCATTGCAAAGGTTGTTCAACAAGTTAGTAAACTTTTGGGAATAGATTGGCAACTTCATACCCCATACAATCCACAATCAAGTGGTCAAGTAGAAAAGATGAATCACCTGATTAAGCTGCAAATTGTAAAATTAGGTCAGGAAGCTGGTTTG
This sequence comes from Tauraco erythrolophus, assembly GCF_009769465.1. Classification (NCBI taxonomy): domain Eukaryota; kingdom Metazoa; phylum Chordata; class Aves; order Musophagiformes; family Musophagidae; genus Tauraco; species Tauraco erythrolophus. The sequence goes on from NC_141496.1 coordinate 62,464,818, forward strand.
TCTTGGCCCCAATCACTGAGAATTGGAACTAAGCCTAGAACCAAGGAAGGGCTAAGTTCTTTAGAAATAGTGCATGGGAGACCCTACATTGTACAGGCGGAAAATTCAACTTAAATCGGGGATGAGATATTAACTGATTACATGATAAGTCTGCAAAAACAGCTTCGGGAAAGAGAAGCTGGTTTTGGGGACTAGAGCCCGAGGTCTCCATGGGCCTGTGCACAATATTGAACCTGGTGATTAGGTATATGTTAGATCTCCTTTAGGTTCACCTCTGGAACCGGGGTGGGAAGATCTGTTCCAGGTTTTGCTAACCACTCTCACGGCAGTCAAGATTAAGGAACAAGCATCTTGGATACATCACACCAGAGTGAAGAAGGCCCCTAGACCACGATGGGAATCAGCATCTACCGGACCACTGAAACTCCGGATTTGGCGAAAAGATGTACAATAATTTTTGTTAGCATTTTAGCATTTTCTTTAAACATGGGAGAAGCATGGGAGTAAAATTTGTTTATACGTTTAACCACAAATGTTTCTTGAGCTGTCAACTTGTCAGATTGTTGGATATGTACAGCTTTTCCCAGAAACAATACCTAATTTTGCATGGCTAAAGCAACTCTTTTTATTGCATTTATTATGATCATTGTGTTAGGATTGTTAGTTTGCTGTATGTTGCAATGCTTCATGTGGATGTGTAAACAAACCAGTAGCCCATATGAAGAATGGAAGAAAAGTAAGTTAAGGCAAAACATTGAGAGTGGCAAGTATTTTGCCAAAATCCTCAAAGGGAATGGCATTACATAGCGAAAGAATTTGCAAAGGGGAAGAGAAAAGGGTGGACATGACATGGAAAATAACACTCAGTCAGGCATTGCAACACAGCAAATAGTTCAGTAAAATACCGAAGCTCTGTCGCAAGCCAGAATCCTATAGGTAAGAGGCTCCAGAACGATGACATTAGGGCAGTTTGGCCTGAGAAGGAGCAGATAAGCAGAGCCATCTAGAGCCATAAAAGATAATGAGAACTATTAACTGGAACCCATTGTCTGTGAGGAGGAGACTTAACGACAATGAGTTACGCCTATTCCCAGAACTAATTGTAATAACCCAGCCTATACTAATGAATATGTATGCTTCTGCGTTATAAATAAGCGCTTGTTTTAGGATATGGTGTGCAAGTTTGGAGGAAGGATCCCCCTTTCACCCAGCGCTGCAATAAACATACCTGATTTGTAGCTCTCCGGGAATTGCAGAGTTTGTTTCCACGCGTCACATGGCAGATGCAAACTACCCCTTGCTGCTAGTTCGGAGCATGCAGCACCGGCACTCTTAAGCTGATGGAGATTGCTGGTTGGTGCAGCATAGCTGTAGGGTAGATTCGTGGCGTGGTAGAGCTCTACGTCCAGTGTGTGGAACAACCTGATGTGTGCTGAGAAAAAAAAACATGCTGGTTTGCAAGGCATGCTGCCAACGGAGTTTTGTATAGCCTTACACAGTTTTCCTTCCGCTAGCTGATGTAAAAGGACAGTTCTTTAAGAATGTGGAAATACATGCTTTCCTACCTACTCATCTCGCCTTTCTCTAAAACTTGTTATTTCTTCACCCATCTTTCTCATTTTGGGAGGGAGGGGGGTGGGGGGATGTGGATACAAAAAGGCTAGAAGCAGAAATTTTCCAGCTACTGCAGCATCCTGTGACAGTTCTTTTTCCCATGCAGGCTAGCTGAGAAGCAGTTTGAGGTTTTTGTAAACTAAGACTTTATCTTGCACCTGTAGCTTGTTATGCAGTCTTGTTTATGGCACACTGGGAAAGTTGTTTTGAAATGGGTGTTGTAGCATTTAGCCAATCACTCTGGGAGGTGGATGGTCAAGCGACCAATTGCCTTGGCCATCCTTGTGAACCATATTTTATATATATATACGGATTTGTAATTAATAAACGGCTGATGCTGCTGATGCTGCTGCTGCCGCTGCCGATACTGCTGCTGCTGCTCCTGCTGTTGGCGTTGGCTCTTTCTCCTGCACCTGAATTCTGTGTCGTTCTTCTCTCCGTTCCCGAGACGGCAGTGACATTTGGTGACCCCGACGTGATACAACCGCAACTGAATTTAGAAGGTACGTGCTTCCCCCGAGGCTCCGGGGACAAAACTCTAGACTGAGAAGATGGGGCAAAGCTCCGTGAAAGAAAGCACGATATTTTCTGCCTTCAAAAATGTGATAACGATCGCAGGAGCTGACATAAGTGATGAAGCTCTCTGTGAATTGCTAAATTGGGCAGCAGAACATGAGTTTGTAGCTGATCCAGACACTGCCCTTAACCCAGAAGCTTGGGAACTGTTAGGGGATAAGTTATTTCATGAGATCATGCTTGGAGATAAGAGCGTACTTGACCTGCTATGTACGTGGTGGTCCCTATACGGTATAATGCGGAAGTGGACAGCAGGAAGAGAAGGAAAAGAATTACCGGGCTCTGACGAATCTACGGGTGATGGCTCTGAAGGGGACGATGAGTTATTTGAGGGATCACTGACCCCGGACAGCACAGGCAGCGTACCTGCCGCGTCTCCGCTGCCCTCAGGGACTGAGAGACTCGCGGGGACTGCACGGAGGTCCTACCCCTCCCCGCGGGATTATGTTCCGCCTGAGTACCCCTCCCCAGTGGAACAGTTAGCAAAACTAACCGGTCAAAGCAAAGCGTTGGAGCGTCCCCCCCCCTCCGCCCCAGCGGCCCCCCCCTCCTCCTCCGCGCTACGGCCGCCCGTACAGCCGGCTGCTTCAGTTACTGCAGCAGGATCTGTCCTTCCTACGGCTCCGCCACTGCCGCAGTCAGGCACGGCAGCCGGGGTTGTACCGCAACCGGGAGGGGCAGGAGGTATCACGGCGGCGTCGGCTCCGGCGCCTTTGTGTCCCGCGCCAGCATCCGCGCATTTCCCGGCGCAAACGGCGCAGACGCCGGTGGCGGATCCCTCGCCACACCAGCGTACGACGCTTTTGCGGGAAATACTACAGCAACTAGTGGTGCTGACGGAGGCGGTGCGACAGGCGCCGAGGGCGGCGCCGGCACCCCCCCCGACGGCGGCCCCGAGCGCGGCGCCGTGCGCGGCGCCAGCACCCCCCCCGACGGCGGCGCCTGCACGGACAGTGATGCCGCCGCAAGCCGCAGCGCCGCAAGCTGCATTGCCGTGCGTAGCTCCGCAACCGTCCACAGCCTCCGCCGCTACACCGCCCGCTGGCCTGGCGCCTGTGCCCTGCCAGCCCTCCTCATCTGTGAGGCCCGACGATGCCAGCAGTGTTACTGCGGACTCGCTTACTACACTGCGGGAAACTGTGGCGGTGGTCAGACATCGGCAACCAGTAACACGGCTGACCCACAACCGTCCATGGACGCTTCCCGAATGTAGTGTGACTGTGCGTCCAAAAAATTCAAAGCGGTTTTGGGAATCGGTCAAGAGGCGGGCTCTGGAGGTTGGGGACTGGGATTTAATAGAGAAAGTCGGGATGCCTAAAGATGAAAAGGGACCTGAGCGAGTTATTATAGTGCTTCAAGGTGATGTGCAGGTAGATCAAGGTGGTAGTGAACCCACAGAGGGTATCATCCAAGCCTTTCCTGTACAGAAAGCTCTTCCTAACTCAGGTCGATCTGACACACATGATGTTATCGCTTGGAAAGTGGTCCAAGATTTGCAATCCAAAGTGGCACAATATGGGCTAGGGTCTCCTGAAGTCATGCAGATTATTAGAGTGCTGAATACTGACCTGCTCTCTCCATTTGATATTAAGCATTTAGGTCAGGTATTATTTCAACCTGTACAATATTCAGTTTTTGAGGCCAATTGGAGAAAGATGGCTGAGAAAGCTGCGGCTGGGAATATGCAACTACCTCCAGCTGATCCTAGACATGGAGTTCCAGCAGATGCTCTTATGGGAGCTAATGCCTTTTCTGATCCTGATCTTCAAGCCACCTGGCATCCTCAGGTCCTTGAGCAGGCTCAGAAGATTGGTATGGGAGCCCTATTAAAAGGCATAGACATGGCTGCTCCTAAAACACGATATGTGAAAATAACTCAGGGGCAGAAAGAGCATTTTTTATCTTTCGTAGAAAAGATTGCTGCCGCCCTCGAGAAGCAGGTCGAAGATGAGACCTTGCGGCAGCTGTTGTGCAGACAACTAGCAAGAGATAATGCCAATGATGAGTGTAGAAAGATCATAGATGCTTTGCCAGGGGAACCCACGCTAACAGACATAGTTGAAGCCTGTTCCAAAGTGGGATCTGAGAATCCTAAGTCTGCTCTGGCTGCAGTTCTGCAGCCTATTCAATTAAATTCTGATCGTGGACTAAAAAGGCAACCTAAGGTTGAGAGCAAGCAGAAACAGATTAGACAAAAGAAGAAGAAGAAGGAGAACAGGGAAGCTGCTCACTGCGAGAGATGCGATAGGCCTGGTCATTTTGCAAAATACTGTCGATCTATGTACCATGCCAATGGTCGACCCTTGACACGCTCGGGAAACTCGACCAGGAGCGCAAAGGGGATGTGCGCTCAGACACAAATACTTCCCCAGGGCATGGCACTGACACAGGCCTACTCAGCCAGCTTAGAGCCGGCACCCAGGGATCAATCGGAGTGGATGTGCACACCGCAGCAGCAGTCATCTTAGAATCCTGTCATGTTTATAAGGTTCCCTTGAACGTATTCGGGCCCCTAGGACAGGGACTGAGTGCATTGCTGGTGGGAAGATCTAGTGTCACCTCTCAAGGGATCTTTGTACACCCAGGAGTTATTGATGCTAACTTTACAGGCCAGATTTGTGCTATGGTTTGCACACCCACCCCCCCTGTCACTATTCCTGAAAAGACTCAAATTGCTCAACTTGTGCCTTTCAAGTCGTGTGTTCCCAGGACAGAACAACGAAGTCGTGGAGATGGCGGCTTTGGATCTATGGGACTTCCGCAGGTCTTCTGGACCACAGACATCTCTAGCCAAAAGCCGCAGATGACATGTACCCTAATCCTGCCAAATGCCCAGCCGTCCAGGATTCAGCTCCGAGGTTTGATCGACACGGGCGCTGACGTGACAGTCATCTCCTTCTCTGCGTGGCCTCCTAGGTGGCCTTTAGCCCCTGTGGGGTCAGCCATTGCAGGGTTGGGGGGGAACCACACAGAGCTATTTAAGCGAACGACCTGTGGTGGTGAAAAATGCAGAGGGGCAAACAGCTACAGTTCGGCCCTATGTCACTGCAGCTCCGCTTAACCTCTGGGGGCGGGATGTATTGGTGGCTTGGGGGATACGGATTGGGATAAATTTTTGATGGGGGCCACTGTGCTCAAGGGCGCAGAGTATCCTACGCTGCCTTTGCGGTGGCTAGTAAGCAAATCCATCTGGCAACCCCAGTGGCCCCTACCAAAAGAGAAACTAGTCGCCCTTCATCAGTTAGTTCAGGAGCAATTACAACAGGGACACCTTGAGCCTTCCACTAGTCCCTGGAACACTCCTGGTTTTGTAATTCAGAAAAAATCAGGAAAATGGAGATTGTTGCAGGATCTCCGGAAAATCAATGCAGTGATGGAAAGTATGGGGGCATTGCAGCCTGGTATGCCCTCACCCACCATGATTCCAGCAGGGTGGGAAATCCTGATCATTGATTTGAAGGATTGCTTTTTCACTATTCCTTTACATCCTGATGACAAGCCAAAATTTGCTTTTACTGTGTCTGCAGTTAACAATGCCGAACCTGCGAAGAGGTATCAATAGAAGGTTCTACCTCAGGGCATGAAGAACAGCCCGACTATCTGCCAATGGTATGTCGCTCAAGCTTTGTCCGGAGTCCGCGAGCAGTTTCCTGAGGCATACTGCTACCATTACATGGATGATATCCTGGTGGCAGCATCCACCCAGGACGAGCTGCTGAGGATACAGCCTCGGCTGCTCGCTGCTCTGCATTCTTATGGATTGCAGGTGGCTCCGGAGAAAGTTCAAAAGCATCCTCCTTGGAAATATTTAGGAGTCAAAATTCTGGATCAAACTATACAACACCAAGAGGTGCAATTCTCGGGTTCTATTAAAACCCTGAATGATGCTCAGAAATTGCTGGGTATCATCAATTGGTTACGTCCCTATCTAGGGCTAACCACAGCACAACTTTCCCCGCTTTTTCATATTTTAAAGGGGGACCCCGAGTTGAATTCAGCTCGGAAATTGACTCCTGAAGCGCAACGAGCGCTGGAGGAGGTTCAACAGGCTGTTTCTGCTCGTCAGGTTTATCGAGTGGATCCCTCCATTGATATCACTGTTTTCATTACCACTCCAGATTTTCATCCTACAGGTATCATTGGCCAGTGGAATAAACAGTGGCCTGATCCTTTGCATATTCTGGAATGGGTCTTTTTGCCACATCAGCCAAAAAAGACGGCATCCACATTGTTTGAATTGATCGCTTGTCTGATAATCAAATGCCGCCAAAGGTGTTTGCAATTAATGGCAGCGGATCCTGGAACAATTGTTCTTCCAGTACAGCAGGAACACTTTGAGTGGAGCCTCACTAACAGTGCTCCTCTGCAAAGTGCGCTGCAAAACTTTTCGGGACAGACTGCTTATCATCTGCCCAGCCATAAATTACTGCAATTGGCAAAATCGACAAGCTTTACCTTGTGGCCAAAAAATAGTCGGGTGCCAGTGCAAGCACCCACCGTCTTCACCGATGGGTCCGGGAAAACCGGGAAAGCTATTGTTACCTGGAAGGAGGAATCTGAGTGGCAGGTGCTGGAAGGCCACAAGTCAGGCTCAGCCCAGTTGGTTGAACTGAGGGCTGTTGCCATGGCTTTTCAGCGGTTCTCTCAGGTACCTTTGAATTTGGTCACTGATTCTGCCTACGTAGCAGACATAACCCAACGCTTAGATTGTTCACTTTTGAAGGAAGTGAATAATGCGGCTCTGTTTTCACTATTGAAAACTTTGTGGTGTGCAATTCAAGCTCGAGTTCATCCGTATTACATTTTGCATATCCATAGTCACAGCAACTTGCCAGGTTTTATAACAGAAGGCAATGCCAGGGCTGACATGCTAGCTAACCCCGCGTGGGTAGCGCCTCAGCCTGACAAAATTGCACAAGCCAAAGCATCGCATAGTTTTTTCCATCAAAGTGCGCATACCCTGCAGAAGCAGTTCCACTTAACGCCCACTGAGGCTCGGGACATTGTCAGTGCTTGCGCTGACTGCCACGGACTTGCGGCACCTCTGCCATCGGGGGTAAACCCCAGGGGCCTAAAGGCCCTGCAGCTTTGGCAGACGGATGTAACGCATGTTCCTGAATTTGGCAGGTTTAAGTATGTGCATGTGTCTATTGACACTTTCTCCTCAGCTATGTGGGCGTCTGCTTATACTGGGGAGAAAGGTCGCGATGTCATTGCCCATTGGAAACTCGCCTTTGTGGTCTTGGGCGTGCCTTTTTCTGTGAAAACCGATAATGGCCCGGCCTATGTCTCACAGAAGACACGGCAGTTTTTACACCTATGGGGTGTAAATCATACTTTAGGTATTCCGCATTCTCCTACTGGCCAAGCCATTGTTGAACGCGCTCATGGCACTTTGAAGTGTGTTTTAGATAAACAAAAAGGGGGAATGCATGGAGAAACCCCACAGAGTCGACTAGAAAAAGCATTATATACAATTAATCATCTTACAGTGCCACCAAATTCAAATAATCCTGTTATTCTGAATCATTTTCTTTCGTTGCAGTCTTCAGGCGAGACGCACCTGCCTCGAGCGAAAGTCTGGGTACGGGACCTACTCACTAAGAAGTGGGAAGGCCCGTGTGAGCTTATTGCTTGAGGTCGTGGGTATGCTTGCGTTTCCACAGATACTGGGGTACGATGGCTACCTGCAAGATGCGTTCGCCCTGACCTGTGGCACCAGAAGCAGAACAGGCAACCTCCAAGGCAACCTTCAAATGACGGCCAGAATGCAGATCATTCGATTGATGATCCTCCTGATGACAACCAAGACATCAACCATCAGCCCGGTCCTTCTACAAACAGAGACTGAACTTAAAGCTTCTTATGTTATGGAGTCAGAATGTAGAGCCCTTAAGGCTATTTAGAATTAATGACTGGACGTATAACTGGGTTTGCTATATGTGTATCTCTTATGGCATTGCTGGAGAATCTCTCTGCCTACTTTAAATTAGTCTTAAACAAAAAGGGGGAATTGTGGATACAAAAAGGCTAGAAGCAGAAATTTTCCAGCTACTGCAGCATCCTGTGACAGTTCTTTTTCCCATGCAGGCTAGCTGAGAAGCAGTTTGAGGTTTTTGTAAACTGAGACTTTATCTTGCACCTGTAGCTTGTTATGCAGTCTTGTTTATGGCACACTGGGAAAGTTGTTTTGAAATGGGTGTTGTAGCATTTAGCCAATCACTCTGGGAGGTGGATGGTCAAGCGACCAATTGCCTTGGCCATCCTTGTGAACCATATTTTATATATATATACGGATTTGTAATTAATAAACGGCTGATGCTGCTGATGCTGCTGCTGCCGCTGCTGATACTGCTGCTGCTGCTCCTGCTGTTGGCGTTGGCTCTTTCTCCTGCACCTGAATTCTGTGTCGTTCTTCTCTCCGTCCCCGAGACGGCAGCGACAGGGGGAGGGGAAAGCTTATCCTGTGTGCTGTCTTTGCCTTTTTTCTCACTTCATCAGTAGCATGAGCTATCTCGTTGCGGGAGTGTCTGTCTTTGAATCCTTGGTTCAATACTGTTCCCTGCTGTCCCCCACTGAAATTCCTGTGACCACCATGGGAACACAGCGGAGGATAGAAGGAAGGCAGTGCTCCACCTCAGTTCTGGCTGGGCTGGGTTAGCCCACCCAGGATGTCTCAAGGACCAAGGGACAGTTCTACATGCAGGGAGGTTCTCTGTGACAGCTGCCCACTTTGTCACTTCCAGGCTCAGCAAAGCAGTTAATGCATTTAACAGTTTAATACATTTAACCCTTTAAAGATGCCTTTAACCTTTCTGATTTTGGTAGGACTGTGTTTTTCTCTAAAGTACACCATCAGATACCATATTAGACTGAGACCTGCTAAAGAAGCACATTTCAGCTGATTTCCTATTCATGTGGACTTCGGTTAAACAGAGTTTTGCTAGCACCTAGCCCTTTAGTTCCTTCATCTATTAAAAAAATAGGTATATAAATTTATGTGTAAGCAAGTTCATGATATAGTACAAATGCAGTCAAGTGCCACTTTTGCATATTGGTAGGCTGATTAGCTTACGTTACTGGTTTTTATTCTTCAATGTGCATTCTTCTTCTGTTTGAGAAGGACAAATCTTACTTAGAGAAAAAGAGGAACACATACAAATCAGAATCCTTTGTACTTTTTTATGGCTAAAAGTGCTGTTAAGATATTAAAGAGCTGATTCATGTAGCAGGCTGATAAAGAAGCTATGGTTCTCTTACTATTATTATTGCACCCATCTTCCAGCAGAGGACAAGAACAAGGATCGGAAGCAGCACTTGGAAGTTTGTAACTCTAGTTTCATACTCAAAAAGAGGTCACTCAGTCTGGGAAAAAAAGCATTGTGCTGTTTCTCTTACAATTCTGCTTGTGTAGGTCAAGCAATGGAATTAGCTGGGACTAAACATTATCTAATTGAGCCTCTAAGGAGGCAGAAAAACAGAATGACCATCACATGCTCATGAACACAGGCAATTGATACAGAAAAAGGACCTGACGTGCATGGCAACAACAGATGACACAGATCTCTGACTAGTGCATAATACATTTTTTCCAAGAACATAATACAGTTTTCTCAAGAACGGTATGAGATTTAGTGCTCTGCATAGAACCATGTGAGTGCACAGCTCTAACTCAATCCCACTGAAGCTGAAGTCCTTAGGGGTCTGATGCAAGTGTTTGCTGATACCTGCAAGAACCTTGTCCAGCTGTGAATTTGACTCCCGTTGTATAAAACAGTCTCAGCCCTATTATAAACAAATGTTGTTTCACATTCAATGTGCCTGATTCTCGTTTACCCGAGAATGTTTCTACATCTTGCCTGCATCGAGGTATTTTAATGTAACTGAAGATCAGTTCTTATTTGTTTCTCAGGTACTTGCACTTCTATTTAAATTTAGACTCTTTATGCATGAAAAAAAAAGAGAGTGCTATTACGAGAGAAAGGCTAACTGCATGGGTGCATGTGTCTGCTTCAAGGCAGTCAGAGATAAACCACTTTGTCGTCAAACATGCATATTGGCAGGCAGTGAATCCAAATCCCAACGTACAGGAAGCTTCATGGAGTTTAATTGCCAAGAGGTTTTAGAAAAAAAGCCCCACACCACCAACAAGCTTTTAAAAATTACCTTGTATAATATACAGTTCTAAACACAAGTAAATAGGACAGATTTTCTCCAAACGTAAACACTGAAGTACCATATGGCTTAGTGGCTTAGCCCAGGCAGCAACTAAGCTTACTCCCCCCCGCAGTGGGATGGGGAGGAGAATATACAACAAAAGGCCCAAGGGTTGAGACAAGGACAGGGAGGGATCACTCACCAATTATGGTCACAGGCAAAACAGACTCAACTTGGGGAAAAATCAATTTATTATGTTACCAGTCAAATCAGAGAAGAATAATGAGAACCAAAGTCGGATCTTAAAAACACCTTCCTCCATCCCTTCCCAGGCTCAGCTTTGCTCCTGATTTACCTACCTCTTCCCCCACAGCAGCACAAGGAGATGGGGAATAGGGGTTGTGGTCAGTTCATCACACGTTGTTTCTGCCTCTCCTTCCTCCTCAGGGGTGGACTCCTCATACTTTCCTCTGCTCCAGCGTGATGTCCCTCCCACAGAAGACAGTCCTCCATGAACTTCTCTGATGTGAGTTCTTTGCCAGGGGATGCAGCTCTTCACTAACTGTTCCAGCAGTGGTCCTTCAGGAACAGACTGCTCCAGTACAGCCTTCCCCCAGAGTCATGGCCTTCTTCAGGCACGGCCACCTGCTCTGGTGTGGGATCCTCCAGGGGCTGCAGGTGGACCTCTGCTCCACTGTTAACCTCCATGGACTGCAGGGGCACATCTTGCTGTCTCACCACGGGCTGCAGGAAAAGCTCAGATCCAACACACCTCTGTCCCCTCCTTCCTCACTGACCTTGGTGTCTGCAGAGTTGTTTCTCTAACATTCCACTCCTCTCTCTGCTTCGACCATCCTGACAAACTCTAGTGGCCCCAGCAGGATGAGCTTTACCCAGCAGGTGCTCTGGAGATGGGGAACTTTGGAGCACTCCAAGCCACACCGTCATGGCCTCTGTCCCCCTCTCCTGTCAGGCAAGGGACAGTGGGCCAGCACAGACAGCCGTCTGTATCTTCCCCCTCTCTTCGCTACAGGTCTGTTGTGGATCCTCAAAAACAAGCCAGACCGACTAACAAAATAGAAATGGGATTTATTTTTTACAGGATGGTAACAAACTCAAACTAAGTTTTACCCTAACCAAAACCACTTCGAGGCTCCAACAAACATTAACAATCCACAGATTGGGAATGTCATTCAGGTGTCGATACTATGCAACTGACTTAAGAATTCTTCAGGTTTATTGCTGATGACTCAAAATGCACAATCACTCACCTGAAAAAGGGAGGGCTCTCAACCTTGAGGAATTTCCTTGTGTGGTATCCCAACCCAAGGCAAGAGTCCCTGACTGCAGACCCACTGCTCTGAGGAGGACCAACTCAAAATGGCTCTCCTGAAGGGTTCTGTTTATACCCCAGTCAAATCTGTGGTCAAAAATGGTCATGTGTCCCCCGCATTCACCAAGGACCCCAACTTACTAACATATTATCGCAGACACTGGCCATTCCCAAGACTGACATTCATGATAGAGGTCTGTCTTCCCGGAGTGGCCTCACTTAATGTGCAGCCATTCAGCCAACTGTCCTCAATCCTCCTTTTCACTATCAACTACCTTGATGTGGACTAGATGATCTGTTGGTTCCATTTCGCAGTGGCGGTTCCATTCCTTGCGTGGCCTTTTACCCATCCAACCTTTAGGGGTTGTGATCTGCCTATTTCTAACAATCGCTTCCAATCTCTGACTCTCCAGATTTTTATACAGCCCACTTCCTGCTTTGGATTTCCATTGGCATATCCACTCTGTAGCATCCTTACAGGCACTACCGAACCGGTGTACTCGCCAAAGATATATATTCAAAAGTTCTAGGAACTTTTGCCCTTATATAAGGAGGCTGGACTATAGTATTACCGAACTGGTGTACTTGCCGAAGATATATATATATACACACAAAGGTCCCAGCAACTTTTGACCTTATTATACAGACCGGTCATTTTAACTTCAAAACGTGACAGCTACTTTATTCCCCCTCTGTAACTGTTTTTCTGGTATCAATTTCCAGTGCTGCTGCCTTATATTGCCACTTTGATCCTGTTCGGCAGGTAGATGTATCAGCGAACCACACTCCTTGTGTATTTGACCCTGTGGATAGTTTGGGTGCCTCTTCGATCGGGGAAGGTTTACAAGATTGACCTAACAAAACCAGAAGAGACCTTAACTGTGCCTTCTTTCAATTGCAGTAACTGACTTAACTCCTTCTAGGTAGGCATACCACTTCTGTACCGTGGCATTTTGGGCTCCCCCCTTGGGAGGAGTGACCCCTTAAGAATCAAATTCAGAAGAGGGAAAGGGCCTTGCACCATGATATCTTGCAAAGTACGTAACCTCTCCACTTCCTTAACTGCCCTGGTCAGTGAAAGGAGTCCCTTCTCCCATTCAGAATACTGTTGTTCAGTTTCTTTGAACCAGGTGGAAGAATAAAGGTCTAGCTGGCCCTGTAGTCCCTTTTGAAACACCCCCCAATAGGAGGCATGTTCTGCAAATCCCTACTCTACCCTTAGTGGATCTTGTGGGTACAATGGACCTAGCCTCTGATAGGTTTTGAGTTCCTCCTTCAAGGTGTTAAGGGCTTCTGTATGCTGTGGAGTCCAATCCCATTCCCTATTTTTCCGGATCAGGTCATACAGAGGGCAGGCAATCACAGAGAACCCAGGTATATGCTTCCTCCAATAGCTAAATGTGCCTAGCAGCTGCTGTAACTCTGTCGTATTGCCCAGAGTTTGCCCCTTCTCGATAGCAGACAGTGTATCATGAGGTATTGCAACTGCACCAGCAATGCACCAAGCTCCTAGGAATTTAATCTCTTGTCCGGGACCTTGACATTTGGAAGGTGGAATGTCCAGCTCATTCTTAAGTAGCAGATTCCAGATGGCCTCAGCCACTTGCCCTATCTCTTCTTTGTTATCTCCACCAACTAGAATATCACCTATATATTGACATATGTGGATGCCTGATGGCACTTCTCCGGTATCAAGAAGTTGAGCTAAGGCATTGTGGGCAACGGTAGCGGAGTGTTTATATCCCTGAGGTGGTCGGGTAAAGGAGTATTGCACTCCTTCTCAAGTGAAGGCAAATGGGGGTTTATTCTCTTCTCTTAGGGGAACCATAGAAAACATGTCTGTAACATCTAAAGTGGCCATCCATGCATGGGGTGGCTGCCTGGATCGCTGTCACCACTGATGTTATACTCGGGACAGCGGCGGTTAAGTGTGGAGTATTACTATTTGATTTTCTGTAAGCAGTTGTTAAATGCCACCACCTGTCAGGCTTACGGACCGGCCAAGCCAGAGAAATGCATGGCTAGTGGGTGCAACTTACAATTTCTATCTTGTCGAGATCATTAATTACTTCTGTAATGCCCCATTTTGCTGTGGTTGGCAGAGGGTATTGAGAGACCCAAGTTGTTTTAGATTGCGGCAGGGTGGGAGCAGGTTGCAGGATCCTAACATGGGCAGCTTCTGCCCCTCTAATTCCAAACGCCTTATCTTGCCATTAGGGGGCTGCCCGTGCCGGGCCAGCGCCACCTGCTGAGGATGGTGGCAGTGGAGCCGCTTGAGGAAATCGGGGAACGCCTCGCTCCTGGGGCACACACTGGGCTGAGTTCACCCAGAAGGGACTGAGATCTGAGAGAAATGGCCACACAGACACCAGGTCAGTGAAGATGGAACGGGATGAGGTGTGCTGGAGCTGACTTTCCCCTGCAACTGGTGGTGAGACGGCAGGCAGCCCCCCTGCAGCCAGGACAGACTCCATGGAGCAGAGACCCACTCGCAACCTGTGGAGAAGCCCACGCTGGAGAGGAGATGCCTGAGTCTGAGGACGGTTGTGAAGCATGGGATGCACGACAAGGTAGAGATGCATCTAGAGTCCGTGTGATGACGCACGCTGGAGCGAGTGGCAACAACTCCCTAAGAATCCGAGACTGTAGTAAAAGCCCGCACTGGAGCAATCCAATGGGGAAGGATTGCATCCTGCGGGTAGGACTCACGTTGGAGAAGCCTATGGATTTTCCTCGTGAGTAGGGGATCCACTGGAGCAAGGAAAAAGGATGTAAGGACTCCTCTTCCTTTAAGAAAAGGAGCGGCAGTGACAACATGGGATGAACTGACCTGCACTCCCCCATTCCCTATCCCCCTGCGCCGCTTGGGTAGGAGGTAGAGCCAGGAAGAAAAGGAAAGGGGTGGGGGGGTGGGGGAAGGTGTTGTTTTTAGGATCTGGCTTTGTTTCTTTTTATCCTCTCAAGTAACTGGTCTTGTTTCTCTTTATCCTTTTAAGTAACTGTTAATAAAATGAATTGCTTTATTCCCAAGTGGAGTCTGTTTTGCCCTGGACCATGGTTGGTGGGTGCTCCCTCTCCGTTCTTGTCTCAACCCTCAGTCTTTTTATTATATTTTTCTCCTCTCCACTTCACTGGAGAAGGAGTGAGAGAGCAGCTGTGTGGAGATTAGTTGCCAGATTGGCCCAAACCACAACAACCTGTTACCCCTATTATGTTTATACATGGTCTTGAGGGTTTAATTCCTAATTCCTCAGCCTGTTTCTTACCACACACGCTGATTTGGGCCCCTGTATCAATTAAAAATTATAAACATAGCTGTCTTGGACCCACAGGAATAGGTACGTAAGGTTCTCTGTCAGCAGATCATAGGCAGGAATTCACCATACGGAGTGGGGGGCCCGAGCTCCAAACCGAGGCTTCTAGTTTTTCAATTCTTGCAGCTCCTCTCGCAGAGGCGCGAAACGGTTAAGTATTCCTTCCTGAGGGAGCGTGGTGCTGGCGATTCCCTTTGATCCTCAGCTTTCCCCTCTAGCAATTCTACTGGATGTGATCCGTGGGTCATCCCTGCAACGTTGCTCGCGGTTCCCCTGCTGCTAATGCTTTCTGCCAAAGGCCGTTCCGCTCTGCATCACAGCTCCAACCCGACCTGCCCCAGAACGGACCCGATTCCCGGCCAGCACGTCACTCAGGGTAGGGGTTGCGAGTGGCGCGTCGCACCCGCTTACGTCTGTCTATGGCATCTCCGGGGTCAGTTGCGTCCCATCTCGCTCCCGAGAGGAACTATCTTGTGTAATGTTGCTCACCAGCCTAGGCTGCGGCTCCAAGGATGTGGTTGCATCTTCCACAGCCAGGAGGAAATATCCCGCCTTTTGTAGGCGGGGTCTAAACCTTTATTAGGCAATTCAATCAATTCAAGCCAGCTGGGTGATAGCCATAGTGTAACGTGCCTGCCCAAGTCAAAACGTGCGCGGGGGGCGGCGGGTTCTGGGCCGAGTGCACTCCATGGCTCTCTGAATCCTTTCTCTCAGGGACTGAACATATCTTTTCAAAGCCTCCTTCATTCTCCTCATAAGAGGTTTAAGGTGGCTGTGGTCCACCAGTGTAGCCATCAGTACCCTGTGCCACCCCCTCTTACACGTTGCCACTAACTCCGACAATCCTTTTAATAATAATAAGTTCCCCTTGCTCTTTCGGGTCCACAGCTCGAGCGCAATAAGCCTCTCGGGATGTTTTTGACTGGTCACCCCCGGTCCGTCACTCAGAAACACTCTTGGACCCCAGAACCCTCTCGCTTCATCATCACTTCAACAGTATCCGATCACCCCCCATTACAGGGACTCTTACAAAATACTTGGTTTCTGTTTTGCCCGGCTTGCACAAAAACTTAGATTGCAATTGGCTGAGCTGAGGTCCTGTCCAGGGAATCCTGCAGACCATGGTTTGGGGCGGGGTTTCCGCCTTGCAGACCCACATGCCCTTCCATTTAATAAGAGGTCGCATATCCCTTTCCTCCAGCTCCTCCACTTCTTTGGAGCTGTTTTCATCAGGGTCTCCCCAGATGTCCCCATCTCAGTCCTCGGGATCTGTGCCCATGATCAACTTTTGGATTTGGACAATGCTGGAGGACTTGTTCGCTTGTGCTAGCATTATTTCAATTTTTTTGTTCCAACAGATGCGTTTGCTCTCTTTCCCTTTTCAATTCTCCTTTCAAACAATCTATTTTGAGTCGTTTCCTTAAATTGTCCTTGGCCAGTCTGTCACAATCATTATTTGGTTCCTGTGCTTTAAACAAGCAGGCACCTAGGAGGACATACATAGTTCCTTTACTTTTGCCATCTTGACTGTTTCTGTGGCACTGTTCTGTTCTCTCCACGACTGCTGCTGAGTCAGACCACTTCTCCTGTGCTCGCTCTATACCTGGGGGAGAAGGGCTACAGCAATGACTCTGCTATAGACATCCTGCCTACTATGCCAATTAAAATGTCGCAGAACCTCAAAAAAACAAGCCAGATTGTCTAAAAAATTAGAAATGAGATTTATTTTTTACAAGATGGTAACAAACTCAAACTAAGTTTTACCCTAACCAAAACCACTTCGAGGCTCCGACAAACATTAACAATCCACAGGTTCGGAATGTCATTCAGGAGTTAATACTGCACAACTGACTTAAGAATTCTTAAGGTTTATCACTGATGACTCAAAATATGCAATCACTTACCTAAAAAAGGGAGGGCTCTCAACCTTGAGGAGCTTCCTCAGTTGGTGTCCTGACCCAAGGGGGAAGTCCCCCACTGCAGACTCACTGCTCTGAGGAGGACCACCAACTCAAAATGGTTCTCCAGTGGGGCTCCATTTATACAACAGTCGAATCTGATCTGTGGTCAAATACAGTCATGTGCCCCCCCCCATTCACTGAGAACCCCAACTCCCTCACCTTTCAACTAGAGTGTGTACATGCTGACCACCACTCTGTGAGGTTACAAGAGCTGTGACGGGAAGTTTTCATGGGCTTTTATCAGGTGTTTATCAGGGCAGGTGCATCTGCCACAAGGTTCCATATGGCACAGGATTTTTTTCCGTTCTTAAATCTGTTATTCGCTGGGGGTGCTGATTGCTACAGTGAATTGACCCTGGCCAGAGGTAGGTCCGACTTGGAGCCAGGGAGGCTTCTAGCAGCTTCTCATAGGACCGATCACTGTAGCCCCTCCCCGCTACCAAACCTCATCGCATGAACCCAACACCTGTATTCAGGCGAAAGGTCCAGGTTTCGGTTCCTCTAACTCTTTTACAGCCTGCGTAGGAACAAGCATGACAGGTTACCCTTTCCAGTCGCCCCCTCAGTTTCATAATAATCCAGGTTAAGTGTGTTTCTTTCCTCCCTTCTCTGTTGCCTAGTCACAGGAAATTTGTCTGCTGTTGCTGAAACTGCTAAAAAATGCCTCTTTTTTCTTAGAAGAGTCTTCTCCTTTCTGCCTCTCCTCTTTCTGAAGCTGCTTAATGAGAAATCATAGAAGTAAGCTTGGCAGCCTCCAAAGATTGATTGTTTTCCTGTTTTTTTTTTTTTTTTAAGGATTCATCTGCTTTTGTCAGAGTTCAGTTCACCACTGACAGCATACAATATATCAGCAGATCCTGTGTATGGGTTAAAGGTGTGAGACTGCTCTTTTCCTCTTCCCATAGGCAAATAATCAAGGACATCAGCTTCAGCTGAACTGAGTTGCACAGGGAGAAGAAAACATCTACCGTTGTCACAACTTGAGAAGGAGGGTCTTTTTTCAGCCTCTTGTGATCATTGTTTGCTGAAGTGCAGGGATTTCTGTCTCTAACAAGAGACTTTTTTTTTTTATTTTTTTTACTTTAATGCCATTACCATATTTGCTGAACCCCACATTTGGAAGGTTGTGCGCTACCCCTGATATCACATTCAGACTGTGACTTGAAATGAACAGGAGTTTCCATGTTTGCCTGTTCCACATCAGCCTCTTTGCAAAGTGATGAGCAGATCCAAAGTGCTGTGAGACTTCAAAAACAGAATGGGTACTTTAGAAACCGCATATCTACAACACAATATTCTTACAGAGACACCAGCGTATAGGAAAGGTGGAGATAAGTTTAGATCCTCACCACTCAGCATTTGTTTTGCAGCAGCTATCAACATAGAGTGTATGCCCTTTCTCTGTTGCAAAAATAAAAATACTACCAGGTTGTTCCTGTCAGTAGCATAAAATGTTATACTTGACAAGCACTTTTCTCTGTCTGCTATGGGAAAGGAAACACAATTAATATGCTAAAGAGAAATGATTCTCGGCATTGCATTTTCTTCTGTAATCTGTTAGACTAACAGCTCTTGCATCCTGGACAAAGCAAGTAAGATGTCTTTGCCAAGGCAAGGAATAATCCTTGGGCTGAGACTCCCCAAACGGACGGTTTTTGAGCCAGAGACTCCTGTGATTTTTTGTTCCGTGCTTGACATCTAGAGGGGACATGGAAATACACAGGGGTGAGAACGCTGGTTGCTCTGGAAGGGACCTCATCTGAGACATGCAGCTCCAAGCAGTCAAAACCCTCGAGAGCCAACACTTTCCCAGACACCTGAGACAAAGTTACGAGCGAGGTTGAACCCTCAGCGTTTGTGAATGTACAAAGCGCGGCTGGCTGAACAGATAGGCTGGATCTGTCAGCTCGGAGGCAGCGGTCGACTAATGGTTTACTATCTAGCCACCAGAGGGAGATAAAAGGCCACACGCATTTCACCTGGGTCATCTGTCTTCTAGAGTCACGTTCGTGAACATCTATGCTGCCATCATAAAGCTCCTATTAAGTCAGACTAACTATTGTGGCAAACAAAAGCATCATTCTGCCACCATCACATGCCACCGGTGAACATTATAATTTTAATTTTGCCTCTGGCAAAGCTAGCACCTGTAATCCCAGGAAAAAAAAAAAACAAACAAACAAACAAAAAACTCACACAAAAACACAAACCTAAAATGAAATTATTGTTGGTATTTTCAGAACAGGTGTATGCAGCCTGTTGAAGTTTTCAACTGTGCTTCTGTGCTGCGCACGCATCATTTATTTTGTATCTGTTACTGCTCTACTGTGTTTCACAAAGAGGTCCAAAGAAACGGTGAAATAGTTCTAATGAAGCTCAGCCTGATGGGTGTTTTTCTTAGAAGATGTTGCAGGAAATTTGTGTTTTGAAAAAACTCCAGTGAACATTTCAAGGTAATTCTCCACTTAAAATATCCTCAAAAGCAAGAATATGGATTACAATGCAAACGTTTTGTGAGCTGCTACTAATAAGATGATGCAGACAAACGCTTGGTTAGATTTTTAGTCTGTAGGAATATTCTTTATCTTCTTACTCTTTGTCTCTGTCTCCTCTTTTTTTATGTCATTCCTAGTCCCAAAGATGTAATGAAAAATGAAAAGGTACTCCTTGTAATAAAGTAATTCGAGCTGTTTGGAAAACTCAAGATAACAGTTGTGGGTAAAAATGTAGATTTATGTTCTGGATCAGCATGCGAAAAAATAGCAAAATTGTGACAAAATGTATGTGTATAAATATTGAACTATTTTAACAACTTTCATGGAAATAAGATATTTCAGTAATCCCACATGTAGGCCTTTCAGGCTGGATCAGCAGGGAGCTGCATTCTTGAGGCCTTTCCCGTGCTTGCCTCCCTTCTAATCTTGTTGTCCAGATGGGGAACACCTCCCATGATACCTCAGTTTCTCCATGGTTTTAAATTATCTCATCTGTATTAGAGACTAAGAAAGAAGGAGGCACGAAGTTTTAGAAGGATGTCATAGGTCTGGAGTTAGAATCTGTGAAGTGATTACCTGGTCAAACATGTTGTCAGATGGGATACTAAGGAAAAGAGGGAAGCCAGGAACAAGACCTGGAGAGACACAAATGTCACAGACAAATGTAACGGCAAGATAGATGAGAAACACATATGGTCAATCACAGTAGTCGGTGGGCCATCAAGAAACTGCAGGCGAACTGGGGCTTTGCAACTGATAGGGATGCAAACTCGAGGGTGCAGGATGCTGGAGGGATTGGTGGGATTGTGCCAGCTGCTGAGAGAATGTACATGGGACAGGATTTGGGGAGGAAGAAGGAGTGGGGAGGCATACAGAAAGGGGTGTAAAAAGAGCAGGTTGTGTGTAAGTCGAGGCTGGTCAGTATGTTGGTCTGACTGAGCCTGATGCCTGGCCACAACAATCTGACCTACCTTCTGGCTAAATCCTTCCTTAACTAACTGCATAGATCTCAGTCTCTATCCCATGTGTGTGGATGCTGCAAGTACTAAGTGCCAGCTACTGGGGGGAACGATGTGATAGATTTGGTGCCAGCAACTGGAGTCACACCAGGGGCATGAGTGCCCCAGGCCTGTGGCGTCAGCTACGAAAGTGAGTGGGTGTTGAGCACCACTAAAGTGAGTGGGGGCTCAGCACCACCAACTGGGGCAGGGAGGGGTCTCGGCCACCAGTCACTGGGGTTGAAATGAGAAAACCATGAGACCAATACTTCATAAAGGTGGGGAAAGCTCGTAGACCAATTATCAGAAAGGAGGAATGGTCCTTGTTAGAAGGAGACATTGAAATATCTTGTTCTTTTCTGACCAATGAGGATGAGGACTTATGAGACAATGCTGAATTGCTTATAAGCATGGAGGAGAAAGGAAGAGGGGAGAACAGAGTTATTTCAGATAAAACATGATGTCAGCCAGGTTATAATTGTTCTTGTGCCAAGTATGTAGTTAGAAGAATCCCTTACTGGTGGAGAAATAAGATTGTGGGAGAGCTTTCCAAAGGAAATATTTTGGCCAAAACCCCCAAAGCTTTTGTTGAAATGGAACGCAGAGTGATTATTAAAAAATATTATGTTGATCTGGCTGCCCGAGCTCCCAAAGGACCACTCCTTACCACATCCGTGTTTCTACAGAGCACTTGGTTCAGAATCTCATATTAGAAAACGTGCTGAAAAATGAACAAAAGCAATTCAAAGTCCCTCCATACAAGGCTGGTCTTCAATCTTCCCCCCAGAATTCCTTGTTGTAGCGTGGCCATCTCTGCTACCATCATTCTGCTGCAGGAGAAGAGTTCAAAAAGCAGAGTTCATGTGCTTCTTGCTTCATGAGTCTGTAGCACCAGGGCTTGGTGTGAAGTTGTATGAATGCTCATTTTTCTTTAGGGAAAACTACATGCTTCTCCTTTTTCACTTGGTCTCTTTTGCCCACCCACAATAGTCTTTCCTACATGAACAAATACTATGTTTACTTTTGTGTTCTCACCTGAAACAATGAAAGCATGGCATATGTGTGCTGTAGAGGGACCCTGGCCACTTTCTTTTATAACCTAAAGAAGTCCTCGCTTTTGCGCTGCTCGGAACCTTCATCATAATTGATAACTGGTGTGGCTGCTTCACTCCCATGAAAGCAGCTGAAAAAAACTGCACAGTTTTGTGCCAGATATATTTCAGCTCCCAGTGCTGCCTGCCATTAATCACACATTGTTGAAACTAGGCCTCAGCTTTTTTTTAATAAGTGTGAAGTATTGCTGCTTCTGAATGCCATCAAATTAAAACATCGTGGAGAGCCAAATAAGCTGATGAAGATGGCAGCGAGTACACAACAGTTACCAAAAGAGGTAAATGAGTCAAATCTTAGGGACTCAGGCTCTTTTCTAGGTCTACTGATGGGAATGATGGAAAAGTTTCAGCTTGAAGGATGCTGAATGGGGTGGTGGTTCAGTTCTTCCAGACACTGAGCATCTGTAAGAATCCGTATATTTCCCCTTACATTCAAAGTAGCTGTGCACAAGGGCTAGGTAGCTTTTCTGAGTTCAGGTAGTGTGGTGAAAATTCCTGCTGCTGCTGCTGCAGCCCATCCAGAGCTACTGCCACTAGACACAGGCTTACAGGGGAGACAGTCAGCACCTGCTTGACTTCTGTTTTGCCATGTTGCTCTACTGCGTATTGTCCATAGATCCTACAAAAGGGCAGAAGAAATGAAAGTCCTACAATCTGCCCATCTTGACACAGCTTGTGAGAGGCACTGGGCACTTTGGTGATGGCTGACATGAATTACAAAATGCTACTCATAAACCACAGACATTGCTCTCTGCAGTGGGCCTGATATTTAGAAACGAACATATGACAGTAGTTTGATGGATGTGTTTGTCTGGAGTTTGTCTGACTCCTGTTGTCAGCACACACTTACATGAGTTACACGGGGCTTTGAAGTTTCAGACTTGCTCTGAGCATCCATAGATCTACTTAGTGATGCAGAAGTCTTGACAACTGTTCATAAAACCCTTGAGATGCAAGAGGCTTTGTCAGGACCTGTTTCTTGTTATCTGCTCATCACTGCTAATCAAGCAGATGACTTGCTGTGTTGTACCACTTGAGCTAACACAAAAACTGTGACTTCCTTGTCAAAGAGTGAAAGGTACATGGACTGAAGCCTTGGAAGTGGTACTGAGCGTTTGCTTTGATTTTGCCAGCTGCATAAAGCTATGCAGGGATTTCGTAAAAGCCACAGGAATAACTGCTTATGTGATCCATGCTTCCTACTACACAGAAGTGCTGGGGACATTGACTTCATTCTAAGTAGTTCTGTAATCATGCTACAAATTGAACTATTTTTTGTCATTCTTTCTAGGTGCTTTTGTTAACTGTGCCTGCAAGATCAAATGTAGGTTTGCTTTTTTCTTCTCCAGACTAAAGCCCTGAGTCAGCAAGATGTCTAAGCACATGCTCAAGTACAGGCTGCAGTGCTTTGTTGAATAGCTGTAGGTTGAAGCACATGTTTAACCATAAACATGTACTGAAATGCTTTCCTAAATTGAGACTTTTCCCCAGAATACTAATTACTTAGATGGTGACTGTAACACAAGCTTAGTGATGCTCTGGATTTAATTAGTGAACTCGTGCTGGCATTAAGGAGAGAAATTGTTTTTCATTTTATTTTAAAAATGCAGATACATTGAAAAGTAAAAACAAAATACCTGTATGAGCATTTTGTTATACAAAGTGGTCACTTCCTGCTAGGTCATTCAATATTTTAAAGAATAAACACTAGTTCTGTTATTAAAATGAGAGGGTGAGACATGGGAGCCTTGAGTAGACTGGGTATTAAAATCAAGGAGTCAGATCACATAGCAAGGGTGGATTTAGATCATTGGCCTGCGATCATTTAGGGTGGTCTGCTTGCTAGAGGAAAGACTAGATGATACAAAGCAAAGTTTTCAAGGCACCACTTCTCAGAAAGCCAAAAATTATCAGCAAGCTGTGCTGTCTAGAAATATCTGAGCTCCAATCACAGATTTCAGTGCAAATTAGACCTCTTTGTTAGGCACTGCTCAAATTAGGGATGCATTGAAGTATGTGCAGTATTCTCAGCAAAAAAAAAAAAAATTGAAAATTATTCTTTTTTCCCTTTTTACTCATTGTTAAGGGCTCCTTCAGGACCCTGATGCTGAAGTGCACGTACTGGGGAAAAGGCAGGTTACTTCTTGTACTCTTGGGTTCGGATACCCGTATACCCAATTATAGCATGCCACCGGTCAAAGCTGTCCACACAGACTGCAGATTTTAGATTTACCTTTAGATACAGTAAAAACTGGCAAGTGGGTAGGGGTATAGGAAAGATATGCACTGGATAAGTGGACTAGAAGATGTGTGGAAAGTTGGCTGGAGCTTGGGGTTCAAAGTGTTCTAATCATCAGTGCAAAGTCTAGCTCGTGGCTGGTTACTGGTGTTGACCCTCTGAAATATTGATACTGAGGCCAAGACTGTGTAGTGTCTTTACTAATGAACTGGATGATGGGACAGAGTGTGGTCTCAGCAAGTTTGCAGATGCTCCCAGACTGAGAGGACTGGCAGATACACTGGAGATGAGGGTTGCTTTTTAGAGGGACGCTCTTTAGAGGGGACCTTGATAAGCCAGAGAAATGGGCTGATGGGAACCTCCAGGAGTTCCACGTTGTCAAATGCCAGGTTCAGTTCAGGCTTCTCAGGTCATTTTAAGACAGACACTGACCCCATGGAGCAAGTCTAGTGGAGGCCACTGAGATGCAGAGGAAGCTGGAGCATGGCACATAGCAGGAGAGGCAGCAAAAAGTGCTTTTGTTCAGCTTGGGAGCAAGACAGTGAAAGGGAGCTCTTCTGGCTTTCGTCAGCTCCTTCATGGCAGGTCACTGAGATAACACAGAAAGACTCTTCTCAGAGGTGCACCAAAGGCAGAAGACACTCATTGCAGTATAGAGTACTCACAGGAGACTGGAAGATACCGTTCTTCCCTGGGAGGGTGCTCAGTGCCTAGGCAGGGGAGCCCAGTGAGACTACACTTTCTCCACTCTTGGGCATCTTCCCAGCTTGACTGGACATGGCCTAGAGAAATACCAGCTGAAGTATCAGGTTGGCCCACCTGTGAGGAAGAAACCTGCGAACCAGTAGATGGGGGGTTTCATTTAAAAGTGAGCAATCTGGGTTCTTCAGTGAGCTCTTCCAATACTGAGTGTTGCTGTCTGTGCTTTTACTGTGTCCCCTTATACTAAAAGCTAGCCAGGGACTGGAGCTCTTCCCTCTGTGTGCCTCACGTAGAAGTAACCGGGGGTATGAGACCCTTGCTCAAGTCTCTGCCCCGATCACGCACGGCGCAGGCTCGGCGGGGGGTTTCTGAGCGAGGAGCTTGCTAGGAAGCATGTGAACTACCTCCGGTTCTTGCAGACCACCCACGAGCAACACTATCCACTTCGATTCACGAAGGGAGCATGCGGCGCGCGTGGCAGACAACAGACGACGGAGAACTCGGGGAACGGAGCAGAGTCGCCGATGAAGGGACGAGATCCCGGCTCACCGCCTGGGTGAGCTGGGGGCCGGGCAGGCTGCTCCCGCCGGCCGGCGGGCAGCCTCGACCGCCGGGGGTCCCTCGCGGGGCGGCTCGGGCGGGCGCGGAGGGCGGCGCGCAGGGGGCGGGCGGCAGGCGGGGCGGCGGGCAGCACCATGCGGCCGCGGCTCCCCGCCCTCCCGCTCCGGCTCTGCGCGGCGGCGGCGGCGGCGGCGGCGGCGCCTTCCGCGGGGCGGCCGGGGGCAGGCGAGCCGCCGCCGCTGCCCTCCGCATGGAGCCGCGGCCGCCCGGCGCCACCGCCGCCGCGCTGCGGGGGGCGTCCGCGGCGCCAGGGGCGGCGGGCGGCGGCGGCGGCGGCGGCGGCGGGGCGCCCTGCGGAGGATGTGGTGAGTGACGGCGGCACCGCGGTGCGTGTGCGCGGGGGCGTGCGTGTGCGCGCGGCGGCGCTTCGGCGGGGCCGCCCGCCCGCCGGCGGCCCGCCGGCCGGCCGGCCGCCTCCTGCGGTCCGCGGGCGGCGGGCCCCGGCCTCGGGCGGCCCCGCCGGGCTCTCCGCGGCGGCCGCCCGGTCGCCGCGCGGCGCTGTCCGCGGTGCTGAGCGCGGCGCCGGCTGCGGGCGCGGCGGGTCTGAAGGCACGCGGGGCGGCGCGCAGAGGCGCGCGGGGAAGGAGGGTTTTTCCGCCCCGGCCCCTGCCCACGGGTGTCTCGGCGGGAGCGGGGTGGCCGCTGGGCTCGGGATGAAAATATCTGGCCGAGCCTCGCTCGGTCCGCCCGCGGGGTTTGCCGCCGCCCCGTCGTCACGGGAAGCGGCTGCAGATGACACCATGAGTAGTGGGACAGGACGTAGGGTGACACCAACACAACTGCGGGTAGCCATCCGGAGCTGGCTGGGGTTTTCAGTTTGCATTTCTAGGCGATAGCTGTTCAACATCTGCTTGCAACAGACGAGATAAAGTAGCTCTATGGCACCTTGCAGTTTTGCAAATGAAAACATAGGCTCTGGTTTTGCTGTGCATGAGCTTGAATGAATTTGAGGTCAGCTGAAGCTTTGCTGCGTTATTCTTACCTTTTCTTAGTCTCGAGTCACACTATAAATAGCGCTGGTTGTTGGGGAGCAATATGTCCTTACTCCTAGGAGTAAAAAGTGGAAACTTCTCTGGAAATGAATCAAGCAGTAATGATACACTTCATTTCAAGGCTTTCCCTCTTGCAGCCGACATTTAGCTTCTCTTTCCTACAGCAGCTAAACATGCTCCTCCTTTGTTGTTCTGCAGCATTTCTTGTAACGAATGTTCTTCATTTGCATAAATAATGAACTGCACTGTGGCGTTTTTGATGTTGTGTTCATCTTTGAATCTTAAAAAAATCCTTTCTCTGAGCTGTGTGGGGTGTGTGTGTAGGTGTGAGGAAGCCATGCTTTTGCATTTAGTTATCCACAGGTCTCCTAGACTTAGCGGGAACTGAACTCCACAAGCATTTTGCTGTAAATGAATGGCACTTGGAAGACTGTTTTTTTTTTCCGAAGTTGAAAGGAATCTGCCTATTTCAAAGTTAATCAGTACTTTTTGCCACAGGCGTTACCCGACAAAGGTGAGGAGGAGTTAAGCTGTGTGATCATGAGGCTATTGTATAATCAGGCAGGTTGGCCACCGGCAAGGACGATTCCTCAGCTGCACAGAAGCTGGCAAAGTGTATTTCTAAATGTGAAGGTTCTGCCTACGGAATGAAAGCTGCCACACGTATTCAGGCCTGTCTAAATGGGATTCTGTGAAGATCTGGGATTCAGGGCAGTCACAGCTAGTAAAAGCTAGACTCCCTTCAATGCCTACCCAAACTCCTTTGTGGTTCAGTGGGATTTGTAGTTGACTTGTTGGTGTGACCCAGCTTGTAAGTCATATCTCATGCTTGTCGACTTTGGCCTCAGCTTTTCTGATTAATAATACTAGACCAATTTATAAATGTGTTCTGAGGTGAGAATGGGTAATTTTGCTTGAGTTTATTTTGAAGAAAATACTGCTCCTGTGCCCACAGAGGTGTTGATTGCTTCTCTTGAGACAGCGGGAGAGAAAAAAGAGCAATTCAACAAAGTCATGAGCTGCCTCACATTCATAACTTTTCCATCCCTGTGATCTCTGCTCGTGTAAGTGCTTCTGCTGGTTTTAAACAGACCTCGCTGTGGACATAAATTTTCTCTCCTGTTTTGAAGGCAGAGCCATCATTCATGAAGCCTTAGGTCTGTAGGTGTTAATGCTGGCATGATTAATCATGCAAATAATCCTAGGGGCTTCCATGCTGGACTGCTCACGTGACTAATGACAAGAAATACACAACCTCTATGTAGAAACCCACAGAAGCAGATGAATTGTGAGACAAAGCCTCAGCAGAGATCATCTTTTGGCATTCAGCTGGTTTTCCTCACCTCTGTGTGGAAGACAAAGTGGAGCATTCAAGCTAAATCTGCTTGTTGCTCATGCCAGACCCCTGTGCCCTCCCATAAATTCTGCGGGGCTGTAAAATGCTTCCCACGGTGCAGCTGCAGAAGGGTCGGGAGAGCGCTGGCCCACAGCTGGCAGAAGTGGGCTCTGATATAAGGAATAGCTGTATACTTGTTCAGTATGCTTGCGGTGCAGCTCAGATGGTCTTACCACAAGCGCCCCGTCCCCTCTTGCAATGTGTCTTGCTGTCCTCAAGCGGCAGTTAGGCAAGGCAGAAGTATCCAGTGTATTTGAACGGGCCAGCTTTCCAGTCAAGGGTCCGAGTTGTATAGATGACTGCTTCCTTACACAGCTGAAGACATGAGCCAGTTGACAAGCCGGGGGAGTGTGTTGTGTGTGTTGACCACAGGCAGACACTTTAGTTTTCTCATTTCTTGAGACTGCCACAAAGCAGTATCATGAGACTAGTAACAGCTTACTTGTGCTTAAGTAGGCACAAATTTGTTTTGCAAAAATATGTACTAACAAAAATTTGTTCGAATGTACTTACCAGGCTGCCTAAAATAAATTCAATCTAATAAGAAATTAAAATTTATTTTTCTATAATATGCATGTGACTTGCAGAACATGTGAAAAGTATTTTTCATGCCTGTTCATCAGATTGAACTGCCTGTAGATGCTTAAGAGGTTGCTTCTAAATGTAAGCAACTTAAAAATGCATTTGAAGACCCAAGTTGAAAATAGTTGACTGGCTATGTGCCTGCACCAGGGAGTCTATTTTTGTCTTTATTCAGTAGCTTGCACACAGGCAATCCTAGAGGATGTTACAGGCCTCCTCTGTAGCAATCCAGCCTCTGGATTTGTGTGCTAAATCATTTCGGTTTGGTTAACAGCCCTGTCTGAAGAGTCACGTTTCTCCCTGACCTACAGATGTTTCTAAGCAAGCAGACAGGGAAGGAATAAGAAAGTTTACTTTAAACATGTTGCCAGCTTACTCTTTGAATAGCAACTTGATTTCACTGTCACTTTCACAACTGCACTGAAATTCAGAAGGAGCAAACTTGAAACCTTCTTTAAATACTTGACAGTCCTTCATGCTTGTGGTTTGTAGCTTTTCACAGCCCTACTGAAAATAAACTCCATCAATAGTTCATTTTAAATAGTTTTATCTATAAAAATCAGTTTGAGGCTAGCTAAGATTGATTAATGTATCTCTTTAAAAGAAAAGATGTGCCACTATCTGGAAATACTTCTTTAGAGAGTTCGTGTGCTGTGCATGCTTTTTTGGGTTGAAGCTGTATAGGCTGAATGTATTGCTCTTTCATTGTCATAGATACCTATTTAAAGCTGTAGAAATCCTGTGTTTAGAGCATGATATAAGCAGATTTTACATATTTATATGTGTTCAATGTCTATGTATTTATATTGAAACTGTCCATGTGAAGCAGGCATATGCAGTGTGGAGGCATGACCGATACCTCTTCAGAATACTCTGTTATTTTCCGTGTTTACAAGAGGGTTCTGGTTTTGTAATCTGAAAGCAGTCCACTCCGGTTAGGAATCTCTGAAATTATTTCTTTGTGTTTCCTGGATAGTACTTCTTGTTGGGATAAGCACACTGCTGAAGGTCTGGACATTGATCTTGATCGAGCGCCCTGCGTGGGAGACCCTTTCGAGATTTCGTCTGTGTTGCTGCCTCAACAGCTGCTTGAATTGTGGGGGTTTTCTCTTTTTTCCTTTTGCTTCCAGGGATTTAGCTGCCTATCACTAGCTTGGTCTGCCAAGTCACAGGGTAGCATTCCTACCTGGCTTCTGCAGGCCGGATTTTGCAGCCTTCCCCATCTGCCTGTTCGTCATCCATTTTAAGACAGAGAGACTCATCCTAACAGCCAAATTTTTGAGGTGCTAAAGAGCTCCTTCAAAGTGCAGTGCTCGCCTTTCCTGCTTGCTTGGGGCCCAGTCCTGTGCCCTTGAAGGAGATGGGAGTTTTGCTATTTCCTCTGGTGCCTGTAGAGTCTGTGCTGTCAAGGGGACCTTGCATTGACGGGAAAGTGCAACTTCCCCGCCCCCCTTCCCTTAATTTGCTCCTATTTCAATTTACATGCTAGAATAACAAGGTTGCAGGAGCATCCCTTCTCGATGCACACATACACTTCTGTATGCAATGGTTTGACTAGGGATGATGCGTCTGCGAAACGTGAGCGGAACTTGCCTCTGTTTTTCTCACGTGCCGTTCTCACTGCCCAGGTACTTCCATGTGCATTGCCAGCAGCAGCAACAATTGCGAGTATGGATAGCTTTCTTCCAAGATAGTATTGGTGATTAATCACATCAGAGTATCTGCTTAGCAAGATGCAATTCATAATACATCCAAATATGGAATGGGATGATTTAAGTCTTTGCAGGGGAAAGAAAATCAAGAAACACGGATTAAATAATTATTTTCAGCCAACCTGGAAGCCATTCCCCTCATTTATATATGTAGGCACGTGCGTGTCTGTAACTTGTGTGAGGGTTGTGCCCTAGTGCTTATTAGTAATGTGTTTTGATTGCATTCTGGTAGCAGTTGTAATTATTTATTTGATGCAAGCATTTATTTTGTCCACAAATAGATATCTCTTCTGTGATTGTGTAATGCTCTGAAATAGCAGAGGTATATTGTTGCTCTTACGCCAAGATCATCTTCAGCAATGAGATTAGTATCTAAATAGAATGCATCACAGTGATTACCTTAATAAAATATGAGTCATGCACACCAGCACTTTCATTCTTAAAATAGTTCAGTAAACTGGTGTATCAGTTTATCAATGGATAGAGCACACTGTGGAAGACAAGTCTGTTGCTGTATAGACAAATAGTCTCCAGCATCCTCTCTGGAGCTCTGTGCTTAATTTAGCACTTTATGCGCTAATGAACATTTTAAGCATGCTTGCATGATGTATGTCTTCACCAAGTTTTAACTAAAACTATAAATGTTCAACTATTTTTAAGTCTAGTCTGACTTAACAAAGTTTTAGATTGCAAATGAGACTGTTAACTAACTGTACCAGTTTGTTCTGGAGGACAGATGGAAAACCTGACTGCTTTATAGCTGACTCTATATGTGATGGTCCTGAAGCTATTGAGAAAAGGTAGCAACTGATACCACAGATTGCTCCAAAACCAGCATCCAAGCTAAGATCTCTGAGTAGCAATTTATGACTCAGAAAATCTTGCACGTGCTATCTTGAAAAATGTTACGTGTGCTCTGGGGAAAGAAAAAGGAAAGTTGAAACTGTACAAGCTGTCAGCCCCCCATCATGTGTGTCTATGCAGGAGGTAATCAGCAGGTGAATCAGAAGGAATTTGGTAAGCATTGCTTCTGTGGGATCCTATGGTACCTCTATGTTTCAAAGGGATTTTCTTGCAGGGAAGAAGCAGCCACCTCAGAGATGCATAAGGAACATCCGAAAATGTCAAAGTCTTACAAAGGCATGTCTGCTTTTCTGCATACAGTGGGTCTCTCAGGCATTTAGCCAAGCTAAACTCCTGATGAAATAAAAACCTGAAATCTTTGGTGTAAAATAGTCTGTATATTTTCTATAACATTCTGAAAATATTTCCCTAATATTGATTTTTTAAAACACAGAGGTTTAAAAAGGAACATTCAAAAAGTCCTGATCTTTACATAGTACTGCATCTCTTTTTCATCATGCTGTCAAGACTTTTAGGGCAATAGTCAAAATTCATTTATAATCCACCTGCTTTCTGAACAAGAACAGTTGTCAGGTTTTTTAGTGGTTATCTGTATGTACGTTTGCACTTTCTTTGTATGAAAGAGCATTTGGGAGCAGAGCAGAGGGAAGGAACCTGATTCATAACAGGTGAATAGGAGCTCAATTAGGTTTTGGTATAGCTATCCAAAACAGTGTCTTTCAGGCCACATACATGGTGACTGTATTCTTTCTTCTCAGCTTTCATGTTTGCTAGTTCACTGTACAAGGATGATGGAGAACAGTTAATTCTGCTGTACTCCTCCTGTATTGGGAGATATAAAACCATGGGAAGCATACCAACCCCAGACAACAAAAACATTTTGATTTCATCCATCAGAGACCATCATCTGCCATAAAAAATGTTTTCGCAGAATCAGCTGGAAGTTAGAATTTTTCAGTACATTTTTTTTAAAAACAGCATTTATGTTTATAGTGATTTTTTTCATGAATTATTTTGAAGTGCAGAGTTTTATGACCAGCTGCTCTCAAGCATTGGTGCTTAAGAGTCCAATACTGCATATTATGGGAACAAACGATTGGTGTAATATGATCGTTGTGGTCCATGCAGAGAATCTTACTGGCACGTGTTGCTTCCTTTATTCTAGAGGCAGGTGGCTTCTTCCACTTTGTGTGTGAACATGAAGCATCTGCCGTTTCTGCTCAGCCCTTTGGGCCTCTTTTCTGCGTTACTGCTGCCTTTTGCCAGCGTTTCTGAGTTGGGGGAGAGCAAGCTATGTAGAGAAGGATTGCGCTTTTGAACAGGCATTGTTTCGCAATGTGCTGATGAGTTTTATTTCTGCTGTTGGTGGGAGAATAATAATGGTATTACATTATTGCTAGTTTTCAGCAAATGCTTTCCTGGAGATGGTGGAGATTAACGCTGCAGTGCCTGTTGTTTGATCTGCAGTGCTGAAATCAAAAGCTTTGCCACAGCTGTTTCAGATGGCAGCGAGGGAGGGCCCTCGGGGACCTTCGGCAGGATCTGGTCTCTGTGCATCACTGGCCAAAAGCAGAAGTTTATGGGCACTGGTCCTTTGTTTTTATGACAGCTGGTTGTTGTCAGTGGTCCTCTGCAGGTCATACATGTTTAAACTTAATCAGAGATGACTCTTCCCCTTTCTTTTGCTTCTTACCTAAGTGTTTTGCTGAGCCCTACATGTGGTTAGAGAGCTTTTAACTGATGTTTTCTATTTTATCTTGTGTCAGAAGCCTGAAGCACCACGAGCAAGTGAATCCTAAACATTTTGGACAAAATTTGCTATCTGATAGGTTTCTGGAAGTATCCAAAATTCTGATTTACATTAGGGTGTGTTTCTGTTCTGAAGTCAGTGGCAAAACTTGCATTGACTTCCACCGACACAGGAACAGCTATTGTTGTAGTCCAGCCTAAATTACATTAGAAAGTGGTTTGGCACTTTGGGATATTCCAGTGAATATTCTGAAATAATATTTATCCCTTGCCATCTGGTAAATTGCACAGCTGAAAGTTTCAGTATGTGTGTGTATTCTAATTGGCAGCTCTTTTGCATTCACTTTTAAACCAGATTTTTTGTCCATCTTCATACACATTTCATTATGCATCCTTCTAAAAAGTAGTAATGCTTTAATAGAGTAATAAAGATAAGAAGGAGTATTAATGAAATGCAAATTTTCTTCAGCAGAGATGTGATACCTTCCTATTAACAATGAGCTGAAGATTATAGTGGAAATGAGTACATAGTGAAATTGTAGTTGATGATCAAACCTTTTTGAGATTCCTTTATTATACAGTATGAATTTAAAACAAAAGAGAACACAATAAAGTTTATTTAGGGAATATTTTCCGGATGGAGAGAAGATTTTTGACAGGGTTAAAGGAGTCAGCTCTCAGATGATTAATATTTTTTTCAAAAACCACAATTAGATGAGAAAAGTGATACCTTTACAAGAGGTGGTTGGATCTTTTGCTGAAGATTAAGGCACTGGTATCAATCTGCTAAACACATATTTCACAAGATTCTAGGGCTGAGTTTAAGCATAAATCTTAGTGAAAATATCAACATTCAAGAACAAATGATACATCCTAAACACACAACATAGAAGAAACTAGGTATCTTTTCCAAACATTTTTGCTGGGAACTTCAAAACTGCTGAATGGGTATGGATATCTGGACATTTGAATCTTTTTGGTTTGTCCAGTTTCCTGTTGAGACATTGTAGGAGAAATAGGGTGAGTGATTCTTAGGTGTCTTTGAAAATCTACCTGTTTTTTGCTAAAGGAACAAAACCCAGGAATGATCTGCAGGTCCACTGGCTGTGCACCATAAAGTTATTATAAGCATCTTGACTTCCAGGTAATTTATTGCTGTAACATGTTGTATGACTCACGTAGGTTTCTGGTGAGTAGCTGGTGACACACTGACTTGTGACATGCTCTTTTTTTCAGCAAGACTTGCTGTGTCATGGAAGACCTTGTAGGAGACGCAAACCACTTCCTCCCCACCCCTCAGTGATTGTGGGTGTACCTTCAAACACACCAGAAACCACATGAAACCTAAAAGGGTATCTTAACACTTCTTTCTTCCTGATACCTAGAAAAAACATGCAGTGGCTTGATGGATGCTGTGCAGTGGAGTAATTCTGTTCAACTGGAGTGAGATTTTGTCCAATTGTGGTGAATGAAGGTTTTGTCTCTGGCTTGGAGACAGATTTTCAATCCTTTAATTTACTTGGGATTTTCTTTTGGCAGGACAGGATGTTCTGCTATGTCTGTGAAAATGTCTTACTTTATTGACAAGTTATGAAGGTCAAGAGAAACACTCAGGTTTGTATTCAAAGGTATCTTCAGAAGATGAATAGCAAGGGAGCCAAGGGGAATAAAAGTAGTCCATTTACAAATGCAAATTAAATTTAAACCTTCTTCAGATTTTGAACTGTAACTGGCCATAGTTTTCATTTTAAATTCTGACCTCTTTTCATGTATAATTCCTGTTCTAGGAGGCTAATTTTGTACTCACTTCTCAAAATGTTGTCCAGACACGGAATGATGAATAATCTCTTTGCAGGTGCAGGCAGGATTGATACTTTTACTCCTACTGGTGATTTGCAGTAGTGATTTTGAACACTAATGCTTCTGATTAGATCCACTGACTATGAGATTTAAATACGTGTGGAAAGCTATATATAATGCTGCCTTAACTGCACATGCTTTCCTAACTCTGGGTCCCAGGAGACCTCTCAGATAAAAATCTAGTGTCATCTTTTAATCTCACTCTTACTGGGAGTTCAGAAGAAGTTCCTCCTGTACCTCAGAGTTGTCACTGTTTCTTAAACTGACATTAAACAATAGTTACTTATGTAGACATCTATAGAAGAAAAAAGATACTGATAAAAAACCAACAGTTTTTTTTACACTTCCTCTATTGTTCAGAGGCATTTGCTATTTCTGCATCTCTGAAGAATTTAATATTTGAGTTAGCAATACAGAGTAACTATTGACTGCTGTATTCTGGCATTGATTTCATAAATCTCTTTGAAATTAATCTAACTTTTAGAAATTATTCTGGACACTAAGAAGGCTTTCCTGACCATGCTCCAATGCGTGACCACTTTTTGTCTCTCTTAATTAAAGCTTTCCATCTTTCTCTGATGAGTTTCTCTCAACAAATTAATCTGCCATAGTGGTTTAATGGCAGATGAACTTTAAAATGATGATATATCACCACTACTTTTCAATTTTATTTTTCTCAGCATGGTTCTAGCAGAAACAATCATGTTCCCATATTTAGAGGTGTGTTTTCAGATTTTTTTCATGTTTTTTTCAATGGCAAAACATTGAAGCTTTAAACGATGTTTTATTTCAAATATTTATTGCAAAGTTTATGGTATTTTATTTTTTCAAATGCCATATAATATTTAGCGTTCTGGCTAGCAGATAATTACAATAATCTGTGTAACATAGAGAGAACTATGCAGAAGATTGCACGGAAAATGCTTTAGCTGCCCCGTGTTATTTAACAAGCAAAATATAGTCAAAAGATTCCAGTTTTATTAAATATGATGCATTTCCTGAAACACTGACATGTGGGTATAGAAGTAGAAGAAATAGGTTTAAAGCTTTCATTTATGCAGAAGAATAATGTTGATTGATGAGTAGGGTAAGTACTATGTAGGCAGATATTTGGGGAGCTTAGTTTCTCTTTATGTTTAGGACAGTTTATCTGTAGCTCAAGGTCAATATTGCATTTTTTTGTTTGCTTGTTTCTTTCAGGTTGCAATTTTCAAATTGATTTTAGGTCTGTTTTCCTGAAACGTATTCTGATTTCCTTTCTTACATTCTGTGCCAGGCTGTTACTCCCTTATGGATCTATAGTTTTGGTCTTTGTCTTAAGAAGAATAAAATATCTCAATTTATTCTTTTTGCTTTGTGGATGGTGCCTGCTTTAGTGTAGGATATTGCATTTCTGTCTTTGGTGTAGGTCAGAAAGAGGACTTTTGCTTTAGTAAGCTGAAGCCTTCATTGTCCCTGAAAGTGAACAAGCTATAATCTGTTGATCGTCATCCTCCCCAGCAAGGACTTCAGTTTTTAAAGTTGCTTAGGTGATGGAGGTGTGTGTGTTTACTAGTCATTGTCATTTCGTTCACCGCTCACTCTAAGGTTAGATTGGTGCGTGAATTTGGGGTGGAGAGCATTTACACAATGCTATCATTATTAAAATTTGAATCATGGTTCTTTGCAATATGCAACCATTGTCTGCGTTAGCTTAAGTCGAAGTCACAGTTGCACATACAGGTGCATTAGTCTGCTTACTTTTTAAGATCTTTTGCAGTTCAGTTTCAAATTGAGAGAAAAATCGGCGAAGTGTATCCAGGCAGTTTTCACACGGAGATCATACTGGAGATGTTGGTGAGAATCTGGTTGAGTTTGAAGGTGAACGGTATTATTTTTACTTTTGTACCCATGCAGTCTCTACTACCTATATGCTGTGAAACAGAAGGTTTGAGATCAAAGTATTTTAGAAATCAACATGAAATAAGATGCCAGGCTCTGTAGGGTCAGGCAGTAGCTGTTTATTGGGTTGATATTCTGATATAGTCATCTGGAAGAAACCATAAAAATAATGGCAGACTGTTAAGGACAGAAAGAGACTATTGGTACAACATGGCCTCGATCTCTTGGTAACTTGGATGCAGCTAAACAATATGCATTTTTATACAGTTAGGTTGAAGTCATAGCTTTTGAAACATAGACTATACCCTTTGATAGAAGAACAGGATTTGAAGTAGTCTGGAAATAGCATCTGTGGAAAGAAATCAGAGGTCGTGAACACTGACAAAACACTAGAGTCTGCTCTGGAGCAGGAACTAAAAGGGCATTCTTCTGAAAATCTCCTGGTATCCTGGCACTCCTTATCTATAAACATCGGGGAGTTTCATCTTTCACATGTCTAGTTTGTGTGAACATTAGAAAACTAGACAATGGAGATTTTAGAGAAGAGCTACAAATCCAGAAGGGCTGGAAACAAGGGTTGCAAGTGTACTATCTCTACAACAAACTAAAGACGATACAATCACTTCCTGTTAAAGCAAGATATCACTTGGAGATTTAAAACCAAGACTTTTTACACTCTCTGATTCTCCCACAATTATCATACGTCATGAGATCTCTGGGGCAACAAGGCGTGGAGACTATCTGTGCAGGTCTTCAGACTAGAAGCTGTTTGCCACTGTAGGGAGAATATTCGTGCAGACAAAGCTTAATTAGAGATCAAGCTGACCAGCACCGGGAAGGACAACAAAAAGTACTTTTAAAAATATGTTTAACAGCAAAAGAAGGATCAGAGATAACATTGATCCATTGCTTGATGAAGTTGGTCACCTCACGAACAGGGATGTAGGCATTTAGGAAAGCAGATGTTTAATGCTTTCTTCACCTCTGTCTTCAACACCGATGATGGGCCCTGGGACCTTTGGAGCCCTGTGTTGGAAGACCATGACTGGGGGGATGATAAACTCCCCGCCAACTCTGAACTTGTTCAAGGCTTGCTGCTCCAGCTGGATGCACGTTTATGCCTGACGAGATTCATCCCAGAGTACCGAAAGAGCTAGCTGATGTTATCTTGGGAACTCTCCATTATTTTTCAATGGTCTTGGGAGTTTGGAGAGGTCCCAGTCAACTGGAAGCTGGCAAAGGTTGTCTCAACTTTCAAAAAGGAAGAGAAGGAAGATCCTGGTAATTACAGGCCTGTCAGTCTCACTTCAGTGATTGGTAAAATTATGAAGAAGGCTATTCTGGGAGTTATTGAAAAACACTTGCAAGACAATGCAATTATTGGTCAGAGCCAGCATGGATTCCATGTGGGAAAGTCCCGCTCAACTAACTTAATTTCGTTTTAGGACAAGGTCACCCATCTAGTTGACCAAGGGAAGTGAGTAGATGTGGGGTTTTTGGATTTTAGCAAAGCTTTTGATACTGTCACAGTATCTTTCTGGACAAAACGTCCAGCATACAGCTAGACAAGTCCATAATACTTTGGGTGAACAGTTGGCTGATGAGCTGGGCTCAAAGAGTTATAGTAAATGAGGTTACATCAAGCTGGTGATGAGTCACTAATGAGGTTCCCCAGGGGTCAGTTTTAGGGCCAGTGCTCTTTAGTGTTTTCATAAATGATCTGGACACAGGAATTGAATGTACATTAAGGAAGTTTGCTGATGATACTGAATTAGAAGAAGCAGTGAACTGCCTTGAGGGTCGAGTGGTCTTACAGGGAGGTCTGGATAGACCAGAGAGCTGGACAGTCACCAACTGTATGAAATTTAACAAGTGCTGGATTCTCCACCTGGGATAGGGTAATCCTGAATATACATACAAATTGGGGGATGAGAGGCTGGAGAGCAGTCTTGGGGAAAGAGATCTGGGGGATTTGGGTTGATGGCAAGTTGAATATGAGTCAACAGTGTGCCCTGGCATCCAGAAGGCACAACCGTGTCCTGGGGTGTATCAAGCACAGCATAGCTAGCTGGTTGAGGGAAGTGATTGTCTCACTCTAAGTGCAGCCGCACCTCAAGTACTGTGTGTAGTTTTGGGCTACTCAATATAAGAAGGACATCAAACTATGAGAGTGTGTCCAGAGGAGTGTGGCCAAGATGGTGAAATGACTCGAGGGCAAGACTTAGGAGGAGCAGCTGAGGTCACTTGGTTTGTTCACCTTGGAGCAGAGAAGGCTGTGAGGGGTGACCTCATCGCAGCCTACAACTTCCTCAACAGAGGCAGTGGAGAGGAAGGTACTGTTTTTGCCTCTGTGGTGACCAGTGGTAGGACATGAGGAAGTGGAATGCCACTGAGTCAGGGAAAGTTTGGGTTGGACATTAGAAAAAGGTTCTTCACTGAGAGGGTGGTGGGTCACTGGAACAGGCTGCTCAGGGAAGTGGTCACAGCATCAAGCCTGTCAGAGTACAAGGAGTGTCTGAATGATGGTCTTAGTCATATGGTTTAGTTTTAGGTCCTATGAGGTGCAGGGAGTTGGACTTGATGATCCTTATGGGTTCCTTTCAACTTGAGATATTCTAGGATTCTATGTTTCATCAAGCTATGATCTCAAGAAAAGAGGTAGGCAGACACTCTGAGATGTTCAGAAGCATTTATTTACTGAGATGTGACACCTGATTTTCTTTTAGCATTTCCAGTTTGTCAAGGTGTGTATATTTTGTTCACATCTCTTCCTATGATACCTGAGTAATGTAAAAGCTCTGTATAGAGCCTTTATGAATGGCCCTACAGAGACTAGATTGTCATCTTCTTTTACCTTGTCCACAGCTGAAAAAGCTAGCGCTATTTCTTTCCTGCCTTTGTTCTGTTGTTTCTGTCATCCTTCTTTCAGTTGTTCTGAAAACCAATGAAATATGTAGGGCTTGGTAGAGATGATGTTGATGTGGATACTAGAGTAAATATAAGCAAAGCGAAGTTGTTACACTTGGAAGTTACAGC
This sequence comes from Tauraco erythrolophus, assembly GCF_009769465.1. Taxonomy (NCBI): domain Eukaryota; kingdom Metazoa; phylum Chordata; class Aves; order Musophagiformes; family Musophagidae; genus Tauraco; species Tauraco erythrolophus. Next base: position 62,504,012 of record NC_141496.1, read on the forward strand.
TTTTGTAGGTGCATTTCCCCAGGTGCAATCTGACCCTTAAAACTCATTTGGCCTATTCTCTTGAACTTTCATGGTCTTAGGTGATTTATGGACCTCTTGAAGTTGTGCGTGATCAAGAAGAGTGATACTTTGGCTTGAGTCATAAGGAAAAACTAATAAAAGAGTGAGATTTTGTTTTCAAAACGCATAGCAGGAAACAAATTTTTAGACACCATGGAGAGGCTAAAGCAAATCAGTTATGATGAAAAATGTCCATCAAATTCTTGAAACAGGATGTTAGCATTCAGGACACAGGAGAACAGACAGGAAGTGCCTGGAAAACTTAATGACGTTGCACTTAATTGCACTGCAACTTCATCCTGTTTTTCTGGACAGGTCAGCTACTACCGCTACAAGAGGGGCACTGACAGCGTTGCTATCATATGTCTTCCTGGAATTCTTGGCTACTGTAGTAAGGAACATATGCTGACATATAATGACAGACGCTGACATATACTGGTTAGGCCACACCTCGAATAATATTTTCAGTTTCAGACTCCTCACTACAATTAGCATGTCCTTGTGATACTGAAATGGCTTCTTCATCTGCAATGGTGTTGGCTAGTCATTCTCAGCATCTCTTTCCTCACGTCCTCAGAGCAACTCTCTTGCTTTGCTACATCTCAGTCAGCTGCTCTGTTTTCCCTTTGTGCTGGGGAGCACCTACAGCATGGTATTGCTTGGGTTTGAGAAGAAGAAACTGGAATACTAGTACTGGCAGTTCTTTTTGCTGAGTGACTTGATTTTTTTACTGGAACTTGCTGGGGCATCTAAAGATTAGCACCTTTGGCAATATCATATGGGTTCTAAGTCCCTATTTTTGATCCTTTGAGAAAGGGGTCTAATTACTCTTGGCAGGGGCTTAGAAATCAAGATGGCTTATATTCCCACTCAAAATACAGGTGTGGAGGTCCGTGGTAAAAAGACAAATAGAGAAACACTCCCAATTTTCAGATGAGCAGAACTAGTATATTGGAATTCCAGAGCTAAAGGAACAAAAGCCGTCCAGTGTCATTTTTGATAAAAAGTCTCATAATTTAATTGTCTTGATGATTAGTCCTACTCATGGGAATGAGTCAAAATCATCCGACTGAGTGGAAGAATAATGAAGAGAACCGAGATATGGAAGAGAGACTTCCTGCAAATCTCTTTCCTTTGCATTGGTTTGTTAATTGTCAGCACCACTGTTGCAGCCTTGAAATACAAGCCTTTAGCGTCAATATAGAGAAGTCTGTGGAGTTTTTCTTCTCCTAACAGCATTACCTTTCACCTGATAATTTTTCAGCTCTGTAAATTTGAATTTTTTAACATTGTCTGTCCAAGAAACGTGTTGCATCATAGAGGCCTTAATAGCACTGATAGCAAAAGAATGGTTTGTAAATAACAAAGAGCTGCTAGATCAGGCCTGCCTCAGCCCTGATGTCTCTTTTGACCCCCAATATCTCTAACATAGATACACTCACACTGTCAGACTCTCATTTCCTTATTTTTTAAACACCACCAGCATCTTCCATGGTAACACAATTTTTATGCTGCACATGCCTATGGATGACTACTGCATTGTTAGTTTCTGTAATTCCTCTACTCTAACTGTCTTAATATGGTGTTTTAATGTGACTTATTCTTCTCTCTTGTTTAATTCTGTTCATTTCCTCTGTTTTGAAATTGGGTTACAATGCAGCAGAATACCATGAACAGCAATAGCTAAATCTTCCTCAGCAGTTGCTACATCCCTGCAGGCATTTTTCTTAACATTTTTATTCGGTTTGGAGCCACTTCTTTTCAGGTTATAATTCATAGCTTGGTGTTGAAGGTACAGATCAGAGACACTCAGTTAATGAAAGACACACTTCTGACAAGAGAATGTCCCTGTGTTTTCCAGAGAAGCCTTTGAAGGATACAATAAGTAGGAAGCAAATCATTTTTTTTTTAAACTGGTTGCATGTTGTAAGACTGTCCTAAAAATGAGAAATGCCTACGTATAGAAGACAAGTTATTACAGTTATAGACAACAGCACTTCTGATAACATGATACTGTTGCTTTTTATAGGACCAAAGAAGATTTCTTGTGAACTCAGCAGTAATAAACTGCTTTTTCAGCACCGCTCTTAACAGCATACGTCTTAATTGTAAAGCAAACTGTGAATAACACTGATCTGCAGAGTGTAGAGTAGTTTTCTGTCAGATCAGACTTTGATTACTAGCCTTTGGACAACCATGTTATACTGTTAAGATGCTGCACAGGGCAGGAATTTCACAGACACCTGTATGAATAACTCCTCTTCACTAGTCATAAACTCTAACATGCTGGGACCAGAACACACACACAATTTTTGCTAATCCTTGTAGTAAGGAAGATGAATGCATAATGATGGTAATATTTTAAATCACCGCATCCTGTATCAGGGAGATACCAGGAGAACACAGTGTAGCTCTCTTCTCAGGAAAAGCTACATGAACGGGTAGGGCTTTTGCCACCTTGCTTGCAGACACATTTCCTGCTGTCCCTGCCATCTGTGATGATGGCCAATAAGCCCATCACAATGACACACCTTTTGTTGGGTTTCATGTTAAAGAAAGAGCTTCTTTGGGCAAATGCAGTTCTTCTATTTGATATGTGTTTCAAGCTCAGATGTTCAAAGATTGTGAGTTAATTTTCAGGAAGAAAAATTCAATTTTCTGATGCAGTATGAAAATATTTGTAGCTGTCTCCTACTTTCGAACTTCCCTAGAGTGTATGTTTTAAAAACATTTCAATTAAAAGAAAAGCTGAGATTCTAGTGTAAACCCATAAATACAAGACCTAATGCATTAAAGCAAACAAACTAAAATTTGTGGCACTTACAGTAAGACAGAGAGGTGTCAAAACTGATTCTTTGTTTAAGACAAAAAAGACAAGCAGAAGGGAAAAGTGAGATTTCTGCTAAGATGAGAACATTATTTCTCCTGAGAAAGGCTGCTGTGTACAGTTAAAAGGAATAAAGACCTGCAAAACACAACCCTATTTCAGTCTAATACTTGGCCCATCACTTCTGGACTAAAGGATTTAAAGAAAATATTAAATGTGATGACTTACGGTACTTTGGTAACTTGGCTAAAGCTTTCCTCATGGAAACAATGCTGTGGAAGCAGAGCTCATCTGTGGAGTCCATCCATCCATCCATCCATCCATCCATCCATCCATCCATCCATCCCTAAGCAGTGAATTTCCATATGTTTGCTTTCAAGACTCTGATTTTAGCTTAATGATATTTTGTCTTTAAAGCAAAGGGAAAATTGGGAGTTCTTATTAAGCTGATCCAGAAATGCCATGCCGCATCTCTTCTTATGGTCTGTCATTATAAGAAATACTTTATTATTTAAAATAATGATTACAGTAATGACTACAGCAACAACAATATCTATCTTGGAGGTTTTCTTCTTAATTCTTTTTATACTAATTGGATGTTACTAACTTCAATCAGGCAAACTAGGATGTGAGAATAATTTTTGAAAAGAGGAGACTGAGTAGCATGCTTGAATGTAATTTTTTTTTAACCTTACAATGTATATCATCATTACTCGGTGTTTCTGTCACATCATTCAAAGCATCTGTTGGAATGATTCCTGTTTTCTGCTTTAAAAAATAAACACAGAACCCAATATGTTTACTTATCCGAAGACACTTAAAAGCTTTGCTCCAGTTGTTTCAAAAGCAGTTGCTCTGCTAGATCAAATATATGTTGTGTCAGAGCTTATCTTAGAAGGCAGTGGGCTCTTCACTGTGATCCAGCTAAACACTTAAATACCTGCTCCACGTTGGCAACTTGGATGCACAAACGTGAGCACACATTTAAATGCTTTATTGGATCATAGCACAGTGCTCTGCGGGATCAGACTCTAATACACAAGTGCATTTTGCAGAGAGCATTAGCATCACAGAGAGGGTACATATGCACAGGCAGCTGTGTGAAGCTGTCAGCTTTGGCTTTTAAAAGGCATGTATAAAAATTGACATGTCTGCCTGCAATATCTGAACGCCAGTTGTTTATTAGACAGCTGTGATGGCTGTTGAGCTGGAGGGGAAACAACGGCTCTGAAGTTGATGGCAAAACTCACTTAAGTCAGCATTTCACCTGAATTGTCTTAAGCAGTCTGCTCAGGCTCTGCTTTATACCTTCTGACTACAAGCTCTGTCTTCACCAAGGAATTAGTAAGCAGCTTTTGTGGAATGACTTTGAAATTTCTCCTTGTGCAGCAAAAACTGTGGCTATTTTTTTGAGCTGAATAAATAATTCACAGGGAATAATTCATCAACTGAGTTCTGCTCTTATTTTTTTTTTTTTGTTTATATTCCCCACAGTTGCAGTAATGACTAGCTGTGAATTGAATGAAACTGAGCCCTTCTGAGTTTCAGGTGTTGTGTGTTCACTAGCTAACACTTTGACCTCAGAGCTGGAGATGTTTTGTGCAAAGCACTGCTTTTACTGCTTTGCCTTCACCTAGTTTCTACTCTTCCACATAGTAGACAAATATTCTTTCTCATTAGACTGGTTCGTAAGCATGACTTCTGTCCCATGATGGCTACATACATTAGCGTTTCCAGTGTGAAACTCTGGGTCAGGTATGTCACGCTTATATTGCAGTGAAACCCTCACCTCCCAGCCCCTGATGAATATCAACCATTAGAGTTCTGCTGAAAATCACTTTCAATCAATCTGCAAAGTTAAATATATCTATGTAAATTTATTTGTGCTGTGCTTCCGTTTCCATTAAATATTGACAAGACTTTGAAATTCACTATCTGTCAGCAGCAATAAAACCAATCATTCCAGTGTTCAGGGAAAGCAAGTCCAAAAGGGGAACAAGCAGTTCTTGAAGTAACTCCATTTCAGTTGAGCAAAAGGACTAAAGACAAAAAGGACTCTGTTTAATTCAGTCCCTCTCACTCTGTGGGTCTAGAAAAGTGTTTCCTGCAGACGGCTGGAGAGCTTGTGACTGAAGTAGAACATACCACAGCCAAACTCACAGGTTCCTCACCTGCTAGGGCTGCTTTTTCTGCACCTCCTCTAGTCTCAGCATTTTTCTGCCACAGAATTCTTCAGCTGGCAGGAGAAATTAAGCTGGCAATAACCAAAGAGTGGAGCTGATTGCTGCCTGCTGCTTCCAGAGTGCAAAGTGGAAGAGAAGTTAACATACAAGCAGCCCTGTGCTAGCAAAGACTAATGTTACTCGTTTGATAGGACCATAAAGGGGAAGGAGCCTTGCTTTGTACCAAGTAATCGTAGGAGAGGTAGGTGACTGTTGGCTTGAGATATATTTTGCCTCACAGTCTTCATTGGATACTAATATGGATGCTACACATCTACACACTGTTTCTGCCATACGGTCAAAGTCAGATCAGTGTCCTTCCTACAGCTGATGAAGTGTTGCTATCCAGCAGTTCTCCTGGAAGTATCAAAGCTCAGTCCTGACTGATTGCTATCCTGACCTGTTTCACCTTTCAATGTAGCCTGCTGCTTCTCAAGGCTCCAGATAACTGAGTGGAGGTGACGCTGAGGGACTGGACTTTGTATTGAGCAACAAGGTCGTGGTTTAGGCCACTCCGGCAACTAAACTCCTCACAGCCGCTCACTCACCCTCCCCCTGGGGAGGCGAAAGGGAATTAAAGGAGAAAAGGAGAAGAGACCTGTGGGTTGAGATAAGAACAATTTACTACTACTGCTAGTAATATATAAATATATACAGACATGTGCAAGGATAAATATATGTGAACACGTGATGTAGGGTGTAATTGCTCACCACCCCTTGACTGAGACCCATCTCGTCCTGAATTAATGATCCTGAAACAGATAAGTCCTGATACCGCAATCCCGGACAAGCAAGAGGCCCGAAAATAGAGCAACTGAGAGAGGGAGCACTCTGAGAGTCCAAAAGTGAGAGTCCCAGAATAGCAAAAACCCTTCTTTCCAGCTGTCCCTCGCTTTTATACTGGGCATGATGCTGCATGATATGGAATACTCCATTAGCCAGTTTGGCCCTCAATCCTAAGTCTAAGTACAAAGAGAGTCGTGGACCCTCCGTCCCAGCCATGCTCCCCCCTATCCTGTTGTGCTCCTGCACACTGGCAAAAACACGGCAGCTGAACAGTCCTTGAGACCTCAGTGCCAACTATAAACATCAGTGCACTGTCAGCGTTCTTCTCAGAGCAAGTCTCAGACTAAAACCAAAACACAGAGCTCTTCCAGCTGCTAAAAAGAAGAACTATGTCCCAGCTGAAACCAGGACACTGCTGAAGTGAAGTCTCAAGCAAAGAAAACAAAGACCATTGTTGCTATTTGGTGACTTTTGCTAAAAAGAGCAGGGGAATGCATACAAAGGATATTTAAAATAAATGCATAACTTGCCCCTGCAGCTTCAGATAAGGAAGGGGGTGATTGAATGAAGAGCCCAGTGGGGATGGTGAGGAAGAGTTTGACTTTCCTGGCTGTACTGCTCATAGAGGGCCAAGAATTGTTGTCCTTGCGTTGTTACCAGAGATGCAAATCAAACTGTACTTGATATGGCATCTAGACAGTGAGGCACAGGTGACTGTGCCAGGACAGGACTTTGGTCTGACTCTTTCTAGCTCACTTTAGCTCTCATTCCCAGCAGTCCCTCTCTGTGCTTTGTGAGCTTTGAGGAAGACGGGGAGATGAAAATCATATCCATGGTCCTACCTGGACACAGGAAATTGGGATTGGTACAGTTGTGCCTCTGAAGACTGGGGAGGGATCTTCTACTTCTTCATGGTAGCTCCAGCAATTATCTCCAAAGACAAGGTTATGTTTGGTCTGCAGCATGGTGTGAAGCAGATAGACCAAGGTACCCAAGAGCAAGAGGTTACTCTCTCTTGTGCTTTATTACACATAATGAACCTTCTCTAAGAGGTGGGTCTCACCCTATGAGGTTGTGGGAAGTAACTTTTTAAAAAAAACCCACCTTTGCTTACAGGGGCAAGTTTGTTAGAAAGGGGAAAAAAGCAATGCGTCATGCCTTCTAATTAGATGAGTGATAGGAAACCAGCACCTGTATAGGAAGGAAGCTTTTCTAGTTGCACAGTCTAGGCATTGCTGCTTTAACATTCACTGGCAAGAACACTGTTATTCCCTCTAGTCATCCCTCGCTTGTTCTTTTCTTGACAGCAGATGGGAAGCGGGACACAAAAGGCATCCTGAAAAAGAGCAATTACATCCTTATCTTTGCTTAATCTTGATTTTTCTGCACCTTCTTTCTTAGTAGTTGATTGGTTGTGCTGTGTCAAGCAGATGCTTTAAAGAAATCTATTTATGGAGATGCTCTGTTTGCAGCTGGAAGTGGTTTACAATGGCAAATAAAAGGACTGTCTTCACTGAGATGTGCAGACAGACCCAAGGTCACGCTAGTCAGAAGACATTCTCAGACAGAAGACAGTCTCTGTGCTAGCATAGCCAGATTCACAGAATAACAGAACAGTTGAGGTTGAAAGGGACCTCTGAAGGTCATCCGGTCCAGCCCTGCTGCTCGAGCAAAACCACCTAGAGCCAGTTGCCCAGGACCATGTCCAAACAACTTTCGAGTATCTCCAAGGATCGAGACTCCACAACCTCTCTGAGCAATTTGTGCCAGTGCTCAGTCACCCTTACAGTAAAAATGTGTTTCCTGATGTTCAGGAGGAACACTCTGTGTTGAAGTTTGTGCCCAAATTCCCAAATTCAAACTTTGTTTCTCAGACTAATCCTGCTGGCCACAACTGACCTATAATTCAGTGTAAGCACAAGTATTTTGATGTAACGGCATAAGCAGAAAGAGTTGGTGTCTTTTCTCTGTTTTGATGAAAGAGAAGTTGAAAGAATTATCTGTCATGATAGAGAGAGACAGGGAGAGTGGAGCCAGGTAGTCTTGGTAGGGAAAGAGTTGCTTCTCTGTATGGTCCAGTTCATAATACCAGGCTGACTGGGATTCATTTGATTCCTGTCAACTACACACCAGTGAGTGCTCCTGTTGGCATGAAACTCGCATCTTAAAGAGGGTTTACTTCCACACCTCCCAGGGATGCATGTTTAGTTTCAATTCAATTTCAATGTGCCATGTTTTCCTTCTGGTGGTCTCAGAATAATATGAAGGATATGTGCTAGACTCTGGAAAGTGAGAACACAGGCTTTATAATTACAGTATGCAAACCTCTTTCCCAACTTGGGCAAAATCTAGGGAAACTTTGGATGACAGCAACACATACAGTTTATCTGCAGAAATATCAGCCAGGCTCCATCTCAGCAGAACTGATATTGCCTGATGCAGGACGATAGCAAAAAGAAGTCCTCCACAAGGCAAATTTACAAAACCCTGAGGTACAACATCTAGTTTCAACAAGCAAAACCTGTGGCAGCCTGCGCTGTTTTCCAGGGTTCAGGGATATCCTGTCGGGGGCCATACAACAGACAAGGGCATATGTACGCATGCTTCACAGACTGACAGACACCTGCTGATCATAGAGGTCACCAAAGGCAACTTCCTCATGATTTCTAATTCGGAGATACAGTCCCTTAATTAGCAGATAACACTAATGAAATAGCCCTTTACTATGTGTCTGTTCTGGCTCTGCTTCCCACCTGGCCACCTTTTAACACAAAAATAGTGAAATTTCTCATGCATGCCATGGCCATATGTACTTGACTCAGACTGACAGAGTATTTGAAACTGGACTAATTTTTCCAGTAGCATGAAACTGAAGTTAATATCAGGTTTATATGAGGGCTCAAATACTGCTGAACTTGAACATTTTGATTAAATACAGGCTGATTTTCATTTTTGTCAAATACTAGTAGCAGCAGCACCAATTACTTTTTTCAAAATAATAAGTGCATATGGGATATGGAGAAGGCTGAGGTATTAAATGATTTTTTTACCTGAGTATTCACTGGCAAGAGCTCCAGCTGCACTGCCCAAGTCACAGAAGGCAAAGGCAGGGACTGGGAGAATAAGGATGCCCACTGTAGGAGAAGATCAGGTCCGAGACCATCTAAGGAACCTGAAGGTGCACAAGTCCATGGGACCTGATGAGATGCATCTGCGGGTCCTGAGGGAACTGGTGGATGATTAGCTATAAGGAAGAAATTCTTCATTCTGAGGGTGGTGAGACTCTGGAACAGGTTGCCCAGAGAAGTTGTGGCTGCCCCATTCCTGGAAGTGTTTAAGGGCAGATTGGATGGGGCTTTGAGCCACCTGGTCTAGTGGCAGGGGTGTTGGAACTAGATGATCTTTAAGGTTCCTTCTAACCCAAACCATTCTCTGGTTCTATAATTCTGTGATTCTACAAACAGGTTTCCTGGAAGAAAGAGTAATACAAGAGGATGTAACTTTTTTATTTTTTGAGATCTGCCTGGAAAAATAGCATACCATATAGTAGCGTAACTTAATAACCTAAATTCTTCATTTTTTAATGAGAGACTTGTTTCATAGAAGAAAAACCGTCACTTCCCATTGCTGAGGAATATCTTCTGATGCATACAATATATTGGAACAAGTTCAATGTGCAGCTGGGCTGGCTTTTTCTTAGAGAGTGGATTGTATGACAAGATACTTTTGACTGGATCATGGGAATGTAAAGATGCCTGCAAGAGCATCTTTGTGTTATTACTATGAACACAAAAGCTTCTTCTTTTATCTGTGAACCAGGATTCAGGGAAGGAGTGCTTTCTCTGTGTCACTAAAAACATCTATTTTTCTTGATTCTTCTTCTGCTGTAGAACATAGAGGAAATCAAGAAAGAAGCATGTTATAATGACAAAGTGGCCATGCAGGCGCCTCTTTTCAGTGTTGGCAGCAGCAGCAGCTGTTACTGCCTTTCTGAAAGACAGGATTTGCTGTAGCAGCAGCCAATTACACTGAAAACCTGTTGTCCTAAATTGGTTTGCTTAGCTAGGCAAAGGCAGAAATTGGTTAAAAGGGAAGAGAGTGAGAGGGATATGGCTCCTCATTTATTTATGCCTGCTGTTTTGTATAAAGACACAGATAATGAGGCTGACTCTGACATTTATGTTACTGGCAGCAAGTACGCAGATGAGTGGGGCAGTTAGCACCCTGCAAGGACAAGCCCTTCTCTTATGCATCATATCTGGGCACTGACCAAAGCTCTCTGAGTACGAGCTGCTTCCTCACAAATGGTGTGTTACTTGCCAGTCATACCATTTGGCAGCCTTGCTGGGATTTCTTCTGTGTGCAATGAAGGCTAGTAAGGGAAGAAGCAGCTCTGCCTCTTGGAAAGTAGTAGGGAGTAAGCTTGTGTAGCCTCACAACTGTCTTACCCATCACCTGTGGATACAGTGATGCCTCTGACACCATCTTGCAGCTGTGTTTGACACACTGGAATTTCCTGGCTGAAATGTAAAGAAGGTGCTGTGCTGTTGTGAAGAAGGCACTGACGTTGTAGCAAAGGCCTTTTGCTGTGTAAGGGGGCTTGAACACACACTGAAAGAGAAAAAGACTTCAGATGAATGTAGTAATGCAAGACTCTTTCTTGTGAGCTATGCCAGATAATAATTTCTCCATTTCCACAGCTCCTAGTCATAACTTTGTGATACTATTGCAAAATAAGAAATGGTTAGGATAGGTATAACTTTTTTTGAGTTCACTTCCTTCTGAATCTTCTAAAACTGAGCTGCTTTCTGCAATCTCTCTTAGCATGATGGCCTTCTGAAACACCTTTAGAAAAGAAGGCGGGCTTTTTGTGTGTCTGCTTGTTTTAATAATGACAGTTCATTCTCATGCCTCAGTTAGACATGTGATCTGTTACACAGTGATCAAATAGTTCCTGGTCAATGTCTAGAAATTCAAATGCAGAACATCTCTTGGATGCCACTAGTTTTGTTTGCAGTTTTCATCCATGTGCACCTTACTGCCTCTGCAGGTCCCAAACGAGATTTAGATCTCATTGGATTAGGTCTTTATGGATATAGAGTATCTGCCAGTATGCAGTCTGAGTAATGAGGCAAAACTGATGGAAATGAAAGAAAACCATCATTTAACTATCTGGAAAGACAGGGCTAGGAGCAGAAGATACTGTCATGTCTCCCGCATTTTATGCGATGTCCTTAATTGCTGAAGCACCCCAGTCTGTGTGAACTACTCGCATGGTTGCGTAAGGTGATGCATTCCATTTCCTGAAGAACCCGATTGGTCTCGCTTCAAATGAAATGTTATTAGTTTAAGGAAAGGGAAGTGGATTGAGAGAGCAAAGCATAGCTTCTTTTGCCCCTCTCTTCATCTCAGAGTGGGTGAGCTGCATACAGTATTGCAGAGAGCTTTGGCAACACAACTTCTACCCAAGAAGGTTTGGAATACGGCACCAATAAAGTGCTTTTCTGGCTGCATACCTTTCTAAAAAGCTATGAAATAATGCTCATATCCTCTCAGGTTTTGGAGCTCAGAGAGATACATACTGCTTAATAGTTGAATTAATTTCTATTCCAACTTTTAACAATATGAATGCTTTAGTTTTTACTTTCCAAAAGCAGCATTCAAGAAAAACTTCTCAAAGAGGAAAGCACTGGGAATATGGTCTTTAAAATACCTATCTCTGAAAGCCACAGCTTATCATTCATTGGAACTGTCGAACCTTTCCACAAGTCATGTGTTTCTTGCCCTGACTGCTTTATGGCTGCTGCTGTCACTCAGCATTTGTAAGGAGACTAGTTTCTTGGCTTTGCAGTACCTGCCTGAGCTTTCTGAATCAGAGCCTGTTACACCATGGTTCTGTTTGCGCTGCTGAATATGAATCACAGCCTTTCCACAGCCTGTGAAGTATTTGGATATCAATTTAAGGATTCTCTAACCTGCAGTTTTAAGGGAAAGCAGTTTTATCTTAAGTAGGAAACAAAGAATGAAACCAAATTTTTTCCTTACTGCTTTTCCATAGTGATATATAGGTTGAAAAGTCTTCTGTTTTCCTTTTGAAAAGGTCTGAAGTTTTTGTTACCTGTCTTGAAAATAAAGCCACTTCACTAGAACTGAGGGTTATTCATACACGTGAGGGGGCTGAGTTAAAGCTAATAGGCACATTTTATTCTTGTGTTACTCTCCCTCTGAGCGCTTGACTTTGCAGGCTTAATGCTCCTTAAACGTAGGAGGTTGGTGGGTGAAACTTAGCATGCATACACGCATATGCATGGAAAATGAGCAGTTTATGGTTCTTAAATCAGTGTCCTGTTCCCTTGATCCAGAGGTGTTGTATGTAATTCAGATGACATTTTTTTTCATCACTTATCAAAAAGTAATATTCCAATTCTAGCACTACTTCTATATTTGCATTGGCAAAACAGCAAAAGGAGGATGCTTGGGCCCTAAGCATTTTGAACAGGAAAATTTAGTTGGCGCTATGTTGCAGCCTGGTACAGTTGCAAATCAAATGAAGCCTGCGGAAATAATTTATGCTTCGGGGAAAAAATGCTGACCCGAATGCTGCAGCTGGCTCTCCCAAACAAAAGTGTAGTTGTTATAAAAGCAAAATGAGAAAATAATCCCAGCACAGTGTTGAAAGCCCATGTGTGTGTCCGAGACTTGCTGGCAGTTGTGCACTTGGAGAAGAACCGGAGGAAGCAGTCCAGTGCTGAGGTCGCGAAAGCACTCCTCAGGAGTTTTTGCTGGGTGACCTCACCAGGGACAGGGATGGCTTCTTGTTTTGGCAGCTCTGCCTGTCTTTTATAACTTGACTTGCATAATGATAAGGTCATGACTTCCAGAGTTCTCTTCCAGAGAGCTTCCGGTTGAGGAATAGTCTTGGGAAATCAAGATTAGAGATACTCTACTTAAGAACTAGAGCTTGGTTAGTGATAGCTAGCAAAAAAAGGCAAGTTGCCTCTCAAGCTGGAAAGCAAATAATGTATTCTGGAGGTTATGGTGTATGTCACATTTAATGAGTTAGTGAAGGAAAGAGATAGCCTCTATACAAAATCTGCTGAGGACTCTTGCCATTTGTGACCGTTATTGATCCAAGGGATCTGAGAAAATCTGGATAGCCTTAAAGGCATGGTAACAGCTAAACTCAGGAAGTATAACATGTGCCATGAATTACCGCATTTCCTTAAATATAGTGATGGTCCTGGCCGTGAACAGCCTTCTGGAGAAAAGGGGTATGGGCAACTGGTTGAAGATACTTTCTCATCATGCTGTTTGAAACTTCAAGGAAAACTCTTCAATGCCTCATGGTTTCAAGAGGGATATGAAAGAAAATATTACTTAATCATATATGGAATACTGGTCTACCCTCTTCTGATGTGCAATGCCATTTGATACCTGTCACAGAAATCAAGGTGATGCATGGAGTTATTTGCCCTGTAAGAGCAAAGATGATGAACAAGATAGCCTCTACGAGAGAAAGTGTTTGAAAGTATGATTTAATTTAATTCTGGTAGTGAAGCAGTATCTGACTTTGGTCCCATATTTATGCATTAGTATCAAAGTCACTTCAGTTGCCTCCCTGTAAAATAGGCCTACGTGAGACTTCTGAGGCTGCTGATATTTTAAACTAGGAAAGTTAGTATGAAAACTGGGCAAACCCTCTGAACTCAACATTATAATAGAGAACAATGAGGAGGGGATAACATTAATGGCTGTAAATGTAGATCGCATAAAAGAAAATATAGCTTCATGAAGCACATTGTGAAAAGGGAAATTTATTGCTTTGTAATAATCAGGTCAAACACTGTGTCTGGAATAAAGAAATGACAGAATTTTTTTGTGAGTACTAATAATATTTTAATTGCGCGAGCTAAAACAGGGATAACGATCCCCTGCTTCATGCTGTGATGGCTGAGGGTAGAAGTGCACTTCTCATGCGTGGTGGTAAAGAACAGACATCTGTGCTACGGGATTTGTCCTCTATTTACTGGCCTTTGTTGGTGATGTTTAGAGACAAAAAAAGTTGGATTTTTGCTGGCAAAGTGTTCCATTTCTATATTTTAAAAAGATGGCAGTTACAGCTCCTGTAACTGTGTGACACGCTTGTCAAGAATGTGTTTGTGCAGGTCCTGTAGAGTAAGTAAGGAATTGCCCTGGTGGGACTGCCCATGAGGAGAAGTGAACAGAGATGATGGGACAGGATTTGTTCTGAGGAGTAATTCTGGAAACTGTTTTGGCCACACTGCAGACGGTTGAATGTGTGTCTCAGTCACTGACTCAACTGTGGTCCTGATCCCTCTGAGTGAGCAGAAAGTTGACTGCAAGGTGACTACTGGTGTCATGGGAATGTAGCTTTCTAAGCATCCTACTCTTCTACAGCACTCCTGATGCAGGCATCCTTCGCTTGTACTAGAGTCAGTCATGTGTTAACCTTTGTTCCTTCGTCTGTAAATAACCTCAAAAATATAGCTGTTGCAGCATGGAGGTTAATCTTTTCCTTTTGCAAAGTTGTGCTTGTTTAGGATTATAGAATCATAGAGTAGTTTGGGTTGGAAGGGACCTTTATAGGTCATCTAGTCCAGCCCTCCTGCAATAAGCAGAGACATCTTCAACTAGGTCAGGTTGCTCGGAGCCCCATCCAACCTGACCTTGACTGTTTCCAGGGATGGGTCATATATCACCTTTCTGGGCAACCTGTTCCAGTGTTTCACCACCCTCATTGTAAAAAATTTCTTCCTTATATCTAGTCTGGATCTTTTAGTTTAAGACCATTACCCCTTGTCCTATCACAACAGGCCCCACTAAAAGTCTGTCCCTGTCTTTCTTATAAGCCCCCTTTAAGTATTGAAAGGCTGCTGTAAGGTCTCCCTGGATTCTTCTCCTCTCCAGGCTGGACAACCCCAACTCTTTCAGCCTGTCTTCATAGGAGAGGTGCTCCAGCCCTCGGATCATCTTCATGGCCCGCCTCTATACCCACTCCAACAGGTCCATGTCTTTCTTGTACTAAGGACTTCAGAGCTGGACACAGTACTCCAGGTGGGATCTCACCAGAGCGGAGTAGAGGAGGAGGATGACCTCCCTCGACTTGCTGGCCACACTTCTTTGGATGAAGCCCAGGATATGGTTGGCTTTTTGGGCTGAGTGCATGTTGTCGGCTCATGTCCAATTTTTCATCCACCAGTACCACCAAGTCCTTCTTTGCAGGGCTGCTCTCAACCCATTCTCTGCCCAGCCTGTATTGATACTGGAGGTTGCCTCAGCTCTGTGCAGGACCTTGCACTCGGCCTTGGTGAACTTCATGAGGTTCACACAGGCCCACTTCTTGAGCTTGTCCGGGTCCCGCTGGATGGCATCCTCTCCTTTCAGCGTGTCTACTGCACCAGTCAGCTTGGCATCGTCTGCAAACTTGCTGGGGTGGACTCGATAATGTCTATTTCTGTGGTGACTGGCTAAGAAACACTAATTTTTGTGTCACCAGCTGTGGAAAGGGACTCTTTCACTTCCCTTTCTTCTTCCAGCTTTTTTTCACTGTTGAGTGAGAGTGCCCTTTACTGAGCTCTATCCACAGGAAGATACACATTTAGAGAGTGGGTGAGAGTAACACAGTGAGACTAGTTCCTAGAAAATGAACCTCTGTTGCATCCTGATTGCATACTGTTCTCATCCTGTGACAGAAAATTGCCTTATGGATGCAAAAATAAAACCAGTTTTCAGTCTGACTGTCAGCACCAAAACAGACCTCTCTGGACTGCTGTTGGAGCACATTAGGTGCATGCCAGTTTCTAGGCAGCTTTGCTGCTATAGCTTTAAAGCAGAACAATATTTTTTCCAGCCTACAGGCATAATCTGGGTGATGCTAAGAAAAAGCACATTCTTCTCCATGCCCCAGTTTATTCGGGAAGGGCCACACTGATGCCAGCTGAAGGTCTGTTAGAAACAACACAGATGTTAAGGCCGATCTGATCAGTGTGTGCTGTCGTCAGCAGACAAAAGCATAGAAAGGGATGCTGTGGCTTGCATGTCCTATGTTGGAGCTTGGCTCCCTGGCTTGAGCAATGGGATATTCATCTGCAACATCGTTAGCCACCTTCAGAACACAGACCTGAGCCCATCTTATGGTTCATCGGTGAAACATGCTTGTTCCTGCACTTAGTCCCCAGACTGAATCCAATGGTTGGCATGCTGGTGCAAGGTTTTCCAGATGCAGGCAGAGGCAGAATTAAGACTTGGTGCCAAAGCTAGGAATAAAATTAAATCTTAGGAAGTCAGCAAATGTGAATTTTAGTTCTGGCTTCAGGATAATGGTACCACCAAGCTGGCTAATCTGTCAGCCAGTCTTGTAAAATGACAGCTAAATTACTGAGCAAGGCTGGAAGACAGTTCTACAGTTTGGAAGTATGAAGTTAATGTAAAACTGAGCTATGCTTTTGGTCTATATATAATCACAGTATGCTTTGATAGTCCCTCCTGAAATTAGCTTTGTAAAATTTAGATTAAAGCTTTAAAGCAGATCTCATAAGTTTTTCTTTCATATGCACACTTCTGATTATTTTGCTTGCAATGAATATTTAATACTAGAACTGGCAGTGAAGCTTGTTTCTTTCCTGGTTTTCCTGGCTGCATATTTCTGTATGATACACAGGCTTTCTAGATATGTATGAGGCTGTCAGCAGAGTTGTCAGTACAGGAATAATACAGGCCTGGAGAGGGATGCCTGAAAAAAACACTGAATGCTGAGCAGATCTTATTCTGAGAAGACTAAGTCACTTAGTATTTGGCCTGCAGGTGCATCCCAGATGTGTGTCAATGCACACCAAAGGCATCCCTGTGCCAGGGAGAGATTTCTTTTCATGGCTGTTGCATTGCACAAAAGCTGAAAGAAGTGGTGGGAGGTGATGTGACAGAAGAAAGCAGAGCAAGAGCAGGAACAGGAATGGACATACCACCTCTGCCTGACTGCTGACAGCTGGCTGGTTACTGTAGGTGTCACAGGGAGCTACGTGGCAAGGAGAGGTATGAAGCTGGGAAAACTGGTGCCTTTGATTTGGGCATGGTTTTCTGCCAAGTATGAGGAGCTGTGAGTGAGGTGGCACAAAGCTACAGATTCAGGAGGAGGGAAAGAAGGCTGGGCTGCTTGGCCAGGGGGAAGAACAGAGGCTGAGGCTGTGCCTGGAAAACAGGAGAGCCTGCTGGAGCAGACCTGAGCAGAGCATAGACATAGAGGAGGGACGAGTGTCTGAGGTGAGCCAGGAGGACGCCCACCAAGGCTGGGTCAGAGAGGCAGGAAGATGAGCTGCAGGAAGGGTTTTAGGCTCAGACAAAGAGTGACACTGCAGGGGAATTATGGCCAGAAGGAAAGAGGTGGCATTTCTTGCAAAGAGAGATTAGTATCATATGTCTGGCAGTGTGGAAACAGAGAAGACCACCTGCTTTTCAAAATAATTTGTAGGAAGAAAGGACCAGATGTGGATATGTGGTTCACTCTGTGATAATGAGCCTTTTTCTGGTCTTTGTGAAAACATTTTCCCCGTGTTTTTACAGTACTTGCAAAATCACTGATGAATGATGTTTTAGATGTTGAGATACAGGAAGCTTTGAGCTTCCCCTATTCTCGAACTTCAAAACTACCTACAATCTTGAATTCATGACATATGGTGGGTGGGATTTCTGTAGTTTTCCAAATGCACTTAGCTTCAGTCCAGACTTTTGCCTGTTTTTTGACTTTCAGAGCCATTTTTTTAATTCTCAGATGAATGATGTGTCACAGTGAAATGGCTGTCTATCAGTTCTCCTCAATAAACTCATGACTGAAAACATTTAGAAATCTTTAACTTGAATGCTGTTAAGAAGACATATTATTCCAATATGTCAAGGTTATTGACATATTGGAATAATTTGCACTCCTTAGGCTAGTGACATTGAGCTAGGAGGGAACTCTGCGTTTTGCAAATATGTCACACTAGAGAGAACCCAGACACTGGTATGTTAGTATAGATGAAACTGTTTTTGGCAGAGGTCTTTCCTGCCAGAAAAATAAAGCTCTAAACCAGTTTCCTGAGAATGGTTTTTATAGTACAACTCTATGTCATATCATATGGGCTAGACAGGGCTGGTTAAAGTTTTTGGCATATTAGAAATGTGGTACCGTTCTCTCCCGAATTTCCTTTCTATTTTTCACTTTATTTTTTTTTAATATAATCTCGGGTTTTGTTTTCTGAAAATTACAAACTTAAATATTTCAGCCTGGTTTGTTTTTTTTTTTTTTTAACAGTTTGAAGAATCTTCTTTTGATTTAATTTGTTTCTAGTCATAGAATCATAGAATGGCATAGGCTGGAAGGGACCTTAGAGATCATCTAATCCAACCTCCCTGTCGTGGGCAGGGACGCCTCTCAACTAGACCAGGCTACTCAAGGCACCGTCCAACTTGGCCTTGAACACCTCCAGGGAGGGGGCATCCACAACCTCTCTGGGCAATTTATTCCAAAGTCTTACCACCCTCGTACTGAAGAATTTCTTCCTAAAATCTAATCTAAATCTGTTGTCCTTCAACTTAAACCCATTTCCCCTTGTCCTATCAGTGGACACTCTTGTAAAAAGTCACCCCCCAGCCTTCCTGTAGGTTCCCTTCAGGTATTGGAAGGCAGCTATTAGGTCCCCCAGAAGTTTTCTCTTTTCAAGGCTGAACAATCCCAGCTCCCACAACCTGTCCTCGTAGCAGAGGTGCTCCAGCCCCTGGATCATCTATTCCTAGGAAAGCAGACACTTACAGTGAAAATCATCTGGTTTTGTTTTCCATTCATATTTCCCATGTCCTCCCCCAGCTACCCAGGACTAATGTTTCCCAGGAAACTTTTGCAGTCCATCCAAGAACTGAGTCACCAGCAGAAAAAAATTTAGAATGAATTACTAAGTATAAGCAGGAACAAAATATTTTAGGTCAGCCTCTCAGTACTGCAGTTCAGAAACTCAAACTAAACTAAGCTTCCAATGAGAGCTACACCAGCGATGCTATGTTACTCGTGCTGTCCCCAGGCTTTAGGACTTAGTGTGTTTCTGCCTCGTATAAAGACAATAAACACCCCTTGTGTCAACCAACCAGCTTGCTATCTAGGTGGGAGATGTCCTCAAGCATTTGGTGTATGAAAAAGTGCAACTATGCAACTATGATTCATGTGAGATGGGAAGAAGCCCATGTTTCCCTAGGAGAGTTTTCAGTGCATGCTGCAGATCTGAGCTGTCCATTGCTGTGCGGTGGATAGGACAAATGGGGTTTGGCACACAGAGAAAGGACACAGTTTCAGGCTTGCAGGATGCATTCGCTGCACCTTGTTTCAGCTGATGCTCTCCTCTAGGACAGCCAGGCTTCAGAGTAGGTGATTTTCTGCACAGTTCACCTGCCCTTGCTATTGCATTTCGTGGGGAACTGCAGTTGACGGGAACATGTTGCAGATTGTCTCATTTCTTCTGTGTGTCCTCCCAAACAATTGTGGGCTTGAAGTTGGGTCAGACAGTCACACATGAATCATCCAGAGTGGAACTTAACATCTACTGCTCTTGAGGTGGGCAATGGTTCTGATGTGTTTGGTAGCTGGATCCTTTGTTCAGTGCATAGTGAAGGACTGAAATTTGCAAATGTTAATTGGGAGAGAGCACTGAAGAGCTACTACTGAGTAACTACTGAGCTCTTCTGCCTGTCAGAAGAGCTTTTGTTGTAATACACTGTGTGACATTTGCAACTCACCTAGCTCATTGCCAGCTTCTTTAAAAACAAGAAGACTGTGACACCTCTCTGTCTGGTGTTCTGTAAACATTAGTGGCTGGAGGTTCCTTTCCAGTATTTGCTGTCATTAAAAAAGAAATTTTAAGACGCATTTCCTGTCTCCAGCCCACAGCTGATTATGTGATGTTCGTTTCCACTTTCTTTTGCAACAGTTCCGTCTTTCTTCATATCACAAGCTCAAATATTTGTATGGTGCTTTCATTAGAACTTCAGCATACCTACCTGCCTACTGAAATTGTGTTTTTTCTGACTTAGAGAGCATGCCTGCAAGTTTAACAGACTATCTGATATACTGGTAAAAGGATTAAAAAAAATGAAATGCACTACCCAAAAAGCAAAAAGCACAATTAGCCTTGTGGATAACTATTAAATATGAAAATCAGAACATTTACATAATTAGTATGTATTCTCTTGTTCAGTGGTCCCTTTCTGCCTCAAATATACATGCATATCAGTCAGTATAGAGTATGCAGGTGAGAAAGGCGTTTTCTTCATATTTCTGGCTGCTGTTTACAGATGATGACCAAAATGTGTATGTCTGATCCTTCAGAAGCTCAAGTCTGTATCAAAACTATGGTACCTGCCCCACTGGCTTCTGCTTAATGCATTTGCACATCTGCACTCATTAAATAGCCAGAAATAAGTAGGAACGTTGACAAACTGTACAGTCTGACCACTCAATGCTGGATGATGGCTTACACAGAAACTTAAGAAACATAAAATGAAAACAGCGCTCTTCACCCTTCTTGTCTTGGTCTCTTGCTCTCTTAAGCAACCTTGATACTTTAAGACCTTTCTTGAATTTAAGCATAAAAGTACCTTTGGTTTTTGTCCTCCTTTAACCTATTAAGTGAGCTTCACAGCTGTGGTTGGAAAACCTTTTTGAAATTCCCAAAGCCCATTTCAACCATTTCTTCTTGTGCCAATGCTCTCTGTTAGCCTAAATAGTTCTGTTCTTTCCCTGATGTTTAGCCCAAATCAATTCATAGACAGCAAACATATCCTCTCCAGCCTTTGCTTTGCTAAGCTAAACAACTCCCACCCTTCAGTCAGCTCAGCTCAGGCAGGCTTCGCTGTATACCTTCTCCATATATGCTTGCAGTTTCATTTCAGCCTGCCTTGAGACTGTTGCCCAGAACTGAGCACAAGAGTTCACCAGCACCCTTGTGCAGTGCCAAGTTTTCTTGCTGTTAATAATAGCAAACAGCATTTCAGTTGCTGACGCTTTCCGCAGAGGACAGATAAGACATTTTTGTGTGTGCAGCATCATACATGGTTTAGTCCCAACTGCATCAGTCTTCTGTGTTAACAGGACAGTGAGCTGCAAAAAGAAAAACACTAACCCCTGCAAGCCCTCTTTTCCTGCCATGCGACATTTCTGCAGCTGAACAAGGCCTTTAAGTGTTTAACTGGGTAATATGCACTTGCATTATGCGTGCTGCACGTTCATGGGCGCTCCAGAGCACCTGTACTGTGCTGCTCACGTGAATTTTCTTAGCTCTCTCCTGGTTTGTGAGTCCACTCATGGCCCTTCTCACCGGTTCTGGCTATTGTGCACAGTCCTTTGAGCTGGAGAGAGACTGGAGATGTGCTGTCTCTATGGAGTGTGGGTCTTCTATGTGGGCTCTGTGCTCAGGGTCTTCGTGGGTGCAGCCTTGCACCAGCTTGCTGCCATGTTGTATGGTTCAGCCTGCTCGGACCATCTTTTGATATGCTCCTTCTGGTGAGCTCTGCTGTGGAAGGAGCTCTGCATCTGGATGGTGCCTTGCACAGGAACTGCTCCTACCCTTTCTGTCCTTGACTGCCACTCCCATGAGTGAGTGTGTGTTTCTGGTATTCCTTCCTCTGCCCTGCTGCACGTGCATAGGCTGGGTCAAAGTCCCACACAGCAGAGTGATCATGGCTTCTCTTTGCACATGACTTATTAGGTGACATAAAAGATGTCTAAAAGGTCCTGAGATGTTTGGAGGCAATGTCAACCAATCAATCAAGGTATGTATCAGACATCTGCTTTCTGAAAAACAGATAGCTTTCTCTGAGAATCAATGGCAGGAATAGAGAGAAGGCTTTGGGGAGACCTTATTGTGGTCTTTCTGTACTTAAAGGGGGCCAGTAACAAAGATGACAAACTTTATAGCAGGGCCTGTTGCGACAGGACAAGTAGTAATGGTTTCAAACTAAAAGATCTGGACTAGATATAAGGAAAAATTTTTTTACAATGAGGGTGGTGAAACAGGTTGTCCAGAGAGGTGATAGATGTCCCATCACTGAAAACCTTAAAGGTCAGGTTGGACAGGGCTCTGAGCAACCTGATCTAGTTGAAGACGTCCCTGCTTATTACAGGGGAGTTGGACTATATGACTATAGGTCCCTTCCAACCCAAACTATTCTATGATTCTATGGTTCTATGAACAATGAGCATGTTTCCTTCACTTGAGTGCTAGGAGGCCTCCGTGTAGCTCTGGTGGAGTACAGAATATACTCTGTTGGAAAGGTGGAAGTGCTGTGTACAGATAATTCAGTACCTATTTCTAAATTCTAAAGCAACCCGTATTTATTAACTTCAATTTTATTTAGAGTCACCTGTCACCAATTCTTTAAAAGCTGTTTTTCACAATAACATATTCCTCCTTGCATTTTTTTTCTGCTAATGTGTAATACTGAATTACAACAAGTGATGGGTTTGCTACCTATGTGTAATTGGGTCTGTGGGTGTTCAGTGTACATATATGCAAGAGTAATTTGGTTAATGACTCATGCTTACTGCCCTCACCTTTGAATATGCAGTAGCATTGCTGTTGCCCTGAGCAGATGGAGATCAGCATGAATACATACCATTTCGGAAAATGATCCACAATCAGAGTAGCAGTAGTGAAAAAGATTTGTACAACTGTTTATGTCCCAGACCCCTGGGGTTTTATTTGCCACATCTTACTAGCACATGAGCTACCACAATGATTGAGCCTCTCTTCTCTCTCATAAGATAGGTAGAGGGAAAATTACATCCAGAAAAGTCCTGAAGTAGGTCTTAGAAGCTGGAATTTTTTTTGAGAGCTTGTATTCCTTTTTACCTGTAGGATGTTTTTAAGGTTCTTTTACTCCAAGCGAATGCTCCTTTTTTTTTTTTTTTTCCAAAGGGGATGGAGACTATTTTTGTTCTGGAAACACGCAGAGTAGTCTCAAACATTTATACAGTTGTTCTTAGTTTATATGTATTTAGGAGATTTCCCCAGCAAAATACTGATCTTCATACTACTTACTCTCTCCTTTGATTAGAAGAAAACAGTATACATATGACAAAGTTCATGTGAAAAATAAAATACAAGCTTGTCTTCAAAAGAGATATGTTATCCCAAAGTTACTTTCCTTTCTTTTACTCAGTTTGATGAGAATGAAATAGTACGCTTCAGATCATGGGAGCAAGCAGAAAATGTGATGGCAGAGTACAGCAGTGTTTGAAGTAAACCTGTTTAGCACTTTATCTCAGGCTATAACATCATTGTCTCATAAACAAAAAATACAAAGGGAGTAACTGCACAGAAGGAAAATAAAATACGCCATGGAAAGCTGAAATAAGCAGTGTACCTTGGCAAGGTTTCTTTGTCTTTTATTGATGGGTAATCTCTTAATTACTATCACATACTTTCTCTTTCCAGCTGTGCCTAGCCTTGTTTTGGCTTGATTGTAATTAACACAGGGATTAAACAGTTCTGAGTTGAAGTGCAAATACTTAGGTCACATTCAGCCACTTTCTTCACTTAACCTTATGAGTGCATTATTAGGGCAGTGAAATTTCTTTGACTGTATATGCAAGTTTTATCTGCAAGCTTTCTCTCTAGATATAAAATTAATGTGATGTTGGTATATTTATCTCATTTGAAGCTGTATTTATAATGAATTGATCATTCTTTGCATGTTAGTTTCTGATTGTTCTCTTGGTTTCAGATACTGCTGTGTTGTTGGCATGTGAATTTAAACTGAAGCACCGTCTTCAGTTTCTGCACCAGGGACACTGTTTAGCAGAAGAGATGATCAGAAGAGGAGAACAGGGTGCTTGAGTGTGCAGTGGGAAAATCAGTTGAATGTGAAGAACTGGTTACTGTTGTATTACACTATTAAAAGTTGCAGGCAGCATTTAGCTTCAGAGCGAGATTCCTGTAAGGTTGATGCTTTGACGTCTTAAACTCATGCATTAATTCAAGGCCAGATAGGCTGACCTGATGGCCAAATTAGGCCTTGTGATTTAATTTGTATTTCATTGCTCCTGCAGACCGACCGAAGGGGATCGGTCTCATTGTGTCTAGGCTTTCCTTGCTTGGAAACCCCTTGTGTGCGCCCCTTCTGTGTTGTCCCACACTGTTGGTTCAGGGGGAGGTTTCTTTCTTGATTTCAAAGCAAGTTCGAACTCTACTTTAGGCTACTGGAGAAGCGAGGCATCCTGACAACACTTTACAGGTCATCACTTTTCCCATGCCCCGTTTTCTCCAAGTCCTGGTCCACAGGCACCATGTCTTGGCAATACTTTTAACATTCATTACCAAGATGCTGCCTTAAAGCTTATTGCAATCTGGTGCAATTAAAATGTTGGATCCTCCTGTCATTCAGCTCAGTGGGAAGCGTGATATTTCCTCATTTCACACTAAGCTAAGTCAGTCCTTAGACAGACAGGGAAAAGGGACATATGCTTGGCTTTGAGTACCTGAGATAGCAGCCAGGGCTCCTCAGAGTGGGGGGGGACAGACAGGCTCAGCCTCTGATGCTCTGACCTGTCTCCTGGATGAGCTGAGCATCCGCAGCATATGCTTTGGGAGGGAGAGCAGGACGTTAGTCAGCCCTGTGTCCAGCCTGCTGAGGCCATTATTATATTCTTGCTTGGGCATGAAATGAAGAGCCTAAAAGGTCTTGAGAGTTGCAACATTGGATTAGTTCCCCTAACTGCAGCCATTATCTTTTTACTTATTTGTCTGTCACTGCTCAGGAGCATGGCCAAGAATAAAAGTGCCAGCAGCACTAGGTTTTCCTTCTACACTACTACATCTTCTTTTGTACTCAGCCAAAAGGAAAGGCAGGTCATGGTGAATCGTTTCAGGGTTAGGCCTTTCAGCATTTTCATTTGTCTCTGCTAAGGGCTGCAGTACCTGTGGGTCTTGCTTGGGAATACTCCTGAGGTGTGAAATACCTCCAGTGGACTGTGCACACCAGGCAGAGTCCTCCTGCCTGAACTTCCCGACCTCTAGATCTCCTCTGTTGGTGGAAATGGACCAGTGTTGTTGGGATCAAGCTCTATAGAAGGAGTGCCAGTCTTTGAATCTACCTCTTACTAAATGTCTTCTGCCAACATCTGGAATGAAACGTAGTTGTAATAAGGAATTCGGCGACCGTCAGGTGTTTAAGCCGAGTTTTAAAAGAAGTTTGCTTCAGTTTCAAAGGGTGGGTACAAATAGCATGCTTCATGCGCGTTATGTACAAATAATAACATGAAGCTGTGACTGCATGCAGAGGTGGAGCCCTCACAAGAGAAATGAGCTAAAAATTCTTGAAGCTTTGTGTACCCCTGAATTCAGTGCAGCTGGCAGACACAGCTGTCTCCAAGGAGACAAAACTCAAAGCCTTGTTCAGAGACAATGACCAAGTGATTACAGTCCTTGGATGTGACTGTGTGCATAGAATCATAGAATGGTTTGGCTTGGAAGGGACCTGAAGTATCATCTAGTTCCAAGCCCCCCTCCCATGGGCAGGGACAAAACATTTATGTCTGCCACTGTATGCCTGCAGTTTGAAACATTTGAAAGTGTGCCAGTACTGAGGGTGTTATAAGGCTTTTAAGTTATAGATAGTATTGCCATTCAGGATAGAGGAACATAGTTTTGAGAATCTCACACCTGTCTTAGAGATTTGATTGCCAGTTTCCTGTCCAGCCTCATAAAATTACTCTGCTTTAAATCCCATCAGAGATTTTTCAAAGAAGACTTCTAAAAGTGGTTGCTGTTAAGTCGTAACTAAAAAACCAATTGTCTTGAGTAAGTGCACTCCTACAGTATCCCCAACAATGCACCCTAATAGCTTCTATGACACTTTCTGTCTCTTCATATAAAAGCAGTGACTAGTGTAAGTAGCAAGCATTGTGTTTCACTGACATCATATTAGCATGAAGATAGTATGAAAATAAGAGCAGAGGCTTCATGTAGTATAAACCAGTATAGTTTTACAAAATATATAAGAATAGCTGTAGTTTGTCCAAACCAATGCCCAGGCAGGCCTGCTGGTCTGCTTAATAGTAACCAGCTGCTGATGGCTGGGAAGGACTATGAAAACAGGACAAACGTGCAGTAATTCTGCTAGTTTCCAGATTTCCATAAATCAGTGGAGCTTCAGTGATTTACACTGGCCCTCCTTTTTATTTATATGTGCCCCTTTTTATTTTTTTTCAATCAAAAAAGAAAATACTAGTTCAGCAATAAGGATTTGAAAATCAAACCAAACAAAATAACCATCCTAAAGTACCTTTTTCAGTTGCCTTGTAACAACCATAATTAATTTGTCTTAGTTGCTGCTACTGTTTTTAAGACTTGCAGCTACAGAATGCATCATTTTCCATCAAAAGGATGAGAATACCTGTAGTCTTTATATAACTTTAATGCAGAAGTAATGCTATATGGCTCTGATATACAGAAATATTTTGTAATGACAATACTACTGCTTAGAGAATGTGGCCTTCAACCAATTTGTTCAGTATTTCTTCTGCGATTGTGACACCTTAATAGCTTGCTGATAAAATAACACCATCAGCACGCTATGCTACAAGCCACCATCACCAGAGCTTCCATGATGATGCAGCAAATTACGAAAACTGAAAACCAAAGTAGTATTCTAACAGATAATGTTTGGGTTTACATGCTGTCAGATTGCATTGTTGGTTGCAATGGGGCTCTGATTGCTTCTGTAGCTAGTTGTTTTTCCTATTTTTACGTTCATAAACTTACACTGACTTTTTTTGTGCTCCTACCCATTACAAGTTAATTGTGGGGTTAAGGAGTTTGTGGTGGTTGGGGATATGCACTAGATGCCATAGTCTGCCAAATGTTGCTTAATTTACACATGGAGTTTCTATTAATTAGATGACCTTAAATGTCATCAGCTTTTTAATTGTAAAATAAATCTGACTCCCTGGATGTGGAGTTCCTAGGTGTTACCACCTATGTTAGTGGTCTTTAAACAATCGTCAAGTGGTTCCAAGTGCAGAAAAGTCACTCAGACTGTGCTGTTTGTACCAGCCAGGAGTCTTACCATTTACACAACTGTGGACTTGGTCCTGCCTATGGATGTGATTAATTACTTTACATGCAGGTTGCTCCCAGCGCTTTAATTTACACGACACGTAACTGTCTGCCAGGTTTGTTATGGACTTCTGATATTTATGAGGATCAGATGGCCAATCTGTTGAGTTATATTTTTAAACTTACCCTTCTTTCTTTTTCCCTCAGGCTTTCTAAGCTAGCAAGACTCTACTTTTGAATTTTTGAAACACCTGGTAAATGTGTACAATACAAGAAACATTAGGTTGTATAGTTAGTGTAACAACTTACCCAAAATTAATCAACTGGGAAAATGATAGGAATGTCCAGGATTTTACTAAGGCTAACGAACCTATTAGCCTTACTAAGGAAGCAGTTCAAAAGAGGATGAGGAGGTAGGAGGGGAGGGAGAGATTAGCTCAGTTTAGTTCTACTAGAGTCTCCCTTATGCAAGCTAGAAATGATTGACAGCAACTGTTCCAGCTTCGTGTCATGATCACACACCCAGAAAGAAAAGCTCAGGCTGTGCTGCTTCCATTGCGCTCTGTGGACCCTTGAGGCTTTTCAGAGGGTGACTGCAAAGTCGGATCTCGAGAAGCCTGGCAGAATCCGCTCGGAGGAAACGACGGCTGCAGAATGAACAAGCACATCTCTCTCACCTCGGGTCTGGTCCCTGACAAGTTTTGTGTGTTCCCAAGATCCATTTGATGCATGGCTCTTGCAGTGGATATGTGGGTAGCTGGGGACGGCTGGAGTTCTCCCAGACACATTTCTGAGCTTGGGGAGAGGGTGATTTGAAGCCAGAATGTCTGAATCAGTGCTGGGCATTCATTGATACGTGATGTGGCGTATTATAAGCACACCAGCGGCATTACACAGGTGCAAGCAGATTGATGTGTCATTAGATGTTTCTGGTGCAAAAAACACTTGCAATTAAGAGACCATCTTTTCAGGTTCTTCTCCCCAGCAACTTTGTAAAGCCCTAGTTCAGAATTGTTTTGGAGCCTCAAGCTTTCCTTTACAACCACCAATTATATTTGGTTCCTTAAGCAGTGAAGGAGCATTTAATCAGATCTATCTTCATTTTTCTTCAATATCAAAAGTACTTTTACAGAAGGTAGGTGTTTAAAGTGATAAAAGTTTTAAAGTGTCTTTTGGAGGGTTTCATTTTCTAGTGAAAATGCTTCTGTTGCTGTGTGCAATACTAACAAAGTCATCCTTTGCGCTCTTTAATTATGAAGAACACTGCTACAATTCAAATATGCAGACTATGCAGTCACATCACTACAGATTGTGGCTTATACCTGGGATTCCCAGCCAGGGCAAGCCAATTGTCTCAAAGCTGGCAGCTAAATAGGCAGACACCATCTGCTGCACATTCACCTTGTCTGCAGAAAATACAGAGCTGGTGCAGCACTTGTGGTAGTGGGATCCAGACTCAAACAGAAGTAGTCACTCCTATGCACTGCTTGCAGACTGGATTGATCTGATTTTCACAGTCCTTAAGTGTCAGCTGAAAAATCTAGCCAGTTGATAAGATCTCTGCAACTTGTAATCACTCATCTGCCTTAAATTCAGTGGGGAAAAAAATAAGACAGTAAATGTCCTCTGGCCATCTAAAGGAGTAGAAGTATCTGCAGATTTCACTGAATCTCTAGTGTGGTGGAACCAGCCAACAGAGCTAGTAGGAAAGAGAGTTGACTTGTGTTATCATTTGGAGATCATGCAGCCTGGAGAGGAGGCCTGAGAATTGCATTCTGCAGAGTTGAAGGAGGCATTTTTCTGCTGCTTAAGTTTTAACGTGTCTGTTTATGTGGAAAGATGCCTTCCAGCAGGAGAGAAATGATACTATTTTAAGTGGTCCGATGCGAAAAGAGGAGGTTGGCTGGCTCTGGACCCCAGGGCAAGATGTCGGTCTAATGTGTTTCAGTAGTTTGAATTCAGTGTAGGAAATATCAGAGAAGAGCAGTGAATGTCTCCAGCTGCGAACCTGTAGTCTGATCCTTGCATGTGCCTCCTCTCAGCTTCACGAAGGCAGCAATAAGGTGCAGAAGTGTGCCCGCCCGCATGGTTAAAACTGTAGGGTAAGTGAAGTCCTCCTTCTTTAGCTTTAAGAAGTTGCTTCTACAGTACATTACTTCTACATTACTTTAATACAGTAATATTAAAGTAATGAATCCATAGAAAGGGAAGTTTGTTTTCCCCTACAGAGCTAAGGCTCTGACCTGGCCAGCAGTCCCAGCACAGAGAGAGGAGATGTGCGAGGACAGTGCTTTTTGTGCGGGACCTCCCTGTTTTCCTACAATTAGCACAAACCCACCTGCCTTACCCTCCAAGGAACAGAACTTCAAATAGACTTACCTTTCTTTATGAAGTACAAGCTTATCTGGAAAGACAGAACAATTCTCAGTCAACACACTTGGTGTTTTGAGAAACGATGTTTATTTTCCATTTACTTATAACACATTCAAAGTACTTATACATATGCTTGTTTTATATGAGGTTCTCTAGTATCTTGTCAGTTTTAAATTTTTGCGTGTTTGTACATTTATGCTTGTTTTCATGGGAGAGCAAGCCACTGGCCTTCTTTCCTTTTTTCCCTTCTTTTTCTCCTCTTCTGTGGTTACACTTCTACTTACTAACCTTTATGTTATGACAGCAGCTACAGACTCAGTTGTGCTTTGGAGCTGTGCAGGGATCATGCTAGAATACTGGGAACTCACAGACACAGCAGGCAGCCTTTGCTGAGGGGAGGACAAGGACGTGATGCAGGGGTACAGTGAATCACCAGGTGTCACACGAAGCTGCAGTGGCAGAGGAAAAGGTCGGCACAGAGGTCCTCATGACCTGCCAGATGCCCTACCCCAGTGACAGCCCAGCTTCAGCCTGGCTTTCCTGGTTTTCTTGTATTTGGAGGAGGATGTTTCACAGCTTAGAAGGAAGGCGTTGTTAGCCTCACAATGTGCACCAGATCCTGGTATAGAACTTCCTGCCAGTTTGTCTTTTGCTTGAGCAGAACAGGTTCGGTCGGTGCTACACCACCACGCTTGGGATGTATGTGTTGTGTTACAGACTCAAAAAGTGAGTAGGCTGATCCAGCCCATACTTCAACAGCCTCTCTATGAGGATCTTATGGGACACATGGTCAAAAGCCTTACTGTAGTCCACGCAGGCAATATCCACTGCTCTCCTCTTCATCTACCAAGCCAGTCACTTCATTGTAAAAAGTTATAAGGTTGGTTGAACATTAGTTCCTCTTTGTGGGTCCATGCTGACTATTCTCTATCACCTTGTCTTTCCTGTGCTGGGTAATGCTGTCCAGGGTTAGCTGCTCTATCATCTTCCCAGGGATTGAGGTGAGGCTGACTGGTCTGTAGTTCTGTTAGTCCTCC
Source organism: Tauraco erythrolophus (assembly GCF_009769465.1). NCBI lineage: Eukaryota > Metazoa > Chordata > Aves > Musophagiformes > Musophagidae > Tauraco > Tauraco erythrolophus. The sequence goes on from NC_141496.1 coordinate 62,534,415, forward strand.
TTCTTGCCCCTTTTTGAAGACAGGAGTGCCACTTGCTTTCCTCCAGTCCTCCAGCACTTTTCCCAGTTGCCATCATCTATTAGAGATTACCAAGCGTGGCCTCACACTGACATCAAAGCAACTCTCCCAGAACTTGTGGGCACATCCCATCAAGGCCCATAATCTTATATATGTCCAGTTCACTTTAGTATTCTCTTACCTGATCCTCTTTCACCAGAGATGAGTCTTCATTGCTCTAGACTTTCTCCCTGGTTTCTGGGTCCCCAGTTTCTGAAGACCAGTCTTAGTAGTAAAGACACCTATCAAATATTTATTTGATCATGATTTGACAGGCTGGAGAGGTGGGCCTGTGAGAACCTCATGAAGTTCAACAAGGCCAAGTGCAAGGTCCTGCACGTGGATCGGGGCAATCCCAAGCACAAGTACAGGCCGGGCAGAGAATGGATTGAGAGCAGCCCTGAGGAAAAGGACTTGGGAGTGCTGATGGATGAGAAGCTCAACATGAGCTGGCAATGTGCGCTGGCAGCCCAGAAAGCCAAACGTATCCTGGGCTGCATCAAAAGAAGTGTGGCCAGCAGGTCAAGGGAGGTGATTCTGCCCCTCTACTCAGCTCTCGTGAGACCCCACCTGGAATACTGCGTTCACCTCTGGAGTCCACAAAATGAGGAGTCCCCAAGAAGAACATGGAGCTGCTGGAGCAGGTCCAGAGGAGGGCCACAAAGATGATCCAAGGGCTGGAGCACCTCTGCTATGAAGAGAAGGCTGAGAGAGTTGGGGCTGTTCAGCCTGGAGAAGAGAAAACTCCGGGTGATCTTATCGCAGCCTTCCAGTACTTAAAGGGGGCCTACAGGAAAGCTGGAGAGGGACTTTTTACAAGGGCGTGTAATGACAGGACAAGGGGCAATGGATTTAAACTGAAAGAGAGGAGATTTAGATTAGATATAAGAAAGAAATTTTTCACTCTGAGGGTGGTGAGGCATTGGAACAGGTCGCCCAGAGAAGTTTTAGATGCCCCATGCCTGGAAGTGTTCAAGGCCAGGTTGGATGAGGCTTTGGGCAACCTGGTGTAGTGAAGGGTTTCGCTGCCCATGGCAGGGGGATTGGAACTAGATGATCTTTGAGGTCCCTTCCAACCCAAACCATTCTGTGATTCTGTGATTCTATGATTCTATGATTCTATGATTTGTAAGGGGGTTGCAGCTGAAACTGCTTTTTTGAAGTGACACTGAAGTGTCACGCTTTCAGTGTACTGAAATGTTTTCCCCCTTTCTTTCCTCCAATAAAGTAAACAGCCTATATCCCTCTGCTCTGGTTAAGTGGAAGGCTCAAACAGAAATTGCAAGAGTAAGCGCAAATGCTTAGCACTTAAATCACCCAAAACTCTCTACTGTGGAGCATGTGTATGAAGTTAGAGGAAAATCTGGGTCATATGGGCTCAGCTGTGCCTTGTCAGACTTGTCTTCGTAGGATCCCTTTTCTGTGCACACCGTTTCTAGTCAAGAGGGCTAAATGCATCTATCGCAAGGATTTCTCCTGAAATGAGTATTGCATTGCTGGCTCTATGCAGGGAAGACCTCCCTCCTTGTTTGTAACCCACTTCTCATGCTGAGCAGGGCAGTCCTGGCAAAGCATCATACAATCAACCTTACGCTCCCCAGGCACTATCCTCTGGGGAAGGGATGGTCTCTCCTCTCCCCGCTCCTTGCAGACAATTCTTTGGGGACACCCCTGCCTGCTACTGTCCTGGGTGGCTGTACAAGCATGCAGGGTTGCTGCCCAAGAGGGGCTCTCTGTGCTGATGCCAGCCCTCTGAGTACTGGGGTGTCCATGGCACCGGTGCACCCAGCTGCTGGTTCCCTTTTGCAGAAGAGGCTGTATGTGAGGGTGCTTGCCAAAAGAAGCCTTGCGCCACTGCCTCCCCTTTAAACAGCTCTTATCCCATTGGGATATGACTTGATCCTGTTGCTATGTGTCAGACACAGTGGCTGTGTGTTTCCCTGCTGTATTTGAGCTGTAGTGACTGTAATTCAGTGATTACTGCAGCTATTTAATCTGTTTAGGGAGTAGAGAAGTAAAGTCGAGAGGTAGAGATATTTCTTTCCAGAAGATTTTCGAATTTGCTTTTTTTAACCTTTCTAATTTTCCACCATTTAAGAAATGAGGAAAGAGAAGAGAGTCTACGCTGTGATAAAGAGGTATTTGTTTCTTCACCCAACAACATTGATTAAGCTGGAGGTAGGAAAGTGTAATCATTTCCGCACTGCTGTTCCGAATCAGTGCCACCTGCCAGAGAAATTGAACCCAATAGATTCCCCTAACGCCACGAAATGCCAGTGCTATACTGGTTCTGCAGCCTTTTCTGTTGGAACACCGTCACCATGGTGAATGCTTTTCTTTCCAAAATTGTTTTTGCAGCAGTGAAAATATGCAGAGACTATTCTGTGTTGTGAGGCCAGAAAAGCTCAAGTAGAAATTGCCAGACTTAACTGTAATGAGGGTGCAGACACTTGGAGCAAAATGTTGTAGCCATATATTGCAGGCTATAGTGTGCTAAGTGCTGGACACTGATGTCTTGGCCTTGACTGAACACTGTGAGCACCTGCTTAACTTGAAACTGTGTGTGAAAGTACTGCCAAGCTTTCACCTCTGTTAGTTTTGCTTTATAGGACACTGCAGTGGGGGTAGGTGGGGTGAGTAGGAGTGGATATTTCAAAACTCACTATACCTAAATCCTGCACGTTGATAAAAAGATTTTTTTTTTTTTAACTCTTGTTCCCCTGTCTGCAAGCAGTGGGCTTTGATGTCTGCATTGCTTTAGTCTTGAGCTGATAAAGTCTAATTGCTATTTAGACTATATTCTTCCCAGAGAAGGAAGTTTATGAAGACCTGTCTTTTTAAAGTACTAGCCTGACATAACTGCAGCTGTGCTGACAATTCTCAGTAAAAATCATGCTGATCATAGAGCTAGATGATATTTTTCTTTTTTTTTTCTCCCCTGATTAATGCATCTATTAGGAAGCGATTTTTCGCCTGAGACTGGAAAAAACAAATTAAAACACTTGCAAAGATATGAGCCTAGGCCTTCCTTAGAAGGTAAAAATAAGTGGAGAAAATCTTTTCCTGAAAGCATGGAAATATTACACCTCTACTCTTTTCATAATAAAGCATAAACTTTTCAAAAAGGTTTTGCAGGTGACCTATGTTAAAACAAATAGATGAAATTAAGGTTAGTTATTCAATAAATAATCCATTTTCAGCAAAATAACGCTTCTCTTGCATTCTCTTGACCTATTTGTCTCCACTATGTAGAAAAGCTGGATGAAAAATGAAAAATACAAAGTGTGGCAGAGGATGATCTGAAAACCACCTTTCCTCTAAAACTCTTCATTGTAATGTTAAAAGAGCAAAGAAATTATTTCACTAAGCTATAGAACGAATACAGCGTTTATAGAGAGCTTTTAAAAAGCAGGCTACAGGAGATTCCGTAAAACAGAGCTCTTAGTAAGACCAATTCAGAAACTGATAGAGGTGATCGTTGCTGGAAAATCGCTGCTTGTTGCTCTCCTTGGGTTGTCTCCTGATCAGGGCACATTTCCTGAGCACGAGGTCTGTGTCCTGCACCCGAGCCCCATGAGCGCAGGGTCTCCATCTCCTGTACTGTTGTCTGACCCAGATTCAAAGGGATCCATGCTGATAACACAGCAGCATCTGAGACTTCAGGGCCTTTAGGTGCTAGGGCTTGCTTTCCCTCTTTTGCTATCACCTTAGAAAATGTTCCAGCTGAGAAAGAAGCTCCTGAAGTCTTGAATGATGTTCTTCTAACACTTCCAGATCAGAAGGAATTTCCAAAACTTTGTTCATGTTCAAACCAAGAGCAAAATCTGAGCTTCAAATTTCCTCTGAGGTGGGGATACCTGGTTGCAGACAAATCTGCTTAATGTCCTATACCTTGAAAGGAAAGTGAGACTTAATTTCCCTGCAAACAGCTTTGCCTCTTGTTCTGTGCCACGTTATCTCTGCCACTGCAAAATGGTCACACGAACGCAATAACATTTCCCGGTCATTTTGCACAGAATTGAATTACCAAGAAAAGTTCAGAGCAAGGAAGAGTCTAACACGGTGTCTGTAAATCCAGGCTCCTTCTTTCACCCCCTCCATCCTACCTTCTTTTAGGCTGGAGTGCAATTGATCCAATACTTTATCTGGGGTCTTAAGTCTAAGTGTGTGGTTTTTTAAACCAAGAACAAGCTTCCATTTATCCTGTCCCAGAGGGGAGGAAGCGAGGTACTCCCGGCAGCCTGGGCACCCTCTGCATGGGCAGGAGTTTGCATTCCCATCCGCAGGCAGGAAAGCCCCCGCAGATGCCTGTGGTGGTTTTGACCATGCGGTAACTGCCTACACATTTTGTGCAGCTCAGACATTGGATGAAGTCTTGAGGATCTGGCAACTGCCGGTATCACTAATGCCAATATGCAAAACAAAATCATGTGTTAATGGTAATATTCAAAAGGAATGGTTATTCCTATTATTAGTAACACCTCAGGCTGAAGAATTTTCTGGGGATTTAAAGGGTCTTGTCTGCAAGCAAGACGGTCTCTACATAGGTGCAGTCTTAGATACTGTCTGATCTTTTGGTCCATGATGCAAAGCTGCTGCTAAGAGCAGTTTCCAGTCCACGAGGGGAATAGTCTCCTCTGACTTCTGCTGAACATTTGCTAAAATACAGCCCACATTTCTTCTACCACATACTATTCTTAGGTGTCATTGTTCTGGAATAACATGCCCTTTCTTGAAGCTATTTTCTCACTAGGGAAAAGAGAACAGACTGGTCTGAATGCCTATGCTGGGTTTTCTCATGAATCATGAATGGCTCCAGACGCATCCTCTTTCTGCACGGGGGAGCTGTGCTTTGCAGGGAGCACACCACTCAACTCCAGTGCCTGCTGCAGTCAGAAAGGGGCGATGAGTACGACTGGTGTCAGCTGGCAGCTCTTCTCTTCCTTGGGATTGAGGAGTAGGTGTTTTGCCCAGGGCCCAGTGTCTGTAGCTGATAACCTGCATTATCAGGAATGATAACCACTGTGCAGAACGATGAGGAAGGGATGACCTTGTATGTTTGCATTGGCACGTTTCACCAAATCAATAAATTGCAGTCACACAGCCTGGCTGTACAAGAGATGCCTGCAGCATTTTCAGTCTGATTTCAGACTACACAGGAACTAGTGACCTCGCAGTCCTTGCATCTGTGTCACTCCCTGGGAGAGGGAGGATCTGATTCATGAAATGTAGCTCTCTCACAGCAGTGGGTTATACACAGAGGAAATACTAGAATGCAGTTGCCCACCAGCTGGAAAGTGGTAGAAATAGGTTAGGTGCTGAGAGAGGACTGCATACAGAAGTTCAGAGTGAAAATGAGGATGGTGACCAAAGGAAATGCGATTGTCAGCTCTAAAGAGGACACTGCAACCCTATTGGCAAAAGCTGGAAGGGGGCCTGCAATAGAGAAAGGAGTGAAGCGTAGGCTGATGATGGAAAGCTAATATGCACACCTGCACGTTGGCGAACGTGGATAGTAAAAACCCCTGCTTTTGTGCATAAGTGTGGTGTCGAACTGATTTGAATCCAGCCCTGCTATTTTTTCCAATGTTGTCAAATTTCAAAGCTTCAGACATGGATCAAATTGCCAAAACATCATAAAACTAGTTTTAAGCCACTAGGAGATTAAGGAAAAAAAAAAAGTTCAGCAATGCTAAGATTTTAATAGTCTTTTAAGATGTATAGGGTGTAGGTAGTTGAGTTTTCCATCTACTTCATGGTAGCCAAAAGGACTATAATTGTTTTATTTCCTTACTTTCACAAAACAGTCAATGAATGGGAGCCTGATTTGTAAAGACCTATTCATGTATGTTTAAAAAGAGCTAAAGGCTAAATTAGTGCTACCTGGAAGAATGCAATTGTAAGGAGACATTTTGTGGGAAGAATATAGACAATACATTGAGGAAATGGCAAAAATTTGTTTTTTCATTGCTTCTAAACCCTTCAGAAAATTATGCGTATGAGTTGTATCTCTGTGGTTACAAAAACAATAAATTGTCAGAAATGTTAGACCACTGACCAAAATCAGCCTGTCCCTTTGTTCAGATTTAGTCAACCTTCATCAGCCCTACCACACAGCTGGAACCACATCAAATTTTCCACCTTGCTGCAACTTTCCCACAGTGTCATGGAGCTTCGTATTTTCTTTCACCTGTTTATTTGTCACTTGTATTGACTCATCCACCTTGCATTATCAGAAGAAAAATGACTGAATGTTAAACAGTGTTAAAAATAAAACCTTTTATTTAGCAATCAGTATTCTGAATTGCTGAAGTATCTTGGCTGCGAAAAAAGACTAAGATGAGCATCAAACATCTTCATTGTTCTACAAGAGAAAAAAATCATTAATTGAAGGGAAACCAAACAAAAGCCCCAAGAAGTTGGAAAATGACACTTTTCTCCTAACATACACACTAAACAGAGCTTTTGAATGTTTGCAAATAGTTTTGGATCCTAAATTTCCCATTCACAATGGGAAGCTGAAGTTAGGGACGTGCTGATAAAGTGGTCAAATCATAATTTTTACTGTAGATAACACATTCAGATAAGCAAAGAGTGTGTGGGAAAGCCTATCCTGATGCTACTATGAGTAAACCACTATCTGGTTATTAGCTGTTGCTTCTGTAAGTTCGCATCTATTGTAAACTGGGGCACCAGTGCTTGCCACAGGTGAAACCACTTATGTGTCCTTCACATCCGTCTCGCTGAACTTAGCAGTACTGAAACCAGAGTTGCCCAGGTGTGAAACAGACCCGACGGAAGCTTATGTCCTTGTCATACTTCCTGGAAGCCTCACCACATCAAACAAACAACGAAGGAAAGAAACAAACAGTGCATCTTTTCCAAGTATTATGTTTGGTTGGTTTTGGTTTGTTTCTATTAATTTAATTTAATTTAATTTAATGTTTTGTTTTGTTTTGTTTTGTTTTTATTTTATTTTATTTTTCCACGCCCTATCAGAGATCTAATTCTAAGGCACACTTTTAGTAGCAACTGTATTGTGTCAAGAGCTTAAATAAATCTTGTTAACTCACCCATCCCCTGGTTGTTGTTGATTTTAATATATATTAGACACCTAATTTTGCCCTATTTACTTTCCATAGCTACAAAATCACACCTTGCTATGGTGCTTCAGGGATTTCATCAGGATGCCTGTCATGGTTTAGCCCAGCCGGCAACTAAATTCCACACAGCCGCTTGCTCACCTTCCCCCACCCCCAGGGGATGGGGAAGAGAATTAAAGGGGAAAAGGGAAAGACACTCGTGGGTTGAGACAAGAACAATTTAATAATGCTAGTAACATATGAATATATATGTACATGTACAATGATAAATATACACAAACAAGCGATGCACAGTGTAATTGCTCACCACTCCTTGACCAAGGCCGGTCCTGTCCCGGACTAACGATCCCAAAACAGGTAAGTCCCAACACTTCCTGCAATGACGGACGAGTGAGAGGCCCGAAAAGACACAGAGAGAGAGAGAGAGCGAGCACTGCGAGAGTCCAGGAGTGAGAGTCCTGGAAGAGCAAAGGCCCTTCGTTCCGGCTGACCCTCACTTTAATACTGGGCATGACGCTGCCTGATATGGAATACTGCATCAGCCAGTTTGGCCCTCAATCCTAAGTCTAAGTACAAATCATAAGGAGAGTCGTGGACCCCTTGTCCCGGCCATGCTCCCCCCTATCCTGTTGTGCTCCTGCACACGGCAAGAACACGGCAGCTGAACAGTCCTTGAGACCTCAGTGCCAACTACAAACATCAGTGCGCTGTCAGCGTTTTTCTCAGAGCAAGTCTCAGACTAAAACCAAAACACAGAGGTCTTCCAGCTGTTAAAAAGAAGAGCTAACTCTGTCCCAGCTGAAACCAGGACAATGCCCCAGCAATTTTGCTTCTCGAAGACATGATATTTTACCCACACAAGAGCTGTGACTTCACAAAGCCAAGCTGGAATGACTCTCAAAATGCAGCTTCAGTTAGAGTCGAGCAGTACAAAGCCCTGGTGCCACCTCCTGCTTTCCACCTGTCAGGCTTTACATCTGGGTTCACAGTTTATGTGTTTGCTGTTTCAAGTGGCCTGGTAGGTTGAGCTCCACTTCTGGGTTGACCTGAGTTTGGAAAAGGAGAATTATAAATAATTGGAGCCTTTAGTCATCAACATAGATGCCTGGACAAGCATTTTGCAGTATTTCTGAAGAGTCCATTGAGTTCACTGTTGTCCTGGTCAGCCTTTGAGGCAAAGACAGCCTATTGTCTGCTCCTCCTCCAAGCCAATCTGAAATGGGAAAGCAAGACACACCTTTAAAAATGTAAGAGTGTTTTGTAAACGAGTTTCTTTGGTCTTTTGTTAACCAGGACATCTGGTAAAGACCACATCCTCCCAGGCAGAGAAGGGCAACCGGCAATTTGCACACTCAGGGCACTCTCATGAGCTACTGGTCACACATGGAAATCTGTGGGCTCCTGTGGCTGCTCTGCCTGTACAAAACACAAATGTTCATGGTTTTTCTCATGATGAATGTGTACAGTAATTATGACTGTATTGTCATTTTGGGATAAGTAGCGTTTTTAGGAACTCCGTGTAGATGTGAAAGTCCAAGTTATAATCTCAAAATGAAGTGGGAACTTCTGAGTCACATTCTTCAGTAAAAGTGTTTTGCATCCATATAGTTGAATTAAGGTTCTATTAAAATTCAGAAGGAGTTTTTATATGATTGTCAATCGATTGGAGCCCTAATTTTCATCTTCCCAGGGAGCAAGAACCTTGGACTTCTAGTACAGTATAAAAACTAAACCACTCTAAAAGCCTCGGTGAGAAAAACAGTGAAAAAGACTTCTGGGTCACCTCAGAGGAGAATGCCATTTTATCAGATTTTGATCATTTCATGCACAAAAGTGAAGATCACCTGACATCATGCTTTTGTAAAGGAAATTGCTCTGGAGTGTTTGCAGCCATCAACACTGACAATAGTGTCTCCTCAGAGAATGGGCTTTTACCAACTGTGAGATGATAAGAGAGCACAGCTGGCTTGCAATAAGGCTTGCCTAGTGTGAGCTGTATGGCACTTGTACTTCCAGAGATGTACCAATGATTTTTTAAAGTACATTCCTTCTGTTTGCATCCAAGCATTTTGTTCCCTTTAGCTTAATGTAAGCAAATAAGGTTTGCGTTTCTGTTGGCTAATTCGTTCTTCAACTTGTTCTGTGAATTCCAGTGATGCTTGCTGCCAGAAGTCCTACAGAAATAGTCTCTGGTCCTGCTACTAGTCATGTGGGAGTCTGTATGGGCCCTGTTAGACATTTGGGATCTTAGTCTAAGTAAGAAAACACCTAAGACTGTAACATAATGCACAAGACACTGGCACACCTAGATAAATGTAAACGCATGCCAGAGTCTGCTAAGGAGAGGCAAAAGTGTGTGTTACTGTGCTTTCAGATTCCGATACAACTGGGTTCAGACTCCCAGTTGTGGCAAAAAAAAAAAAGAAGGAAAAGCACTTGTAAAGTACCAGTATTTGAATAACTCCGCTCTGTCAGAGGCTTTCCAAACAGGAATCAGAATGAGTTTTACATATATACATCTTTGAAATAACTTACTTTATTTTTTGGACAGATATAGAACATTGGTGTGGTTTTTTTTTTTTGGGGGGGGGGCTTTTTCCAACAAAGAAATCCCAAGATGGTCTGCCTGCAATACAATGGGTTTTCGTCTAGTGTTTTCACTGTTCCATGCCTATCAAGCTCGGTAAAAGCTGATGTGGCTGCCCAGTTCTTAAGACTTGCTGATTTCTAAAACCTGGTGACTGCTTTAGGCTTTCCTCTGTTCCCAGCACGGGGAGCTTGTGTTTTGCACTGTGCATCCTTTCCACCTCCTGCCCTCTGGCAGGTGGGAAGGCAGAAATGCTTTCTCACTGTTGCTTGTTACAGAAGGCAGGCTGTTGGGAAGGGTCTTGTCAGTAACCTTCCAGGTACTCGACTGGAGGTTTTCCTCACTTCAAACTCAGGAACAGCTGAAGTTCATGGTGACATGAGTGCGAACTAACTGCTGTATAGTCAAGGAATAATTGTGCCCAAGTGAAATCCCATGCAGTGGTCACTCTGAATGTCCAGATATGTTTTTTTGGCTTTCTTAATTTTCTGTGCACTTTGTAAACAATTGCCAGACAGGTCTCAGGTTCATTATGCCATGCTGTGTGCAAGCTCCCACAGATCAGCCTGCTTGCAGATATTTGAAGAGAAATTTCACTTCCACCTGGCCCTTGTAAGATCTATTGATATGCATGTTGCCACTTGAAATAGGAAAGAAAAAAGTAGGAGTAAGGAGATTGACACAAGTAAGAAGGACACTGGTTTGGTACTGCTTGGTGAGGTGAGAAATAATGATGTAAGCCCTGGAGTGAGCGGTTGGTGCAGAGCTGAATTAGCAGACAGAGGGAAAATGAGTTATTACTCCATAAATATTGTTTTGAAGTGCTTGATAAAGGGCTTTTTTATGTAGCTCAACACTCATACGTAGCTTTGGAGAGAGAGTGTTCTTAAAACAACAATGGTCAGTTTACAAACAATCCTGATTTTATTCCTGCCCTTGGTTGATAGCGTTAAAAGGCTGGTATCCCTCTGAGCACCAGGGCCGCTGACCCATGAACAACAGAAATGCTTAAGTGTGTGTGAGTAAATGATTTTGTATAAGAAACTTTGTCTTTCACTACTTTATTCACTTTACACCCAGTGGCTGGGTATCAAACCTATTGTCTTTGGTTATTTTGTGTCTGGCTAAGTTTAGCTGTACAGTAAGTCCTCCTTCTTAAAGGTTATTGAAAATCAAGTGCAAGATCTTTTTTCTTCCACATTATGTTTAAAAAAAAAAAAGAAAAAAAGGGAAAAAGAAATAAAAGTAGGTTGTTCATTCAGATCTTGAAGATATGTCACAGCACTTACTAGTCCAAAGTAACTAACTGATATTCTGGAACAGGTTCCACATTTTTTGTGAAGAAAATGTGATGATACAGAAAAGCTGCTACTTCCCTCTCTTAATTGCTTTTTCTGTAGTAGATTTGAGTATAAACTTGATTCCAAATTGCTTAACAAGTAAGATTGCTATGTATTCACGATGTAGCCAAATCCCCAGAATCTTCCTGAAATAGACAATCCAGAGATTCATGCCTGTTTTCCTTGTTTATAAAAGAATAAAAGAAGAATGATTGTCTTAAACTAGATTTTCCAGTTTGCTTTGAATTGCTAGGGAGGACTTAACCTTGTTGGAGTTTACAGGTCACATCTCAGTTGTCGATACACATGCGAAAATTTTTTTTTTCAGAAATTGTCATATTACTAGATGTATGTAATAGAACCATCTCTTATTAGGCGATGTTTTCTGGATAATCCTATGGGGGGGGGTATGACTAAATGGTAAAGTCTGCTTTGGCTTTAAAAAACCCACACATTTAATGTGTTGATGATGATGCTTCTAACAGTCATCATTATAAACAGGGATTTTAGATGGCCAGTTTCAGGAAAGACAAGCGAGTGATGTCCAACACCTTTTATAGGATTTGCAGCTGCCTTTCACTTCCATTTGCCTTGTTGAAATCTGTCACTGAAAGGTTTCATGTCAGTGTTGCTAACTGCTCCGATGAAGACAAATGGGACAATGGTCAATGGGACAGAGTCCACTTGGAGGCCTGTATCCAGTGGAGTCCCTCAAGGGTCGGTACTGGGACCTGTATTGTTCAACATATTCATCAATGATTTGGATGAGGGAATAGGGTGCATGGTCAGCAAGTTTGTTGATGACACTAAACTGGGAGGAGTGGCTGACACACCTGTAGGCTGTGCTGCCATTCAGAGAGACCTGGACAGGCTGCAGAGTTGGGCAGGGAGAAATACTTGAGAAAAGATGGTGGGGAGGTAGGGGAAGGGCTCTTTACATTAGTGTTGGGTGATAGAACAAGAGGAAATGGGCATAAGCTTAGTCAGGGGAGATTCAGGTTGGATGTTAGGAAGTATTTCTTCTCTGAAAGGGTTGTCAGCCACTGGAATAGGCTGCCCAGGGAAGTGGTTGAGTCCCCATCCCTGGATGTGTTTAAGAATAGGGTGGATGAGCTACTTGAGGATATGGTTTAATGGGGATTAGGGATGGTTGGACTCGATGATCTCTAAGGTCTTTTCCAACCTAGAAATCTATGAATCTATGAAATCTATGAATCTATGAAATTGAATGAAATACAACAAGTGTAGAGTCTTGCATCTGGGTAAGAACAACCCCATGTACCAGTACAAGTTGGGGATTGAACTGTTGGGGAACAGCACAGGGGAAAGGGCCCCGGGGGTCCTGGTGGACAGCAGGATGACCATGAGCCAGCAATGTGCCCTTGTGGCCAAGAAGGCCAATGGCATCCTGGGGTGTATTAGAAGGAGTGTGGTTAGTAGGTTGAGAGAGGTTCTCCTCCCCCTGTACTTTGCCCTGGTGAGGCCACATCTGGAATATTGTGTCCAGTTCTGGACCCCTCAGTTCAAGAAGGACAGGGAACTGCTTGAGAGAGTCCAGTGCAGGGCCACAAAGATGATTAAGGGTGTGGAGCATCTCCCTTATGAGGAAAGGCTGAGGGAGCTGGGTGTCTTTAGCTTGGAGAAGAGGAGACTGAGGGGGGACCTCATGAATGTTTATGAATATGTAAAGGGTGACTGTCATGAGGGCTGGAGCACCTCTGCTATGAAGACAGGCTGAGAGAGTTGGGGCTGTTCAGCCTGGAGAAGAGAAAACTCCGGGTGATCTTCTAGCAGTCTTCCAGTACTTAAAGGGGGCCTACAGGAAAGCTGGAGAGGGACTTTTTGCAAGGGCATGTAGTGATAAGACAAGGGGTGATGGCTTTAAGCTGAAAGACGGGAGATTTAGATTAGATATAAGAAAGAAATTTTTCACTCTGAGGGTGGCGAGGCACTGGAACAGGTTGCCCAGAGAAGTTGTGGCTGGCCCATCCCTGGATGTGTTCAAGGCCAGGTTGGATGAGGCTTTGGGCAACCTGGTGTAGTGGAAGGTTTCCCTGCCCATGGCAGGGGGATTGGAACTAGATGATCTTTGAGGTCCCTTCCAACCCTAACCATTCTATGGTTCTATGACCCGTAACTTAATGCTTAGAATGGAACAAAAAGCAAATTCTGTGTTACAGTCCACGTCCAGGAAAAATCGTGTCTGATAAGGAGAGAAGGCAAACCACTCATTGCAAAATGCAATTCTTCAACTCAAACTTTTCAAAGAAATTGGAAACATTGAGTCCTCGGCACAGTCCCTGCTGTGCCAAGCTTTCTCATTTTTTAGTTAGTTATGATGTCACGCTGGAAAGTTGACTTCTTGCCAAGTGATTGCTTCTCGGCAGATACAATTATCAACATTACTTTGATGAAAACCTGTGCAGGAAAGATTCAGACAAAGGAAAGGGAGGGTTGCTGTCAGAGGGAAGAGAGCACCATGCGTACAGCTAAGATGGGTGATGTCACCGTGCCTCCCCTTCCCTGCAACTCCTGGCTGCCTCCTGCTCACAGCACCTGGAGCTGCTGGCCTTAGCTGTTCCCAGCACTGACCTTCCCCCTCATGGGGACCTCTAAACCTGACCTAGACAGAGGAACATGGAGTCAGGGTGGCTTAGACATTCAGGCTCCTATTGCTGGTTCTCCTTCAATAGGAAAGTCCTCAGTGGTCCTTGTAACGCCAGCTGACCTTTAGGCATCTCCTCCAGGGAAATCTTGATGGCGTTTGAGACGATCTTTGGAATTAAGTTATGAATCACTTGGGTGAATAAGAACAAGCCTCTGAAATGTTGCTGCCCAAGGCCTGGATACTCCATGGCAACTATTTCCCCGAGTGTTTTGTGAACACTTGGCCTGAATCTCATTTCTGTGCTCCATGAATGCAACTTGGGTCAATCAGCAGGTGTCCTGAAAATACAGGTCATGTTAGAAAGAGTGTGGTAAAGATGTGTAAACAGGCAGAATCATCAGAAATTTGTAGCTTTTAGTTTTATTTAACTATTCTCCAGAGGCACATCCTATCCATGTCCCACTCGGTGATTATACTGACCCATAACACACACTTTTGTTGGTATCTTCATTGCCTATACATTTTATAAAGAAATACAAAATTTTGTAAATAGAGATTTATAAATTTCTATTTATAAATAAATAAAAATTCATCAAATCAGGAGAATATCTTTCCTTTGATAGAGAACAAACATAAACTAACACTCTACTCTGTTAAATATCCCACAGCGCTAAAACACCTTTCCTTGATCAAATTTGTTTACATAGCAGTGAAGTAAGCATTACAAAAAGACTGTTTCTCTTGGTGCTACTTTTATATAGAGCCCAGTAATGAAATAATTGGTCAGAATGAGGAATGGTAATATTATCAGCTAATTAGAGTGTCAAACTTCCAGTGTGAATTTTTTTGTTGTTAGTATAAATAACGCAAAATATCGTAAAGTGTTTAAGGAGACTATAGCAGATGAAATTTGTCATTCAGTACTATTTAAAAAATAAATATGATTTAAGACATGAAAGAAGACAAACTGGTGACATAAAGGGAATTTTAAACAAAATATTGCTTTGAGAATTTTACTGGTTCATGTCTCCTTCTGGAAAATGTGTTATAGCTTCTTGTATTGAAATACTGTATAGTAGCTCTTACCTGTGAATGCAGGATAAAGACAGGCCACTACAAAGGAAGTACAGTTTTGTGTTTAGCACCCCTGGCACCCAACAATCTTTGGTCTGACCTACAAATCTGCTAAATGCTTCTTGTGTTGCTTTGGGTGAAGCACTTAAGCTCAATCTGTCAAGAACTTATGCATATACCTGATTTTCATTTGTTAGCACATGAGTTATCCCATTAAACAAAATTTCTCTTTCCAGAAAACATACTTAGGGAACACTTGTGCATATTTTGGCAAAAATATTTTTCACAATTTAGTAGTCAGTTTGTCAAAAAAGGAGACTCTGAAAGCTATATATTCAGTTTTCATATTAAAGAAAATTAATTTTCTCTCTTTTTCTTTTTCCCCCCTTAGGAAAGTCCAGTATTTTCATTGTCAAACTCTGTTAATATTTTTTGTGTTATTTGGTAAAAGTCGTGTATACATTTCTTTGTCCTTCCAACACAAATCTTGTATTTCTTTATGCAAACTGTTGTTTATGAAATTATCACTAGGTCAAGAAAGACAGATTCTACCAAAATGCTTTTGTTAATAGCCTTAGATGGAAATATAATTTTAAAAAAGATAAAAACTAGGGGCAAGGTCCTCTGAAATGCCTGAAATTCAAAGGATTATTAAGATAAAAGAGCCTGACAGCAAGCAGTGCTACAATCTATTCACAGAAGTAGCAGCTGCAGGAGAACCTGTTGGAAGTGGCTACCTCACACAGTTCTCCATGGGGAAGTTCTCTGTTGATGACGTTTTTGACCAGGGGAGTAATGTTAGCTCTAAATTTATCTCCGCCTTTAAATGAGTTTTAACTTATGTGATGAGAAAAGAATAAACTAAAAATCTTTTTGAAATGCGAAATTGTAAAAAATACTATTCACTTTGTTACATTCCATCTCAACTGTAAAATCTCTTAATAGTTTGCTAATTTATTTGTATTTCCCTCCTTTTTCTTCACATAGATATTGTATCTCTCTGCATGCCATCTTCCACTGCTGAAAGACTTGTGTGCGTGTATATTTGTTTTCATTAAACTTGGGGTTCTAAAAGCTCTCGGTGTGGAGCACCTTATTGGAACTTCCCCACTTGCAGAAGACAAGTTTGTTTAACTCTCTGTTTAAATGATACAGTGAAAATCTTTTAAGAACTGGATGGCATGATATATTAATTTGAAAGTCTTTTTTTGAGAGATGAGTGATTTCAGTATCATTGCAACGAAGATCACATAAGGTCAGAATGGGTTAGATTGTCTTGTGGTCAAAGTTTTACAAATGAGTATCATTATAGACAGGACTGATTTTTAGGGGGAACAGTACTGTTTCTCAAACGAAGTTATCGTAACTTTTGCATCATGAGAAAATAGCAGGGGAGAAAGCCCAAGTAGTCTTGTTCTGAAACTTGCTCCTACAAAATGTGTAGAAACCAACAGCTTCAATGTCCTTGAAGCTCAGCAAATAATTTATTTCAAAGTTGACACCTATAGTGTAGAACTGCATTTGGAGTTGTTCAGTCTCTCAAAATTCAGGTGAGATTCACACCACCAGAAAACTTGTAGAGTTTAAGCAACAAATAAATGAAGATGAGATTCTTCTTAGTCTACTCCCTCTAGAATTATGCTTTTCTTCCCACACTTTGGACACGTGGACAATGATCCCACCTTTCCCATCTGGCTTCTGGGGTCTTCTCCCATCACTCCATCAGAAGAGAATATGTGCTAGGCACTATATGTCTGAATTCTCCTCTGTGTCTAGAGCTTTTCGAGGTTTTCCATTTATACCATCTTGTGTCAAAAACAGGTGGGATTGTGCCAAGCACCAGACCAGAAAATACTGAAAAGAGGCCCCTGCTCCCATAAGACGCTGTTTAAGAAAACAACAAGAGGAAGAAAAAGAGTTTTAAAATCTGAAAAGGAAATTAAGCGAAACAGTTCCCAAAAACAGTCAGTTGAAACAAATGGAGACTGCACTCACAGGAGGTAGAAATAAAACCACGCTTTGGTCTGAACTGAAATGCATCTTCTCGTTTGGCATTGTCCTCAGGCCAAAATATGGTAATTCAGACATTTTGAAAGACTTGATTTTATTTCCTGTGTAGCCTAATGCTGTCCCGTGCTCTGAATATTCCTTGCTACCTTTCCTCCCAAGACTTCCTTCTTGTATTAGCTCCCTGTGCTTTGCCATGTGTCATAGACATATTTGGCAGTGTTAGTGTGGTTTTCCCCAGGTTATCTTAATGACAGCGCTTCTAAAGCATTGAAAGCTGTAAAGCCAGGGTCCATCTATGACTATGTATCCATAAGGCATTGGGAAATAAACTGTGAAACTGCTTGTGAATCTGCATGAAATAAACCCCCAGGCATCTGTGTTTCTGTGCATGCATGCATGTAAGCAAACAAAGGGAAAGGGGGATGAAATTAAAAATTTAATATTCAGGGTATGGTCCAATTTCTAGTGAGTTATAGATTAAAGCCATTCTAGCAATGCTGTACGATATGGCTTATTTCCCCCTTTCTATCCACCGGCACGAAGAAAAGTATTTCTTCAGTTACAGAAGGCTGGGAAACAATTATGAGACGATGGATGGGGAAAGGCTCTAGTTTACTGTTTGCAGTCTAAGCACACAAAACTGTAACCTTTGCACGCAGAAATAGTGTTGTGTGGATGCATCTCTCACCAGCCAGTAATTGGTGGTTTGTAGACATAATCTGATCACAATAATTGTGGATATTTGGATTGTAAATACACACCACAAGAAAAAGACATTAGGAAGCAATTAGAAAGGCTGTGGTAGTATATTAGCATCTGCTGTACTGCCAGACTGTAAAGCTCTTAAAAACAGTGAGGAGAGACAATAATTTATAACAGTAGGAAAGACAGGCTTGCATTCAGCCTCTGAGTCATCCGTTTGAAACCAGTGAAGAGGCATTGACGAACAACCTTGAGGGAACAGCATCTCTTTGTGATGGCCAATATGAGAATGCATTTGAGCAACTGCGTTGCTGGTAATGTTTCGTTGCAGTTAATTTTCAATCTTTTGCCTGGATGGAGTTAGTTTGAAGACAAAGGACTAAGAACAGGAAACTTGTTACTATTAAGTAAGTGTCACATTCGACACTCACTGCCTTGTGATGTGTGAGAATTGGCTCAAAGTGTAGTTGGGCCTCCAGAGGCTTCAAATCTTCTGTGACTACATAACATATAAGAAATTATTGAGGGGATTCAAGTGGGAACTTGAAAACTTTTAACCAACGAGTTGGGCTTGGCAGCGTTTGTAGTCTTTATTCCATAGCGCCACCTCCAGCGTTGAAAGAGTAGGACGTGGAGAAGAAGCACATCGTACATAAGATGAGGCGAGGCAGGCAGAAAGGTCTGTTCCTCCCGGTCTTCTGAGGCAAGGGGGTGTGTGTAGACAATGCTGTATCTCCTTGTCTCAAAGGCTAAGCGATGTCTAAGGGCATCAATAGACTGGGTGAGGATAGCCGCGGGGAACTGGGACTCATTCCGCTGTGAAAGTTGATAAATCCTCTGAGCAAGATTTTCCAACACTGCATAGGATGGGGCACCCTGGGCAGGGGGATGTGAGCAGCCTTGTTGCCAGTGGGCAACCAGCTGCTCAGCTTGAGTTCCTTCCAGCAGCCTCTTCTCTGAGACAGTAGCCAGGCACACTCTTTTGCAGGCTGTGAGAACAGCAGGCAAAAGTTTGCATAAGCATCTCATCCTTTAAGAGTCTGGGACAGTGTTGTGCTCCTTCTAACACAGATCTGGTTTCTCTGCGGGGCATCCAGGTTGCTGCAATAATAGTGGGTTGTAGGGTCCAGAGCTGATGGTAACTGGTGCTGACTCTCAAGTTGTTTCTTGAGAACTGCTGCTGGCACCTTTCACTGCCCTGTGGTTGAAGTGGGCAGGAATGGAACAAAGTACTGGCTGCAAGGGAAAATTGCAAAAAATTACTCGTCTCTATGTAGATGCTTTGCTTTAATTCAAAAGGGTGGAGAAAGGTACTCTTTGGTAATTTGATTCAGTGTACCCTGTTACCCCTGAGCAGGCAACGGAGGAGTGTTTTCTCTGTAGGGAAAACAAGTGAGTCAAGGAGTTTAGGTGCGATCAGGTGTGCAGTTGGCCATTTTTACCTCCTGGGCACATGTAACCATTAACAATCAATGCATATGTTTGCCACCACAGCTTATTTGGTCTTTAATTTTTTTGAAACTGTGGCACATGTATCAAAAGGACTTTTGTGTTCCTGTTCAACAGA